>NC_137236.1:0-2400000 GCF_051294905.1 Botryllus schlosseri | reverse complement strand
TATAGAGGGGTTTGGGGTGCGGCAGTTACGGCCCTGCGACTACGAAGTGGAAACAATTCACAATTTTTCAGTATTTTCCTCCGGTATTGCAAAAGTGTCCTCTTTTCAGATTTCCAAAATGTGGTATCCTAGGTATTACCTTATCGACAGAAAACTCCCGTTCAAACGAATTGAATAATATTAAAATTTTTGAAGCTGAGAAGCTGATGTAATTCCACGCCCTACAGTGCACAGTTGCAGCGTTTACTGGTGGACGTTTGCAAGGGGGTGGATTTTTCAACAATGTTGGTGCTTGTACTTGCATATTCTGCATATTATCCTATCTCACCATACGTGATCAGATTTGCCTGATGAAAGTGATGACTTCGAAAATTCACGGCATGTAATTGTACAGTAAATCTTACGCAATGTTCATGCCACACGGAGAAGACTAGGCTATTCGTTAGTTTCTCGCAGATTACCTTCGCGCTAGCCCATTGTTATTTAGTTAAACCATGTTATCTCGCCATTCCCAGAAAAGATTGTGCTACTGAAATGATACCAGTATCGCTCACGAGACCTTATACCAGTGATTCCCAAGTGCGGCCCCCAGAGAGCCTTCTTGCGGCCCCCAAAATATATTCAGAAATCGATTTATGAAAAAAAAAATCATATTTATAAAATACTCTGGCTTGGCTTGGCCTCTCTACTTTTTAATTATAGAATTGCAGGAAAGTTGTGAGTATAGACTGCTAACGTTACGTCACTGCTGTTTCAATGCAATATGCCCTAACTTTCCAGTTGAACGAGCAAGTAGCTATAGATATATAAATAGGTATTGATAACTTTCAAAACCGGAGGAAAATCTCTCCCTCGTGGTCTCCTGACTAAAAAAGAAAAAGAGGCTCAACTCCCGGAAAATACAGTTTTTCTTTCACAATAACATGTGGTTAACTGAAAATAAATAACATGTGGTTGACTGAAAAAAAGGTCAGCTTCCCGGTCCAGCTCCCGAAATAGCCGCCGTTGCGTTCCTACAGTGCTGATTTGATGTATATCAGTCGAATTTGGCCCTATATGTAACCAAAATCCTCAAAATAAAAAGACATTTGGGCGTCCTCCGAGGACACGTTTTTTTAAAAAAAAGACAAATAATCTTAAAAGAGGACGTATGGTAACCCGGTGATAACTAGATGTGAAACACGTGACTCATGGTTGAATACGCCGAAATGCATACTGCTTAGTCGGCTAAAAGCAGCATAATTGGTAGTGCTATATTCAGGGCCGTAACTGCCGCACCCCAAACCCCCAATTGAGGTGGGTCGAGCTCGAAGGGGGCCCAAAATTATTTCGTTAATTAGCATAAATTATAGAGTATTTTTTGAAAAGTTATGCAACTTCTTCAAAAATGTCTCGCCGCATACCTTGATTATTGGGTGCTCTTCCCCAAGACAAAATACGCAAGATTTGTAGAAATGGGCATATCAGCGTTGGACATGACCGCACCACAACGCACCAAGACGTATAAAGTTTTAGGCCATGTAACATGTGACTCCAAGACGTGTGTCAGAACGATCGGTAGCGAGAAAGCCTTGGCCGAAAAGGGCTGCTTTTATGCTGACCAGAAACTTCGAAATACCAAAAGCCTCGTTATATACAAAAATACATATAGGTTTATTTGTGCATATAGGCGCCTAAATGGCTGGCGCCGAATGTTCTCGTCTTGACAATCTGAACATCACAAGACAAATACCATCCCGCAGGAAATAAAATTATATGCCAGTGAAGAAATACCAATCTGAAATCGTGGTATCTTCCAGTTTCGTAGGTTTGGGCAATTCTACATTTTTTGATAACGTAGGTTTGGGCTATTCTACATTTTTTGATATAGCAGACAGGATGTCACGAAATAGCATAATGAGGAAAAATCATATCTATGGGTCTGCCCGCCGGAAGATGTTTAATTTTATTGGGTCTGCAGTTTCAAAGACACCTCTCACTCAGCTCTACCGGTAAATCGGATTACGTGGGCAAAGAGACAACCATGCAATTCCCGATTTTATCATGAATTATCGAAATATTGGCGCGTCGCGCTGTCTCAATAAACAGTACAACTTTAATTTCGTGGCAAAAAGCGAACAACGTCATGTGGGGTCAGTGTATCACCCTATGGGAGCCCGGGGTCCTGACGAAGTGCCATTACGTTCTTGCCAACGGGTATACCCCCGGATATGTTTAATTACTATTGAGGGGGCATACACCTTTTCAAACACACCTCACTCAGCTCTACCGGTAAATCAGATTACGTGAACAGAGACAAGAGGAAAATTATAAAAATACATGCAATTGAGCCATTCCCGATCATATTGACCGATTCAGTCATGAAAGTAAAGAAATTTCTCGCGCTTCGCGCGTATAGACGTGTAAAGTTGATTAACTTAACGGACACCCGAGCAATGCAGCATATAAGTAGCGGTAAATAGTGTACATTTTTAAAATCTCGCCAGGGCAATAAAACCACTCCGAAATAGCCATGATGACTGTTTGGGTCCGTTTCATAGCCGTAGTATTCGTGCGGCCCCGAGCGTGCTCTGAAATTCGAAATTTGGCCCTCACACCGAAAAAGTTTGGGAACCACTGCCTTATACTAAAAGAAAAATCTCTTTCGTGAGGCGCACGTCATTGCAAATTATCATTTCTTCACATAGCGCAATATTTAACTTTACTGACCGCACTTGTCCCTCGGTTTCAGACTTCATCGATAATACTATTGCCCCCTGGCAATGTTCCGCCTGATTTTTCACGAGTGTGCGCGCTTGCGCGGTACCTTGGAGAACAACAATTGAAAAAAGAAAAAAAGTCATCCCTACAGATTTTTTGTGCGCAGCTAAGATTTTCTGTGCGCAGAGACCGGTTCAGCACTGCGCATTTGCGCCCGTACGCAGCTTAGAGGGAACATTGGCTATGACCCAATAGCATGGAATATGTCACAGAACAGTCTGTTTTTAGCAATGAAATGCAAAATTTCAAATCACAGATGATAAACAATCGTGACGTGAGAAAAAAGCGACTTCATATTCGTAATCAGCGTAGAAAAATTGACTTCGTTGTCACTTTTTCGGCGAAAAAGCAGAAATCATGTCGTCCTTAGTTATTGCTACATTGACATTGAGCAAATATTTTTCATTGCTACCGATATTACCCAATTAAAAATTTAGCCAACACCCTAATTGCACGTATTTGGTTTTATGATACAATAAACATATGAAATCAAGATGGTTCCTGCAGTGGCGTATCAGCTGGCGCTGCAGTCGATGGGTTTCGTTGAAAATGCCGCCCCCTTAAGCAGACCGCAGCAAATTTCGACATAGTTTCATGTTCAAGCAATCTTTTCAATAAAAATAAATACAAATAATATGCCGCGTCTCATAAGTACTGTAATGCTTGAGCAAGAAGCCTCACCGTCTCAGTGTTTATAGGGCCAAAAATAATAAAGACAAGAAATAGTACGCCTGTTAGATTTTCTACGTTAGACAACGATGTGCAGTTTATATCAATGTCATTGCTTGGTTGCATAAGCATCAGTCGCGGACTACCTACTAGGGATGGTACGAACCCCTGAAAGGTTTTGGTTCGTGTCAATAAGGGTCACCAAACAGCATATTCCTAGTTCAAACCCTACAATTTCGTAAAATAATATATTGATATACATGATAACTCGTGACGACTCGGGACATATTATGCCTCTGTGGTGGCGTACCTGCTGACTTTTCAAATGTCCCCAAATACATTCACTAGAACAATTGAATGCTATAATAATTCCACAAAATCAATATATTCGGTCGCTTTGCCAAAAATGGCAACGAGGAATCGGCTGGACTGGAATGATCTATATTTGGGAGTGGAACACCAGTTTCTATCCTTACGCCAGATATTATCTCAAAAAACAACTTATACAGTATAGCCAACACCCTCATCGAGAATCCAATCAAGATATATCCCGTAGACTACACATGATAAATGTTTTACATTTGTCGTCTATGCAGTGTTTATATCAATTTCATGGACTATAAGCATTAAGCACCCTTCGCAGACTTGCTACATATATTGTTTGTTTTGGGGTATTCATTGTGTTTGTTGACTACTATGGTCATTTTTCATGGTATCGCAGTCTTGTGATGTTTTGAAATGATGGAAATATTAATAAACCGAGTGATTGATTGACACCAGACCAGAATGTTTTTCATTTCTATTCCGTTGTCGCCGACTTGTACTACAGCTAAATTCTTGGCTTTTATAGGACACCGCTTACGCAAGGGCCGCATCCAGCCCAGGTTTAACCAAAACTGATGAAATACGCGCCGGAAACGAATCGTGACCACCCCCGTCCAGACAAAACAGTTCTGCTGTAAGGGGGGTGTCGTTGTACATTCATTCACGTACAGCGAGACTTTGTATCGACTCATTGGCGGACTTCTGTTTGTCTGTACAGGTGTTATTAGTGTAATTAGATTTGCCACCACAAGGAGCATATTGGCAAAATCACACAACGATAACAACTTTATCCGCCAACAACTCCAACGGGATATATCCATGTAAATTTCATTCATATTATTATGAAAAAGCTAATCCACCACGTTCAAACGATAATATTTCGTACGACTCCTTTGACAGGGTTGTTGACGCTAGTATTGAAACATGGTGATCACTAACAGGGGCTGTGAATCCAGGTCCAAAGAGTCCGGGAATAGGCTAGCAATACAACCGTCGGGCGGTGGGGAATTCGAGAAAATGGCTTAATTTTTCGACAGGAACGATGATCACACAGACGGCATCTCATGACTTGTCATTCGAATACTTGTAATTTTGATGCAGTGTGCTGTACGCAAATCAGCTGTGATCAATCGAGCGTGACACAGTCGATGTCAGTCATCAGTCCCCTTGTTTGACAAAACTCTCGTTTTCTGGTTGACAGCAACACGATACGATCCATTTGTTGTCCCCATCGACCCTCCTATTTTAGTAGGGTTACCATACGGCCTCATTTAGGGGAGCATATGTACTACTTTTCCCAGATATGTCACCTCTTCTCCCAAATGTACTCTCTTTCTGTCAATTTGTCCTCTTTGTTAGCTTAACATATCCAAAAAACATCACGAGTAACGCAAAATGTGGGCCTAGATTACAAAAGTCGGGTATTTACGTAGCCAAATCGGAAAAATGACGCTATGGTGGTATTGTGCCGGCTATTACGTGGATACGGGGGCCTGTGTAAACATGTGAATAGTAAAAGCGCCCAAACTACCGTAACATGAAAAAGATCGAACGCACTCGACCATGCCGGGGTATACATACCTTAGTACAGCCAAATGATCCAACGTCGTACCGAAAATAGCCGGGGTGGTGGTGTATCATTCTCACATGATATATTTTGGAATGCGTGTGAAATCGACATCGCCCGTTACTCGACTGAAGCAAGTCGCCACTGCAGTCCCTCTCTCTGTGTATGCACAACGTGCTGAGAACTGCAGATCCTGACGAAACTACGCATTCTGGCGAGGTTATCGAGATAGCTGGAGCGATTTACAACACATGCCACATTTACTTCAAAACGGAAGGACAAAATATAGCTTTGGAGTACTCAAGCAGTTTTTAAGAAATGTCGGTATCGTGAAATCGCTTTTCTATCCGAATTATAAAAGAGTATGTCCCCATAAAACTGTCGAGGGCAAGTACGTTGGTAACTGTGATAGTAGTCAAAAGTGACTCGAGTACCTCAGAAATAGGGACTGTATTTCGTTGCTGACCACGCGCCTGCTTATTCACACCGACTGACTCGCGTAGTAAGCCACTGCGCCCCGTCATCTTCTTATGGCTCAAATAATATTACAATGCATATACACGAAATTCATTCTAATTTGTCGGTATTGTTATCAGCACAAAAGACATAGTTACACCAAATAATTTTACAATTCACGAAATTCATTTTAATTTTTCGGTAGTGTTATCAGCACAAAAGACACAGTTACACAAGTCTCGTAAATAGGTGTTGATACACTACAATCGTTTTATCGCCTCTATTTAATTCATAGATCGATCGCACGAGTGACGTTTCCGTAGACCAATTTTTGGCGTTTGATCAACTTTTGTCTGGTTATGGGGTTTCTAATCACAGGACGATTGAGATTCGGGTGTGTCTTTTCGATACGTTGCGCAAACTCGATACCTTTCGTTCGGAGTACGTATTCGCATTGTGGAAACCATTTAGCATGTTCTGTCCAAACCTCGTCTTCGCGGTCCCAACGAAGCCCGCCGTCACAGTAAAAGCATTTGGTTCTGTCCGAATCGACGTAGTAAAACCCCGCTTTTGCTAACTGTTCAACACTAGCCTTGATTTTATTCGGTTCCCAGCCCCTGTCGAACGTTGCGATTCTTTTTGACAACGACGACATGAGAGGATTCACGGGTTCAAGACAAGGAAATAGTTGCTCAAGACATCGCTTTTCGTCCTCTGAGGGTTCCTGTGGTTCTTGTAGATGTAAAGTGAGACGTCGTATTTTGTCGCCAAGCAACTTATCCAAATTGTCTCGTTCGTGCTTGGTTAGCGCAACAGTCCCCGAATCGTCGCCACGTGCGAAACAACAATCCGGGTGATACGTCAAGTGTATTTCAGATACATCGTCTGTAGGCCTCCAATTGCGGAGAACGCCGGAGCAACTGAAGCACTGCGTTCTGTCTAGGTCACCGAGGTAGAATAAACCTTGTTTTGCCAACTCGCCGACCGCCCGTGGTATGGGATAGCTGGGCCATTTCTCAAAGGTTTCGCGACGCTTCGACTCCTTTCGCAAGTCGAGATTCCTAACCCGATACTCGTGCTCTTGATCAAGGATATTCGCAAAGTTGATGTTGGCGTTTCCAACGGCTTTAAACTGTCTCAATAAACGTTTGAAATTCGATTTCACAATAGGTATGTTCAACGCGTCTCGTACACAATTCGCGTCATGACGCCGTGCACTCGACCCGGTCCATCTTTCGAGGTACACACTGCATCCACAGCATTTGATTTTGTCTTTAAATCCTAGCCAGTAGTATCCTTCAGACGCTAAATCGGTGCGTGTTGCGTATGATATTCTAGAGAATTTGGCGAACGTGGCGAGTCTGTATAATTCACTGCGGTGTGAACCGGAAGCGATATACACTCGTTTCTCTCCGGGTGGATCAGAGTATCTCTCCATTGACGTTATGCCAAGCTCTTTCATAAACATGGGGTACTAAGACTGAGCTTTTTGTGTCTAAACCTGTACCATAGCTCACACATATATATTCCTAGTTTATCCTTGCGAGCTGTATCGATTACTGGTTAGTTGTACTTTTATGTGTGATTGACAACCGTTAGCTGTCGCTATTGCCTCATTTACATATGTGTTATACCAGGAGCGGCCAACTTCTGCAGTCCGCGGGGGCGTGTATAGCATAATTAGGTATACTCGGCGGTGCGAATTGCGGAATCGATCCATTATTCGACCACCGATCAGCATATGCGAGGATTAAATCGTATTCAATCAATGTATTTTAACAACAGCAATGTCACTACGAAGCCGTATCTCGCCGATATTAACTAGGACAAAGTGGATTTGAGAACAGTATTTTTATACAGGCACCGCAATGTATGCTTCTCTGCAGACATGGGGTGATTACTTCATGAATGTAATCGATTGCGATTACGATTACTTCCGAATGACGCGATTACGATTACGATTACGATTACAGCAAAATCAGCAAATAGTCGATTACGATTACGATTACATTGGAAAAGTAATCACGATTACTCGCGATTACATTTATTTTGCATCTTAGAGATTATATTGGAAGACAATATATGGATTGCGCTGAAAAGGCCTAATGAGATGACAAACTTCCCTGAAAAAGATGCGTCATTTGCTTGTTACGTCATAATGTACATATTGCCCATTTTTATAATGGACGATTAATCGCACCCAGCTATTTGCATTCTTGCCAGGTCAATGACTGCCGTACCCCAAATTTCCCAATAGGATGGGGAGCGAGCTCGAAGGGACTGAAAAGTATTTCGTAAACCACCATAAATTATAGAGTATTTTCGAGAGATTTAATTAACTTGAAAATTGTGTTTTTTCAAGTTGTAAAATTATGCCATATTTGTGTAATGCTTTCGAAAAGACATGTTGTATGAGCCTATGGACAATTGTCGCTCGATTTAGCCGACATATATCGATATAGGGGGTTGGAACCCCTCAAAATAGTCGGTTCAACACTTATATTAAAGATATTTCGTCAAAGAAGCTATATTTACCCTATATTTTCAATTGTCAATGTCAATTCACATTCGTGACGTCATTGCTTAAAAAAGAAACAATAAAAAACATGTTTTAAACAATGGCCGTCTTTTAAACATGTTTGCTTTAAATTGATTTTTGTTTTAAAAGCAGCCTTAATTCATAGTAGGGGTCTCCAACACGCGGCCCGCGGGCCGCATGCGGCCCGCGAGGTCATATTTTGCGGCCCGCGACCTGATTTGAAAAAATTTCAGAAAAACGTTTAGTAAATCATTTTGAAACATATTGTTGTTGTTTTTCAAAGTAAGTCATTCTATGTGCCCAATATCACTATTACTCACTAGTTGATACGGCTTCGGCATGGTAATATCATTCCATGGATGAACAATTTGCTGGTACGAATGTGCATATTGCCTTGACGTGCAATGGCCCACCACTGCCAAGACCGAGACGCTTGAAAAACGACTTCGGGCTCTCCAGAACACCGTGCTTTACGAGGAGACAGTTGTCTACCAAATAGGCCTACCGTGTCTAGCTAACCCCAATATTGATTCTTTAATCCAAGGGTGGTCAATCTGCGGCAGTAGAAGGGAAATTATGCGGCTGTCGACACTTTCAACAACTACCCTAAGTTTTCGAAGATACCCCCTGCATCAGCTGTATCGGTGAATCTGATCACATTGGCCGAGAAAGGATAAGTATTTTATAGTAATATGTGAAACGATACTAATATTTATTGACGAAATTCACTCATGAACATAAAAAATTTTCGCGCTTCGCGCGACTACAGAATGGTTTCATGTGGCTCTTTACAACATAACTACTAGCGATTTCAGTGCGCATAGTAAGCCGATATGCGTAAATAGATGAGTTGGGAGTGTACCGGCAATGGACATGGACAGTTTAACGTGGGTATTTGACCCCAGTTATAGTTTATCACGAATATCCACCGGTATGCGGCCGCAGGCTGCATGAGTAATCGAAATGCGGCCGTGAATAGCAAAAATCATGGCCACCCCTGTTTTAGCGGCTACAGCGTGTTGTCAGGTATCGTGTACAGCTCATAGTTCAAAATGTAATGAAATTGATTATCATGATACTTTTTGTTGTATTTGTGTTAGTTCAATAAAAAAATATTTCTTTTGTGGTGACTATAGCCGTCGCCCCGGTTAGAGAGCACAACATTGTAATAACGTAGAGTTATCAGACGTGGTTGTTGAACTGCGTTGCCTACTTTTATCTCGATATTGATGTCATGCGGCCCGCGGCCTCTAGGAATTTGGAAAAGTGGCCCGCGACCCATTTTGAGTTGGCGACCCCTGATTTATAGTAATAGGGATTTAGGTTCCAATCAATAACGTGCCACGACACACCAAAGACATATGCAGTTTCGACCAACACGCGACTTCACGAAGTGTGCTACTAAAGAAAGACCTTGGCCCAAACCTAGGGTATGTGCCCATTGTCAATCGCCGCGCTGGATGGGCGTGACTAATAGTCTGGTCCTTCCAATCTGAGCCCACCATGCAAATGCCACTCCTGGGCACCCACAGAGCATTAAAGACATGACAATTTGTGTGTGCGTCTAACAAAAGTCTGCTTTTAGTCTGCTACGTTTTGGATACAACAATATCTTTTGATTATATAGCATACCGAATGCCATGAATTAACAACATACACCAAATTAATTATAACAAGATACCTGAACGTAAATCTGACCATCGGGGGCAGAGATAGGATTAAAAATTAATAATAATATAATGCAATTACCAATATAATGTTATTGACGGCATTCAGTCTTCAACTTGAAAATATCACCCTATGGGGGCCAAAGACCAACGTTTGGACTGGGAGACGAATTACTGTTTTGGTTCTGATTCTAACTATATCCCACGCTAACATGATATATAAGCCCATGGCTATGACGGCAGGTCCCTATGTTGAGTAAAGGATAGTGAAATAACGATTGGCACCCGTTTCAAGAAGAGTCATATGAGAATAAGATGAAGAGAACATAAAACTCTGCCTTCAACTTAATACAGATAATGTACTATGCAAGCGGCCGTTACGAAAAACGGCAAAAACGGCTCGGTTATGATAATAAACAGTAGCTGTTGATGTTTAATGCTTCGTTTTATTTGACGAGTACAAAATTTCAAATCTTTGTCCGGTGTACGGTCGTACATACGTACTACATGGGCCTACTGCTCGCCAATCAGTAACGGTCAGACTGCGTCTAACTAAGCAAATCCAAACATCAATACACAAGTTACTATTTTAAACTAGGCAAGTGGTGAATAATTATCCTGCTGCAGTGGCGTGTGGAACGTGTTGATAAGCTGATAAACAGCACGGCGGGTGTTCTTACAATCACACTAATGTACTTACATCGAATATCTATTTACTGTGGATACTTGTTACGCAATGACTAGCAAAGCTGATAGGCTACTTCTGACGTAATAATGAGCAATGGCATTTGAAAATAAGACGTTTGTGCTATCACGTAATTGGTATAACTATAACATCTCTTCCTTGTTCACGAATATTCAGTTCATTTCATAGTCCTTGTACGAATAAAAAGTAATCGTTCTTTCACAAAAAAATCGATTAGATATGGGAAGTAGTCGATTACGATTACGATTACTTCGGAATTTTTTCGAATGTAATCGATTGCGATTACGATTACTTGAAAATGCTGTAATCGTCGTAATCGATTACGATTACTAATCGCGATTACCCCATGTCTGCTTCTCTCTAATCAATTAACACACGGTACAATACTGGAATAAGGTTTCATAGTGGTCTATAAGCCCGATACCCTAAATCGACAGAGATATCAATTCATTAAAGTTGTTTTCTAACGACACTACAGGCAACAAAGCGTACTAGTAAACAAACCGAATTGTCACACTGTTGCGCCAATCCACCGACGACTCAGTATGAGACACTCTCGACCAACGAATGTACATTGGGCAACCGAAACAGGTGACCTTGCGCGGTGGGTATTTTCGATAACACCGATACGGCAACTTTTTTCTCTCTACTGGCAATGTGATGCAGAGCGGCATAATTATTCAGACAAAGACTGGAAGCAACAAATAGCAAAGACAAATCTAATGGCCACACCGACATTCACAGGTATTCGATAGACCCGATAATACCGAGGTCACCCAACTTCTGTAATGACACGGGTGCGAACCGGATACGAAGCATTTTGAACGGTGTTGCTCAGTTGCGGTTCTTGGCCTTCCAAGACCTCTGTTAGCATCAGTCTATCTCACTGTTTGGAGTGCCAATGCCAAACGTCGTAATAGTGATCACTCGGTCTTGTGTAGAATATAGAAATTGACGCCTGGCCTATTTGCACGCCCTCATATGGCTTTGGTAAACTTACTAAAGCGGAAATTCACAAAGTCACTTTCATGCCTTTGAATGTTTGTTATCATCGAGTCTGGTCATAAATAGACATGGGGACAAATTTGATGCGTTCAGCACAATATACGTTTACCACATCTCATTCCGGACCGTAACCGATCGTTTACCGCACCCTCTATATGGCAAACGTCGCTTTTGCTCGTAGGTAAGCCGATGATCTGTGAAAACACATGCGCTAACGTGCCATTTCGTTATTCCTTCAACGTCACATGACCGCCTATGAAGGCTTTTTGGGTGCCCACCAATACAGTGTTGAAACGTGATCCATAGGGACCCCACTGCGTGCTATACGCCTAAATAAATATGTTTACTCGAGTATACACCTGGTGTGGAGCAGTGAAGTGGATGCAGAAAGTAAATTAGACAACGCAAACCAGTTGACAACGTCGATTAATATACGGGGGTTGATAAATTTTGTCAAGTGACTTTTGAATGGATGTTATTTGTTTGTTGTTTGATGGATAAGATTGTATTCATTCATAAACTACTAATATACTTCTTGTGGTGCTAAACCTGATTATACAGATGAATCAGACAGTATTCCGCCAATTGGGACTAGTTGCCCGTCGTCGTGATTGATCTCCTAGTTCGATTAGTTTCCGGCGCAGATTTCATCAGTTTTGGTTAAAGCCACGCCGAATGCGGCCAAGTGTTTTTGAGAGTCGGATTTATGCCACATTTTACCAGCCCAATATATGGAAATACCAGGACTTTACGTGCCAGCCGGATTTTTTGGACTTTGATTTGGCAACCCTAGTCGCGGTGGATTCCGATTTCGAAATCTCCCACTCATCTTCACACCTCGCCGAAAGCAGGCTATAGATCGCATCACGTATGATCTGTTACATTTCATTCCCATTATTGCACCACCGAGCGCGTTTCAGCCAAATAAGGTCAGTCCACTGATCCCTGATGAAGCGAGCTACCCCGATTCGTCACTATACAATTGAATCTGACACCGTACTCGCAGTTACCGAGTGCGAACGGGAAATGCGAGGCTCGAAGGCGTGACGCAGCAATTCTCTGACGGGAACACTCCGCCGAGTCGTAGTATGATACTGCAAATATGCTTTGGAGGTGTTGGCATAACATGTGTTGAGGATATGTTACGGCACACGCGAGCACAGCTGATTGTCTATAGCGAAATTAGTCGCTCTCGAACGACAAGTGCGTGGTGAGCTCGCGATCGATATATATCGTACAGAAGGGTAAAGCATTAGTTCGCCAACTGATCGATTCAAGTTGTAGCCTACATCATGTACACTTGTACAGCATACAAAATAATATGCCGCGGTAAATTGTATATCATTCACAGACACCGGCATGATTACGCTTGACCAGACGTGAAGCAGTAAAAGAACCCATCATAAATACATTGTTTGGTTGGGACTGTCTGTCCTAAGACGCTAGAACGCGGTAAAGGTGTGGAACAGCAGTTGTTGCTTGCACCAATTACTAGGTACGTAATATCGGGAGTTAACACGTTGATGTAAGCCAAATTGAGAATCAGCTATTTCTTTAATTACTTTTTATACTCATAATGTTACTTTATCTAAGTTAATCTACGCTTGGGCGCCTAATACACATTTCCATTACACCACATTCCTTGTTGTTCTCGATATGACACGCATATTTATAACCATAACAGAACATTTCTCGTTACTGTCTGGGTCGACAACAAATCAAAGGAGTCAAGTACGACAGTATGAGACAGACAAGCGTCCCTTTGTACAGCCGAGCCTATTGACATCTAAAACACACACCAGGATCTCACGGATTAGGAGAAAACTATAGTGACGTCACGACCAGCAATTATTCCTATGACCCACCGTACACGAAATTGAATCAACCGCGGAACGACAAGTCAAACAGTTTGACGAGCTATTGTTCCCAAGCCACGAAATTGGACCACGGAACAACAGGTCAGGGCATACAACTACTATGAAACTCCGTCGTGTACGACCGAAGTCAGCTGTGGATCGTGGAAAAATACAGTAAAATTACAATGTATTATAATAAATCCTAAGTTTCGTGTCTGACCGGAGTACAAAGGTCAATCGATATTTTGGAAGCTGATTACATTCAACATATTCGCAAACCCCAGAATAAAGGCAGGTAGAATCAGGAGGCGAGTGGAAAAGTACAAGTAAAATGACTCAAGTCTCATGTCTGAGTACAAAGGTCAATCAAGATTCTTTGTTCGTTTTCTCTCTATCGTTAATTATTCCCCCCTTTTTGATTGCCGCACACAGGGTCATAAAAGTATTGCTGCAAAATTGAGGATGAGCTAATTCTTTAATTACTTATTATATTGATAATCTTTGTTTGTTTATTATAAATCGCGAATGAGGGGATTCCGCACATTTATCTAACTACTAACCGAGGTATTGCACGCGACGTAATATGATTTAATAGGCTCCAGGCTCCGCCCATGTCTGCAGGCCTGTGCTCCAAATCCCGCACTGATCATAAATGTCATAAAAAATAATTCCGGATTCCAGCCATTCACTTATTAAATTGTCAGCTTACTCTAAAAAAACACTGCACACCAAATTTGGTTCAATTCTAACAAGCATAGGACTCCGCAGATCAAATTAGAATTTTTAATTTATTAGGTAAAATTTAAAAAAAAATCAAATTTTTCTGCCAACCCCATGAAATTGTTGAGCTGTTTTCAGAGACGATCCAAAACAAATTTGACTCAATTCCGACCAGTAGAAGCGGAGTTATGTGAGTTTTTCGATTATAATACTCGGATTATCCTCGATCGGTGGATCATCCGAGAAGTTCACGTTTTTCATAGGCGGGCTATCCGAGGTTCCGTCTCGGTCGTTCACACCACTGGGCCATACGAGGTACCGCTGCGTTCGTCTTCGGGCCCCGCGTAGACCGATACCCGATACGATCGTATCGGACTTTCAGCCGACTCGGGATCGGCCTTCAAAAAACAGTGTATAGCGCTTTTTTCAGTTTTTTTTAATCACCGATTTCTAGCCAACCGAATATCGTAGCCGGATAAATTTGGTACCGGCAGACGCGTAATTCGATTACGATTCCAACGATGCCAGGGAAATGGGGCTGGGACGCGTAGAAAAAAGTTTTCTTCCAAAAACCCGTGATGGTACGCCAATACGGGTTACGCAATTGGTTTTTGAATCGGTCGGTATCAGAACAGAGATCGAAATACCGATCGACAACCGCTGGTCTTAGGGGTTCGACAGAGTTATCCCCGTTTTCCTCTCGTCGAACTGAACGCGATAATATCCGATTCAACGGCTTGGGACCCGGGGTTGGTCTGGTACTGGCGTTTGAAAAGTCGGATTTTGTCTCCCAAAGGCTACCGAATTCGCAAAATATACAGATCGATCTGTAGCTTAGGAATAGCCTACTTTTATCACAAAAAATTTAACATGCCGCCTTTCTTACAGAGATAGGCACAATTCACAATGTTGAATTAGGTCGATGACTTTAGTATTGTATACGTACGCGTGACCAATTGCGTGCCATCAACTGGTAAGGTCTCATGTCCGCTGTCACCGAGTGATTAAAAGATTAGTTTCAGCGTATTAGCAGGTTATTGTAAAAGGACGTTACTTTGGACGATGGACTAGCAGATGATGTAGAATGATGCAGAAGATGTATTAGCACCTCATGGCCCTAAAGTTTCATGACAAGTATATTAGCATGAATCCTATAAACACGAATCTTATAAGAAACGTTTAAGATGCAAACATGCGTGAATGAGTTACTTCCCAATCAGTGTTTTCATCGAACGATTCGTTCTGCGTATTGAAGAGTATTCCACATAGCTGCTGAATTCTGCGTACAATAGCGTATAAATTTGGATCGCCACGCCGACTCCATTTCCATGACAAAAAGTGAGTATTGAATATAGAACGCATTTCTCTTTCTGTTGTGTTATATTTCACGCGAACGGGTAAATACTGGACAGGACAGTCGCCAAACGGATACTGCGGCCTATGATCTTTCCCTCACTAATTCAATTCATGTCGTAATAGATTTTCACTTCGTAACGCGCTTTCTGATACATTTTTAAACGTCTATGTGAGTAGCAACGGATTCAGAATCCTCCTTGATAACGTGTTCACATAACTCAATTAGTAAAATGTTGACTGTCCGCTCAATATATCTGAGAATATTTTGATCGCGTAACGTTAACTTTATATTGTTTCCCGATTAATTTCAAATAATTCAACTAGATACTGATAAATATTGATATTGATAAATCGTATTTAAACGCTGTGTGAGGGAGCATATAGTTACGATAACATCTGCCTTTTCGTTTTATTGATTCGTTGTAAAATTCAGTGTGTGGCCTATTATAAAGCTCAATCTTGATGAGGCAACTTATCACGTTGCATTTTTGTTTTGCAATTTACTGGAGTTGTGTATAATCTCCAAACGTGTGTACTGTGCATGTAGTTAACAATTTGGCATTACATCGCTGCCTTGTTTTTCAGCCACTGCAAACAATCGAGACGTTAAGGTAGCTGGGAAGACACTCCAATGAATTTGCCGTCACGCAATTCTGTTCAATGCGTGATTGATAAGTGCCTGTGGAGGCTTCATTATAACCAGACGCAAATGTGAATATCACTCCCTAGTCTGCCATAATGAGCAACGATGATGACGTTATACCCTCTGATCACTTCAACATCAGTCATTCAATATATGTAATGTTGCCCTTGCCTTGACTTGAACAGACGGGGGCCGTAATCGATACCCGAATCAGACTGCTTCTTACCTTGTTTTAATATAAGGAAACTAAATATCTGTACCCATGGAAAGTATTAATGTAACGCATATAATGTAGGATTGTGGGTTTGAAGCCTATACTGAGCTTTGTAACCGGGGCTTCATGCGAATCCGACACTCTGAGTATTTATAGCTGATACCACAATATGTTTGATAGCTGTTTGATTTGACATTCTCCTGTCGCAGCATTGTGACGTTATGAAATGCCAAACAAGTCAACTAATTAACTATTTGCACTTGGGTGCTTTCCAATCCTATATCGCCACATTTCAGCCTGATCATCAATATTTGTTTATGTTAGCTTTGCAGAGTCATTTTATCCTTGTATGTGATGACGAATAAACCAGCTCGATTTTTCAATCAACACTGCTGCATGGTATGAGCGGATGAGATGAGCTACTTCAGTTGAATTTATTGTTAAACGTACTCTGGGTTGATATCACACGTTTTCAACTATGCGTTTCTGGTGACGATGATAGGGTGATTACAATCATTTATGGAATTGCTACAAACTTACGAAGGCATGGAAAGCTGATTGAGGTCACATGGTCCGTAGGTCGAGAATTACGACGAGATATATTGTTATCATTAGCACGTGTTACTTCGCAGACGGTAAAGCAGTTTCTATGGCGATGCTAGTCGGTGCTAGCAACGAAACTGGTGTGGATGCGGAAAGGGGATGATTACACCCGCGGCTATATTAGATCACATTTTATATTCATCTGCGTTGACTACTGCACTCCGAGCAATATATTATTCTTGTATAGGGAAAAGCCATTAATCCAGTGACTGTTACATAGCATCACGCCTCACATTGATACAATCAAGAATCATATATCTATCCGGTGACCGCCAACTTTGACCGAATGTAGCACTTTTGACCTATGTAATTTCAACTCAGATGCGACCACGTAAAATTTTGTATGATTAATGATTGATTCGGTCAATAGTATTGGTAATTGCTTATATATTGCTATAAATTTTGTATCCTCTCAGTCCACGTAATCAGATTTACCTGTAGAGCTGAGTGAGGTATTGTCTAGGAATATTAAGGGCACGTAATTAATAATTGAACAAATGAACATAATCGGGCGGGCCCGTTGGTGCAATTACGTAGCTACACATGCAAGTCCAATGACTTGATATATTTAATTCGTTGCCGAAACGGATGTGGCAATGCCTGGTACGTTGGAGAAACTGGTCAACCACTCCATAAGAGAATGTCAGCATCGACACGACATTTCTAAATGCAACAGATCGAAGCCTGTCGATGAGCACTTTTCTTCAGCAGGACACTAAGAAAATGATATGATAATCAACGTGTTGGCCGCGAACATCGAGAACTCAATCATGCGCAAGGCCACAGAACAAAAATACATCGACATATTTAACATGTTCCATCAAGGGCTAAATATAGATCGAGGCTCCATGTCACATTACACCATGCGAAGCTACAGTTGATATATTCGGCGGGTGTGCATTCAATTACTGTAAACACTCAATCAAATCTCATTTTCAGTGCCACAACTTGCTGTAGCCGTTTAAAATATGAACTTCGAGTTTCCTGTTTATGACGTCATAATTGTACACATTTTTCTGATCTGAAAGTACTTTTGTCTATGATGTCACAATATGCGTATATGTTTGGATTCAAAATCTTTTGCGTTACTTTCACTTTAACACCTGATGAAGGAGCGGCGCTCCGAAAGCTCGTATAATAAATATATTTATTACTTTGCAAGTGGACGTTAGATAAGGTGTGAAAGCAACCAAGATCTTATTATTATCTATATCGTCTGCTATCGGTTCAACGAATTACTTAGCTACATGTTGTTATTTCTTGACTTCATGCGCGCTATGTAATCAAAAGATATTGAACTCGCCTATATGTAGGCTACTAAACTAAAAAAAGCACACGATTCAAAATTGGTATTTCTTCACTGTCAAACAATTATTTGGGATGAGATGTCATTTGTCATGTGAGGTCCAGATTGTCAGCGTCCAGATTGTATTCGGCGCCAGCAATTTAGGCACCCGGACAAAGACATTTTTATAACGAAGTTTACGATCTACATAAGGGCAATCCTCTTTCGGATAATGCTTTCTCGCTGACGATCTTTTTGGCACACTTCTCTGAGACCCATGTTGGCCCAAACTTCATATGTCTTCATACATCGTGGCGTGTTAATGGCCAACCCTTAAATGTCTACTTCCATAAATGATGCGTATTTATCGTGGAGGAAGGGTGGCTGATAATCAAAACATTTATCTACATGAAATCGCGCCCAGCGCGAGAAAGATTAAAAAGTTGCAAAAACTTTCAAATATAGAGCGTATCATTAATGTTCTTCCACGAAATAATTTTCGACACCCTTCGGCACCCCCTCCCAAGTGGGGTAGGATTATCTGTGTGTGGCGGAACTGATGGAAGGAATGGGGGGGGGGTAGCATAGCAGTGCTGCGCGCCTCTGTTTGATCTGTAAATCATGGGTTCAATCTCCGGGCGGGTCAGACCTAAGATTCGAAAACTGGTATCCACGGTATCCGCTGGTTAGGATAAAAATAAGTTTGTTCGCTTCCTCTCTCACTCTCTCTCTCTCTCTTTCACTCTCGCTCTCTCTTGAGCATTTGCAAGGGAATCCTTTCTTATTTGTACGATCAGAACAACAACCCTCCTCGGTTTATCTTGGCTAATTCTTTGACGAAGACATGGCTTTGCGAATGCCAGGAAAGTGAACAGTGAATTGCAAGGATAGGCAACTAAAACACAGCTGAAGAGATCAAAATAGAAGCCAATCACCTTGGCCATTATTAGGCCGAGATGGATGCTAGATTGAAGACCGCGCGTGCTTGGTAGTTTCAGCATTATCCTCTCTGTTCAATATGTCGCAATGCATCTTTTGTACCGCATTGTACATTGTCTGGCTTGAGCGGAATCAATAATTTGAGCTAAATTAGAAATAAAAGTAGGGGGTCCGCGGAGGCTCGCGACGGTCCAAAAGGGGTCTGCGAAGACAGAAGGGTTGATAATCACTGACATACAGTATATGCCTTCTGCTCACAACTGACAGAGCATCTTCAAGCGGTCTTGACACAAGCAAATCAACGACCTATCAGCTCGACATATCGGGTGCGGGACATACTACAGAATATTTATAATGCTATAACCAATACATATATTTGATGGAGTTATATTAAGGTAGAGCAGTGATTCTTATTAACAATATGTATCACGCGTGTTAAACAACAACATGTAACAATGATATAATGCCTTTTCGCCTTTGCTAAGAGCTAACCAGGGCCCAATATTAGGAGTCGACATTAAAATCGTACGACCCGCGGCGTCTACCAAGATCGCAACTAGACTTTATGTCGAGTCATCTCAATGGTAGTCAGCATTTTTTATGTCGCCATTTTTTAACACAGTGTATAAAGGCTTAAAATCCCTATATATGCGGGGATGCTCTTAACTGAGTAATTCCAAAAGAAAAACTATCATGTATGCAAAGCGGTGTCATTTTATACACGCGAAAAGTGAAAGAAAATCCCCCCTATTGGTTGTCGACTTAATGCCACTTTTCAAAATACGGGGTTTATAGAGGGGTCAAAATGTCGCCATTGTAACTCGAAATTCCTGCTACTTCCTGGCTTGATTTCTTTTGTAAGGGACAAATGAGGGACCAATAACCGTGGTCCCAAACGGATTTGCTTGACAGACGATAACAACTGAGGGAAAAATGTCGCCAAGAATTAGGGGGACACAAAATTGTCTCCCAATTTTTTTCGTCCCCCAACTGCCACAAAAATAAGTACGATTGTCTCCCAAAGTAGCCTAATAGGTAAATATAACTATATATAAATAGTGTTATCGCTGAAATCTGAAACCGAGGTACAAGTGTGGCTCGTAAAGGTAAATATTGCGCTCTGTGAAGAAATGATAATTTACAATTACGTGCCCCTCACGAAAGAAATTTTTCTTTTAGTATATGGTCTCGTACGCGTGAGCGATACTGATATTATTTCAATAGCGCAATCTTTTCTGGGAATGGCGAAATAACATGGTTTAACAAAGGTATAAATAACAATGGGCTAGTTCGAAGTTAATCATCGAGAAACTAGCGAATAGTATTCTCCGCGTGGCATAAACATTGCACAAGATTTGCTGCACAATTTCATGCCGTGAATTTTCTAAGTCATCACTTACATATGGCAAATCTGATCACGCATGGTGACAAAGGATAATATGCAGAATATGCAAGTAGAAGCACCAATATTGTTGAAAAAATCCATCCCCTTGCAAACGTTGATCGGGAAATGCTTCTACTGCACACTGTAGGGCGTTGAATTACATCAGCTTCTCAGCAGCACAAAATTTGATTTTATTCGATTAGTTTGAACGGTAAGCTTCAGTCGATAAGTTGATACGCTAATATTGTTCTTGCTTCAGTCAGACTTGAATATTCGAATCACAGTGTTGGGATGACTCGAGTCAACTTTTTCGTATGACGTGACTTGACTCGAGTCACTTTGCAAAAATGACTTGACTTGACTTGACTCGGCGCTTCAGAATTGCAGATTGAATCGTGACTCGGAGCAAAATTTTTGAGTCAATTTCAAGTAATCAATAAGTAAACGGTGTCGACCAAATCCCTGTATCATGTGTATATTCGGATTATTAGCGATACGCCGGTGACACTTGTGAGAGCAACCAGTCATTCACATATTGTACGTTTCACTGGTCCTCCATTGTTACATCACAAATATATTGGCCGCAAACGAAATGATCACAGCTTACGTTGCCTTAGTAATAAGTAGATTAATTTAATAGCAACGTATCGCTGTTTCTTAGACGGCTCAGTGCTTACATTGCGTAGTGCTTACATTGCGCAGTGCTCACCTTTACCAACCATCTTTTATGATTTAAATAAAATGAATATAGTTCATGTATTTATATTTTCATGGATGTATAGCTGGGTAGTGTATTGTACCATATAAATTTGTTTGAACTTCTCGAGGCTTCGTATTCGAATTTCTAATTTGGCTGATACTAACATTAATAACAGACTGTAGCATGTAACTATACAGTTACTCACGTATTTTATTAGTAGTTCTACGTGTGCGATAAAATGCAATTTTGCATGTATATTTAACTTTATATTCGTTATTTAAATCAAGACAAATGGCCAATTAATCTGTCTTTCGGCGTGTGATTATTACTACGTTGATATTGAGCAGAGTGTACTTGGGCGTTTCTGTATAGACGCCGAGTTACGGGGTGGCGGGGTGGCGCAGCCACCCCATGACACAATTATGGGGTGGCGGCCACTCCATGCAAAATGCTTAAACGCCCACCGTCTGCGCTGTCAGTTAGCGAGTCCGTTATATCGCGTAAATGCCAACTATCGCCTTAAACGCCCATAAAAAATGTAATCCGTGATTAGTAATCAGTGATTACTAATCAGTAATCACTAATCATACAATTGAAGCGACCTCGTTGACGGCGTCGATTTCAACACGCTTGCGCTGAGAAACACCATCTCCTCTTTTCACCAGACGAACGAATTCACGTTCTACTTTTCTCAATTGAATTGTATTTGCGCGCATATTCGTTTGCAAAATAATTCTTGAGTTAGCTTTGTGATAGTCTTTTTAATTGGAGCACGAAATAGGAAAGTGTGTTTGTGTATGCCTGCGAATAGAAATAAATTATTGCGCAAAGTGTGCATACTCATTAATCTAACAAGGCTTTACTAACTTTTATCGGGATATGCAGCAATGCATCTCAAACGTCGTTATAATGAGCAAACAATTGTCGCGATGTCAGACTCGGAACCTCAATGTGCTGTACGCAGGTTGAGGATTTACTTTTTCGTTTGCTATCATCTATAGCAGGGGTGGGCAACATACGGCCCGCGGGCCGGATCCGGCCCGCGGACAGTTTTCCGTCTTACATGATAGCGTGGCCAACGGCCCCAGTCTTCTGAGATTCCCTACTACTTGCTTACATACGTCAAATTTTAGTGACTATTTCATTATACCCATGTATGCGCAGCGAGCGTGGGTGGAGCTTACGCGTAAGTTTGACGAAGCGAGAAGACTATTTGCGTAATCGGTATATTGACGATGTACTCAACGCTAATGTCATTTGTGGTAATCATGGTGTTTGTCGACTACAATGGTCATTTACACCAGGCCGATATTTTTTATTTTTTATTCCGTAACCGTTGACTTGCAGCCAGGGCTGTGGAGTCGGAGTCGGAGTCGGTGGAGTCGGAGTCGGAGTCGGGGTAATTTTCGCTTGATGGAGTCGGAGTCGGAGTCGGAGTCGTGAAAACTGTAATAGCTGGAGTCGGAGTCGGAGTCGGAGTCGGTGGGAAAATACTGACTGGAGTCGGAGTCGGAGTCGGAGTTTGTGAGAATGACTATGATTTCGACTCCGACTCCGACTCCAACTTCTCTATCATGAAAACATTTGCTTTCAAAGAATTTTCAATATAATTTTTATGTACCAGCAATCACTGTTATTATTAACCATACAGATCAGGTGCGGCCAGCCCGTGGCACGCAGGCCAAATTTGGCACACGAGAAGGTTAGGTGTGGCCTGCGAGGTAATTCTCGAAATTATTTATGACATCAGGTACAATTGCAAGGCCAACCAAAATTTGGTTAGCATGGCCCAGAAATTTGATGATGACTAAAACAACAGTTCTGAGGCATTGATGTATCCAGGGGTCAGCCACATTTATCCCAGATCTTCGTATATGACCATGAAGTAGAATATTTCATAGCAGATTTATTTGACTTGAAATTTTTCTCGGTACTTCGCATGATTCATTGTCACTAGATTTCTTGCATTCAGTATTTGGGCCCCCTTTTGAAAATTATAAATACATATTCTTCACAGAATTGAGTCTAACTATATTCGCGATTAGGAGATACGGCTTCGCTTGTGCACTCGCAGCGAGATCGTCGACAAAACATTTGCACAAAATGATAGAGGCATGTTCACTGATACCGTCGATTTTGCTATGTCTAAACGTCGAATAATCCTGTCCTTGTCAAATGAGCCCAGTGGTATACAGATGCGACCCCCAATGTATGTTAGCGAGATATTTATTGATATAGCTATAGCCTAATTCAGTCGTTATCTTGCAAGAAAATTTCGCGCTTCGCGCGACCAGGGCCTGATTGCGCACTGCACAGTTGGATGACATAATGTTATCAATTTTAGAGCGTAGTAATATAAGTCTTGTTTGCAATGTTTCATAATTCGGTTCGCTCCTATCGACGACTAAAAAAAGGTTATCAACATTCCCGTTGCCCGCGCAATGGTTCGTAAATCTCAGGTGTCCCTTTCGCCGAAAAAGTTGCCCACCCCTGATATAGATAAAAGACATTACTTGCAAATTACAGCTCAGTTGCAGAGGGGAGGAAAATCGCAAGATGCGTTTTCGCGATGCAGTCAAAATTGATGCAATTTTGGGAATTATACCATGATACTGTGACCGAGAAAATGCATCGGCTGGTTTTGTAAAATTGTAAAAATATGTAAATATGACCAAACGATGCTTCCCATTTGACAAAATTAAAAATATTTGTAGTGTAGCTTAGCTGTTTGGGTCGAACAAATGATTAAGAAAGACTGCAAGTCCCAATCCTTGAATACTTGATTAAGTACATGTAGACTAGACCAGTGTTGGGATGACTCGAGTCATGACTTGACTCGAGTCAGACTCGAGTCACTTTTTCGTATGACTTGACTTGACTCGAGTCACTTTGCTAAAATGACTTGACTTGACTTGACTCGGCGTATCAGAAATGTGGATTGACTCGTGACTCGGAGCAAAATTCACGAGTCAATTTCAAGTCATTAAGTAATCAGTGTCGATAAAAGTCACTGTATCTTGCATATGTTCGGATTGTTCGCGCAACGCTTGTGTAACCCGTGAGAGCGACCAATCATTCAATGATCGTGCGTTTTAATGAGCCTCCATTGTTCTCTCACAAATATATTGATCGCAAACGAAGTGATCGAAGCTTACAGCCTACTTTGTCGTAAACTATAGTATAGTAAAGTAATTTAACAGCGAAATGTCTATTTCTGTTCTGTGTTCTTAACTTAACCAAACCTCTTGTTTTATTGAAATTGAATTCGGAAATAGTTTATATAGTCCTCAACCATTGGCGATGACTCGAATTGTATCATATAAATTTGCAAAAGGGTAATGTATTGCATCTTATCAATTCGTTTCTCTATTCTCTATTTAGGCTGGTAACCATAAACTGAGGCTGTGCAATTACTTACTGAGTTTATTAGTTCTACTTAATTGTGAGCGATACAGCGCCTTACTTGCGTGTATATTGAACTCTATATTCGTTCATCAGTTCAAAATCAATGACCACTCAATCTGTATTGCAGACAGCGAACAAAATACAATGACGTAATCACGCCTCATACCTCGAAAAGGCGATTTGACTTGAATTGTGACTTGACTCGTGACTTGACTTGACTTGACTCGACTTGACTCGAGTCACCTCCAAAAATCGACTGACTTGACTTGACTCGAGTCACCTTCGAAAATCGATTGACTTGACTTGACTCGAGTCAAAATGTGCGATGACTCGAAATGACTCGTGACTCGAAGGTAGTGACTTGATCCCAACACTGGACTAGACATAGGCTATGGTCTTTGACTACTTAACTAAATTCCATTTATGACCAATGTCTATTACTAGTAGTAAGAGTGTTTGTGCTTGTAATCAGGATAGTGTTTAATGACAAAATTAGAAAGTTCAATTTCTTTATTAGTTGCTGAATCATACACAAGAGCTACACTTGGATTTTTTATCTACATTTTTATTATACAGGATTGGATATCTGCCATATTTGAATGATTCATACATTTCAGGATATTAGAGAGTCCATGTTATAAAAACTTGAATAAGGAAGGATATTTAGCAAATCTTTATGTCATGTTAATTGCATAGTGGATAATTCGAGCTGTGCCACAATGAAACAATTCAGCATGCCACAGTTAATCATATGTTTGCATATGTTTAATGGTTGTATGATCGTCATTCAACAGAGAATGTGGCATATAATTTTCGAGGTAAATTGGTAATAATGCTGGAGTCGGAGTCGGAGTCGGGAGTCGGAGTCGGTACGTTTAAAGACCCAGGAGTCGGAGTCGGAGTCGGAGTCGGTACGTTTAAAGACTCAGGAGTCGGAGTCGGAGCCGGAGTCGGTATATTGAAAATGTGTGGAGTCGGAGTCGGAGCCGGAGTCGGTGGTAAAATTTACCGACTCCACAGCCCTGCTTGCAGCACGACACACTTCTAGGCTTCTGTCAGACACCGCTTATGCCAGGGGTCGCCAACTCAAAACGGGTCGCGGGCCACTTTCAAATTTCGTAGAGGCCGCGGGCCGCATGATATCAATATCGAGATAAAATAGGTCGCATATTTGAACAACCACGCTATCTCGTCACCCACTAAACCCTAATGAATTGATATCTTGGTAAATTTTGGGTACCGGGCTTATCGAAGGCCTCGAAATCTTAATTTAGAATTTGCACCGGGCGTTCATGGATCAGAGAGATGCAGACATGGTGGTGCCTGTATGACAATGCTGTTCTCAAATCCACATTGTCCACAAATCCACATTCGTCATTATTGGCGAGGAATGACTTTGAAGATACATTGCTGTCGTTAAAATACATTCAATAAATACGATTTATTCCTGGCCTTGTATATGTGATTAAGGGGCGAATAATGTATCGATTCAGCAATCCGGCCCGCCAAGTTCCTAATGTTCCTATATCCGGCCCACCGACTGGAGAAGTTGCCCGCCCCTGATCTATAGGCTACTCATTCTTGTTTGCTTTATATATTCGTATTCCGTCGATGTCACTTGTCAGTGTTTAATTTGTTATTAATACTGCACAATGTGCAGTGCATTGCGTTGATTACGATGTCAAATATTGATGCAACAAGATATTATGGGTGGCGGAAATTCTGAATTCAATCGATTAGTTTGAGCGGGAACCTTTTATGTTCCAATAAACTTAAATGCTGGATGGACTCTATCGGTCGCAACCATATCACGGAACGAATTTCAAACCATCAGGATTTGTATTCGCATTAATAAGGATGCGGCATGCGCCCATATTGGTCTTGCTGCAATAACGCCTTTGATAATTAAAATCGCGCCATTTCGCGATCGCATTCGACTGGCTGATCGGGACCTACGCAGGCCGTTGGCTCCGGACTGATATTAACCAGCGCGTTGTCGGTATTAAAACACTGCGTGCGTAGCCAGTGACTTTCTCATTTAAAACTCGAAATCCCGTCATTTTGAAATGCCAATTCACTAATTCGTATTATCGATGCTGCGTACTGCAAATTGGCGAGAATCATCTGTATGTGAAATGGGTCTTCGATATCTCATGCGCACCATCGTCGGTAATTTGATTTAGCGCGTCCGCATGCAGGCCTGCAACCGTCCACAGAAACACTTTCGCCAAACAATAACAATCTCTGAGTGTGATATTGTTTGTGTTTATGTATCTTTTTGATTAAAACTTATGCCCGCGTCTAAACAAATTGTGCTCATTGCCATTGCCGAATCTGGGTTTTAGGTATGACTTGACTAGCGCACCCTGTTATTCTAATTATTGCGGGTTTGTGGCATGTCTGCAATTTCGGTATCAGCATAACCTTGCCGGCCGATTGTACAGTCCGATAAAATTGATCACTACTATGTATTTCGTACAGCGTACTGATGCTGATTTCAGCAAACTAACGATCGTTATGAGATGTAAAATTTCGACTTTATCGCTAGAAACTTAGATTTCATCGCGTGCTCTGAGAAACACCATCTCCTATCGTGATTTGACGACCAAATATACGTTCACCTTCTACAAATTAAAGTGCAATATTTGCATCGATGAGGGCCGCAAGCCGCGTTTAAAATATTTTGTGAACCATTTTTGTGATACATATTCTCTGAGCGCAAAGTGGAATAGCAAGAACATGTTTTGAAGTTCATAGGTCAATAATATTGTCACTTGACTATATTGCGGGCCTGCTGTATTTCGCTGGGCTAAATTTGCGAGGACTGGGCTATTTGACGCCTGGACATATCGATATCGAAAGCTGCGACCAAAATGCGTCAATTGGTTGGTTGGTTTTGAGGTATTCATGGTGTTTGTCGACTACTATGGTCATCTACACCAGGTCGATATTCCTAATTTAAATTCTTTAACTGCCGACTTATAGCACGGCCCACTTCTAGGCTTTTTGTAAGACACCGCTTACGCGGATGAGATGGCGAGGAGGAGCCTATAGATAAACCTCCAACACTTTGGTTTAGGAAATGCGTCAATCATTTTGGGCCTAGGTTTCATAGTCGACGGTCTTACTGCGAGCGCAAACGCAAGGCCGCATATGTTGAACGACACATTGTCTCGTAATCGCGAAGATAGTTAGACTCAATCTGATACATTAGGCCAGTGGTTCTCAACCGGTGTGCCGCGGTACACTAGTGTGCCATTTACGTCTCGCAGGTGTGCCGCGAGCGATTTCTTCGGAATTTTGAAATTATGCGCAAAATAATTCTAGTCATATAGCAAATGATCAATAATCAAAATTGAGCTTGATGTGAAGTTTGTACATTTGACAAATCAAAATTGATATTATTCCCGCAATCAATATCCTCCTCGAAATCGCTTTACCCCGCAGATCGCTTTGCCTTGAAGGCTGAATTCAGTTTTGCACAATTCATTGATTGATCACACGCAGAGAAGAGAAGAGCAGACATAGCGGCGCCTGTACGACAATGCTGTTTGCTAATCCTCATTGTCTTCCCAATCACCAGTGAGAAATGAACTCATTTGGAATTGACGTTCGCGTTTATAAATTCGAATTTCGAACATGGCAATCCACATTGTGATTGTTAGGTATCGGGCCGGCACTTCCCTTAAAACAGTGGTTCTCAACCTTTTTTGACTCGCGCCCCCCTTAGAGATGGTCAAAAAAATCGCGCCCCCCCTGACCCCCCTTGCATTTATCGTCATGTCAAAAAGAGCACATCATCTAATACAGAGGTGGGCAACGTTTTTGATAATCATGGCCGCATTTCGATTACTTATGTACGGGGTGGCGTAAGGCCGCATTCCAGGGCATAGCCGCAATGAACGATCTGGACACAAAATTCCTATGGTAAACTGTCCATATCCATTCCCGGTGAACTCCGGACTATTCTACTTTTCACAATGGCCTATTGCACGCAACGAAATCGCGAGTGGCAATGTTATGAATAGTTGCCGGGAGGTGCATATTGTCGCGCGGAGCGCGAAAATTTTTCAGGGCTGCGAACGAATTGTTATTTCTTGCCAATTCTCATTCCGGCTCAGATTAAGACGGGCGCTACTGCATTAAAATCAAAAAATGAAGTCTTGTTGACTTGCGCGGAGGGCGGAGAAAATTTCAAGATTAATTAAAATCTCTCGAAAATGCGGGAGTGAATTCGTAATTGCAATTTGCATGTCTACGGCCGCCAACATATAGCCTACTAATTGAATTAGGCGTCGAACGCCGCTCAAATTCCCTTCTACGGCCGCAGGCTGCCCACCCCTGATCTAATAGTATACATAAGGTATATCTTACGCCAATTGTGAATCGGCATTCCAGTTGTTGAGTCTTTTACATGACAAATTTCTCCAAACTTGTTTGAAAATAACAAAAAACATTGAACAATACATCCATTAATTAATTTCAAGGTAGGTCACCCTGAGACTAATCCTGATGCTGGTCGTGAGTACAGAGCGCAAGGCGTCGTTCTGTCCTGCCAGGCTAAATTTGATCAGTTTTGGAAATTAATTAAATTGTGTTGATTTATAGCCTAATTGAGGGCGAAACCGGGCAACCTATGTTGCATCTAATTCTGTCTTAGGCAGTGCAGTTCGCAAGCTACTAACAAGAGCTGCCCAGCGCGCCAAGCTTTGGGCTACTGTCAAAGCTATCAAGCAATGAATGACTTACACGTGGGAATTGCTCTCTATATCTCCAAAGAATTTCAAAAATTTGCTCAAATAAAGTTGAAATCAGACTATACTCCGTTGAGCGCGGTTACTAGAGTTTGTATTTTGCAAGCTTTCTTGAATATGTAATAAATTTCATCTTCATTAATCGTCTTCTCATAATGGATGTGAAACACATGTTCGGACACGTACAATTTATACTGACTTTGTCAATTTCTCGCGCCCCCCCTATAGTGACTTCGTCAATTTTTCGCGCCCCCCCTGAGAGCCTTCCGCGCCCCCCAAGGGGGGCGCGCCCCCCAGGTTGAGAACCCCTGCCTTAAAATGTAGGGCGTAGGCTTGTATAGCACAACGTTCTGTTACTGTCGACGAATATGAGTATTGAGAAGTTGGGTTGACCAATGACCACATTATATCAGGTAACAAACCTCTTCGCTTAGCCGCTGAGGCTATAATCTTGGTTTGTTGGTAGTATAATTGAACTGCGGGTATATGCCAGTAGAACTATTGAGGAATGGCTATCCTCAAGCGTGCTACACGATCGGCGTGAAAATGCATTGCGTAGCCTGGCATAGCCTGCACCTTAACGCCTCAGTATTCGTTAGCGGCGGTCGTGCTTTACCTCTTTGACCCAATCCGGCAGTGGGCAGATTTATTGTCAAACAAATCTTATGAAATCGTGTCTAAAGCAGCCCCAAGTTTCTGTGAGGTCGTAGGCCTATATCAAAACTATCTCTTGTTTATTGTATTCACGAAGGAACGATATTCTGACCCGAGGAAAACGACGACTTTCTATCACGGTTTAGTAAGCTATATGATGGACGCTTTTCGTACAAAAGTTTACTTTTAGTTTATTTTAAAAAAAGGGAGCACAGAAACATTTTGGATTTACTGCAGAATTAGTCACATTAGTCGGCGTTACTACTGGGTGGTGATAAGTAGGCGTATTCTGGTAGTTTGCAGGCGCCGTAAGCCAAAAAAAGTTCAGAACCACTGTGATGGTGTGCCGCGAACTATTTTTCATTTCCAAAGGGTGCCGTGAGGTCAAAAAGGTTGAGAACCACTGCATTAGGCGTTCTTTCATTTCACAAAGGGGCAACAATATTTAAAACAAGAAATCGAGTGACAACATTTTGCGCTACTACAAGCTTGCAGAAAATTTTTACTTTTGATAAATCTATTGCAAATCGTTTTGCTTTATTGTAGTGTACGAAGATATACTAGGGTTGCCATACGTCCGGAATTTCCCGGACATGTCCGGAATTTCACTGTTAAACTGCTTCCGGGAGGAGTTTCTAAAATATGCCTAGATTTCCGGAATTTTGAAGGCTTGAAGTAAGCTCATAATATTTTCGTAAATCAACATAAACGATATTATTTTTGGGCACAATGTTATGCTACATGAATTTTTTCTTCGCGCCTGACAATTTAGTATCATCTATATTGGCTTTAATATGGGGACTACTACCCTCGCAAAAACTGCGATCAAAAATAAATAAAAATAAAATTCATTTACAAAATAAAGTCTAAACTGAAAATTTTTCTAACTTTATTTGAAGAAAATCTGGCCCTATGAAGAATTGCAGAAGTTACACCGCGGATTATGGTAGAGATAATGAAAATGTTTAGTAGCACAACACTTCTTGATATAAGAACCTTGCAATGTCCACGCAGTGTAGCTTCAGTTGGGATATTGCGGTACGTTGAGCACCATGTTGACCTATTTGTTTCATTTGAATGTTTACGATTCACAATAAGCAGACCATGGGCCGTCTACAACTGCAGACCTATAAAGTCGGCTACAAGCGGTGAAATGTCAAATGACAAGTTCACTGACACTGCAAAATATACAAAATGAACGAAACGCAGATTGCAAAAAAGTTATTACTTTGTAAACAATTTAGACAATTTTTGGCCTAACGCTACAATTTTGACATAATTTTGACTTTGACATAAGTTTGAATATTTTGAAAAAGTGTCCCCCTTTCCCGATTCCAGAATATGGTAATCCTAAAGTCAAGTCTATTGAAGAAATTGCTCGAGGCAAGTTGATTAAACACATCAATTTATTCGAGTAGAGTTATTTGAAAAAATTACTCGAGTCAAGTTGAGTCACCGGTAAATCGAGTCATAGCAACCCAGCGTGAAGCTAGGTAGCCACCTCCGATTAACACTTGTAGAAAAGTGGGGTGCAGACTACATGACCACCTGTGATTCTTCTGTGTAGAAACGCAAGCCCCTGAAGGTCTCAACGCAACAGAATGGAAGAAACGTGTGAAGATTGAAAATGCAAATCGGGCCAAACTGAAAAATGCAGACGTACAACTCGATTATGTGCTGACAATCTTACTAGAAGTGTCAAAAGCTGAAGGTATGTCATAACCACAACTATTAGCATACTTTCTCGTTAAGCTAACTTTCAGCGGGGGTTTCTAACCGGGGTTCACACGATAACTGGGTTTTCTCAGCCAGATTGGGGCGACTATAGTCTATAGATCATTTTCAAATTCAAATTAGGTTGGAATTAGAATGATAGCTAAAAGCTACAGTTTAAATTGTACTACATTTAGAATTATAATTAGATTTTTTTTTCAAATTAGATCAGAATCACAGTTAAAGCTACACAATTTTTTGAAATTAGATTCAAATATTTAATTTATTAGGTCAAATTTAAAAAAAAATTCAAATTGTTACTGTCAACCCCATGATATTGTTGAGCTGTCTTCAAAAACGATACAAATTTCAGTCAATTCAAACTAGTAGAAGAAGAGTTATTCGAGTGTTTCGTTGATAATTCTCTGATTATTATCCTTGATTGTTTTTTTATATATCTTCCCTAACAAATTGAAAATTTTAGTTGGATCTGCGGAGCCTTATACTTGTCAGAATTGAACCAAATTTGGTGTGCAGCGTTTTTTAGCGTAACCTGACTATTTAGTCACCGAATGGCTGGAATTCAGAAAAAAGCTCATTCTTGAACAGTCCTAATACAGTAATGCACAGCCATGGAGGTGCAATTAAATTTGCGGTTAACTTGAACAAAGCAGTGTCTCGACTTAATTTGGCCAAAAGGGAGCAGAACAACACCGTCCAAAATAGCGGAGTCGAATGTGTTGCTCTTCTTTGGAATCGGATAACATGTTTACTCTACGAGTTCTTTGATAAAATGATGCCATCCTATTTCAGCAACTTCTCCTGTTCCAATACAAAGGTCGACGCGGTGTAGTTATCACTGAATCTCGAGTGATACGAGATCTGATAAATCCCTGCGTAAATATTAGAAGTTAGAAGATAGCTCTGATACGCATTCATCGATTTCAAGCATGAAAAGTCGAACACGCTTTTGAAGCTTTGAGAAGTTTCAACATCAATCCCACATTTAGCTCAATTCCAACCAGTGGAAGCGGAGTTATTGCAGTCGGAAATTTGGATATGAATAATTGGTGTCGTATTCACGGTGGGCAGGTTAATAATTTTTTCATATCCTAATTTTTCGACTGCAATAACTCCGCTTCCATTGGTTGGAATTGACCAAATTTGTTTGGCGGCGTTACTGTCGAAAAACTATAAATTTCATGGCGTGATCAGCAGAGTTGTAATGACTCGAGTCCGACTCGACTCACGATTTTCTGATGACTCGACTTGACTCGAGTCATTTATTCAAAATACGGAAATGACTCGACTCGACTCGAGTCATTCTGTGTACTGACTCGACTTGGACTCGAGTCATTGCGCATGACTCGAACCAAGTCATTGACTCGAGACTCAGACGGCCAAGACCGATATTTCATTGTAATTCTGAAGCCAACACACTATTGGGATGTCGTCTGTTAGTGCTGGTACTTGAAAATGCGACCATAAACTGCTGAAAGTGACGAAAATTGGCATATTATGAATGCGAACCATTCGATATCACCAAACAGAGCTATAAAAAGTGGGTTTACCAAGACTTCAACTGAAAACTGAGCAGTCAACACAATGACTTGGACTAGGACTCGAGTCATAATTCCATGACTCGGACTCGGCACTCTGCTCGCTGACTTAAACTCGGACTTGACTCGGTGGTGAATTGAAATGAGTCGACTTGACTCGAGTCGAAACTATAAAAGTGAGATTGACTTGTGACTCGGAGCCTTGTGACTTGTTTACAACCCTGGTGATCAGAAAGTATTGAAAAAAAATTATTTAATTTTTATATTTTAGGCTATATCCAAATCTTTCATCTCTTGTAGCAACGCGGCTACTGATTGGTATTAAACCAAGTTTGGTGTAGTGAGTTTTTATAGCCAAACTAACAACTTTATCATGTAGTCAGTTGAATTTGAAAAAAAAATAATTTAAGACTCCTTATACGCTGTATAACTCGTGTTTTTCTGCATGTATTTGTGCATTTGAATACGTCGCTGTCACATTTTCAATATATATTGTTTAATTCGTCAGCAATTTTGCAATAGCCCATCAGCCACTCCAAGAGATGTGCTTACGTCCAATCCAAGACCCCGGAAGAAACGACAAATTATATCGGCGAGCTGAATGGCGATTAAACGTATGTATATTAGTGAGGAGCGGATCGACAAATTCTCTGGTCCGGCTCCGATCCGGCTCCGGCCGTATCAGGAAAAAGTACTGATCCGGCTCCGGCCAAAAATTAAAAAGTCCTGCTGGAAATCCGACCTAACACGGTACGGTGGTTCCATGAATTCAAAAAATAGCTCGTTTCTTTTTGCACTGGCTTGGCGGTTACTTGCGTGTTGTTGGTTGGTAGTTATTTGGTTACAAACGTCATGCTTATCCATAGAGATTCTGGCGTATCAAAGAAGTACTGATCCGGCTCTGATACGGTCCAACCAAATTTTAAAAAAATCCGGCCGGATATCCAACCCGGCTCCGGTCCATGCTCCGCACTAATGTATATGCGTCCATGCTAAGTGGTACTTTCAATCCACTGTTACGGCGCTGCAACAAGACCTTTACTAACTATTGGATTTGCAAAATCTGTACGGTAGGCCTACTCATTTTCCAAAATTCGCAACCACAACTAGACTATATTTTATAGAACTAACCGTCTTTGATAACTTGAAACCAACTAACTAAAACAGAGCTGACTAATAATGGATAATACGAATTACTGAATCACAAACAACCTAATAAATATTGGAGATAGATTCGGCATTACAAAAGGCCGGGATATCGAGCTTGCGATGAAAGGGGTTCCGTGAATCAAAACCCACCACAGGGCTTAACCACTGTTAGTAGTGATGACTCTTAGCTATCAATGCAAGAACAACGCACAATAGAACACCGATATCACGATTCACAGAACGATGACACGTGTTTTATAGTTTCGCAACTAACTTATTCCGTAATGCAACTAGGACTACTCGCATTAAAAAATTGTAACTAGAACTAGAACTACGGGATAACCAGTAGTTAATGACCGTCGACTAACTAGATTCGTAGTACGTATAAATCTGGCTGTAACTGTGTGTTTGGGTATTGTTTCAGGGCAAGATCATGAACGGGAGTGATATTCAAAGCTATCAATGTGCTTCAACAGAAGAAACTAAAGAATCAAAAGGAGGACAAGAGTAATTTGTGTCTCGACCTCCTATGACCAGGTACGTGAGTGCCAATATTCAATATTCAGCACAAACTTGTCGCTATTGTGGTGCTGACGTGCTCTGTTTATGTATTGTACAGGCTTCGGGATTGTGTGTAGGTATGTGTGTGAGTGTTAAATTCACAATTTACAAGGTTGAGTAAGTAGATGTAGTCATTGAAGCTGTAGTCTGATCTTGCGGTCATTCCAAAACAGAACGTATTATTTTCAAATCTTGTGACGTTGAAGTTCCTAATCATTTAGTGACAACCATACAGGCTCCGAGTCACAAGTCAATCTTACTTTTATAGTTTCAACTCGAGTCAAGTCGAGTCATTTTTAATTCACCATCGAGTCATTCCGAGTCCAAGTCAGCGAGCAGAGGGTCAAGTGCAAGTCATGATATTATGACTCGAGTCCGAGTCAAAGTCATTGCGTTGACTGCTCAGTTTCGATTTATTCTTGTTAAAACTACTTTTTATAACGATATCTGGCGATATTGAATGGTTAACATTTAAAACATATAAACTGATTTTCGCGTTTTGAACAGCTTCAGATTGCATTTTCAAGTACCAGTAGCAATTGATGAAATACCAACACTGTTGTTACTTCACTATTCTTCGAAATTGCAATGGCATGTTGGTCTTGGCCGTTTCAGACTCGACTCATATCACGTGGTCAGAGTCATGCGCAATGACTCGCGTTCAAACTGAGTCATTGTACAGATTGACTATAGTAAAGTCTAGTCAATTTCGACAACTAGAGGGTGCACCAGCCCAAAATTGTTATAGATTTTTTTTTAATTTGGCACCACATATCAAGCGTCCGTTTTAAAGTTCAAAATTTTCCATTTTTCACTCCACCCTAGTAGCCAGTCCTAGTTCTAGCTACGGATTTTGAAAAGATCGTAGTTCCTGTTTTAGCTCGAGTTGCTAATTTTCAAAAATTGAGTGATCATACTTCTATTTCTAGTTACTTGTTTTGAAACCTTGAGTAGTTCCAGTTCTAATTGCTAGTTTTGAAAAATAAGTAGTTCTAGTTCTAGTGGCGGATTTTAAAAATAGCGTAGTTCCAACTCAAGTTGCTAATTGTTAAAAATTGAGTAATTAAATTTCTATTTCAAGTAGCGAATTTTTGAAAAATGAGTAACTGTAGTTACTAGTTTTGAAAATAAGTAGTTATAGCTGCTTGTTTTAAAAATTAAGTAGTTCCCGGTCCAATGGTTGGTTAAGTATGGTGTACTAGCCTGCCCCCTGCCATTGTGGGTTGAACTAGAGCCTGATTATTACCGGATATCTCATGAACTACCCATCAAACCGATAACTAAACCTTTGCTGATCATTCCGATGTAGACGCCGATGCGCAAAAATATATTTCATCTCGCTTCAAGCACACACATCCATTGCTAAGCTTGGACGTGAAATAAACTAGAAAACCAAATCCGGTCCTCTGCAAGCAGTGGTGGTCAGTAATGAAGTCATTTAAATTTTTTTTAAAGTACTTAAATCTCAAATAAGTTTTGCATACTAGTACTAAATACCGTACTCGAGTTGATATGATTTAGGACTACTTACACTTCTGCCTGAACAGTTTTCATTTTTCTGTCAAAACTGGCATTTGTCTTTCAAGTTACTTGTAAATTGCGCTTGAGTAGAAACGTATGATGTTACTTCTACCTGAGTAACACCGAGGAAAACCTAACCATTTCAGCCTGTGACTATAGAAAGTAGATGAATATGGTCGGCTGCTGTGCTTTCTATAGATGGCTACATTTACTGAATTTACTTTATACAACAACTCTTGCTTTTATTACAGTGGATTGCCATCAGAATATCATCGTTCATAACATCTCATTTGAGAGGCTGTTCGTCCGATACATCTAAATTTCTTTCGTGAAAGACGTTTGCATGACAATCTCAACCGTTCAGTCAGAATCTGACAAACATAAATATTCAACTGACACACGAGGAGGTGAAAAGTGAGTAAATTATAAATTACATTATTTTGGCAAATCCACGATTTCAGATCCGAATAGTGGCGTGTTGTCGGCAGTGTTTGAACCAAGTCACCACCTTCGAGTCACGAGTCATTTCAAGTCATTGACATTTGACTCGAGTCAAGTCGAGTCATCCTATTTTCAAAGATGGCTCGAGTTAAGTCGAGTCAAGTCAAGTCAAGTCACGAGTCAAGTCATAGTTCAATTCAAGTTGATTTTTTGAAGTACGAAGCATAATTGCGTGATCGCATTTTGATACCGGGAGCTGTTTGGAAGTTGCCACTAGAAAGAACTTGCCAGGGGAGTCACCCACAGCTTTTGCTGCGGCCCTGCGAAGTTTAGCCCATAAGGCATATCCTCAAATGTCTGACCAAGTTTGTGAGCAGATGGTAATTCAGCAGTTTTGCCATGGTTTCTCAGACCCCCATGTGTGTGCTTTACTTAGCTTGCAGGATTCGAGCAATTTGGACGACCTGATTAAAGTCGCAGAGGTTTACGAAGGCGCTTTTTCGAGTAAAGTAGACCAGGGCAAGGTGGCCAAGTCTTTGATTAAAACTGGTGATGGTTATGACTCTGATGGAAATTGTACGTCTAGTAGTGGAGTGTGTTCTGGTGTTTCTGATCTTCGCAAAGACTTGGAAGCTTTGTCTTTGGAGGTTAAAAAACTGGTGAAATCGATGGAATCTGCCCCAGTTAGGTATTCAAAGCCAGAACGTCGCGTAATGTCAAAATGCTATCGGTGCGGTGATCCGTCCCATTTGATACGTAATTGCCCGGTTCCTGTTTGCGCAAGGTGCCGTGGGGCTGGTCACGTGGCCGATCAATGTCAATTCCAGTATCCTGCTCCGAACCAGATGTATGGCCCTGTGTTTAATCAAAATGTGCCTGCTCAACCGACCCATCAAGCTTTAAACCGATAGTAGCGGATCATTGGTCCAGTGATACCGCGAATGAGACCAGTGCTATGGACCAATCATTGGATAGGATGTTAGAACATGATTCTTTGGTTTTTTCGTTAGCTTTATCAACTAATTGGTTTGCGATGGTGAGTGTGAATGGTTTTTCGATCAAGTTTCTTATTGACACGTGCAGTGCGATTACAGTTATCGATATTTCTGTGTGGGATGATATGCCTAACAAAGGTGAGCTGTTTCTGTATGAGAAGTCGTGTAAAGTTGCCAATGGTGGATGGCTGAACGTGTTAGGTAGGAGTAAGGTGCAAATGTGCATTGAGTCTGTGTGTGTTGTCAAGGAAGTGGTTGTTGCGGAGCTCGGCGCCGCTGTTGGGATTTTGGGTTATGATTATTTTAAAGAGTATGATTGTGTGTTGTATGCAAAAGACGAATGCATGGAAGTGTTGGGCCAAAGGGTCAATCTTAAACCGTCCGCTCCATCAGTGCCCTGCTGTAGAATCTTTTTGGATAGTGATGTAGCTATATCTGGGTACAGTGAGACGATAATATATGGTAAACTTAATGAGACTTGGCCCCAGTTGGATGGAATTGCAGTTATTTTCGAACCTTCAGGTAATTTCGTGAATGAATATGAGTCGAGTGGTCTGTATTTGGTCCCTGGATTGGTAGACCCAGAATTGGATAGGATACCCTTGCTGTTGGTTAATTCTGGCGGTGAGGACATTATTTTGCCAGCTGCCTTGTTACTGGGAGTTTTGTGTCCGCAAGAGTGTCAGCCTGTGGAATTTTGCTGTCCCACGCTCGTTCAGGATGTTCCTCATCATCCCGGATCTCTACCTGAGCATCTGGAGTGTCTGGTAGACGGTGTGGAAGGTCTCTCTGATTTCCACCTCGAATCATTGCGGAACCTCCTGATTGAATTTCAGGATGTTTTCTGTGGCCCAGATGGTCGCTTGGGTCGTACTTCTGTGATCAAGCACAAAATTGTGACTTCCTCGTCTAAACCAATCAAAGTGCCTCCGCGACGATTGGGCTGGGCCAAGCGAAAGATATGGGACGCTGAGATTGATAAGATGCTGGATCAAGATGTTATTGAGCAATCGGACTCCCCGTATAATACACCATTGTTGTTGGTGCCTAAGAAAGATGGATCATCTCGTGTTGTTTTGGATTTTCGAAAACTGAACGAAGTTACAGTGAAAGACGCCTACAGTCTGCCAAGGATTGATGACATTTTAGACTCGCTCGGTAATTCCACTTGGTTTTCTGTTTTTGATTTAGCCAGTGGTTTCTGGCAGGTGGAGATTGATGAGAAGGATCGCCACAAAACTGCTTTCAGCCTTCCTGGGAGAGACCATTACCAGTTCAAGGTTATGGCTTTTGGATTGGCCAACTCGCCACCTCTGTTTCAAAGATTGATGGAAAAAGTTCTTGCTGGTATTTTATACAAGAAAGCTCTGGTATTCATTGATGATGTCATGGTATATGCCGGGAGTTTTGAAGAGGAAATTGCAAATTTGAGGGATGTTTTCCTCAGGATTCGTTCTGCAGGACTGAAATTTAAACCGTCCAAGTGTAAATTGTTCAGAAAGTCGGTGGAGTATTTGGGTCATGTTATCACGTCAAACGGTGTTTTGTGCTGCGAAGAGAAAGTGAATGCGATCAAGGAGTGGCCTGTGCCTTGTAAATTGAAGGATTTGCAGGCATTCTTGGGCACTGCAAATTATTACCGACAGTTTGTGCCATTCTTTGCATCGGTGGCCAAACCTTTGCTGCGGCTCACTAAGAAAGGTGTCAACTTCAAATGGGATGAACAGTGTCAGATGGCGTTTGATCAATTGAAAATCAAACTGACCTCCGCTCCTATATTGGCGTTTCCTTTGGAGGATGGTGGTGCTTTTATATTGGATTCTGATTGTTCTGGTTTTGGTGCAGGAGCAGTGTTGTCACAGCTTTAAGATGGCGAAGAAATGGTGATTGCATATGCAAGTAAATCTCTTTCAAAGGAACAATGTAATTGGTGCGCTACTTTCCGAGAACTGAACTATGGCCTTTGAAGATCTGCAACTAACTAACCGAATTGTGTGTCGCTGTACACTGTCGCTTGTCGCTTATGGACACCACTGATAATGCAAATTACTGAATTGAAAATGAGCCGAGAAATATTATCAATTATTGGTGCCATTTTGATAGATATATTTAATTACCTTGATACAGACGCTACTTAAACCGTTATGGAAATTTATACATAGAAGTGCTGGGAACCTATCCCAAAACCACATACTAGTTTATAAATCCCAAGCTGTAAAAAGTAATTTGTTCTTCCTAAACATTGTAAAGTAGATTGGAAGCAGAAAAAATCTACTCAAGTACTCAAAAAAAGTAAATGTTCTTAATTATTGAATGTGTTTTTTCAGCACCTTCTCTTATTCATACATGCTCGTAAAACGTTGCATAGGCTTAATTGTGTCAGAAATGCATTTTTACGAGGTGCGAAGCTTGGGTCGTGAGATGTAAACTAACACAAAATTTGGTAGCGCTCTAAAATGTGATGAAACCGCTGCACTAAACCAGAGGCTCTCAAGCACTACCCCCTTTGTGATGGTGATAAATTTTGCGCCGCCCATATCGTGATATCACAAAATATTATTGAGATAAGTCTATCATCTATCTCCATCTGGTTGTCTCCTCTATACATTTATATCTCTCTACCCATTCTTTCAGGTAGCATAAAACTGCCCTGATTTTGCGCAATTCATCATAATATAACTATACAAACGAAAATATGCGTCGTGTCTCTCGCGTCGGTATAGTTGCCGGCATTAATGCTGCAGAAGTAATAGAGTTCACGACATTGGCTAAATAGATACACCCGTGAGAGGCCAGTAAACGCAATATCAAGCGCATGCTATGTGTGCTTGGCTTTAGTGCTTGCTTGCTTTCAGATGTCGAGTCCAAGAAGAAACACGTTTCTAAGACGTCTCACGGTGGTCGCAAAGTACGGACTGTATTTGTTCAAAATCTGTCTCGATGTTTCGGAAGACGGTTCGGCCAAGGCTTTCTCGGATTTTCTATGCCAAGGTAGAGCTTATTTTGTAACGTGTCTCCTTGTATTGCTAGTCAGTAGTCTACCAGTCATGTGCGAACCACTGGATATTCAAAACTTGAAACTAGAACTAGGACTGCTCAGTTTACAAAACTTGCAGCTACAACTAGAACTACTCAAAAAAGCCAGTAGTTAGTTTACTGTCAACTAACTAGATTGGTAGTTCGTACAAATCTGCAGTCCACGTTTCTTGGGTAGTGAAGATTGTTGTGTGCTTTCATAACTAACATGGTGAGGAATATATGTGTGACGCACTCAAATTTTGACCCTGACGTCACAATAAGTGGAAAAGTGGACGGTATGCTGAGGTGGTCAAAGTAGTCCGTAAGGCTTCTCAAGTAGAAAGCATAAACGTCTAACTATGCGTCCACATCTAGGAGGATTGGTCCTCCTTTTTCAAGAACTCTTCTCCCTTCGCCCAAAATTCCACCTTTTTTGCAATTTGTCCTTCTTTTAAGTCTAAAATACCCCAAAAGACCGCGAAATTTGCGAAATATGGACCGAATCGACACGAGACGGTTATTTCGGGAGTTGAATCGGAGAAAAATGACCAAAGGATGGTGCTCTCGTCCAATTCCAGACCTCGGAAGAAGCGACAAACTGTGTCGACGTGCTGCATTTAGACGAAAATGTAAGTAGATGTGTCCGTGTTTAGTTTTAATTCACTATTGCGGCTATTGCAAAACTTGCAACTACAAGTAGGCCTACATGTAGACCAAACGGCCTTTGGAAATCCCATACTATCTAAATAAAACACATCTAACTCTGATTATAATACAAACTTTGCGTTGCAAATGAGATAGAAACTGCATTTTGTAGGAACTGGTTTCGAGCGTCAAATGGCAGGAGTTTCGACCCTCAAACCCAGGCTATGCCCTGACAGTAGTGATGACCGCAAGAACCTATCACGACAGAACACCGGTATCATGATTTTTTTCATAGGAAAACGCGTGTTTTCTAATTGTTTATTTTATAATTGTGCAACTAGAACTCAGGGTTGTGACCAAGTCACAAGAATCCGAGTCGCAAATCAATTTCACTTTTATAGTTTTGACTCGAGTCAAGTCGAGTCATTTTCAATTCAACATCGAGTCAAGTCCGAGTCCATGTCGTTGTGTTCACTTCTAAGTTTTGATCTCAATCAGATTCAACCCACATTTTCAACTGTACTCTAGTGATATAGAATTGCCCGCATTCATAACATCGTAATTTTCCTCAATTCTAACAGTTCCTGACCCTATTTTACAAGTATCAGGACCGATATCCGAAATACCAATAATATGATTACATAACTATTTTTTGAAGTTACAATGAAATGTATGTCTTGGCCGTCGTAGTCTCAAGTCACATGACTAGGTTCTAGTCATGTATGATGACTCAGGTACAAGTTGAGTCAATGCACAAAATAACTCGAGTCGATTTGAGTCATTTTATGCATTCGTAGAAAATACTCGAGTCCAGTCGGTTCACCAAAAATCGTGACTCGAGACGAGTCATTAGAACCCTGCTATCACTACTAACCTTATGAAATCCGCAACATGAGCTAGAACTAGAGCTACTGGCTTTTCAAAACCAACAACTAGAATTAACTGAATAATTTTTAGTTAGTTGATCACCAACTAACTAGATTGGTAGTTAGTACAACTCTGTCTGTAAATAAATCTATGGCTGCCATTTCAGACAAAATCCTGTACAGGTAAGAGATTCAAGCGTATCAAGCAGTGAGCAGTACTGATATGAAAAGGATTCTCAATCAACAGAAGAACCGAAATCATGAAAATTAGGACAATAGGAATGTGTATCGCGGCAGGTAATGTCTCGTTCGACCTGGTACATGAGGGCAAATATCCAACACAAGCTTTTCAGTATTGTGGTGCTGACCTACTCTAGACCAGTCATCAAAAATCAAAATTAACCTAAAACATATTTAAGGCAAGTGTACAACTTGAAAGCTAATATCAGAGGCTCATTTTAATTAGACAGTTGCTAGTGCTTTTTTGATATCACGCTTGTTGTATGTGGCTCAAATAAAAAGCACTAACTTGATTGAGATTCTTGGATTTCTTTTCAAAAAGCACCAACTTTGGTGTGGGCTGAACTCCAGACTCCATTATACTCACAGATCTCTCCAAAAGGTAGAGTCAATATGTAACGAATTTGGTTTACAAGTCCTCTTCGGTTACACAATCACATATAAATATTCTTCAAGTAGTTGAGAGGTAGGTTACTTTTAAAAAGTTTGGTCCAGCAATTACATTATTGTGAATTGTGATGTATGCCAATACCAAAGTAGAGCATGAACTCTGATAGGACAAGACGCAGATAAATACATTACGAATTCATAAATCGATTCAAAAGTTTGATGCTCTTCATGAAATGAAGTACCGCAGTGCCTTTCAACCTGTGGGATGGTACGCATTAGTGGGGATGGAAAAATTTGCAGTGCGGATGAGAGACGTGGTGCAGATGAATGCGGATACAAATAGTGAATCATTGTCACCGTACTTGTTCTGGCGTGGAATAATTCAAATAAAGCTGATAGGAAATTCGAGAGCGGTGGCTCCATAACCTTGGTCGTTGAAACGTAAATGCAAAAACGTGTTTGAACTATCCGTATATTTTACAATAACTTTGTCACACGCCAGCCGTAGTGACTTACTATTTGTGCGCTGTATTTATTACCTACTAAAAAGTCTGGTACAAAACCGGGTGTAGTGTAGGGCTCTTCAAAAATGACTTTTTTTTCTCAAATCGTACTGGCTACCTGATAAAATTGTTAGGTTACCTAATTTAAGTCTACACACAAAATTTGGTTCAATTCCAGCCAGTAACCGCTTTGCTACAGGAGAAGTAATTTCTATTTATTGTATGAAAATAAATAATAAAAAATTTGAAAATTTTCTGTTCACCCCATGAAAGTGTAGGTAAGGCTGTCTATAGAAACGATGCTCATTTTTTATGGGTTCTGGAGGGGCCACAGCCTACCTACCCCCTTTGGTAATGAGTACTTTGGTTGTAGAACCAGAGCACCCTCTAACCTTAGGCCCCTTTTCATGCCTTCGGAGTTTCTGTTTTCGCACTTAGCTTCTATTTGTAATAAGGGGAACCGAAGTACTCGGAGAAAACCCCTTCCTAGAGTGCAAATCTGTGCTCAAGCACTTCAGACCTGGTTTTCCACGCCAGGTCGTGCTGTAGTGACGAGTCTAGTGGGCTTGCTCTCACACATCCCACAGTACATCGAGGCGAGACTTGCGAGTAGTTCATTTGGAGGGCGTCTGCGGCCGTATCCTCCAACTGCTTTCTCATAGCATCTTGTTTTGAGCTGGCAAGACTTTCGGCTTGCCACATTTGAAACTCATCTGCTGGCTCATGACCATTCAGTTAGTGCTCGTTTGGGAATATGAAGGCCGAAACCATACTCTTCCCGGTGCAAACAGTGATTGAAGCACTTGGTCTCAGAAGGCAAACCTTAATACAACCAAATATTTGGATTTGGATTTGAATAAAATAGTATTTACGGTGACCGATTCTTTGTTTATTTATTATAGTTGTGCTCACCGTAAATACTATTTTATTCAAATCCAAATTTTTGACGGCAATAACTCCGCTTCCACTGGTTGGAATTGAACCAAATTTGGGGAGCATCGTTTCTATAGACAGCCTAACACTTTCATGGGGTGAACAAAAAATTTTCAAATTTTTTAATATTCATTTTTATATAATAAATAGAAACTTACTTCTCCTGTAGCAAAGCGGTTACTGGCTGGAATTGAAACAAATTTTGTGTGTAGGCTAAAATTAGGTAACCTAACAATTTTATCAGATAGCCAGTACGATTTGAGAAAAAATCATTTTTTAAGAGCCCTAGTGTAGTGGCATGTATAGGCTACAGGACATCAGCTGAGTCTGAGCTTGCGACATGCGGGATGAATGACTTAAAAATGACTTTCTGCTTTGATTCTCTGGAAAATCATTATATTTTCGTAAAAATGGTTCGATTAGCACGAGGCACGAAGATAGTAAGACATACCATCATCACAGACTCACGCTTGCAAGTTTTTGTAAAGCAAATTCTGTCCCCGTCACGGCTCCTCAAAGTATGGGTTGCAAATGGTATAATTTTGAGTCTCCGCGCCACCTAAGTGGTCTGATAATATGCAGGTAAAATTTGTGGAATTTCTTGCAGATTGTTTTTACATATCCAAGGTCAATGTTTATCAGCGTATCACAAGGTATCCAGCTCATATGTGCTTATTCTTCATGTTGGTTTTGGAGCTTACTTTCCAAGTTATATGAGAGAAGCATTGAAACAGACATAAGGGTTTTGCAGCCATTCGACGAACTGAAGGTTATGAGACCTTTGTTGGAAACCTTTTTTTTTGCACAAGGAAAAGACGCTGTATTGTGGATAGGAGTGCGGGATGGTTCTTATAAACACCCGGATATCCAAGCACTAGAAGTTCTTGTACAAAACTGAACACTTATTTCGCCGAGAAGGGTTTAGTGCACTATAGTTGAAATCAAAACTACGGAATAGAGTGGTATTTTTAATGAGACATTTAATAGCCTGAACCAGTCGCATGCACTTCTTGCACATATAAACAAAATCTTGTTAAGTATCTACATTTTCTTTTTGTGTAACAATTTTTGGTTGGTTTGTTGCCATGAAATTTATCTTACAGAAAAAGTGCTGATGGTGTTCAAGAAGGTTGAAAAGCACTGCACATTATAGGGCTGTTCAAAAATGACCTTTTTTCCTGAATCTTGCGGGTTACTTGATTAAATCGTTAGGTTGCCTTAATAAACGACGCACACCAAATTTGAATTCATTCCAACCAATATTCGCGGATTTCGTAGAGTTTGAAAATTTTGAATTTGCCTAAAAATGCAAAAAAAAATGTTTCAAATTTTTCTTCCAACCATATGAAATTGTTGCGCTGTCTTCAAAAACGATGGAAAACAAATTTGACTCAATTCCAAGCTGCAGAAGCGGAGTTATTCAAGTTTTTTTATGATAATTCTGGGATGATCCACCAATCAAGGATAATCCCAGAATTATCAAAGAAAAACTGAAATAACTCCACTTCTACGGCTTCGAATTGAGTCAAATTTGTTTTGCATCGTTTCTGAAGACAGCGCAACAATTTCATGGGGTTGGCAGAAAAATTTGAGATTTTTTTTTTGCATTTTAAGGCAAATTCAAAATTTTCAAACTCTACGAAATCCGCGAATATTGGTTGGAATGAATTCAAATTTGGTGTGCGTCGTTTATTAAGGCAACCTAACGATTTAATCAAGTAACCCGCAAGATTCAGGAAAAAAGGTCATTTTTGAACAGCCCTACTGCACAAGCGTATCGATGCATAAAATTGTATTATATCTGACAGACCTGCAGTCTATGGCATGGTATCACGTAACACATTTATATCAAAGACCCATTCTCGTACATTTTTATCATAATTAATCATCATAGTATCCGAGCGGTACAGTTCCCGTTTGAGTTCATATCACCCAGTGATTTTCAACTATTTTAGCTAATTCTTGCAACTATTATATACCAACTTTGATAGCTCATTATCACTCAACATGAAGTTTATGTTTGCTGTGAAGATTACTGCTTCCGCTTGGATGGCATTTGATTCCATTTTGATTCCTAAAACTTTTTAGTATGTTTTGCTCAGTATAACGGTAACTAATTAAATTGGTTATGTTATGACTACTTCCATTTCTACTTCACGACCAAACTACGGTACTTACTATTGCATTTTGATTTTGAAAACTACAGAGTAGTTTTGAGATAAGTTACAACACTTATTTTTAACGAGTTACAGTCCCCTGTGTCGTTGTAGTTGAAAATGGTTTCCAAGATTCTTCCTGTGCATTGTGGGAATCATTTTGCTCTAACCGCGAATCTACTTCGAAAGTAGCCACATCCGATTAACACTTGTAGTAAATTGCAATGCTGACTACACCGACCGGCTGTGTTTTTTTGTGTAGGAACGCGAGCCGCGGAAGGTCTCAACGCAATAGAATGGAAGAAACGTGAAAAGATCAACAATGCCAAACGGGCCAAACAGAAAAAATCATAATGTCTCTCTGCAACTTGACTTTATTTTGACAATCTTCCTAGAAGTGTGAACGGTAAAAAGTTGGAGGTATGTCAGAATCACAACTGTTACCATGCTTTTTATTTTACCTTGGAACGCTGCCTACTAACCGAGGTTCATACGATTACCCCAGGTTTTTTCATGGGCCAAACTTGGACAACTACATTATTTTCAGGTTTTCGAAATTAGACTAGAATTAGATTTAAAGCTGCACATTTTTTCTCCAAATTAGACTAGAATTCGAATTAGACAAGACTTCAAGTTACATAGTTACACAGTTTTACCAAATTAGATTGTAATTAGAATTACTCAATTTGCAATAGCTTGGACATGGAATAAAGTCCAGTTCATATCAGATCAGACCTTATTCTCATAAGCATGACGCTGTCAAATGTCTGTATACTATGCTCGACTTGTCTTGCACGGTACAGTTCTCCTGTAGCAATTCTGGATGAACCAGAAAATACATTAGAATTAAGAAATCGGATTAGAATTAGAACACAGAAAAATTTCACTAATTATGTCAGAATTATATTACCGACATTTTCCTATAATTAGTGAAATCAAACAACCAAAATTATTTAGTTGTCCAAGTCATTCTGAACCAGACTCACAGCAGAAGTCTCAATCATTTACGGTAATATATGTTGGGTGATCACGTTATGTGTTTTTTTTCCTTCAACAGTGATGGTAATGCAAAGTTGATTCAGTGGACCAGTATTCTATAGTACGGTAGTGTATTAGATGTCTTACCTGGTAGCTTATCACTGACTTGCCGAAAATATGGGGTTCTCCAAATGCTTTTAGATTAATGTAACGGTTCACCGGGTAAGTAAAGGTTAAGAACCACTGTCCTCGCATAAGTACCTCGAAAAAGTAGCATCAGTTGAGAGTATTCGATCCGTCATGTTAATAATTTCCATTCATAGCTATGACACAAGTCTATTGTTAAACAGATTATCACTGGACACAACTTCTCTGCTGAAATATGTGTGTGTTCTATGAAGTGCTATCATCAAGGTAGTATACTAAATGCCTAGAGCAGTTATTCTTAACCTTTTCTAACCCGGCGATACCTTATGCTAACCTGGAAGTATTCATCGAACAATGCTTCAAGTGCTGTACTATGTTTGAAAGTAGCCTACAACTCGTTAAAGACCAGTCATGAGTCATAAATACGTTCCGAAATGTGAGGACATTCTAAAATACCAAATTAGCGATGTTTGACAGTATTATATATCTGGCAAACATTTGGTCGGCGTTTCTTCCAAAATACAACTAATGGTCAAAAGTGAGTTGTTGGTTTTATCCCGTCTCTCAGAAGCTTCAATGAGACCTGATATAACAGGTGTGATATCAAACGGACAGTAGCAAATTTCTCATTTGATTAATGTTAAGATTATTGGTTTCAAATTGCATGATGTTGTCGTCATTACATTCTGTGTTGATCTTGATTTTTTGAAATTTTACCGTTACACAAGCTGATAAAGTAGAGAAGCGCTGTTCTATATTTTGTCTGTAGCCGTTTTGTGTGACTAACTCGTTTACTCTGAGGAGCACTTCAATAAACTGATTCCATTATATTTTCAGGAGCTTCTCCTGTCCCAATTCAAAGATCGATATGGTGCAGATATCATGGATTCACGAGAAGACTTTCAACAAAGATGGAGTCGGAAGACCGCTCTGATACGCATTCATTAACATCGCCAAGCACGAGCACGCTTGGAAAGCTACGAAAAGTTTTGATGACAATCCTGGCATCTTCGTACCGATCAAGAGGCCCATGGTTGAATTTCATTGGAAAACAGGTAAAACTGCAAGCAAAGCAGACATTTTGTGACTTTGACATTACCTTTTCTCGTTTTCTGTTTCAATTTATGGTATCATTTTTCTTTTACAACACTTGATCATAATCATTCGGCCAATGATAAAACTCTACCCACTTCCTAAAATAATATATACCAACAACTCCCACAAACTGCTGGGTGTTCGAGATGCGTAACTGGAACCACGACCATTAAAGCTCTGCAACTAACTAACGAGATCGCATACCGCTATGCACTGTCGATTGTCGATAATTGGCAGCACTGATAATACAAATTACTGAATCGCTAACGAGATAGGAAATATTAGATACAGAATCGTCACTTCTAAAAGTAAGGGTTTCTAGTTGAAATGGGAAGGCTTTCTACCCCTAACACCCCTACGGCAGTCTCTGTAGTGATGACTCTGAGCTAGAAATGGCTGCAAGAACATCACACAACACAAAGACGGTATCACGATTCAGGAAAACGATGACGTGAGTTTTCCAGTTATTAGCAACTAGTGTTTTAATGCGCTACTGTAACTAAAACTACTCACTTTTCAAAATCCACAAATCAAACTAATCAAACAAACAGTTTTTAGTTGACCTTCAACTATCCAGATTGGTAGCTTACACAAGTCTGCATACCAGTAAATAATATTATACTCGGCGGGGCCTGAAAAAGTATGTGAAAAAATAGACTCATAAGGGGTTTGTAGTTGTTGGCCACCCGAATAGATTTAGAGATGCTGCCACTCATTATTGAATAATGATGTTTTGTGAGAGTTGATGACCGCTGACAATCTCCTTGTACTACTCATGAGTAGCGTTGTCAAAATCAAGCATACCTGAGTGACTCGACCATGAATTGATTTTTAACGTGTCTATTTCAGTGACGTGGACTAATATCCAGCTAATGCCATGTCATATCTTTTTTCGTTTACTGGCGATGTCTTCATCCAAACTCCGCCACATGCCCTTGTCAAGATCAAAACAAGTGGAAAAGACATTCCTGCCTCTTCAGGCATACCTGGAATATGATTTTGGGTCATTTCGGTATGACGAAATTGGTCACCGTAAATACTACTAATAAAAAATGACCAATTTGACTGACCTCGGCATCTACTGGTTGTAATGGAGTCAAATTAGTTGTCCAAGGTTTTTAAGGTAACCTGACGATTTGACAATAAAGCCGATGAAATTTGAAAATAAGTCCCCCCTATTTTACAAGTCTGTCTGTAAGCATATTTGCGACTATCTGACTACCATTGCATGGCAACAACCTGGACGGGAATGACATTGGAGTTAATCAAGCTGCGAGCTGACGTGAAAGGATGATAAATCAACAGAAGAAGCAAAAGAAGGAGAAGGATTGCAAGTGGAATTTGTATCTCGGCAGGGACGGACTCGTACGACCAGGTATGTGCGGTCCAATATTCAGCCAAAACAATTGTCAGTATTGTGGGGCTGACCTACTCTAGACCACCGGTCGGCAACTTTATAATGGGTGACCCCAATTAAAACGAAAATAAAACCAGCATTTACGTGCGACCTCATTTTGTTTTCGATAGGGAAAAATGTTTAACGGTTATTGAGAAATGTTGTGGTACAAAAATATTCCAAAATATTGTTTTCAATTGTCGCTGCGCTCTAAAGATGATGTACTATCAAATTAAACATACAATTGTGGAAAAAATTTTGGTTGTAGCCATTTTTTTCAGAACACTACCATAATGGATCTGCAAATAAATGATTTTTAAATACCGCCATGTTCCATTCCAGTTGCCTCTATGCTGCGCGAAGCTATCCATCTGTGTGTGGCACAACTCTATTGTAGTATCATGTAGTTGCTGAGACATGGGTAAATGATGCAAAATATCCCATGTCTCTCTCTTCAGCCAGCAGTGTTGGGATCAAGTCACTACCTTCGAGTCACAAGTCATCTTGATTCATTGCGCATTTTGGCTCGAGTCAAGTCGAGTCACAATTCAAGTCAATTTGTCTTTTCGAAGTACAAGGCATCACATTGCATTTTACTACCTGTTCGAAATTCAGATTGAGTCGCCATTTATTTTAAGCCGAGGGATGAATATAGAGATGAATATACATGGAAAATGCGTTGTATACCACCCAAATGCATAGTACTGTCAAACGAAGTAGCTATTGTACACCCGCAGTCATTAATTTATCCGCCAAAATAGTGAACACAAATCCTTCGATAGCGGAAACGAATTGATATGAAGCATTACCTAACTACATATCCATGAGATATAAATTAGGCTTACGCCAATGCTTGACTAGTAATATAAACTTGTAAAGTATATTCGAATTCAATTCTGAATGCTAGATCAAATAAGTGATTTGGTTAAGGTTATCACCTAGCACCAAAAAGGTGACTTGAGTCTGACTCGACTCAAGACATAACCCGAGTCATTTCAACACTGTCCGCCAGACCACTACGGCAGGCTGTGCTTTCACAAATGCGCTTGCATATGGGAGGTGGAAACTTGCTGCTATGGATAGCTTTGCCTCAATATTTAATGGTTGCCATCTCAGTATCAGTTTGATCAACTGACAAATATGATAAGGTGAAAGCAATTTTAAGCTAGCTTCAGACACAAAGCAATCTGGCTGAACATCGTCCGTTGAACGCCAGTACTGCACGCCTACTTACTGTAACTAAACTGAACAGTGAACATAGAACAAGAACATAAAGCTATTAGTAGATTTTCACTGTTGAATTGAAACAGTGATAGATAAGTTGAGTCATGGCGAAGCCAGGAAAAGTTAGGGTGACCCCACTTGGGGTCATGAACCAGAGGTTGCCGACCACTGCTCTATATCCGTCATCCAAACATGTAAATGAATTCAAAATTTGTTTGTGGCAAGTGTGTGGAAGTCGAAGGCAAATATCAAAAACTTTAATTTAATGAGAAACTTATTTCTTCCTTTTTGATATCAAATGTGTTGTACGTATGGTCATCAGATCTCAGATGCAAGTACACTATTTTTTTGCACATATTCATAGATTTCAATAGGTTGCCGTCACATTTTTGGCATCTTATATTCAGATCGCCGTCAATTCCACCATTGGCATGTCCAAGGAATGTGCTTTCGTCCAATTCAAGACCTCACTTCCGACAAAGTGGCAAATTGTATCGATTCGCTGAATGGTAAGGAAAACGTTGGTTGACTCGTTCATGCTTACCGTACTTTTAAACCACTATTCAGGTGCTGTACCCAGACTTTAACAAACTACTGGATTTCGAAAATCTGTACTCTCTTTGCAAAACCCGCAACTTCAATTAGATTTAGAACAGCGGTTCTCAAATTTTCTTTGACGCGCCCCTCTTTTTGATAGTGAAAAATTTCGCGCCCCCATTATTGTCATGTCACAAATGGAATCAGAATGCTGGCAGTCCCAACGGAGAGTTTGATGACATGAATGGTTTTGACTACGGTGATTCTTTTACCTAAAGAACCAAAGATTTTGACCTAAAAATTCAAAACTTTAACATTTTTTGACCTAAAAAATCCTAATTTTGTACAAATTTGACCTATCATATACAAACTAGGTGTTTTCCCACATAACGTTGGAATTGCACTACTTATCTTCACTTCTGTTTGGAACTGTCTGTCCTTACGCAGTAGTTTGTCCTAGTTGAAATGGGGGGACTGTGAACTCTCAACAGCCTGGCCACGCCGGTCTCTGCAGTGATGATTCTGAGGTAGAAATGGCTGCAAGAACATCACACAATAAAACGCCGGCATCACGATTCACGTCAAACGATGACGCAAGTTTTCTAGTTGTTGGCAACTAGTCAGTTGTTAGTTGACCGTCAACTGACTAGATCGGTTGCTTGTACAAGTCTGCATACCAGCCAATCATATTATACTCGGTGAAGCCTGAAATAGTAGGTGAAAGAATACGCTCTTAATGTGATTTAGAACTTGTTGGCCACCCGAATAGATTTTGAGATAATGCCACTCATTATTGAAACATGATGTTTTGTGAGAGTTGATGACCACTGACAATCTCCTTGTAGTAGCCTATTCATTGGTAGGGTTGTGCAAATCGAGTGCCTGAGTGATTTGATTGTGAATCGAATAGTAGGCGTCGAGTCAAGTACCATCACTTATGACATCATAGGGGTATTGGAACTGTGGAAAGTGCAAATATGTACCTTTCATGCAACCTCAAAGAATATAATGCCGGTTCCACGTCATATTAAAAATAGTATGTTTTTGTCGACCATGGCTATTTCATTGCAAATGCTGCGGGTTTACAAATATTTCATTTCCGCTAACATAGTTTTGTACAACAACTTTTGTATGTTGTTAAATGACGAATACAGTTCCAAGGCTTCCACAGTGGAAACACGATCGAGACGATAATTTTAGTTATTAAATTCCACACATCGGGCATAGTAGGGCTGGGCACAATGATGTGAATATTTGAATCTGCTTCGATCAATATATCTAATGATTCGAGTCGAGTAGTGAAATTTTGGGAGTGCTGATAATAGACGCTCCTTGCCAATGAAATGTAATTGAATAACGAGAATCACACTTTTGACGGTATTTTCTACTGTGCGAACATTGAAACCTCGACTGGTCGTATCGGAGCCTACAGAACATGTAGTAAAAAGCTACAAATGTTATTGGAATTAATATATTTCTGAAGTCGTGATCATCCCACAGCATTGTCACAAAGTTCAATGATGGAGGTCTTGTAAAATATCAAAGTACAGACATTATATTCTTTGTAATAGCGTAAAAGGTATATATATGAACTTTGACTTCGTACATACTGGTATTTCGTCATAATGAGTGATACTTGAATACTCCAATGGACTCGAAGCCTAATGTGTGATTGAGTATCGTATCACTCACGTACTCGATTCTGCACAGCCATATTGTTAAAGAGACAAATCATTTCTCTAGTTGACTCAAATTAGTAAGGTTAATACTGATTTCAGATGCGACTCCTCTGACCATTGTACCTAGCCCAATAATGAGTGCTAGCTTATAGAAAATATATCATGTTACTGTGATACGAGGCTGTTGTTCTCTCGCTAATCAACCAATTCCTACCTTTTAGGGAAGCTCTCGGGATCAAAGGACAGCGTAAAGTTTCAAGAGGAATATTCAGTCGCTCACATGAAAAGACAAAGAACGTTACAACACTATGGATTGCAGGATGGGGAAAAACATTCGATCTACATATTCCTCATATGCGACTATACTTCCGTTTCAAGGCAAATTCAGTGCGACAGCCAGCGTAGATGAATCATACGAAACCAAAATGAGCAAGATTGTGGTACAAGTGCCTCGTAGCAGAAAACTCCACAGTGACACCGAGCTGCGGAAAGTCACGAAAAACAATTGAGTGCAAAAGGCAAGCAAGAAGAGACAGTTTTCGCGGGAGAGGTCAAGAAATCAAAGGAGAACGCTACTGGCAAACACAGATTATTTGGCAATCTCGTTTAGAAATACGCTCGCGCCTTTTCCAGTAAATAGTAATTGAAAAACGCACCCGCAAAAAAATGGCTCCAAGTGCGACTGGTTTGGGAGTTGTCCCTTTCTACCGACGCTATACACAACTAACCTACTGATACATGCACGGCACGTATCTGCACGGTTTGACAACATATAAACTAAGGAATAACTCGAGTCGAGATTTGTGGGTGACTCGACTAACCCGAGTCAATTTCTTACATGCTGACAATGACTCGAGTCATTGCGTATGACTCGACCAAGTCACATGACTCAAAACTCAATCAGCCGAAACGGCGTTCATTGCAACTTAAAAAAGTAAAGTTCCATATTATTGGTATTTTGTCTATCAGTACCCGTACATAAAATGAGGACCAAAAATTGTTAAGAATGATGAAAATCAGCATATTATGAACACCTGGCATTCGATATCATCCAAGCAGAGTTGTAAATAATTAGGCTGAACCTGACTTTAACTCAAGACTCAACACTGAACACAATGACTTGGACACGGACTCATCCCTCTGCACCACGACTCAAACTCGAGGCGGTGATGAATTGATAATGACTCGACTCACTCCAGTCAAAACTATAAAAGTTAAGATTGACTTGGGACTCGGAAACTTACGACTTGGTTACAACCCTTGAATTCGTGCTTTGTAACGAACAATTTGAACGCCATCTTAGGTCATTTTGTGATCATTTTGTTGCTGCTACACCATGTCGATTTTTACCGATGTTAGGGTAGTTTTGAGTGAATCACAGGACCCTGACCAGATTATTATTTTTTCTTTCGAAATCAGCGCGGCAGTAGCTTTCGTGTAAAGCCGCTTTTCATAAATTTGGCACTTGGGCCATAAGCTATAAAACATTACCATATCCCAGGGTTGTAACAAGGTCCCGTGTCGCAAGTCGATTCGACTTTAATGGTTTTGAGTCAAGTCAATTCATTTTCAATTGACCACCGAGTCATGTTAGTGTCATAGCCAGTGTTCAAAAGCTCAAGTCCGATTCACATTGTTGAGGCTGGAGTCTGAGTCCAAGTCGTGGTGTTCCCAGTTCATTATCCAACTCAATCCAGTTCAACTTAAGTTTTTACAAATACGTTTGATTGATATTTCATTATGTGGTTGCTTACTATTCTTCGAAGCTATAACGATATGCATGTCTGGCCGTCCTAGTCTCGAGTTTTATGACTTGGTCGAGTCATGCGCAATGACTCGAGTACAGGTCGAGTCATATTCCATATGTTAGAAGTGACTCGAGTCAAGTCTAGTCACTATAATTTCGCGACTCAAGTCCAGTCAGCACTCGAGTCATTACAACCGTGTCATATGCGTTTAAGAATCTGCCATATATTGCTAACCACATCCGTCTGCTATTTATGCGTTATGTACAATTATGTGATGACGATCTATCCGTAGTTGAGATGTTTTATAAACCAACACTGCCTCCTATCTCTGTCTGTATAAATAAACACAGTTTGCATGTGGACACGGTGTATTTTAGTCATGTAGCAGATAACATAACTCGAATTATAAAAGCTTCAATCCTAATCACAGCAGCCCGGTACACAATATATCTTTCAGAACAAGAAAGGAACGTAGATAGGATGCGCAATTGTGCATTAGAGGATGTGCATTAGGATTCAAAAATCACTAGTTGGTCATTTGTTATTTTATCAAGATGAGTGGGATGCGCTTGAAAACCATTGGACTAGGACAGTTTGTTTGTTTATTTGGGCTACTCATGGTGTTTGTCGACTACTGTGGTCATGTACACCAGGCCGATATTCTTCTTTTTTCCATAACTGCCGACTTATAGCACGGCCCACCTAACTAGGCTTTTATAAGACACCGCTGACGCGGATGAGGTGGCGAGGAGGAGCCTAGGTAAACCTCCAACACTTAGGTATCGGAAGTCGGACTCGAACCCGCACCCATTGATGTTGTAGCCGCGGATTATACTACTGCGCTATCTCGCCACAGGACTAGGACAGTGGTTCTCAAACTAGCGACGCGCCCCTCTTGGGCGGCATGAAAACATCTGAAGGCGGTCAACTGAACATTTTTTTCTCGTTCCGCGCGATTTACCGCCAATTCACGGACTTGTGTGAAATAGAGCATTTTCAAAAAGCGCAACTAGAACTAGGACTACTGACTTTTTAAAACTGACAACTATAACTAGAACTACCCGATTTTCAAAATCCGCAACTAGAATAACAACTATAACTCAGAAAACCGTTAGTTAGTTCACCATCGCCTAACTAAATTGATTGTTTGTATATGTATGTCTGAGTAACTTTACTGGAAGTCCTACAGATTATAACACATATCATATGCATGCACAGTTGCACACACGTGTTAGACTTCTATTTTGTGACGGACTGAAAATTAAGGGTTCCCCGAAGGCTTGCAGATTAGCGTAGGGCAGACCTGGGCATTTTACGGCCTGCGGGTCCCAAAATACCCAGTTCCTGTTGATTTAAGAAATAATTTAGATTCACCTTCGAGCATTCCTTTCTATCTTTGCATAAAATATAATTGTAATAATGCACATCAAATCACTTATCGTGTCATGGGAAATTATCTTTCGTGCCACCTTTGGCACGCGTGCCAAGGGTGGCTGAGAGAGAGTCTTTATTTTCATCCAACCAAAATACATAACAACAGACACCAATGATGGTGGGTCAGAAAATATGCATGCACTGCACAGTATTCGGTATTAGATAGAAATGATCGATAAAAACTTGATGGTCAACACTTGGCTCCAAACAGTAAAGAAATGTTAGTTAAAAAAGAAGAACAAAAGAAAATTTAACGATGGTAGCAATTGATCAATGAAGCTATGTATGGTCGTACACTGGCGTAGGCTAATCAGCAGTCGATATAACATGGATTAATTTAAGTCGGGCTAATGGCAGTAAGCACGCAATCAGTCGGCTGAAGCAGCGAGAAGGCGAATTCGGAAAACATGGCAGCGAAATTACCAAAACAACAGGACGATTTTACCAAGCTACATACCGCTCGTGATAGTGACCAAGCTGTAAATACATTTTGGTGTCCTAATAAAATAACGTGTCTACGGGTTAATCTGATTAAAAATAGTTCACAATATTTCTTGTTCGCCAATGTTTTGAATGTTTAGGTGGGATTAATATTCTGTTATTTGTACTTTGACTCTAAATTCCCAATTTCCTAACCCAACACACCCCTTCGGAAGTTTGTGTTAACCACTTAATGCATTGCTTGCAATTGATATTTATAATAATTTATTATATTTATTGTACAAAGCCAAATAAACCGCAAACTTTTGTCTTAGCTCGCCAACGTATTTACTGCCTGTCATTATCATAGAATAGTTGCCAATCTGTGACGAAGTGGCTCCAAAGTCATTGAACGGTATCAGAAACAACAGAACTGGATTTTATTCTCCTGATCAATAGCTCAACAACACATTAACTTTTTATTTTATCGGAAATATCTGACCCTAAAATATCATCCGCTGGCTACACACGTTGCTAGAAGTGATAGCTCTGAGCCATGGCTTTGCATTGCACAAACATCATTCATCAAAGCACCGGCATATCAATTCGCCTAAAACCACGCCACGTGTTTTCTAATTGCTCGGCAACTAATATACTATTTCAAATGTGCAACTAGAACTAGAACTGGTCAATTTTCAAAATCAGCAACTAGAACTACAAATGGAACTACTCAAAAAACCGTTGCTATGACCAAGTGTAGCCTAGAGTCCAAATTTCATATTTGAGAATTATCTCATTAACAGTCATAACCTTTTATGCTTCCAAACTATCCGTTTGAATTGCTAACATTCTGCTTGCATTTTATGATATGACGATAAGGGAGCGCGATATTTTTCTCCCTAAATTGGGGCATGAATAAGAATGTTGAAAAACCGCTGGCCTATGAAATAGGACAGCTGTATAACAAGTCAGTAAACAAAGTACGTCCAAGTAGGTGTTACTTTCAAGCCAATCTAATCTTGGAATACTTGCAAATTTCTACTTGTAGCCTAATTACGCTGAAATTTACGATGCTACTACTACTCAAGTACAAACAATGACTACTTTGACCACCACCGGTGTAGAAGGTTATTAGTGACCGTGTTATAACCATTAGAGCCATGGGTTCCAATAGAGCCATGAGGTGACTTTTAGTATTGCTTCCACCGGTCGGGAGATAACATACGAGGAATATAATTAGGGTTGTGTTTAAACAAAAATCACTTTAAAACGAACATTTTTGAAACAATGCCTTGTTTAAAACATGTTTTTAAGTCACGGCGTCACGCATGTTCAATATTGACGCCATAGTGGATTGATGTTCAGAGATGAAAATATCACTGAGGCCTAAACACAGCTTCCTTGATGAAACAGCCTTCCAATCCCTGTCATATATGGGCCAAAAATATCTTTAACCAGCATTACATCGTCTTGCAGCATTTGTACGGTCGGCGGTCATCATCATCAGAACATTCATTCTGTACCAATCATCTATACCTACGCGCTATAGCTTCCGAACCGATAATTTCGAGGGTTCCAGCCTCTGTTCCAACTTATTTTCACGTGTCTGCGCGCACTCACCAACTCACTGCGCGGTCGCTTGGACAATAGTTAGTTACGACTAAAACTAAGGTCATCACTCCGACTTTTTGTGCGGAGCTTAGACAGAGACCGTGTCAACACTGCGCAATTGCGCACGCGCACAGCTTAGAGCAGAGGTCTCAAACTCAAATGTGCTCGCGGGCCAATTTCCTAGTTTTTGATGACACCGCGTTTTTTCCAAATTAGATTAGAATGAGAATTCAAGCTACACAACTTTTCCAAATTAGATTAGAATAAGAATTAAAGCTACAGAAATTTTTTTCAAATTAGATTAGAATTAGAATTACTGAATTCGCAAGACACTCGGAAATTGCATGGAATTGTGAATGAAAAATAATTACGGCAAAAATTAAGTTCAGTTCATATCAAATCACTGTGCGTTCCCATAACCATGAGAATAGGTAACACACTGTATACCATGCTTGGCTCGCTTTGCACTCACCAGGAGTCACCAAGACGCGGGCGACATGCGGGCCGCGATCTGATTTGTGATTGTGAAAGAAAAGAACGTGAAGTAAAGCATATTGAAATGCTAATGTTGATTTCAGTTTCAAATTATTATAGTGGTTGTTTCTAAGTATGCTAGTCGCCTGTGCCCAACATCACTATTCCGCACTAGATGAATAGGCTTCGGCGTTGTACTAACGCTAATATTAGTCACAATTATATTACTATGATTGTAACTACGGTGTAACTTACGCGATGGTGGCTTGGCACTGGATTTCCCTGCGGTAGAGGGATAGTCTTATTAACTCGCTGCAAAATGCCGCGGACAACGAGAAACAATAAATTAGATTAGAATTAGAACATGAGACTATTTCACAAATTAGATTAGAATTGGCATTAGAGCATAGAAACTTTTTAAAAATTAGACAAGAATTAGATTACTCACATTTTTCTCTAATTTAGTGAAATTAGACAACAAAAATTAGCTAGTTGTCCAAGTCTGGTCAGGGCAACTGCACCACCTCGAAATAGCCGCCCAAGTCTGAAAAACGGCATTGTTCCGAATAATCGCTCGATACAATTTCCATTATCATGGTCAATTGGTCGTCGTGATGCGGCGCTTCGATCTTTCGGAACAATCGGTCTTGACGGCTATTTCGGAGTGGTTCCATTGTCATGCTCACATTTTAATTTGAGTTTTCGGAATCAGTGCGATAGAGAATTTGAGATCTCGGGTCATCAGCTATAGGACTACCAGTTATAAGCTGCTTCTGGCCGGGCTCTGTACATTATGCAGTCTCATTTTGCCACCCCCTTGGAGCCTGCCGCCCATGGCGCAAAGCCATAACCGCCAAGTGGCTGCTACGCCACTGGTTTTAACAACCTAAAATTTCGGCACATTTGAAGGGGTGTATGTCAAGTTAATAATTCACAGGGTGACAGACTGGCAGTACCTATCAGCAAACACTGCAGCTAAAGTAGTAAAGGTGGATTTTCAATGATATGATAAGTCACGGCCAGTTGGTTATCAGATTACCTTCCTGTTATAACCTTGTATTTGTCACCGTTTAAGACATGGCCGGGCAAATTCTCTGGTCGGCGGGCCTGATATGAGAAAATTAGTTACTTGACGAGCCGGATTATAGAATCTATACATAATCGCGTATTATTTCACCTATACAGGAAATAAATCATATTCAATAATGTAGCGTTTAAAGCAGGGGCGGGCAACTTCTCCAGTCGACGGGCCGGATATAGAAAAATTCAGTACTTGGCGGACCGGATTGCTGAATCGATACAATATTCGCCCGTTTATCCACATATACAAGGAATAAATCGTATTGAATGAATATATTATAACGACAGCAATGTCACTTCAAAGCCATTATTTCTCGCCGAGAAAACAGCACTATCATACAGGCACCGCCATGTCTGATTCTCTCTGATCAATTACCACGCGGTGCAATCCTTAATTAAGAGTAAAAGCGTTCGATAAGCCCGGTACCCCAAATTTATCAAGATATCAATTCCTTGAGGCTGAGTAGGCTACATCGTTAATGCCGATAACGCAAGTCTTCTGGCTTCGCTGAATGTACGCGTAAGCTCCACTCTCGCACGCTACGCACACACATGTATAATAACATACAGTCACTAAAATTCTCTGCTGACTGGGGCCACCGGCCACATTATCATGTAAGACGGGATACTGTACGCGGGCCGGACAGAATCCCGTCGCGGGCCGTATGTTGCCCGCCTCTGGTTTAAAGCATAGAGAACAAAAACAGTATTCAATGAATTTATCAATGTAGTGCAGCCTACTTAAATAACTGTTGACGTCAATCAGACATATGTCGTCGATCAAAGTTGTCAAAAAGTTTTTAAACTCCGGCGGCGTGTCGGATGTAGAAACCCTCAGCAAAGACTGCACGGGAACATCAGTTATATTGGAACGTAGCCTTGTCTTGTAAATGTTCAATGTCGATAATGTCTGCTCTTTATTGAATATGAATCCGATCAGAACAAATAGTTTCATGACCCTTTTTCTGAGGTTGAAAAACTTGGATTAATTGAGTGACGCATAAAATATGTCAATACATTTGAAAGCGTGGTTGCCTAGTTTATATCGATATTGAATTCATGCGACCAGCACCCGATCCCATTTTTAAAAGTGGCCCACAATCCGTTTGAGTTGGTGGTCCCCAGTTATATACAATGTATGCTACAATTGTTGATATCCGATGTTGTTTTGGATTCTCTAATAGTTGCTGACGATTACCCCCGACGAGTGTCAGCCGAAAATATTCGGGTTCATTTCAATATCAATTCATTGCTAGTCAGACCACTTGACCGATCCCCGTGCATTGTGTCTATACTAACCGCAATATCAGATGCCATGTAATGCGAATGGCTTATACTACATCCCGTTGCACCATCTATATATCAATTAGAAATTATCCCCATTGTTGCAGTTCAGCAAGATCCATTTTTGGACCAATGTTGAGCTACGAGGACGCATCTTAAGTTTGCAGCAAATGCAAACCAATACAATACAATGGAATTGCCCAGTTCGCGAAACGACCAGTCTACTGTCACTATAATGTACTCTAGCAATTGCAAGCTCATTCATGTTACAAACTGAAATAAGGACGTGTTGAATCGATAGTCGCACAGGAAGTTGAGCCCACTGATGTAACGCAATCTTTGAGTTTCGTGCAATTGTAGTACACATTATATATGATACAGTCTTAAAAGTTTATATATTTTGACGATGGTACTTGTCGATGATGGGAGTTTTTGCTAGGTTGGAATACTTGTGATCCTCTTCTGGAGATAGCGAATACGGCATAGGAAGGTTTGTTAACAAACTAAAGTTACATAGGGGTATATCATGTAATAAAATTTCATATGTTCAAGATAAAATAGTGAGGTAGGGTTTCGTATCAGTTCCCTCCATATGCGAACCGTCCATTGGACACTTTCCTAGTCACTGTTTAACAACGTTCTCAAATTTGAAAGTTGTAGCGAATTTCTTATGGTAATGTAACCTCGCCTCTCCCAACTTGGATGCCACATAATTCAGATGCTTGCACCCGGCAAAGTTTCTTGAAAAACTTTGTAAAATAACTATCTCTTGGTACTTGTATGTGGTGTCTATTAACTTTTAGTTCAAGACACATGCAAATTAAGCCGCGTCTCAAACACGCGACCCGCATTGGTATTTTGGAATTTCAAATATTCGACATTATATTCATGATCCATCTATCTTTTTTAGATTTCAGAACTTGAGGTTCACTCTACAACTACTAAAAAAATAGGAAATCTCAACAAACTCCACTATCACATCACTTTGAAAAGTGACCATGCGGACAAGATCAGCTACTACGTCACATTTCTAGTTCATGATGATAAAACATGACCCGTTGATGATTCTTGACTGAAAATTGTGATTTGGTTTAGTGCGACATTTCGTACTCAATTTCGGATTGACTGCGTGAATAAATAAAAATGACTTGAGTTGAGTCGGGTCAAAGGTTAAAGTCAGAAAATTAAGGGCGTGACTTGGAACGTTGACTTGGTAATCCTACGGGCGCAACAATCTATGGAACTGTCATGGGGAATGGTAATATATCAAAAGGTCATTGCTTGCGCTGCGTAGGATATATAGCTTAATAGCTATCTAATCAGGTCAGCATGACAACCATTGGCATTCTGTGACCCCCGTGACGTATAGTAGGTTACATCCTGAGTGTTTCTTGTTCTCTTTATCCATGATATATTCGGTGGCGAGTAAGGTAGTTGTACGCTCCACAGCTGTAACACCAATGGATTGGGGATTGGATATTTCTATTCCATGAGTTATTAACCAGGGTTCCGCAGACCCCTTCGGGGCACGTAGCACCACATCAGGGGGTGCGATCTGTATCGTGGAAATAGTCCTGTAAGCTGTGGAATATTTTCTGGGCCAATTTATTCAACTGGAAAATATTATTCGCAATATGCGAGATTTTATGTGAATTGACTTTCTGACTTTATTAAAGGTACCATCAAAATTGTGTCGAAAACGGACAGGGGTTACGAGAAATCTTATTGAAAGCACAATGGATACGATCATTAAAAAGGTTAAGAAACAAGGCTATTACTATGGCACAACAATAATTATATTCAAGTTGCTATTTCTATGTTCCAATATTAATCGAAGGAATATCTAACGCTGATTTATTTTGACTTTGGCAATGACAGTACTAATAGCCTATTTATCCCGACTACGCCAGAATCACGGATTAGACTACGCTGGTCAAATGCTCTGATATCACATAAATCTTCAGTAAATTTTAAAATATTCTACATAAAATAGTGACACTTCTAGGTCCAATATTAGAACCCGACAGCTTTTACGATGTCACGATGATGTCCGCATGGTGTTTATAACTCATTATTTTAATTATGCCCGGCACAAAAACAGTTGTAATCAAATATTTCGTGTCAGCGTGAATAGTAAATCCAATTTCACGATGTCTGTGGAATGCATGTCGGTAAGGTCCCGTCAAATCAGGCCTACTTAAAAATATAAAATATCAGTATTATTGATGCTGCGGACCGCGGCGTCAACAAAACTAGGGAATTGGCCCGCGGCCAAAATTGAGTTTCAGACCTCTGTACTAAACTACGAATACCATTGTTGTGTCAGCTGACTGAAAGCTAATGATGACATAACTGATAAGTCGCATCGATATGCTTAACATTGTATTGATGATGAATTGTAGGCTAGCAGTAAAACATTTTGCTCCATGAAATCTATTATTAAATTATTGATACACGAAAGTAGCTTTTCAATGATGTTTATTTATGAAATTCCCAGATTGGCCTCTGCTGCTGTTCTTAAATACACTGAGCCTATGAAATACTGCGATACATCGGATACTATTTTGGAGAAGCTTATTACAAATACAGGTGGTGGTTTAATTTTTGCAATGCATTCTTCCTCATTCCTAGAGCCCAGAGAATCAGATAATGCTTGGTCCAATATTCACATAAAGTGGCCGTTTGCAGACCGTAGTCGCAGGCTTACCTTCGCTGTTGCATATTACGGATTGCGAGCCACTGAGCAATGTGAACATTCTCTGCTGCAAAGTTTGGAATTGCCCGCCCACTTCTACGTAATCTTCCGAAATCAACGGAAACAAACAAATCAAACTATGTAACCACGTGATTAGCGCAAGCCTATATTTTATCGACTGATTTCTATTGGTGGTCATATAACATGTATTGCTAATATGTAGTAGGCCGTGAAGAGCGGATTTAACTATAAATGATGATGGCTAAAGGAAATGACAAAAATCTTGTATTACATAGATATTTTGGAATATAGTTCTGAACCGACCTGACGGAATCCGTTGACAGAAGCATTCCCGAAATATTTATAACTGAATTAATTGCCACGGTCCAACTAGCATTCATATTTCAATAGACCCCGCGGGACGTCTCAGTAAATCATCAGTTAGTTTAATAGCATGTTTGATACAGATATTATCGGACGAACGAAAAATAGGGTAGGCATTCTCAGAATTCAATTGCGGCGTATTCGAATCATCAGCCTTTCGAAATGTTCCGTTAACCTGAATTCCTAGCGAGTCAATCGAATTAAGGAACACAGAGTGGGTTAAACATTCGAGAGAATAAAGAGATCTAGTGTACCGAAATCATACCGTGTATCCTAAATTGCTTCATGCTTGGGGAGGTAAGAGCGACTATTGTATTGAATTCTAAGAAATTTTAGAACCATCACATTGTTTCTAGTAGTGGACACAGTCCAGATCTAGCACTAGTAGATTATGTATTGCTATCGTTATTGACAGATGTCAATCAAAACCGATGCTTTGGTTACAACCAATGTTCCCTCTAAGCTGCGAACGTGCGCAAATGCGCAGTGCTGACACGGTCTCTCCGCACAGAAAATTTAAGATGCGCTCAGTAAATCCGAAGTGATGACCTTTTTTAGTCTTTGCGGACTGCTGTCCAGTGTCTGCGCAGTGCGCAGTGAATGGGTGAGTGTGCGCAGACTCTTCAAAAATTAGAGTGAGCATTGCTTACAACCATATTATTCGTTGTTCGATGATTTTTATACGATTCGAGTCATACGGTTCATGCAGTCGATTCCGAATCGTTTATTCATTTTATACTCATCCCTAACAATGGCACTATTATGAATATAAGCCTGTTTCCATCCATAATTTGGTTTTAGTCTAAACAGTAACTGGGAAATAGTGACTCGAATTATTGTCTTGATATAATTCACTGCATGTTTCCAATGTATGGTTGCTGCAATTCTTTGTGATCACATAAAATAATTAGTAGGGACTTGAAAATTGATGGATCAATCGGTATGGATATCTAATATATTCGAGCCACTATAAAGGCAATTGCACGATTTGCAAAGATAGTACATCCGATGTAAATATACACGCCTTCTATCATATTGTCGGCCGGTGTGCTTCCCGGTTATCTACCAGAATAAACAAACGGTATAGTTGGATGACTTGCGTTAAAATAGATATTGTTTACTGAGCTGTTTGCGTGGTCTAAAATTCGTAGTGTCATTCACTAATGTTAATCCGTAAAATCTTGGTAAGTGCTACGCTAACTTGCATAAAACTGATCTGTTTCATATGAAATGTGAGACACAAAGTTGTCATATGATGTTTACTAATGGATGTATATGTTGGACCAAGGAACCCCTAGGTTTCGACTGGTTGTAATGTTGAGCTTCTTGTAATAAAGTTACAAGCATCTGCAAAAGAAGTTTCAATAGTGAACTAAGAACGTGGTATTTGTGCTTACGCGAAAAAAAAGGTTATTTTACCGCATATATACCTTGTTACATTTGTATGTCGTCTTCTGCAAGCTCTATGTGAAGCATAAGGTCTCCAACCTACCACGCAGTAGCCTACTACTAGAAGGATTACATTTTACGGATGAACAAATCGACGTGTTTCTGCAGTTTTTTCTAATGGGTGATCACGGAATAGATGTCGAGCGTTGTACTTGTGCAAACGATAGCATGTATCCAGATCTTCAAGAGCAGCGGTTCTCAACTGGGTGTCCGCGAAGCCTCAAAATAGTTGATAATAGGGATGGTGTGAACGCGAGGTTCACGTTCGCGTTCTGTGTGTGAACCTTGGAAATTTAGAGGTTCACGTTCACAAACGAACCTTGATAGGTTCTGCACTGTGAACCTTTTTCATTTATTACAATTTTCACTTCATTATAACATCTTTAGTTGAAATATATTATTAAAAATATGAAATTATATGAAAATATAACTGCGGGCCACTATAGGCATGGCGCTGGAAGCACAAAAAATCAACACTAAACGAGCAAGCACCCTGACTATCTCAAATTTTTTACCTGCTTTGTTCCAATATTTAGTGACTCTCTACTATGAGCTTGACCCGCAATCACAAAATATCAAGACCGAAAAGCGATGGATGCTTATTCAGCCAATTAATGAAATAGATATCTGTGTCAGATGTAATAGATCTAGCAAGAGTACGGGGTTCATCTCGATTTCATATGTTTATTATATCATAAAAAGCAAATACTTGCGATTGAAGTGCTGACCACTGCTGTAGAACTTGTTAATGGGGTAAAACCCGTTTACACTCTGCTTAATATCAACGGAAACACTCAGACGCCGAATACATTGTCCGGTCTGGCCTAGACTAGGGTTACCATATTTTTGTAACACAGATTCAGGACGCTTTTAGCGCCTACTAGCGGATATCAAAATGAGGTATGAGCAGTGAGCACACTGTCGGTCAATATGACGTCACGACAGCAAAGCTTCGTCTATCGACTAGAGGTGGTCACGACCCGGTTCAGGAGTATGTGTTGTAAGTTGTAACCATGACCGAAGTCACATTTTTTCAGCCCCCTCCCGCCAAAATAAACACGGATCTTGGGCCCACTGTAGGTTTATCGATGCAATTTCTGGGGGCTTAATGCATCTGCGGTCGTTAAATAATTTGACTAACGTCATGTTCATTCCACACCGATATGATTATTTATCAGCCTACTGCCGATGCGCACTACACCACTGAGCTATATAAACACCGCACACCCACCAGGTGGTTTCCAACATTTTATGGTCGCGTCTCCATTTCCAATTTGAAAATGTTCCGTGGCCCAGCTTAAAATTTGATCCGTTTATTACTAATTAAAGGGCGGCACATTTGCCCAGACTTACTCACGGCCTATTTTGGAAGGGGATTACGTTCAACATCTTCGCTAACTCATAACTAATATAGGCTAACTACTCCAAGGTTTAGAACCACTATCTCAGAATAAAACATCCAATAAAGTAGGGTTACGATACGTCCTCTTTTAAGAGGATTTGTCCTCTTTTTTGACTTTTATGAAAGTGTCCTCGGAGGACGCCCTTTTGTCCTGTTTTTTGAGATTTTGTCCTCTTTTTTGAAAATTTAGGTCAGATTTAGAGCAAATTGCGAGTGATATGCCGTAAATTAGCACAGAAGTGACGCTCCGGCGGGTATTTCGGAGCGAAAAACGGTGATTTTAGCTCTGAGCGAAAATATGACCGTTTTTTTTAGTCATCCACCTAGCAATGCGGAGAGAAAAACGGTATTTTGAGCTCTGAGCGGAAAGATGACCTTTTTTTTAGTCAACCGATCACAAAGTGGGAAAAATTCACCGGTTTTGGAGAATTCTTCTCCGGTTTTGCAAGTCTCAATTTTCTGAAAAAGTGCATGTCCTCTTTTTAGATTTCCAAAATATGGTAAGCCTACAATAAAGCATCCAAACCGACTCAATGAATATTCCGTTATCTTGTAATTGCGATTACAATTAGACTTATTTCTGTAAATGAATGTTATTTTAATTATTTTTGATCGCAGTTTTTTAGAGGGTGGTAGTCCCCATATTAAAACCAATATGTGTGTTACTAAATCGCGCGCAGCGCGAATAAAAATGTTATGTAGCATAAATCTGCCCAAAAATAATATTGTTTATGTTGATTTAGGAAAAAAATTATGAGCTTAGCCTTCAAAATTCCGGACATTTAGGCATATTTTAGAAATTCCTCCCGGACGCAGTTTTAACAGTGAAATTCCGGACATGTCCGGGAAATTCCGGACGTAGGGCAACCCTAGCCTAGACGGTTATGCCTATGATTATATTCCCATGCAAGTCATCGTCGAATTTGTTGACAAAGTGACGGAAGATGTTGATTTTATGGGATAATTATATCATCTGATTGCTTGGCAGTTGATACATTTGGCGACGTTTGAAAAAATCAGTATGTACTTCAGCATTGTGACATTACACTGTAAAAAATATCCTCGGTAAATCCCGAGCTTAGGCTCGGATATGACTCGATTCAACCCGTTTCCTAGTTTTTTCCCCAAAACGTCGACTCGTTTTCAGTGCATTCCGAGTCACGCGAGATGTCAACCGCATGCGAGGTTGGAAATTACCGAGGATACCATTACCGAAGCTGGAACCTTACCGAGAATGGTCATTACCGAGAATAGACACAACCGAGAATGAACATTACCGAGAATACCATTACCGAGAATGGACCCTACCGAGAATAGACATTACCGAGAACGGTCATTATCGAGAATGGACACCACCGAGAATGGACATTACCGAGAATGACCAATGTCAAGAATCTAACTTACCAGGACTGACGTTGTCGAGATTTATGCCTGAGAATCGACACCGAATGTGACAACGCCGTGATAAATATATACAATTATAGCCTACATCTCCTGTACAATGTACATATGAGTAACACGCCCGCATTGCATATATTGCATTCTCGGTAGTGTCCATTCTCGGTGGGGTCCATTCTATAAATTATGTCAATTCTCTGTGGTGTCCATTCTCAGTAATGGCATTCTCGGTAATGGTTTTCTCGGTATTGACCGGACACCGGGAGGGGTGGGTTTATATATCATGCTAGCATAATGGCCAGCGAAATCAACGAGGAAGGTGATGAACGATCAGCCTGTCCTCCTTATGACACGCTTACCTGTATATCACACTTCATCTAAATGCATTTTTGTTGCGTGTGTTATTGATTACACATTGGACAGATTCTCTCCCTGTCGCCGACTCGCTGACAAACTAACACCATGGCACGACAATTAACAGCATACCGGTGAACGAATATATTGGTACGAAAACCTGGCGACACGTGGACCTGGACATCCTAGCAGTAAATGTAGTGACACCCACGAGCATCCGATCCAAGAACAAGGCGGCAGCGAATATCATAACGCGTTAATCACGGCGATGTTATTGTTGTTACATGACGGATTTGATGATTTTTGACAGATTCCATTGATTTATTGATTGATATAGGGAATGATGTAACCTTATGAAATCTCTACGATTTCCTGGAATTTCACTAGACCCACTAAAATTTAGATAAAGTCACATCTGTATAAGTTATAGATCGCAGCGTGGGTATATCATGGTATCCAGGAGACTCACCTCTAGCGTATTATACCCATCGAAACAGCTGACCGCAAGATACATCATAGAGCACATTGTGCTGAAGGCGAGAAAATGTTTACGTGTTGGGATATTTTTAGGAGTTTTTATGACTTAATATCGGGTGAACTCTGATAGCCTCAGTCTCGAATATTTGTAGCTACTTGAAAGATAGTGATATTTCCCTCTCAGTAAAACATCACCGATTTCTCTAGCGTTAGTCATCACGATGGAAGGTTTGACCTAACTTTCCAAAATTTCGATAGGCGTAATATCGGTCGCGCTGCCTGCTATATAAAAGCGATTAGTACGCCGAGCGAACGCGGCTATCAATTCATAAAGTCAGCAACTGGAACGGATGGAGTGTCAGTTTCAGCAATCTATTAATCTTTATACAAATGGAGCAGCCAACAAACACGAATTTCTATTGTAATCGCATTAACTGAAAACGCATAGTTTCTGCAAACATTCGTTATTTTATTACGATGCCACGTAACTACGACAGTTTAGAGTGGCTTTCGAGGCACGGATGTTCCGCGATCCCAAATTCACACTGCACGTTCAATTTTAACGCGCTTATAGACGCCGGATTGAATGAACGGAGTACAGCAATCTAATAAGTATTAACCCAAATCTAGCAGTCAACAAATATAAATCTCCATTGTAATGGTTTTGGCTGAAAAGGTGGAGTTTCTGCAAGGATTTGTTATTATATTTCCAAAGCCTACTAACTATGACACAGTAGATTGACTTTTGAGGTCACCAATGATGAATGACCAATGTCCGCGCGTTCAATTTTATTTCACTTATACCTAAGAATGAATGGAGTGTGTAGCAAGCGCAATGCGCATAATATAGACATATAGCAGCGAACAGGCACGAAGCTCTATTATTACCGTCTCGCTTCGGCAGGCATGACAGAGTTTCTGCAAATGTTTGCTATTATATATCGACCCGAGAGAGGTCTTTTGAGGGCAAGAATTTCCCGCGCGAGTAGATGATGCGCGTGCCACGCTTTTCGCCAGAACACAGCAGAGGTAACGGACGGAGTGCGGTTTCACGCCGACAGACGGCTCTGAATTGGGTTTCCGCAAGCATGTAAAACCAGCAGTGTTAAACTCAGATTTGTAAGTAGATCTACGTGTTTCCACCCCAGAACAGTTGGATCAGTCACAGCAAGAGATTGGGAAAGTCAATGACAGTCTACAAGTACCAAACGTTCATGATGAATTTTTCTTTGGTTTGCTTTGCAATGTCGCGAAAAATAAAAAATATCTGTAGCCAATTTCGGTATCTCGTGATATCTTATTTGGCGTAGGCCTAGTTGAACTTTTAGAAGCATTTAAAAATGCTTGTGCTACCAACAATGCTGATAATTTGCCAGATTTGATTATGATCATTATATATTTTGCAGATACACACTACAGCCGGTTATCAAATTACCAGTATGATTGTTGCACAGTTAAATATGAAAATGCTGATTAGTTATAGTGATATTAAAAGAGTGATCACAGTTGATCACCAATCTGCGGTTCGTGATTTTGTGAGCTATGTATTTCGTAATGAAATCGGGGACAATCAATTCAAGATGGAATATTACGACAGGACATTTGATTCGTACGTCGATCTTCATGACATGTCGGCAATTGGAGCTGGAGTAACGTTACGGCTGATTTTGAGCAACAGTGGCAGTAAGTGAAATTTGGGATCTGTAGGCTCATTCACGAGAGAGATGAATATTTTTTCATGCAATAATTTCATTATTCAAAAGCTCCAGTCATATTTCCGTGGCTACGTATTGTTGGGTTGGGTCGACTATGTGCGCAGTATTAGCAATTACGCAATTATAAACTGGTCAAAATTTGACGATGAAAAATACCTCTGACCATTTCAGATTAGAAAAAATAATTTTTCTTGTAGATTCCACTCGTATACCCTTCGGAGAATGAGCGTAATAGCATCGAAGAGCATGAAAATGTCATGAGGACTGAGTGGAAAAGAAGCCAAAACGCTCATAAATACACAATCTTGGATATGATGAAAATGATCTTTAAAGCTCGTCGAGATAGCACTATCAGAGGGACATCAATGAAGAGTCTGTTGTTGGCGACTTGGCGTACCCAGTTTTGGAAGATGCTCATTGGGTAGGTATGACGTAGTGGTTTCAAGCACGATTTATATGCCCTGTGCGTATATACGAAACGCACGAGAATGAATTACACGAAATGCCATGATATATCATTTACATATGTTTCGTAAGTTTATAATATTATCTATATATTGGTAGAACATTATATAGAGTTAAGACCAGTACGTCACCGGACTTTCACGTATATTTAAACTACTAATGAAATGAAGACCCCTGCAGCAAAGTTATACCAACCACCCATGGCATGGTATGCTATGATGTCACTATTTCTAAATGTTCAGGTTTTGGAAGAAATGAAAATGATTTGTCAGAAACAAGATTGTTCCGACGACACTCTGTCGAGATTTTGCAGAAGAGTTGGAGCTCAGCATCAAGCCTCATACAAGCGCAGAATATTCCGTTGGAAATCACAAAGTCAATGAGTAAGTGATGTATATCTTAAAGTTTATGTTTTTTCGCTGGTTGCCCGACAGCCGACACATAAGCGTGCGACACAATGAAAAAGCACAGATCAGCTTGCCATACTTTGGCATGTGGCTTCAGAACTCCAAAACTCACTCTAACCCCCAACCTAATCCTGAAATCAACCCACATATATATATTAACCCCAAACCTATTCCGAACTCGATCCTCATTCTAAACCTTAATCAATCGTAAACCCAAATTTTACCCACATTCTCAAGTGTCGCATGCCTAATTGTCGTACGCTCATGTGTAGGGCTGAGCAAAATCGAGTGCGTGATGGATTCAATTCAAACTCATGTGTCATGCTTCCAATCGAATATTCGAGTATCACAATGGTATTTTTCCAGCCATACAAATTTCATTGCAATTTGTGGGAATGCTGTGGGTTGATCATGACTTAAGAAATATGGTATTTCCAGTATTGTGGCTTTTACGATATGTTTCGTATGCGATACAATCGTGGTGTCAATGTTTCCGCAATGGAAAATACTATCGAAACTATACGTCTCTTAGATAAATTGACTAGCAGTTAGAAGGAGCGTATAATTACAATACTAGAAACATTCCTTTGTCACTACTCGATTCGAATCACTACAATTTATACTCGATTCTGATTCGGGTATTCAAATTATTGGGCCCTACGCATGTGTCAACGTACCCCTTTTACTTAGTAAACCGCAAAAGTTTGAGACGTCATTGTTGCATGAAACTCAGTTACAATGCAAAATTCGAAGGTGATTTGAGGGGGGTCCAGGACCATGAACGAAAAAAATTATATTTGCGTAATCAGTACCTTGGTAGCTCCGATTGGTAGCACTTTTATCAAATTTCGTGCTTGGCAAGCCTGTCGAAATAGTGCTATAAATTGCCTTTGGTCGAATGGAAAGAATGGCGTGATTCAATCTCAGTGAGCCGCGAGATTTACTTGTGTCCGCACCACTGTAGGACACTGTGTTGGAAGTGTGAAAGCATTGACAGCAGCCCCTATGAAAACCATCATATTCGAACTGCAGCTAAACATTTCCATTCATTTATCACATATTTTGGACATTTTAAATGGCCTCTGTCAGTATTGTTTTCACAGTTCATACTTTATTTAATTTGAGACCATATGATATGACCGCATATTTTTATGTGCTCGTGTTGATCTACGCCTGTCGTTTTCCAACTTATTTTCACTGATTAACCCAGCATGAAGCTTAATATTTCTCTATGCCTTCTAAAAGCAAAGGTCATGAGCAATGTTCCCTCTAATTTTTGACGAGTCTGCGCACACTCACCAATTCACTGCGCAGACCCATGGACAACATTGCGTAACGACTAAAAAAAAGTAAGTCTACACTTCGGATTGTTTGTGCGCAACTTGCATTTCCTGTGCGCAGAGACCGTGTCAGCACTGCGCATTTGCGCACGTGCGCAGCTTAGAGGGAACATTGGTCATGAGTAATCTGGTAAATTTACTTTTCCAGAGTACCCAAGTACAGCAGTTATCTACTTGTATTCCTTACTGATGCGTTTTTCGTGTTTAACAGTTTTTACTGCTGAATACTGTGCGCTCTGGCATAATTAAGTGAAAATGAAATTGAATGTACTTTGACGATGCATTGCTATGCATAGTCCATAAAGAAGTTCAATGGGTCATGCATTGCCCGTTTTTCTTTCAGAATTCATGGGTTATAATTAATTAAATATAATTTACATAATAATCCAGCTTCTGCCTACCCGCCCACATTATAAATCACTGATCCACAAACCTCATACTCTTAAACTATTCCATGGATACTGGATATTAGTAACGTTTATATTTCGTAGGAGCCGAAGAATGTCTATCCGACCATCGCATTCAATTCTCAGAAGGAAAAGTGGACGATTCATTTCGATGGAGAAGTTGTGAAAGGTTTATTTGGTTTTCACCATGCTCTAGCATGCATGCCTGATGGCTATTTATTGGGTTTTCAATGTGAAGTCGAAAATTTTCTCGCCAAGCTTCCAGACGTCAATGCTGTTTGCAACAAGTTAAATATGATACCCCATGATTAATTGTCGTATTATGATTTGTGGCGGTCCTGTTTTTGCCCTCTTTGATGAGTGCCAGCAGTAATAACTTGTGTTGTGACGCTTAGCATTGGTTTTTTAATTGATCGGTGCTACTCAAGTCGTCCTTGTCGATATCAATTCGCAATATGTTTGTAATGGTCGTGGCCCAGAGTTTGGTCTTTTGATTATATTTTTGGAATGCTTAACGAATTGGCAACCAACTGGTCTAAACCTTATAAGCACCATTGTTCAATTGTTGGCACCATCACAGCGTGCTCATTACACAATAAAATTTTCAACTTGAACAACAAACATATATTGTTTGTTTACCTGTAATAATTACGCATCATTATGAATTTGTGACACTGCAGGTTTCCAATATTGTTGATTGTACTTTTATGGAACAATGCTTTATTTGCTGCTAATATACACTGCTTTTTAATCTGCAGACTGACTACTGATCTTGTGTGTTTAGGGTGAAAGGTCAATGACAATTATTTGTCAGGCTCGGTTTCTTGCAATCCTAGTCAGTCAGCACAGTTGGGCTTTGGCTGAGGTGAAAGGTCAATGAAAATATAGGTGAAAGGTCAATGAAAATTATCAATCAGACTCGTTTTTTTCCAATCCGAGTCAGGGAGAACTCGGGATTTACCTACTTTTAATGAGGTCGGAAAGTAGGTGCCCGGGTCACAACTCGGGGAATTTTGAACCTAACCTAATGTCGGGATTTACCGAGGATATTTTTTACAGTGTATGTGGCCCGACTCGGCGCTTGGTATCTTGTACATTAATATATATCCCTTCACCGGAATGTAGGGTCGGAATTAGCAATATGACGTCACGTGACGTCATGAGGTTCACGTTCGCGTTCACACAGAACCTTTTAAAAAGGTTCGCGTTCACACGAACCTGAACCTTTCAGAGGTTCACACCATCCCTAGTTGATAACCTAATTTGTATTTTTTACTATTCGGAAAATCACAAAATCACGAGACAGTTCCGCATCATTACTAGTAAAACTCCAGAGCTCACATTATCAGAATAATGCTCTGAGATGAAATATCCTACTATGCAGACCCATTTTATTTGCTAAATTATCAACACCCTACTGATACAAACATTTTGCTTTATAGAGATGTTTGTTGGCTATTGTAGAAGAAAAGTTTGACGAGTGAGGTCAATCACGGTGACTTCGTATTGTATACAAAAATACATTTTTCCTGTGATATACAAAACCATTTTTTCAATATTAACTTCAAGATAAGCTGCTAAATAGAAGCGACCATGCTTGACGTTATATGTTCATCAAATTTTTTTGGTGAATTTTGGTGCCACATTTGTAGCGATCATACCAACTGTGTCGTTGGAAGCGTAACGCGTTATTACATTCGTCGCTACCTATATTTGTAGAAATGGATTTTCGGCAACCATTCATATCAAATCGAAGGAGCGGATTTTCAAGAAATCCAGTTGCAGAATTTGCTTTGAAATAATATAAGCCAACAAAGTTTCTACGTGAATAAAGAAATGATGCGAGCCCTGTGTGACTCAGGTTCGTGTGAACTCGAACCCTTCTGAAAGATTCTGTGTGAACGTGAACGTAAGCCAATGAGGCCCCCATAAGTTTATCACCCTATGGGGGTCCAAGACCAACGAACACGACCTGATTACGCCTTAACGGTCTAGTTCAGACCGGACATTGTATTCGGCGTATCACTATTGCTACGTTGATATTGAGCAGAGTGTACAAATGGTTTCTGTATGGCTGCCGATATCACTATCCATCATCAAGTTATACCGTAGCCAACACCGCAATCGCAAGAATTTGATTTTTATAATACAATAAACATATCAATTCAAGAGGGATCCCGTATTCCTGCTCTATTTTTAACATTAGACGACGATGTATCAATTTCATTGATTTGTGTAATGAGCATAATTCGCTGACTACCTACATGCGAGTGTATTTCGTTCGTGATGTGGTGTGATTTTGGGATTGGCAAGGGGCATATTCGTTAGTATTGATTTTGGTCCGAAGGAGAAATGCAAATAATTTTAACCAGAGATGTTATAAAGATGTGAAAAAATGTAATACATGAAAAAGGTTCACAGTGCAAAACCTACCAAGGTTCGTTTGCAAACGTGAACCTCTGAATTTTAGAGATTCACACACAAAACGAGAACGTGACCCTCTCGATCACGCCATCCCTAATGAATAGTGCAATATTATTTTCAAGAAAATAAGTCATTTTATTGCTGGTTATCACTAATCCTACAGTTATCATTTGCACGAGACAAACGACGATTGCACGATAATTGAGCTAAATTTTTAACTAAAATTTCGAGGGGGTCCGCAGGGTCCATCATGACGGTCCGAACCAAGTCCGCGAATAAAAAACGTTGTGAGCCACTGTTTTAGAGAAGGTGAATATGGTACATTTATAAAGTAAGCATGTATACCAATCTATCGGCAACTCCTTTGTTTGGTTAGTTATGGTGCTTTCAGTGGCATACTCGAGGCTTCTGTTTTATTAGCTCAATTGACGGAAATGAAATTGTTCTCTAAATTGTTCTCTAAATCTTCAAAGAATATCAAAAATTAGCTCAAATGAAGTTGAAGTCAGCGTATACTCCGTTGAGCGCGACTGCTGGAGTTTGAGTTTGTCAAGCTTTCTAGAATGCGAATTAAGTTTAATCTTCAATAATCGTATCTTCAGAATGCTTGTGAAACACATGTTTAGTCACAATTTATACAGACATTGACAAAATTGACAAAGATTTCTCGCGCATCCCCTGAGACCCTCTCGCGTCGGGCAGATTGTAAGGGAATCACAAAATCTGACCAGAGATATAATGACTCAAATCGCGATTTTTAGTAGCTGACCTGACTCGAGTCAGTTTGTTTGTCGATTCGATTTATATACGATCTAGTCCAGCGGTTCTCAATTTTTTTGACACTCGCCCCCCTTAGCGATGGTCAAAAAATTGCGCCCCCTGACCCCCTTACATTTATTGTCATGTCAAAAAGAGCACATCATCTAATACAGATGTAGGCAGCCTTCCTGCTAATCATGGCCGCATTCCGAATACCTATGTAGCCTAAGGACGCATTCCAGGGTATAGCCGCAATGAACGATCCGGACGCAAAATGCCAATGGTAAACTGCCCATATCCATTCCCGGTGAACTCCGGACAATTCTACTTTTCACAACGGCCTATTGTACGCACCGAAATCGCGAGTGGCAATGTTATCAATAGATGATGGGGGTACAACTTTTAGAGCCGTGAACGTATTGTTATTTATTGAGGATCCCCATTAAGAAGGGCGCAACCGCATTAAAACCGAAAAATGAAGTCTTGTTGAATTGCGCGGAGCACGAAGAAAATTTCAAGATTAAATAAAATCTCTCGAAAATTCGGGAGTGAATTCGTAATTGCAATTTGCATGTCTACGGCTGCCAACACATACTAATTGAATTAGGCGGAAGCGGCCGCACAAAGTCCCTTCTACGGCCGTATGCGGCTGTACGGGTTGCCCACCCCTGATATAATAGTATACATAAAGTATATCTTACGCCAATTTTGAATCCGCATTACAGATGTTTAGTCTTTTACATTACTGACAAACTTCCCCAAACTTGTTTGAAAATAACAAACAAATATTGAAAATGACATCAATTAATTTCAAGGTAGGTTGCAATGAGACTAATCCTAATGCTGGAAGTGACTACAGAGAGGCCGGCATCGTTCTGCCCTGCCATGCTAAATTTGATCAGTTTTGGAAATGAATTAAATTGTGTCGATTTATAGCCAAATTGAGGGCGAAACCGGGCAACCTTATTGTATCTGTCTTAGGCAGTGCAGTTCGCCAGCTATCAACAACAGCTACCTAGCGCACAGAGATTTAGGCTACCGCAGAAGCTATGAAGTAATGAATGACTTGCACGCAGGGCCGTAACTGCCGCACCCCAAACCCCCCAATTCTGGGGGGGGCGAGCTCGAAGGGGGGCCCAAATTTTTTCGTGAATTAGCATAAATTATAGATTATTTTTTTAAACTTCATGCAACTTTTTCAAAAATTTTTCGCGCTGCGCGCGATTTCAACTTGCCAAGTGTGATGATTATTGGGTAGGCTACTCTTCCTCCAAGGAAAAATACGCAAGATTTATAGATACGGGCATATCGCCGCTAGCCATCACCGCGCCACGAAGCACCAAGACATATACAGTTTTAGGCCATGTAACACGCGACTCCAAGAAGTGTGCCAGAACGATCGGCAGCGAGAACCCTTGGCCGGAAAGGACTGCCCTTATGGTGACCGAAAAGTTCGTTATATATACGAAATACATATGGGTTTATTTGTCCATACACTGTAAATCTAAAAGGTGGAAAAAATGGTAGAAAAATGGAGGAGGGTACATTCCTTCCCTTTATCCACCGTATCTCCACCACATATGGAGGAATTTAGAGGGTGGAAAGAGGGGGGAATGAATAGTCTACCATTTTTGGTGGAAAACAATTATTGACATGGCGGAAATCAGAAATGACTGTTTGTAAACTGTCTTATTGCCCAATTAAAACATAACAGTTGATACTGGCTTATAGTTAATAACGTCATCAGACACGAATTTGGAGTCGAGTGTTGTTTTTTACTCAATGTGAAGTCATAGTCGCATGCATTTTGGAATATTGATAAAATATTGAACAGTTTTTTTTTCAAGTGGTAAGCCAGTAGTGGGATTATTAAATTTGAAGATTTCTGAATACCATTAATGGATTGTGATAATTACTTCAAGACCCTGCACGACCGTAGCATATCCAAAACCTTTAAAGTATTTATTATTATCACCAATATTCTCACCAATGAACCGTGACCGGCGGTAAGTCAGCATCCGGGACTCTGGCAATTTGCTATTTCGAATATACGGGGAGTAGGGGTTAAACCCGCTCAGAGGCCAAACGCCAGACGCCAAACGCCGAGCGGCGGCCGAATGTCTATACGGCGTTTGGCGTCTGGTTTTCTGAGACGCCAAGTAGCTATACGGCGTTTGGCGTCTGATATGGTGAGACGCCGAGTAGCTATACGGCGTTTGGCGTCTGTTACGTTCAGACGCCGAGTAGCTATACGGCGTTTGGCGTCTGTTATGTTCAGACGCCGAGTGGCTATACGGCGTTTGGCGTCTGTTATGTTCAGACGCCGAGTAGCTATACGGCGTTTGGCGTCTGGTATCTCGGTAAACTGAGCAGAGGCTAAATCCTTTCATGGCGCGACTATTATGTTCTCGCAACTATATGATACCGAAGATTGCATATTGTTACGTTTTTTTCATAATAAGCTTTGGCAGAATCCCAAATGATTGTATGTTCAGCAGTTTAGAATTATTGTATCACCACCCAGAGTTGCAATGAATCGAGTCATGACTCAACTCACAATATTTTTGCTGACCTGAGTTATTTTCTTAAAATTGGATTTACTCATTCTATGGCTTATTCATGAATGGTATATCAGGACTAATAAATGAAAAATATGCCCTAAACCTGTCTTTTATCTGTTACAGTAAACATGTTCAGAGTGGGAAAAAATGAATATATTAATTATCCGAGGCCTTCGATATCACCCCCGAGAGTTCCACAGAAGTGACCTAAAGCTGAACTGGATGGGGGAACATTAAACACCATGACTTGGACTCAACCCATTGCTCTCGGACTTGACTCGGTGGTGAATTGAAAATGACTCGAGTCAAATTGACTTGGTTCCAACCCTGTCACCACCCCATATCAGTGTTGGGATGACTCGAGTCATGACTTGACTCAAGTCACCTTTTTCGTATGACTTGAATCGACTCGATTCACTTAGCTAAAATGACTTGACTCGAGTCGAAGTCGATTGACTTCACTCGAGCCAAAATGCGCAATGACTCGAAATGACTCGTGACTCGAAGGTAGTGACTTGATCCCAACACTATATCTGTACACTCGCAATGAATTTCAGACCCAAGTCTGTAGATACAGTATGTAATGAAACCATAATAAGAAATATGCAACGAATACCACAGTAAAAATTATCAAGAAACAAGCAACGAAACCACAGTAAATAAGAAACAAGCAACGAAACCACAGAAAAAGTCACAGTGGAACCACAGTAGAAGTCACAGAGAAATAAGATATAGAACCACAGTAAACGTCATTGAGAAATCAGCAGTGGATCCACAGTAAAAGTGACCGAGAAATAAGCAATGGAACCACAGTACAAATCATTAGTAAATACGCAACGAAACCACAGTAAAATGTCCCCAATAAATATATTAACATCAGAATTTACATCTGGGTACATAGCATGCAATAAAAATCAGGATCAGGTATCTGCTGTCCCGGGCAACAGTGCTCGTGCGTCCATCGACCACAGCCGTCACACGCAACCTGGAAACAAGTTAGAATCAATATACCTGACAAATGTAATCTCGTAATTGCATAGGGGAGATGTGGTGCCGATGGATCAAAAATTGCAAAATGATCTCTGGCCCTCAAATCTTCAGCCGAGAATATATCTTTTGCTGGTTCAACACTTTGATGCAAGCTCTACGTATCTCGGACATTTACATGAATATCCGTTTTTCATAAATATTTAAGAACGTTCAAAATTTGTTGCTCAAACACATCATTGGTCCCCACGGATGGGTCCAAAGGCAGACGACCATGGGACCTATGAGACAGACGTTCAAAAACTCAAATTTTTCATGTTGTTTTGTTTTGTAATATAATCTAAGCTACAGCAAGTCAATGAAGAATGTTTCGTCGCCACCTTCAAGAATAAAATAGATTATTTGATTATATCAACTCAAATGTTGGAGTAAAATCACCTTTCGATTTACGTCCAAAATAACAAAATTATTGGCACATATATATTACTCGTAAATCGACATTTTGACGTTCAAATACCTCGTTATAGCGATAAAACATCACAGGAAACTATGATTTGCAGCCTCTATATGTGTAGGCGTGTTTCTGTTGTTAAGTGATTAGTTGATTCAAACATTTTGCTTGATTTGGTTATGGTACCATAGGCCCCCCACCCGATAAATATTGTAATTGAATTGAAAATAGTCAACTCGAGGATGGTATTGAATTAAAAAAGATGTGGCATTATATAGTATACCCTGCTACAAGCCCTACACTTCACATTAAAAATAAGGGCTGGTTTGTTAGTGTGAAAGATTCTGCCAGCATGCATTTGTAGACAAATTCGCGTACTGTAATCATAGGATTATCTCAGATAATTTTTCAAGTATTTTCGGTCCCACTGTCTCATCGGTACCACATCTCCCCTACCAATTTCATGTCTTTTTTATTGGGTTCGAACTACTGCATTCAATGCAATAATCTCCCAATTCTTTTTCATCTGCATGCAAAACATGCTACGTATTTAAAATGGTTTCAATCTGACATTGACTAACATACCCGTCGCATCAAGCAAGATTTGACCAAACTGCTGGCGGTAGCTTTCGCGAGCTCGTCGAGAATGATCAAAATCCAGGTTCGCATCGGATAGAGTTCGGCGGCCTATTACGTGAAAGTAGATTGCAAATCAATTTTCTAAAATCTCAATGATTGAACGCATCACAAACCTTCAAAGCAAGTACTCCACAATTTCATTCATCTTTTTGAACATCAATCCTTCTCACAACCGAAGATCATTTGGAGTATACTTGTGTTGTGTAGAATTTTGCGGAGTAATATGGAAACGAAATTTTAGGTGTTTCTTGAATACGATCTCAGTGACGCGATCTGTTGATTTACCACAGCATACGTGAAGTGGAGATACAAAGGATTTTGCAGCTGTTTCAGTCTAGTCTAGAATCAATCACTAACTAAGTATACTAGAAAACAATAAAATATCTTGTTACTTTACACGTCACATACTGTAATCTTCTAGCGGTGGTTAAGTTCCCAGCAACAAATCATGCAGTAGCTGCAGTAACGCGACTGACGATCTGTCTAATACGAAACGTGTATGTTCTCAAGCAGCCAGATCAACTCCTGTTCAAGCCTCAACCTTCAAATCAAACCCTATTCTCAACATACCAGATGCCGAACGCTGTATAGCTACTCGGCGTCTGAACGGACACCAAACGCCGTATAGCTACTCGGCGTCTGAACATAACAGACGCCAAACGCCGTATAGCTACTCGGCGTCTCAGAATACCAGACGCCAAACGCCGTATAGACATTCGGCCGCCGCGCGGCGTTTGGCGTCTGGCGTTTGGCCTCTGAGCGGGTTTAACCCCTGTTGTATACGGGGATGCGCGCTCTGCGTCGTCAGTCGACAGAAAAATATATCTATATTCATTGATTTTGAGTTAATCACAATTATGATTATCGTTGATTTTAGTTCATAAGTGATGTCATCTGCCTAATCGATTTCGTATGAAGTACCGGTATCGCTCGTGACTGAAAATTTAATGAACTTGCCATTGCCATAAGCAGTTTAGCAGTACCTGAGAGACGAGATGATATCTTGTTTGGTGGGAAGGTAATTCAAGTAAGCCAACGGGTGATTATAATGCAAGAAATTAGCTGGGATGAGTACATACTCATATTCATGCATACCATAGATAGAGCAATTGGGTACGGTATTCAAACTGGCTCTGTATTTAGTTTTACCATCAGTAGCTGCATATTTTGAATTTGTATTTTCATTATAACTGTTGCAAGGATAGATCTTGTTTGAATGAAAGGAACTCTTCTGATATCTAATTGTAACTTGTGATTTCAGTCCTAAATAATTATGAGACTTAGTTACATTCAATACCGACAACAAGATCATTACTGCGTCCACAAAAAAAGATATACCATCATCTGCTGCACTAAAATTTGATTTGGCGCCGAAATTCTTGAATATTCAGTGTTATGATAAGGAGTTTACTGATTTATTTGATCTGTCTGATGCTGATGTAAAAGGCAATGATCGAATTAGAGTTCCTGTTACCGGTAAGTTTAGGCTTGGCTTCAATTATCAATTTCTTCACCTCTATACGTAATTTTCCTAGAAAATGTACCAAGCGTTTGCGACAGCAGCATCACTAGCGACTCCCTAACTGTGGATTCATCTGAACGTAATGTAATGGATGATTCAGTTGAATCATAACTGGTTTCATCTGAATCTATTGTGACGGATGATCCAGTTGAATCATCACTTTAACGTTCACAACAACGATGGCCTGTGGTCTACGACATCCCAGCTTTTTGTCAATACTTGGTGCATGGGAGCGCTGGTAATATTGTAATTCCATAAAGTCTGAGAAAAGAGATCAAGACAATTATCTTTGAAGATCCTTTGCGATATACCTTATAAGTATAATTCCATTCAATTCATCCATCCTATTTTGTTTTAAAACTCGTGCATGCATTTCGTTAGTTTGGATAGATATCAGGTAACTATATGCGGATCTATCTAACAGGTACACCACTGCGCATCAGTATCGAGAAGTATGCTTGGCATTATCAAAAAACTCTACAGTTTTGAAAGACAATAATGAAGAAAATTCCAGCTAGGTGAGCTGCATGTAACTTCAGTCGTGGGCAATGGTCATAGTCATAATACGCTATGTGGACGCCAGATATCCATAGTATACTGTCCTTGCCCGTTACCGGTGAATTCCGGACTAATACCGTAATTTTCCGAATATAGTGCGCCCCCATGTATGATACACACCCTTAAAATGACGTTTATATTCTGGGGAAAAGCCTGTACCCGTGTATAGTACGCACCCTGCATTCGTAGTACATGAGTACATGAATAGTTGCGGTTTAGTATTCGATGATGTTCTGTTTTGCGATATCACTGTCGAACAATGGTGACATAATGATCGCTAATCATAATACAATTAACTGGATTGTCTCTGAACGGGAGTAGATAGTGAGACTGTGAGGTCGGCGGCACGATAGCTTAGGCTAGCGACACACGACATCTTGCGCACGTGGCCTATTTCAGAGCACGAATGTATCAAGCAGATAACAAGAAATATAGATGTTGGCAAATGAGTTTCGCCACGAATGGGTTCTGAGTCTAACATAATATTGAGTAGCTTTCGTCGCGACAATTGTTTCCTCATTCTATTGGTGTGTAAGCTGTTTCGCTGCATTTGCCGATTAATGTCACTGACAAAGCCTTGTTAGAGAAACAAACATATGTGTAAATGACGATCATATAATCTATTCTTGTTGACGATTTTTGGCGTATGATAAGCTTGCCAAAGAGGCCGGAAGCGCTGCCAATTAGTGAGTCCCTGATGTCTGGTGAACAATTAAATACGTGCTGGTATTACGCAGCCTCGGCGACAGTTTTCGCAAATGAAAATGTCCGAACTTGCGCCACCTCGTAAGTCGTCGCCTATGGTCTCTTTTGCCATGACTATACCCGTACACTGTACGTAGCTTCAATGTAGTTCTGAAGGCAATAGCCACAATTCCAGAATACCTACAAGATAAGCCGAGTCCAAGTCGTTACCGTATGTTCAATGTTCGGTTCGGTTTTTAGCTCAATCCACATTTTATCAATTCTGCTTGTGTAATTGGCTCGCATCCAGAATACAGTAATTTTCCTCAGTCTTAACAGTTTCTGGCCCTATTTTGCCAAGTATCAGGACTCGTACTCGAAATAACTATTCTTCGTAGATGCAATGAAAAATTGATTCGAGTCGAGTCATTTAACATATTTGAAAAAAAAAGACTAAATTCAAGTCGAGTCACCCAAAAATCGCTTATCGAGTCAATGCAATAGAACCACCTCAAACCACCCATTGTTATGTTCATTGTGTCGTGGCGCTGCCATTGTTGAAACAATGCCGATTTTTAGACTTTGCGGACTGTTTAGAGGTTTTTCCTTGCTTTTAGTAATAGTACTCTCTGCAGAGTTAAGTCCAACAATATTTGCAAATTCAGGGCTCGCGGCATATTGCCTTGAGGCAGAAGTTCAAGGACTATCGAAGACATTTGGAAGCTGAATTGGTGAATCAGATGAAGCAGAAGCATGGTACAAAACGAAAGAATGTGATTGAGGAAGAAGGAGCCAGCAGCTCTAGATGCAAAAGAGCCAGGGTTGTAAGTCCAGTTAATTTATATCTTGGTTTTAAGATGAGCTAGTTGAACTTTAATTTTCCAGGATGTACAATAGTCTATAGCAGGGGTCGCCAACTCAAAACGGGTCGCGGGCCACTTTTCAAATTTCGTAGCGGCCGCGGGCCGCATGAATCCAAAATCGATATAAAGTAGGCAACCACGACTTGGAACTCTACGTCAGTACAACGCTGTGCTACCTAACATAGGCGATGGACATAGTGACCACAAAAGAAGTAATATTTTAATGAAGGAATAAAAACACAACAAAACATCACTGGCATCAATTTCATTTTATTTTGAACTCTGAGCTGTGCACGATACCTGGGAACGCTGATCTTGTGGGGAAACCCTAAGCCAGTGGTTCTCAAACCTTTATGACACTGAAATATTTCGCCTGCCCTTCTTATCGTCATATCACAAAATGTACCCATACTGTCAGCAATCGGATAGTTTAACGGCGTGGATGGTTATGAATGTTGATGAGAGGATTCTATAATATGAATTCGGGACTATACACAGAGCAATAACTATAACTATGAAATCGAGGTAAATCGCGCAGAGCGCAAAAATAATTCAGTTGACCGCAGCTCCGCGCCCCTTCAAATGCTTTAAAGCCCCCACTAGAGGACGCGCCCCCACTTTCAGAACCATTGCCTTGAGCTGTTTTCTATGCTCCTTGGTCTTCGCAGTGTTTCGGCCATTACACGCCAATTTCAGCATTTTGAAATGTTTTCTTAGCTTTCTTCCGAAATCTTAAATCAAGTCGCGGGCCGCGTGTTGGTGACAACTGGTCTATAGTATAAATTGTCATGGCCACGTGAGTATCATATCTTATGTATATTAAGATGTTGAAAGAGGCTGAAACCGTGATGGGAAGTGCACAACAGAGAGCCGGTACAATATAGCTCAGGCCAAAATGAAGTGGCCTAAAGTTCCCGAGACTATACAAGGATTACTAGGTGAGAGTATTATTTCATGAAATTGTGTGGCATTGCAATTTTTCCGCTAACAACTTTTTCGAATAAATGCAAGTGCAGTGGCTCTCTAACTTCTGCCGTTGAGATGCAATTGTAGAAACTTGTTTGACTTGCGCCGCACCAATAATCGTGACTTTCACAATAACATAGTCTCGTACCAGCTACAGTCAGCCAGTTACAGTCGGATTCATTTCCGAAAATTACACGCGTTCAAAATAAATATCGGAATGCTAGAAGTGATCATCGATAGTTCTAATAACCTGTGTCTGCTTTATAGGTGATGGAGTGTTGGATTGGCGTGCTGGTATAACAACCATTTTTGGAGAAGGATACGACAATTTTCTTCATATTGGAGAGGTAAGCTGTTCGTAGATAGATGGTGTATAATATACATTGTTAAAACTAAACAGTTGGTTAGTCGATGGTCAGCTAGCTATCGTTTTTTCGATTGGTTGTAGTTCTAATTGCTGATTTTGAAAATTCAGTGGTTGTAGTTCTAGTTGCGGATTTTGAAAATTCAGTAGTTGTAGTTAGTTGCTGATATTGAAAATTCGGTAGTTGTAGCTCAAGTTAGTGATTTTGAAAATTCAGTAGTTGTAGTTCTAGTTGCTGATTTTGAAAATTCAGTAGTTTGTACAAGTCTGGTTTCTACCTCGCCATCTTATCCGCGTAAGCGGTGTCTTACAAGAATCCTAGAAGTGAGCCGTGCTACAAGTCGGCAAATACGGATTAAAAAATAAGGAACACCGGCCTGTTGTAAATGACCATAATGGTAAACCAGTGTTTCAAAATCAAATCAATCCATATTTCTTTTATGCCGTTACAACTTCTAGCAATAGAAAGTGGCAAGCTTCAGTAGACCTGGTACAGGCGTCGCGCATAGCTTAAGTAATGGATTGGGGCTCATGAGATTGAAATATACTTCATTGCAGCAGACAGACTGGTGACAAGATATTTTTAAAAGCATAAATCAAATGAGCAACATTTTGTGACACAAATTCATGTTTATAACTTGAGCAGTGGTAATATAAATTGTCCTATGTGCTAAGCCTATCTCGATATCATAATGATCTGAAGTCCGAAGATTTCATAGTAATATGATATATCTTTCAGGTTTCTATCCCTCCATATCCAACGATGGTCTACAATTCGCAATGGAGCCTGCACTTGGATGGAATCGTCTTCTCAAAAAACATTGAAAGTTTTGATGAAACACTTGCTCTTCTGATCGCAGCTCATTGGATATTGAACAGTTTCAGAAGAATATCAAGCACACTCTCACGTGCCTTTCGTCATACCTGCTAAAGCTGCCTGGCGTAGAGCTGACAAATCTTGTGAGGGCTACCAATATGTTGCCATAAACAATGGAACTGTCATCATAGTTATGTAGGGTTACCATACGGAGGCTCGAGCGGGTCATTCGAAGTCGATTGTCTGTGCCGACTTTTTATTTTAGTCAACACGACTAAATTTAAGTAAAAATATGGTAATTCTGGACTCGTCGGTTTCATTTAACACCAAAAGTTTTCCAGCAAAAAATAGCAAAATCGGCTGTCAGTCTTGATCAACTAACTTTCCTGAATTGGTAAAATTGTCCTCCTTTTTCGATTCTGTAATATGGTAACCCTATAGTAATGACTGTTTGAATACGCATAATAAAATGCATGAAATGTCATGCTTGTATATTTTAATTGGATTCTGCAGTTATGCATAAAGCAAAGATTTGTGGCAGCTGACAGATAGGTTGGGGTGGAAGGTATGTCCCCCATATAGGGAGGAGGGTATTCCCCCATATAGGGTGGAAAGTATTTCCACCATGATGGGGGGTGGAGTTGCATTCCACCAGAAATGGTCAAAATGGTGAACCACTTCTAATGGAGGAAATCTCCACCTTTTAGATTTACAGTGTAGGCGCCTAAATGACTGGCGCTGAATGTACCTGTCTTGGTAATCCGAACCTCACAAGACAAATACCATCCCACAGGAAAAAATTAGATGCCAGTGAAGAAATACCAATTTGAAATCGTGTGATATTTTAGTTTAGTACGTTTGGGCGATTCTATATTTTTTTGATATAGCAGACAGGAGGTCACGAAATAACATCATGTAACGAAGTCATACCAACGAGTCCGCCCGTCAGAAGATGTTTAATTATTATTTACGGGCTCTCCAGTTTCAAAGACACCTCACTCAGCTCTTCCGGTAAATCCGATTACGTGAGTAGAGAGTACAAGAAATTGATTGCAATATATATGCAATATTCTCGATCTTATTGGCCGATTTTATCATGAATTATCAAAAATTTTCGCGCTTGGCGCTGACTAACTGAACAATACAACTGTAAGTTCGTGGCAAAAGCGAACAACGTGATTGGGGGGGGGGGGGGTTGATCACCCTATGGAAGCCCAAGACTCAAGTTTTACGAGGAGCCTGACGAAGTGCTCTTTCGTTCCTGCCAACGGGTATACACCCGGAGATGTTCAATTACTATTGACGGGTCATATACCTTTTCAAGCACACCTTATTCAGCTTTACCGGTAAATCAGATTACGGGAGCAGAGAGAGGATAAAAATTGATAGCAATATATAAGCAATACCGATCATATTGACCGATTCATTCATGAATTATAGAAATTTCTCGCGCTTCGCCCGATTAGACAAGCAAAGCAGACTCACTAAACGGACGCCCAATGAAGAAACAACGTACAGCCAATGTAAACACATAAACAGCGTATAGTCGGAGGGGGGTCTGGGGGCGAAGCCCCCCAGAAGGCAGCTTTACCACCATATGGGGGGCCGAGACCAACGTTTGGGGGGGGGGCTGACGAAGTGCTGTTACGGCCCTGCTTGCACGTACGAATTTCTCTAAATCTCCAAAGAATATCAATAATTAGCTCAAATGAAGTTGAAGTCAGCCTATACTCCGTTGATCGCGACTGCTGGAGTTTGAGTTTGTCAAGCTGTCTAGAATGCGAATTAAGTTTAATCTTCAATAATCGTATCTTCAGAATGCTTGTGAAACACATGTTTAGTCACAATTTATACAGACATTGACAAAATTGACAAAGATTTCTCGCGCCCCCCCTGAGACCCTCTCACGTCCCCCAGGTTGAGAACCCCTGCTCTAGTCCAGTGGCGGCTCGTGACAATATCGGGTGATGGGGCAAGGCCTGCAAGCGACTTTTTATTAACATGACGTCAAAATGGCGTTTTCCAACGTAAACAAGTAACTTAATGATGGTACGGTAACATGAATTTCCCGGCAACAGTGATTTTAACGTATGTGCCACAAGAGGTCCGCCGGTGAGCTGTGACTTGAAGTGTTGTAACTGCGTAAACGGCGTACGGAACAAAAGATTCAACACGGTTCGTGTTTGCACTAGACCTGGAAATGACTATAACTCGAGAGATAGCGTAAGCCTAACTGGAAATGTCGACGAGTTCGGACAGATACGCAATTGTTATCTCATAGATTGGGCCTGTCATATTGAATCCAAAACATCATTCTGAAGAACTAAGAATAGCAGCCTCGGAAATTCGGTCTCGGTACAGCATAGGAGACTTTGGCCTTGAAACTGGAGACTGTAACACGACGCGTACGGTTTTATTACTGTCTATAGGTCTGCTGCGAAATCGCCTTGGGAAAATATATTACCGAATAAATACGTGGATCAAAGCTTTAAAATTAGTACACTGTTACATGACATCATCGAGAACTGGTCTCATGGCCATTTTCGGTATGGTACACTGTCAAAATTATTGCGAACAGACCAACACCGAATTTTGCGCAAAATTCACCGAGGAATAGGCCGATCAAGTGATCAGCTGTTAGCCGCCATCGCAAACGAAATAGCTATCGCGCTTGGCAGCAGTGGGTTGTGAGAAAATGGCTTGAAGGCCACAATTTCACGGTGAAATTGACATTGGAGAATATAATATCAAAGTAAATATTTGAATGCAAACTGAGAATGATATCATCATCTCAGTTAACGTTACCGCAGATACACCGGCTTTTGCGTGAAATCCGCAATGCGTTGTATGCTAAAGTGTCAGATCGGAGCACATCTCTACCATACTCGACCTTGATAACGAAATTACTGCCCTAATCACTGAGTATCAAAATTGAGACTTGGCACAGCGTTCGATACTAAAACCAAGACATACCATGCAAAAGCTTATGACGGATCTAGGTAAGGAGCATCGTTAAAATCAATAGATACCAATACCGGCTTTGCGTATAATCTGTTGGCGATAAATGAGGAGTCAGCTCTCACTCGAATTAGGAAACGAAATTACCACTAACACAGTTCAGTGACAAACTTAAAACTTGGTACAGCGTTCGATACTAACATTAAGACTTACCGTGCCAAATTTCATAACCGATCTCAGTATTGAACATGATCAAAATCAATGGATACCAATACCGGCTTTTGAGTAAAATCTGTTTGCGATACATGACGGATCAGCACACACTTAACTTCGGAAACGGAATTACTTCCCTAAACTTCAAGTAGAAACCTTGAAACATGGGGCAGTGTTAAATACCACCATCACGACATGAAATACCAAGTTTCAAGAGTTTTCATTGTGTGAAACACCATCAAAATCGACCTATACCAGCAAAGGTCGACTAAACGCGTATTACGGTAATCGATTTCAGCTATAGATACGATTGTTACATCACACCTTAGGGGCGACCAGTCATATTTGCCCCGCTTGCTCAGCCATTTTACGAATAGGAGAGAGTAAATCACCGTTTCTTTATTGTGCGCGGCTTTGAGAGAATAGACAGTGAAAGCTTGTTATGAGCGCTACCGGGGCATGCCCCGGCTAGGCATTCGCAGAGCGAAAACACGGAAGAGAATTCGATTTTCGCACAGACTTCGCTATATATGGGCATTTACAAGCGAAAGGACAAGAAGAATACGATTTTCGCTGTGATTTCGGTATATATAGGTTGGTGTGCGTCTATAAATGGTAAAGAATTGTTATTGAACAGAATATTAGGTGGGGCAATGCCCCAGTTGCCCTATAGGACGCGCCGCCACTGCTCTAGTCATTGCGCATGACTATGGCCATATAGCAAAGTTATGGGACTCGAGACTCAGACTGCTAATGCAGAATGTCATTGTAACTGCGAAGAAGAGTAATGTTAGCACATTATTCGTTTTTCGTCTACCAGTAATGCTGCTACTGGGTACATTGGGACCAGAAAATAGTTTTTGTGAGATAAATCATGCCGAAGTCGTATTAAAAGTGCAATGAACATGACTAGAACTGGAACTCAAAAGCGCGACATGGCCTGGGACTTGACTCAGTGCTGAATTGAGAATTAGTCGATTTGACAAGATTCAAAACTATAAAAGTAAGATTTCCCTGTGACTTACTTACTACGTGGTTGCCTGGAATGGCCAGAAGCTATTCACCTCGTGGATAATTGGTGTATTTTTCTCAATAATCCCATTTGTTCATATGGTTATATGGTGTTTTCCAAAGCTAGGGCTGTTATTCACAGCTCCTGCATGACAGGACTCAAATCGAATCCTTTAGTTTCAGCGCGGTACTCAAATTAAATTTACCAAATCGTGTAGGCTATTAACTGTCTTTGCATTCTTAGTATTGTGTGATATAGCAATTATTTACAATTACGTGATCGTGATCATGGCGGAAGGGAGAGAAAAGCGAGTTTCTGGTGTCGATGATGTGCCTCCACCATTAGGCCTATTACGTGAAGGAAGCAGTAAGTAATTGCTAGAATATTTGAGTTCATATCTATGTTCTATATGAATCATAATAAAGTTATCTACTGATTGTTTGAGCGTATAAAGCAGCATATTCCAGAATTGATTCGCTCAAATTAGATGTCAAAACAGATTTTTATGAGGATTAATCCAAGCATATGCTTCGTCGATTGGTAAACATTCAAGTGAAAATATCGCCTATGCACAACACTATAATTAATGACAATATATTCACTGTCATTGCGCGAGCCAGATCTTTGTTTCATTCAAAAGTATTGGACTATACCCTTATTCAATTGACAAACCTATTTTATGCTGACAGAAAGATTTTGTCCATACTCACTAATTTCTCATTAGTGTGCTTGGTTTCGTGTTTGCAACTGTTTCTTTATAAATTGCGCTGTAGCTATAGTACCGTGGGTTGCCAGTGACCCTCGGAAATTCGGCCCTCGGTCAATTCGGCAATCGGTGAATTTTGCATAAAAATGAATATTCTATAAAAATGTATTCTACCCAGTAAATATTCGCGTTATCGCCCGTGACTGCGTGATACACGCATACCCTGACCTTCCAATCACTTGATATTAATATAAATATGTAATTCGTGTTAATAGTTGGGAATAATTTTAATACAAAACTCTCCGAGGGCCGAATTTACAGTGTAAATTCCGCCTCGTAAATATCCGCCGTATCTCCCGCGATCTACGCATACCCTGACCTCCGAATCACCTGGTAGTAGTATAATTAAAATAATTATGTAATTAATTCATATTAATGGTTGGCTATACATTTTTATAGAAAATTCCCCGAGGGCCGAATTTACTGGCAACCGTACCGCATACCAGTGTTGGGATGACTCGAGTCATGACTTGACTCGAGTCAACTTTTTCGTATGACTTGACTTGACCCGAGTCACTTTGGGAAAATGACTTGACTTGACTTGACTCGGAGCTTCAAAAATGGGCATTGACTCGTGACTCGGAGTAAAATTTACGAGTCAATTTCAAGTCATCAAGTAAACACTGTCGAATAAATCACTGTATCTTGTGTATGTTCGAATTGTTCGAGATACGCCGGTGTCACTTGTGAGAGTAACCAGTCATTCACTGATTCTATGTTACATTGATCCTCCATCGTTACATCACAAATAAATTGACCGAAAACTAAACGATCACAGCTTACGTTGTCGAAGTAGTAGTATTGGATTAATCTAAATAGAAATGTGCCTCTGTTTCTTAGACGGCTCAATGCTTACCTTGCGCAGTGCTCATATTTACCAACCCTCTTATATGATTTAAATCGAACAAATATAGTTTGTGCATTTGTATTCTCACGGATGTGTATAGACGGGTAGTGTAGGCTATTGTACCATATCAATTTGTTTCAACTTCTCGAAGCTTCGCATTAGGTCCTATATTTTGGATGATAATAACTGACTGTATCATGTAGCTGTACAACTCCCGTATTTTATTGGCAGTTCTACGTGTGCGTGATGGATACAGCGTCTTTTTGCATGTATATTTAGCTAGATATTTGTTATTTGATTCAAGATAAATGATCAATAAATCTGTCTTTCACACAGCTAACAAAATGTAATGACTTTGAATCATCACTCGTACGTCAAAAACTCAATTTGGCTTGAATTTTGACTTGACTCGTGACTTGACTTGACTTGACTCGAGTCACCTCCAAAAAACGAGTGACTTGACTTGACTCGAGTCACCTTTGAAAATCGATTGACTTGACTTGACTCGAGTCAAAATCTGCAATGACTCGAGATGACTCGTGACTCGAAGGTAGTGACTTGATCCCAACACTGCCGCATACTGAACTTCAAAGTTTATTATTGTTATCATAGTTACAATGAAAATCTCATGGTCTGTGATTTTTTTTTTCATACTTAGCCTTTTTGGATTTACTTTTAAATATGTTAAAATCTTTTTGGTGTGGCGTTAACTCTCGAAAAGAGGCACCCTAAAAGTATTCAAGTTCAATAAATATTCCACTACTATGAATACCTTGAAAGCTATATTCAATTTCCGTACCACGAAGCATCTATTTAAATTATTGAAATATAATAATAATATTCTTGCGCTAATCTAATATTAATGAGAAATTATGGGAAGTTTCCGTGATCGATACTTGATTTAAAAATGCTTTCAAATGAGTATGCATCGGAATATCAGACGTAATATTCTCGTGTGTATCAGGATCTGCAAGTTTGGCAGAAGGCAAAAATATCAATCAACGGATCATAAACAGCTCGGTCAACGTTGTGGCAGGAGATCAAATTCACGGGAACAAGACCACCATCAACAACTACATTATGAATTCTGGAATTGAAGCAATTCCACCAGACCAACGTGAGTGTTCCGGTACCATGTAGTGCATCCTTTTTTATAAAATCAATGGTCATTGTCGTCAAATGTCCCATGATGCAGCTCCACCACATAGTCAACATAGGTCGTATATATATGCGGGAAAGTTATAATTACTCGAGTCACGAATTGCTGATGACTAGACCTGACCCGATCTATTTTCTAAAAATACGGAAATGACTCGACTACACTCGAGTCAATCTGTGTACTGAATCAACTTGGACTCGAGTTATTGCGCATGACTCGAACCAAGTCATATGAGTCGAGACTCAGACGGCCAAGACCGACATTTCATTGTAATTTCGTCTATTGGTACTGCATGGTGGTACTTGAAAATCCAACCAGAAACCGAACTTGAACAAACTGCTGGGTTTTAAAAAAGCCCAACTAGCACTAGAACCACTCATTTTTTTAAACGCGCAACTATGTAACAATAACTAGATTTACCAGATTTTCAAAATCTACAAAAAAACTAGAACTACAACTAGTCAGTTTTTACAATCCGCAGCTACAACGAGAACTAAAACTACTCAACTTTTAAAATCATCAACTAGAACTAGAACTACTAAAAAAACTATTAGTTAGTTGACTATCAACTAAATAAATGGGTAGTTTGTACAAGTCAGCCTAACTAACTTTACTGGTAGTCCTACAGATTCCCACACATGGTATGGACACATGTGGTGGACTTTTGTTTTGTAACTCACTGAAAATTAAGTGTCCCCTGAACACCTGTCGATAAGCATTGCGCGGACCTGGGAGTTTTACGTCTCGCGGGTCAAAGATGGACTGGCGCAACCAGAACTACTATCCTACTACTCAATTGACGAAATCAGCTACTTCAGAACTACAACTACTCTAAAAACATTGGTTAAATTACCATCAACTAACTAAATATTCAGTTTGTTCATGTCTGTCAAAAACTGCTTAAAGTGAGGAAAATTAGTATTTATGATAAATGGAAACCATTCGATATCACCAGAGCAGACATGGGGTGATTACTTCATGAATGTAATCGATTACGATTGCGATTACTGCTCAATCATGCAATTACGATTACGATTACAGCAAAATCCGCAAGTAGTATATTACGATCACGATTACTATGGAAAAGTAATCACGATTACTCACGATTACATATATTTTGCGTCGTATATAGCGTCATTTCCTGTATATGACATATTATGCCATTGCGTGATTTGCAGAAATTCGTATCGGCGAGACTTGAGAGCAAATACACAGCGAATCCATATCGCATAAATCGTGTTTTCCAGCTCTTGTGAAAAAGCCCGGCCGTTAAATGAGGGTCTGGGGAACTTCTCCCGCCAGAAGTTTTACTGATCGCCCGATGGGGGGCCAAAGATCACCGTTTTTGAGAAGGGGGTGGCGAAATGCTGTTTCGGTACGGATTCTAGCTGCAATCCACGCTAACATGGCTTGTAAGCGGATGCCTACAGTGGCAGATCCAAATTTTGAGTATAAAATTGCGAAATAGAAATTGTTGCCCATTTCAAGTAGGGCCGGATAAGAATATGATGAGGTGAACATAGTATTTTGCCGACAATCCACTTAATACATATATACCGAGCTGTCGTTATACGAGTAATGGATAATAACGGCTAAGTTATGATATTTTATCAGCAGCCGTTGGTTGTTAATGCTCCGATGTAGAAATTGTCATGTTTAATTTGACGAGTAAAAAATATCAAATCTTTACCCGGTGTAAACGTAGATAGACCTACCGCTCGCCAATCAACAACGGTTAAACTGCGTTCACCTAAGTATAACAAAACATCAATACATACTAGGCCTACATACGTTCCTGTTCGAAACTAGGCAAAGTGGTGATTATTATCATGTGCGAGGTAGTGGCGTCTGCAGCGTATTGATAACCTGACATATTGCATAGCGGGTTTTCTTACAATCACAGTAATACATGTATAACGAATATCTATTTCAGAGGTCTCAAACACGCGGCCCGTCAGAGCATTTTGTGCGACCCGCGACGACATTTTAGATTTTTATTAATTTGACAACATATAAGTGTCACATATCTTTTCAGGTTATAAAGTGAAAATTCCCTCTTAAATTGCTCCGAAAGCCTGAAACTATTCAGCAAACTTCACTGTCACATCAATTGCGAACGCTACGATATAAAGTGAAAGATTCACTATTTCGCCACATTTCCAATTCATGATGACAAATCCTGATACCTTAGACCAGTGATTCCCAACCGCGGCCCCCAGCTAGCCTTCTTGCGGCCCCCACAAAAATATTGTGAAATCGATTTATGAAAAAAAATTATATTTATAAAATACACCGGCTTGGCTTGGAGTCTGGAGTTTTCAATTAGGATTTCGGGAAGGTTGTGAGTAGACTGCTAAGATTACGTCACTGCTGTTTCAATGCAATGTGCCCTAACTTTCCAGTTGAACGGGCAGTGCCTATAGATATAGGTATAGATATAGGTATTGACAGGACCGTAACTGCCGCACTCCAAGCCCCCCCAATTGGCGGGAGCGAGCTCGAAGGGGCCCAAAATTATCTAGTGAATTAGCATAAATTATAGAGTATTTTATGACATTTTCTGCAAAGAATTTTCGCGCTGCGCGCGATTTCAAGTTTCCAAGTACCTTAAATATTCGGTACCATTCGACCAAGATAAAATACGCAAGATTTATAGAAGTGGGCATATCGGCGTTGGCCATTACCGCGCCACGACGCACGAAGACACATAAAGTTTTAGGTCAAAACATATTACTCCAAGAAGTGTGCCAGAACGATCGGCAGCGAGAAAACCTTGGCCGAAAAGGACTGGCAAAGGACAAAATATATATAGGTAAAATTGACCATAGGCGCCTAAATGACTGGCGCCGAATGTTTATGTCTTGGGAATCTGAACGTCACGAGACAAATAGGCTACCGTTCCGCAGGTAAGAATTATGTGCCTGTGAAGAACTACCAATTTGAAATCTCTAGTGCATCTTTTAGTTTATTATGTTTGGGCGATTCTATACTTCTTGATATAGCAGACTGGAGGTCATGAAATAATAACGCCCGTCGGAATATTTTTAATTATTATTTACGGGCCCTACAGTTTCCAAGACACCTCACTCAGCTCTACCGGTAAATCTGATTACGTGAGCAGAGAGGACAAGTAATTGATAGCAAGATATATGCAATTCCCGGTCTTATTGACCTATTTTATTTTAAATTATCGAAAATTTTCGTGCTCCACGCTGGCTCACTAAACGGGGATTAGGATTTCGTGGGAGAAGCGAACAACGGCGCGGGGGTCGGTTCATCACCCTATGGGATCTCAAGACCCAAGTGTTTTGGGGGGCCTGACGAAGTGCTGTTTCGTTCCTGCCAACAGGTATACGCCCCAAGATCTTTAATTAATATCGAGTGGTCCTGCCTTTTCAAACACAACTCACTCGGCTCAACCGGTCAATCTGATTACGTGAGCAGAGAGAGGATAAAAATTGATACTAATATATGTGCAATTCCCGATTATATTTACCGTGTCAATCACGAATTATAGAAATTTTTCGCTCTTTGCGCGATTATTCGAACAAAGCTGCCTAAAACGGACACCCGATTTAGATGATAAATAGTGGTAAACAGCCATCTGGCCTGAGGGGGTCTGGGAGCTTCGAAGTTCTGTTTATCACCCTATGGGGGGGGGGGGGGCAAGAGAAACGTTTTTGTTTGGGGGGCTGACGAAGTGGTGTTACGGCCCTGGGTATTGATAACTAATTTACCGATAGATGGGCAACAAGTGACTCACGATTGAATACGCAGACGTGCGTATACTGCTTAGCCGGCAAAATGCAGCATAATTGGTAGTCCTATAGCTCGCGACCCCAGCGTCCGAATAATTTGATATGTCGGTGTCTACCGAAAGCAAGCGTCGCACTGATTCCACAAATACGAATTGAAATCTCGCCAGGGCAATAAAACTACTCCGAAATAGCCAGCAAAAGTTGATTGTTCTGAACAATAGGAGTGCGGCAACACAATGGCCAATGGCATCAAGCGAATGATCGGATCGGAACAATGCCAATTTTCATATTTTGGTGACTATTTTGGGTTCCTTTCATTGGCTTGGTATTCGTGCGGCCCCGGCCGTACTCTGAAATTCTAAATTTGGCCCTGTCACCGAAAAAGGTTGGGAATCACTGCCTTAGACGATTCGTAAGTGAAATTTGTGAGTTGGATTTGGACGCTACCTTTCTTAGAATTACTCAGACTCGGGCCAACTCGGTGGAAAAAGGAAAATGACTCGAGTGGACTCGGAATGCCGTGAATTTGTTAGAACCATGAACGCAACAAACTAATCGCGTACCAGGGGAATAATAATAGATCAGAAGGTGGCAGATTGGTATTTCGCTAACTAAGCAAGTGGTTATGGCAACAATTGGCATTCTGTTAGTTACATCTTTGGTCGCTAAACCATGTTATTAAGGCCACTTAAAGGTACCGAGTACCGTATATGGTACGCTCCGACGATGTAACAACAATGGGCCGTTCGGCGTTCCGATATTTCAATAACTAGGACACATTCATTAATATATTTATATTTTTTTGCTCCTATATTTGAAGATATTTGGCCATGAGACTAATAGCCCACTTATCAGAAGTATATCCGAATCTTGGATTGGAATCACAGCTCAACCTAAAAATGTTTTGATATCAGATCAGTCTCTATTACCAATCTGTTATTCAAAATATTCAATAGTAGCTGTGAAATTAAGACGCGATAGCTTTTATGATGGCATCATACATTTGTCCGCCCATATGGTGTCTATATCTTATAATTAGGGCGTTTTTTTGACATGTCAAAAGTTTGTCAAAATTGTAGCGTTAGGTCAAAATTTGTCAAAATTTTTCATTAAGTCAAAAAATTTTTGACGTCTGCCTTTCGGTTGCAAAAGAGATTTTGCACTTTCGGTGAACTTATCATTTGATATTTTACAGCTTGTAGCCTATGTTATTGGCCTACTGTTGTAAACGGCTAATTGTCTGCTCATTGTGAATCATAACCAGTCAAATAAAACAAGTAGGTAAACATGGTGTTATGGTCAACGTACCGCAATATCCTAACTGAAGAAAGACTTCTTGCGCATTGCATCATTCTTATATGAAGAAGTGCATGATGAAAAATTGTGATGTTGACAACATCGTCAGAATGAGCAACACAGTGTGTCACCAGCAGTTTACGCGCAACTTGAGTGTTGTCAGCCAACAACTGCTGCTGTTGAACGTCATTGGCAATCTTCTTAGTAAGGACATGCACTTTCTACACAAGAATGTAGGAAAGTATCCTCGTTGTACTACAAAATTTTTCAATTATTTCTACCATAATACGTATTGTAACCAACCACTGGAATTCTTCATAGGGCCAGATTTCGTTAAAATATTGTTTTTTTGTGTAAAAAGTTGCCTTTTTCTAAGCCAAAAACGTTTTTTCAGCCCAAACTACTTCGTTAGGACAGTCAGTTCCAACCAGAAATGAAGATAAGTGGTAGGCTACAATTTTAACACTATTTGGGAAAACACCTAATTTGCATACGTTAGGTCAAAATTTGGTCAAAATTCCGTTTTTTAGGTCAAAAAAGTCAAAATTTTGATTTTTTAGGTCAAAAATTTCCTTTTTTTAGGTAAAAAAAAAACGCCCTAATTATAATTAATATATATCAAGTACAACAACAATTCTATTCTAATAGTTATAAATGTGATGATTCTTTTCGTGCCAGGCCTGAATTAATACAATAGTAAATCTCATTTTGACGATGTGTGTTTACTGTCAGTCTGCTGGATCGGCTCACTTCCAATAGAACAATTCATTCCCGCCAAATAAGGCCTACTTGGAAAGACATAGAATACCCTATAAATGCTGCGGCCCGCGGCGTCGTCAAAACTGGAAAACTGGCCCGGAGCACATTTGAGTTTGAGACCTCTGATCTATTTACTATGTGCGGATAATTCGTTACGCAATGAAGAACCAATACTAGTGACGCAATATGAGCATGGGCGTTTGACCATCCGACATTTCTGCTGTCCAAAACCTGTTTCAAATCGCACTCTTCATTGTTCACGAATGTTCAGTTTATGTCATGGGCATTGAACAAATGAAAAGTAATCGTTCTTTCACAAAGAAATCGATATATATGTGAAGTAGTCGATTACGATTACTTCGGATTTTTTTCGAATGTAATCGATTGCCATTACGATTACTTGCAAATGCTGTAATCGTCGTAATCGATTACGATTACTAATTAGGATTACCCCATATCCGCACCAGAGTTATAAAAAGTGGGTGTAACTAGTCTTTCAGTAGAAAATTAGAAGCCAACAAAATGACTTTGACTCGGACTTGACTCGGTGGTGAATTGAAAATGACGACACGACTCGAGTCAAAACTAAAAGAAAGAGATTGACTTGTGACTCGAAACCATGCGACTTAGTTACAACCTACAATCTTGATCTGGCGGCACTTTCCGCATCATTACAAAGTACAATTTCAAATTCACAATGATCATTGGTTATTATGCAAAGCATATGGATTTTACATATGCCTTCTCTTACAAAACCTCCACACCTTAGTATTCAATCAACCTTTTAACGAATGCATTTTATCAAAAAATTTAGCTCAACGGAATGACACGCGTATCCCGAACGATTTTCGTTGAATGATTCACTCAGCAGAAAACCAGAGGTGGTCAAAGTAGTCACCGTCGCTACTCAAGTAGTATTAGAAGTAACGCCGGCATTTCTACTCAAGTAGAAGTAGGAGTGGTGGTTCACAAGTAAGTAAGTAGGTATTCTACGCGTATTTTTGCCTACAAAACTGAAAACTGTCAAGTAGAAGTAGAAGTAGTCTAAAATCATAACTACTTAAACAGTAGTGTGAGTAGGCACAATCTACTTCAAGGACTTCGAATAGTAGAAGTACTTCGTTTCTGACCCCCTCTGCAGAAAACACAATGAGATAACATGGCAGGCATCGCATAGCCTGCTTATTTGCACGCTGAAAAGGTTTTTACAGTCTCGGATGCTCAATCGCCCAAAGGCGATCAATTTCACTTTATTTTATTCTTTTCTTTTATGATCTATGACAGACGAACTATTACGCGGTTTAATTGGCAGTCGCATCCGATGTATGTGCCGCGTAGCCGCATTAAATTACGCATTCGCGAAACAATAACTTCATATTGTTAATTTATTCGCTAAAAGCTTTTCGACTGACCCTTATCAGTAGCGAACGTCAGTGATAGGGTGGATCAAATTCGAAATGTAATAACTATTTTGTGTCTATGACGTAATAATAACATAAAGAAAACAACTAGTAGACAGGCAAGATACGGTAGTAGTAACGATACAAAACAAACGTTAACGAGCACATATTCGGTTATAAAAAACCGAGAACACAGCACACAACATTAATGAAATATTCCAAGGGTGTAGAGGCGTTGACGAAGAAGGAACGCCAGAAGGACGCCATGAGCATGGATTAGGATTAGGATTTGAAAAAACAGGATTTGTGAAATTTTGTCGGATTTGGATTGGATTAGGACATAGAAATTCATGTCCGCTCAAAGTACAAACTAATACAGTTTATGCTAGTGATTCATACGCAATGAACGGTCGCTGCATCACTTTCCCGTGACCTAAGGTTAAACCTCCTGTTAAGTGGGGAACGTCATAATGCGATAACAAGAGAGTACCGCAACAATAACAGCAACAACCTGCGTACAGCAGTTTCCTTCGAAAAATATACAGCAGCAATGGTTTCGCAGTGTAGGAGATTGAACTGCCGCTGGGGTCAGATGCCTTTTCAGTAACAGCCAGAATATAACAAAAGTTTGGGCGGAATAGTGATATGAGACCGAAGAGGGCGATAGACAAATATGTCTCACAAAGTTTAGACGCGTACGGTAGATTGGGAATGGGATAGATTAGATTGGGAACTGGGAGAGAATATCGCAGGTTATAAATTGAGTTAGGCCGATATCTGGCTCGTCATGCCGATGTGGCCGAGTTTGAGTTTGGTGCCCCTGCCTTAAATCGAGAATATACCAATAGCACCAATTTCTAAGAATTCACTGACTAGTAGCCTAATTTAGGAGAGGACCATGACTGATGGTTCGAATATTTTAACAACGTGACTTTTATATCAGTAGTTCTCAACCTTTGGACCTTGCGGCACTCTCTCTCAGGAGAGAGAAAAAAGCTCGCGACACTATATAGCACTTCGAGTAGTGGAACACAATACGTAACTGCCGCATCTTAAACCCACAATTGCCCAATTGAGTGGCAGAACTCAATTGAGGCTCGTGAATGAACATATAATATCATAGCCATATCTTTCAAGCTATTGGTGTTATTGGTGTACGGAACCAGCATATAACTCAAGTTTGAGGTCATTGCTCATTGAAATCACGGGAGTATCCCTTTCATTTTTGCCATATGAAAGCTATATATATTGTAATGCTGAATGTTAAGCAAATGAGATGTTAATATAAATTAGGCCTACTTTTGAAGTTGTGACAGTAATGTGTATCGCAGTCAGATGTAGGCGATTTTTTTCTCTTGAAACTAGCGTTTGTAATACTTGTGTAGACAGAATTACACTAAAAATATTTCAATTTTATATCGTTGACTTGTTTTGAGGCTTGTTGTGTTCTAAGCAGGTTCTACTCCTGGGCTCATTTCATTGCTATGTTCAAGAGATTCTTCTATACTATGTTTAGACAAGGTGATCTGGCTAATATGTTTTATGACTGACTGGCACCATTGCAAGGATTCAATATAAAATTAGTTAAGTTTCACGATTGGGTGATCACTAAATGGTTGATTTGTGATGAGTGATATGGAATCACTCAGTAACAATCAATATGACAAAAAGCTTCAATTAAATCAGGCTATGAATATTACTTCCTACCCCTAATCAACATATCTTTACTGGTTTTAGTAGGCTACTGGCAACATATTGATCATGAATGATGTATACATTTTTGCTACAGTATGCTCTTCATATCTTCTAGGTCAGTGTTTCCCAAGCTTTTTCGATTCAACTCTCTATTAAAAAGGTAAAAATATCTTTATCGGCTCTTTTAAAGACTAGACCAGAGGTAATCAGTAACGTTATGCCTGTACTTTTCAGTGGTATTCACGAAGATGGTATCCATGTACGTGCACATTTAGCCTACTGGCTTTGCTTGTATAGCAGCGGAACTTCAACACTTTTTTCACTCACGTCTCTCAAAATCTCCTACTTTTAAACACTGCTCTAAGTTATATTCCCTTTATAAAATGTAATAGGTTATTGGGTGGTACCGTAAACCGGGGTAACTTTGGACAATTTTCAACAATTCCGCTTTGTATCTTGGAAATGCTAGGGTGTAGGGGAGGCAAGTTTTGTGTTTTTCAGGGGTCATGGAACAAAGATTAGAATGACCTAATCAAAAATTTTCATTGTTATAAATAAGTACTTCATTTTTGTAAATTATCCGTGTCCAATAGGGTGGAGTGAAAAATGGAAAATTTTGAATTTTAAAACGGACACTTGATATGTAGTGCCAAATTAAAAACAAATAATTTCTATAATAATTTTGGGCTCGTGCACCCTCCAGTGGTCGTGCAATTGCATCGAACGAGCCAAAAATAGCTAATTTCGCTATATATTGATGACCGCTTCCTCTAGAAAGCTGATTTTGGGCACAAAAGATGCGGAAGCAACAAGTTTCTATCTCACTTCCACGGAACTTTGTCATAAAAATGAACAGAAAAAAAGTTTTGAGCAAAATATCGATTTTTAGATCATTTTTCGGTAAAATTAGGCACTGAAGAAGGGTACGAGGCCAAAAGCGTGTGGTGATCGATCTTATGACTGACAACTCCATATTGGAAACACATAAATTGTTAATTCATATTGAAACACACAAAACCATCAATTCCATATTGAAAAAGATATATTTCGAAGATGATTTCACTACCAGAGTATTAGTCTGCACAAACTTTGAAATCTTGTTTTGTATTAAAAGATTTCATCTGTTTTTGAGACTTCAGTTTTTCTCTGATTAAGTCATCTCTACGTTTAAATCCCGACACATGGGCAGATGCTTTGGTCACCACTTTAACGTCTCTTTCCACTGCCTGGTTGTGCCAAGGATGTTTGAGGAGATGACCTTAGATTTTCCATCTCGAGATATGGTGAGTTTTTGATTGCTGGTGGCTGTTCCATATCTTTTAGATTCAAGTTGACAATTTAGTGGTATGATTTGGCCTTGATGTTTATAATTGGGATTTTAAACAATCTGATTCTAGTGTCAACGTTGTTTTTAGGTTTCGTTTCATTAACATATCCTCCTTCAAAGTCATTAATTGGAATCTGGTATTCTGTTTGATCTGCTCACAGTTGAAATCTTGCAAGTCTTCCGAGGCCTTCATCATCATCACCGAGCATTCCCAAAATACATTATCCGGATGTGCAAAATATGCTTTTCCTTGTAGCAAAGGTAGTGCAAGGTTGCGAATTCGTGTATCAGAAAGCTTTGTAATATGGAAAACTATGTTGCAGAAGTTTTTAGCACCATCAACAATGGAATTGTGCCTTTTTATTTCTAACCATGACGGAAAATAAAACTCCATGCAGAATTAAGCAAGATAGTTCAGATTGCTTGATGGGGTAACTGTGGAAAATGTAGTTTTTTGTATGCCTTTACACTCTACTGGTTATGAAACCACGTAAATGAGGTTTATTTGGTAAGAGTTGATGAGAGCAGTGGCTAAAACTGAAACAAAATAGTATATGTCTGGTCTATCGCATGATTTTTACCTAATCCCCCCCCCCCAAAAAAACAAATTAGGTAGGCTAATACCCCCTTATTCATCTCTTCTCTCAATTTTGCCCAATGGCTTCACCCATTAGGACTTATAAATGACATATAGAGATAAGGGGTATCCCACTGGCAGTGTCAGCAATCAACAGCATACATTAAGCATGTTACTGTGATTTATTGCCGATTTCAGATATATTACTGTTCTTTAAAAGATACACTTTCCCTTTCCTATGTCCTCCGATGGATATATTTATCGTAATTTACGATATCCCTTACTCTGCAGGTGCATCTTTAGGAGTACCATAGGTGATATGTTTTTCAAGTAGCTTACACCCGATTGCAATATCTCACTATCTCACCTCATTGCCTAGCCTACCCATTTTTTCATATTTTGGCAAACTCTAATTTATTAATCTTCTCATTCCATTTTAAAAAGCCATCAGGTCGGTCATAAGAAAAATAACTGACGATACACTTTGACACAGATGAAGCATCCACTTTCCAGAGCTCTAAATATCACATTTTCCACTGTCCAAAGTAACTTTGGACATCACATTTTCTTGTAATTATGTAAGGGTGAGCCCACTGAGATTATTGCCATGGATTAGGACTACTTAGAGGTATCTGTTGCCAAGTTTTGTGTCTATGAATCACATGCTATTAATGTTTATTGGTGAGAAGTTTAATAGCCATAAATTTTGATGAAATTGACCCCCGCCATTAATTTATCAATGTTGGGTCAAGTTTATGTTGTAGTGAAATGAATCCATCTTTTATTGAGACTACTTGTGGTACTGTTGCCTCATGAAAAAGAATTTGACATTCAGCGGCAACCATTTAATAACCATTTAAATCTTTTACTGCTTAGTGTCCAAAGTTACCCTTGAGTCAAAAGTAACCCCGGTTTACGGTACTGTAATTTTCTATGTATATTACGCCCCATGTATATTACATACCCTTAAATTGGCATGTAGTTACTGAGAAAAATCCAGTACCCATGTATAGCACACATCCTGCACGAGCAGTAGCGTACATCATGTAATGTACAATTGTACATGTACTGTGCAGTAGTGGTTCTCAACTGCCGACCAGTGCCGGTCCACCAAATGTATTAAAAGTATTTATCCTAATTTAGAGATGAAAATAGTTCAGGGTTTAGGACGTATTTTTGCACTCGGTTGTGATAGCAAATTTGTTGTTTTTATCAGGTTTTCGTTTAAGTGTTATATGAGGCGACTCATAAGTAGCCCGCAACTCGTTTTGGACAGATTTCATGTGAATGCTTCATATACTTTTAAACAAAAGTGACACATGGTAGTATGGTGGAGGCTATAGTACAGTTGTTCTTATAACCTTTTTCACAATGCAGCGCTCCCTTTCGAAAATTGCCTGGGTCTGGTATCCCCATAATTTTAGGACAGTAGTAAAAACAAGTGGTAAGAGTTCAAAGGCCGGTTGGTATTTTTGGGTTATGTGACTTTACTATTGGAAATAGTTTTGAATCGTGCCCGAATAGCACTCGACTAATTAACGCTACGTCTGGCAAAACGAGAGTAAAGCTCAGAAGAAAGAGACTGCCAGTTTTGTTGCATCGCAATGACAAAACTCGAGAACAATGCAAATTTCTAGACTAATTATGGGGGTTCTAGGGCCATGAACAGAATGATATTTGTATTTTCGGAATCAGTATAGCAATATTTGAAGAGCTTCTTGGAGGTACAGAACTTCAATATACAATTAAATAGTATAGCAATAGCTTTCAATTGATCCCCGTTTTATTGAATTTGGCGCTAATCAACCCGATAAAAAATGGCCGTAAAGTTGCCTTTGGTCAAATGGAAAGTATGACCTAACCAAAATGCAACGAGCCCTTTACTTCCGCTGTGTCCACACCATATAGGACACTATGCTCATACTATCTGGTCCAATAAATTTAACATAAACGTATTCCAAATTCCAATCAAAGCAGCCCATATTATAAAAACTTCATGCAAGGTTGCAGGTCACAAAACTAAACAGTAACATCCTTTATTAAATATGATGGAGAAATAATATGAAGATTTGATTTTCAGCTATCAAATACAAATATATTTATTTAATCATGTTTAATACACAAATGGCTGTGGCTCTCACTCTCACTTTTTAGAGTGGTACAGTGCGTCTTTCTTCGATTTCGACACGCTATTCACTGTGGGATAAAATACCTAGTTCAAAACGCTTTGTGGAAATAAACCAAACCATTTGTTTTGAAGTTCAAGCGGTCCACGAGATCAAGAAGGTTGAGAACCACTGTGGCACAGTGCATGTATAGTAAATGAGTACCGTAATTTTTCGAATATAGTAGAGTAGCTGTGGTTTAGTATACTATGCCGACTTTTTTACCTCTTCCGAAAGCTTTGTAAATACTCATAATCTAAGTACTATGGTGTTTTAAACTGTTTGGCGGTATTTTATAGTGCAACTTTTTGCAACTTTCCTCTTTTTTTCGTAGCCAATTTTTGCTGCAATTTTCATCAAATATTGCATAATAATGTCAAGGAGTGATTCAACAACATGCTGTAAACTATTTCTAGTATGGTTCTACTCTCTTCGATTTGCATAAAGAGCTATATGACGGCCTAGCTCAGAGGCGGGCAGCATACGGCCCGCGGGTTTCCAGTCTTGGTTGATAATGTGGCCCGCTGGCCGGTGTCCTGTCAATACCGATGAAACCGTTACCGAGAATGCAAAGTATGCAATGCAGGCATGTTATGCATATAAACAGTAGGGGTCTTCAAAAGTGACTTTTTTTCTCAAATCGTACTACTGGCTACTTGATAAAATTGTTAGGGTACCCAATTTAATTATTTATTATAGTGGCGCCCACCGTAAATACTACGGTATTTTATTCAAATCCAAATTTTTCGTCGACAATTACTTCGCTTCCACTGGTTGAAATTGAACCAAATTTGGTGAACATCGTTTCTATAGACGGCCTAACACTTTCATGGGGTGAACAGAAAATTTTCAATTTTTTAAATATTCATTTTTTTATATTAAATATAAACTTTTTTCTCCTATAGCAAAGCGACTACTGGCTGGAATTGAACCGAATTTGGTGTGTAGGCTTAAATTAGGCAACCTAACAATTTTATCAAGTAGCCAGTACAATTTGAGAAAAAAATAGTCATTTTTGAAGATCCTAATATACAGGTCATGTGCATGTGCATGACGGCTTTGCCAAATTCGGTGTCCATTCTCAGATATAAATTCTCGACAACGCCTTCTCAGTATGTTAGATTCCTGGCATTGGCCGTTCTCGGTACCGGTAATGGTATAGAACCGTAAATGCCGATAATGGAAGTCTTCTCGCTTCTATTTACGCGTAAGCTCCACTCTCGCACGCTGCGCACACGCAGATAATAACAAACAGCCACTAAAATTTGACGTAGTGAGCAAGTAGTGGGGAATCTCGGCAGACTAGGGCCGCGGGGTTTTATACCAATACCGAGAATGGGTGCGAGAGAGGAGCTTACGCGTAAGTTCGTACAAACGAATAGACTTGCATTATCGGCATTTACGATGCTGTACTCAACCCTAATGAATTGATATCTTGGTAAATTTAGGGTACCGGGCTTACCGAACTGAATTCTGCAATATTCACAATATAGCCTATATCTCCACATCTTTCTTTAATACCTGGGCTCTAGGTTATATAAAATATTACCAAACAAAGGTAATAGCTTTTGTCCGATCATTTCTATTCATAAAATATTATGAAGAAAGAATATTGTTACCTTCCAGAAAAAGCTTCAGCCCTGATAAAATGCATAAACGACAATGCATACCAAAAAACGGCGGACAAAATTCTCGAAGACATCGGCGCCGACGACCTCAGCAAGCCTGATTTCCAAGTACATCCCCAGATGAGATGGGTTACTAAGTCGGAATATTTCAAAGGCAATTATGAAGAGGTGCACGGAATGGAAGTCGCAGTGAAAAGAAAATTATTCTTCTGGAAAAAGGAAGAGGTGGTGAAAAATGAGTTCAGAAAAGAGTTTGGATTCCTACGACAAAACGTTGACGACAACAAATTCATCGAGCTAGATAAAGTTTTGGAACAATTCATCAACGAGAAAAGTTCTATCACCGCCATTGTGGCGTCTGCGGGATCTGGGAAAACCACTCTCATGCGTAGAATCGCTAGAAAAGCTGTAGGCGATTCACTTACGAATACAGAAACCATTGCAAGCCCTTCTCAGCTCAAGTACAAATTGATACGTTATATAGAAATAAAAGGCATGCAACATAAAGGACTCATCAAACCATCTAAATTTCTTTTCGATGGCCTCTTTCAGAACGAGATCGACGAGGATAATGCGTATTGGTGGTTGCTCGAACATCAATCAGAAGCAGTTTTATTTTTCGACGGCTTGGATCAGGCTACTTGGAAAATCAACAGAGATGGTGACGAGGACATAAATCCTTATAGTAAAGCCAAAGCAAAAACGATCATGTACAACATCCTCTCACGTAATATACTCGCTGATACAAAGATTGTCTTCTCTTCCCGAGAATTCCAAGTCTCGGATTTACCGGTGAAAGCCCGACCCGCCGACATCATCACACTTTCTGGTTTGACTCTGGATGACGCAAAGACACTTTTTGTGCTTTTGTTACGTCGACATGGGGATGAAGCATGGAAGAAGATAGAAACGATGTCACCAAGGCTGATCAATTTAGTTTCCATTCCCGTTTTTCTGGTCTTAACCGCAGTGATCATGGCCAAGAATCCGGACAAACCTCCCCCTAAGACGGTCACAGGACTGTACAAAAAAATTATATCCAATCTAAGCAGCGTGAACAATATTACTCAAGCTGATGCTATCGCCGGAGTCATCAATAAATTGAAAGGGATGGCATATCGTGGCATGAAAGAAGGGAGAGTGACATTCTCAGAAAATCATTTGAATAAGTTTGGACTTTCAAAAGAAGAAGTTCGAGATCTCATGATGAAGGTTCCAGGAAATAAGCTCCTTAGTTGTAAAGTGTTGGATGGCAGTTTCATTTTCTTCTTCTGCCATCAAAGTCTCCAGGAATTCCTCGCAGCGGGATTTATTGTCAAAATGACGCTTACAAAGTTCATTAGCTTCAACTCTATACACTTGCACAAAGAGCGATGGTCGGTCGTCCGCAGATTCGTGTGCGGCCTCATTTATGATGAAACACCGGATAATCTTTATGAAGGTGAGTCTCGTCGGAGAATATAGTTTTTCATGATCGTATTCCCGCTACTTTCAAGACCCTGGAAGCTGTAAAACAAAGAGGTATGAAACGTATGTTACCGTAGTAGGCTATATTTATCCCGATGCATTCGCTTGATTCACTGCAGTAGTATGATATTTAATTCATGAATACGTTTACTGAGAACATTATCGCTTCAATTTCAGGGCGGATAGGATGCAGTAAAGCGTATTGGTCATTTCTAAATTGCGAAACCCACAAAACAGAATTATATTACAGTGATATTTTCACTGACACTATGCCAGATCTTCCTATTTTTTTAGCAGTATACTACATATCTCTTTTATCAAACTGACATTGATGCCTGACATTTCCCCCCGACAGCACTGATAGGCCTAATGGTTGGATAACAAAGTATCGTTGGGTTATATTCTTCATCTGATCTAGTCACACACAATGTGATAAGACATATTGCGGTATCATGAACAGATAGGAGGATGTCGAGCGACACGCATCAGTAACGATTAGCAGTATACTACATATCTCTTTTAACAAACTGACATTGATGCCTGACATTTCCCCCCGACAGCACTGATAGGCCTAATGGTTAGATAACATAGCATCGTTGGGTTATATTCTTCATCTGATCTAGTCACACACAATGTGATAAGACATAATGCGATATCATGAACAGATAGGAGGATGTCGAGCGACACGCATCAGTAACGAGCCTTTACTCTAACATCCTCCTCGGCCTAGAGTGCCCGATGTCAGTTCTTTTCGATGTTTTTTTTGGATGCCGCGGCCCTTTCTATTAGTTCTTTCCATTCCTTGTGAGTGCTTTCTTCGTCGGGTCTTTTTCTGCGCTTTTTTGTCACCGTAAGAACGGCAACGGCAGGGGAAGAGGACCCCAGATAAACCACTACATTATCTCCCCCGCCACATCGCATCCTGGATTGCCGTCATCCATTTGCCAGCTACATAACGACGAAAGACGATTACAAGCTACTTGCAAAATCTTATGATAAGATATGAATACATAAGAAAACTCCCATTAAACACAAGGCTGTGAATTATCCGTCTCTAAGAGCGAGTTTGGTCTTGTCATATTTCAAGTATCGGAGTAATTTAAATGTTAGCCAAGTCTTAGGCTTTGAGTCCGGGTTACTAAGCGTGACCGTTCATTGTTCCGAACAATCGCTCGACATAATTAGCCATTTGTTCGTGGCCATTCTATGTTTACATTCGATAGTGGTTATAATTATAAATTTTGCGAAGTTGCAATTTCGATGGATTTAAATGTAGAAAATCAATTTCTAACGCTTGACAGTATGGTGGGCACGTATGAAACGAGCTTATTGCATTTATGCTCTGTCGCACTATTGTCACAATGCAGTAAGAGATCAATCCAATCAGAACTGTTTCATTTTCTGTCGGACTGCGTACATAAAGTCGCATAGGCAGCCGAAAGATCTGTGACAGGCAATTGGAAATTTGAACGGTACAACATTAGGTTCTATATCTTACAACAATGACATACTTCATGGATTCATTATGTCGTTGTGAAAACAGGCGTACATTTGTGAGCAAATATGCCTTCCCTTATACCACTTGGATGTGCCTCTGTGAAAACTGTTATATCTCTTTACTCGATTGTAATATGATATAGTGAGGTGCATTATTTGATTGACAGTCTCAAATCAGTCGCTGAAAAAACAAATTCTTGGTGGATCGATACGTTCGCAACTCAAGAGCAAGGAGGACAAGCAAGCTCGCATGGAACTGTATACAGCAATCTATGAATCAGGAGACGACGCTCTTATGAGACGAATTTCCGATATCGATGCATCCAAGATCTCACTGAGTCGCGATGAGGCTCATATCGTCGGATCGCTTGCAGTAAAGAGTGAAAGTCTGGATTGCTTGAATTTACACAACTGCAACATTAATGATGATCTTTTGGCGATCATTGCCGGGAGTCTGGAAAAAGGGATACAAGTGAGTTCAAGCATAACACACTAGAATTGATATGTCGCTCGGTAGGTATAGGCTATTAAAGTCGCATGTCCGGCTCGAGCGGGTGCCATGTCTAAGGACCGTATAATCAACATGCGAATTCAAGGCCGTCCACTATAATTAGAGTGTATGCCAGCGGTGGACTATATAGGTCACAGGAGAAAAAAGCAGGTTAGCCTATTCGTCAACTAAAATCGCATCGTGCATCGGATACTAGTTTTCCCATCTTCAGACATATTTCCTATTTAATGCTGGAGTCTTGATATGAGAGTAGGATTGAAATCAGAGTGGTCAAACTCAACTGGCGTCGCAGGCTGGATTCAAACCTACAGGTAGCTCGTTGGCTGGACCAGTCAAATTCTTCCAAAATGTTACCTCAAATCCAATGCCCTATTTTTCCAATGTACTACTTTGTTATGAAGCAGCAAAATTGTCAAATTCGACATCGAGCTAAAAAGTTGACCTCTTTTTTTTATTACTGCAGTCAACCCGCCGGTGATTACAGTTTGTATGGCAATTTTTTGGTACACAAAATTTGGGGGGCGATGATCGGTGTTGAGCTTGAAAAGAGATCGATGGGTCGAAAAAGGTTGGGAACCACTGCTAGGCTAAACGAAGACGTTGGAATTTGGTTTGGGGACCAGGGACCGTTTGACCCCAAACTGACATAGCACTGCGAAACAGATATCGGAACTATATTTTTCCCTTCTATGTAGAACTACTTTGCGATGCATTTTTACATAAACCTGTAAACTCAGTGCGCACATTTTGCCACTAGAGTGGGTGTAATTTGGCACATCAATATTACTCAACATTCGTTTTCTTCGACACCGCTGATTTAGATCATCGCAGTGCGGTGTGTGTATTTTCCGAACGCATCGTTGCATCACAATAGCATTCCTCTTGCGCGCACGGATGATTGTCCGAAATTCTCAAGTTATTAGGATTGCCATACGTCTGGATTTTCCGGGGCATGTTCGGAATTTTACTGTGCACGTTGTGTCTGGAAGGAAATTTTATTATATGCCTCAAAGTCCATAATTTTGAAGGCTTGAAGTACGCTGAAAATCTTTTTCCAAATAAACATAAACAATAATAGCAGATTTATGCTACTGAAATTTTTTCTTGGCGCTACGCGCAATTTTGTACACTTTGTATTAATTTAAATATAGGGCCACCCCCAGAGTTGGATCAATTGCATTAATTCACTTCAATTTCAATTGCAATTACTCTATTTCATGTTTTAATTTCATTATGATTACAATTACTCTATGCTACAAATATCAAATAACAACTACAATTAGAGTTGTAACCTAGTCACAAAGGATCTCCGAGTAAAAGGGTCATTTCATTTTCATAGTTTTGCCTCGAGTCAAGTCGAGTAATTTTCAACTCACGACCGAGTCCAAGTGAGTGATCAAAGGGTGGGGTCCGAGTCATGGCATTATGGCTCAAGTCCAAGTCATTGTGTTGACTTCTCAGCTTCCGGTTAAATTCTTGGTAACCCACTTATTATAAGGAAAAAAAGACGTAGTTTATTTTTGTCCTTGATGTTTTTTGCGGCATATACACCAACTCATGATACACATACACACAATCTGCGCATATGCATACCATGAGTGCATGATGTGCATATGCCGCTGGACAAGGAAGTGCAGATATAGCCTTTACGGCTTTCTAAGTCATGCACCACCCCTCCATGCTATCCCAGTAATGCATGAGCGCCAAGCAGGGAAGCCATGGATACCTATGTTACTAATCAGGTCTTTAGTCTGACCCGGCACGGATTCGAACCCACGACCAACCGATCAAGAAGCCGGACGCTTAAACATTACGCTATCTTGTCGGTATCCCAGTTAGTTGATATCAAATGGTTCGCATTCATAATATATTAAATTTCCTCACTTGTAGCAGTTTTTGATCGCATTTTCAAGTACCAGTACCAATAGGCGAAATCCAAATAGTGTGGTCACTTTACTGTGCTTTGAAATTACAATGAAATGTCGGTCTTTGCTTGGCGAGTCTCGAGTCATATGACTTGGCTCGAGTCATGCGTAATGACTCGAGTCCAAGTCGAATCAATACACAGATTGAGTCGAGTCATTTCGGAATTTTGCAAAAATGACTCGAGTCAAGTCGAGTCATCAGAAAATCGGGACTCGAGTCTTTAGAACCCTGACTACAATTACAATTACTGCTAAACATGTAAGTACAATTATAATTACAATTACTGGTAAAAGTTTGACTGATTCGGTAGAGAAGTGCTGTTTGACAACTGTAGGGACGTATTTAGCAACAATCTCAAGCTATTCATGTTTCATTCATGATTCGTACTACGTAGAATACCCTTTAATTAGAAAAAAAAACGTATTTAAACTATTCCTAATCATGAGCTCTGAAAAATACAAAAAATAATTTTTTTTTATAAGCGACTAATAAGTTCGAGCGACTGGCAACGACTAATAGCGAATAGGATACAAGACAAGTCAATGAAATGTACTCAAGCGAATACTCAGAGCTGAGTAAGGTGAATGAAATGTAATTGACGGTAAGGCAATAAGGATGATGCCGATAAGGTGTGTAAAATTAAAATAAATGCAAAAATAAAAAAGCTCCTGATAACTACCAATTACAAAATTTTGGTTCACAGTTACATTTTCACTTGCTCAAAACTGTTCGACTGCATTTGATGAACATTAGGATGCGGAAAGGTTCTGGCCCCAGTAAATTAAGCTAAGGTAGGAGGTAAGATTGGGATAACATCTCTACAAATGTGTGATCTAGCGTGATGAAGTCTTAGTTGAAAACTTGAATTTCTTTTTGCAATTGCTGCAGTATGCCTCAGTACTGGAAAGAGATTTAAAAAAAAAACACTGATCGTGGTGTAGGAAATGGTTCAGCACAGGTTACAGAAGAGTTTATTTGCTTTTCGTCCATTTATGAAATTGTAAGATTTTGTTCAACAACTTATATTGTAATTCACCAAGTTTTCTGTTGGAGCTGAAGTTGGCCTATGAGAAACAGTTTAGTATGGCTGAATTAGTTAACGAGGTACGCATAGAACACCCATGTTAATGGGATAATTATTTTATATTGTGATTGTAGGGTTTCAATAACAATGCAATTGAAATTGTAATCAGTAAATTTTTCATCAAATTACAATTACAATTACACAGAATAAAAATGCTACAATGACAATTATTGTAATATGGAAAAATATTAATAATTACATGCAGCTCAATTACAAATTTGAGTTGATCCTACTGTGGCCGCCTCGGTCGCAAAAATGAAATTGAAAGTGAATAAAATCCGCAATCATTTACTGAAATCAAATCGTAATCTCAATTATAGAGTACGGCGTATTCCTAGAATTGATTGAAGCCGTTTGAATGGATTAGTAAAAGACCGTGGCTCTAAACCAGGGGTGGGAAAACCTTTGAGCTCGCGGGCCGCATTCAACATCTGAATCCATTCGCGGGCCGCACTATATAAAATTGGGGTTATAAACCAAAACGCAATATTGGTATTCGATTATATAGTGAGGACATGTAGATGCTTATTTAAAACAAACCAAGCATTTCGTTGATGATATCGTACATGTGCCAGAAACAGTGGCGAGATTTCATAGGCTGGTCGACCTCAACAACCAATTTGTCAAAACTATAGGGATGAGAGTCGGTGGTACCGATTCCTAAAATAGGAATAAAATTTAAATCTGTCAGCAGCGATCGGTTCATAGATTTGTTAATTCCACTTTTGGTTCAGTTCCTGGATGCACAATGCTGACAGCATCATAACCATGTTAGCTTCAAACACGCTTCTACTGTGTGTCGATAAAATATAATACCCTAATTCTACGCATACAGAGAACGAATCTACCTAAGACAAGCGCGAATCGTTTTTTTATAAAAACATCACTGAAAAAATTGAAACTGGAGTGGCCAATCTGAAATCACACTCGTGACCCGAATTACGTCGATCTCGTTAAGGATTTCTGTGATTTTTAGTTTGAACCCTTCAAACCGCGTGAGCTTTATTATCGGTCTGACGCGCCAGACATTAAACATAAAAAATAATGTAGGAAGTATATACCTTAGAATAGAGGTTTTCAAACGATGCAAGAGACCATACTTTGCCCCCTTACGATGGTGAATGATTACGTATCCCCTTTATCGTCATATCACAAAACGCAACCAGAATGCTAGCAAACCTAACGGGTAGTTTCATGGCATGGAACGCTACGACGAACGCTATGAAATACAGCACATCAACCGTGAATTGGATGTAAATCGCGCGGATCGCGAATTTTTTTTTCAGTTGATCTCAGCTTCGTGCCCTTCTTAAGATGCTTTCACCCCCTCAGGGTGGGCGCCCACCAGTTTGAGAACCACTTCCTTAAAAATATCATGGTGAAATATAATCAAGTCTCTGCATTAATTCGATTTTTAGTATGCATTTCATCAATATTTTTAAAAAGTTTCTTTAGACCAGGGCCGGCCAGAGAAGGTTTTGAGTGGCCCGCGAGGTCATTTCCGAAATTTCTAATATCATCAAAATTGGATTGCACAGATTGTGAACTTGCAAGACCAACCAATTATTTGATTAATCTGGCCGCAACACTTGAGATGAGATGACTAAAATATCAGTTCCGACGCATTGACAGATCCATCAGCCATTCACATATTGGTATATCTTCGTTCACTACAATAAAGCAGAATAATTTGCGGTAGATTTATCAAAGGTAAAAATTTTCTACAAGCTTGGCGCAACATGTTGTCACTCGATTTCTTGTTTTTAATATTGTTGCCCTATGTGGAAATGGAAGAACACCTAATGTATCAGATTGAGTCCAACTATATTTGCGATTACGAGACAAAGTGTCGTTCAACATATGCGACATTGCGGTTGCGCTCGCAGTAAGACCGTCGCCTATGAAACCTAGGCACGAAATGATTGCTGCATGTTGGTCGCATCTTTCGATATCGATATGTCCATGCGCTGAATAGCCCTGTCCTCGCAAAACTAGCCCAGCGATGTACAACAGGCCCGCAATATAGTCAAATGACAATATTATTGGCCTATGAACTTCAAAAAAGTTTTGCGCTGCGCGCGGCTAGTCGCCCGCGCGATAATCCGTCAATCGAATGTGGCCCGTTAGCTGAAAAGGTTGGCCAGCCCTGCTTTAGACTCTCGCGGGCCGCACAGAACGGTGTGGCAGGCCGTATGCGGCCCGCGGGCCGTAGTTTGCCCATCATTGCTCTAAACCTATACGGTCGTTTGCCTTTATTATGCGGATCACAATAATGTTGAACATACTGAGCTTCCAAAATATGCCCTGAATACGTCTGTGCAAAGCTCTGTTCGTTTGACATGATATTGGCAGACATTGTATTCATATTTCATTCATCATTCAGGTGAAGAAAGTGGATTTGCGTCGCAATAATTTCTCAGCTAAAGCATTGCGTTCACTTCTCGGACATCTTCGGATTGAATCGCTATCTCGAAAATTAGATTGGGAAGTGAGATCGATTCTATGATTCAGTTGCGTACTAACAAGCCACTATAATTTTCTACTGCAATAACTTCGCTTCTAGTGGTTGGAATTTAGCCAAATTTGGTATGCATCATCTCTACTGATAGCCTAACAATTTTATGCGGTTGACAGGAAATTTTGGTTTATTTGTGTGTCTTTTAATGATAATTTCAAAACTTTCTATAGCAAGTATCTCGCTTCTACTGGTTGGACTTGAAGCCAAATTTGGTTTATAGCGTCGTTTTAACCAACCTATCAATTTTATCACATAGCCAGTGGAATCTGAAGAAAACATTTTTTGAGCGGCCCTACTCTGCATTCATTCCAAAGATGTACAGTATTTACCCACTGATATGATGTTTTAATATCCGCACTGTCTCATTAATATCGAGCTATGTAATCCAATTTACTGAAATAGTTAACTATGGAGCGTAGGGCAGCAATAAGACCACTGATCTAATGTCACGACCTCGTCAACAAAAATCCGCTCTCTAGTAAATTGACAATGAATCAAATGAATGCAGTGTAGTAAAATTCCATATTGGTGTGATCGATCAGTCTGGCGGTGATCAAATTGTGCATCGATATTTTGACAAATTACGTCACATTCACGTAATCAAACGCCGTGTTCCGCTGCAGAATGCACTGCGTGATTAACAAGTAAAATTGCTAGCATCGTCAAAATTCAGGAGTGTGCATGTCGACATAAATTAGTGCGCAGCTGAATATTACTACTCCTAATCAACAAAGTGCGTATCTGATTTTCAGGCCAACACAATCAGTTTGACATCGCATAGCGAAATTGCCTACTGTTCATAACTATAGGGCTAGGCAGGATCGAGTATTTGAGTGATTCGATTCTGAATCACGTACTAAGCTTTTATGCCACCACAAATTATATAATGCCTGTTGTTATGCATCACATAAAAGATACTTCGGGATTTTCAGAACATACCGATTTCATTGCGGTTTGTGACATTGTTGTTGGGATGATCCTGACTTTGGAAATATGTTATTCCAGTAACGTTCATAGCTTTGTACAATATGTTTCATATGCTGCTATGCGACCAATCATGATTTCAGGGCTTACAAACTGGGAAATACTGTCAAAACTGAAATTCTCGTTAATAAGTAACTTTCAGTGTCGACGAACGCATGATTTCGGTAGGCCTACTCCTAAAAATCATATTTTACTTCTTGACTTGAATCATTAAAATTAATACTCGATTCAGATTCGAACACTCGAATTATTGTGCCCAGATCTAATTATAACAGCGTTTTGGACTGCAATGTTTTGTTTCCCTTGTATTATGGCAGTCACTATGATGTTCATGGTATTTTGAAGTACATGCTCACAATAGCAAACTGTCCAATTTTGCGCTCCGATTAAAAAGATAAAAATCGTTCGTGAATTCGTGTCAATGCAGGAAAACGGTTCCGGGTGCTTACGATCAACTATATTGACCAAAATAACTGATTCCGCCAATATACTTCTTATCTCATATAAATGAGTGTTTTCGGGGATATCGGGTCGCAATTGTCGCAAAAGGCCACCACCAGCATAAACGACAGTAAAATCAGTGACCCGTGTCGATAACGTATAGCAGATGATGATCGATGATGCTGCGGTCGTCACTATATGTGTGATATGACGTCAAGATATTTGGTGGAATAGCGATACAATGCACGATCTCAAGTTTCATATGTGAACAATATTCAGGTGGTCAATCTGACTGTAGATGGAGGGGATGTTGAATTGAAGAACGAAAAAGATGTCATCAAGATAAGTGGTGACGGGATTGAAGGTCACCTTGACTTCAAGGTTGGATATCAAGTTGATTCACCTTCGATAACGAGTCCATACTAATGATTGGACTGAAATTGCAGTCATTTTAGCGACTTTACTATGCATCAAGCTGTAAACAACACTTGGCACACGAAGCGATGACTTTGAGGTCTAGTATAGCCAGTCTGTAGCTTATGACGTCATTATGAGCGTCATGAGGACGATATGCTTTTGTTAAGAATAGTAAGCTTGCAGCTTGTGATGATTTTCTAAGTAACGAGATTTTTGCCCACTGAATTTAGAAAAAAAATTCGGCACTGTACTTTGATTTTCAAGTACATTCAGGATTTTCGATTACATCCATTAAAAATCGAAGGATTACGGTTATTTTATCACAATTTTCAACAGACAAGCAATATTTTTTAAATATTCTGAACTGTTCACCGAAATATTATGTGGTGGTGGCGGGGGCGTTCAAGGTATATTCTGGAAGCATTTTTGCTTTGATTTATGTAAAACGCTATTGTGGCAGTAAGCGGTACTTGGCACCATCATTATCGTGCCTACCAGTGAGATGAGTGCGGGTTGGAATTAAATAATTAATTTTTCTCAATTCAAATATATAAAATTATATTATATTCAAATTTATTTAATTCATATAACTACACGATTGCAATACAATGAAACAAAGTATTACGTGCTTCCAATAAGAGAGAGAGAGAGCGAGCGAGCGAGGGAGAGAGAGAGAGAGGGACCAAGATGAAGAGCTGTTTTTGGGGAGGGTCCTTGCTATGCTTCGAGCAAAATAGATGTGAAGGGAGTAATATATTTCCACGAATGTCTAGGTCAATATAATTCATGTAGCGGATTCGTGGTTCATGCAGGCAAATTCAGTCTGCTCTTTTCGCAAGATATGTTTTGATAACGCGATCCCATCGCCTTGTCCGCAGTAGTCATGATTCATGTCTCATGCTTGGACGTATATCTTAGGGTTGTTGTTGGATGATTGTGACGTAGTTGACAACACTTTATTTTCACAGGATTCCAGTCTATCTTTCAAAACGGTTTCCGCGGTAGCATTGAAATATGTCGGCGACCTTTTCGATGCAACATTTGTCAAATTGATTGAAAAACTGGTCGCCCAAGAGGTTGGTTTGCGGAAGATATCAGAGTATAGAATAGAAAAGGTTGGTTACAGTTATTTTTCTTATACAATTTATATAGTTTTAAGTTTGCTGTAAAGGTCAATGTTGATTCATTCTTGACCGATTCCACTGTTTGATTTTCTTCTACTTTCATCTGTACCCTACCTGCCAGTTGGTAATCAAGCAATCAATATCTGAATATCCAACAAAAATAAGTAACGGAACGCATTTTTGTGCGCGCTTGAATTTATCATAATTCATCTGTCGCAATGCAAGTAGTGCGGAATATGGTGTTTTACTAATTCCTTCGTGTTAATAGGACCAATTAATACGAAAGGCGGATAAGATATTGAATTTGATATTTTAGTGACGAGAGAGAATGCGCAGTGCAGTAAGACGCATGTTTCAACTTAAAACTTTTATTCCCAATGTCTGCTGAATTTGCGTCTCAAATATTTTTAGCCGAGACTCGAATGCACGCACAAGTGGTCCAAGTAGTCAGCCTAGGCTAATCGAGTCAAAGTCGAAGGGTTGGTGTAAATTTGTACCCTATTACAGGTAGAATTAGCGAATATTTGGCAGTCCATCGGATGTGGTCACTTTTCGAAATTGCAAGAAGAGTCTCTGCGACTAACGCGAAATTATTAGTAGCGTCATTAGTTGCAACAATCTTGAAAAGTAGATTCAACAGTTACGTTGATGGCGATTTCGATTTCCTATGACGATTTCATAAATCAAAGTGATTCAAACGTGTCATAAAACTACTTTCTACTTTTCAAAATCCCATGAAGGATGGCTGCATATGAATTAAATGATAACCTAGCCACCGTAAATACTATTTTATTCAAATCCAAATATTTCAACTGCAATAACTCCGTTTCCACTGGTTGGAAATGAGCCAAATTTGCTGACCAACGTTTTTGCACAAAACCTAGCAATATGATGGGGTGAACAGAAAATTTTCGTTGTTTTATATATTTTTACATAATAAATACAAAACTTTCTTCTCTTGTAGCAATGCGGCTACTGGTTAAAATTGAACCACATTTGGTGTTCAGCCTTTAATTAGGTAACGTAACAATTTTATCAAGTAACCTGTAAGATTGAACGCCCCTAATGTGCAATCACAAGTACAATCAACTGCTTACAAGTCTTGTATAACTACTTCAAGTGGAAGTAGCAAACCAAAGATCGGAAAAGTACTCAAGTAAGTAATTCTGAAAATAGTTTCGGTGGAGGGACCGCAAATATTCGGCGGATTATCGGCTGTGGCTACGTTTTAAATTGCAAGAGGCGTCTAACGCATAATGATTAGTAGCGTCGCAAGTAGGAACAATCGTGAAAAATGGATTCAACAGTTACGTTGATGGCGATTTCCTATGAAAATTCCACGCATCAAAGTCATACAAGCGTATCATAAAACTAATTTTACCTTTTCAAAATCATATCAGTGTTGGGATCAAGTCACTACCTTCGAGTCACGAGTCATCTCGAGTCATTGCATATTTTGACTCGACTCAAGTCAAGTGAATCGATTTTTGAAGGTGACTCGAGTCAAGTCAAGTCACTCGATCGTTGGAGGTGACTCGAGTCAAGTCAAGTCAAGTCACGAGTCAAGTCATAATCCAAGTCAAGTTGATTTTACGCAGTACGAGGCATATATTATGTCATTGCGTTCTGATAGCTGCTTGAAAGTTGCCATTTATTTTGATTGGAGGGACGAATAAGCTATACAGTTAAATACACATGCAAAAAGGCGTCATACTGCACAGTGCACACGCATGCTTAGAACTGCTAAACTACCTATAAGTAACTGTATAGCCTCAGTCTATTTATCAGCCAAATGAGAGGATAGAATACGAAACCTAAAAACATTGAAACGAATCGGTATGATGCAATGCACCAGCCTATTTAAAAATTAATTTGGTGGGTTGACTAAAAAAAAATATCGTTACTTTCGATCGAATCACGAATTTCCTATTTAGCGTCATTTATGCCCATTTTCACTCAAATCTATACATTATCTTAGCTGTAAAAGTTATAAAGGAGGACGATTTGCCAATAAAAGAGGACATTTTGGCGTCCTCGGAGGATATTTTCAAAAACCTCGAAAAGGAAGACGTATGGCAACCCTATGTTAGGATAAGTTTTCATCATTTTATAAGTGGAATTGTCATATTAACCACCTACTTTTCCGAAGTACTCAAACATATTCTGCTTACTTGCACTACTTACTCAAGTGGTTCTGTTGTGCAAAAGTACAATTTTTAGGCTTGACAAACTGTTTTTTTTTGACAAACAAAGATCTCACAGCAGGTCATGCTCATATTGAATGAATAACTGAGGACGACATGAGCGTTCTTCATAGTCTTTTCTCTATTTATGGGCAGTACAAAAGTAAAAACGCTGCGATTTACTTATTACCAAGTGAAATATTTAGGAGGTAAATACAGTAATTTGGGCTTTTTTTTCAGGGGTATAAGTATTTTCTAAACTAAAGTCAATCTGAAAAAACGAATTTGATATTCGTAATCAGTAACCTTGAAAACCCCAGAAATGACTCTTAGATGTCCTGCAAAAATTTTTTTTTCATTTTATTGACCAGTGTTATTCGTCACTTCTGCCCAGTCAAATGCAGTAATATCGACAGCGATAACATTAAAAGTAACAATACACGGCTTCGTCGAACGTCGGGGTTTCAGTTGATCCATGCTGCTTATGTTTTCTCGCGCGATCAAATTTCATCCAAGCAATCAGTTTTGTAAGACAATGGTGTCGGATGTATCAGATGTGAGTTCTCGGGTGTGCAATAACGGACTGTGCTAATTCGTTTTCTCTTGTGGTGCTGGTACTGGTATTCGGTATCTACATCAGAGGTGGTACCAACTATTCAAGACCATTCAACATATTTTATGACTAGGGCGATTTTTTGATATTGCAAAAAAGGTCAATATTTTGTTAAAATTGTAGCGTTAGGTATAAAAATTGTCAAAATTGTTTGCAATGTCAAAAAGTTTTTGCATTTCGTTTGTATCATAGATGTTTGCGCTGTCGGTGAGCTTATCATTTTACATCTTGTAGCCCATTTTTTAGGCCTGACATTGTAGACGTCTCATTGACTGTTCATTGTGAATCATAAGCGGTCAAATGAAACAAATAGATTGAAATGGTGTTATGCTCAACGTACCGCAATATCCTAACTGAAGCAAGACTGCGTGGGTATTGGTTCTTATATCAAGAAGCGCATGAATAAAATTGCGATGTAGACAACATTGTCAGAATGAAACAACACGCTGTGTCACCAGCAGTGTACGCAAGTTTTTTAAGTTAAAAAAACGTCGAAATTTTGAAATTTCAGGTCAAAATCTCGCGCTAATAAGGTAAAAAAATCTCCCTAGTCATCATTAATTTCGAGACCACTCCGAAAGCAATTAGTTCAATCGGACAGCAATCTCGCTAGTGCCACGATGAGCCGTTTGTATAAAAGTTGATCGTTCGTCTGTCGGAATATGGAATGATTTTGATTTTTATCGGTGTGAATTTATCGAATGCAGAAGCGATATCTAATGCGCGAAAACGATAATCACCCCGAGAAGTGTGACTTGTCGCCGAGCACGAAAAAGATACGTTTTTGAATACATATTTGAATCACGAATAGGTCTACGATTGTATCTGCGATAATGGCCTACCTATCGACTATTGGACGCGCTACAATTATGTAAATCTCAAAATCACTCATATTCCCTGAGTACAAGCCCATAGTGAATGTGATATTACCGATATCATGATCTACGAATATCGCTTTGTAATGTAGGCTATATCGAAGATCCACCGACAGTAACCTAAATAGATTACGGCTTGGTGATTTTATTTTTGTCACTTTATTTCATACTTATTTTCAAACTAAGTTCTCTTCAACGTTTCATAAAATATTTCAATCGTTCCAGCTGAAGGAAGTGGATTTGCGTGGCAACGTCTCAGCAACAGCGCTACGTTCACTTCTCGGGCATCGTCGGATTGGATCGCTATCTGGAAAATTGGATTGGGAAGTGAGATCGATTCTAGGATTTAGTTGTGTACTAACTGCAGCTATAATTTTATGTGGGTTGCGGAGACTTGTGACGTTACAATCGCTCATGATCGCTTACGTCATAGTCGAGCGAGAACACATTTGTATACATCCCATTCACAAGTCGTACAGTATTTAACCGCTTATTCGACATTTTAATATCCGCTCTGTCTAATTAGTACCAATGCATGCAATCGACTTTAGTGAAATAGTGGATTACGTAGCGTAAAGGCAGCGAAACGACACCTGAGCGCATGTCACGACCTCATTTATCCAATTATTTGAAATTCGATACTGATGTGTTCGATACCACACAGTTTTCTGGCAATCAAGTTTATTGGAGCGCATCACGTCTCCGGTCAAGAAACAGAATTGATTCAGAATACTTGCATCGATATTTTGAATAACCAAGGCCCTTTTAGGTAAGCAAACGCCACGTGCCACTGCAAAACGCTGTGCGTAAGTAGCAAGTGGCATTGCTAGCATCGCGGCAATGCCGAAGTGCGCATGTCGACATCAAGTAGTACGCAACTGACGATCTCTTGATCACGAAAACGCACATCTGATTAGTAATAGGCCACCACAATGAGGTCTGACATCGCATCGCAAAATTGTTTGCTGATTATAACAACGTTCTGGGCTTCATTTCTTTATTTGCTCTGTATTATAGGAGTCACCATGGTTTCCATATTATTTTGAAATACATGCTCACAATGGCAAACTGTCCAATTTCGCGTTCCGATTGAAAATACTAAAATCGCTCGTGAATTCGTTTAAATGCAGGAATACGGTTTCGGGCGCTTTCGGGTGTATAAATCGGTATAATATTTCTCCTGATTCTGCCAATATACTTCTTACGTCATATAGACGAGTGTTTTTGGGGATTCCGGATCGCAAATGTCGCAAAATGCTACGACCAGCATACACGCCAGTAAAATCAGTAGCTCGTGTCGATGACGTATAGCGGATGATGATGATGCTGCGGTCGTCACTATATGTGTGATATGACGTCAAGATATTTGTTGGAATAGCGATACAATGCACGATATCAAGTTTCACATGTGAACAATATTCAGGTTGTCAAGCTGAGTGTAGATGGACGAAATGTTGAACTGAAGAATGAAGAAGATGTCATCAAGATAAGTGGCGGGATGGAAGGGCATTTCGACATCAAGGTTGGATATCAAGATAATTTAACTTCAATAACGAGTTCATACTAATGATTGTACTAAAATTATGATCATTTTACTGACTTTACTATGCATCAAGCTATAAACAACACTAGACACGTGAAGCGATGGCTTTTCGGTCTAGTATAGCCAGTCTGTAGCTTATGGCGTAAGCATGAGCGTCATGAAGACGAGATGCTATTGTTGAGAATAGTAAGATAACAACTTATTATTATTATTATTATTATAAGTAATGAGTTTTTTGCCTACTGAAATTTATTCAAAAAAAAATTGTCGACACTGTACGTCGATTTTCAAGTACATTCAGGATTTTCGATTACATCCATTAAAAATCGATGGATTGCGGTTATTTTATCGCAATTTTCAACAGACAAGCAATATTTATACTTGACACCATCATTATCGTGCCTACCAGTGCGAGTTGGAATCGAATAGTTAATTTTTCTCAATTCAAATATATCAAAATAAATTATCTTAAAATTTATTTAATTCATATAACTACACGATTGCAATACAATGGAAAAGTATCACGTACTTCCAATAAGAGACAGAGAGAGCGAGCGAGCGAGGGAGAGAGAGAGAGAGAGAGAGAGGGACCAAGATGAAGAGCTGTTTTTGGGAGGGTCCTTGTTATGCTTCGAGCAAAATAGATGTGAAGGGAGTAATATATTTCCACGAATGTCTAGGTCAATATAATTCATGTAACGGATTCGTGGTTCATGCAGGCAAATTCAGTCTGCTCTTTTCGCAAGATATGTTTTGATAACGCGATCCCATCGCCTTGTCCGCAGTAGTCATGATTCATGTCTCATGCTTGGACGTATATCTCAGGGTTGTTGTTGGATGATTGTGACGTAGTTGACAACACTTTATTTTCACAGGATTCCAGTCTATCTTTCAAAACGGTTTCCGCGGTAGCATTGAAATATGTCGGCGACCTTTTCGATGCAACATTTGTCAAATTGATTGAAAAACTGGTCGCCCAAGAGGTTGGTTTGCGGAAGATATCAGAGTATAGAATAGAAAAGGTTGGTTACAGTTATTTTTTTCTATACAATTTACATAGTTTTAAGTTTGCTGTAAACGTCAATGTTAATTCATTCTCGACCGATTCCACTATTTGATTATCTTCTACTTTCATCTGTACCCTACCTGCCAGTTGGTAATCAAGCAATCAATATCTGAATATCCAACAAAAATAAGTAACGGAACGCATTTTTGTGCGCGCTTGAATTTATAATAATTCATCTGTTGCAATGCAAGTAGTGCGGAATATGGTGTTTTACTAATTCCTTCGTGTTAATAGGACCAATTAATACGAAAGGCGGATAAGATATTGAATTTGATATTTTAGTGACGAGAGAATGCGCAGTGCAGTAAGACGCATGTTTCAACTTAAAACTTTTATTCCCAATGTCTACTGAATTTGCGTCTCCAATATTTTTAGCCGAGACTCGAATGCACGCACAAGTGGTCCAAGTAGTCAGCCTAGGCTAATCGAGTCAAAGTTGAAGGGTTGGTGTAAATTTGTACCCTATTACAGGTAGAATTAGCGAATATTTGGCAGTTCATCGGATGTGGCCACTTTTCGAAATTGCAAGAAGAGTGTCTGCGACTAACGCGAAATTATTAGTAGCATCATTAGTAGCAACAATCTTGAAAAGAAGATTCAACAGCTACGTTCATGGCGATTTCGATTCCCTATGACAATTTCACACATCAAAGTGATACAAACGTGTCATAAAACTACTTTCTACTTTTCAAAATCCCATGATGGATGGCTGCATATGAATAAAATGATAACCTAGCCACCGCAAATACTATTTTATTCAAATCCAAATATTTCAACTGCAATAACTCCGCTTCCACTGGTTGTAAATGAGCCAAATTTCCTGACCAACGTTTCTGTACAAATTGAACCAATTTGGTAAGCATCGTATTTGGTTGTATTAAGCTTTAAAGAACGAACCGGAGCCGCTTAGAGTAACCGTAATAGTTAGTTGGTATAATTTTTTCTTAGGTTAACCTACTCCTCACTCTCTCATTTCGTCGTCGTTGGATTTCCTTTTCAACTTCGAGCCTTCTTCAGACTCAAACCTTCTCCCTCCTCGAGACTTGACTCCCCTTCCCGAGTCAGGTCTCGTAGGAGTCTGTACCTACCTCTGCGAGAGCTTGACTCGTCTTCTTGAGTCAACTCTCGTTGGAGTCTTTTCTCTTCAGGTCCTGACTCGACCGTGTGAGTCAGGACTTGTTGAGTCTTTCCTTTAGAGACTTGGCTCTATCTTGAGTCAAGCCACTCTTTCTTGTCTACGACACAAATCTCTCTTGTGTATCGTAAGACCTTCTCTTCAGTCTAGACGCCCCTAATTACCTAGTGTCTGCGTCTAGCAAACCAGCTGCAACCGCAGTATCGGCTTTACAAAGAGTGCCTTAAGCAGTACGAACGAGTTGCAACCGCTCGCAAATGGCCTACGCCAATGCCGTAAACCACAGCCAAGCGGCTACCAACACTGAGAGAATAATCTACGGTCATAGACCTAGATCTCTAGATATAATAACGCCGCACGGCACCAAAACAAGCGAGGTATTGGACGCAATAATAAAGCATCCAGAACTGAAGTTATACAGAGAATATATCTTCTCAATTTACCAGATCGGGTGGAACACTTACAACCTCACACTGTACAAAGATTCGCCGATAGACATTCTCATACCAACCCTCCTAGAGATAGGCGCAAAAGGCATTCCTTCAGTACATGGGAACTTACTAATAGAGAAGCCGAGACCTCCGACAGCTCGTATAAGCATACGAGCCGTCCCTTCAGAAGTAGAGCAACAAGAGGTAGTCGACAAACTCAGGCTATACAAGTGCGGTAACATCGTCGCTATCAGAATGATCTACCACAGCGGCACCAGAATCCATAACGGATTTAGACAGGTGGATATCGAAGACTATATCCCAGGACAAATACCAGCCTTTGTAACTCTTGGAGAAGCACCCTGTAAGGTCTTCCACCCACCAGGGGAGGATCATACGAAATGCTTCAGATGCCTTCAAATAGGCCACACAGCAAAGAACTGTCCAAATCAAACTGCATGCTTTGCATGCAAACAGTATGGGCATGTAAAAGAACACTGCCCGCAACACAATGCCGTTAAAGAACTTGAGACAGGGGAAAATAGCGCAGAAACTTCAGGAGAAACTACAATAGTTCAAATGCAAGAAGACACAGAAAGAAATAACGAAGATAAACAAGAACAAGAAGTAATTGACAAAACAGAAACACTGTCACAACAATTAGAAGGAGCACACAGCAGTCCAGCTCGCTCACCAGAGGTAGGCCTACAACACGAGCAAACAAACGAAACACAACGCGACCAATCAGATAAACAGGAAGATATACGTGAAAAAATAAATGAAGGCATGCTAGAGTCGGACTCTAGCGTAGCAGAAGAAACTGAATCGGAACCAGAGGACCTCTTTCAAATAGTGAATGAACAAACTGCAACCAAACAAGACAAACCCAAAGGCTCAGCATACACCGGAGAGCAGTGCAAAATCTTTGAGAAGCCAACCATGGTGATGACCGGTCGAGAGCTGGTCCACCTTACCTGCTCCCCCATCAAGAGGAAGCTGCACGAACGTAGCCCACAAGAAGCAAAACCGGGGAATAGGATTAAAAAAAGATCCGCAAACCCCGAAAAACCAAAAAAATAAAATAGGCTAACCAGCGCAACAGATGTTCCTTTTATCCCCGTAAAAATGGCCTTGAATATTATTTCCTTGAATGCCAATGGGCTAAATGCCCATTGGTACAAGCTTAAGAGATATCTCACGCTAGAAAAGAACTGGGACGTCTTATGTGTGCAAGAAACGCACAGAGCATACATAAACAAAATAAGCAAATGGGCAAAACAAAACCAAATGATATACTACCCAAACCACATCGATATAGACGCAAACTGGATCGATAAGGAAGAAAAGAAAAAATTGTACTTTAAGGGAACAGGCATCTTCGTTAAAAAGAAACTAGAAAACCAATACGATATAAAAGGCAGGATTATCAGAGAACACAGGATACAAACGATAATCCTAACTGATAAACAAACCGGGCAAAGCACCCATGTGCTTAACGTATACGGACCGCCCGATGTCGGGAAAGTTCAAACCGATATATTTAGGCAATTAACAGAAGAGCTATCTACAAATCCAAGTAATAACGTAGTTTGCGGGGATTTCAACATAATCCAAGACCCGATTGATGCCAAATACAACGCCAACTTTAAGATGATGCCAGCCGCGAAAATTTGGAAGCGATATTGCGAGACATACAAACTACGAGACGTCTGGAGATGGCGCAATCCACATAAACGTCTGTACACAACAATCAAGGCAAAGCAATCGAGACGAGTAGACCGTATATACGTATCGGAAGACCTTCTCGCCAGAGTCCAAAAGTGTGTGTACAAACTGAATACGATCGCTGATCACACATTCCTGCAGACTATAAACTTACGAAAACCTGGCCAAATTAAATGGGGTAAAGGACACTGGAAGAACGATGTCAGGGACTACGCGGACAACAAGCTCCAAGAAGAGATAAAACGAATACACAAAAGGTGTGATCAAAACAAGTCGAAATTCGACGACATATATCAGTGGTGGGACCACTTTAAAAACCAAGTGAGGGCACATCTGATCAAACACAGAGCCCAAAAAAGAATAGCCGAAGAAAATAACATCAAAAGGCTACAACGAAGAATACTAGACATACAAAACAAAGACAACAATGATGAGCGAGCCTATCACCTCATCCAAGATCTAAAAAACCTAGAGGACGACAACACCAGACACCTCTGCAAAATCTTCAAACTCCAAGACATGGAGGAAAATGAAAGGCCGACAAAATATTTCTTCCAAAAGATACAACAAAGGAAAGAGAGCAAAAATATATCGGCCGTCCAAAACGATCAAGGACAAAATCTCACAACCGAACCAGAAATACTCCGAGAGGTTGGTGACTACTATCAAGGCCTGTGGGGGAAATCAAAAACCGAAAACACAGAGCTACAAGATGAATACATAAGAGTTATTCAAGACCAAAAAATAACAGAAGAACAGAAAGAGGACTTGAACTGCCAGATAGAGGAAATAGAGATACTAAATACTCTGAAAGGCATGCATAGCGATAAAACACCAGGACCCGATGGACTATCGAAAGAATTCTATCTAACCTTCTGGAACACCATCAAGAGCGATATGCATGCGCTGCTTAACAACGCTTACCTATTCGGCGGACTCTGTGAGACATGGAAAGCTGGCGCTACCACATTAATATACAAGAAAGGGAGACCTGAACTTCTAAAAAACTGGCGACCCATCACGTTGCTTAACTGCGACTATAAAATTCTAACAGGGGTACTAGCCAACAGAATTAGGCCGATACTTCCGGACCTGATACTGGAAACGCAGAAGTGCGCTGTCAAAGGCCGGCAAATAACAGATGCATTGAGAAACATCCAAGCTGCAATAGACTCAGCAAATGAGAAAAAGAAAGAGCTATATATTGTTAACCTTGACCAACAGAAGGCATTCGACATGATCCATCACAGGTTCCTGTACGAGATCCTCAGAACATATGAACTCCCAACACACCTTGTCCGCCTAATACAAAATATATACAACACCGCGAAAAGCAAAATCATAGTAAACGGGGCATTAACAGACGAAATCCAAATAGAGAGAGGGATCCGACAGGGATGCCCACTAAGTATGATCTTGTACGCCATAAGCTGTGACCCAATCGCGAGGAAAATTCAACTAGATGAAGCGATAAAAGGCCATCATATCGGAAAAATCGAGATCAAACTGCAACAATATGCAGACGATATGACGTGCCTTGTGAGAAGTGAGGGGGATGTGAAACGAATACTGCGAGAGTTTAGCAAATACGAACGTGCGACCGGTCAAAAATTGAATGAGGCAAAAACAGAAATCTTACACATTAACCCAGGAAAAGAACACAAATATCAAAAATCTGATCTGGAGAATCTCAAACAATCAGAAATAAAAATACTGGGGCAATACTACGGTGAAAACCAAACTCAGCGAACATGGGAAGAAAAATTAGCAAAAATAAGACGAACCCTCTACGGATACAGAGACCGAAACCTCACTTGGCTCGGGAAAAAAAATATCCTAAACTCACTAGCTTCCACGCAAATCATCTATAATGCGAGAATCATACCGATGCCAAAAGAAGCGCAGCATGAGGCCACAAAACTCTACTTCAACTTCCTCTGGCACCCAGAGAAAATCGAAACAATTGCCAGGAAGACATTGATCGCCAGAAAGGAGAGTGGCGGCATAGCCGTCCCAGACGTGGAAAGCAGAGTCAAGGCATGCCAGACAGAACAACTCCTCGCACTAAAACTCCTGGACAAGCCAATAGAACCGTGGCACCAACAAGCGATCTACGAGCTAGGCACAAAGGTTAAAAAGATCAACCCGAAATTATATAAAAACACGGAACCGCATAAGTTCCACACCCCCCAGAAATGGGTCGAGCAACTCGAAGTGGTGGAAAAACTAAAAATGACCGAAGAAGACTGGGACACGGCGACTCACACCACCCTGTACAAATCCATCAAAAATCTGAAAGAAAGGCCGACCCAGATAAGATCGGAGAAAGGGGGCGAGATAAAATGGAGCAAAATAATGGCCTCAAAATTCGGCGGGAAAAATATCATCAAAAATGAAGAAAGGACCATCAACTACAAAGTAGCGCATAACGCTTATATTTTTGGAGACGGAAGAAGGCAAAAGAACATGCTTCGGGATAAAACCGGGAAACTCCTTAACCTGAAATGTAAATTTTGCCAAAAATGTACAGATAACCTAGTACACATATTACTAGAGTGCGATTATGCAAAAGCCATAATCTGGAACCTAGAACACGTAACAGAAAAAAAATTAACAAAAGATTCGATTTTCTACAATCTCGAAACGAGCAAACTCGACTGGATGATAATTTCCATATTCAAAAAATCGATGATAAAACTCAAGAAATATACACAGAATTTATACACAATTCCAAGTAAAGTTAGCTCTTAAAACACATGTTCAAAATAGAAATTGTAAGTCCTTGAAATTACTCAGGTAAAAAGTTTTCAAAAGTATTTTTAGTTGATGTTTTTATCAGTGGTGGCTACTTTTAAATTTCTGCTTTTAGAAATCTAATGCGTGAAAAGCGTGCATTTGTGAAAGAGCTGTTCTGTTCGAGTAGAAATGGAAGTAGCTTAAAATCTAAACCAATTGGGCTAGTAATGTAAGTAGGCATAACCTGTTTTGTACTCTGAAAAGCAGTCTTTTGGTGGATGGGGTTAATAAAGTTTTCATACTTTAAGTACTTACGCAAGTGGTCGTCTTTCCGTTTCGACTTGAGCATTTTTTTGGCAAGTCTACTTACTGGTTACAATTTGCATTCTGAAAAGCATTAAGCAGTTCGTCAGTTTCTATTAAAATTATGAGTGAAATTGTCATAATTACCATGTACTCTGGAAATATGTAAGTGACTCGTTAATAGATGTGGTTAGCAAAACAGTACCAGTACTTCTTCAAAATTTGGCCTACTTCTGCTACTTACTCAAGCGGCAATGTTTTGACTACTTCCAATTCTACTTGAGCAGTTCTTTTACATATATAGGGCTACCATACGTCCTCTTTTATGAGGACTTATCCTCCTTTTTCTGGGTCTTGTAAATGTCCTCTGAGGACGCCTAAATGTCCTCCTTTTTGAGATTTTGTCCTCTTTTTTCAGAATTTTGCTGAAACACAGGGCAAAATTCGACCGAGATACCCTAAAATAACACTGAACTAACTGTCAGGCGGGTATTCCGTGAGCTGAGCGAAAGTTGACCTTTTTTATAGTCAACCGACTAAGAAGTGGAAAAAGTTTACCGTTTTTACCCGATTCCATAATATGTTAACCCTATTTTACAATACTAATTGCTTGTTGTATTTTGTATTCTGATACGGAGACAGTAGTTTGTGTTAAGTTTTCATAAATTTTGATTCTGAAAAGTAAATCGTACTTCACGGATAAGTTTTCATCTATTTTATAAGTGAAATTGTACGCTCAAGCAGTGGCGTTGTCAGAGGTGTAAATCAACAATGCATGCTACAAATAATGGTTTTAGAAAGCTGACAGTTAACAATTCAAATAAGGTATGCTTCTCCGTGCCAAGCATATAAGTAACTTCGGGTAAACATGAGTGACCACGTTACATAGCAAGAGTTCCTTACAACCTATATCCAGAAGTGATCAGTAGGGCAATTTTTTTTTGACCTAAAAAACGGAAGATTTTGACCTAAAAAATCTAAATTTTGACCTTTTTTGACCTAAAAACACTGAAATTTGACCAAATTTTTACCTCACGTATGCAAATTAGGTGTTTTCGCATATAATGTTAAAATTGTACTACTTATCTTCATTTCTGGTTGGAACAGTCTGTCCTTACAAAGTAGATTGGCCTGAAAAAAATGTTTTTGACTCAAAAACTGACAGATTTTTACATGAAAAACTAGTATTTTAACGAAATCTGGCCCTATGAAGAGTTCCAGTAGTTACATTACGTATTCTGGTGGAAATAATTAAAATTTGTTGTAGTACAACGAAAGATCCTTTCCTACATTCTCGGGTAGAAAGTGTCTGTCCTTACTACGTAGCTTGCCAAGAACGGAGAAAGAACGTTCAACAGCAGCATTTGTTGGCTGACAACACTCAAGTTGTGTGCACACTGCTGATGACAAACCGTGTTGCTTCATTCTGACAATGTTGTGTATATCACAATTTTTCAGCTTGCGCTTCTTGATATAAGAACCATGCAATGTCCAAGCAGTCTTGCTTCAGCAAGGATATTGCGGTACGTTGACCATAAAACCATGTCACTATTTGTTTCATTTGACCATTTATGATTCACAATGAGCAGACGATGGTCCGTTTACAACGGTAGGCCTATAAAGTAGGCTACAAGCTGTAAAATATCAAATGATAAGTTCACGGACAGCGCAAAATCTACGATACAAACGAAATACAGAGGTCAAAAAATGTTTGACTTTGTAAACAATTTTGACAAATTTTGACCTAATTTTGACTTTTTTTTTGACATGTCAAAAAAAAATTGCCCTAGTGATCAGTAACAAAGTAATTCTACTTGTCGTAGTAATTCAAGTATATTTTTCCTACTTAACTACTTACTCAAGTGGTTATGATTTTAGAATACTTTCAACTCTATTTGCGGTTTTCATTTTTCAGTCAAAACTAGGCCTTGAGTGCTCACTTTTTTACTACATGCATTTTGATTCTTCTACCTCTACTTGAGTAGAAATTAAAGGCGTTACTTCTGCTTGACCACAAACGATGACTACTTTGACCACCAGATTCTATATCATCCGTTTGTACAATGCATATCATATTCATAAGTAGATTTTTAAAAGAGCATGTTCTTGGATGAGACTAAAACCGATGTAGTATATGAATTATGGAGAATCGTAGAATTCATACTAATCGCTATTGCACTGAAACTATATAAATAAATATTCAAATGGGAATATATCGTAGCAATCAAGTAATCTTACCTAATGAAACCAATATTGTGTTCAGATAAGCAAGATCGTGCTCGATTGCACAGAAGAAAACATCGACTGGTCGATGATTGAGACTTGCTGGAAAAAGTATCAAGTACGATTCCTGATTCGATTCATAAAGTATTTCCAAACGCATTTATATTTACCTATCATTTTATGTGACTTCGGACCCAATGATCTCTTCCGTGGCTATCTTCAAGTCTGAAAAAAAAATTCCGCATTTTAGTTGGATTTCGTGGATATTGCCGTGAATGGCCAGATACCCGTCGACGATTACAAACTAATTTTGGAGCGCGGGAGAGCAATTTCGGTTCCCCTTCATATCCATGCCATGTTTTACGTTGAGAAAGCAGATGAATTCAGGAAGACGTTAGAAGCTTGTCAGCAAAAGAAGGTAGTACTTATCCAGTATTAGTTGCATTGGATATATTGAACGTTCTTCTCCCACCATCGCACGTTTATCATTGCATTCTGCTGCACAGTACGAGTCTCCTCCACATGAATTAACTTATATTCCATGACCAAGATATCCACCGCAGTTGCGGACTTCGTGATCCCTGGCAATTTGTTCATATAAAGCAGGGGTGTCAAACTCAACTGGCATCACGGGTCAGAGTCAAACTTTCAGAGCACTCGCGCGCCGGACCAGTCAAATGATTCCAAAATATTTCCTCTAAATCCATACCCTTTCTTTTCATTTGAATACTCAATTATAAAACTTATACGCATTATAATAATTACGTTATATCACTGGCCATCTGGTTCTATTCCATCAATACCTTTATTCGCAAACCACCGACTTGGCGAAATTACGATGATTGGCCGGTTAAATAGTTTCTTAAATTGCTAAAACAGCGGCTTTACCGACGATACATGTTGGCATATTGCTATGATAGCTTTGTTTTAGTCAGAATCTGACAATATAGTCCTGTCTATGCGTTGTGAGGAATACAAGCCATTTAACCGTAAACGTAGACGTTGAAATTTGGTTCACCATTGCATGATTCGGGTTTCTCCGGCAGCCAAGGAGATGTTGAGTCATAAGCGCAAAAGGAGTGCGACCACAGATATTTCAATTATATTTTGGTGTCACAATTATATTATCCACTTCCGCAGATAACTATACTTTGTGGTCCGTTTTTCCATAAAACTGTGAACTCACTGAGCACTTTTTTGCCTTCTCTGAAGTGAGTGTCAATTAGGGCTACCATATTTTGGGAGTCTGAAAAGAGGACACCTTTTAAAAAAATTTCAGACTTACAATACAGGAGTAAAATCCGGAAAAATTGGTAAATATATTCCAAGTTTGTATAGTTGGTTGAATAAAAAAAGGTAAACTTTTTGGCTCAGCTCTCGAAAGACCCGCCGGACTGCCTGCTCCGAGAACACTTTCAAAAAGGAAGGCATATGGTAACACTATTGTCAATTGCATTGACTTGTTGCTGATGGTGTCTACAGTGTAACCTCAACACCACTGTCGGATGGTTATAATTGGGCCTATGAACTAGAGGTCGACCGATTATCGACATCGCCGATTATCGAGGCTGATATTTAGAGCTTTCCCGATATCGCGGCCGATATTTAATATTTTAAAAAAAATTCAAAAATTTCGGAAATTCCATGCTCCGTGTTCTCAATCTCAAGAAATCTACGACGCAAAGGGCGATATATGACAGATTTACCCATGCAGGACGAGTTTAACTGGGTGAGCATGCAGAGAAAATATATGCTTTCTGCATTACAATCTACCTTTTCTGGAATGATCCGCAATTCTGTATCATGTTTTGCTTTTTGGGTTATTCCAAATTATAATTAAGCAATAATTATTTTCAATTTCAGTTTTCTCGTTTGTTTTTCTGCTTTCTGTGGCATGAACAAGTGCCCTCTTGCCTAATATATAATATTTTTGGTGAAATTGTTCTCTGCTCGTTCTATCAGCCTTGTGAGTGTGCCGATGTATCGGTATCGGCCTGTAAAAATCAATATCGGTCGACCTCTACTATGAACATTGAACATGCTCGGCATTTACTGTCTTGAGCAGGGGTGGGCAATTATTTTCCTCCGCGGGCCAAATGAGAAGTTGAAAATGCGTTGGCGGGCCGAGTGAAAAATTCTAGCTACATTCTCAGCGTATTTTAATTTTATCTCTAAATTACATTGTCAATAAATGCTGCTCAGTGAATGTGTTGACGTTAGGCAATGAGAAAGTGACGGTCAATTAAAAAAATATCTGTTTGCCGCCATGATTCGAAACAATGTTAAACATGATAGATTTTTAAACCCGCTTACATCCACGTCCTTCTATTAAGACTCTAAAAGAGTGCAACTATAAGGTTAGACATGGCCTGCTAGGCCTAGTAGACCATGGGTTAGAGGAAATCGCGCGGAGCGTGAAAAAAAATCCTCAAATTTCGGCTTTGCGCCCTCTTCAGATGCTTTCACGCCCCCCAGTTCGAGAACCACTTCACAGAAATGTAGGCCTATATGCCAGGGGCGGGCAACTTCTCCAGTCGGCGGGCCGGATATAGGAAAATTAAGTACTTGGCGGGCCGGATTGCTGAATCGATACATTATTTGCCCATTTATTCACATATACATGGAATAAATCGTATTTAAAGAATGTATTTTAACAAAGCAATATTATTTCAAAGCAATTTCTCGCTGATAATGACGAAGCGAATGTTGATTTGAGATCAGCATTGTCATACAGCAGTGGTTCTCAAGCCTTTTTAAACTCGCCCTCCTTTTCGATAGTGGAAGATTCCGCGCCCCCTTATCGCGATATCACAAATATTAAAGAGGTGAATCAGAATGCTAGCCATCCCTACGGATAGTGTGATGGCGTTTAAAGGTTATGCATGGCTATTGATGAGAGAATTCTCAAATATGAAATTTGGACAATAGATAAAGCGAGCTTGAGGTAAATTGCGTGAAGCGCGAAAATTTTTTCAGGTAACTGTGACTTCGCGCCCCTTTAGATGCATGCGGCATAACTATTAGGCGGTGTCTCACAAAAGCCTGGACGTGTGCCGTGCTACCTGTTGGCAGTTACGGAATCAAAAATAAGAAATATCGGCTTGGCGTAAATGACCATTGCAGTCGACAAACACCATGATTACCACAAACAACATTAGGATTAAGTACATAGTAAATGCTGACAATGCAAGTCTTCTCGCTTCGACGAACTTACCAGTAAACCCCACTCTGGCACGCTGGGCAGTGCGCAGTGCGCGGCCGCGGCCCTCGTTATCATGTAAGACGGGAAGCTGCCCGCGGGCTGTATGTTGCCCGGCCCTGCTATATGCGATAGTACAAAGCTTATTGTCTTGACCGCTGCATTCCGAGCAGTGTGCAGCATAGCCTTCATGTTGAGTGAAGCTTGCAGTTTTTCTGAAATTTCCCTTCCCTTGACTAGGTGTTTCGTGTTTTTGTCATAAGACCGACTTTAATCAAAATCATTAATCTCGGCGACATGCTCGGCAAAAACTAAAAGGATGGGTTTACCCCTGACTCCAGTATACAAACGTTTAGTGCTTTGAACCTTTAAATTTCAGTTTTCGGCTTTTTATGACATGCCCGTTCATCTTTTATGGGTGATAGATATGATGAGTCATATAGTAATCGCGAGCACTGATTGACTTGTTTTACGAATAGGGGATTTGGAAACGTATCACGTAACAATTTAAAACACATACCGTATAAGTAATGCGACAATGGCAACAAAGAAGGTTGGAAGTTGGAGCTAAACTATATTGAATGAGTGATTTCTTGTGACTTTAATTGTAACTCATACTTTGCCATATTGTCTTTATTTTGAATATGAATTAGACATGCCAGGTACTGTACTTAATCAGCGTAATCGTAGCATATTAATGAACAGGCTTCAAAGTTAACGAATTTCCAGTTCATTTGATACAGCCTATGGTTTTAGTCCTTCAAAAAGCAAGTTTTATGTTTTGAATTCCAAGCAACCTTTCGCGGGCCGCACAGAATAGCTTCGCGGGCCGCATTTGGCCCGCGGGCCGCACTTTGCCCAGGTCTGGTCTTGAGAGAATGGAAGTGTTTCGTACTAAAAATCTCGACATTTGTTAGAAATGTGCCGGATAATATGGCCATTTTTTAGAATTGCCTAGCGGGCCGGATGCGGCCCGTTGGCCATATGTTTGACACCCATGATCTAAAGTATATTGTAAAATATCATGGCCCCTGGTGAAATGGTCAGCAATAGTGGTAAGCTTCATTGTAAGACATATTACTAATAGTAATAATTTGTCACCGCAGATCGAATATATCAGATGCATATTCGAAGAAGTATATCGTCCTTCACTCGATGAGATTTCGTCTCTCGTCAACAACTCAAATTTGAAGAAAGTTACATTGATATACCGGTGGGAAAAAGCTATGTTGAAAGGAAACGAATTGAAGAAAATCCGGAAGATTGCAAATGATCTCGATACTGAGTTGGAAGTTATAGAATGTGAGTCATTATTTGGTTGCATTGTATCTTAGATACGTTTTATTAGGTATATTACATGAACGCGATCACTTTGAATGAAATGGTCAATTCACTTAACAGGTCCAATTCGTTACCAACGCTGGAAATCATGGGCTCTAGTTTAATGCATGACATTGTGTCGTTACCAGGGTTATGTGATAACACACGGTATTCATGAATTTTAGTTTAATTCGATATTCCATACTTAATACGATTAATTGTTGTGGGAATTCAGGCATCATCTCTCACACGTTGCTGATTGTGAGCTTGCATATCAATTTCGAATCAAGGCATCGTTAAAGTGCGTCAAAATACACTTTTACTTGACAATGTCGAGTATGCCAAAATTAGTATTCACCATAAAAAATTGTTGACGTAGAGGTAGTATACGAACAAAACTACTTGAGTAAGCAAAACAAGTATATAATAATAAGTACTACAGAAAAGCACAACTACTTCGCTGCTGATAGTACTTCTACCTTTAAGGGGCGTGATAAAGATATATTGAGCTTGATAAGGGGACGATAAGTCAAAGAAACTTGTAAACCACTTTCACATACTAATATAACTATGTAACAAATTTAATACTTCATGTAGTTTATTTGCGACATCTGGTGACCAAGCGGACTTCGATTGGTTCCGAGAGTTGCTAACACGAGTTCATGAATGATTAGAGGTAGTCAAAGTAGTCAGAGTTAATACTCATGGAGAACTATAAGTAGCATCGTAAGCTGCTGCTGATATACAAGTAGAAGTAGCAATTTTCAAGAAATAACAAACTGACTTGAGATGGAAGTAGAAAGTGTATTAGTCTGAAATGTAGTCAAATAAGTAGTTTCAAAAAGTAGGTTTGGTCGAAGGACCGCATACTTTTAGCAGTTTATAGGAGATATCTACTTTCGAAATTGCAAGATATGCGTTCGCGGCTAATGCAAAAGGACTAATGACACTGCAAGTGAGTGGAATATTTGAAAATATATTCATGCAGTCACCGTGATACATGCGCTATTTAAGGCGGCTCCTATAGGAATTGCACTGAAAACGATGACGAATACGCAGCTAGGAACAACTTGATGCTTTCAAAATCAATATTGTATAACGTAAGTAGTTTTTACGAACAACTGTGACAGGAAGTAGTCTAAAATGACAACCCCTTGAATAAGCGATGCAAGTAGACAGCACTACTTGAGTAGTCTGATAAAGTAGAGTTACTCCATTACTAACCACCTCTCCGGAGGACTCGTGGTTTTATGTTGTGCAGCATCCCACTTTTAATATTGGCGTTTCAAGATACAAATCATTTCATCACCGGGAATTTACGTTGATGTACATTGTGCATTCTTTTAGGTTGAACTGAATTATAATCAATAACATTGCATTAAATCCGAAATCGTTATATCCAACCTAATCAAGTGCTATAAATCTTAAAATAGTATTCGGGATTACTTTGTTCGATTTACCTTTGATACGAAAACGAATATGCGAGTACATATTCGTTCTGTGAAAGTATCTCACAGAACGTGGAACTGGTGCGAATATAAATCGAGTATAAATTTAGTGGTTTGGATCGATTGACATTGCGTAAATAATTGGCTGCATTTTGCAGGGAATGTTTTACAAATGGATTAGAGTTACTTTCACACATTCTCATATCTAATTGTATTAGATATACGTCATATACATTCTACTGTCGGGGCATCATATTGTGTGTGATTTCTCATTTCACTGCCCACTGTCATAACTATAACACATTAAAACGACACTGCGCTCTAAATATAATGTTGTCTGAAATGAAAGTGGAGAATGTGAAAAACATTTTGGCAGCAGCAATATTCCCTTTGAAAGCCACCGCTTTTGAACGGAAACAATAACAAATAATTTCACGATTTTACGAATCTACTCTATGCATCTCTCTGGTATAGAGGCCACGCGTCATCTCTTTTGCCTGATTTTAGATCAGTGGTTCCCAACCTTTTTCGACTCAACGCCCCATTTCCAAGCACCAGAGCGATCATCACCCCCAAATTTTGTGAACCGAAAAATGGGCATACAAACTGTAATGACCGGCGGGCTGAATAAAAAAAAGGTTAACTTTTCGGCTCAATATCGAAGTTTTACACTTTTGCAGCTTAATTTTCGTGGGTTGACTATAAAAAAGTCATTTCTGCGACTTGGCTTTTATATAGCCGTTTTAAAGCGCCATCGCCTCCTATCTTCCCCTTCGCTATTTTGCCCCCTGTCGCGCCCTTTGTCCATTTTCGCCCACTTATGAGACATTATTAAATCTTTAGATATGTGCGAAAATGAGAAATCGAAAATCAACATGCCTCCTGATCCTTGTCTCGGCCGCTTTTATCTGCTTCCAAAAATACACAAGGCGAAAATTCCTGGACGTCCCATCGTCTCGTGCAACAACACGCTAACAGAAAAATATCTGGATACGTGGAAGCACATCTAAAACCATTGGTAAAAAGAACACCAAGTTTTTGTCGGGACACTAGAGATTTCTTGAACAAACTCAACAATTTCAAGGAATTGAAAAAGGGCACGATATTAGCTACCATGGATGTCTCATCACTATACACCAGTATTCCACATACAGATGGTATGGAAGCTGTTGAAAGATCCTTAGACGAAAGCAGACACCCGATGAAAGAAAGCATCATGGAACTTATCAGATTCACGCTGACGCATAACACCTTCGAATTTAATAACGATATATTTCTCCAACTTCAAGGTACGGCAATGGGCACGAAATTCGCTCCACAGTATGCAAATATCTTCATGCACCATTTCGAACAAGATTTTATGGAGACGCAAAAATTACAGCCAATATTCTACACAAGATATATCGATGATATATTTATGATATGGACCCACGGCGAAGCGTCACTAAAAAGTGTTCACGAGTCGATGAACGACTTTCATCGAAATATCAGGCTGACTATGGAAAACTCGACGAGCGCAGTCCCATTCCTCGATACACTCGTCCAAATTGAAGAAGGGTATGTTACCACATCACTTTACCGCAAAATAACGGACTCCGGTAAAATTTTGAACTTTCACCGTTTTCATCCGATGCATTGTAAAAAAGGCATAATATACAGCAAAGCTCTCCGAATACATAGAATTTGTTCAAAAAAAGACGACAGGGATAATCATCTGCAAGTTTTAATGGATGAACTAATAAAATCAGGCTATGATCAACATCTGATAAAAAGTCAAATCAACAAGGCCATCAACGTTCCACGCGAAGAACTTCTCAATTGCAGTACCAATAATAATAATGACGACGACAAAAACGACCGCAGAGTGCCTCTGGTTACTACATATTTTCCTGGAGCTGAAAAGATCCGCAGTATTTTACGGAAACACCAACGGATATTGGAAAATGATCCAAAATGTAAAAAGGTATTTCCAAAAAGGCCTCTCCTTGCCATCCGACAGCCACGAAACTTGCTGAGCATCTTGGTGAACAGCAGGCTACCTCGCTCAAGACAGAAAAACGGCGTAGAAAATTGCGGACAAGCATCGTGTAAGACATGTGCGATTCTCGATATCAGCACCGTGATTTGCAGAGGGCAAACCAAGCACAAGACCAATGGCCACTACACATGCAAGTCCAATAACTTGATATATTTAATTCGTTGCCGAAATGGATGTGGCAATGCCTGGTACGTTGGAGAAACTGGTCAACCACTCCATAAGAGAATAAATGGTCATCGACACGATATTTCTAAATGCAACAGATCGAAGCCTGTCGGTGAGCACTTTTCTTCAGCAGGACACTCAGCAAATGATATGATAATCAACGTGTTGGCCGGGAACATCGAGAACTCAATCATGCGCAAGGCCACAGAACAAAAATACATCGACCTATTTAACACGTTCCACCAAGGGCTAAATATTGATCGAGGCTGCATGTCACATTACACCATGCGGAGCTGCAGTTGATATATTCGGCGGGTGTACATTCAAGTACTGTAAACACTCTATCAAATCTCATTTTCAGTGCCACAACTTGCTGTAGCCGTTTAAAATACGAACTTCGACTTTCCTGTTTATGACGTCATAAATGCACACATTTTTCTGATCGGAAAGTATTTTTGTCTATGATGTCACAATATGCATATGTTTGAATTCAAAATCTTTTGCGTTACTTTCACTTTAACACCTGATGAAGGAGCGGCGCTCCGAAAGCTCGTGCAATAAATATAATTATTACTTTGCAAGTGGACGTTAAATAAGGTGTGAAAGCAACCAAGATCTTATTATTATCTATATCGTCTGCTATCGGTTCAACGAATTATTAAATTGTGTGTTGTATGTATGCTGTTCATGGTGTGTTGAATCTTAAAATACACTGCGCTACTGTACGCTACCATGGTCAGTAGGAAGTTAGATCGCACACCCTCCAATATGCAATTATGTCATACCTTTTGCATGTCAACCTACATCATGTGTATGGGAATTGAAATGACCTTGTCAAATTTCGACGTCGTCCCTCTTCTAACAGAGACCTTGCCTATGGAAGATCATCACGTGACATATCATTTTAAGTCCCATTCATACGATGCTCATCAGTTGGATCATAAAGACATTCGTACGGCAATCTCAACCGATCAGATGTAATCTGACGAACATCAATGTCTAACGGACTGAAAGGCACCATATGGGTAAGTTCAGATTTTCTTTGATCGCCAAATCAATGATCTCGGATAGGAGAGTTTTTTATTCTGTGACATCACCACCGATATGATTACTTCTGTCTGTAACAAAAAGTCTCAACACATTGGTTGACTGTAAAGTTTGAATTTGAGTCGATTTTGAATCGAAGTATCTTTCCTTTGTCATTACAGACAAGGTCTTTTTATCGATCAGATTCAAGCAATTTGCAACTTTCAAGCAACGGCATTTTCAATTGTAATACGAGGTGAGTTTAATACCGCGACATACTTTTCAAGACACAATTGGAATTGAGATCGACATTGTAGGCGCAATACAATTATGTTCTTGTAACCCAGTGGTTGTCAAACTTCAATAAAATTCACAAAACGGTCATTTGCAATTTTTTAAATGACTCACACGCAGTCAATGTCTTGAAATTTGAAAATGACTCGATTCGAGTCAAAAGACGAAGTGATTGAAATCAAATCATTTTCCAATTTTAACCCTAGACTGCTCAGGTTGGGGTCAAATAGACCCCAGGCGAACAAAAATGTGAGACATATTTTTTTGTGCGGTCGGATTGTTCTTTCCAGACATGTAATCCTCAATGGTGTTATACACTATCATTCCGAATAAAGCATTAGCTGATTATCGCTAATACCTCGCCGCAATGAGCTATTGATTGCGCATGGGTCTGATTTTGCAAGTATAGTGGGCAGACTAAGTAATTATCTCCTCATTGTGATCGGATGGATTTCGACTTTTAGTTGCTGCTTGGCATTGGTTCTGTCACTTGCAGTCTACTAGATGATCAAGAAAATCCTGAAGAAGGTGAAGCTGGCAGTGATGGGTGGTTAGGAAAAGACGGTACCACGTTTTGGAGAAAGATTGCTCCGACTGCCAGTCGAAGTGCAGCGAATATGATAAAGTTTTCACCGGGTCTCACTGGGCCCGCACTAGAAGCTAATAACTGCATTGATTATTGGAAGCTCTTCTTTACACCACAAGTGATAGATTTACTTGTTGAATTTACAAACAAGAAGACACCTGAAGAAGCCCAAAACCACAAAGAGAAGTGCAGGGTAGGGCCAAGTAATTCAGTGGAGATGGAAGCTGTCATTGGTCTTCTTCTTCTGGCTGGGGTTCATAAAGCTCATGATTGTCACTTGATGAGTTTTGATATCTTCAAGGTAACAATGTCATGCGAAAGATTCCGATTCACTTGGCGATGTCTTCGGCTCGATGACATTACCACACGCGAAGATAGAAAAAATGACAAATTTGCGATAATTCGAACAATATCGGATATGATATTGAACACCTTCAAGAGAAATTACGTGTTGTCTGAATTTGTGACAATTGACGAAATGCTTTGGGGGTTTCGAGGACGGTGTTCTTTCCGACAGTTATTCGAAACGAACCGGCAAAATATGACATCAAACTACATGCCCTGTGTGATGCAAAGACTTGCTACACCTACAATTTTGAAATTTATTGCGGGACGTAACTGGACTGGCCGTACAAAGTCGACAACTCGGCCAAAGAAGAAGTGACACGGCTGGTGTCTGATATATCAGGATCTGGCAGAAACATCACATCCGATAACTGGTACACCAGTATACCCTTGATGACATCATTGCTTCACGACCATAAACTGACAGCAGTTGGCACCCTTTGAAAGAACAAGAGAGAGATACCTCCTGCGTTCATTTCTCTGCGGGGGAGGGAGGTGTACAGCAGCATTTTTGGATTTCAAAAATATATGACACTGCTGTCATATCTTCCAAAGGGCAAAGGCTCAAAGAAAATTCTTACCATGGTGAGCAGCCAGCATCACGATGATAAAATTGATGAAAGCTCTGGTGACGCTCGGAAATCAGATATAATAACATTTTATAATCAAACAAAAGGTGGCGTCGACGTGGCAGACAGAATGGTGGCAAACTATTCCTGTTCTCGCAATAGTAAGCGCTGGCCTCTGACGATCTTCTTTGGATTGATGAACTTGTCTGCATGCAACGGCTATATATTATCTTTGCTGGCTAAATGTAACCGCGCGAAGAAACAAACACACAAAGGATTTGCAATGGAAATTGCACTGACCCTAACAAAGAGAAATGCAGTGTCCAGGCAAAGAAAAAAATACTCACTTGCGCGTCCGCACAAAATCGCGTCTAAAAGAATTTTTCCGGGAGAAGACAGTACAATTGCACCAGCAAAGCTCTCCAAAGCTGCACGAGGCAGATGCTGTCTTTGCGGTAGAGCATAAGACCGGAAAATAACAGAGAAAAGTGGAAAATGTGGGAAATTGTCTGCCAAACATACTCTGTGAAAATAGTGACATGTCAAGAGTGCATGGAGCCGGATGATTCGGATTGAATCTACTTTGTTGTTGTCGTTGTTACTCTGTTGCATTGTTGTATTGTATTGTCTTGACTTGTTGCTATTTCTTTGTTATTATAATTAATTGTTGGGGGGTGTTTGACCCCATATCGCTATTTGCGTATTGGCGTTACGCCTCAGCCGGAACTTTGCAATGGGTAGACAATAGGGTTCAAAAAGGGAAGATGCATCGTTATAACGTCATGCAAGAGGTTATTAGACAGCTGTATAGCGAAATTGGTAAGACAAAAAGCATATTAACTGCTGGGGTCTAATCGACCCCACCAGAGCGATCGTGTAACGATAATCCACCTGAGCAGTCTAGGGTTAAGATAATGACTCGAGTCCGACTCGGGTGGAGTCATTACTACCCTGGCTCTAGCTTTACACGCTATCTGGCGATTTATGTAGCAGTAATTCTGTTCATTTTCAAGCAATCACAAGTGATTTACCAGCTTTGTTGCAACTACTTGAAGTAATATTTCAATGCGGTAGTTCTGAACAGTACTTGTGTCATTAGCATTAATAAGTAGATTGAGACAATGCACCGCCGGCTTGAGGTACTAATTTGTTAGTAAATTTCAAATTGCGACAATCATCTTCTCCATTAGCCGATAATGAACAGTAGCAAATTCAGACTTGCAATAGCTCGATTCATGACTAGACTCGAGTCCCAAACAGTTCCTCAACCTGTTACGCGAACTTGAATCAAGTCATATAGACTGTCTTGAGTCATATGTGTTGGTTGAATCATACCCCACGACTCGAGTACTAGTCGAGTCAATATACAAAGCGTCTCCAGTCGAGTTGAGTCATGTGCCACTTCCGTTTTCCAAGTAAATGCCTTGGCTCAAGCCAACGAAAAATTCGAATTATGGGAATGATTTCCTCCCTCCACTTTGAATCAGTAATAATGATGCAGTCCATAGCCGTGTGAAAACAGTCGGTGATTCTCTACCTCCGAACACATTTACGAGCGCTATTCATATTTATGACACTTGTATTTTCAAACGGCACATTTCCCGGCATATATCTCTCGATACCGCAAAATATAGTTTCAAAGTGACACTGTATATTTGGATATCCGTAAAAATGTGGGTGTACCTATATAGTCAATGTCGACCATGCCACCGATGGACAATGTCACAACTATACTGGAATAGCATCAATTTCGGTAACAATCTCGACTCTGCGCTGCCAGTAACTATTTCACCAATCTACTTGAATAGCATCAATGGTATCCACTAACCAGTATCTCAACTCTACTAGGGCGTATTATATCGACTCTAACTGGAGCTATCACATTATTCGACCAGAATAGTATTAATCAATGCCTGCCTCTATCTCCATTAGGGCTGTTCAAAAACAATTTTTTCTTTCCAATTTCACTTGCTACGGAATGAAATTATTATGTTGGCTAAAACAACGCTGCACACCAAATTTGACTCAATTCCAACGAGTAGAAGCGAGATTCTTGCCGTATTTTTTTTTAATTTATCATATGAAAAATATATAATATATTTGAAAATTGATCTGTCTACTCCATAAAATTGTTAGGTTGCCAGTAGAGATGATGCATACCAAATTCGGCTCAATTCAAACCACTAGAAGCGAAGTTATTGCAGTAGCAAAACTTCTAATTCCATGATTTTATAATAAATAACAATTTAAGAATTAGTCACGGTAAATACTATTTTACTCAAACCCAAATTTCTCTACCACAATAACTAGGCTTCTACTGGTGGGAATTGAGCCAAAATTGGTGTGCATCATCGATACTGACAGCCTAACAATTTTATGGGGTCAGAAGAAAGTGTTTTATTTTTTTTAATGATAAATTCAAAACTTTCTACTACAAGAATTTTTCTTCTACTTGGGTTGGAATTGAGTCAAATTTGATGTGCAGCGTTGTTTTAGCCAACATAATAATTTTATCAAGTAGTCAGTGTAATTCCAAAGAAAAAAATTGTTTTGAACAGCCCTTTTTATCCATCTTGTTGTCTGCTCTATATATCCCTCACAATTAATACCCCCATTCTTCACGATAGCATGAAACTGCCTCCAGATTTTATGCAATTCAACATTATAGGAATATACAAACGAAAATTAGCGCCTTGTCTCTGACTTTGGTATTGCAACCTTGTTGTGGGCTGGACTTAATCATACTCTCGGTGGTCTCCAAATAGTACAGTAAAAACAACAATTTTTTAACAAGTCAGGTTAACAAGTTAGGTTTTAGCAGGGTTGTAATGACTCGAGCCACAATTTTTCGTTCAGCACAACTTGAGTCAAGTTATTTTCTTAACGCAAAATGACTCACTTCGACTCAAGTCTTAACACAATGACTCAGGCTCGGCGCATTGCTCCCTCACGTGCAGTTGGTCTTGATTCGGTGGTGAATTGAAAATGATTTGACTTGACTTGAGCCGAAGTTTTAGCCTAACAGTTTATTGGACTTGTGACTTGGAACCTTGCGACTTGGTCGCAGGTTTGGGTTTCACATGTAAATATTCTTGTACCAGTTGTGGGGTGGGCAACTTTTACACAGTATGACACAAGAATTGCAGTATTCTGAATCTTGATGCATGCCAAGTCCAAAGTAGGTTATCAGCTCTGTCATGACACGATGCAGGAAATTCGTTCCAAATTTCTGAATCAATTCAGTAACTAATGAACTCGCGTACATTTCTGAAATTGAGATTTAAAATCGTACTATATTTGGCAGACCTGCAATGTGGTCTATGGCATGGTACGGTATAATAAACGTTCGCATTACTGATTTTATCAACGTAATGTTCCAATACATTTGTATCATAATGAATCATCATAACATCCAAATGTTATAGTTCCCGTATGACTGGACATCGTCTGATTATTCTCAACCTTTTTGACTCATTTTAGCAGCTATTATCTACTAACTTTGAAAGCTCACGTTCGCTGTTTCAACTCGAAGTTTTGGTCTGCTCTGAAAATTGCTAATCGCTTGGCATCTGACTCTATTTTGTTTCCTGAAAACTTTCAGTTGATATTGTCTACTTGAACTAGCAGTTCAAGTGGTTATGTTTTTAAATTATTTCCACTTCAACTTTCAGACCAGACTACTTACTTTTGCAATTTAAATATTAAAAAGTAGAAAGTAGTTTTGTGGTAAGTAGCATTACTTATCGCAGTGAATTACAGCCCCCTGTGTCGAGGTAATTTAGAATATTACGAAGATTCTACCTATGTATTGTGTGTTAGTGTCATGAATCATTATGCTTTCATCGTGAAGCTACTTCGAAAGTAGCCCCCTCCCGTTAACCAATTACCACTTGTAAAAAATTGCAATATTGACTACATTCACCACTTGTGGTTTTCTGTGTAGGAACGTGAGCCACTGAAAGTCTCAACGCAACAGAATGGAAGAAACGTGAAAAGATCGAAAATGCAAAACGGGTCAAACTGGGATATTCAAGTCTTTTTCTCCACAAGTCGACTCTGAGTTCACAATCCTAGAAGTATAAACGGTAAAAATTGAAGGTATGTCAGAATCACAACTACCATCATAGATAGTAATTACCTTAGAGCACTGGTCCCTTACCGGGTTTCATACGATAACCCCAGGGATTTGCGCTGAGCCTGATTTGCACAAATAGATCGTTTTTAGCTCTCCAAATTTGATTGGAATTAAAATGATGGATACAAATCAGACTAGAATTATACCTAGACATTCTTTTCCTAATTAGATTAGAATTAGAGTCAAATAAGATTGAACTTAGAAATACTCAATTCACGAAAACTTGGACATGGAATGGTGTTCGGTTCATATCAGATCAAACCTCATTCTGATAAGTGTGAGAATGACAAATGTCTGCACACCAACCTTGACTCGTTCCGCATGGTGCGGTTCACCTGTAACGTGTTCGGGAAAACCAGAAGTTAGATTAGAATTGAAATTGCGGCTTTGAAACACTTCACAAATTATTTTAAAATTAGATTACCGGCATTTTCTCCTAACTAGTATAATTTGACAACTAGAATTATCTTGACCATGTGTGTGATATCAAAAGGATAGCAACGAATTTCTCACTAAATTAATGTTCAGATTCTTTGTTGTGAATCTCATACTTTTGTTATCACATTCCGCGGTGACGTTTTTGGAAATTTTACCGGCACGGCTGATCAAGTTGAGAAATGCTGTTGTGTATTTTTGCTTGCAGCAGTATCGCCTACAGGCCCAGTGCACGTGTAAACATCTCTCTAATGGGGGTAATCCAAGTAATCGCTTTATTTGGCCTTTAAATGACATGTAAGCAATAACACAGGGTTGCAACTCCTGTGTGGCACAAAAGCTGTACTTCACTCGTTTTATAACAAATCGAGGGATTATAATAAAACAATGACGATCCATGTATTACTGCAGTAACATTCAACAATGAACTCATGCAAGGCTGTGTCAGTTGCATACCCACAGTTAATTTCGTAGAAAAGATTGGTACAAAGAAGTCCACCATAAAAATTGAAATTATACAGAGTACTGTATGCTCGACAGTGCGACAGTTGGTTGGATGTCAAAAAGTACAATTTGACACCTATATGCCTGTGTTACACAGTAATACGGTATTTAAGGAATGGTTTGGTGTCCAAATACATTGTGCTACAAGACAACTAACCTCAAGGTATAACTGATGTGTGCTTTATGCGATACGTGCCAAATACTGCAGTATAGCTCAGCTGTAAATAATTTATTCCACCACAGTACTGTATATTGAATGTGACATGCTCCTTTATTCTCAACCATGAAGCGAACAATTGATTTTCCGCTTAATTTGGGTAAAAGTGAGAGGAACCAAAGTGTCTGAATTGAACAGATTCGACTATATATATTTTCATTGCGACCAACTTACACATTTACTCTATGAGCACTTCGATAAACTGATGCCATTATGTTTTCAGGAACTTCTCTTGTCTGAATGAAAAGTTTGACGTGGCTTAGTCATCACAAAATCTGGAGTGATGAGAGATCCGAAGACTTTCAATGAAGATGGAGTTGGAATATCGTTGGAAACGTGTTCATTACCTTAAACAAGCATAAGCAATGCTGAGCACGCTTTGAAAAGTTTCAGTAACAATCCAGACAATCTCGGGCTGATCAAGCGGCCCATAGCCGAATTTTGATTGGGAAACAGGTGACGTTAGGTTACACATAGGCTTTTCTAATTTTCTGGTCTATTTTCTGCTTTTATTCCTCCTTGACAACACTTGGTAATAATTCAGTCAACAAGGAAGAATCTTTCATAATTTCTTGAAATAAAATATACCAGCTGACGTCTACAAATTACTGGATATGCGGGAGGCGCAACTAGAGCTCGATCCGCCTACTTAACTACAAAAGTCGCAAAACAGCTACCTTTAAAGATCTGCAACTAGCTAACTAGATCGCATGTCGCTGTGCATTGTCGATTGTCGATAATTGGCAGCACTGATAATTATCATTAAATTGCATTATAATGCAAATTACTGAATTGCTAACGAGATAAGAAATATTGGATAGAGAATCAGTACTTCTAAATGACAGGGTTTCTTGTTAAAATGGGGATGCTGTAAACTCCCAACACCCTGGCCACGCCAGTCTCTGCAGTGATGACTCTGAGCTAGATAAAACGCCGGGATCACGATGACGCGAGTTTCCGAAATGTTGGCAGCTAGTTAGTTTAATGCGCTACTGAAACTAAATCTACTCGTTTTTCAAAATCCAAAACAATAACTAATCAAAAAACCAGTTGTTAGTTGACTGCGAACTAACTAGATCGGTAGCTTGTACAAGTCTGCATACCAGCCAATCATATTATACTCAGTGAAGCCTGAAATAGTATGTGAAAGAATACGCTCTTAATGGGATGTAGAACTTGTTGGCCACCCGAATGGATTTTGAGATACTGCCACTCATTATTGAAACATGATGTTTTGTAAAAGTTGATGACCACTGACAAGCTCCTTGCAGTATTCATTGATAGGGTTTGTGAAAATCGAGTGTCCGAGTGATTTGACCATGAATCGAATATTAGGCATCAAGTCAAGTACCACTACTCATAGGGGTATGGGTAATGTGGAAAGTGCAAATATGTACCTTTCATGCAACCACAAAGAATATAATGCCGGCTCTACGTCATATTAAAAATAGCAGTGGTAGTGGTTAGTAGGGCTGGTCACGATGATATCAATACTCGAATCTGCTTCAATTAATATATGTAATGATTCTAGTCGACTAGTGAAATTTTGGGAGTGCTGATATTTTACGCTCCTTTCCGATGAAATGTAATTAAATAATGAGAAATATAGTTTCGACGGTATTTTCTACTGTTGGAACATTGCAATCTCGACTGGCCATATCGGAGCCTACGGAACATGTAGTGCAAAGCTATGAATGTTATTGGGATTAACATATTTCCGAAGTCATGATCGACCAACAGCATTGTCACAGTGCAATGAGATAGGCATTGTTGATGAAATATCAAAGTGCGGACATGATATTCTTTGTAGTAGCATAAAAGGTATATATATGAACTTTGACATCTCAAATACTGTTATTTTGTCATAATCAGTGATACTCGAATACTCCACCGGGCTCGAAGCCTAATGTGTTATTCAGTATGGAATCCATCACGTAGTCGATTTCGCACAGCCCTATTAGTAAGGAGACGAATAATTTTTCTAGTTGACTCAAATTGGTAGAGGTAATACCGATTTCAGATGCGCGGTCCTTTGATCATTGTGATAAGCCCAATATTTTAGAAAATATATCAATTTACTGTGATTTGAGAGCTATTTTTCCCGCTCAAATCAACCGATTCCTACCTTTTAGGGAAGTTTTGGAATACAAAGGACAGCGTAAAGCCAAATTTCTCACGAAACGGAAGCCTAAGTACAGGAAATTGACTCGTCGAATGAAGCGATACTAAATCAAACGCAAACCGCCAAGTTTTGACAGAAAGTCATCGGAATATTCAGCCGCTCACAGGAAAAGACAGAGAACGTTACAAAACTCTGGGTTCCAGAATGGGAAAACATTCGATCTACATATTCCACAGATGCGACTATACTTTCGTTTCAATTAAAGTCAGTACGACAGCCAGCGTTGATGAATGATACGAAACCAAAAAGAGCAAGATTGTGGTACAAGTTCGACGTAGCAGAGAACTCAACAGCGTGTCCAAGCAGCAGAAAGTCACGAAAAACGATTGAGTGCCAAAGGCAAGCGAGAATAGACAGCGTTCGGGGGAGAGGCCAGGAAATCAAAGGAAGACGCGACTGGCAGACACAGATTGTTTGGCGATCTCGTTTCGAAATACGCTCACGCCTTTTCCAGTAAACTCGAGTCCTGCTCAAGTCACACGACTCAAAACTCTAGCAGCCGATACTACATTTCATTGCAACTTTCCAATATAGTAAAGTTGCATTATTATCTGTATTTCGTCTATCAGTACTCGTACATCAATTTAGGGCCAAAGTCTGTTAGAAATGATGGAAATCAGCATATAATGAATGTGAGGCATTTGATATCACTCAAGCATAGTTGTAAAAATTTGGTTTGAACATTACATGAGCTCGAAACTGAACTGTGAGCGCAATGACTTGGACACTGACTCGACCCTCCGTAAAACGACTCGGATTTCATGCGGGGATGAATTGAAAATGACTCGACTCATTCGAGTCAAAAGTATAAAGTAAGATTAACTTGGGACTCGGAACCTTGTGACTTGGTAACAACCCCTGTATTCGAGCTTTGTAGCGAACAATTGAAACGCCACATTGATTGATTTTTGTGATCATTTTGTCGGTGCTAAACTATGACGATTTTTATCAATGTCATGGTAATTTTGGGGCGCGTTACAGTGCCCAGACCAGATTAAAATCAGCATTACCTTTCGTTCAAGGCCGCTTCAATAATTGTTGCACTTAGGTCGTAAGCTGTGTCCCATGGTGCTTACCAAGTCGCGAGGTCCTGAGTCACAAGTTAATTCTTCTTTCATAATTTTGACTCGATACGAGTCGAGTCATATTCAATTCAGCACCGAGCCATAGTCAGGGTTCAAAAGCTTAAGTCGAGTCACAGTGTTGATAATTGAGTCTGAGTCAGGCTCATTGACGCAAGTACAAGTCGAGTCAATAGACAAATTGCCATATTTTATAAATTGACGCGATTCAAGTCTAGTCACAAAAACTGCAAACCTGTCATAGCCATTTACGAAGCTACCATATATTGCTAGTCGCGTCTGGTTGCTTAATAACTTACTGTGTAATCACATGATTACGATGTTTCCGTAGTTTAGTCGTATTATACTTATATACTCACACTGCCTCCTGTCCCCGTCTGGGTGAATAAACACAGTTTACAAGTTGACGTGGTGTATTTTAGTCAGTAGCAGGTAAGATCATTGTCAGTAGAACAGCTTCAATCGAAATCACAGCAGCCTCGGTGCACACTTGTTTCTTTCAGGACAAGAAATGAACGTAGATAGGATGTGCATAACGGCTCAAAATAGATAAGTTACCCCCAGCACTACCCAACCCCCCACTACCCAGAACTGGAGAGGCGCGAGAGTAAGGAGAAAGTGGAGGCGGCTTGACTCAAGAGAGAGTCAAGTCCCCAAAGAAAAGACTCGACGAGTCCTGACTCAAGAGAGAGAGTCAAGACTCGAAGAGAAAAGACTCACCAAGACTCACAACAGCACCACTATAATAAATAAACAAAGAATCGGTCACCGTAAATACTATTTTATTCAAATCCAAATTTTTCGACGGCAATAACTCCGCTTCCACTGGTTGGAATTGAACCAAATTTGGTGAGCATCGTTTCTATAGACAGCCTAACACTTTCATGGGGTGAACAGAAAATTTTCAATTTTTTTTTATTATTCATTTTTACATAATAAATAGAAACTTTCTTCTCCTGTAGCAAAGCGGTTACTGGCTGGAATTGAACCAAATTTTGTGTGTAGGCCTAAATTAGGTAACCTAACAATTTTATCAAGTAGCCAGTACGATTTGAGAAAAAAGTCATTTCTGAAGAGCCCTTCTGTGCACGCGTTGCTTATTTTGTGTTCTAGACATGCAAGAGTTTTCGACTGATTCCAGTGGAGAAAGACGCCAGCTGGGCAAGATGAAACATTCCTAAAGTTGAAGGACTTTTACATCAATGTCTTATTTAATGATTATTTGTGTACGAACATCGAAGAAAGAACTGTGACATCGGGCGACATGGTTAGAGTGGATGTCACCTCAAGAGAGCGCAATTAAATCCAACCGCAACTGGTCGTTCGGCATCCTCCTATCTGTTCATATAGTTCATATCGCATTTTACATTATGTGTTTTGTTCAGATATAATATAATCTGATTGATATTGATACGACTCGGCAGATCGACATAGCAGTGCGATCACGGTCATCGTAACCGGATGACCGAACCGCAGCTGTCCTCACGTAGTGCATAGCATCATATACTTTTTTTTCAAATAGTCGATTTGTTGTTGGAGTACTTCTTATTATGTATGTCTGTAATAAAGTTTAACAACGCAAACAACTTGGAAGTATGGAAACATGGTATTTAATTATTACTGGAGTTTAAACCAGCAGCAAGGAACTAAATGAGAATTGAATCAACGAGATGTTAGAGCCACTTTCTGGGATGTGGGCGATATACCGGTAGAATCAGAAACTGGAATATTTTCCTTAGGAGCTTTTTGGACATGAATGAGCTTTCTCGTGTAACCTTTGACGCATGTGGGATACTCTGTACTGCAAAGGGCAAGTGCAAAACGATGTACGCAGCGGTTACTAGGCAAGCAGTTTCCAAGGGCGTCATGCATCAATGGCTTCTCATCTTACCGACCGTATACGGCAACCAAATGTGTGATAAAGAATAAATCTTGAACAAGCATTTCAGTTCTAAATTGCCGTGGCGGTATTGATATCAGCTCCATAGGGAGTTGGTTCCAAATTTTCGCACCGACAAAATGCTAACTATTGCGTGATGAAGATCGGTAGCGAATTAGAATTTCTTGATACCTGTCTAAAGTTATAAAATGATAATTAAAGTATGACCTGTTTGTGTGGAAGATAGTGTGCATCATCTTTGCCTTCTCATACTGAATTAGTACGGCAATTCCGAGTATACCATGACTTCGCTATTCATGGAGAATTCGTCGCCTGGGGGTAATTTACTAATGATACGAAGACCATGGTTCTGGAGAGTTTTGATTTTCGTAAGGTTTGTTACATTTGTATGTACCTATATATTTATTGAATATTGAAGTGGAAATTGAAAGATAGCAAAATACACTGCACGCAGTACGTTTTGCGGCATTAAATATTCCAATCGTGTAGCATGCACGTAGCTCTTGACAATTTCGAGGTGACCGAGTCGATGTCAGGTTTCCATGACAATTTACAATCGACTAGAATTCCAAGATAGCAAACGTGATCGGCTTGGTTAATGATAGTTTGATTGATTCTTACAGAAAACAGATTGATTTTCTGTGAATTGGAATTATTAAGTAAGAGAAGTTGGGTTTTACGGCACTTCTTCGTTATTCCCCACACATCCAGAAGTTATCACCATGAAACAAATAAATGATTTCCATGAACATGTGAAAATTTATAAACGTCAAAATAAATTGTTTTTCGCGTTGGGATTAGGGTTAGGGGAATGTTAGGGTCGGCTGGGAGATATTAGGGTCGGGGAAGGGAATATTAGGGTAGGGTTGCGGGACGCGGGTGCTAGGGTAGGTTAGGGTCAAGGTTGAGGTAGAGGTAGGATATCCCAAGCTTAGGGATAAATTTGGGGTCAGGGTATCGCAAGATTAGGGTTGGGAATATTGTCATCATCACCCCCAACCCTAACCTTAGGATATCCTAACCCCATCCTTGACGCTAACCCACCCTTATCTTAGGTTATCCTAACCCACCCCCATGCCTAAGATATCCTAACCTAACCCTAATATCCCCATCCCGAATCTTAAGATATCCTAACCTTACCCTAATATCCCCTCCCTCTTCCCTAATCCTAGGATATCCTAACCTAACCCTAATATCCCCTCCCTCATCCTTAATCCTAGGATATCCTAACCTAACCCGGCCCTAATATCCCCCCACCCCTGATCTTCGTGTATCCCAACCCCAACCTTTAACCTGAACCATGCTAAGATCCCCCTCCCCATCCCTAATCTTAGGATATCCTAACCCTACCCTACTATCCCCTCCCCGTCCCTAATATCTCCCGACCCTAATCTTAAGATATCCCAACCCTAATATCCCCCTTCCCATCCCTAATATCCGTCAACCCCACCCCAACGCGAAAAACAATTCATTTTGATGTTTAGAAATTTTTCTGTTTATGTTCATGGGGAAACATTTATTGGTGTCATGGGGATCATTTTTCCGATGTGTGGGGAATAACGAAGAAGTGCCGGTTTTACTGGGGTTGATTAAAAGTTGGTTGCTTCTCAACCACTTACAGATCTTTGTCATTTCATTAGATGTCAATTCCTGGTAGTTTCAACGGGACTCTGCATTCCACAAACATGTAATTACATTGTTGTAATTGAATTGCAAGGTGGGTTATCAGAAGTCTGCCAGCCAGCCAGTGTTCTCACTGAAAGGTATCGAAATTTACAAGTGTAATCCTAATATAGCCTCCTTCACAGCTCGGAAAAGCACGGGACAGGTTCTTATTATAAATGCGCACGCGACTGCACTCCACGCTAACCAAGAAGATTGATAAGCAAATTCGTCTCTTCCTTGTATCACAGTGTTATTAACGTTTCACTTTTCATATTGGATCAATGCAAAACCTCTATAATTTATGTTAATTCACGAAATAATTTTATGCCCCTTGCGTGTCGGCCCCGCAATTGGGGGTTTGGGGTGCGGCAGTTATGGTCCTGACACCAATATAGCCGTTTATCGCGCCATCGCCGCCCTATCACCCCCTTCGTTGTTTTCGCCCCCCATTACCCCCTTTGTCAGTTTTCGCCGCCTTATCGCCCCCTAGACCGCTAAATCGCCCACGTTGGGAACCACTGGTCTAGCCTAATTTGCTAATCAAGCGTCACATTGTGCAGTGCAAGGTGTTGAACTACGTTGTGAAATGTTCATTGAACACCAGACTCTTAGTGGTATAAATAATCTGATTTAGTCTGATTCGTTTGAGCGAGAACGTTCCGAATTCCAATAAATTGACCAACGTTGAGACAAACTGGCAAGGCAGTTACACTTTGGATTGGTTGAATTATTCCAGCGTTTATTTCGACTGTATGACTTGACATTCAAGAGTGGTATTTAGAGTCATAAGAGGAATGACAGTTTGCCAGTCATGGATCATACCCGTTCAAATTGAAACAGTTTCAGATCTAGAACTGTTCACTGGGAATAATAGGTTTTCAAGTTCAGTTCCAGTATTTTCTTAGTTCTTGCGTGGGTTTTAGAGTGGGATTATTAGATTTTACTGGAATATTATTCCTGAACTAGAAGCTTAGTTGTTGACGGTTTCGGATCACTAGGTTGGAGTTGGACTCCTGGTAAACGACATGAACATATAAAAAATTGTTTGCTTCTTGCATAGTTGATGTGATTCGTTACTAAACGGTAGTCGAATTTCACATGGGTAATGGGATTGGTAAATTCTTGTGCTCGTTTGCAGTTGCTGACTTGGGTCACCAAATGTTATTCATATGAAGTTCTTGGAAAAGCTTAACTACTGTTCTTGCATTTTAGGTATTGTCTCATACAGGAGCAATTTAATATTTAGTGATAGTTATCATGGAGGAAAGGCTTCGATGTGATGATTCTGGTATCAATGATGTGCCTTCATTGTCGCCAGCCGTGGCTACCGGTAAGGTTATCCTTAATTACTGCTATTCGTGTGATCGATATTATTAAAATGAATTGGATATATATAATATATTAATATATATATTATACAGTGGTTACCTTAATACCTTTACCAAAGTTTTTACGCTTATTGTGACACATTTCCGGTTGCTTAAAAGTCAATTCACATGTATGCGTTGGCTATGCTTGTGTATGCAGATATACCGTAATTTTCCTAGTATAGTACGCCCCCATGTATAATATGCACCCTTAAAATGGCATGGTAATTTCTGGAAAAAGCCTGTACCCGTGTATAGTACGCACCCTGCATTCACAGTACATGAATAGCTGTGTTTTAGTACGCGATGTTGTTCTGTTTTGCGATGTCACTGTCGAACAATGATGACATAACCATCGCTAATCATTATGTAATTAACGGCATTGTCTCTAAACGATATTACCGAGCAGCCAAAGCCTGCGAAGCTGGCGACGCGATAGTTCGGGCCTGCGACACGAGGCCTATTACAGATCAAGGATAATCGGAGAATTATCAACGAAAAACTCACATAACTTCGCTTCTACTGGTTGGAATTGACTCAAGTTTGTTTTGCATCGTCTCTGAAGACAGCTCAACAATTTCATGGGGTTGGCAGAAAAATTTGAAAAATTCTATTTTTTAATTTTCCCTTATAAATTAGAAATTTTAATTGGATCTGCGGACTCCTACACTTGTTGGAATTGAACCAAATTTGGTGTGCAGCGTTATTTACGGTAACCTGACAATTTAATCAGTGACTGGCTGGAATCCGGAAAAAAAAGGCATTTTTGAACAGCCCTACTGCACGCGCGCGCGGCAATCGTCGTTATTTATTGCGTCCAAGACAGGCATGAACAATCGCATATATAACCGAACCGGCTTTGCGTGCAAGATATAATCGCTTGCGTAATCAGTCGCATCTCTAAAAGACCTGGTGCGCACGACATAGCCGTTGGCCTGGGCAATCACATCCGTGATAGGCCTCGTGCGCAAGATGTCGTGTCGCTGGCCTAAACTATCGCATCGCCGGCCTCGCAGGCTTTGCTGCTATCTACTTTTGTTTAGAGACAATGCCGTAAATTGTATAATGTCGTAAATATAATTGTACAATTCGCTATCTCCATGCCAACGTTTCGGTTCTCTCATTTTCCTAACTGTGTATATATTTTGTGTGACGTCATAATTAGCAATATATAGTCTTGTTGAACGTAGTTATTCAAATTCTCGTAATATTGCTGACGATATCCCCTGACGAGGGTCAGCCGAAAAGCTTCGGGAATAAATATGAATATTTTATTCAAATGTGGTATGATGTTCTGTACTCCTAAGCGTCTCTATGTCATGATTGTTGACCAGTGACATCGCAAAACAGAATGACATGTCGACATAGTGTACTAAAACACAGCTATTCGTGTACTGCAAATGCAGGGTGCGTACTATAAATGGGCACAGGCTTTTTCCCAGAATTTGCATGCAATTTTACGGGTGCGTATTAGGGCTGTTCAAAAATAACTTTTTTTCCTGAATCTTGCTGGCTACTTGATTAAATCGTTAGGTTGCCTTAAAAAACGACACACACCAAATTTGAATTCATTCCAACCAATTTTCGCGGCTTTCGTACAGTTTGAAAATTTTGAATTTGCCCAAACCTAGACTGCTCAGGTTGGGGTCAAATTGACCCCAGGCGAACAGAAATGTGAGCCATATTTTTATATGCGGTCGGATTGTTCTTGCCAGACATGTAATCCTAAATGGTGTTATACACTATCATTTCGAATAAAGCATTAGCTGATTATCGCTAATACCTCGCCGCAATGAGCTATTGATTGCGCATAGGGTAAATTTTGCAGGTATAGTGGGCAAACTAGGTAATCATCTCCTCATTTTGATCGGATGGATTTCGACTGCTTGTGGCTCTTTGGCATTGAGGCATGAATGCAAGCTTTCAGATCTCTTTGTTGGTCAGAGGAAGTCAGTTGTATCTGGATGGAGTGTGGAAATAATGCTTAGGCATACGGCAGAAGAGGTGTTAGCTCAAATTACCGAAACTATATCGTCCGGTAGTGAAATTTTTCCGGGAGAAGACAGTAAAATGGCACCAGCGAAGCTCTCCAAACCTGCACGTAGCAGATGCTGTCTTTGCGAGAACACAAGACAAGAAAACAAGCGAGAAATGTGAAAAATGTGGAAAATTTTTATGTCAAGCACATTCTCTGAAAATAGTGACATGTCAAAAGTGCATGAAGCCGGAGGATTCATAGCCTATTGAATCAACTCCTTTCTTGTAGTTGTTACTCTGTTGTATTGTTGGATTGTCTTGTTGTTATACTTTGGTATTATAATTAACTGGTGGGGGGTGTTTGACCCCATATCGCCATTCGTGTAATGGTGTTACGCCTCAGCGGTAACTTTTAAATGGGTAGACAGTAGGGTCCAGAAAGGGAAGATGCATCGTTAAAACGTCATGCTAGACGTTATTAGACAGCTGTATAGCGAAATTGGTAAGACAAAAAGCATATTATCTGAGGGGGTCAATTTGACCCCACCGCACCGATCGTGTAACGATATCTCACCTGAGCAGTCTAGGGCTAAAAATGCAAAAGAAAATATTTCAAATTTTTCTGCCAACCCCATGAAATTGTTGGGCTGTCTTCAAAAACTATGCAAAACAAATTCGACTCAATTCAAAGCCGTAGAAGCGGAGTTATTTCAGTTTTTCTTTGATAATTCTAGGATTATCCTGGATCGGTGGATAATCCAAGAATTATCAAAGGAAAACTGAAATAACTCCGCTTCTACGGCTTGGAATTGAGCATAAAGGGGGCGTGTCTAAATAAAGGTCAATAACCCCTGGCTTAAGGACAATGCTGTGATGCAGTGGTTTTCATCCTTTAGACATGCCCATCGCCCTCCTTTATGACAGTGAAAAATATCGTGCCCCCTTATAGTCATATCACAACAAATGGCAGCAAGAATGCTGGCTATCCCAACGGACAGTTTGATGGCATGGGAGGTTATGAATGTTGAAAAGAGAGTTATCGAATATGAAATTCGACGGATTCAACATAGAATGCTATTATATATTTTCTGTATTGTCATATAAGTAGCTAATTAGTACCACGTTATCAGTAGCCTACCATGGCAGAAGGGGGTAAAGATAACGATTATGGTGTTGCTTATGTCAAGCCTATATCAATGGCCCCCGGAATAAGCGGTAAGTAGCCTAGTATTTGAGCTCACACTTTTTATAATACATGATAATATTATCCATCTGAAACAGTTGTGAAGTTATTTAAATAGAATCCATATTATTTTGTTATAAGGGAATAAATTATATGGAACCTGGCAGGCAGTACAATAATAATGTATTTCTTAGGATCCGCAACTTTGGCAGAGGGAGAAAATGTCAATCTGAAATTCATAAAGAGCCCTGTTAACGTCGTGGCCAGAGATCAAATCAATGTAAACAAGCTCGTCTACAACATTAACAGCGCTGAAGGAAAAACATCTTCTGGGTTTCAAAGTGAGTATAATGCTCTTTCATTCAATACGGTTTGTAAATTTGGGAGAATGGTCTGCTGAAGGAACCTTTTCAATGAAGTTCAAAATATGTGGAGAAGTTTGGCCAGGCCTAGAAGTCATGAAGATTTCATTAGTGTTCTGGCTTCTGTAGTATCAGTATGCTGATACAACACATATGTTATAGCTACACAGTTTTTTCAAAATTAGATTAGGATTAGAATTAGAGCAACACAGTTTTTCCAAATTAGATTAGAATTAGAATGCCTGCGAGTTCTTGAGCAGATGCCTTAATATGAGGAAAACGGTTTTCTCTTTTCCAGTATTTCCAAACATCACAGTCCATGCTCTCACGCTCTGCTTCGATCTCTTTCCACTTCATCCTCTAATATATTTTCATTTGTTTGATCTAAAGCAATCATCCTCTTTTTTTTGATGTAAGCAAGGGCATGAATATGAACAAGCCATAGTGTTAACTATCTCTTTTCCTTTGCTGCTGTTCCGCTTGTGATCGAAACTAGAATGTTGTTTGCAGACTACTCGCTACTGTGCCTGCATGGCTATTATTCGTCACAATAACTACTATGACTATACGGTGTATGGGAATAATGCATTGACTGCTTGGCGCCGGATTTCCCTGTGTGAGGCGGATATTATTGGTAACTCGCTGCGAAATGCCGCGGAAAAGAGAGATTTTCAGGAAAACAACAAATTAATACATCAAGACATATGTGTTTTTAGGCCATGTCACATGCGACTCCGAGAAGTGCGCCAGAACGATCGCCAGCGAGAAATCCTTGGCCGAAAATGACTGCCTCTATGCTGACCAAAAACTTTGAAAAAACTTCGTCTGATTGTCCATATAGCCGCCAAATGAATAGCGCCGAATGTTCCTGTCCAAGCAATTTGAATCCTACATGACAAATGACATCCCGCAGGGAACAATTATTTGCCAGCATCTTATGACAGCAGACAGGAGGTCACGGAATAACATCATGCAATGAAGTTATTATAGTAACGGGTCTGTCCGAAGTTGTTTTAGCATTATTAACGACCCCTACATTTTTCTAGTCACCTTACTCAGCTCTACCAGTAAATCTGATTACTTGAGCAGGGAGGAAATAAAAAATTGATAACAATATATGTATGCAATTCCCAATCATATTGACCGATTCAATAATGAATTATAAATTTTTTTCGCCTTTCATGAGTCTAGACGACTGAAGCTGCGACTTACCAAACAGTCCACAGAACTTGCTGATAAATAGCGCCTCAAATGTACAGCCGGATGGACTGCGTCCCCAAAATTCGGGGATATCACTATAAGGAGGGCCTAATACCAACGATGTTTCGGGGGAGGTGGGGGGGGGGGGCTGACGAAGTGCAGTTACGGTCCTGCATCGCCAATTGTATCAAGGTCCCTCCAATTTGCTTGTTTCAACATTTCTATGATATCAGGCTCACGCACTACACCGTGTTTAATTAGTAGTCGCGCCGGATCTCTGCCCGCGTCGCGGCATTCATTTTCACATTTTAATTTCGGTTTCTGAAGACATGGCAAATGCTCCAGGGCCACGAAATGTTGATCTACAAACCAATTGATACGCAATCAATGAACGTCCTACTACCATTCCGTGACCTTCAGTTAAGCCGCTGTCAAGGTTGCAACGTCACAATTTAATAACTCGACCAACCATATCGGCAACAACAACAACAACTACATTGCGGACAGCGGCTCAGTTTTCTTGGAAAAACATGCAGCAGGAATCTTATAGCGTTAAGGGAGACTGGTCTACTACAGGGTTAGGTAGATATTTGTGATGATTCATTGGTGATAATGGTGGGCGAGAAGATAGCAATCAAGTTCATAAGCGTAGCCAGGATTAGATTTCGGAGGAATATCGTAACTGTTTTAGGTTACATTGAACAACACTCAATCTCTGGCTCGTTTAAAGCGGCCGTTATACTGATGTAACCACAACAATTAAGTTTGAGGACAGTGTCGTAGTGTAAGAAAATACCATTTGTAGTAATTTCTTATTAGCGAGATGACGTGCCAGTTTTGATATTTTTTCTAATTTAATCAAATTTTCTGCAGGCGTTAATTACAAGAAATTGATAGAGGTTATAAACGACAATACTCGTGAGGAAACGGCATGTGGAATTCGTGAAGACTTCAAGAATGAATTTCTTCACGAACCTGACTTCGAGGTTTTCCCGCAGATGAAGAAAGTCAATGTTGTTGACTACTACAAAGGCTGTTTTCCCGAGAAAAAATCTTCAACTGACGAAACTGTTCGTGGATCTAGAAGAAAAGATTTTCAAAGTCAGTTGATAGAGGAATTCGGGTTTTACCATCGACCCGACAAAGATGGGGAACTGATAACAATGGAAGAGATAATGAGATCGATGTCGAACTCTGAGAAATTACCTCCAGACGGTAAAGTTGGTTACACTGCTATCGTCGCTTCTGCAGGATCTGGAAAAACTACTCTCATGCGTAGAATTGCTCAAAGAGCCCTTAGAATTTACTCTGTGAATGAAAATGATGAACACAAACGAAAAATTATACATTACATTGAATTGAAGAACATGGGAGAAGAGAACGGCATCAAACCCTCAAAGTTTCTATTCGACGGCCTCTTCAAAAATAGATCTGAAGAAGATGAAGCTTTCGAATGGCTGGTCGAGAATCAAAGTGATGCAGTTATCATTTTTGACGGGCTTGATCAAATGAAGTGGGATTTTGAGGAGTGTAGCGTCCGAAATATAAAACCGTATCAGGAAGCGAACTCTGCGACCATCATGTACAATATCTTATCCCGCAAGATCCTTCGTCACGTCAGGATCATCGTCTCGTCACGTGAATTCAAAGTATCCGAATTACCGGCGCAAGCACGCCCTGAAGAAATAATCACACTCAATGGTCTCACTCCACAAGATGCTTATAAACTGTTCACGTGTCTCCTCTGTGACAACGGGAAGCATCTCTGGGAGAAGATCGAAATCATGTCACCGCGATTATTACAACTAGTATCGGTCCCGGTTTTCCTGATTTTGATAGCAGTGGTGATGGGAATTGATCCAGATAGACCTCCTCCGTCTACCGTGACAGAACTGTACAGCAAGATCCTGTTAGTCTTACGGAGTGTGGAAAACATCCGAAACAGAAAGCAAATCCTCTCGATTATCCAGAAATTGAAAGCAATGGCGTTTGAAGGCATGAAAGAGGGGCGAGTCGTATTCTACAAAGCAGATTTGGGTCGTTTTAAACTTTCCGCTGACGAAGTGCAGGATTTGATGACGAAAGTGCCTGGCAACAACATCCTCAGCCGTCACTTGATGGAAGGCGACTTCACATTTTTCTTCTGTCATCAAAGCATGCAGGAATTTCTGGCAGCTAGTTATATCTCGGAAATGGAGCTCGAAATGTTCTCTCGCTTTGATGGCCAACATCTACACGAGAAACGATGGTCCGTGGTTCGAAGATTCGTTACAGGCATCGTTTACATGAAATCTAATAACGATCTTCACAGCGGTGAGTAATCATGGTTTTCCGCAGCTATTCTGCCGCAGCACCGATTGATTATTATGTGTCGCTTATGGTTTATCATGACGTTGATGGTATTCTCACATTCGAAGGGGTAAAATAGTCGAAAGATCTTAAATTTATACACGGCTGGTAAATAAGTCTACATTCAGTCGGCTAAATAAAACTTATATATCTGAATTCTGCATAAGTTTGCAAATTATATTGAACGTGAGCGCTACCAGGGCCCATCGATGGTCATTATGTGACATTGTTTGTTTGTTTGTTTCGGGTATTTACGGTGTCTGTCGACTAAATGTGTCATTTACACCAGGCCGATTTTTTGCATTTTTGATTTCGCATCCGCCGACTTGTAGCACGGCCCACTTCTAAGCTTTTTGAAAGACACAGCTTCCGGAGGGTGAGCCTAAATAAACCCCCAACACTTAGGTATGAATTCTGGACCCGATCTTAGTCGAACATGTGATATTGATGCGCATGAAATGCTCTTGTTATTGTGAACTAGACATCAGAGCTCAATGACTCCATCTGAACCCTGCCTCATCACAGTCGCGTGAATTATTCGATTGTTACGTAAACCATAGGGAAAGATACATTACGAATACCGGTACAACGACATTGTGTATTGCTTGACAGTCTCGAAACAAACACAGAAGCAACAAGTTTTATTTCAATCGATCCGTTCCCAACTTCATGATAAGACTGAAATCAAAGACAGATACGTTCGCATGGAACTCTATACAGCAATCTACGAATCGGGCGACGATAATCTTCTGAAAGGTCTTTCCGACATCAACGCATCTAACATCTCATTGAATCGCGATGAAGCTCACATCGTTGGATCGCTTGCAGCAAGGAATCAAAGCCTTCGTTCTTTGAATTTAGAGTACTGTCGTATCGACGACAAGATTTTCAGCATCATTGCAAGGTGTCTGGAAAATCGAATACGAGTGAGTCATACTTTTTCAAATGATTCATTTCGTAGGAAAACTATATTATGTGTTAATCTGGAATTTATCTCATTTTGATATGGTGCAATATTCACATCTTTTCGTAGCAATCCATTCGGGGTTATAATTTCGCATCGGTTAGGCCTATTGCTGGAACCATAGCAATTTTCAAAATCATATCGATGGGAACGATATAGTAGCATCCTGCTCAGTGAACTATGAACATACATAATATATGAGTATATCAGGAGCATTTCCATAGATATCATGAACCCGACAGCGATAGCTTAAGGTATTACTTCGAAGATTAGCTACCGAGCGAGATAGTGTCATGGTTATGCGTCCGGCTTCTCGAGCGGTAGGTCGTGGGTTCGATCCCCGGCCGGGTCATACCAAAGACTCGAAAATTGGTATCCGCAGCTATCCTGCTAGGCGCTCAGCAATCACGGATAGCATGGAGGAGAAAAAAAACGGGGGCGCAGACTAGATGACCTCATGGGGCCGTATCGCAACTCCGTCGTCAAAGCATCTCGATGTTGTAGGCGAAAAAGAATATCATATCTCTCTCTCTCCAAATAGCGGCTTGCCATAGACATCAGCCGTTATCCCAAAAAGACTAATTCAGATTTAATCAACGAACGCCTGTATGACGACTGACCTAATTTAATTGCCGGGCGGCGAAAACTGGCTAATTGTGCGCAATATGTGACGCTGGTAGACGTCACATTGGCTTGATTAACTCTTCGGAGTAGATATTATGCAAATGTTCATTTATCGGTCGACACAATATCAAAGTTTATTAGCCAATATTAAAAGTTTTTTATTAGACGATCATAACTAACCTAGATGAACTAGCTTCCGTAACCTTCGCCCTTAGTCTACATAAACTTTGATTAATAAACTTGAGTGAATGCTGATTCCAACTTCCAGCTTCGGCATTGCTGTCTGATTATTGTATTGTTCAGTTTCAACCTTAGCATTCTTACATGATCAGTGAGTTTTGTTGTGAATAAACACTAAACAGTCATGTACCCAGTAATTGATATGAAAATATTATTATGCTATTTACATATTCACTTAGCAGCAGTGTTCCCTCTAAGTTTTAACAAGTCTGCGTGCACTCACCAACTCACTGCGCGGTCCTTGGACAGCAGTGCGTAACGACTGAAAAAATGATCATCACTTCGGATTTTTTGTGCGCAGCTTAGATTTTCTGTGCTCAGAGAATGTGTCAGCACTGCGTTATTGCGCAAGTGCGCAGCTTAGAGGGAAATATTGCTTAGCATCTCGAGTAAAGATATCCTTTACTGCCCGAAATTTAGAACCAGAATTAATACGCCACAGAATAAGTTTAAACTTTTGGCCCGGCTTACCACAATAATTTTTTCTTCCTATTTGGTCTCTTCCACAAACAATATATAGAAAGGCGCCTTTTTCGGCTGCATGGTATCGAATTATTCGTCACTTATACCAAACCAAATTCAGTAATATCGCCAAGGATTACATTACAATCACCAATGTACCGATTCGTCGAAAGTCGGGGGTTTGGTTGATCCATGCTGATTATGTTTTCTCGCGCGATCAAATTTGATACAACCGATCAGTTTGATTATGTAATGGTGTCGGATGTGTCAGATGTGAGTGAGAGGGTGAGCAATAATGGACAATGAGCGCCAAAAATTCACCGACAAATAGTTGCGAGAAAATCTGTCCAGTTCCACATTTAATTTGCGACCATATGAATTTGTCATCAGAATATAGTATGTTTTGAAAATAGTGTTCATTCATTAACTCGCACTTGTAAAAAAAATCGCTATGTGATCAGGAATCAGTGTTGTGCCTAGTAAATACCAAACACATCGGAATCGCAATTGTCACGGCCAAAGATGGTACCAAATTCCGCCGATTACCGGTAGTTCACTATTAGGAGAACATCTCACAACCGGATAACCGGGGTGTTTTCGAAATGTGAAGAAACTAGTAACGACGCACACAGCAGTGAATGTGCGATCCAAGTCCTTGGCCCACTTGGCATAACAATTGTAACAGCGAATTTAGACGGTCTGTTTGTGTCGATTGAAAGTGTAAAGCAGTGGTTCCCAACCTGTGGTACGCGTACCACTGGTGGTACGCGAAGGTCTTCCAGGTGGTACGCGAGTAGATTCTGCTTTTTTCGACCGAAGGGAGTAATTAGTTCAGGTGAGGTTGATTTTGAGTTTTTTGAAGCCGTCGTCTCACGCTATTCCCCAGCTGCTAATTTCCCCTTATACGTGGGAATGCGAGCAAGGATTTTCATCCCTGATGACTATCAAGTCGAAGAAACGAAACCGACTTGTTGCGCCCATACATGACTTTCGATGCGCTGTAAGCAAACGTATGTCACGCATCGACAAGCTAGTGGAAAATAAACAAATGCAGCCATCGCATTGAATAAATTGACTTTTGTTGTGTGTTTTTATTTCATTATGTTGTTCTTCTTGTGACTGGTGGTGAAAATAACAATTCCATACATCCCATTAACCCTGGCTGATAATGCCTAGTTCAGAGGTGTCAAACTCTAATTGCATCGCGGGTCGGATCGAAGTCATGAAATCGCTCGCTTGCCGGACCAGTCAACGGAATTCAAAATGTTGCCTCGTGCCATTGCTTCTCGCTGGAATACTTTTATCAAGCATATATAGATAATACACGGACCGTCGGGGTTTCATTCTAGCGAGTCGCAACACCATTATTTGCGAGCAATGAAATTGTCGAAAATACGATGTTTGTCCGGTTGAATACAGTTAAGAACCAATAAAACAATGGCATTACCGGCGATACAAGTAGTCATATTTCAGTGTTCCCTTTGCTTTAGTCCAGGGGTGGCCAACCTGCGACCGTAAGAGAGAATTTGTGCGGCCGTAGACACGGAATTCAATTAGTATGTGTTGGCGGCCGTCGACATGCAATTCGAATTTACGAATTGAATCCCGATTTCTTGAAAGATTTTAATTAATCTTGAAATTTTATTCGCGCTGCGCGCGATTCAATGCAACTACGTTTTTCGATTTTAATATAGCAGCGCCATTTGCAATCAGAGCCCCCCAATACAGACGCAAACATCAGTGAAAATGATGCGCCTCACATGGAAATATCAGCTCGGAATCGTGTGCTCCTCACTATACCAACAATCCTGATGGGAGGTCAAGAAATAACAGCATGCTACAAAGTGACTTATACCAATTGGCCCACCCGAGGATGCATCATAATTTATAACTTGCTTTAAATTTTCGAAAACACCCCTATATCAACTCTATACCAGTGAATCTGATCATACGGGATGAGAAAGGATAAATGTTTTATGGTAATATGTAAAACTACTAATATCAATGACGAAATTCAGTGGTGAATCTGAATTTTTTTCGCGCTTTGCGCGACTATGAGCACTTCCATCCTTAACATTACCAGTGACCAGTCGCGATTTGGGTGCGCATAGTAAGCCTATCATTAAATAGATTAGTCCGGAGTTCACCAGAAATGTACATAGACACTTTAACCTGGGTATTTGGCGTCCAGCTCGTTCATTACGACTATGCCCTGGAATACGGCCGTAGGCTACACGAGTGGTCGGAATGCGGCCGTGAATGGCAAAAAGGTTGGCCACCCCTGCGTTAGTCATAATCTGGCGTAAGCCGTGCGTATATGCGTTGTGATGAATACAAGATATTTAACAGTCAACGCGGACGTTGTAATTTGGTTTATTAATGTGGGTGTGATGGATAATATAATCTTTTTTCAATGTACTCATAATTGCTATGTGGGCCGGATAAAATCGTCTGGCGGGCCGGATCCGGCCCACGGGCTGTATGCTTGACATCCCTGGCCTAGTTTAATAGAATTTGGTAATACACCTCGCATAGGCCAAATACGTGAGTATGACGTCATAAATGGTGGAAACGCGAGTAACTTATATGTGGTACGCGAGCACCGCATAAAACCTCAAAATGGTACGTGGGTGGAAAAAGGTTGGGAACCACTGGTGTAAAGGAACGCCTAGGCAGTGGTTTTCAACCGGTGTGCCGCGTCAAATTAGTGTGCCATTCACGTCTCGCAAGGGTGCCGCGAGACATTTCTTCACATTTTAGAATTCTATGCAATATAATTCTAGTCTATAGCAAACAATCAATATAATCTAAATGGATATTGAAATCAAACTTGCTGTTATACATACAGGCAATCAATATCCCCCGCTAATACGCTTTTCGTCACATATTGCTTTGAAGGCTGGATTAGGTTTTAGGTTGATTCATTGGAGAGGAGAGCAGTCATGACCCGGCCTGTGTGAATGTGTGATGATGTAATTTTCAAATCATCATTGTTGTCCTAATCACAAGAGTGAAATGAACTCATTTGGAAGTGATGTTCACGTTGATGAATCCGAATTAGGAACTAGCCATCCAAATTGTGATTGTTAGATTGTGTGCCTGCACTGCCGTCAAAATATAGGCTTGTAGTGCAGGCGACGAATTTGAGAATTGAGAAGTAAAGTTGATGAAACTATATCAGTTACAGAGATTATTATCCCGGATTTTTGTAAGCTTGGAAATACATACTTGAACTGTGGGTGGCTGCTAGTAGAACTATCCTCACCTGTGATGCACGTTCTGCGTGGAAATGCGTTTGTCAAACAAATTTTATGAAATTTAGTATCAGTCAGTCAGAAATTTCTGTAATGTCGTAAATCATTTGTGAATCAAAATGACCCACTTTACTTTCGTCTGGATCTGCTAGGACAAATGAACTGCCGTGCAAGCATGTGACATGCACGTTTACAAATTCAACTTACAAACAGTACCATAGCGATATCGACGTTCTTGATTGCTAAAAGTACCTTTCTACTATACCGCCGCTAAATTGTAGGCGTATAGCGCAACGTTACGTTACCGTCGAATACTTTCAGAATTGAGAAGTTTAATCAATATCTAGATTTTCGGGATCAGTGTGACAATTTAATTCGATTAACATCGGTTATAGATTCAAAGCTATTTACGATGAATTATTGCGCTAATATAAAGGAGGCTTGGCCCGTCCTGTGCCTTACCTCTCACTTCGCGCTTTATTGTCGAACAATAAATGTTCATATAGTGTGATTTTAAGAGTAAAAATGTTCAAAATCTTGTCATTCATGAGCATCGACAGAAAATACCAATTTAATCATTTTTGAAGTTTAGAAAAATTCACTTTCAAAACCGACAACAAGAACTATAACAAAAACTAGGGTTGCATTTTAAACAAAAATCAATTTAAAACAAACATGATATAGGAAACAAAGCCCTCGTTTAAAGCATGTTTTTTTTTTCAAGTCGCGACTTCACAAATATTCAATTGTGACGTTATAATGGATTGGCATCCACAATTGAAAATATGAAATATATGTACTATTGCTGTTGAACCGCCTATTTCTAGAGTTCCAACCATCCAATATCGATATATGTCGGCTATATTGGGTCGTAATTGTTCTTCGGATCATACAATGTTTTTTGGAAAGTAGCCTATTTACGCACCTATGGCATAACTTTCTACAATTTTATTTCTATCGACTTCTGTTTACAACACTGTATAAAACATGTTTTAGACAATGTTTCTTAAAACACCGTTTGTTTTAAATGCAACCCCAACGAGAACTAATGACCTTTAAAATTCGCAACCAGCTAAAACACCACTAACCGGACGCACAATGTAAGTAATGTAATGAATGTGTGCTGATTGTGTACTGTGGTTGGTTTGGTAGTTGTGACTGACTGAAAATTAGGGCTTCCCCCAAAGCTTATAGATTATCTTAGAGCAGACCTTGGCATGTGACGGTTCGCGGGCGAAATATACGGACGGCGAAAAGTTGCTTGGAATTTGTAATTAAATATTTCAATGCGTACTAAAATTATGGGTAGTATGTAAATTGCGTTTGATTTGAAGGCTGTTTAGCGTTCATCATTTCATCGTGGTTAGCCTACGTTCGTTGTATGCTATGTCTGTAATCAAAATAAAGTCGATATAACATGGATTATGGGATAATTTGAGTCGGGATTATGGCAGGGTTTTAACCAGGGCTGTGAAGTCGGAGTCGGGGTTTGGCCAATTTTCTCGCGATGGGAGTCGGAGTCGTGAAAACTGTAGTGACTATACGTTGTGAGGAATAAGATAGATTTAACTATAAACGGTGACGTTGGAATTTGGTTCAACAATATACAAACCCATTACAGGTTTCTGTGGGTTCAGGGACCGTTTGACCCAAAACTGACAAAGCGCTTCGAAAACAGATATCAGAACTATATTTTTGTCACTTTTTATTCTCCGTGTGCCCTGAATATAACAGTTTTGCATTGCGTTTTCGCTTCTATGAAGAACTACATAGCGATACATTTTACATAAACATGTAAACTCTGCGCACATTTTGCCACTAGAGTGGGTATAATTTGGCCTATGAATATTACTCAACCTTCGTTTTCTTCGCCACCACTGATTTAGATCATCACAGTGCTGTGTGGATATTTTCTGAACGCATCGTTGCATCACAATAACATTACTTTTGTTGAAAAAAGTGCGCACGGATGATTATCTGAAATTTTCAAGTTATTTCGAATATGGGACATGTTCCCGAACAGTAGAACGTGTATTGCCGCGATTGTGGATTGAGGTATACATTCGGATTGCCATACGTCCGGATTTTCCCGGACATGTTCGGAACTTCACTGTTAAAGTTGCGTCTGGATAGAAATCCTAAGATATGGCTCGAAGTCCACAATTTGGAAGGCTTGAAGTACGCTCAAAATCTTTTCAAAATAAACAAACAATAATAGCAGATTTATGCTACTGAAATCTTTTCTTTAGTAGGCCTACACTGTGTATCAATTTAAATATAGGGCCACCACTGGAGTTGGATCAATTACATTAATGCAATTCAATTACAATTACTTTATTGCATGTTTTAATTACATTATGATTAAAATTACTCTATGCTGAAAATATCAAATTACAACTACAATCAGGGTTGTAACCTAGTCACAAAGGCTCCGAGTAACAAGTTAATCTCATTTTCATAGTTTTTTCTCGAGTCAAGTCGATTCATTTTCAACTCACCACCGTGTCCAAGTCAGCGATCAGAGGGTGGAGTCCGAGTCATGGCATTATGACTCAAGTTCAAGTCATTGTGTTGACGGCTCAACTTCCAGTTAAAGTCTTGGTAACCCACTTATTATAACCCAATTTGTTGATATCGAATGGTTCGCATTCATAATGTATTAAATTTCCTAACTTGTAGCAGTTTCTGGTCGCATTTTCAAGTACCAGTACCAATAGACGAAATCACAATTGTGTGGTCACTTTACTATTCTTTGAAATTACAATGAAATGTTGATCTTGGCCATCTGAGTCTGGAGTCATATGACTCGGTTCGAGTCATGCGTAATGACTCGAGTTCAAGTTGAGTCAATACACAGATTGACTCGAATCAAGTCGAGTCATCAGGAAATCGTGACTCGAGTCTTTAGAACCCTGACTACAATTATAATTACTGTTAAACATGTAAGTAAGTGCAATTATAATTTCAATTACTTGTAAAAGTCTGACTGATTCGGTAGAGAGGTGCTCTCTGACAACTGTAGGTCTGAAAAATACAAAAAAAGAAATTTTTTATAAGCGACTACTAACAATCAAAAGTTCGAGCGACTGGCAACGACTAATAGCGAATAGGATACAAGATAGTCAATGAAATGTACTCAAACGAATACTGAGAGCTGAGTAAGGTGAATTAAATGAAATTAGTAAGGCAATAAGGATGATACCGATAAGGTGTGTAAAATTAACATAAATGCAAAAGTAAAGAAGTTCCTGATAACTACCAATTATAAAATTTTGATTCACAGTTACATTTTCACTTGCTCAAAACTGTTCGACTGAATTTGATGATCATTAGGATGCGGATAGTTTCTGGCCCCAGTAAATTAAGCTAAGATAGTGGGTAAGACTGGGATAACATCTCTACAAATGTGTGATCTAGCGTGATGAAGTCTTGGTCGAAAACTTGAAGTTCTTTTTACAATTGCTGCAGCAAGCCTGGAAAGAGATTTTAAAACAACGCTGACCGTGGTGTAGAAAATGGTTCAGCACAGGTTACAGCTATTAGTTTATTTGGTTTTCGTCCATTTATGAAAGAGTAAGATTTTGTTCAATAGCCTATATTATAATTCACCAAGTTTTCTGTTGGACCTGAAGTTGGCGGATGCAAAACAGTTTAGTATGGCTGAATTAGTTAACGAGGTAAGCATAGAACACCCATGTTAATGGCCTAATTATTTTATGTTGTGATTGTCAGGTTTCAATAACAATGCAATTGAATTGTAATTAGTAAAATTTTTATCAAATTAAGAGTACACAGAATAGAAATCCTTCAATGACAATTAAAATAACATGAAAAATTATAATTAATTACATGAAGCTCAATTACAAATTACAGTTGATCCTACTGTAGCCGCGTCGCTCACAAAAATGAAATCGAAAGTGAATAAAATTAGCCATCATTCACTGAAATCAAATCGTAATCTCAATTATAGAGTACGGTGTATTCCTAGAATTGATTGAAGCCGTTTGAATGGATTAGTAAAATACCGTGACGCTAAACCTAGAGTCGTTTGCCTTTATTATGGGGATCGCAATGATGTTGAACATACTCAGCTTCCAAAATATGCCCTGGATAAGTCTGTGCAAAGCTTTGTTAGTTTGACATGATATTGGCAGACATTGTATTCATATTTCATTCATCATTCCAGGTGAAGGAAGTGGATTTGCGTGACAATAAGTTCTCAGCAGTAGCACTGCGTTCACTTCTCGGACATCGTGGGATTAAATCGCTATCTGGAAAATTGGATTGGGAAGTGAGATCGATTCTATGATTTAGTTGTGTACAAACAAGCCACTATAATTTCATGTGGATATGCGAAGACTTGTGACGTGACAATCGCACGTAATTGGTGGCGCCATGGTCGTGATAGAAAGCATTATACATACATTCTTTGCATTATGGCTGTTAAAAAAACCTTTAGATTTCTTCGGCTATGTTATAAAATTGTCAGGTTGGCGAAAGCAACGCTGCACGCCAACTTCGGGCCAATTGCAACCAGTAGAAGCGATTTTCTTGCAGTAGAAAATTCTGGATTTATCGTTAAAAATTTAAATTTTTAAATTTTTCAGTCAACAACGTAAAATTAGTGGGCTGTCAGTAGAGGCGATGCAAACCAAATGTGGCTCATTTCCAGCCACTAGAAGCGAAGTTATTGCGGTAGAAAAATTTGGACTCTAATGAAATAATTTTACGGTAGGTAACTCTCTAATTATTTATTCAAATACCGGTAGCTGATTCGTGGTACAGAACTTGAATATAACTTTCAATACAAAATTCATTATAGTAGAATATTTTTAAACTCAGAGACTTTTTTGTTGCCTCTTTCCAGAGTTAACGGCACACTGAAGGGAGTTAAACGGATTTGGTTTTGCTTCTTAATCCATTTAAATCCCTTTAGTGTGCCGAACAGTATTTGAGTTTAAATATTGTACTAAAATGGATGTTGTATTGAAAGCTATAATTATTTCCTATAAAATCATGGAATTGGAAATTTTACTACGGCAATAACTTCGCTCCTAGCTGTTGGAATTGAGCCAAATTTGGTATGCATCATCACTCCTGATTGCCTAACAATTTTATGGGGTTGAAAGAAAAACTTTGAATTTTTTTTAATCATAAATTCAAAACTTTTTTACAGCAAGAATCTTGCTTCTACTGGTTGGACTTGAAGCCAAATTTGGTTTACAGCGTTGCTTCAACCAACCTAACAATTTTATCACACAGCCAGTGAATTCTGAATAATTTTTGTAAGAGTCCTACACTTCTTTCATCCCGAATCCGCACAGTATTTACCCACTGATATGGTGTTTTAATATCCGCACCGTGTCATCAATATCGAGCTATGTAATTGAATTTAGTGAGATGGGAGATTATGTAGCGTGGTGGCCGCAATATGAGCGCTGAGTTAATGTCACGACCTTATCAATAGAAATCGCTTTCTACTACATTGACAATGAATGAAATGAATGCAATGTAATGAAATTTGATATTGGTGTGATCCATACCAGCCAGTCTGGCGATGATCGAATTGTTCATCAATATTTTATAAAATTATGTCATATTTACGCGAGCAAACGGCGCGTGCCCCTACAAATCGCACTGGGTGAATAAAAAGTAACATTGTCAGCATCGTAAAAATTCAAAAGTGTGCAAGTGCATGTGTGCATGTGCAATTGTGCATGAATTAGTGCGCAACAGGATATTACTACTCCTAATCAACAAAGTGCGCATCTGATTTTCAGGCCAACACAATGATTTCGACATTGCACAGCAAAATTGTTCACTGATTAACTAGGGCTGGGAAAATGGAGTATCTGAGTGATTCAATTCTAAATCACATATAAAGCTTAGAGTCGAGTCGACTATTCGAGTATCACTGGTTATGTTATGACGTCATAACAGAATATAATATGTCAAAGTTCAAATATGTACCTTTTATGTCACCTAAAATAATATAATGCCTGTTGTCATGCATCAAAATAAAGATACTTCTGTGTTTTTTCGAACATACAAATTTCATTGCAGTTTGTGGCAATTTTGGGCGATGATCATGAATTTAAAAATATGTTATTCCAGTAGCGTTCGTAGCTTTGTGCAATATGTTTGATATGCTGCTATGCGATCAATAGCGATTTCAAGGCTTCAAAAGTGAAAAATACTGTCAAAACTACAATTTTTGTCAATGAAGTAATTTCAGCGTCGACGAACGCACAATTTTGGTACTTGAGAAAATCGACTTTTACTACTCAGACTGAATCATTAAAATTGATATTCGGTTCAGATTTGAGCACTCGAATCACTGTGCACAGCACTAATTATAACAGCGTTTTTGACTGCAGTGTTTTATTTCCCTTGTAATAAAGGACTCACTATGATATCCATGGAGTAATTCTGATTTACATGCTCACAACAGGAAACTGTCAATTATCGCACTACGATTAAAAAGACGAAATTAGCTCATGAATTCGTGTCAATGCAGGAATACGGTTCCGGGTGCTTACGATTTGATTAAAGGTCAACAATATAGCCCAAAATATTTTCGTCTCAATACTTATACTTTTTCTACGGATTCTGCCATGATACTTCTTACCTCATATAAACAAGTATTTTTGGAGATATCGATCCACTAAATTAGCAAAATGCCACCACGGGCAAAAACGTCAGTGAAATATGTGACCCGTGTCAAAGAAGTATAGCACATGATGATCTGTGATGCTGCGGTCGTTACTGTATGTAAGATATGACGTCACGATATTTGTTGGATGATCGATACAATGCACAATCTCAAGTTTCACATCTGGATAATATTCAGGTTATCAAGCTGTCTATAGAAGAAATATATCCTGTTGAATTGAAGAACGAAAAAGATGTCATCAAGATAAATGGTGACTGGATTGAAGGTGACATGAAGGTTGGCTATCAAGATGATTGAACTTTGATTACAAGTCCATACTAATGATTGGAATGAAGTTTCGCTCATTTCACTGACTTTACTGTACGAAGCTGTCAGCTACACTAGGCACGTATAACGATGACCTTGCGGTGAAGTATTGCCAGGATGGAGCTTATGACGTAATGATGAGCGTCATGAAGATGAGATGCTTTTGTTGAGAATAGTAACCTAAAAACTTGTGCTGATTTTATAAGTAAAGTTTTTACAAGATGAATTTATAAAAAAAAATTGTCGGCACTGTACTTTGATTATCAAGTCCATTCGAAATGTTAGGTTACATCTTTCAAAAACATAAGGATTGTGTTTCTATCACATCGCATTTTCCAACTGATAAGCATCATAGCCATCGCTTCACCCGCACTAGCCTTCAGTAGTAACAATAATCTGCCCATGCATGATCGTGCCTCTGAGTCTGTCTTATTGGTGCAGATTGTGACGTAACTGACATTTTTATTTTGCAGGATTCCAATCTATCGTTCAACCGAATTCATGCGGTAGCATACGTTGCATTTCTTGGAATACTTTTTGATGCTGAATTTATCAACTTTAAAGTACAAATACAACTGTTGGCCAAGCAGGATGATTTGCAGAAATTATCCGAGTTTAAATTAAACAAGGTATTAGATAGATTTCCTATAATATTATTGTAAAATATTTTCTAATATTGTTCAATTTCCATGATACTTTTGGACAAATTTCAGCCGTTATCGGATTTGGACATGGGGTTAAGACTAATTAAATTCTGGATTTAAAGAGGATTTGTATTTTGAAATTTCAAATCCGCTCATCACTGTTCACCAAAAACTTCCATTCTCAATTTCTACTGTACTTGCATCTCTAGTATTGCGCGTCGAGTCTCGGTTGTATGTAGATGTGGTGAAAGTAGTCGGCCTTGATAATTCTGAAAAAGTAGAAGAAACGATTTATTTTTACATGTAATTATATGTAGAAATAGATGTTCCATGATGTGTTAAAACTACTTCAAGTGGAGGTAGAAAGTGACAAGTTTGAAAAGTACCTTTGTAAGTACTTGAGTTTCGAAAAGTAGTTTTGGTCGATCGTTCGTAAGTGTTTGGTGATTTATCGCTAGCGGTTACTTTGTAAATTACAAGATGAGTCTCTGCGAGTAAATAAAAACGATTATTATTGCAAATTTGTATAATCTTGGAAATTAGATTCAACAGTTACCATGATGTCTATTGCGATTTTTTGAGACGATTTCACACATCACAGTGATACAAACGTAACACAAAACCACTTTCTATTTCTCAAAATCCAATCCGTGAAAAGTAAGCGATTTTGCATGAAAGTAGTCTAAAATCATGTCCTATTCTTATGCATAAAATGTTGTTTATTTATAAGAAAATTGTTGAGCATCATCTATTTCTGTCTTGAAGAAATAGAATACACTAGGCCCAATTTTGACATAAATCTTCTCACTGAGCATCTTCCGTTGAACGCGGTATCTAAACCACCTTGACGTGTACGACATATTTCCTTCATAACATTGGCTGACAACTATATAAAGTTCGATCTCTGCATGACTGCTGAAGCGTGAAGGTCCTGCGGAAATTTCATTAAATTGCAGCTTCACTACGGCGGCGTTCTGAAGAAAATGGCTGGAGCCAAATTTTTGTTTTCGTTTTGCCCTTCATTTTGAGACCACATCATTTTTAGAGTGCAGTACATGTTTCTGGTATAATTTTGAATCAATTTCATAAGTGAAATCGTTACATCAACCACATACTTTTAAGAAGTAGAAGCAGATTGCTACTGGTCATCTCGCAATGTGCGCTCAAGCATTGGCGTAGTTTGAGGTGAAAAGCAACAATGCCTGCTCAAAATCTAGGTTTCGAAAGCAGGTAGATAATATTAAAAATAGGGTATGCTGTATATGTTTTACTGCTCGAGTAAAATTCAACCTTTGCGTAAACATAAGCGACATCGCTACATACGCTATCCAGCGTTCCTTACAGCATTTATCTAGAGGTGATCAATAACGAAGTACTTCTACTTGTCGTAGTACTTCAGGTAGATTTATCTACTTCTCCTACATACTCAAGTAGCTAATATTTCAGACTACTTCTATTAGGCAGTTATCATTTTTACTCGAAACTAGGCCTACAATAATTATATTTTACTTAATTCTATATCGCTACTTTCACTTCTACTTGAGTAACGACGGTGACTGGTTTGACCACCACCTTCTATATGATACGTTTGTACAATGGATAGAAGTATATTTTTGAAAAGATATCAAACTCTGGAATGAGGCTGAAACCGATGTAGCAAATGCATTATGGAAAACCGAAGAATTCTAACGAATCAGTATTGAACTTTACCAATATGAATAATTATTCAAATGAGAAAACATCAAGACAATTTCGTCATATTACCTAATGAAATCAATATTGTGTTCAGATCAGCAAGATCCTGCTCGATTGTACAGAAAAAGAAGAAAACATCGATTGGTCGTTGATTGAGACTTGCGGGAAAAAGTATCAAGTACGATCCTGATTCTATTCCCAGAGTATTTTTCAATGCGTTTATATTCACCTATCATTTTATATGACTTCGAACGCAATCATCTCTTCGGCGGCTATATTAAAGTCTGGGAATAACTGTTTTCACATTTTAGTTGGATCTCCTGGATATTGCCGTGAATGGCCTGATACCTGACCAGGATTACAGCCGAATTTTGGAGTGCAGGACAGCAATTTCCGTTTTTGTCAATATCCATGCCATGTTTTACGTTGGAGAAGCAGATGAATTCTGGAAGATGTTAGAAGCTTGTCAGCAAAAGAAGGTAGTACTTATCATCCAGTATTAGTTTCATTGGATATATTGAACGTTCTTCTCCCACCATCGCACGTTTATCATAGAATTCTGCCGCACAGTACGAGTCCCCTCCACATGAATAAACTTATATTCCATGGCCGAGATATCCACCGCAGTTGCGGAGTTCGTGATTCCTGGTAATTTGCTCATCTAAAGCAGGGGTGTCAAATTCAACTGGTGTTGCGGTTCAAATTATAACCTTCAGAGCACTCGCGGGCTGGACCAGTAAAATGATTCCAAAGATTGCTTCAAAATCAATGCCCTCGTTTTACACAAAAAATAAATTGCTAAACAGAGGCTTTATCGACGATATACATTGGCATATTGCAATGATTGCTTTTTTTTAAATGGTAATCTCGGAATTTAGTGTCAATTAGGGTTACCACATTTTGGGAATCTGAAAAGGACACCTTTAAAAAAATTCATACTTACAATACCGGAGTAAAATCCGGAAAAAATGGTTAATTTAATCCATGTTTGTAGTTCGTTAAATAAAAAAGGTCACCTTTCTAGCTCAACTCTCGAAAGACCTGCGGAACGTTACTTCAGTACTTATTTCCAGTTGAATTTTCACATACATTTTACCATAATTTTCAAAAAAGAGGACAAATTCTCAAAAAGAGGTCATTTGAGCGTGCTCCTTAGGGGTGTTGAAAAAAACTTTTTTTTTTCAAATTTTATCGGCTCGGTAGTCAAATTGTCAGGTTATCTAAAAAAATGTTGCACGCCAAATTTGACTCAATTCCAACCAGTAGAAGCCGAGGTCACTCAAATTTAAATCTCGGTCATTTTTGAAGTAATAGTATTTGCGGTGACCGATTTCGTCATACCGACATGACCAAAAATCGTTTTTCAGTTACGCCTGAAGTGGCAGGAATGTCTTTCCCACTAGTTTTGATCTTGACAGGGTCCAGGGTGGGGTTTGAATGACGACATCGGATTACCTGAAAATTGGTCCACTTCATTGAAATAGACAAGTTAAAACGATGGTGCGATAATTTTCAAATATAGTACTTAACACACTTAAATTAACGACCACGAAAAGAAAATGAACTGACAAGAAGGTAAAATACAGGTAAATGTATTTCTCAAGTGATAATCCTATCTAGAAGTATTTTTTGTCAGGCAAATTTAAATTTGATGAAATCTATCCCAGTTATGCAGGGCATACTCTCTGCCTTGATTCAAAGTTTTTACCGATTGCAAAGTCGCCATTACCCAAACCTCATCCCCAGAGACATCAGTTGCATTCCTCAGCAGCTCAGTGTTCGAATATTTCTCTGCTGTTTGACATTGACTCATCCAGGGCGTTGAAAATGGTGCTGCTTGCAAATCAGAATGGGCTATGCCACTGAATAGTATTTATGATTTGAAAAACATTTCTGATATTTCACATATGCGAGATTCGGGAAACCAAATGGTAACCAAGTGAGCTTGCAAAGCACATTAGTCATTTTCTGGTCTTTCAATATTATCAGGACCCCTTTGTCATGGAGTTACAAAAGGCATTGGTGTTTTATCACGATATATGGATACAATTAGATCAGCGCTTTTCAACCTGTGTGACGGTTCGCACTTGTGCGAATGAGAAAATTTGCACTGCGAATGACGAAGGTGGTGCGAATAGTGCGAATGAAAATCCGGATCAAGTGCGAATGACGAGGGTAGTGCGAATGGTGCGAATGAAATTCCGGATAAAGTGCGAATGAAAATCCGGATCAAATGCGAATGACGAAGGTGGTGTGAATGAAATTCCGGATAAAGTGCGAATGAAAATCGTGATTAATTGTTAACTTTTCTGACGTGGAAGAATTCAAGTAAACCTAATAGGAAGTTTAAGATCAGTGTAACTTTTAAAGTTACGACGCAATTGTCAAAACTTGATAGGACGCGCCACTAATCGTAGCTCTCACAAGCCGTAGTGAATTAATATTACCGCAGTCTAATTATTACGTAACCAAAAACACGGCTGGAAGCTGGTGTAGTGGCGGTATAGAGATCTCTACAATCTCTATAGTGGCATACAGTATATCAGCCCGTCGGAGCCTGCGACAGGCTGGAAAAAGACGTCAAATTCTGGTTTCTTTCGCTAAACAATCATCATATTTTCGTAATAACTGTTCGATTTGCGCGAGGATAGTAGTAAATACCATCATTACAGACTCACATTTGCAAGTTACTGTAACGCAAATTGTTACCCCTTCAAGGGTTATTGAAGTATGGACCGCAAAGAGTATTATTTTGGGTCGACACGGTGCCAGAGCTATCTGTTATGTAATATTTATTGAATTTCTTGCAAAATATCCTGTAATCGTTTTTACATATCCAAGATCACTGTGTTGAGTACTGTGGCCAATAAGCGAGACACGCATTAAATATGGCTTCATCACGAGAATTCATGATAAGATTTGTCCGACTGTTTTTTTCTGGAAAACATGGTCGAAGGCCGTTGGGATGAACTAGTGTAGGGCTGTGCAACGTGCGAGCTCAAGCCTATGAGACGCATTCATTTCGAGACCAACCCCTTCAACCAAGTTTCGTTCTCTGCGTGACTGCCTTATCACGTCGAGCAAGTGAGACGATGAAGACTTCGTGCCATGTAACGGGTTAAGCAGCCGCGGCAGCTGGTCTTGTACAAATTTCAATAAGAAGGAAGTGGCTGCGGCCAAAAATTTTTGTTTGTTTTTACCTTCAATTTGAGACCACATCATTTTTAGATCGCAGTGCCCCTTCAAGCTACATAGTACAAATTTGTTGCACATCTGAACAAAATGTTGTTAAGTAGGCCTATCTTCATCTACTTTTTGTATAACAATTTTCGATTAGTTTGCGCGAATGAAATTTATTTTACAGAAAAAGTGCGAACGGAGCGCAAAAAGGTCGAAAAGCACTGAATTAGATTATAGTAACCGAATATGGAGGAGGAGGATGACATGAATATAGGACGATAACTTTTGATAGGAAGAAGATCTGTCACGATGCCCATAAGTCTTATACTTTACCTGTGATAGTACTGTAGGGGTGGTGCTGGGCAAATAATAAAATATCATATAATATGAAATTGTATCGTGAAGAAATTTACATTGGACCGACCAAGAATATAGATCACTTGAGAAGTATATTTACTTGGGTTTTACCTGCTTGTCAGTTCATTTTCTTTTCGTGGTCGTTCATTTCAGTGTGTAAAGTAGGCCTTACTCAATTTGAAAATTATCCCACCATCGTTTTGACATGTCTATTTCAATGAAGTGAACCAATTTCCAGGTCGTCCGTGTCAAATATTTTTTTCGTTTACTGGCGATGTCTTCATCCAAACCCCACCGTAGGTCCGCATCAAGATCAAAACAAGTGAAAAAGACATCCCCGCCTGGAACAGGATTTTTAGTCAATTGGTCACCGTGAATACTATGATTTCAAAAATAACCGAAATTTCAATTTGAGGTACCTATGGCTTCTACTGGTTGGAATTGAGTCAAATGTGGCGTGCAACGTTTTTTTTTAGGTAACCTGATGATTTGACAACTATCGGTAAGCTAGTGAATTTTTTCTAGAACACTTTCAAAAAAGTCAGAAAATAGAACTTATGGTAACACTAGTGTCAATGGAAGTGACTTGTTGCTGACGGTGACTACAGTGTAACCTCAACAGCACGGTCGGATGGTTATAATTTGACATGAACCGAAAATGCTCGACATTTTCTGTCTTGAGAGAATGGAAATGTTTCCTACTAGAAATTTCAACATGTATTAGACATGTGCCAGATAATACGGCCATTTTTTCAGAATCGCCTAGCGGGCCAGACTAAACCGTCCAAACTGGTGATCCAAAGTATATTGTAATACATGATGGCCCCTGGTGAAATGGTCAACAATAGTGGTAAGCATCATTGTAATACACAATATTAATAGTCATAATTTCTCACTGCAGATCGAATATATCCGATACATATTACGGTATCGTGTTTCACTGGATGACATTTCGTCTCTCATCAACAACTCCAATTTGAAGAAAGTTACATTGATAAAAATTGCCGCTACACAGTTATTTCCAAATTATAGTAGAAATATAATTATCGCATTAATTTTCTGAAAATACATTAAAACTATAGTTAGAGCTATCCATTTTCCGAATTAGACTGTAATTGGAATTGAATCCGGAAAAATCAGGTCATTGAATCCAGTTTCGTTACTATCAAATCATGGTTCAATCTCACGAGCATGATAATAGCAAGCTTGGCCTGTTTGGCACTATACAATTCTCTAAGTAGCATTTACAGGAAAACCAGAGATAGGCTTTGCCTTGAAATGAGAATATCTAAAAATTTCACAAAATCATGGCAAAGAATCATTTCACAAATGATATTCGAATTAGATTACAGGCATTTAGCTTTATTTAGTCTAATTAGACAACTAGAATTATTTAATTATTCAAGTTTGATAGGAGTACGCTTATCGTCACCTATTTTAGGCAACCTTTAAGATAAAACGCACATACCTATTTTTGATGAATTTTCCACTCATACAGATGATCCTAGTGGCATTAAAAATATACTTTTCGTGAAACAAGCTGTTAAAATACTTTAAAACTGCAGGTATAATGATACATTTTTCCAAATTAGATTGGAATTAATATTACTGAATCCGCAAAAACTATGTCATTGAATCCAGTTCCATTACTATCAAATCATGGTTTATTCTTATGAGCATGATAATAGAAAATGTCTGTGAAACAAGTTTGGCTCGTTTCGCACTATACAGTTCTCTCAGTAGCATTCACACGAACACGAGAGATAGGGTTTGAACTAAAATGAGAACATGTAAAAATTTGACAAATTTGATTAGAATTATAGGAGAGAATCATTTCACAAAATAGATTCAAATAATATTACCGGCATTTCACTCAAACTAGTCTAATTAGACAACTAGAATTGTCTGACTATCTGAGTATAGTAGTAGTGCACTTATCGTCACCTATTTTAGGCTACCTTGAAGAAGAAACGTAAGTCCCTAGCTTTGATGAATTTTCCACTCATAGAGATGATCCTAGTGGCGTTAAAAATATAATTTCTATCAAACAAGCTGTAGAAATACTTTTTAAGTGTCATTGATACTTGACATTGTTAACTGCACCGCAATTTCCCTAATTGAAATGTAAACTGTCAAAAATGTACTCTAGCAAGTACACTGACCCAGCCAATACTGCTCCCTTGGATATACGATGTGCTGCCTGCATGAAATGGGAGTACTGAATAAATATGTTGCTATATATTGAATTGTGTGCCCAAGATATCTGAGAATCGTATTGCGAAAATATAAATACACAATCCACCTGTAGATTAAATCCCTTGAATCTATCCAACTATAAGCCCAGGTAGTCTACAAAAAGTCGAATTCTATTTTGTGCAGTGTTATGACGTACCCACGTGAACAGTCCATCTCCGGCTCATAGTCCGAATAGTTGAGAAACATGATTGATTTACTAGGATATTGATTTATTCAGAGGTACTTGTTTTCCAGTCAGCTGTACGGAGAGTAACAGAAGCAACATCGTTGATCATTTACAAGAGCCAACGATTCCCATCAACAAAATTAAAATATGGGGAGTAGAATTATCGCATTTCATTTAAGAATTTAAACTGGCTATTTCATGTTTAATTGATGAAATTTCACGATGGTATTTATATTGTGCATATTGCATTTCACAATTAGGTAACCCAAACAGTTGCAAAAAAATTTCACAACTCGACGAATATAATGGTAATACCGTAAGCGTCACGTCGATCCTAAATATTTCCGAAAATGAAGGTTTAAGTTCATTTCAATGTGCAGATGGTTTTACTACAGTAGAGTTCAAGCCGTCATCCTGTTGATTTTCTGCAATTATAAGGATTGATTCGCAAGGTAGAATCGAATAGCGGGATAAAATAGAGAAATGTATTTCATCGTGTTACACCTTAAAATAATTGATTATAACAGAAGTTACAAAAAATACATAAATATAGAAAAATGATAAGAAAAAATTGGTATAATCTTAGATGTGCAGTGTGTAGTGTTGTTATGTTTTGTGTGATGTATTATGATAGAAATTAGATACTTCAGAAAACCCCAAAAAATATAAAATATAAAATTTTGTTGAAAATAAATGTAGTGTAGTGTATGAAATCAATTGCAATGTCAATTCTGTAGGATTATCCATGTTCTATCATGATCTTGTGACCTTTCTCTATATCTTTAGTACAGTTGACTTCAGGAGAGTGTTGAAAGGTAAACTTATCGAGTTGAAAACTTCCATTACGAAGATATTTCATGACCTTGATATTATTCTGTAGAATGACGGTCGCAGTACTTTTCTGCTACCATGGTGTTTCTGGATACTTCGAGCATAATATAATTCGCTCATCCCTCTTGATGAGCTCGTTAAATATTCGTATGTTATTAATTGATTCTAAATGACTTAATACACCATAGTTAACTGAAAAAGAGGCGAATTGTCAACCCATAACAATCGAAATTTCAGATAATCGTATGAATGTGATTCAATATTCTCTTTTTACTGAGATATTATGATTTGCTGCTTGACATTCCATAAATTACTCTTACTGTCCATTGTGACTAATTTTCAATTAAAGTATTGTTAATGACTCCTAATGAGTATCTTCATCTTGGACTTAGAGAGTAGTGGCTGGAATTTCCGTGATTTTATGTTGTATTGGGCTACGTTTTCATGTTATGAAATGCATAGAATTGATTTGAAATAAATATTAATCAGCTATTTGAGCCTTGCATTTTTGGGGGTTATCAGGATATGGAGAGACAATGTATTTTACGCGAATGCGTACAGTGTGACAAAAGGTTGCGTAGCAATCAGGATAAATGCCAGACAATCGTTTCATGTGTCAGAACTTTATTCGAATGACAGGTAGGTAGACTTGATGAAGATGTGAGGATATGTATCTTCATTTTTGTCGTTAAATGTTGGAATGTCAATAGGCATGCGTGGTAGGGTGGAGTGAAAATGACTTTTTGTTTAAATCGAAAAAAGGGGGTTCTTAAGTCCGAAAAATGACTAGAAACTTCAATAAATATTTGTTTTAGGGAATTGCCTCCATTTTCCAGCCGGCATCCCCCCAATTTATGCGCGAGAGGGGGTGAAATTGCCCATCTCGACAACCACTGGTCGTAGGGTCATGAATGCTGCCAAAACATCATGTTTCTGTCAGTCTCAAGAAGAAAGTTTTTTCTATTGTGAACACAAAACGAGTTACAGCCGAAAAACACTAGATTTTTGAAGCCGGGGAATGGCGGGAGTAACTAAGTTTCATGATATAGTGTAAATAAAACAATCAGCTAAATAAAACAATCTATTCATGTAAAAAAATGGACTTTTTTGACTTGTCAAAAAAAATCGCCTTAGTAATGACTTTGAATCATGTCTAGTACTTTGAAATTTCAACTTGACTTGACTAGTTACTTCACTTGTGACTTGACTTGACTCGACGTGACTCAGGTCACCTTCAAAAATCGAGTGAATTGACTTGACCCTTGTCACCTATGAAAATCAAGTGAATTGACTTGACTCGAGTCAAAATGTGCATTGATTCGAGATGACTTGTGATTTGAAAGCAGTGACTTAATCCCAACACTGCCACGAACATTAACGAGGAGGGCTGCGTTGCAATATAACTGATGTTCGCGTGCAGTCATCACTAAGGGTTTTTGCATATGACATGCAATCAGCGCTCAAAAAACTAGTTGACAGTATTGAGCGACCATAGATGTCTGATTGACTTTAACAGCTGTTGTATATAAATTCATTAAATTCTGTTTTTGATATCTACCGGTATGCTTTAAACTTGAAGTTTGCATTAAATACAATTGATTTCTTACAGAGGTAGATAAAATCGCGATTAAGGAAAAATATGTATTTTGTAATCTGGCCGCAAAGTCCTTAATTTTCCCATATCCGGCTCACCGATCGTAGAAGTTGCCCGGCCCTGACATAGGGCAAGTGCAAAACGATATATACAGCGGTTACTAGGCAAGCGGTCTCCTCGGTTCCCAACCTTTCTGGCAGTATGGTTCTTTTAAATGTTTATAATACGTACCCTATTTGAATATGACTTTATCGACTGATTCGATAATATCGATACGTACAGGATGAAAAAAATTCAGAGAGATGACAAAACCAAATAGATTATGAAGGAAATGTAATATCGAACGGCATGATGTTACCTATTTGACTATAGATAACTAAGGTAAACCGTGGATGCGACACTGCCGGGCGTCACGCTCTGGTGACTGTCTACGCTGCTCGATTTGTTTTGCTGGGAGCTTGTGGAAGAGGATGTTAATTTCTGCATTTGAATAGGAATATCTATCCGTGAGGTTAGTTAAGAGAGTAGCTACTCCGTGTGGTTACTAACCAAGGTTATTCGGTTGATGCTACATAATCAGTGCTAGAGAGATGGGCAAGTGAATACAATTTTAAAGCATTAAATATGGCTATACGGTACATGACTACATGAGAATTGTTGTTATACAATATACTCTCTACAGGGATTCGAATAATTGTGGGTATCGTTGTAAATTTTTGGACATGGCTGATGTAGGCGAATTTGATTGGGAATCACTTCTGACTGACGATGTGATCCAAGATCTGTTGTACAATGACATGGAGGACGGTGAAGGAAATGAAGCACCAGCTAGCAAAATTGGGAAACGCACGAGAGCCATCCTTTCCGATTCTAGTCTGCCTGCTGACTTCATTCAGCAAGTCAGTAGTGCACTGACACTTTCTGAATTTGGAAAGCAGAAGATTGATGGATTTTGGCGCGAATTTGTATCGAAACCAGAATCAGCAACTGTGATACGGCATTATCCAACTGAAGCAGTTCACGCACAGGACTACTTCAATGAAAATACATCTAGGATTGAGGCGTCAAAGTTTCTTCTAGACGCAATGAAATTAATGATAATGAAGGGTTCGGTCAAAGAAGATGAAACTAAAGGTGGTTCAATTCAGCAATTTGAGAGTGAAACTCTTGAGTACATTGCTGGGTACACTTTGAACAAGGCACGAGGACCTCCTGGACGTGAGCGCTTTCGTTTCGACATTGTGAAGCTGCTGTGCAACGACCAACCGCGTGGCTCCTTTATTTCATTTATGGAGAGGAAGGCTGGGTGTTTAATGTATCCTACAGAAGAGTATATGTTTTATGTGGAACATGTTTATCTGACATTCTGTAAAGAAGCCAGCAACCGTCACCCATCTTTCATCAATTTCGAAAATGCCAAAATCGCCATTTTCAGTGGTCAGTACTATGAATCTTTTATTCATAGGGTTTACGACCTGTGTGTTGAGGATGCATCTGAGTTGGATATAAGACAGCTCGTCACTTACGTAACGTCATTGATGATCCGAGTTTTTTCACACAGCTTCGCAAAGAGACTGTTTGAACGTCTGCACGATAAAGTGACTACCGGAGCAGTTTCACTCCGCAGTCAGCTATCGCAATAGGTGATGAGAAGGTAGCATCTCACAAATTTCCATTACAAAGTTCAACACTTGGTCAATCTCTACATTTTGAGTTGACGACAAGATGATTTTATTGACTTTGTATCACTTTCCTTGCAACATGATACTGTGCCTACTGTTCCTTTCAAAAGATGCCGACTAGATTTTGTTTTACGTTGTAGCACTTCCTTGCAATATAAGACTGTGCCTATTGTACTACTTCTTTCAATGAGTCCCAACATTCCAAGTCGACATGCAATTAGTTCCAATTAAGAAATAGTAGCTAGCACTATAGATTCTCGGGCCTACTGACGCATGCCACTTCAATGATTTGTCAGTTTCAATTTGTCTGCTTACTATTCTTTCGGTGTTCTGTTCATGCCTCTTATACAGGCTACATGCTCTAGACCAGTGGTTCCCAACCTTTTTCGTCATTTCTCAGACTCAGGTCAGGTCATTTCTCCGACTTGACTCCAATATAGCCGTTTTAACGCGCCATCGCCGGGGTTGTAATGACTCGAGTTGACTGAACCTTGTCATATGACTCAGACGGAGACGGCCAAGACCAACATTACATTGTAATTTAAGTAATCAAATCACGCTTTTGGGTAATTGGTACTTGCTACCAGAAGCTGCTGAAAGTGATGAAAATCAATGCGAATCATTCGATGTCACCAAACAGTTATAAAAAGTGAACACTGAACAGAACAGTCACTTGAAATTTTTCGACTTGATGCAAAACTGTTAGTGAAATTGGCTTGGTTACAACCCTGGCAATCGCCTCCTGGGTGGCGATATCGCCCGCTTTGGGAACCACTGCTTTAGACGAAGTGGGTTGCTGATGAAAAGACTGCTAGACGAAGTGGGTTGCTGATGAAAAGACTGCTACAAGTTATTATAGCGTGCTCTGTCGTGGGCGCGCGTTCTTCTTGGTCCGCGGCTCGATAAATCAAAGTAGACAAGTCAGCATTGCTCTTTTAATAAAACAACTAAAACATGACGATGTTCGTCCGACGGTAACTAAAGATCGACTGCTCGGACGGTGACTAAAAGCGACTGCATAAAAGAGTACAACACAACAAGACGTAGCAGTAACGTAATCAGTCATTAGCGAGGGTAATTATGGGTTAATCATGGAGCGGTACGCTACAAGGGCCCCCCTGGTTGGTAAAAGCTTTAGAATATAATATGGAAACTACATCAGTCAACGCTATAAATACGAATGAAGGACCCTACCAGCATGACACGGCAATGATTACAGATTGCGATTCGAATACGAGTTCAATTCTAAATGCTCCAACGTTAATGAAAGTGAGATGGGCGTAATGGCGAAGCTATTAACGACACGATTTTTCGTTTAGCGATAATGATGCACTTTACAATGAGACAGGCTAAATAAGACACGATTTATAGAACATACAGGAGATGAAGAAAAAAACCTGCAGCGAAATAATACAAGTGATGGCGGAAAAGTGAATGAGTAACACACTAAATATCCATTTTAAATACTGGTGACAACACAAAGTCATTCAAGTGATGTGGAGTACGAATATTACGGCCGCTGGCCGACACAGTATTTGTTCGCGAAATATCAACTTGCAGTGGCGTCAATTCGTCGAGACGCTCGATGGGAAGTCTGCCAGGTATAAGCCTGTCGGTTGAGGCGTCATACGGACCCTTATTCGTTTGAATTGTGAAACATTTATGAGTGCGTTTTAAAACTTGATGTGGTCCAGAATAAACCGGATCAAGTGATCTACGATGACCATCTATCCGCAAGAAAACGTGCGTGCAATTATTCAAATCGTTTGGGACATAAGATTTTTGATTCGAATGAAACCTAGTCGGCATCTCACCCACGGCTGAGAAAAAGCGTTTCAATTCACCAACGTAGTTGAAATCATTAGCGTTATTACCACTGGAAGAGGGATTGACTAATTGACCGGGTAATCGAAGGGAAGTGCCATACACAAGCTCTGCTGGTGAATAACCGAGATCTTCCTTGACAGAACATCGCAGCCCTAAAACAATTAGGCCTAAATGATGATACCAATTATGAGGACTTTCTAATGCGCGGAGGGAGGCTTTCAAAGTTCTGTTATAGCGTTCGACAAGAGAATTTTGTTCCGGCTTATACGCCAAGGTTGTGATATGGAAAATACCCAAGAATTGCATATACTGAGTCCATTCAAGTGAGGTAAACTGACTTCCTCGATCGGTTATTACTTTACGGGGTGAGCCGAAATTTGACACCCAGCCAAAACTAAACGCATCAATAACAGTTTGAGCGCGAATGTCCATCATGGGAACACATACGGGCCAGCGAGTATAGCGATCAACACACATCAGAATATACGAGTAACCACAACTATTCGGGAGTGACAATATGTCCACGTTAACCGTGTGAAAGCGTTCGGAAGGGACGGGAAGATTGTTGATTGCAGTTCGAGTATGCCTATGAATCTTCGATCGTTGACACTGCTGACAATGACGGACGAAATCGTTCACATGACGTTTCATACCAGGCCACACATAGCGTTCAGCTATCAATTTAGTGGTCGCGCGTATGCCGGGGTGCGAAATATCATGCACACTGTGCATTACAGTATCTCGAAGCGCTGCAGGAACGTAGGGACGTTCTCTACCAGGTAACGATTTGTCGAAGATGATAGGATCGTTCAACTCTTCGAAATGTACTTCCGCGAGATGCAAGGAGTGGTCATCGGCGTTAGCGAGGAGTTCTTTGAGCTCATCATCGTCTTTCTGGGCTTCTAGTAATGCTTCCGCTGTGATGGGAACAGTGTTCGGAAAAATCGCGTTCACCTCGAGTCTGGAGAGAGTATCCGCAGCTGTGTTCACATTCCCTTTGATGTGTCTGACGTCGTCGGTATATTCCGTGATGAATTCCAATTGCCTTGCTTGACGATCCAGAAGTCTGTCAGTTGGATTCCTTAACGATTTTACAAGCCCGTCATTATCGGTAATCAGTTGAAATTTCCTACCCTTTAGCTGGACATGAAAATGCTTTATTGCTGAATAAGCCGCTAAAAGCTCGCGATCAAATGCGGAGTACTTGCGCTGTGTCGGGTTCAAGGTTTTCGAGAAGAATGCTAAGGGTAACCACGAATCATCACGTTTCTGTTGCAAAACAGCTCCAATTCCGATTTGACTAGCGTCTACCACGAGTGACAGTTCGGCATCATGAATCGGGTGGAACAATATGACATTATCGGACAGTTCGGTCTTGATGCGTTCGAAAGCTGTGTTAGCACTATCTGTCCATTTTACAAGATCACGCTTATTCGATGCTGCATTGGCCACGTCATACAGTGGCTTCAAAATCTCGGCACACTTTTTGACAAAACGGTGGTAATAGCAGACTAGTCCAAGGAATGAACGTAGTTGTTTTACATTTTCGGGACGAGGATAGTTAGAGATTACTTCAACCTTAGACGGCAAGGGACTAATTCCCCTTGCATTAACAAGGTGACCTAAAAATTCGATTTCTTCCTTACCGAAACTGCACTTATCAACATTTATGACCAGTCCGAACTTACGAAACCTTGAAAACAATTTCGACAATGTTGCCATGTGCTCTTCTTCAGTCCGAGTCGTAATTAAAATGTCGTCTAAAAACACGAAAATATTCTCCAGTCCTTCGGTTACTTCGGATATAAAACGGCTAAAAGTACTACAAGCGTTGGTCAAGCCGAACATCATCGTCGTTGGTTGGAAAAGTCCTTCGGGACAAATAAAAGCAGCCTTCTCTTGATCGTCCGTATGAAGAGGAATTTGATGGTACGCCTTCGCTAAGTCAACTTTGCTAAAAACATTACAGTTCGACAGTTCATTGGTAAAATCACGTAGAAATGGGACAGGCCATCGATCCTTGACCGTTTGATTGTTCAATTTCCTATAGTCGACACAGATTCTAATATCATCTAACCCCTTTGGTACGACAGTGATGGGAGAGGCGAAAGGCGATTTTGAGCGAATGATTACACCGGACTTCAACATCTCTTGCAATCGATTCTTCACCTTCTGTTTCAAATGTGGCGGCAATGGGCGACAGCGAGAACGAATGGGACATCCGTTAGTAATAATACGATGAACAGTACCGTGATTAGCTCGTACTGCTGCATTCCGTGGAATGGTAATGTCGTTGAAGCTCGACAAAAGGTCTGCATATGGCGTATTGTGATCAGGCGCTATAAAGTTCAAACCGCGAACTACTGGTTTACACTTCCAGCCAGGAATGAAACCTCCTGAAACAGTATCAATCAGACAATTGCTCCTCAAATCAACGACGAGAGAAAATCGCTTAATAAAATCAGCCCCCAATATGGCAATGTGTGTATCGGCAATGTAGAATCGAAATCCATACTTGGGTCTATCGGAGAACTCGATCCGTAAATATCTCGTTCCAAACGTCGCAATTTTCGATCCATTTGTAGCGTACAGATTTGGTCCTGGTTTATTCTTGAAAACGTTACTTGAAGTCGGTAGAACAGAAACGGATGCTCCAGTATCGACGAGAAAAATCTGCCCTGAAATCGAATCTCGTACATGCAATAAAGGGTTTTGACATTCAGAGTTGGCATTTACTGTTGAAAATTGTTGCGATCCCTCACGAGGCCTCCGTCTAAAAAAGGGCGATTTGAGGAGTAGGAACAGGGTGGACGGCAATTTCGAGCTCGATCACCGAATTTATCATGATAAAAGCACAACTGATTCGTACCACGCAGATGAGCAAATCGAGTTACCTCACCACGTGTCTCTGAACGGTTTGACAGAGTTCGAAAAGCTGGTCGATCGTCTCTAAAGGGTTCATGGGGAGGAACGGAACTACGATTGAAATCACGTGATCGTTGTCCGTCAGATACAGTTAGTTGTCGTGCCGGAGGTATCGCTTTCAATTCTCTGACCTCACGAGCTATCGATTGAACAGTTCGTTGTAATTCATCTAATTGATTAGTCCGAGGATAACTGTAATGATTGGACATCACAGGTGGAGACGCACGAGTGTATATACTATCAGCTCGCAGGGCAAGCTGTTCCACGGTATCGTCTACATGTGACGACAATATCCCAGCAATATGATCTGGCAAATGATGAAGGAACGTTTCTTTCAAATAACAGTCAGAACCTGGTGTGTTTGATAGAGCCCCCATTGCATTCCGCAATTTTTTCAGAAGTTCAGAGGGTTTTAAATCTCTACAGCGATCGCTATAAAGCTCCTTAACACGGTCTCGCAAGGGAATAGCGTACTCACGCATCAGAAGATCACGCAATACTTCGTAGCAGTCGTCGTCTTCTGGGCCAGGTAACTTCAATCGAATCGATTCGAGCTGGTTGCCGTCTAAACATCTCAGGACATGGAAATACTTCGACGCGGAGTCCGTAACCCCATAACTGACAAATCCGGCTTCCACCGAAACAAACCACGACTCTGGCGAATGGGACCAGAAATTGACCACCGGTGGCGGCATCCTCGGGGTACCATTGAAATTGTCCGAGCTGGCAATATCTTCCATCGATTGTTGTCGTCGTCGTCGTCGAGAAGACATTTCAAATACAGCGGAGCAAGGGATGCGAGTCGGCTAGTGCACGTTGGGGTTGAGTCGGCTGGCGAATCACGTCGGGGTCACCAAAATATAGCGTGCTCTGTCGTGGGCGCGCGTTCTTCTTGGTCCGCGGCTCGATAAATCAAAGTAGACAAGTCAGCATTGCTCTTTTAATAAAACAACTAAAACATGACGATGTTCGTCCGACGGTAACTAAAGATCGACTGCTCGGACGGTGACTAAAAGCGACTGCATAAAAGAGTACAACACAACAAGACGTAGCAGTAACGTAATCAGTCATTAGCGAGGGTAATTATGGGTTAATCATGGAGCGGTACGCTACATTATGACGACACCTTCCTATCTTAAACACTCAAGCGCAAACTTTTACAAGAAAGATATATTTGTAAATCGCATTGTATTGCTCAATTGTTCATATGAGGTACGAATAAAAAAAAACAAGATACAACTACCGTTTCGAGAACTTCGCTTTTTTGTTGTTGTTGAAGATAGCCGATCGTTTAATCACCTTGCTTTGTGAAAGGTGATTAATGCCATAGGCAGCCTGGCCAATATCGGGATTTTGACAGCGTCTGCCACGTTGCCTCTGAGAAATTAGGATTTTGTTAACATATTATTGCATAGTTGGCTACCAACCAAACCAAATTCCCGAAGAATGCTTCCAAAACATCTTGGGTGAATGTGCCAAGAGCCACACGAGGCATCTGCCGCAACAACTGCTCGCACAGCCCTATCAAACTACGCGAGGTGAAAATAAGACCCTCCATTGTTGGCAGGGCCATCATCCTCTTGGGCTCTTTACGAGCTTCAGAGTCATTCTGTAACAAAAACCTTAACGTTGGAATCGCAATAAACAGGTATAGTGTATTTAGTTTACTTTCCAATTTTCGAGTTTGTCCGCAAACTCACGAAGGGCACTTATCCTACTATCCCCCATATTGTAAATAGGATAGTTGACCCTGCACGTTACTATGTGGAACCACCTGTCAAAAATCCAAGTTACTTTTGACAGTACAAAACACAATAAATTTGTGTACTCATCATACTGGTACATCATCAAAATGAAATCAGCTGTTCCATTATGCTCCATTTGCCTCAGACCATGAGCTACTCTTTCAGATAGGACACCCATTGCCAGCGCCACGTTCATCTACAAACGAAATATGGTACATGGGCAATTCCCTGCACAGACAACCGATGTTCCCACCACTACCTCTCCAAATCTCCTGAAATTTGGTACACGCACAGATGAGCTAATTCCAAACAGGATGAACTTTATTTTATGAAAATTGGACATGGGGGTCAAAAGTTACGTCACTTTGAAAATTGACAATTTTCTGCTCATTTCGGGTCTGCACTTTCAGGTTTTATCAATGCAATATTCAAGAAGGTGTAGCTAGATGTTAGACGACAGTTGAGATACGGCACTTGGATTTATCTGAAGCTTGTCTGATCGTCTATATTTCCAAGTAAAATTTAATGCCCTGTAGGTTAGGGTCAAAGGTTAAATTGAGGGGGAATTTAGTCAATGGTCTAAAATCAGTCAGGCGTTACACGATTTAGACTGCGGATTGCTCAAAAACATATTATAATATTTTGGAAAATAGGATCTTAAATGAAAGTTTGCTTCAAGGAGACTTTGTTCATAGCTGTTTGATTTTGGCTATTAGACTGTAAAGTGATGAAATTGCAGTTTCAAGAGCACACTTCATTTGCACATGGAAATGCGGTAGTAGTATAGGGTGCGTTCGGACATCGAGTCTGGGGTGTGTGTGTGGACATCATGTCTATGATATGTTCCGACATCATGTCTTGGGTGTGTTCGGACTGTGTTGCCATTGAAACGTAGTGTCTGGGGTGAGTTCGGACTGTTTTGCCCCTCGGACATCGTATCTGGGGTGGGTTCAGACAGTTTTGCAACTCGGACATCGGGCCGAGGGTTTGTTCGGAATTTGTTGCCATTCGGACATCGTGTCTAGGGCGTGTTCGGACATCATGTCAGGTGTGTGTTGCTACTCGGGCATCGTGTCTGGGGGGCTCGGACATCATGCCTGGAGTGTGTTAGGATTGTGTTGTCAATTGGACATCGTGTCTGGATATTTTTGTGCTGCGCCAGATATGCCTCAGACCTGATATCTGCGCACAATTCTTATCCAGACATGCTCCGGAGCTGATGCCTGCGTACTAAATACCTTCAGGCATTGTCCGAAACAGATATCTGCTCACTTAGTGGACACAGACATACGTCAGACGTGATTCCCGCGTACTAAACGACTCGTGACCTATATATGACCTCTTTATTTGCGGTTTTTGCTTATATCTGCGAGAGCTGGGTATATTCACAGTAATGATAGCTGAGTATATCCACATCCACAGTAGTGATAGCTGAGTATATCCACAGCTATCACTACTCTGGTTATACTCACCTCAACTATCACATATATCACAATCACTACTGCGGATGTGGAAATACTCAGCTATCGCTACAGTGGATATACTCAGCTATCGCAGATATCAACAAAAACCGCAAATATAGAGGTCATAGGTCAAACGTCGTTTAGGACGCGGGCATCACGTCCGACGCATGTCTATGGCTATCAAGTGCGCACATATCCGGTTCGAACGATGCCTGTGGGTATTTAGCACACAGGTATCAGCTCCGGAGCATGTCCGGATAAAAATAGTGCGCAGATATCAGGTCTGAGGTGTTCGGATTGTTTTGCAACTCGGACATCGTGTCTTGGGGTGTTCAGATATTATGTCTTGGGTGTGTTCGGACTGTTTCGCAACGTGGACATCGTATCTGGGGGGAATTCGGATTGTGCTGTCACTCGGACATCGTGTCTGGAAGGTGTTCGGACATCATGCCTGTGGTGTGTCCGGACTGTGTTGTTGCTCAGACATCGTGTCTGGGATATGTTTGTGATGCGCCAAACATGCCTCAGACCTGATATCTGCCACTATTTTAATCTGGACAGTGGACATGCGTCGTAGCTCTTACCTGCGCATCAAATACCCCCAGGCATATTCCGAATCTGATATCTGCGGGCTTAAGGGACACATACATGCGTCAGACGTGATACCGGCGTCCTAAACGACATTTGACCAATATATGACCTCTATATTTGCGGTTTTTGCTGATATCTGCGATTGCTGGGTATATCTACAGCAGTGATAGCTGAGTATATCCACATCCACAGTAGTGATATCAGTGATAGCTGATTATATCCACAGTAGTGATAGCTGTGGATGTACTCAGCTATCACTACAGTAAATTTGGATATACTCAGCTACCACCACTGTGGATATACCTAGCTATCGCAGATATCAGCAAAAACGCGTCGTTTAGGACGCGGGCATCACGTCTGACGCATGTATGTGTCCAGATATCCGTTTCGGACAATGCCTGAAGGTATTTAGTGCGCAGGCATCAGCTCCGGAGCACGTCTGGATAAAAATAGTGCGCAGATATCAGGTCTGAGGCATGTCTGGCGCAGCACAAACATATCCCAGACACCATGTCCGATTGACAACACAATCCTAACACACTCCAGGCATGATATCCGAACCCCCCCGCCCAGACACGATGCCCGAGTGGCAACACAGTCCTAACACACCCCTGACATGATGTCCGAACACGCCCTAGACACGATGTCCGAGTAGCAAAACTGTCCGAACCCACCCCAGACACGATGTCCGAGGGGCAAAACAGTCCGAACTCACCCCAGACACTACGTTTCAATGGCAACACAGTCCGAACACACCCAAGACATGATGTCGGAACACATCCCAGACATGATGTCCACACACACCCAAGACTCGATGTCCGAACGCACCCTACTACTTCTGCATTTCCATGTGCAAATGAAGTGTGCTCTTGATACTGCAATTTCATCACTTTACAGTCTAATAGCCAAAATCAAACAGCTATGAACAAAGTCTCCTTGAAGCAAACTTTCATTTAAGATCCTATTTTCCAAAATATTATAATATGTTTTTGAGCAATCCGCAGTCTAAATCGTGTAACGCCTGACTGATTTTGGACCATTGACCAAATTCCCCCTCAATTTAACCTTTGACCCTAACCTACAGGGCATTAAATTTTACTTGGAAATATAGACGATCAGACAAGCTTCAGATAAATCCAAGTGCCGTATCTCAACTGTCATCTAACATCTAGCTACACCTTCTTGAATATTGCATTGATAAAACCTGAAAGTGCAGACCCGAAATGAGCAGAAAATTGTCAATTTTCAAAGTGACGTAACTTTTGACCCCCATGTCCAATTTTCATAAAATAAAGTTCATCCTGTTTGGAATTAGCTCATCTGTGCGTGTACCAAATTTCAGGAGATTTGGAGAGGTAGTGGTGGGAACATCGGTTGTCTGTGCAGGGAATTGCCCACATGGGTCACTCGAAACGAAATTCATCCGCAACACTGAGTTGTCACATACTTTTGACCGTGGATTCAACTTTACATGTGCCCTAGTTAGTCCAGATTGGTACAGGACAAGGCTGGTAGACTCAGTTTTGTAAAGGTCTAAAACATGACTCCATAATATATCGTTGCCCTTGCCATCAATATTCATGTATCTTGATCCCCCACTCCTCGACGAGAGCAAAGAATTCCTGGCAGTCTGCAAATAAGAGTGTCACAAATTTTACGTTTCAGACTATCCCATAAAAAATATGCTCACCTTGAGAAGATGCGGGGGATCAGAGCACAGGTATATGAGCCTGTCCGGGGCATAAATGTTTGGTGCTGTGAACGGTTTATCCAGTGGAATCTTCTTTTCTCCCGAAATCAGTTTGAAAAAGCTTCGATTAATGGATAATCCATCTGCTACCACAGCATTGATATTCAACCCCCTGGTTTCGCATGCATATAGCAGCTCCCAGAAATATACCGCAAGGTCACCAGGAGGAAGAGACCGGGTCGGATACCATGCCAATGGTAGCGAAATTTCTTTCCGAATGGAGCGGACATAGAAAACTGGAAAAAGAAACCATGAATACAATTTGAAACTGCTTGGAATAGTCACTTCTCACCTAAAATGTGTGTTGCAATTTCAGCTTTATTATTGAAGGGAGAGTTAACAAAGCCAATCAGCGTGCCATCTTTCACAACTATATTTTCACGTACTGTCAACGAACAAGGAAGGATTATTTGTTATGCATAATATCTTCATACAAAACTTGATGCTAACTTTTCATTTCATCGAGAGTAATATATGCCGGAAGAGCCTTATGGTTTTCAATCACGGTCTCAATTTCCTTGACTGCAATCATATTGAGACCAGGAGTAGGCTTGATCTTATTCCTATCATAATCAATTATAATCAGGTAAAAAATTTTGCACTTAGCGGAATGAATAAAGGTTACCGAAAACGTTGAATCGTCCTTGCTGTTGGCAATGTCAAGAGACCACTTTCCTGAACGAACTTGTATGCCGCGGGTGATCTGGAAAAAAGCTCCACGGCCCACTGAATTACATTAGTGGGGTATCGACGAGCATTTTTATGGGCTGATCTGTTGCTCGACTGAGTAGAAGAAAACATTTTCTGCCATTTGTCTTGACTGACTGACTCCTGAAATTTTTCATTATTTATAAATAAAGCTGATCTGGATGCAGCAATACCACCTCCTCGTCACATTCTATCTCCTCAATTTCTAATTCTTCATTGTGGAATGTGTCAATTGGCATAAAATTGCTGCAAGCCATGCAAATGCCATCTGCCTCAAAACTTTTTCCTGCAAGTGTATGTACTGAAATTACGCTAGGGAGGGCCTACATATATAAAAAAAATCATCTGAAAGTAATTGTGCTACTTGCCTATTATATGACATCCTGGTGATCTAAATACATCCGTGGCAACTAATCTCCTCCCATCCCAACTTAAAATTGCATGCTTCTCGCAGCCCGACATATTACCTGCAAGGCCCTTGCATACAGCAATCCTGTTCAGTTCACCTGAATGAAAACTTCGCAGTTGTACCAATCACTATAATAAACCCTCGCCCTGTCTACTTACCTAAAAATGATGTCAGAGAGCAAAATGATATTTGAGGAAGCTGTACATTTTCTGGTTGCACTTGCCAGCCATAGCATGCAATAGACTGTATTGTGACATCGCTGCCTATCACAATTCTTCAAGATAAAAATTCATGTCAACTCGTAATGTCACTAATATCTCAGACTAGGCTATGTAGCCTAATAGTAATTCAAACCTGAATTCGGGTACTATGCTATCATCAAACACTCCATTTCTTTTCTGTATTATCAAATTTTCATCCTCCTCCGTTATGAGCCAGCACTCTAAGAATGCATATAAGCTTATATTAGTTATCAGAGCTTAGTAACTACAGCTGAACAACTATAAATTTTACCTTTGTAATTATCGGTCAAATGTTTAGCAGCGGTTTTTACACTTGACAAAGAGGCGTAAACCTTCGCCGGAGGAAGAGCTTTTCTAACTTCCGGTGTTTTTCTCTGGGGAAGGCAGCTGGAGTTTGATCCCTTATAGATGTTTTTAGTCGGCAGAGCACCAAGACGAAGCTTCGATCTTTTACCAGTCCAGATGATATCATCTTGAGCAAAGTGATGGCACTGTTGCCCTACCTCGCCCAGACATTGCTTCATTGATCATTTGCTACCATTGTTTAATTTTTTTTCTATTTTCCTTTCCTAACTAAACATTTCTTACAGCCAGACTGTTCTGAGTCAAGTGTACCTGTTTGATGCTGGTGTGATCAGACTAGATGACCTTCATGGTCTTATCGATCATTCCTATCTAATACCGAATACTGTGCACGCATATTTTCTGTACCACCATCACTGCCGTTTGTTATGTATTTTGGTTCGATGAAAATAAAGACTCTCTCTCTCTCTGATGGTCGCAAATGGCAGCCCTGCAATTTCACATATTATATAAATGTGCCGACGAGATCATGATTAACCATAAATGGCTTGGCTACCCATTTACGTTACCGGACACTCATACTTTTGTAAACTAGACGAACTACTTACGTTTCTTTGTGCAACATGTCTTTAATAATATCTCCTCGGGTGTAATCTCTTAAAGATAAAATATAATTTGTCAATTGTTCCCGGTGAGCTCTTTCGCCGGGAGTTCTTGCCAAATCAGGTCGATGAATAGTAAACAAACTACGCTTTTCTTTTCTGGAACGAGACCAGTTACAGCCAGGCAGAGCGCAGTGCGTTGGCATAATATTATTGATAGTTGACAGCGCAGTAATTAAATTTGTTGTAAAAAACATATGCAAACATATAAATGCTATATGAAATCCAATGAAAACATAAACATCATGTAAATCAAATGCAGGCATTTGTATGCCATCTCATGTCATGTCATCTTGGATGATCTATTGCTTAATGAAGACCACAGACCACTGACCACTTAAAACAGCCACATTCATTCAATGATTACGACATTCATTTCCTCGTTTTGCTAGCTTTGATTGCGTAGCATCAACCCAATAATCTTGGTTAGTAACCACACGGAGTAGCTACTCGCTAAACTAACCTCATGGATAGATATTCCTATTTAAATGCAGAAATTAACATCCCCTTCCATAAGCGCCCAGCAAAACAACTCGAACTGCGTAGACAGTCATCAGAGCGCGAAATCACGTGACGCCCGTTAGTGTCGCATCTACGGTTTACCTTAGTTATCTATAATTTGACGCCTTACGTTATTCCGCGTGGTGGAGCTAATGTCTCACGTGCGTGAATGGCTCTGAGTCAAAACATGGAATGAAATCAGCTGATTGAGTGTTCTAATATCAGTTTTAATTTGATCGGACGTTGAAGATATAGCTAATATGTTTCAGAGTACAGGCTAACTCACTTATATTACTGGATAAAGTGAAAAATAACGACAGGGTAAAATTTTACACCTGAATTTAGGAAGAATAGATGGTTCTTCATGTTGCCGAATGGGCGAATGCGCAAACCTAACCTATAGCTACTTGATGTTGATTGTAGACCAGTGCTGCATTGGTATACTGTTTCGCGCTTCTACTGTGCTCACATACAATATTACAGTCTTGGTATATCGATAGGAATTGAGGTTACCAACTCCAAATTGTGATGGCCTCTTGCTGGATGAGTGTGTTACGAAAGGTGTTGTCTGATGTGAAATCTTTAGAAATGGTAACATGTCTTGATAGTCGATACCGGTAACCCCGTACTCTGGAAATCGCCCTCGACAAGAAAGAAGTGTTTAGGTGTTCAATCAATATGTTCGAAAATGGAATGAATCCTAATACATTTAGTGTGATATGGTGTGCCAAGACGGTTCTCAGCGTCTTGCTTCACACCTGTGTGTATTCAGTAGAGTCTTTAGTCCCCACGAGACACCTATTCCATATTGGCTTACAGCTTCTATCAAACATAATTTTCGAGTTTCCATAGAGTATCGATTGCTCGTTCCTGCCTCGCTCGAGAATACAATTACTGAATATAAAATGATGCTGCGATTCTGATCAAGTTCAACCTTGAGCCATGATCAAGCCAGCTTACTGGATTGTTAGTGACATTAGGTAACTGCTGTATATATGTAATTTCATGTCAAATGAACCAAGGAGAGATTTGATCTCCATCAACTTGCAGATTTTGCTGAAATTCGACTCATCAGCTTGTGAAAGGCTATAGTTTAGCTAACGGTATCCATTTTGAATGAAGTTTTCAAGTTGTTGCGTGTTGAAAACAAGCTTTTTTTTAGGAAGATCTGAACTTGCGTCAGTATAAATGAGCTACTTAGACCTGAGAATGTTGTCATATTGTATAAATTGATACATTCAGCAAGCCAGTGAGAAGATATTTATCTTTTGTGCCCTGCCAAGTATGTAGCTGAAGGTAAAGCCAATGAAAATATCTCATGCGTAAAATTATTTCATAACTTTCCCTATCATTTCTGTTTACTTGAAAATTTTTGTAAATAGTGACGTGTAATACCTGCCATAACATGAAATTCTTAGGAGTTGAGTTTTATGTAATATTTACAAACAAACTTGTGACTGCTGCGAATAGCATATTTCAGAGTATAAAAATGTGGTGATTTTGCTGAAAATTATTTTCCATATTCTAGTTTCTTACATAATGTAAGACGAATTTTGGCATCTAACTCATTTCTCAAGTATATATTCTATTTTGCAACAGAATTCAGATGAAACCCTTAAAAAATGTTTCGAAGTAGGCCTATGATATAGACAGAAATGAGAGGGATACTTTGGGGGCTGTTTACCTAAAAAAAAACTCGAATCTTGCATGATAAAATCGATGAACTTATGTAACATAACAAGAACAACCGTTTAATGCAAAAGTATCTCATTTACAGACAATTTCAAATCAGCTTGAAAAAAATTTTCATTTCATGGTTAAATGAGCAGAAAAAAGCTTATTTTTATATGTGATAACCTGACAACCGCTTATGTTGGCCTACCGGTGATTCTGTTGAAATAAATTGCTGTCTAGTCATATCGACTCATAATGTCTTGATTCAAATATCTGGAAAATCTGAAACTTTATTGATGCCCAATCTAATTTTTGTTCGATCTAAAATTGAATTACAGCTTGGATTCAAAAGTAGGCTATCTTATCTATGTAGGAAGGTTATTTGGACTAGGTCTATTAGCCTACCAATTAATTATTAATGAGCAAAACATGTCAGTCATATTTCACTACCCAACCAGATTTCATATCACAAGTTAATACCCAATTTTGTGTATAGAGAATTGTGCTAAAAATGTTTCAAGTTTATGTCACACATGATTGATTTTTAATGGGGTAGGCTACTAAGACTGACATTGACCCCATTTGATTGTTGAAAATTTTCCCTTCAGTATCAAGAATTTCTTGTATTCTGTTTTATGAGCGTACTGCAATAGAGAATGTGAAACTAATTAAACTTCATTGTTGAGTGAGCACAAAATGGTTTCAGTGTATCAATATTGAAAAACATGTTTTCGACACTCAGTGCTAGATACCGTACTAGATTCTTTCCTAAAATTACATGAAAATCTGAGACCTAGTGGGTCACTGCATGTTGTTGACTTGAAATGGAATCACCGATGGGCGATGATTCTGGAGATGATATCATGCAGGAAAAAGGTTTGCTCGTCATTATACTAGGCTTAGATCCGGGCAAAATCGAATACCGGTACCTGAGTGATTCTACTCTGAATTAAGTATTAGGCTTCACGTATTTGATAATCACTCATGATGACAATAGAAGTATATAATGATGATTTGGTATTTATCGAAAATATTTTGTTTGGCTCTGTAACAATGTTGCAAGTCGACCACAGCTACACAGAAATGTAATTTCCGCTAAAATGCATAGCTTTGTACATATTGTTTCGTATGTTGCGATACGACCAATCGAGGTTTCAGAAAATTGATGCAAATATAACTTTTTGATGAAAGTGGGCGTTAAGTTTCATTAGTCTAAAAAATCGTCTTTCACTACTTGACTCGAATCATTACAGTTACGGTACTTGATTCAGATTCGAGAACCGTTAAACAAATCATTGTGGCACAGTCCTGTAGATAATATGTACCTGAATGTAAAACGATGCTGCGAGTCTGATCAAGTTTAACCTTGAGACGTGATTAAGCCAGAATAACGGTTTGTTAGTGCCATGAATATAGATTTGGACTCCATCAAGTTTCAGATTTTGCAGAAGTTTGGCTCATAACCTAGTGAAATATATCTTAGTGAATATCAATTTATTTTGAATGTGTTACACACCATAAGTATAGTCTCCAAGTTATAGCGTGAAGAAAAGCAAGCTTTTAATGATCATACAACTGTGAAATTGAAGATCTTTTTCAAGGCAGATTTGAAATTGCGTCAGTAATTGAGCTACTTTGTCCTTAAAATGCATCCAATTTGTTATGGTAGGCTATATAGATTGGTCTATTTTGTCATGTGAGAGATTAGGCCTAATTATTTTTGATGCTCGGCCATTGTGGGTCATTGTCTCCAGAAATCAGTCAAGTGTGACAACATTGTAGGATTCTCACCCTCATTTTTGTCTACATTGAAATTTTTGCCACCAATTAAAAAATTCGCCAAATATTCTGATTAGCATCAATGTTATGAACTATCTCTGGACTCTCAGCTAATATTTCATTGCAGTGCGTAGGTACTGTTCTTGAGTAGCAACAATGTTTGCTACCACCTTGACTCTGCCTGGAAATATTTCATTTTTCTACTTGAGTGACATTAATGTTGGTATGTATCTCAATCTTGGTGAAGTGGGTGTACACTGTAGCCTATATATCCAGGGTTACCATCGACATGGACCCAAAAATAAGGACAATCGAAAAATTAGATTAGCATTAAAAAGCGTTTTTGTGCACACTTTGTTTGTATTTATACGAGCTTCGGCATATAATATGCAATCCATCTTATCGCTATGATAATTTCGTCATTTTAATTCACCACGAGGCTGCGATACAATGGAAGATAGGAAGGTTTCAAAACGACTTGGAGTATAAACTTCGAAATCAGACCCCCACCTGGCCTAGGCGATGTACATAGGAGGCATGTACACTGAATGAACACACTGAATGAAAAGTAAAAGAAGATAATATAAAAGGACGGGAGTCAAAAAAGTGGCAAGTGACGGATGGCGAGATCGATATATCAGCTCGCGATTCGGTAAACTAGAGGACTGATTTGGATTTATTCAATATAAATTCATTGTATTTCGACTTGAATGTGGACAGGACATGCTCGATAACTGCCGGATAGCCGGCAAGATATTGTTCTACAAGTTGTGTCCGGCATAATTAATAGAGTGATGATCTTTTTTGTCTACCATATGGTACTTGGACGACGTGGACGCGCGTGTGTCGTGCATATTTGATACCGAGGTGAAGAATTTATTGAAGTTTTCGGGGCAATGGCCCTGATACATAAACTTGGTTCTTTTAAATCTACAACAACGAATATTTTGAGCAGTGATTTGCTTGATACATATCCCGGTCCCTTTGGAGCTCTGGCTATGATACGGAGAACCTGATGCTGTGGTTTTAGCGGTTGCTTCTCCCAATATATGATATCATATTGTTACTTTGCTTGGAAGACTTTTTTGTCAGAAACAATCTGCTCCAGTTACTACTTGTTATTAGAAAGTACTTCATGAATCTCACGACGGCTGAGGTCTAGGTTTACCTTTACTGGTAGCTGGGATTTGACTGTCATTTCAAACTTACGTCCATTTTGACAGGCTTGCTGAGCGATCAATTTATCAAAGTGATTATCAATGGAAAGCTGTGCTGATTACGAAAATATGAATTTCATTCTGCTTATGGCCCTTGGACATCCCACCCCAAAAAATTCAGCCTCAAATTTAGCCTTGCGATGGAGTTTATCTCTTTGACGAAACGATGCTGTCAGGCTGTTTCTCTTGAGCTGCAATCTCGTTTTGCCGGACAGAATTGTTCTGTCACAATGGAAAATTTGAGGATCATTTCTGTGGTTGTAGGGCCACGAAAAGAGTAAAATTGATATTTTCGTAATCAGTACAGTACCAGCTTTCCATTTTTACCCATTTTATTAAAGATAGAGGGCCGTAAAATAGCTTTTTGCAAAATATAAAGTATGATGTAAACCCAGGGAGTGAGCCGTCCAATCTCGCTATGTCCACGCCGTTTAGGACACTATGATCGCACAACTTAGAAGTCAAATCCTGTGGTGTGTAGCGTGCATGCCGGGAGTTCTCTTCATTCGTGATGTCATAAAATCTTGAAGCAAAATCATTATTTTAGAATATTATGCAACATAATTAGCAGAGGAAGACGATCGAAGTTGTTTAATTGTTGAAAATAAGACAAAATAAGGACGTAAGTCGAAAATAAGGACATTTCTTAGAAATGAGGACAGTTGAGTTTTCTAAGACCTGGCCTTTGAAAATAACGACAATTCTTAGAAATAAGGACGGTATGGCAACCTTGTATATATCCCTTACAATTATTATACCCTTTCTTACAGATGGCATTGAACTCCCTTGAGATTTTATGCAATTCAACTTTATAATATGAAGACCCAAACGAAAATCATAGCGCCGTGTCTCATACATCAATATTGATAAAGTTGCCGATTATTTCTACTCTAGTAGTACGCCTATAGTTGGCGACATTGGAAAAATAGATACATTCATAAGAGGCCAGTAAAACTATATTTCCGGCGCATACTGTGTGTGCCTGGTCTTAATGCTTGGTTGCTTTCAATTGTCAAGTCCAGATATAAACGCGACATGAAGACATTTCTCGCTGTTATCGAAGGGCGGCTGCCGGCTGTTGTTTATTCGAATGTGTCGTTGGATGTTATGGAAAACGGTTTGGCCAAGCCTTTCTATGAGTACCGTAAACCGGGGTAACTTTGGACTTAAGGGTAACTTTGGACACTAAGCAGTAAAAGATTTGAATAGTTATTGATGAAAAAGGGTTGCCGCTGGATGTCCAATTCTTTTTCATGAGGCAACAGTACTACAAGTAGTCTTTATAAAAGGGGATTCATTTCACTACTAATTTGTTATGGTAGGCTATATAGATTGGTCTATTTTGTCATGTGAGAGATTAGGCCTAATTATTTTTGATGCTCGGCCATTGTGGGTCATTGTCTCCAGAAATCAGTCAAGTGTGACAACATTGTAGGATTCTCACCCTCATTTTTGTCTACATTGAAATTTTTGCCACCAATTAAAAAATTCGCCAAATATTCTGATTAGCATCAATGTTATGAACTATCTCTGGACTCTCAGCTAATATTTCATTGCAGTGCGTAGGTACTGTTCTTGAGTAGCAACAATGTTTGCTACCACCTTGACTCTGCCTGGAAATATTTCATTTTTCTACTTGAGTGACATTAATGTTGGTATGTATCTCAATCTTGGTGAAGTGGGTGTACACTGTAGCCTATATATCCAGGGTTACCATCGACATGGACCCAAAAATAAGGACAATCGAAAAATTAGATTAGCATTAAAAAGCGTTTTTGTGCACACTTTGTTTGTATTTATACGAGCTTCGGCATATAATATGCAATCCATCTTATCGCTATGATAATTTCGTCATTTTAATTCACCACGAGGCTGCGATACAATGGAAGATAGGAAGGTTTCAAAACGACTTGGAGTATAAACTTCGAAATCAGACCCCCACCTGGCCTAGGCGATGTACATAGGAGGCATGTACACTGAATGAACACACTGAATGAAAAGTAAAAGAAGATAATATAAAAGGACGGGAGTCAAAAAAGTGGCAAGTGACGGATGGCGAGATCGATATATCAGCTCGCGATTCGGTAAACTAGAGGACTGATTTGGATTTATTCAATATAAATTCATTGTATTTCGACTTGAATGTGGACAGGACATGCTCGATAACTGCCGGATAGCCGGCAAGATATTGTTCTACAAGTTGTGTCCGGCATAATTAATAGAGTGATGATCTTTTTTGTCTACCATATGGTACTTGGACGACGTGGACGCGCGTGTGTCGTGCATATTTGATACCGAGGTGAAGAATTTATTGAAGTTTTCGGGGCAATGGCCCTGATACATAAACTTGGTTCTTTTAAATCTACAACAACGAATATTTTGAGCAGTGATTTGCTTGATACATATCCCGGTCCCTTTGGAGCTCTGGCTATGATACGGAGAACCTGATGCTGTGGTTTTAGCGGTTGCTTCTCCCAATATATGATATCATATTGTTACTTTGCTTGGAAGACTTTTTTGTCAGAAACAATCTGCTCCAGTTACTACTTGTTATTAGAAAGTACTTCATGAATCTCACGACGGCTGAGGTCTAGGTTTACCTTTACTGGTAGCTGGGATTTGACTGTCATTTCAAACTTACGTCCATTTTGACAGGCTTGCTGAGCGATCAATTTATCAAAGTGATTATCAATGGAAAGCTGTGCTGATTACGAAAATATGAATTTCATTCTGCTTATGGCCCTTGGACATCCCACCCCAAAAAATTCAGCCTCAAATTTAGCCTTGCGATGGAGTTTATCTCTTTGACGAAACGATGCTGTCAGGCTGTTTCTCTTGAGCTGCAATCTCGTTTTGCCGGACAGAATTGTTCTGTCACAATGGAAAATTTGAGGATCATTTCTGTGGTTGTAGGGCCACGAAAAGAGTAAAATTGATATTTTCGTAATCAGTACAGTACCAGCTTTCCATTTTTACCCATTTTATTAAAGATAGAGGGCCGTAAAATAGCTTTTTGCAAAATATAAAGTATGATGTAAACCCAGGGAGTGAGCCGTCCAATCTCGCTATGTCCACGCCGTTTAGGACACTATGATCGCACAACTTAGAAGTCAAATCCTGTGGTGTGTAGCGTGCATGCCGGGAGTTCTCTTCATTCGTGATGTCATAAAATCTTGAAGCAAAATCATTATTTTAGAATATTATGCAACATAATTAGCAGAGGAAGACGATCGAAGTTGTTTAATTGTTGAAAATAAGACAAAATAAGGACGTAAGTCGAAAATAAGGACATTTCTTAGAAATGAGGACAGTTGAGTTTTCTAAGACCTGGCCTTTGAAAATAACGACAATTCTTAGAAATAAGGACGGTATGGCAACCTTGTATATATCCCTTACAATTATTATACCCTTTCTTACAGATGGCATTGAACTCCCTTGAGATTTTATGCAATTCAACTTTATAATATGAAGACCCAAACGAAAATCATAGCGCCGTGTCTCATACATCAATATTGATAAAGTTGCCGATTATTTCTACTCTAGTAGTACGCCTATAGTTGGCGACATTGGAAAAATAGATACATTCATAAGAGGCCAGTAAAACTATATTTCCGGCGCATACTGTGTGTGCCTGGTCTTAATGCTTGGTTGCTTTCAATTGTCAAGTCCAGATATAAACGCGACATGAAGACATTTCTCGCTGTTATCGAAGGGCGGCTGCCGGCTGTTGTTTATTCGAATGTGTCGTTGGATGTTATGGAAAACGGTTTGGCCAAGCCTTTCTATGAGTACCGTAAACCGGGGTAACTTTGGACTTAAGGGTAACTTTGGACACTAAGCAGTAAAAGATTTGAATAGTTATTGATGAAAAAGGGTTGCCGCTGGATGTCCAATTCTTTTTCATGAGGCAACAGTACTACAAGTAGTCTTTATAAAAGGGGATTCATTTCACTACCAGATAAACTTGACCCAACATCGATAAATTGATGGAGGGGGGCAATTTCGCCAAAATTGATGGGCAATAAACTTCTTACAGCCAAACATAGATAGCATGTGCTTCATAGATTCAAAACTTGGCAGCAGATACCTCTAAGTAGTCTTAATCCATGGCCAAAATCTCAGTGGGCTCACCCTTGGATCAATACGAGAAAATGTGATGTCCAAAGTTACCCCGTCAAATTTTATCAGAACGGGGCAACTTTGGACAGTGAAAAATGTGATATTTAGAGCTCTGGAAAGTGGCTGCTTCATCTGTGTCAAAGGGTATCGTCAACTATATTCCTCATGACCGGCCTGATGGCTTCTTAAAATGGAATGAGAAGGTTAATAAATTAAGAGTTTGCCAAAATGTGAAAAAATGGGTAGGCAATGAGCTGAGAGATTGTAATCGGGTGTAAGCTACTTGAAAAACTTATCACATACTGCTAAAGATGCGCCTCCTGAATATGGGATATCGTAAAATACGACAAATATATCCATAAGAGGACATAGGAAAGAAGAAATATATATATCTTTTCCAGAACAGTAATATATTCGAAATCGGCAATAAATCACGCTAACATACGGTACTTAATGTTTGCTGTCGATTGCTGACACTGCCAGTGGGATACCATATCGTCACCATACGTTATTATAAGTCCCAATTGGTGAAGGCATGAGGGAAAATTGAGTAAAGGGATGAATAAGGGGGCATTAGCCTTCATAAACTACCTATTTTTTGGGGGGGGGGATTAGGTAAAAATCAAGCAATAGGCCAGACATATACTATTTTGTTTCAGTTTTAGTCACTGCTCTCATCAACTCTTACCAAATAAACCTCAAGAGGTTTCATAAACAATAGAGGGTAAAGGCATACAAAAAACTACATTGTCCAAAGTTACCCCACATGCACGGGTAACTTTGGACACGGATAATTTACAAAAATAAGATGCTTATTTATGACCATGAAGATTTTGGATTACTTAATTCTAATCTTTGCTCCATGAATCCAAAAAAACACAAAACTTGCCACCCCTACAGCCTAGCATTTCCAAGATACAAAGCGGAATTGTTGAAAATTGTCCAATGTTACCCCGGTTTACGGTATGGAAAGATTTAGTATGCCAAAGTAGAAATTATTTTGTGACATATGTCTCACTGCAGTCGGTGACAGGCAGCTGTATTTTTGAATTACCAAGTTATAAACTCACTTTTTAAACCCCGAAACTAGGACTAGAGCTACGGTACTCAAAAATCCAGTTGCTAGTAGGCCCAGTTGGTATACCTTAACTATCTAGATTATAGGAGTTTGCACAAATCTACAGGCTGTGTGGTGGTTCTCAATTACAGTTTCGTGACGACTTTTCTGCCATATCCGACAGATATTTAATAGTTTTCTACCTTAATTGCAAAATGCAAGATATTGAAGGCTTGTCACTTGATAAAAGAAGTACCGGTAGTCGCAAAATTTACAGAATTGTGACGTGTTTTCCTGGTAACACATTCGATTACATTTGAAGTTCAGGCCATCTCCGTTGATGACATGAAAGCGACAATTTCGAGCTGGCTTGCATAATTTAGATTATTATTTTTTAAGCTGTATTGCTGATGGTTCGGTGTCACGTTTTGCAAGGTGTAAAAAATAAATACCAATTTGGAATTGTAATTTTTTTACTAGAACGGCAATCAAAATTTTTGAAGGTACCCTCTCCATCAGCAATAATGGTAAATCTGTTCCCATGAGCAGATAAAGGATAAATCCTTGATAGTCATATTAGTATGTGCATCGTGCAACTACCAATTTTATCGACGGAATTAATTCATGCAGTTGTGGGGCGTCCAGACAGTGTATCCCAATAGCTTTTCATAACAAATATACTTTCAATCCCGGTGAGTGGTAAGCATGTGAAGAGCCTGTTTCTACAATTAGAAATTTATATAATATATTATGCTCTTGATATTTCTTGTAAAAACAGTGGTAACAGTTCTAAATAGAATCCAATATGTGAAATTTTCGTATGCTTCAATTTTAATTCTAATCTAATTTATTGTTCTCCTGAAAATGCCTCTTTGTCCGAGGCAATTTGCAACGAGTTAACAAGAATATCCCTCTCGCAGGGAAATCCAGTGCCAAGCCGCCGTCTCCTTACTTACATCGTAAAGTCATAGTAGGTATTGTGGAATGGAAGTAGAAATGGAAACGTGAGAAAATTATCGATTGAGTAATTTAAAAAAGTAGATTTAGTAGTGGTGTCACTTATAATTAGTAGAGGTAATTTTCGCAATTACAGATACATCTCCGCTAGAAACGTGAAATAAAATGACAAAATCTGCAATTTTCAAAAATAGAGTTGGTATCAATGATGCAGGGTTGTTTTTCCTTGGTGCCATGCCAATTTCCTTCATATAAGCAATGCAAGATTATCCTCTAACTAATTTTCGCCGTAGCTATTTTTCATAAAACTACTGTAATTATTTTCAATAACGCTAGTTCCACCCCAGTTGCCTCTTTGCTGCGCGAAGCTATTCATCTGTGTCTTGAACAACTCTAGTTCATGAGCCACGAGTGAATGATGCAAAATATTCAATGTCTCTCTCTCCTGCTCAAAACCATTACAACAGCCCGTGCTTTCACAAACACGCTCACATATCACTGCTTGAAAATTGCCTCTATGGATAACTATGCCTCAATATACAAACGTTGGCATCTCAGTATCATAAATATGATAATGTGTAGGAAATTTTAAGATAGCTCGAGACACGAATCCACCTGGCTTGAACGCCATTGAGTCATTGCGACCCGACAAATAGTTTAGGTGACCCCGCTTGGGGTCACGACCCACAAGTTGCCGATCACTGATCAATATCCGTCATCCAAAAATCAAAATGAACTCAATGTGTATTCACGGCAAGTGCGTGGAAGTTTAAAGCAAATATAAAAAAGTCGAATTTATTGAGAAACTTAATGCTTCCTTTTTGAGATTGAATGTATTGTACGTATGGTCATCAAATGCATGTTCATTGTTTTCCAGCACGTTTTCGTATATTTCAATATGTTGCTGAAAATTTGAGATCTTGTATTCAGATCTACACCAATTCCGCCATTGGCATGTGCAAGAGATGTGCTCTCGTCCAATTCAACACCTCCCTTCCGAATAAGGTACAAATTGTATCGACTCGCTGAATGATAAGGAAAATGTGGGTAGATACGTCCATGTTTACCTTTACACCACTATTCCGGCGCCGTAACCAGACTCGTACAAACTACAGGATTTCCAAAATCTGTACCTGCTTTGCAAAACTTGCAACTTCAATCAGATCTAGAACTAACGACCATCGAAAATCCGATGTCGTACTAACTAAGACACAACGAACTAATAACTTATAATAATACAATCTACTGAAATACAAATGAACTATGAAGTATTGGAGATAGAATCGGCTTTTCAAAAGGGCGGGGTTTTGAGCTTGAAATAGAAGGAGATCTGACGCTCAAAAGCCATCCTCAGGCTGTCAGTAGTCATGATTCTGAGCTAGCAATGCAATGTCTGCAAGATAGGGGTGTTCAGAAAAAAAAATCATGGACTTGGTTGTCAAAACGTCAGGTTACCTCATTTCAGCGCATGAAGTAGGCCTACTCTATTTGAAAATTATCTCACCATCGTTCAAACGTGTCTATTTCAATGAAGTGGATAAATTTCCAGCTAATCCATGTCATATATTTTTTTTTCGTTCACTGGCGATGTCTTCACCAAACTCCACCATAGGCCCTTGTCAAGATCAAAACAAGTGGAAAAGACATCCCTGCCTCTTCAAACATACCTGGAAAACGATTTTTGGTCATGTCGGAGAGACGAAATTGGTCACCGTAAATACTACTATTTAAAAAATAACAAAAATTTCAATTTGACTAACCTCGACATCTACTGGTTGGAATTGAGTCAAATTTGGTGTGCAACGTTTTTTCAAGATAACCTGACGATCTGACAATTAAGGCCATGAAAATTTGAAAAAAAAAGTTTTATTTTCTAACACCTATTGTACAAGTCTTTCTGTAAACATATTTACGACTTTGTGACCACCATTGCAGGGCAACAACCTGGACGGGAATGAGATTCGAGTTAATCAAGCTGTGAGCAGACGTGAAAGGATGATAAATCAACAGAAGAAGTAATAGAATGAGAAGGATGGCAAGAGCAATTTGTATCTTTGCAGAAAAGTTTTTGTTCAACCAGGTCTGTGCGGGCTAATATTCAGCACAAACTCGTCAGTATTATGGTGCTGACCTACTCTAGTTCAGTAAAATGCAAGATCATTGAATGAATGAGATTCGTCGCTCTCACAAGTCGCACCAGCGTATCGAGAACAATTCAAACAATTTGTAAAGTATACAACTATATATAGAGACACCGATTTTTTGATGACTTGACTTGATTTTTCTTCGAGTCAGGAGTCAATCCGCATTTCTGAAACACCGATTCAAGTCATTTTTGCAAAGTGACTCGGTTCATCTCAGAACTGTCCGCCAGACCACTTCAACAGGCTGTGCTTTCATAAATACGCGGGCATATCTCAGCTTGAAACTTGCCGCTAACAATACCTTTGCCTCGGTATAGAACCGTCGGTATCTGTCTCACTAACTGACAAATATGATAAAGTGAAGGCAATTTTGAGCTAGCTTCAGACACAAAGACACCTGCTTGAACTCCGAATTTGTTTGTGGCAAGTGTGTGTAAGTCGACGGCAAATATCAAAAAGTTGGAATTAAATGAGAAACTTGATGCTTCCTTTTTGATATCAAGTGCGTTGTACGTATGGTCATCAGATCTCAGATGCATGCACAATATTTTCCTGCATATATTTATATAACTCAATACGTTGCTGTCACATTTTTGACATCTTCTATTCAGATTGCCATCAATTCCGCCATCGGCATGTCCAAGGGATATGCTCTCGTTCGATTCATGACTTCACCTCTGACAAAGTAGCAAATTGTATCAACTCGCTGAAATGTAAGGAAAACGTGAGTAGACTCGTTCATACTTACCGTACTGTAACCAGACTTTAATAAACTACCGGATTTCCAAAATCTGTACTCGCTTCGCGAAACTTGCTATTTAAATTAGATCTTTGATACGTCCCCCTTTTTGATATTGAAAAACTTCGCGCCCCCTTATCGTCATATCACAAACGCAATCAGAACGCAGTCAATCCCAACGGACAGTTTGATGGCATGGCTGGTATTGATCAGGTTTTTTACATAAAAATAGAAAGATTTTGACCTAAAAAATCAAAATTTTGACATTTTCCACCTAAAAAACTGACCAAATTTGATGTAACGTATACAAATTAGTTGTTTTCCCACATAACGTTAGAATTGTACTACTTATCTTCACCTCTGATTGGAACTGTTTGTTCTTACGAAGTAGTTTATCCTAGAAAATTTTATTTTGCCGATATAACTGAAAAATTTTTACATGAAAAAATTTATTTTAACGAAATCTGGCCCTATGAAGCATTGCAGTAGTAACATTACGTATTATGGTAGAAATAATTAAAATGTTTAGAGCAAAACGCTTCTTGATATAAGTACCATGCATTGCCCATGCAGTGTTGCTTCAGCTAGTTTATTGCGGTACGTTGAGCATATCACCATGCCAACCTATTTGTTTCATTTGAATGTTTACGATTCACAATGAGCAGACAATGGGCCGTCTACAACAGTAGGCCTATAAAGTAGGCCGCAAGCGGTGAATGTCAGACGATAAGTGCACTGACACTGCAAAATCTACAATAAAAACGAAATGCAGATGGCGAAAAAGTTGTATATAACTTTGCAAACAATTTTGACATTTTTTGTCATGTAACAAAAATCGCCCTAGTTATGACTGTTGATGTGAGAATCCTCCAATATGGCATTGCAGATAAACTGCGCAAAGCGCGATTTTTTTCTATTTGATCACAGCTTCGCGCCTCCCTTCAGATGGGTTCACGCCCCCAGTTTTAGAACTTCTGATCTAAAACTAACCACCTTTGAAAATCTGATGCCGTACTAACTAAAACACAACGAACTAACAACTGATAATACTGTAATACATAGACCGAATTGCAAATGAGCTAAGTAATATTGGAGATAGAATCGGTATTTCAAAAAGACAGGCTTTCTAGCTTGAAATGCAAGGCGTCTGAACCCCAAAAATTCATTCCCGGGACCATTTTTCTATGTTTAATTTCAGCCTACCTCCATGTTCCAGGTCGAAGTGGGTTGTTTGATTGAATGGTCGATTCTAGTTGTTTCGGCTCCTTCCTATCGAGTCATTTCATCCCAATCTTGTGATGTGGTGAAAATTCATAGTGAATAAGTGAGATAAGAACGTACATGTCAGTCTTGTTCATCCAAGACAGGGTTGGATTAGGCCTGGTCATGGAAACACGACCGACATGTACAATGCCTGCGTCATGGCTTTTTGGTCGTCCGTTGGCGCTGCATGGAAACACAGTAATTGTGTTCACTGTTCAGTTTTGAGTTCAATCTGATTCCACCCACTTTTTTCAACTCTACTGGAGTAATTTAGAATATCGTACTTTTCCTAACTCCTTACAGCTCTTGGCCGTATTTTCCAAGTATCAGGACTGATGGAAGACATACCAATGATGCGGTGACTTCACTATATTTGAAGTTACAATGAAATGTCTGTCTTGGCCGTCCCAGTCTTGAGTCATGTGTCTTGGTTAGAGTCATACACAATGACTCAAGTCGAGTTCAAGCCGAGTCAATACAAAAATTGACTCGAGTCGAGTCATTTCAAGAAATTACTCAAGTCGAGTCAGCAACCCTGCGTGAAGCTACTTAGAAAGTATAACCATCTATGGTTACCACTAGTAGAAAAGTGCGATGCTGACTTCATGGCCACCTGTGATTTTTTGTGTAGGAACGCAAGCCGCTGGAGGTCTCAACGCAATCCAATGGGAAAAACTTGGGAAGATTGAAAATGGAAAGCGGGGCCTAACTGAAAAACGGCAACGTACAACTCGACTTTGTGCTCACAATCTTCCTAGATGTGTCAAAAAGTTGTAGGTATGTCAGAATCACGACTATTAACATACTTCCCAATTAGGCTATTTGAAGCAATGATTCTTAACCGGGGTTTCACACGATAACTCCATGGGCTCTATGAGCCAGATTTGAAAAACTTTTCAAAATCAGATTGGAAATGGAATGATGGCTAAAAGCCACAGATTTTTTACAAACTATACTAGATTTAGAATTATAATTATTACTAGACTTTTTTCAAATTAAGGTTAGAATCAGAGCTAAATCTACACAATTTTCTAAAATTAGATTGGAATTAGAATCACTTAATTCGCGAAAACTTGGGCATGGAATGAAGTCCAGTTCATATTAAATCAGACCTCAGTCTCATAAGCATGAGAACGACAAATTTCTGTACACCAACCTTGACTCGATTTGCACGATACAGTTCCACTGTAGCATTTTTGGGAAAACCAGAAATTTGATCAGAATTTAAACTAGAGGTTAGAAGTATTCCACGAGTCAGATTAGAATTAAAATTAGAGCAAAGAAACATTTCACAAAGTATATTATAATTAGATTTCCGTAATTTCCTCTAATTGGTGTAATTGGATACCTACAACTATCTAGTTGTCCAAGTTTGCTCTGAGCCAGTCTCGAGTTTCACGGGAAGTAAACACACATCCGACTCATACAACAGAAGTCACACTGATTTACAGTCGTGTATTTTGTGTGATGATCATGTTTTGCCGGTTTCGTTTTACTTAACACCGATGCTGATGCATAAGTCATTCCGCGCACTATAGTAATGTATTAGATGTGTATTGTGATAGGTTTTTTCTGACTTGAGAAAAATATGGGGTTCACGAAAGGCTTTCGGATTAGTGTAAGGGTTCACCAGGTTGCCATAAGAGGGCAATTGATTTTCCGGTTAATTTGGACAGAGCAGTGTCTCCGCTTATTTTTGCCGAAAGGAAGCAAAACAAAACCGTCCGAAATAGCATACTCGACTGTATAGCTTTTCCTTGCTATTGACTAACACGTTTACCTATTTAGTGCTTCGATAAACTGATCCAATCTTGTTTTCAGGTAGTTCTGTTCCAATGAAAAGATCCGCGAGGTGTAGTCATCACGGAATCTCTTGTGATACGAGATCGGAAGAATTCCAGCGTACATGTTAGAAGTTAGAAGATAGCTCTGATTCGCATTCACCAACTTCACACACAAGCAATCGAACACGCTTTGAAAGCTTTGAGAAGTTTCAATCGATATCAATCTCGATATTTTTGGACCAGTCACAGGCCAAGTGTTGAATTTTCAGGTAAACAGGTAAAATTCCTATTGATGTTGATATTTACGATATTATATTTGACATTACCTTTGATCGTTATCTGCTCTTCTGCCGTCATTCCTGCTTGACAACACTTAATCATCGTTTAGCCAATGAGTAATCAACTGTAGGCCTATTCGCTTACACACTTCTTAAAATAATGTAAATCAGCAAACTTGTTCAAACCACTGGATTTTTGAGATGTGCAACTAGAACTCGAACCACGACATTTGAAGATCTGCTACTAACTAATTAAATCACATGCCGTGTGTTGTCGATTGTTGCTAATTGGCAGCACTGATAATGCAAAATACTGAATTGAAAATGAGCCAAGAAATATTTTCAATAATTGGTGTTATTTTTTGGACACAAATTTAATGACAGTGATACAAACGCTACTTCACCATTATGTAAATTTATAGGTAAAAGCTCTCGGAACCTATCCCAAAACCAACTTCTAGTTTGCGAAATCCAAAGTCGAAAAAGTAATTGGTTCTGCCTAAATATGGTTAGCAGATATAATCAAATCTACTTGAGTACTCCGGAAAAGTATAGGTAGCCTACTTTGATATCGACCGTCTTTTTGTCTGCACCTTGTCTGATTCATACTTGCTCGTAAAATAGTTGCATGGGCTTACTTGCGTCAAATATGCATTTTTACTGTGTGCGAATCTTGCGTTGCAAAATGTAAAGTAGCGCAAAATTTGGTCGCGCTCTAAAAACTGTGAGAACCGCTGCTCCAAACAATTGACATCTCTGATAGCCTTGGTACTATTTCTGAAAATGTATTAAGATCTCAGATACGAGGGCTGTATTTCTCGGTCATAATAACCGATTCCTACCTTCTAGGATAGCTCCTGAAATCAAAGAAAAGCGTAAAGCGGAATTTCTCACAGAACAAAAGCTAAAAAACGAAATGACTTCTCAAATGATTCCTATACTCAATAAAATCCCAACCGACATCGTTTCAAGATAATATTTGCCGGAAGCTTCGGTCACTCAAGAAAAAGACGAAAAGCAAATGTCGGCTTGTGTGCCCAAATCAGGCCACCAGAACGATACCTGACTGGTCTGTTGGAGTTCAGTTATCTCAGAAGACCTTACAAGAGAATAAGATATGTATCATGCAGTTTAAATGGAAATTTTACGTCAAGCATTCTCTGAACTTTACCCGATTCAAAAATATCTTACTTCCACAACATCAAGCAAATGTGGTGTGACATATAAAATGAAGCTCTGGTGATAGGATTTGTCATTTTGATTGTGTGTTAGCAAAGTGGCATGAGAGAGAAGCCTGTCCACAAAAATCGTAAAGAGAGGTGATCACTGGCTTTTAAAGAGTGACTTTGCTTTCCAAACACTTGAAGTGTGTTTTCTCTGTCAACACCTTTCATTAGTGAGCGAACTGCCAGTAATCTAATTTTAATCTAATCTGGAAGACTATCTCATTCTGAACATTGATCTTGTGGGGACGTCCTGGGCCGCTTTGTCCTGGCAATGTCTGGGCCATTGCATGTCAATGTCAATTGGCATGTTACAATTTGTTACATTGCTGTTTTAACAACAAAATCTTATTTGGTGGACCAATGAGTTGACTTTTATACTAACCTAGCATGATTTTGATCAGTAGAGAGAATGATTGAACTTTCATCATATTGCATCATCACAAACCTTTATGATATGCACTTGGTGAAAAGGGTATCTTCCTGTTCAACTCTACAACAAACGTTAGGCCAAGATTGTTCAAAAAGTGAATCAGTTGCAGTAAATCAGCTATATAATTTATATATTGATGTATGTTTTGTTGAAAATGATGATATTCCGTAACACTCGAGACATTGTAAACTGTTTTATATATTATACATATTGTGCAAGCTTCTGTAGCATACTCATCTTTGGATTATTCTGGAACTTTGATAGTCAACCTCAAATCTCCGAGTAGGAGTGATGATATCTCATTTTGAAAGTGTTCTGGTTTCTGGTGTATCTTGGAGTTTATCACATAATACTCTGGTTTATTGGTGTTAAAACTGACTCGTTCATGTGTAGTATCATGGGCCGCTGCCTGTATGAAAAGGTCTCTGTAATATACCTTGCTATGTGTGTGAATTTAATTTACATTGTCTAGTATAAGTACAGATTCAGAATTTCATCATGTTCTACTTATAGCAGATTGTGGTTTATCATATGTACAAGTACTACAAGTAATTGACATATTGTTATCAGGAAAAGGATCCAAGTATGCTGTTGCTTGCAAGAAATTGCACTGTGGAGAAACTTTTCAAAGCGTTGATGGTTTTCCTTCTGGAATATTTCCAACTAAAGACAGTTCTTTGATCACAACTAAACTGATCAAAGTTGAGCATACCCTCATTCACTTGTCCTTCAGTTGGGAGTATTCCAGAAGGAAAACCATCAACACTCTGAAAAGTTTCTCCCCAGTGCAACTTCTTGCAAGCAACAGCAGATTTGGATGTTTTTCTTGTTAACATTATGTCAATTACTTGTAGTACTTGTACATATGATAAAACACAATCTGCTATAAGTAGAATATAATGAAATTCTTAATCTGTGCTTGTACTAGACAATGTAAGTTCAATTCACACACCTAGCAGAGTATATTAGAGCAACCTGCTGTTCTGTTCGTTCAGCCAATGGCCTACGACACTGCAACAGTGCCCAAGGAGGAGTCAGTTTTAACGCAGATATAACATATAATTATATGATCAACTCCAAGATACCCCAGAACACTTTTAAAATGAATTATCATCACTCCTACTGTCAGACTTGAGGTTGACTATCAAAGTTCCAGAATAATCTAAAGATGAGTATGCTACAGAAGCTTGCACAATATGTATAATATATAAAACAGTTTACAATGTCTCGAGTGTTACGGAAAATCTTCATTTTCTACAAAACATACAGGTATGAGGTATATATAACTTATATAGCTGATTTACTGTAACTGATTCACAGTTTGAACAATCCAGGCCTATCGTTTGTTGTAGAGTTGAACGGAAAATACCTGTCCCACCAAGTTCATGACATGAAGGTTTGTGATGATGTAATATGATCAAAGTTCAATCATTCTCTCTACTGATCAAAATTATGCTAGGTTGGTATAAAAATCAACTCATTGGTCTACCAAACAAGATTTTGTTGTTAAAACAGCAATATAACAAATTGTAACATGCAAATTGGCATTGCAAACTAGGTAAAACCAACCAACATTTGAATGGCGGGCTAAAAATCAATAATTTACTCATAACTTTTTTTCTGTACATTTTCAAGGCAAAGTTCTATGGAAGTGAGATAAAAACATGTTGCTTCTGCAGCTTTTAAGCCCAATATTAGCTTCCTAACATAAGCGGTTATCCAGATATGGCAAAATTAGCTATTTTCGTTTTCGTCTCGTTTGGTAAAATTGCCCGGCCACTAGAGGGTGCAGAAACCTGAAATCATGATAGAAGTAATTCATTCAAGATTTCGGACCAAATATCAAAGGCACTTTTTGAAATTCAAATTTTTCTTTTTTTCACTCCACCCTATTGTTACTTGATCTCAACCCTGCCTCACACTACCATAAGATCACTAGAGAATCCGACTGAGCTCGCAATCTCCCGTCAATACGCAACATATTCATTAACATGCGAACATTCAGAGAATGCGACAGGCTTTTTGGTATTACTTCGCCAGTAATAATTTTTGATATTTTTAAAATGATCTGCTCTATTAACTGATAATAAACGATAGCAACACGAATAGACACCATTCTTAAAACAATATCCTTGAACAACATTCTGGTGAGATATTTTTTGACTCTAAGACTGGTTGAATGCATTGATATTTCTTTGACTTCTCTCGTAGACAAAGTGCTTCACTTGGACATAGTATTGTGATAGCTGCAGGCCACATCCCTTGGATAAACAAGTAGAAGTAACGTCGTGTATTGATTTAGATTTATTAAAAATGAGTAATTTTAGTTACTTGTTTTAAAAAGTAAGTAGTTCCAGTGCTAGTTATGGATTCTGAAAATAGCGTGGTTACAGTTTTAGCTCAAATTGCTAATTTTTATAAATTGAGTACCGTTATTATATTTCTATTTGTAGTGGCAAATTGGAAAACAAATGAGTAATTCTAGTTAATAGTTTTGAAAATTAAGTAGTTCCCGTTCTATTTTTAAAAAATGAGTACCGTAATTCCAGTTACTTGTTTCAAAAATTAAGTAGTTCCCGTTCTATTTTTAAAAAATGAGTACCGTAAATCCAGTTACTAGTTTCAAAAATTAAGTAGTTCCCGTTCTATTTTTAAAAAATGAGTACCGTAATTCCAGTTACTAGTTTCAAAAATTAAGTAGTTCCCGTTCTATTTTTAAAAAATGAGTACCGTAAATCCAGTTACTAGTTTCAAAAATTAAGTAGTTCCCGTTCTATTTTTAAAAAATGAGTACCGTAATTCCAGTTACTAGTTTCAAAAATTAAGTAGTTCCCGTTCTATTTTTAAAAAATGAGTACCGTAATTCCAGTTACTAGCTTCAAAAATTAAATAGTTCCCGTTCTATTTTTAAAAAATGAGTACCGTAAATCCAGTTACTAGTTTCAAAAATTAAGTAGTTCCCGTTCTATTTTTAAAAAATGAGTACCGTAATTCCAATTACCAGTTTGGAAAATTAAGTAGTTCTAGTTACTAATTATGAAAAGAGTGTGGTTCCAGTTTAGCTTGTATTGCTAGTTTTTAAAAAATTGAGTAATTATATTTCTTTTTCTAGTAGCGAATTTTTAGAAATGTGTAATTCTAGTAGCTAGTTTTGAAAAATCAGTAGTTCTAGTTGCTGGTTTGGTAAATGAGTAGGGTGTACAAGTCTGCCCCTTGTCATTGTGTGTTGAACTAGAGCCTGACCAATACCGGATATTTCATCAGCTAGCGATCAAACCGACAACTACAGTTGTGCTGATCATGCTGATGTAACAGGTGATATTCATAATATATTTCATCTCGCTTCAAGCAAACTCAACGTTACAACCACTGCTATGTTTGGACGTGAAATAAACTAGAAAACTAGATATGGTCCTATGCAAGCAGTGGTGGTCAGTAATGAAGTCATTTAAATTTTTTACAGTAATATAATCCGAAATAGGTTTTGCATACTAGCAGTAATTATTGGAGTGGTTATGATTTTGGTCTACTTAAACTACATGAACAGCTTTCAGTTTCTGAGCAAAAGCGGTATTTCCCTTCTACCTAACATACTCTAATTAGAATTGTGCATGAGTAGAAATGTATGACATTACTGCTACCTGAGTAAAACCGAGTACATCTTGACCATTCGTGCCTGTAAACCATAGGAAATAGATCAATATAGCCGGGTGGGCCTGCTGTGATTTCTATCTATAGATAGATTTGTTGATTTTACTTTATACAATCACTTCTGATTATATTACAGTAGATCGCAATCACAAGATCATCATACATAACATCTCATTTGAATGGCTGTTCCTCTGGTGCATCAGAATTTCTTTCGTAAAGGACGTTTGTACGACAATCTCAATCGATCGGTCGGAATCTGACAAACATCAATGTCCAAATGAAATATGAGGTGAAAAATGAGTTCAATATGAATTATATTTTTTGACAAACCAATCATTTCAGATCCAAATATTTACGTTTCCTCGCCACTACCCACCACTAGTCATTCTTCTCACTCTTTTAGCATGTTTATAAATACAGATAAACACAGTTTCTCTGCCTGTTTTCCAAGTATCGGTACTAATACACCAGTCTTATGAATTGGCCGAGGAATGCACAATGACCGGAGTACGGGTCGAGTCATTTTCTATAACCAAGATAATGACTCGAGTCCGACTCAAGTTGAGTCAATGCAATCCTAGCTCTACCTTGCACTATGTTTTGGTTGCAGTGGAAGTAATTGTGTTGCCCTTTTTATTCATCTTGTTGTCTGCTCTATACATCTCTCACAATTTTTATATGCATTGTTATGCCTGGGTACAGTGATTCTAGTTGAGTAGTAAAATACGATTTTTTTTCGAGTACTGGTATCATACGCTCATCGCATTTGAAAGTTAATTTATTTAATGAAGTTAATCTATTTCCACTGAGGAAGCCTTGGAAACTTGATTGGCCGTGTCGCAGCATACGTGACATAGTACAAAGCTACGAATGTTACCGGAAATAACACGTTTCCGAAGTCATGATCTTCGGACAACATTGCCAAAAATTCCAATGGAATCGGTATGGGCGAAAAAATTCCAAAGTATCTTCAATGTGACCGATAACCGGCATTATATTATTTGTGGTCGCATAAAAGGTACATTCTGTTGTGAAGTCATAATGAGTGATACTCGAATACTTAACTCGACTCGAAGCTTAATACGTGATTCAGAATCGAATCACTCGGGTACTCGATTTTGCCCAGCCCTACTCATTGTTCCAGATAGCATGAAACGGCCTCGAGAATTTATGCAATTCAACGTTTCAGGAATATGCAAATGAAAATTTGCGCCTTGTCTCTCACTTCATTATAGTTTCCGAATTATTGCTGCTCAGGCAGTATACCGTAATTAGCGACATTGGCAAAATAGCTTAGTTCTTGTTTGCTTTTGGTTATTAAGTTCTAGAAGTAGCGCGATCCTAAGACGTCTAATGATGGTGTTGGTTCGAAATCTGTCTATTTTTGGAAGACGTCTTGGTCAAGGATTTCTCGTCTTACGGCCAGATTTACGATGCCAAGGTAGAGATTATTTTGTATCGTGTGTCTCATTGCATCACTGGTCGGCAGTCCGCGAGTCTCGTGTAAGATCTGGATTTTTATATCGAAAGTCTAGAACCAGGATTACTCACTTTTTAAAGTCTGCAACTAGAACTAAAACTAGGCCTACTATAAGAAGCCTGTAGTTAGTATACCGTCAACAATCTAGATTGGCAGTATAAATCTATTGTACGTGGTTCTTGTGTGGTGTAGACTGATGCCTCTTCTTATCACTAACATGGTGAGTAATGTGTGTCACACAGTCCTTGAACTTGATGCGAAAAATAATCGAAAGGTCTGAAAACTACACGAGTAAGTAGTTTGAAAAAGTCGTATGGTTGGGCATGCTATTAGCAAGTAATCGAAGTTGGATATTTTCGGAATTGCATGTGCATCTCCGTGAGTAACGTACCCTGACAAAGACACGATATATAAGCTTATGTGCAATTTTCGAAAATATATTTGGTGTCGGTGATGCAGGGATATTTCGGCCACGTGTCCTGCCAATGTAGTTCATACAAATCCTGTAAGCTCATCCCCAAACTACCTTCCACTTGACAAACCATCAAGTTTGAGAAGCAAGTAGGCTAACTTTACATGAAAGTGTGAAGCACAAGTGGAATCAGTCTAAAATCATAATGAATTGAGTTGGTAGTGCAAGTAGACAAACCTACCTGTACTTGAGTAATACCAAAATCAGGGTTGCAACTTGCAATGACTCGAGTCAATTCAATTCAACTCAATTCAAGCCACAATTTTCTGCTGACTCGACTTGACTCGAGTCATTTTCTCAAAGTACTGAAATGTCTCGACTCGAGTCAATCTGTGTAATGACTCGACTTGGCACTTCAACAAGTACAGTTGTACACCATCAAGGTATATATAGACCCCAGTTCAAGATCTACTGTAGTGTCTCTGAATTACCATTAGTTGTATAGTCATCAGGTGTATGTACACTGTACAACTAATGGATGTATTGGTGTGTTTGAATGCGTTGCTGTCACGTTTTTGTTATCTTGTATTCAGATCTCCATCAAATCCGCCATCGGAAATGTCAAACAGATATGCTTCCATCCAATTCAAGACCTCTTGAAATGAGACATTTTGTATCAACGCGCTGAATGGTGTGGAAAACGTGTGTAGTTGCGTCCATGATTAATTTTTATCCACTATTGCGGTGCTGCAACCAGACTTGTACAAACTAGTGGATTTGAAAACTCTGTACTGACATTGCAAGACTTTCAGCTTCAGCTAATCTATAAACAACGACCTTAAAAATCCTAACCAAGTAACTAACAACACAGCTAATAACTATAACTAAATCGCCATTTTTCTTCGGCGCCCCCTATAATGTCCCAGCACCCCCATAACACCCCTGAGTGTTTCCGCCACCTACAAAACACAAATTGCCACCAGGGGGCGCTGGACACATGATTACCAACCATTGTTTTTGACGAATTCCACTTCCAACTAACTCCTTTTACAATTTCATTTTTAAAAGTATAAAGTTGTTTTGGGAGTTGCATCACTTATTTCAGTGAATTACAGCCGCCTGTATGCCGGTTATATATCATATTGAGTACAGTATGGAATTATGTCGACCATGCCTATTTCATTGCGAATGCTGTGCGCTGATCACAACTTTACAGATATGTCATTTCCGTTAACATAGTTTTGTACGACAGCTTTCGTAAGCTGTTATATGACCACTAGAGTTCCATTCGAAAATACGATCGTAACTACGATTCTGGTTCATTAATTAACGTTAATTGGCGAGATGGGCACAATGATTCGATTAATCAAATTTGCTTCGATTATTGAATCTATGGAGTACTGATATTATAAGCTCCTTGTCAATGAATTTTAATTTAGTACCGAGTACAAATGTTAGAGGGATTAACATATTTCTGAAGTCATGGTCAACCCACAGCATTGTCCAAAGTGCAATGAAATCGGTATGGTCGAAAAATACCAAAGTACAGGCATTATAATCTTTGCAGTACCTTAAAAGGGTATAGGTATATGAACTTTGACATCTTACTGGTATTTCGTCGTCAAGAGTTGAATACTTTGTTGCGCCGATAGCATATATGATATATATAAACGTAAGACCTTGGTAGCTTTCACACTCTATTTAACGTCCACTTGCGAATGAATATAACTCTATTAGTTACACGAGCTTTCGGAGCGCTGCTCCTTCATCAGGTGTCAAAGCGAAAGTAACGCAAAGAGAGCAACGCAAAAATATTTTCAATTTGAAAATATGCATATTATGAAATCATAGGGAATGAGCCATCATGCAAGACGTGTGTTATTCTCGATCACAGCCCCGTGATTACAAGAGGATCCGCCCGACACAACATCAAGGGCCATTTTACTTGTAAATCAAGTAATTTCGTTTATTTGATTCGCTGTCGAAAAGGATGTACGAATGCATGGTACGTAGGAGAAACCAGTCAACCTCTTCACAAGAGAGTAAATGGTCACCGACATGATATCTCGAAAGGTAACAAATCGAAGCCTGTCGGTGATTATTTTTCTTCCGCTGTGCACTCGGAGAGCGACATGACTATCAATGTATTGGTCGGGAACATGGAAGACGCTACTCTCCGCAAGGCTACAGAACAAAATTAAATCGAGAAATTTGATACTTTTCGACAAGGGCTGAATATGGATAGAGGATGTTTGTCTCACTACACCGTGAATGCCTGACTTAACACCTTTTGTTCTTTTCAAATTAGCATATAAACACCTTATCCAATCCGATTTTAAGCACACAACTCACTATTTGCATTTCAAATCAAAATTTGATATTTGTGTCTATGACGTCATAGAGTACGAAGTTTCGGAATCTAGAATTTCTCATTCCCTATGATGTCATAATATGCATATGTTCAAATTGAAAATATTTTTGCGTTGCTCTTTTTGCGTTACTTTCGCTTTGACACCTGATGAAGGAGCAGCGCTTCGAAAGCTCGTGTAACTAATAGAGTTATATTCATTCGCAAGTGGACGTGAAGAGTGATACTCGAATACTTGACTCGACTCGTAGACTGATACGTGATTATGAATTGATTCCCTCAGGTACTCAATTTTTGTACGGTCCTATTGGCAAGGGGCGCATAATTACGCTACTCAACTCGAATCATTAGAATTAATACTTAAGTCAGATTCAAATGTTATGATCATTGTGCCGAGCCCTACATGTATACAGCCATCCTCAGGGGAAAATGGCAACGAAACTACAATTTTTAATATTGAATTAACTATTTGAAGCAATGAGCTCATCATTTTCGTGTCCGAAAAATCATGTCTCACTTTTCGATTCCAATCATTGTAATAAATTAACCAATCTCCACTCAGATTCGAGTACGGCAATGATTGTGTGAAGCCCGATTAATAAGTAGCCTATTATTTTTAAAAATATATCAAGTTACCGTGATACAAGGAATATTTTTCTCAGTCAAATCAACCGATTCCTCCATTCTATTAAAGCGCTCAAAATCAACGAACACCGTGAGGCAGAATTTCTCCAAAAGCAGAAGCTAAAAAGAAGATCGGTTCGTCGAATGATGCCGATCCTTAATCCAACCCAAACCGATAACATTGCACGAGAACGTCATCGTAAGATTCAATCGCTCACAAGAAAAGACTGAGAACGCTGCACAACTCTGGAATGCAGATCAGGAAAACGACTCGATCTATGGATTTCTAAAATCCAACTTGACTTCCGTATGAAGGCAGCGACGGTACGACAGCTAGCCGTGATAAACTCCAGTTGCCCAATTATCCATTCGAGAGACCAGGGCAAGATTGTGTAGAAAAGGCGCCTGCATTGGGAACTCAAAGCTAGTCCGAGCAGCGGAAAGTCATCCGAAAGCATCAAGAGCTAAAAGAACGCAAGAAAATACAGGCTTCGGGGTAGAGAACAAAAACATCAAAGACGAGTGCACGATGATCTTGTTTCAAAACATGCCCACGCCTTTTCCAATTAGGTGGACTCGAAAACGTGTCTGGGGTTTGATGCGTGACGCATTTGAAAGTTGTTATTTAATGGCGACGCTATGTACAACCAACCTACTGATACGTGTGCACTGTGCACTGTGAAGTGGCTGCATCGTTGGACTATATGCAAGTCCAGAAATCGGCAGGGTTGTAATGACTCTAGTCCGACATGAGTCACAATTTTTAGGTGACTCAACTTTACGCGAGACAATTTCTTCGATACTGAAAATGACTCTACACGAATTGAGTCAATCAAACTTATATTGACTTGACTTGTATTCGAGTAATTGTGCATGACTCGCGCAAGTCATATGAATTGTGACTCGACCAGCCAGGAGAGACATTTAATTGTAACCGTGAAAAGTTGTTAATTTCCATAATATTGATATTCTGTCTATGAGTAGTCGTACATCAAAATTTATGCCAGAAATTCTTAACGATGATTATCGGCATATTCTGAATGGGTCTATCTTTCAAGCAGAGTTGTAAATAATGGGGATCAACCTAACTAGAACTAGACACCGATTACTGAACACGATTCCGTGACTCGGACTACTCCCCCACACCACGACTTGGACTCGGACTTGACTCGGGGATGAATAATAGACTTGACTCGAGTAAATACGAAAAACTAAGGTTTACATGTGACTCGTAATCTTGCGGCATTGTTGCCCTATAGTTTGGGCTTTCTAACGAATAATTGTAACGCCGCATTAAATCATTTTTATGGTCATTTTATTGGTGCTAAACTAGGTCGATTTTTTCACATTTTCGGGTAATTGGTGTGCGAGTTGCAGAGCCCGGACCAGATTTTTAGGCGTACTCGGAGGACATTTTCAAACACCTGAAAAAATAGTGCTTTATGTCTTCATGTGTCCCGACGCAGAAGGGGTTGGCCTCGTATTGCATGACTTTCATGCCTGAACTCGCTCGTTACACACCCCTACACTAGTTCATCCCAACTCTCTTCGTCCATGTTATCCACAAAACTATTAGGACACTCTTATCATGAATTTAAACCAAAGGTCGGCAGATTCTCATGATCAAATCGTTTTTCCGCGTGTCTCGCTTATTGGCTGCAGTAACAGTGATCTTTGATATGGGAAAACTATCGCAGGATTTCTTTTGCAATAGACTCAAAAAATATTACATATGCATATCAACAGATAGCTATGTCACCGTGTCGACCCAAACTTATGACATTTGCGGATCCTTGAAGTGGTATGAATTTGCGTTACAGTAACTTGCAAACGTGGGTCTGTAATGATGGCATTTAATGCTATCCTCGTCCCTCGTGCTAATCGATCAGCTATTACGAAAATATGATGATTGTTTAGCGAAAGAAAGCAGAAAGTCAATTTGACGTCAGTAGTTCAGCGTGTCACAGGCTCAGATGGGCTGAGATATTGCATCTCTGCCACTACACTAGCTTCCAAACTAGGCTTTTGGCTACGTAATAATTACAGTGCGAAAATATTAATTCAATATGGCTTGCGAGTGGTGCGTCACAAGTTAAACAAGATACAATTGCGCCGCAATTACAAAAAATACACTGCCCTTGAATTTCCTATTACGTTTATTTGAATTATTTCGCGTCAGAAAAATGAACAATTATTCTTTGCGATTTTCATTCGCACTCATCCGGATTTTTCATTCGGACCATTTGCACCAACTTCGTCATTCGCACTTCATTTTTTTTTTCATTCGAACCAGTGCGAACCGTCAGACAGGTTGAAAAACACTGCTTCATACGAATAATGTTTCGTGTTAACTAGAGTCTGCAGCAATTGATTGTTCCTGACAGTGATCAAATATAGCAAGCTGTATGAACAGCGTTGTTCTCGGTAGTTGTTGACTGCAGGAGAGATTTTGCTTAGAGATCGGTATTTATTACATTTACTACGATCTACGATAACGTATTCAATTTAATATACTACGATAATGCGTCGCATGTCTGTAGTGAAATGCAAAGTAATAGGATATATATATAGTTCAGTTCGAGAAACGATCGTGTTACTTGCACTCCGGAAGCAATTGCAAGCTGACTCACGCGTGAAATCGATTTAAAATGCAGACCTTTGAGCGCGCACTGGAATCAGTTCATAGCGATGTACCGCAATCCCGAGAGTCGTGCTGCAAAGTGACAGTATTTGCGACGAATATGCAGTCTGGTACAGGCACTGTTCAGTTAGTATTGTCAATGCCGGATTGGATAACCTATGCTGCTGTTATGAACACAACATCACAAAGAAATAGAACAGTTAGTGAACAACTATAGCGTAGTGTTGGTAATGTTTATTATGTAATTTAATTTCATATTGACAAGATAACATAGCATTATAGGTTTTGCAGCAGTTCTTTTTATGGAATCTTGTAATGACTACTTTACACATTATTATTTGATATCACTCTTCAATCAAAAGCCTTCGTAATATTCATTATGATGAGGTAGCGTGTGCCACTCATATAATGTGCTGTAACTTTGCTTGCCATGTATGACAGTTAAGTTTAATAAAACTATCTGACCGTGAATCGGTATTTGATCTATCATATATATGAGTTCACGACTCATAAAATCTCTCAGTCACACGACAATGTCGATTTACTCCTTATGGAGCTTATTGCAACAATATATGTCGTCAGGCAACTGAAATATTACGATGATACTTGTCGTAACGATGAAATGTACATTGTATTGGCGATAGTTTTTAATCGGACGGTAGCTCGTCTATAATAGCGTTTCATAGGCGAAATTCATGAGAACTTATCATCATCAAAGGATGCAATGCACATGATGTTCTCAGCGATGTAGCACAATATGCGAGTTTCGTGCAGTTGAAGTGGCAATATATGTTGCGAATATTCAGCTTGGCGCAAGATCTGCGCAATTGGTATAGCCCATGCAAGATGGGATAACTGATATGCTGCTGTTACGAGCATAGCATCACGAAGGCAGAAAACAGCTTGTTAACAAACTAAAGCGACGAGACGGTAATATGTATCGTGCAATATAATTTCATATCGGTAGGATAACACATGTAGGCCTACTTGTCGGGTTTCTCAGCAGGTTTTTCTTTAATAGAATCTTCCACTGGTAACTTCCCTCATTATTATTTGATATCATTCTTCATTTCAAATTAAAAGCCAGCGCGAAAGTTTATTATATTACAGCAGCGTCTGCCAGCTTCGTTTCCACTTAGATAATGTGCCATAAAACTGCTGCGGTGTCTGTCAGATAAGTTTGTTAAAACTACTTAGCGGCAATAATGGTCTGTGATATATGATATATCTGTGTTTACGACTCGTGTTAACTAAGTCTCAGCTATTTGGCAATGTCGGATTCCTCCCAAGAGACTATAGTGATTCTTATGTTGGTGCGACAGGCTATAGTTTCGGACTCGGGACTGGCCGCCGAACACGGACACACAAAAAGAACGCCTCCCCCGTATAAGGAGTACAATGGTAACGACGTATTGTACCACATGACGACTAAATCAAATGCAAAACACCTCGTCTTAATCGGCATTGAATGAATAAATAGGAAATTGAGATGCCGCCCTATTATTTGTCGCTTTCTTTTTCTATACGATCTTCTTTACTTTCATTCAGAGTGCATGACTCCTCTTCACATCGCCTAGGCCAGTGGTTCCCAACCTTTTTCCACCCACGTACCATTTTGAGGTTTTATGCAGTGCTCGCGTACCAGCTATATAGTTACTCGCGTTTCCACCACTTATGACGTCATAATCACGTATTTGACCTATGCGAGGTGTATTAAACACACTCTATTGAACTAGGCCAGGGATGTCAAATATACGTCCCGCCAGACGATTTTATCCGGCCCGCATAGCAATTCTGAGTACATTGAAAAAAGATTATATTATCCATCACATCCACAGTAATAAACCAAATTACAACGTCCGCGTTGACAGTTAAATATCTTGTATTCATCGCAACGCATACGCAGGGCTAACGCCAGATTATGACTGAAGCAGGGGCGGCCAACCTTTTTGCCATTCACGGCCGCATTTCGACCACTCGTGTAACCTGCGTGTAGCCCGCGGCCGCATTCCGGGGCATAGTCGTAATGAACGAGCTGCTGGACGCCTAATACCCAGGTTAAGGTGTTTATGTCCATTTATGGTGAACTCCGGACTGATGTATTTAATGATAGGCTTACTATGTGCACCAAAATCGCGAGTGGTCACTGGTAATGTTAAGGAAAGAAGTTCCCATAGTCGCGCGAAGCGCGAAAAAATTCAGATTCACCAATGAATTTCGTCATTTATATTAGTAGTTTATTTACATATTACCCTCAAACATTTACCCTTTCTCATCCCGTGTGATCAGATTTACTGGCATAGGGTTGATGTAGGGGTGTTTACGAAAATTTAAATCAAGTTATAAAATATGATTCATCTTCGGGTGGGCCAATTGGCATTAGTCACTTTGTAACATGCTGTTATTTCTTGACCTCCCATCAGGATTTTTAGTATAGTGACGAGCACACGATTCCGAGCTGCTATTTCCATATGAGTCACATCATTTTCCACTGATGTTCGTATCTGTATTGTAGGGCTCTGTTTGCAAAGGGTGCTACTATGTATATTAAAATCGGAAAATGTAATCGCATTGAATCGCGCGCAGCCCAAAGAAAATTTCAAGATTAATTAAAATCTTTCAAGAAATGGGAGTCAATTCGTGAATTCGAGTTGCAAGTCGACGGCCACCAACACATACTAATTGAATTGCGTGTCTACGGCCTCAAAAATTCCCTCTTGCGGCCGCAGGTTGGCCACCCCTGGACTGAAGCAAAGGGAACACTTACATATGTTTACTTGTATCGCCGGTAATGCCATTGTTTTAGCGGTTCTTAACCTGAACTAATAACTCCCTTCGATCGAAAAAAGACAGAATTGAATCGAGCACCACACCACCTGGAAGACCTTCGCGTACCACTGTATCAACTCAACACTTAGTAAATAGGTACTCGATGTACATTGTACATTGTAGTCTGATTGTAAGAACACTCGCCATGCTGTATATCAGGTTATCGATACACTTTAGAGGCCACTACCTCACAGCAAGACAATAATCATCACTCCGCCTAGTTTCTAATATAGGCTTACTCAATTACTCACGTATTGATGTTGGACCGATGTTGCTTGGCTAGCAGTAGGCCTATGTACGTGCGTAAGTACATCGAACAAAGATTTGAAATTTTTTACTCGTCAAAACCAACAGCTTCTGATATGTATCAGGACCGAGCCATTCTTTTCTGTTTCATTTAAGGTCAGCTTGCTGTGTCTGTGTCAGGTGGAGGGCAGAATTTTATGTCCACTTTATCTTTTACTCATGCGGCTGTACTTGAAACGGGCGCCAATCGCTATTTAGCAATCCTTTACTCTACGTCTGGACCTGCCGCCATAACCATCTGCTTATTCAACTAGTTAGCGTAGGTTGAGTTAAAATCAGGACCATAACAGCAATTCCTCCCCCATCACAAACGTTGGTCTTGGGCCCGATAGGGTCGTCAATTTGCAGGTCAATGACCGAACGTCTTCAGTAAGTTGATAATCGCATTATATTACTAATAATTTATAATCCTCTCTCAGCCCCCGATGGTCACATTTACCGTTAGAGCTGGGAGCACGTAATTCACAATTATAACATCTTATATGTTGTTATAATTACTTTATTGCATGTATTTCGTTACCTCCCGTCTGTTATATAATCAAAAGATATTGTGTAGTCGTCCAAACGTATATCAGACTGAAAATTTCGCGAGATTCGCACACAAATAGTAATGTCTTGATTCCTCTGTGGGGGTCCCGGGTGGCATTTGCATTGTGTGGCAGTCACGCCCATCCAGGGTGGCTATATTCACAATGGACACATCCTAAAAGTTCCGGCCTAGGTCTTTCTTAGATAGCACACTTCGTGAAGTCGCTAGTGCGGAGCATGGACCGGAGCCAGATTGGATATCGGTGAGCGAGGAAGTTGACCCTTTTGTTTTATTCAGTCGACCACGAAGTGTGAAAAAATTACCATTATTTCAAGATTCCCCTCCGGTATTGCTAGTTCAAAAATTCTGGAAAAGTGTCCTCTTTTCAGATTTCCAAAATATGGTAACCCTAAGTAATACGCTAATAATACCAATGGGCGTAACGACTTACCAGCGTCTTGATTCTCGAAGAACCCGTGCAATATCTCGTACTCGGACATACCAAGCAAATTCAACAGTGATTATATACTCTCAATATAAGCGAAGCGCTTGCACGCTAGACTACAATTCTGGATTGTGACAGATATCGTGTGTCAATATTTCACAGCGATCATAGCAGCGTAACCGATGGAAATGCATGGGGCTTAGAATTCTTTTCCAAGAACGCTATTACTTGGTCGGCGCAATGTAACTATGAACAATACAGTGGTAGGGACGCCGTTGAAGCAGGTTAATTGTGGTAGGGTGAAATTTACAAACTTAGAATTCGCAGCAATTAAATGTCAGCCCGAATGGGAATATAATTAGTGTCATGAAGGACTTATTTCGCAATTATTCTCCAGATCAGTAGGAGAAATTTGTGATGATTTGAGATATTTATTTTCGAGCGCTGTTGACAGCATGCAGTGGGGAACATAAGCAGAGATAGCCATTTATTACATATATTCCGTTTATATGAAATTCGAATTTCTGATGCGTTAGTTTTGAGGTGAGATAGGCCTATATATGTGCCCGATATTATTGGCATAATGTGCCGTAATATAATGTTTTTGAAGCTGCGACAAGTCGATGTACAAAAGCTGTCGCAACTTATACTCTATGTTGAAAGTAATAAATCACAGTGTTAATACATGTTTCTCAGTGGATATATTGAGGATACACAAGGAGAAAGTAACGGTTAATTTACAAAGGAATATTTATTCATCGCCGTTATTCGAAACAATAGTAAACATAATGCCTTTTAAACTCTTTTAAATCGACACACCCTTTTATTATATCAAGACATTAGAATTAGTAAGGGCATTTTATGGAATATATCACAAATCTGTGAACTATATTGTTACCAAACAATTTCTTCACCAATACGTCTGTCAAGGTCTCTTATACCATGTGTTAAAATGTTGAAGTTCAATTCTTGTGGGAATCCCAGAAACATGGTGCTTTGTGAGAGTTGGTAACCACTGACAATCCCCTTGTAGTATTCATGAGTAGGGCTATCACAACAGTTTGGAAAATGTGGGAAGTGCTAATATGTGCATTCCATGCGACCAGAAACAATATGATGCCGGTTCTACATCATATTGAATAGCCGGCTGACGCATCAGTCAGACTGATGATTACGGTCAAGCGCTCTGCAGTGTTTTGATAGTATCGATTGCATAAGTTGAGCGAAGGCAGTCACTCGTGTCTTGTTCGAACAACATGTACCTTTTAGCACCGCGTATACGTAGTGGACTCTATAAGTAAGTAACCGAAACGTGTACATTTTCACAACTAGGTTTTCTTGTCTTTTCGATTATATACACACGCGGTTGAACTGATCTCCTCTCGCTTCTTGGCATAGTTGATTAGGTGTTAACATAATGAGTCCAACGATGTATCCCATTGAGTTCGTGTTTTTCAGTTTTGAAAAGTGAAGTAAAAGTTTTCGGAAAGCCTTGCCAGTGCCAATTGGTTAATCAATTCTATAGTAGCAGCAAGCTTTTGATATCAGTGCTCAAAAAAGTCATATCTAATTACTCGACTCGAATCAGTTGAATTCATACTTGATTCAGGATTTTGAAAGCATATCAATTTTCTGTTAAAAGGCGGCTATTTTTTCGTGATCAAATCAACCAATTCGTTATCTTCTAGGAAAGCGCTCGTTGTCATATTTTTTTTAGATTTTGTCCTCTTTACAGTCTATCGATTATGTTGAAGTCGCCAACACTGAGTTTTGCTGCAGTGCCTTGGATCCGGATTGAACTGAGTATTTCATACCCTAATAATTTCAACGAACTTTTCCATAAATGCAAATTGTAATGCAATTTTTGTGAAAAATAAATGCGAGTTTTTACTGTAACTATTGCGAAAAATAAATGCAACGTTCTACGGATTTGACTACAACAAAAACTTGCCCTAGTGATTAGTTGTATCGATAAGATTAACATTGTATCATTGATGATGATTTGTAGGCTAGCAGTAGAAGATTTTTCTCCATGAAATCTGGGTATAAAATTATTGGCACACAGAATTAGCTTACAATTGAATAGTATATTCATATTGAAATGAACCCGAATATTTAAATACAGCAACCACAACTCTGTCAACAAAAGGAGTTTGTGTACTACCTAAAAATAGTACATTGAACGCTCTCTCATTCATGCTGATGACGTCATATTTTGTGATACGATTCTTGATATACAATGTTCTTTCCAATTCTCTACTAGTTGCTGACGATTACCCCTGACGAGTGTCAGCCGAAAATATTCGGGCTCATTCCAATATGAATATACTATTCAATTGTATATTGAAGTTCCACTTCCAAGAAGCTCTTCAGAATTAGCTGAGTGATGAAGTTAATTTATGAAATTAACTTATTGGTCTCTGCTGCTGAAATGCAAATTTGTCGCACGCGTAAAGTAATGTTACGGGAGTCATCGGTTGCGAAAAGACTCCATACTAACAGATTATTGCACAAACAAATCCAATTTAAGCCACAGGGCCACAACCACATCCGATTGACAAACTATTGTGCGAGCAACTAGCCGCAGGAAGCGCGAAAATTTTTGAAGTTCATAAGCCAATAATATTGTTACTTGACTATACTGCGGGCCTGCTGTATATCGCTGGGATAAGTTTGCGAGGACTGGGCTATTCGGCGCCTTCTCATATCGATATCGAAAGCTACGACTAACATGCGTCAAGCATTTTGTGCCTATCAAGTTTCATAGTCGACGGTCTTTCTGCGAGCGCAAACGCAAGGTCGCATATGTTGAACTACACTTTGTCTCATAATCGGGAATATAGTTGGACTCAGTCTGATATATTAGGCGTTCTTTCATTTTCACAAAGGGGCAACAATATTGAAAGCAAGAAATCGAGTGACAACATGTAACCGAAGCATGTAGGAAATTTTTACTTTTGATAAATCTATCGCAAATTATTCTGCTTTATTGTAGTGTACGAAGATCCACCAATATGTGACATGCTCATGATCTGCGAATGCGTTGGAACTGATATTTTAGTCATCACATCTCAAGTGTTGCGGCCAGAATAAGCAGATATTTGGTTGGCCTTGCAAGTTCACAATGTGTGCAATCCATTTTGATAATATTAGAAATTTCGGAAATTACTTCTCGGTTGGCCGGCCCTGGTCTATTGGGACAGATTTTATTTCCCTTCGAAATTGTATCTGTAATTCCCGCGTATAGTCCGTATTTTGCCCGCGGGTCGTAAAATGCCCAGGTCTGCCCTACGCTAATCTATAAGCCTTCGGTGAACTCCTAATTTTCATTGAGTCACAAAACAAAAGTGTAAAATAATGTGTTGTAATCAGTAGGGAGAGAGTCTTTATTTTCATCCAACCAGAATACATAACCATCGTCATTCGTCCAATGTGCATAAAACCAGGGTTGTAACCAAGTCACATGGTTCCGAGTCACGAGTCAATCTGATTTTTGTGATTTTGACTCGAGTCGAGTCGAGTCATTTTCAATTCATCACCGACTCGAGTCCGAGTCCAAGTCACCGTTTGAAGGGTCAAGTCCGAGTCATAGTGTTATGACTCGAGTCGAGTCCAAGTCACAGTATTGAAGTCATGTTCAACTTATGTTTTCAATCCTGCTTGGGTGATATCGAATTCCTTGCTTGCCAAACATGCTTATTTTGTCCCTATCATAGTCTTGGCACATGTTTATTTAGGCAGATAAAGGACAGTTCCTGGCCTCATTTACCGATGCTACAGATAGTGGAGACAGGCCGCCAATACGATAACTTTACTAATCTTAGAACTTTAAATCAAATATCTGTAAGTCTGATATATCACAAATGCAAGCACTCAGTTTTTACTACTAGCACATCGACGACCGCTCACAAATAAGTTATAGAGAATTAACGAATTCACGTCTACATACTAACTGATAGAGAACCTACGAATTCACGTCTAGATACAAGCTGATAGCGAATCAACAAATAAACGTTTATGTAGAGGTACGGTTTTGCTTTCACATTAAATCAGTTGGTTGACCAGAAAAATGTCAACTTTCCTGCTCAGCTCCCGAAGTAGTCGCCGGAGCGTTACTTTAGTGCTGATTTACTGTTATCTTAGTCGAATTTTCCCTACATTTACCAAAAATTCTCAAAAATGAGGGCAGAATCTTAAAAAGGAGGCTACTTCTTAAAATTGTTAGATTATCTGAAAGAACTTAAATTTGGCTCAATTCCAACCAGTAGAAAACAATGCTAATAGAAAATATTTTGAATTAATTACAAAGAGACTTTCGAATTTTACCGGCTACCTCATGATATTGTTAGATTGTGTAAAAGTATGATTTTGGCTCAATTCCAACTAGAACAAGCGACATTATTAGAGTGGAATATTTTGAATATGAAAAAATAGTCGACTTACTACTAGTATGTAATTATATTATATGAAATCATTTCTCACTAAAAATATTCCATGTATTTTCAAATCCAATATTTTCTCCTCTCATATCATTGATTCCACTATTTAAAATTAAGCCAGATTCAGTGTTCTTTTTATGCAACGTAACAATTTTATCAAGTAGCCACCATGTAGAATAAAAAAGAAGTTATTTTTGATCGGCCCTATTGTACAAACATCACACAACATCAGCCATTCATTATTACTCACGTGCACAATGCACATATCTAACAAAACGTCAAATGGACGGAGGGTATTGTGTGTTTTCACAGACAGCAGATCAAATCAATGAGTTATTCTTGAAAAATACTAAAGTGGAAAGGAGATTCTCATATATGTTGAGGCGGCATGGCCTTAGAATAATCCACATCCACTGGATACACGTTCCACTGGTGCATTAGATGCAGGAATTGAAAAGCAATTTTGAACCACACCGAAGAGCATTAGATACTCATCCAGCATTCTAGTCGCCCAAAAATACAAAGAATCATCGCCTTCAAATCTACACATGAGCTTATCAGTCTCTTCCAAGTAGGCTACTTGACCATCTGAGTCATTTCATTGGCTCTAATTGGACTTTGCTTCGATTGTTTGCTTGTATAATTGAAAAGTCTTGAGTACTATTACCTCTTCACCACGGGATTATTTTGTACAATGCATTGCTCTTTGCTACTATGTACCATTGTCTTTTGTTTTTACGGCGGCATATCTGATATCAGACGAGTGCAACGAAAGCAGTGGTGACAAATAGCGATGTCGACAGAATTAGTCACATGCGTTATCTAGCCATTGTAATTCGCAAATTTCTTCACCTTCAAGTCATATAAAATAAGCCGAGTCAATGACTTGAGTCGAGTCATACGTAATGACTCGAGTACAAGTCGAGTCAATCCAAACATTGACTCGAGTCGAGTCGAGTCATTTTCCCATTTCAAGAAAATGACTCGAGTCAAGTCGAGTCACAAAAAAATCGTGACTCGAGTCTGACTCGAGTCATTACAACCCTGCATAAAACTCCACCCACTTCCAAAAATAATGCATATAACCGACGGACTTGTACAAACGGCTGGGCTTCCGAGATGCGTAACTAGAAATAGAACTACAGCCATGAAAGATTTACAACTAACCAACTACATTGCATATTACATGCTCTGTCTAGTGTCGATAAAAACAGTATGAAAAAATTGGATAAGTGCAAATATGTACATTCAATGCAACCAAAAGAATATATTGGCCGTCTACGTCAAATTAAATATAATATTGTATTTTGTTGACCATGCCTACTGCACAATCTGTGGGTTGATCACGACTTTACGGATATGTTATTTACGCTAAGATAGTTTTGTACAACAGCTTTCGTAAGCTGTTATATGACCAATAGAGTTCCAAAGATACCACAATGAACAATACGATCGTTACTACCATTTCGGTTCACAATTAACACTTATTGGTGAGTAGGGATAGATGCAATGATTCGAGTGCTCAAAATTACTTCGATTATTGAATCTAATGATTCGAGTCAACTTCAGCAATTTATGGAATACTGACATTATAAGCTCCTTATCAATGGAAATTAAATTAGTAACGAGAAATATAGTTACGGCAGTATTTGGAAGCATTGAAACAACCTGAATTGGTTGTGTCGTGACATACAAAACGTGTAGTACAAAGCTACAAATTTAATCGGGATTAACATATTCTCGAAGTGATGATCACTCACAGCATTTTCACAAAGTGCATTGAAATCAGTATGGTCGGAAAAATACAAAAGCCCAGGCACTATATTCTTCGCAGTTGCATAAAAGCTATTAATATGAACTTTGACATATTACTTACCATTATTTCGTCGTAATGAACGATGCTCGGAAACTCGGCTCGACTAATACGCAGGGTTGTAACCAAGCCACAAGACTCCAAGTCACAAGTCAATTTCGCTTTTATAGTTTTGACTCGAGTCAAGTCGAGTCATTTTAAACTCACTACCGAGTCAAGTCCGAGTCCAAGTCATCGATCAGAGGCTCGAGTCCGAGTCATAGTAATATGACTCGAGTCCAAGTCAATGTACTCAGTTTCTAGCTAAAATCTTGCTAAACTCAATTTTTATAACTCTGTTTTGTGATATTGAATAGTTTGCATTTATAATATACTAATTTTTATCACTTTTAGCAGTTTCTGATCGCATTTTCAAGTACCAGTACCAATAGACGAAATCCCAATTTGGTGGTTACTTCACTATTCTTCGAAATTTCAATAAAATATCGGTCTTGGCCGTCTGTGTTTCGAGTCATATGACTTGCTTCGAGTCATTCGCAATGACTCGAGTCCAAGTCGAGTCAATACACACTCATTGACTCGAGTCGATTCATTTCCGTATTTTGAGAAATTGACTCGAGTCAAGTCGAGTCATCAGAAAATCGTGACTCGAATCTGACTCGAGTCTGACTCGAGTCATTACAACCCTGCTAATACGTGATTCTGGGTCAAATCACTCAGATACTTGATTTTGTACAGCCCTATTGGCAAACGTCACATAAATTCACTGCTCGACTTTCATTCGAATTAATACTCGATTCAAGTACTCTGATAATTGCCCTATTCATGAGAAGTAGTCTTCACTTTTTTGAGGCATTGTTCAAGCCATTCAAACTTTTCTTACTAGAAATTATGTTGCATGAGAGACAGCTTTAAGATCTAATGTTAATAAATCTAATCGTCACGGCTACAGCTAAGTATAGAGTATGTCATTTCGCTGTTTTTACAGCGAAATAGTTGAAATCTGGCAGTTTTTATAACAGTCGGTGCGAAACATCAGTATATCGCGTAGAAGATATATTTGTCCGTGAAAAAGTGTTCCAGACACAGGTCAAACAAGTCACTGTCTGTACTCATATTATTATTATTATTATTATAGGTAAAAACATTGGCATGAGTGGCGCTTATCACAACTGAAGGCTTTTTGCGCCACGGACAGAAACAAGTTAAACGCTACAGAAAGTTCATATTATATAACTAAGCTAGGTACACATGTGCACATAAAAAGGTTTTACGATATTCCTCGAGTCGATCTAACATATTCAACAACATATCACAGCACTTGTGGATCAGTCAGTAGGGTTGGCATGTCGAAATTTAAATTCTTCGACTCTGCATGGCGTCGTAAGCATTCTCTTTGATAGCGGTATTTTCTACAATTAATGAGATAATGCTCTACGGTTTCCTCAATACCACATGCTTCGCAAAGTTGCGAGTCGATGCATCCAATCTTGTTGAGATGGTGGTTTAGTCTGCAATGCATCGTTCTTAACCGCAGCATAATCGAGTTTCCCAACCTTGTATCCACTTCAGATAGTCTGTCATGTACCGAGGGTCGCAGATCTTTGTACGCTCTCCCAGTATCTGTGGATTGATAAATGCGGTCCCACTCATCTTTGCAGCGCTTTAGCAAGTACGACCGTACGTCAGCGAGTGGGATAGCATGATTCCGACGCATGTGTGTATTAGCAGCTCCCGTCCTTGCTAATTGATCTGCAGATTCATTACCGCGTATTCCGGAGTGTCCAGGCACCCATACAAACGATATGGTGATTTCTGCTGTTCGCAACTCATGGTTCAGCTCAATAATTTCATTCACCAGTGCCATGTGATATAGTCCCGAATGTTTGATCGCGTCCAATGCACTCAAGGAATCGCTGAATATTGCAACTTTCGTAGTAACTTGACTTTGCCGTACCCATAGTAGGGCATGTTTGATCGCAATGAGTTCCACTGAAAAGATCTAGAGAATTCTTGGAAGCGGGCACGCAATATTTATATTATGTGCAGGAACGTAAACCGAATATCCGCATCCCGTTTCTGTTTTAGACCCGTCTGTATAGATCTCTGTGCGTTCTTCATAGTTGGCAGATATGTGATCCTTGAAGAGTACTATGACAGTTTCTTGAGATGTTTCTTTACTAATTGAGAGTGATAGTGAGGAATCTACATCGGGAAGTGACGTTGCCCATGGTGGTGTCGATAGTATCACGTTTCCTGCAATATTCTCACAAGACAAGGCATTGACATGAGTAAAGGTACGAAAGGTTGAGAATCGCTCATTAATAGAAGCATACATATCCTCCCACGACTCATGCAACACCGAATAAGTAGGGTTGTTCGTCTGGGTGGTCAATTGATATCGATATTTGGAACATGCGTACCAGTGCCTCATGTGAAGAGGCATTTCATTGCTTTCAACTTCAAGTACACAGATCGGCGTACTACACATGGCACCACAGCATATTCTCAGGGCTTGGTTCCTAATCACTTCAATTTTCTTTAGGTGTGTTTTAGGGGCAAAAAAGTAGGCCTCCATTCCATAATCGATCACCGAGCGAATTAATGATTTATACAACATCAACAATACATCTTTAGACCCGCCCCAGGTGGTGCCCGATAGCATTTTTAGCAAGTTTATGCGTTTGGCACACTTCTTTATAACGTAATCAATATGAATTTTGTAGTTCAACCTCTTATCAAAGTATACTCCAAGATACTTAAAATTGTCTACATATGTTAGATCATCTTCACCTAACCGAAGTATTGGTGCATCAAAATTGCGCTTTCTTGTGATTAACATGGCGACACTCTTTTCTCTCGAAGCCACAAATCCCCATTTCGAACACCATCGGACGAACGCATCCAAGCTAGACTGGATATCAGCAGCGAGTTCATTAATATCTAAACCAGATTCCCAAATTGCACAATCGTCAGCATAAAGACCCACTTTTGATCCTATGTTTGATGGAAGGTCATTTATCATGATTGTAAACAGTATAGGTGATAATACGCTCCTTTGAGGAATGCCGTTTTCCAGATGGCACAAATCTGATAATGCACACCCAATACGCACTTGAAATGTCCAAATACGCAAAAAATTCTTGATCCACGTCAACAATTTCCCGGATATTCCCATACTTTGTAGTTTTACAATCAATCCATTCCGCCACACCATATCATATGCCCGTCTTATATCTAGAAAAACCGCCAGAACTTGTACTCATATAGAAGTACGGTAGAAATTGCGAGTTACAAGTAGGTGAAAGAGTAGGTGTTCTAGGCCCAGCTCTGCCTAACAAACTGAAAACTGTCAAGTAGAAGTGGAAGTAGCCTAAAATCATAACCACTCGGGTAATTAGTGTAAGTAGGAAAAATCTACTCAAATTAGTCAGACAAGTAGAACTACTTCGTTACTGACTACCTCTTGATTTTAGACTAGCCTATTTATTGAAGTCATTTTCAGTAACATTCTTAGCATTGTGTCTCACGTTTTGTTTGCTGAGACACAATTGATCGATGTATACAGCCTTCCACAATGGAAAATGGTATCGACACCACAATTGTTATTAATACATTAACTATTTGTGACAATGTGCTTATCATTTCAGTGTCCGTAAAAATCATTTCTCACTTCTTGATTCGAAACATTGAAATTAATTCTCGATTCAGATTCTAGCACTCCAATCATTGTGCCATACCCTACTAATAAGTAGCCTACTATTACTTGTTAATATATCAAGTTACCGTGATACAATTACATTTTTTTCGGTCAAATCAACCGATTCCTACATTCTAGGGAAGCGTTCGAAATAAACGAACAGCGTGAAGCCGAATTTCTCCCAAAGCAGGAGCTAAAAAAGAGATCAGTTGGTCGAATAATGCGATCCTAAATCGATTCAAAACAGATAACGTTTCAAGAGAAAGTCATTGGAAGATTCTGTCGCTCACGAGAAATAACTGAAAACACTACACAGCTATGGAATGCAGAACACGAAAACGACTCGTCATGAGTGTTCCTCAAATCCAACTAGAGTTCCGTATGAAGGTAGTGACTGTAGGACAGCCTGCCGTAATAAACTGCCGTCACCCAATCATCCATTCGAGAGACCGGGTCCAGATTGAGCAGCAGAGTGGCCTGCAAAGGAAACTCAAAAAACAGTCCGAGAAGCGGAAAGTCATACGGAAGCATCGAGAGCAAAAGAGAGGCAAGGAAATACAGGTTTCAGGGTAGAGGCACAAAATATCAAAGAAAAGCGAATGTTTGACGATCTCGTTTCCAAACATGCTCTGCTCTTTTATACCGACGCTATGTACAAGAATCTACTGAGACATGTGCATTGTGCAATGGCTGCACCGTTGGACGATATATAAGTCAAAAAATCGGCAGCGTTGCAATGACTCCAGTCCGACATGAGTCGTGATTTCAAGGCGACTCGACTTTACGCCAGTCAATGACTTCGATCCTGAAAATTATGTGCTAGATTACTATGTCCGAGTCTTGAGTTTCATGACTTGATCGAGTCATGCGCAGTGACTCGGGTACAAGTCGAGTCATTTTCCATATTATAGAATGACTGGAGTCAAGTCTAGTCACTATAACATCTCGAGTCGAGTTATTTCAACCCTGCCATATCCATTTACGAAGCTACCATATATTGCTAGCCACATCTGGCTGCTTATCTGATGCGGGATGGTGAGCTATTCGTTAGTCTGCGATAGTATACGGCAAGTCCGTGGCCTACGGATGGCAGCTTACAGTATATAATTAACTGGCAGTAGCTGACACGAACGTCCCGTGTAATTCTTGACTGGTAGTTCAATAGACGACAACAATTGGCTTTTCCAGATATATTGTACGGATGGTTATAGCAATTCGGGTATAAGCAGTAAGTTACCGTACATGAGTCTCTCTAAAGCAGTGGTTCCCAAACTGTGGGGAATTCCTCACTGGTGGGGAATTCAATGGTTTCTGGTGGGGAATAGACGCATTTGCTCAGAATTATTTACAGGACAGTCTTCGTATTCACGGAGACAGATGCGCAATTGCCGCTACCAGTTAACTGCTCTGGAATGTATGTATCGAAAATTATATTGCACGGTGTTCATAAAACCTCATTTTTAACTCTGGATGGCCAATCATGGCGTCGCAAACGCATCCAACACGACTAGTTTGACGTGAAATAACGCTTTCGCGAAATTTTAAGCGTTACTGGTATCGGTTCACAATACGTTTATGTTGCAGTTATAGGCGATTGTCTTGCGTACTGGTGTGGTTGTATGCCTTGTGTAGTCAAAACAGCAAATAGCTGCTCTGTGATGACAAAAGTGTTAGGTTGTGGGGAGCAGAGCCGTAACTGCCGCACCCCTAACCCCAAAATTGGGGGGCGACCTGAAAGGGGCCCAAAATGATTTCGTGAATTAACATAAATTATTGAGTATTTTTTGGAAATTTATGTAACTTATACAAATTTTTTGTTTGCGCTGGGCGAGCGATTTAATATTGCCTAATATTTTGATTATTGGGTACCCTTCCCCCATGAAATTACGTAGAATTTATAGAAATGGAGATTTTGGCGTTGGCCGTTACTGCGCCACGACGGACCAAGACATATGAAGTTATAGGCCATGTAACATGGGACTCCGAGAAGTGTGCAAGAACGATCAGCAGCGAGAAGACCTTGGCCGAGAAGGAATGCCCTTGTGGTGACCGCAAACTTCGCTATATATACAATATACTTATACTTATACATATATGTTTAATTATCCATAGGCGACTAAATGGCTGGCGCCGAATGGTCCCGGCCTGGCGACCAGAACCCCACAGAACAAATGCAATCCCGCAGGGACAAATGATTTGCCAGTAAAGCAATACCAATTTGAAATCGTGTGTGCCTTTTAATTTTTGCGATTTCCATATCTTTTCACATAGCAGATATTTGAGGTCACGAAATAGCATCGTGTAACGAAGTCAATATATCAACGCGTCTGCCCGAAGATGTTCAATTCATATTTAGGGGTCCTACCTTTTCCAACAGATATCGCTCAGCTCTACCGGTAAATCTGATTACGTGAGCAGAGAGGGGATAAAAAATTGATAGCAAAATATATGCAGTTCCCGATCATATTGACCGATTCAAACATGAATTATATAAATTTTTCGCGCTTCACGCGTTTACGGTCCTGGTGGGGAATTGAGGCTCGGAATAAATCTGAAGTGGGGAATGAGGACAAAAAGGTTGGGAACCAATGCTCTAAAGTCAATCTTTGATATGCACTGTGTTATAACTATGCGATAAGTCACGTGATGTAGTATTGTTCCATAACAGATAGGAAGGAACACGAGCTCCGCACTAACTTTGCAATCACGTGATTACGGTCTATCCCTAGTTTAATTGCCTTGCATACCTACACTGCCTTCTGTCTACATCAGCATCAATAATCAATAAACATAGTTTGCAGTTTGACACGGTATATTTTAGTCACGTAGCAAGGAGGATAACTGGAAGCAGAACAGCTTCAATCGAAATCACAGCAGCCTCTGTATACAATTATCCCTGTCAGAACAAGAAAAAAAAATGACCTTAGATATGGCGCAACGGCTATAAGCCTTCGGTGGCTTTACAAATGTGTTCTTGTCGACAGTAGTAATTGGCCTCGCAGGTATAGTGAATAAGCCAAATGCACGTATACTGGAGAATATTTTGCAATTGAATATAGCTGCTACAGTTTGACAGTCGAGGCGTGGTTATGGGGCAGAGCGCAATGATTTATGTGCCCGAATCTGAATGAAGGTTCAATTCTCACGAATACTGAAAGTATGCCATTAAAAAAATGTAAAGTTATGACATAGTTGTGTAAATACTTTCCAAAAACATGTTGTATGAGCCTACGGACAATTACCACGGGATATAGCCGACGTTTATCGATAGGGGATGGTCGGAACCCTCAAAATAGTCGATTCAACAGCAATAGTACATATATTTCGTCAATGGAGTTAGAGTTACCGTATATTTTCAATTGTCAATGTCTATTCACTATGACGTGACAGTTGAGTTGTCGTGACGTCATGGTTTGAAAAAAAAACATTCTTCGACCAGGGGCCTTGTTTTAAACATGTTTGTTTTAAATTGATTTTTGTTTTAAATCCAACCCTAATCATAACCAAACAGTTCTTTGCCATTTCTCGTAACAGCGGTTTTGAGTATCTCTATCAAGTGGAAGCCAGAATTTTATGTTCACTTTATCTTATTTTAATGTAGCTATTGAAACGGGCGCCAATCGTTATTTCCCAATTCTTTACTCAACATTTGGCCCTGGGGCTACAGCAACCCGCTTGTACACCATATTGCCGTCGGTTGTAGGTAGAATCGGGACCAAAACAGCAATTCGTCCCCACTTCAAACATTGGTCTAAGGAAATGCTCCCTCTACGCTGCGCATGTGCGCAATTGGGCAGTGCTGAAACGGTCTCTGCGCACAGAAAATCTAATCTGCGCTCGAAATATCCGATATGATGACCTTTTTTCCAGTCGTTACGCATTGTTGTTCAAGGGACCGCGCAGGGAGGGGTTGAGTGTGCGCAGACTCGTCCAAAATTAGGGGGAACATTGGTCTTGTGACCCATTTGGTGTTCAATTTTCAAGTCGATGACTGAAAGGTAGGGATGGTGTGAACGTGAGGTTCACGTTCGCGTTCTGTGTGTGAACCTCGGAAATTTAGAGGTTCGCGTTCACAACAGAACCCTGGTAGGTTCTGCACTGTGAACCTTTTGGTAAATTGTAATTTTCACTCCATTATAAGATCTTTGGCTCAAATTTATTGCATTTCAACTGTGGGCCACTCCATGCATGGTGCGGGCAGCATAAAAAATCGACACTAAACGAGCATGCACCATGCACCTCGACAACCTTAAAAGTTTTACTTGCTTTGTTGCAAAAATTATATCGGAATATCCAGCTTTCCGTTTGTGAATATTTAGTGACGCTCTGCTGTGAGCCTGACCCGCAATCGATATACGTAGTCAGCGAATGATGCTTAGTCAACCAATCAATGACATTGATATCGTCTTTTGATGTAAAAAATCGAACGGTCGTATTGGGTCAATCTTGACTTCATATCTTTACTGTATCATTAAAACCAAATCCGTGCGATTAAGGTGCGTGCTATACTGCTGCATAACTTGTTGTTTGTGGTATCGGTAGCGAGTATAGAAACCCGTTTTACACTCTGCTCAATATCAATGTAGCAATACCCAGACTACGAACACATTGTCCGGTCTGGCTAAGACCGTTAAGGCGTAAGCTTATATTCCTTGGTAAGTCCTCGTCGAAATTGTTGGCAAAGCGACGGAATGTACTGATTTTATGCAACTAATATATCCTTTGATTACCGTGGTTGATACATTAAGCGACGTTTGAAACGCCGATATGTACTTCAGCATTGTGGCATTATGTGCGCCGAATCTTCGCTAGGTATCGTGTACATTAATATAGGGCATATTAGGCTATCACTTCATTGAAAGAAAGGGTCGGAATTAGCAATATGACGTCACGTGACGTCACTAGGTTCACGTTCGTGTTCACACAGAACCTTTCAAAAAGGTTCACGTTCACACGAACCTGAACCTTTCAGAGGTTCACACCATCCCTACTGAAAGGACCTCAAATTAAAACGGCAGTGAAACAATCAAGCCATCTATTTACACACAGTGCAAAATATTTCATGTAAATAGTTAGTCGCATATAAAATTAGAAGAAGTTGCAAAATGTTGCATGAAAAAATTTAGAAAAGTTGCAAAAGTTGGAAGCTACGTATTCGCCATTGTTTATTCAGACATAATTTGCTGCCACGTAGATTGAATCGCATGTGACGTTAGTAAAGATAAATTAATATACAGTCACTGAAGATATCTATTTGCGATGGATATATAAAAAAGTGACTATCTAAAATCTTGTCACGCCTAAAGCAGTTCCTAGGAAATATCGGTACTTGAATCGTTTGCAAAAAATTCACTGCGTATTTTCAATGTAGCGTGATTGATTTTGGCGCACTCTAAAATAATTAGTGGGGAATCCAAAACTCGCATGCTAATTTGAACAAATACCATGCATATTCCAGAGACTATGATTGCAGCCGCACTATTGCTATTACACTCGACATGTCACCAAATTTTCGCTGTTCAACAATTTCAGTATTTGCGCTCGTCTTTTACCATGCAAAATTTACGAAGCAAGCCAGCGATACGCATCATTCAACGACTTACACGAAATCAATCATTTTGAGTGAGCTGGTTTCATTGAGTAATAGTCGCATCGTAGGTAATCATGGATACTTTTTATCAGCATCTTAGGCTCAAGTGATGGTGACTGATGGTAACGGCCATCGTTATCCAGATTATTTGATAATGCTGCGGATGTCTAGTCGTATCGAATTCGATGAAGTTGAAATCTGATAACTATAAAGCAGTTTATCAAACGAATTCAATGATACAGAGCTTGGTATTTAATTCTTGATTCAGTCGACCATGTTTATATTTCATTCTGCTGAGCACTGCCTTGCTCATTATGTGTGTACATTTGCACAACGATCGGTGATAGCAGTAAATTCCGTTCACATTATATATTTAATGACTGGATGAGCAGTTATATGCGGTAGTGAAAAACATCGCATGGCTTGATATTACTTTCCAGTATTTGTTGAAGAGCCTCCTGGAGGTAGGCTACAGAACTTCAGTATACAATTGAATAGTATATTCAAATTCATATTGAAACGGACCCGAATATTTTCGGCTGACACTCGTCATTGGTAATCGTCAGGAACTGGTTGATAACTGAAAAGAACATTGTATATCAAAAATCGTATCACAAAACACGACGTCGCTAGCACAAAATTTCAAATGAGAGATCATTCAATGGACTATTCCCAGGAGGTACACGAACTCCTTCTTTTGACCGAGTTTCGGCTGGTGTGTTTTTTTTTTCAAAGTCGACTCTAAAGCACACAAATGGAAGTGTGAACGGGCCCTTTCAATACCGCCTGGAGCTAGGTGGCGAGATAGCACAGTGGTATAATCCGTGGCTGCAACACCAATGGGTGCGGGTTTGAGTCCGACCGAGGTCGACTTCCAAATTCCGATACCTAAGTGTTGGAGGTTTACCTAGGCTCCTCCTCGCCACATCATCCGCGTCAGCGGCGTCTTACAAAAGCCATGCTATAAGTCGGCAGTTACGGAAAATAAGAAGAATATCGGCCTGGTTTAAATGACCATCGGGCTGTTCAATAATAACTTTTTTCCCGAATCTTGCAGGCTCCGTGTTTAAATCGTTAGGTTGCCTTGAAAAACGACGCACACCATATTCGGAATCATTCCACTCAATAATCGCTGATTTCGTAAGGTTTGAAAATTTTGAGTTTACCCATAAATTCTAAAAAAAATTCAAATCCACCGATCAAGGATAATTCAAGAAATATCATGAAAAACTCAAATAACTCAGTTTCTACTGGTTGGAATTGAATCAGATTTGTTTGCATCGTCTTTGAAGACAGCGCAACAACTTAATTGGGTTGACCGAAAAATTTGAAATTTTTTTTTTGCATTTATGGGTAAATTTGAAATTTTCAAACTCTACGAAATCAGCGATTATTGAGTGGGATGAATCCAAATTTGGTGTGCGTCGTTTTTCAAGGCAACCGAACGATTTAATCACGGAGCCCGCAAGATTCGGTAAAAAAGTTATTTTTGAACAGCCCTAATGACGATAGTAGTCCACAAACACCATGAATACAACCCCCCCTCCAAGGCACACAAATGGAAGTGTGAACGACCCCTTACAATACCGCATAGACCTGCCAAATATGAAGCTATTCGCCTCATGGATAATTGGTGTATTTTATTTCATCAATCTCTTTTGCTCATATGGTTATATGGTATTTTCCAAAGTTGTGAATGTTATTCACAGCTCCTGAATACGAGGACTCGAATCGAATCCTTTAGTCTCACCGCGGTACTCAAATAAAATTTCTCAAATAGTGTAGGCTATTTACCATCTTTTGCATTTTTAGTATTTTGTGATATAGCGAATATTTAACATTACTTGATCGTTATCATGGCGGAAGGGGGAGAAGCAAAGATTTCTGGTGTCGCTGATGTGCCTTCACTATTATTACCCGAAGGAAGCAGTAAGTATTTACTAGAATATTTGAGATCCATTTATTTCCTCGATAGTATACATATGATATAATATTAAAGTTATCCATTCATTGCTTGACCGTGTAAAGCAGCATATTCCAGAATTGATTCGCTCAAAATCCTGCGCAAATGACCACGTATAGAGCTCGCACGCTAATGCAAATTAGCTGCCAAAATAGATTGTTATGAAGATTACTCTAAGCCAGGGGTTCTCAACCCGCGGCCCGCGGGCCGCATGCGGCCCGCAGACGATTCTTTTGCGGCCCGCGGCCTCTTTCGATATAATCACTACTGGCCCTGTATTGTTATGGAAAACCGATGTGTCACATTTGTCGAAGAACGGTTGTTGTAAGAAAGCCTAGAACCCTGAAATGATAGCACGATAGTTTCATCTGGAGTTATACATATCAAACGTTGCTAGCATGGTTTCAAGCCCAGCAATCCATATTTCGAATCATTTTAAAAATTGCCGACGACGTGACGGACGCATTGGTCAAAACTGCTTGGAATATCGCTAAACCCAAGAATCTGCTATAGAAGGTATGACTTCAATAAAACTTTAACGCACTGTGCGAATATTCGCTGTTTCCGGAACTTAGCAGCAAGTCCTACATTACCTGACAAATTTCGAAGCTACAGTTGTCTGATTCAACACTCACCAGAAGAGTAACAGCGATCTCAGTCAATCTTTTATCGCACGTTGCCGCGTAGACTACTTTAGCCTAGCATTGGAACTATCCATCGATGCACACAATGCACACACATTGCATAGCTAATTATCCAGGTGATTTTTATCAGAGTGGGCATGGGCATATTTACAGAGGAAATGCTAACGGGGCAAACGTGGGAAGGGGACCAGGACATCAATTTGACAAAGCTGACTTCTGTAACTTTTGGTGTAGGGCTCCTGCCATGGAAGGAAAAGAGAAAAGTTGCTTGATTTGCTCAGAAATGACCCCTAACGTCTCAATTCTTCTCATATCACTGAGAGCTCAAAGTGATAATGACCTCAGTAACGAAAAAGTCACCGTAATTTTATAATTGCTCGCTCACGCATTGACACAGAGAGTTTGGTTTTCTGGTGGTGGAAGGGTTTGAAGGGTGCATATACTATACCGACATGGTAACGGATGGAATGTACGCTCCATGAAGGGATTTACTTGCGCCACTTGATGATCAATATTCTCACAAAAAACAGCAACTGCAAACTTACGAACGCTCTCCATCAAAGCTTTAGAATACATAGAAATGTACTAAATGCCCGAATAAGACTGATAAATAGGCATAAATTTAATAGTAGCCTACAAATACATGGTGATAATGTTCTGCGGCCCGCAGCGTCTTTTAGTGTGAAAATGCGGCCCGTTATACGAGGGAAGTTGAGAACCCCTGCTCTAAGCAAATGCTTCGCGATTGGTAAACATTTCAGTGAAAATCTCGCCTGCGCACAACACCATAATTAATGACAATATGTTCACTATCATTGCGCGAGACAGATCTTTGTTACATTTAAAAGTGTTGGACTATACCGGGGGTGGGCAAACTACGGCCCATGGGCGCATGCGGCCCTCCACACCGGTCTGTGCGGCCCGCGAGAGTCTAAAGGAATCTATTAAAAGTATTGATTAAATGCGTACTTCAAATCGAACTAACGCAGGGAACTGATTAAACCCTTTCTTGGTATATTTCGACGTGATAATTCCCAGGCAGGGGCTTTCAAACTGGGGGGCGAACCCCACTTGGGGCGTGACAGCATCTAAACGGAGCGCAAAGCTGAGCTCAACTAAAAAAAATGTCGACCCCCCCCCCCCCCACCCGCGATTTATAACCCATTCGTAACTATTGCTTTGTATTCACTCTGAATTTCAGATTTAAAAACTCACATACACAGTCATAACCTTCCATGCCATCAAACTATCAGTTAGGTTTGCTAGCTTCCTGGTTGCGCTTTGTGATAGGACGATAAAGGGAGCACGAAATATTTTACCATCAAAGGGGGCGGGCGAGATTGACATAATTCGGATCATGGGTGTGATTTCAGATTGGTCACTCCAGTTTTAATTATTTCAGTGCGTGTCCTACGTAGATTCGTTCTCTGTATGCGTATTATTAGGACATTTATTATTTATCTACACATAGTAGAAGCGTGTTTGAAGCTAATCTGGTTATGATAGCATTTTATGTCCTGGAACTGAACCAAAATTGATATTACTAAATATATGAACAGATTGCTGCTCACAGATTTAAATTTCAATCATGTTCTAAGAAGCAGGATAACCGACTTTCATCTCTATAGTTTTGACAAATTTGTTATTGAGGTCTACCAGCCTATGAAATCTCGCTACTGTTCTGACGCGTGTACGATATCATCAGAGCAATGTTTGGATTATCTCCATGTCCTCACTATTTAATCAACTACCGATATTGTGTTTGAGAATCTCATGGTCTGTGATTTTGATTGCTGCGTCATACCTAGCCTTTTTGGTTTTACTTTTAAATCTGTTTGAATCTTTTTGATGTGCCGTTAACTTTTGAAAAGAGGCACCATAAAAGTCTTTGAGTTCAATAAATATTATACTACAATGGATGAATTGAAAGCTATTCAAGTTCTGTACCAAGAACCATATATTTAAATTATTCAAATATATAATAACATTCGGGTGCTGCATAATCTGATATTAGTATAAAACTCTGTTAAGTTTCCATGATCGTAACTTGATGGTTACTAATGAGTATGCATCGGAATATCGGACGTAATATTCTCGCGTGTCTCAGGATCTGCAAGTTTGGCGGAAGGAGAAAACATCAATCAACGGATCATAAACAGCTCGGTCAACGTTGTGGCAGGAGATCAAATTCACGGGAGCAAGACCACCATCAATTACAATATGGATTATCGAATTCAAGCAATTTCACCTGACCAACGTGGGTGTTTTATCTGGTGCTATGTAGTGCATCCTGTTTTATTAAATCAATGGTCATTATCGTCAAATTTCCCGTAATTCAGCTCCCCCACATGGTCAACATAGGTCGTGTATATCTGGGGCAAAGCTGTAATGACTCGAGTCGCTGTATCTACTCGATTCGCGATTTTCTGAATAGTAGACTTGACCTGATTCATTTTCTTGAAATACGGAAATTACTCGACTATGCTCGAGCCAAGCTGTGTATTGACTCGACTTAGACTCGAGTCATTACGCATGACTCGAACCAAGTCATATCAGACTTGTACAAACTAAACATTTGGTTAGTTGATGGTCAACTAACTAACGATTTTTTGGGTAGTTGTAGTCTAGTTCTAGTTGCGGATTTTGAAAATTGACTAGTTGCCGAACAACTACAAAACACGTGTCGTTGTTTTAGGCGAATTGACTAGTTACCGAACAACTAGAAAAAACGTGTCGTTGTTTTAGGCGAATTGACATGCCGGTGTTCTTTTGAATGATGTTTGTGCAGCCATTGCTCGCTCAGAGCCATCACTGCGAACAGCGGGTGACTTTTCGAGGCAGGAATCTCTCCCATTTCAAACTCGAAACCCCGTTTATTTTGACATGTCGATTCAATGTCCTATATTTCCGATAAAGTATAATAATGTGTTGACTAGGAGAATGAAATCCAGTTCTATAAGGTTCCAAACCTTTGATGACTTAGTAACCCCTACGTCACAGATAGGCAACTAACTATTTTCTGATAATGACAGACATGAAATACATCGGCTAGCTAAGTCAAAAGTTTGCACTATAGTATACATAGTATTCGGCAGTGATTGTATTTCTAATAATTTATAAATTGAAAGCAATGAATTACTTGGTTAACATAGGCTTCTGATAGGATTTATCACTATATGTTAGTCAATTGAGATTTTACAGTCAAAGTACAAATATAATATTTATTCCACGTAAATATTCGAAACAATGGTAGACAAGAAACATAGTTAACTCCTTCTAATCACACCAATCGATAGACACATCTTTCTAAAAGACACCGAAATGTATTGGATGTTACTGCTTGGTCTATATCCAGAGCGGTGTGTAACTTATTGATAAAATCGTCCTGTTGTTTCGATAACTTCGCTGACAGGTTTTCCGAATTCGTCTTCTCTGAGCTTCAGCCGATTGAATGCATGCTTATGTCATAATCCCGACATAAATTAACCCATGTTATATCGACTTTATTGGGAGTATCGAATACGCCCGGGATCGGCTACCCCTGGCCTGCGTGCCAAAAGTTCTAGTTCTGGTTCTAGTTTTGGTTGTAGATTTTGAAAATTCAGTCGTTGTAGTTCTAGTTGTAGTTGCGGATTTGGAAAATTGACTGTAGTTCTAGTTCTAGTTGTATTGCGGATTTTGAATATCGGTACGTTCTAGTTATAGTTGTAGTTGCGCGTTTTAAAAATTGATTAGTTGTAGTTCCAGTTCTAGTTATAGTTGCACTTTTTGAAAATCCAGTAGTTTGTACAAATCTGAGTCATATGATTCGAGACTCAGACGGCCAAGACCGACATGGCATTGTAATTTCGAAGATTAGTAAAGTATACCCGCACTGATGGAATTTCGTCTATTGGTATAGTGTTACTCGAAAATGCAACTATAGAAACCAAACTTGTGCACACTGCCTGGTTTCGAAACAGCGCAACTGGCACTACATCTATAACTAGTCAAGTTTTACAATCCGCAGCTAGAACGAGAACCAAAACTACTCAATTTTCAAAAGCAGCAACTAGAACTAGAACTAAAACTACTGAAAACTGTTAGTTAGTTGACCAACCAACAACTAAATAAATGGGTAAGTTGTACAAGTCTGCCTGACTAACTTTACTGGTAGTCCTACAGATTACCGCGCATATGGTATTTTCGTTTTGTGACTCACTGAAATTAAGGGCTCGCTGAACGCTTGTATATTAGCGTAGGGCGGACCTGGGCGTTTTATGGCCCACAGGCCAAATATGAACTATACGCGGGAATTGCGGAGAATACCTCGCAGAAAAATAAAATCCGTCCCAAAGACCCTACTTCATACTGATTTACGAATAATCTGGATTCAGCTTCTAGCTCTTACCAGTTAGTTATTAAAAATTATCGCACGCAGATTGTAGTGCAATCTTTTGATTCAGCTCGTCAAAGTATTTTCTGCGTATCATACTAAAAATAATAGTTGCCTATCTGTGAAGACGGGCTCCCAAGTCAACTTAAGAACTGTACAGATCTTGATTTCATTCTCCTTGTAATCAAATAGATTTTTATTTCATCGGAAATATCGGACATTTTATCGACATTTCAAAATAACGGTGTTTCGAGTTTGAAATGTGAGCGATTCCGACGCAAAAAAGCCACTCGCTGGCTAAGCCACTGTTGGCAGTGATGGCCCTGAAAAAGCAATGGCTGCACAGTGCACATGCACAAACATCATCCAACATAACCCCGACATCGAAATTCACCCAAAACGACCACACGTGTTTTTTTTTTATAACTAGAATTAAAACTCAAAATCTGCAACTAGAACTAAAGCTAGAGTTACTCAATTTTCAAAATCCGAAACTAGAACTACTACTATTCAATTTTCGGATTCAGCTATTAGAACCAGAACTAAAACTACCCAAAAACAGTTAGTTAGATTACCATCAACTAACTAAATATTCAGTTGTGCATGTCTGCCCCAAACCGCTAAAAGTGAGGAAAATTAGTAGGCCTAAGCCAGGGGTGGCCAACTCAATACGGGTCGCGGGCCACTTTTCGAATTTCGTAGCGGCACATTAATTCAATATCGATATAAAGTGGGCAACCACGTTTCAAAACTCTACGTCAGTACAACGCTGTGCTACCTAACATAGGCGATGGGTATAGTGACCACAAAAAAGTAATATTTTATTACATGAATAAAAATACAACAAAGGATCACTGTCATCAGTTTGATTTTATTTTGAACTCCGAGCTGTGTACGATACCTGGAAACGCTTTTTGGGGCTAGCGATATACCTAACTAGTTGAAAGACCATCCCCACTTAATGCTTAATCTTGTAGGTATAAGCCCTAAGCCAGTGGTTCTCAAACCTTTTTAGACACCCCGCCTTTATGATACTGAAAAATTTCGCGCCCCCTTATCGTCATATCACAAAATGCATCCACAATGCTAGCGTTTTGAACGGGTAGTTTGATGGCATGGAACACTGTAAATCTAAAAGGTGGAAAAAATGGTAGAAAAATGGATGAAGGTACATTCCTTCCCTTTATCCACCGTAACTCCACCACATATGGAGGAATTTAGAGGGTGGAAAGAGGGGGGAATGAATAGTCTACCATATTTGGTGGAAAACAATTATTGACATGGTGGAAATCAGAAATGACTGTTTGCAAACTGTCGTATTGCCCAATTAAAACATAACAGTTGATACTGGCTTATAGTTAATAACGTCATCAGACATGAATGAATGCATTTTGGAATATTGATAAAATATTGAACAGTTTTTTTCCAAGTGGTTAAGCCAGTAGAGGGATTATTAAATTTGAAAATGTCTGAATACCATTAATGGATTGTGATAATTACTTCAAGATCCTGCACGACCGTAGCATATCCAAAACCTTTAAGGTATTTATTATTATCGCCAATATTCTCACCAATGAACCGTGACCGGCAGCATCCGGGACTCTGGCGATTTGCTATTTCGAATATACGGGGATGCGCGCTCTGCGTCGTCAGTCAGTCACTCAGTGAGTCGACAGAAAAATATATCTATATTCATTGATTTTGAGTTAATCACAATTATGATTATCGTTGATTTTAGTTCATAAGTGATGTCATCTGCTTAATCGATTTCGTATGAAGTACCGGTATCGCTCGTGACTGAAAATTCAATGAACTTGCCATTGCCATAAGCAGTTAGCAGTACCTGAGAGACGAGATGATATCTTGTTTGGTGGGAAGGTAATTCAAGTAAGCCAACGGGTGATTATAATGCAAGAAATTAGCTAGGATGATTACATTCTCATATTCATGCATACCATAGATAGAGCTATTGGGTACGGTATTCAAACTGGCTCTAGTTTTACCATCAGTAGCTGCATATTTTGAATTTGGATTTTCATTATAACTGTTGCAAGGATAGATCTTGTTTGAATGAAAGGAACTCTTCTGATATCTAATTGTAACTTGTGATTTCAGTCCTAAATAATTATGAGACTTAGTTACATTCAATACCGACAACAAGATCATTACTGCGTGCACAATAGAAGATATACCATCATCTGCTGCACTAAAATTTGATTTGGCGCCGGAATTCTTGAATATTGAGTGTTATGATAAGGAGTTTACTGATTTCTGTCTGATGCTGATGTAAAAGGCAATGATCGGATTAGAGTTCCTGTTACCGGTAAGTTTAGGCTTGGCTTCAATTATCAATTTCTTCACCTCTATACGTAATTTTCCTAGAAAATGTACCAAGCGTTTGCGACAGCAGCATCACTAGCGACTCCCTAACTGTGGATTCATCTGAACGTAATGTAATGGATGATTCAGTTGAATCATTACTGGTTTTATCTGAATCTATTATGACGGATGATCCAGTTGAATCATCACTTTCACGTTCATAACAACTATGGCCTGTGGTCTACGACATCCCAGCTTTTCGTCAATACTTGGTGCATGGGAGCGCTGGCAATATTGTAATTCCATAAAGACTGAGAGAAGAGATCAAGACAATTATCTTTCAAGATCCTTTGCGATATACTTTGTAAGTATAATTCCATTCAATTCATCCATCCTATTTTGTTTTGAAACTCGTGCATGCATTTCGTTAGTTTATATAGATATCAGGTAACTATATGCGGATCTATCTAACAGGTACCCCACTGCGCATCAGTATCGAGAAGTATGCTTGGCATTATTAAAAAAACTCTCCAGTTTTGAAAGACAATAATGAAGAAAATTCCAGCTAGGTAAGCTGCATGTAACTTCAGTCGTGGGCAATGGTCATAGTCATAATACGCTATGTGGACGCCAGATATCCATAGTATACTGTCCTTGCCCGTTACCGGTGAATTCCGGACTAATACCGTAATTTTCCGAATATAGTGCGCCCCCATGTATGATACACACCCTTAAAATGACATGTATAGCTCAATCCACATTTTATCAATTCTGCTTGTGTAGTTGGCTCGCATCCAGAATACAGTAATTTTCCTCAGTCTTAACAGTTTCTGGCCCTATTTTGCCAAGTATCAGGACTCGTACTCGAAATAACTATTCTTCGTAGATGCAATGAAAAATTGATTCGAGTCGAGTCATTTAACATATTTGAAAAAAAAAGACTAGATTCAAGTCGAGTCACCCAAAAATCGCTTATCAAGTCAATGCAATAGAACCACCTCAAACCACCCATTGTTATGTTCATTGTGTCGTGGCGCTGCCATTGTTGAAAAAATGCCGATTTTTAGACTTTGTGGACTGTTTAGAGGTTTTTCCTTGCTTTTAGTAATAGTACTCTCTGCAGAGTTGAGTCCAACAATATTTGCAATTTCTTCAGGGCTCGTGGCATATTGCCTTGAGGCAGAAGTTCAAGGACTATCGAAGACATTTGGAAGCTGAATTGGTGAATCAGATGGAGCAGAAGCATGGTACAAAACGAAAGAATGTGATTGAGGAAGAAGGAGCCAGCAGCTCTAGATGCAAAAGAGCCAGGGTTGTAAGTCCAGTTAATTTATATCCTGGTTTTAAGATGAGCTAGTTGAACTCTAATTTTTCAGGATGTACAATAGTCTATAGCAGGGGTCGCCAACTCAAAACGGGTCGCGGGCCACTTATCAAATTTCGTAGCGGCCGCGGGCCGCATGAATCCAAAATCGATATAAAGTAGGCAACCACGACTTAAAACTCTACGTCAGTACAACCCTGTGCTACCTAACATAGGCGATGGACATAGTGACCACAAAAGAAGTAATATTTTAATGAAGGAATAAAAATACAACAAAACATCACTCTCATCAATTTCATTTTATTTTGAACTCTGAGCTGTGCACGTTACCTGGGAACGCTGATCTTGTGGGGAAACCCTAAGCCAGTGGTTCTCAAACCTTTATGACACTGAAATATTTCGCCCGCCCTTATCGTCATATCACAAAATGTACCCATACTGTTAGCAATCGGATAGTTTAACGGCGTGGATGGTTATGAATGTTGATGAGAGAATTCTATAATATGAATTCGGGACTATACACAGAGCAATAACTATAGCTATGAAATCGAGGTAAATCGCGCAGTGCGCGAAAAAAAATTCAGTTGACCGCAGCTCCGCGCCCCTTCAAATGCTTTAAAGCCCCCACTAGAGGACGCGCCCCCACTTTCAGAACCATTGCCCTAACCTGTTTTCTATGCGCCTCGGTCTTGTCAGTGTTTCGGCCATTACACGCCAATTTCAGCATTTTAAAATGTTTTCTTAGCTTTCTTCCGAAATCTCAAATCAAGTCGCGGGCCGCGGTGACATTTGGTCTATAGTATAAATTGTCTTTGCCACGGGTGTATCATATCTTATGTATATTAAGATGTTGAAAGAGGCTGAAACCTTGATGGGAAGTGCACAACACAGAGCCGGTACAATATAGCTCAGGCCAAAATGAAGTGGCCTAAAGTTCCCGAGACTATACAAGGATTACTAGGTGAGAATATTATTTCATGAAATTGTGTGGCATTGCAAATTTTCCGCTAACAACTTTTTTCGAATTAATTCAAGTGCAGTGGCTCTCTAACTTCTGCCGTTGAGATGCAATTGTAGAAGCTTGTTTGACTTGCGCCGCACCAATAATCGTGGCTTTCACAATAACATAGTCTCGTACCAGCCAGTTACCGTCGGATTCATTTCCGAAAATTACACGCGTTCAAAATAAATATTGGAATGCTAGAAGTGATCATCGATAGTTCTAATAACCTGTGTCTGCTTTATAGGTGATGGAGTGTTGGATTGGCGTGCTGGTATACCAACCATTTTTGGAGAAGGATACGACAATTTTCTTCATATTGGAGAGGTAAGCTGTTCGTAGATAGATGGTGTATAATATACATTGTTAAAACTAAACAGTTGGTTAGTCGATGGTCAGCTAGCTAACGTTTTTTCGATTGGTTGTAGTTCTAATTGCTGATTTTAAAAATTCAGTGGTTGTAGTTCTAGTTGCGGATTTTGAAAATTCAGTAGTTGTAGTTAGTTGCTGATAATGAAAATTTGGTAGTTGTAGCTCAAGTTAGTGATTTTGAAAATTCAGTAGTTGTAGTTCTAGTTACTGATTTTGAAAATTCAGTAGTTTGTACAAGTCTGGTTTCTACCTCGCCTCGTCGGTGTCTTACAAGAATCCTAGAAGTGAGCCGTGCTACAAGTCAGCAAACACGGATTAAAAAATAAGGAACACCGGCCTGTTGTAAATGACCATAATGGTAAACCAGTGTTTCAAAATCAAGTCAATCCATATTTCTTACATGCCATTACAACTTCTAGCGATAGAAAGTGGCAAGCTTCAGTAGACCTGGTACAGGCGTCGCGCATAGCTTAAGTAATGGATTGGGGCTCATGAGATTGAAATATACTTCATTGCAGCAGACAGACTGGTGACAAGATATTTTTAAAAGCATAAATCAAATGAGCAACATTTTGTGACACAAATTCATGTTTATAACTTGAGCAGTGGTAATATAAATTGTCCTATGTGCTAAGCCTATCTCGATATCATAATGATCTGAAGTCCGAAGATTTCATAGTAATATAATATATCTTTCAGGTTTCTATCTCTCCATATCCAACGATGGTCTACAATTCGCAATGGAGCCTGCACTTGGATGGAATCGTCTTCTCAAAAAACATTGAAAGTTTTGATGAAACACTTGCTCTTCTGATCGCAGCTCATTGGATATTGAACAATTTCAGAAGAATATCAAGCACACTCTCACGTGCCTTTCGTCATACCTGCTAAAGAGCTGACAAATCTTGTTGTGAGGGCTACTAATATGTTGCCATAAACAATGGAACTGTCATCATAGGTATGTAGGGTTACCATACGGAGGCTCAAGCGGGTCATTCGAAGTCGATTGTCAGTGCCGACTTTTTATTTTAGTCAACACGACTAAATTTAAGTAAAAATATGGTAATTTTGGACTCGTCGCTTTCATTTAACACCAAAAGTTTTCCAGCAAAAAATAGCAAAATCGGCTGTCAGTCTTGATCAACTAACTTTCCTGAATTGGTAAAATTGTCCTCCTTTTTCGATTCTGTAATATGGTAACCCTATAGTAATGACTGTTTGAATACGCATAATAAAACGTATGAAATGCCATGCTTGTATGTTTTAATTGGATTTGTATTCTGCAGTATTGCATAAAGCAAAGATGTGTGGCAGCTGACAGATAGGTTGGGGTGGAAGGTATGTCCCCCATATAGGGTAGAGGGTATTCCTCCATATAGGGTGGAAGGTAATCCTCATATAGGGAGGAGGGTATGGCCCCATATAGGGTGGAAAGTATTTCCACCATGATGGGGGGTGGAGTTGCATTCCACCAGAAATGGTCAAAATGGTGAACCACTTCTAATGGAGGAAATCTCCACCTTTTAGATTTACAGTGAAGGTTATGAATGTTGATGAGAGAATTCTATGATATGAATTCCGGATTATACTTAAAAAGTAATAACTATAACTATGAAATCGAAGCAAATCGCGCCAAGCGCGAAATAAAATTCAATTGAACGCAGCTCCGCACCCCTTCAGCATGCTTTCACGCCCCCATAGGCGGTCGCACCCTCAGTTTCGCAGCCATTGCCCTAACCCGTTTTCTAAGCGTCTCGGTATTGGCAGTGTTTGGGCCATTGCACGCTAATTTCTGCATTTCAAAATGTTTTTTAGCTTTCTTCCGAAATCTCAAATCATGTCGCGGGCCGCTAAATATGACCTGACGAGCCGCATGCGGCCCGCGGGCCGCGTGTTGGTGCACCTGGCCTAGGTTATATTATAAGTGAAAACTATTCCATATCACCAGAGTTATAAAAAGTGGGTGTAACTAGTCTATAACTAGAAAATTAGAAGCCAACACAATGACTTGGAATCAGAGTTGACTCGGTGGTGAATTGAAAATGACTCGACTTGACTCTTATATGATCAGGGCATGGTATGGTATGGAATGGGAATTTTCCATACTCCATACCCGCCCAATCGTTCCATACCATACTTGACAATTTTCCATACCATAGCAACATTCTTCCATACCATATTCGATACTTTTTACATACTTTCGCGACTTGCCCAACCTCTCAAGTGATATTCTATTTTTGGTACGTGGAAATTTTACAGCGTTATTATTCTAATTATTTTGGATGAAAACACCCATTTAAACAGCGCTGATGCACCAATGATATTCGCAGTTCCTTATCATCATATGTCGTCAGCAATGTATGTTGCCTAATCATCGAAGACGAAACGTATAATATATAGGCCTACACACGAGTCCGGCTATGCTATCAATTAGGCAGTCCGCGATCTCCCTAAATACATATTCAATATTCATATACATATGAACTCTTATTATAACGAATCGGGTGATTTCAGTCTCACCATTTTGCATGCAACCAGTCCACGTCCAGTCGATTCCCACTAATTGGAGACACTGATAAGTGAAATTACGAATCGCTGAATTGCAAATGAGCTAATAAGCCTATAAATATTAGAGATACGATCGTTCTAACGTTTAATAAATGAGGTTAATAAGGTAAATATTTTTTACAAGTGAGTCTATACCCGACCAGGAACCCCTAAAATTATTCACCGGTTCGAAACCACCGCATTAGAATATCTTAGAATATAAATTTACATCACTACAATAATTATGGTGCAGCGGATCAAATGTCAATTTTTCCCGCCAATTTGTGGGTCAGGTCCACACATTAGATTCGTTAGCCAAGATTAGGGAGTCTATTCTTTTATCATAGACAACCATACTTCATGAAGTTTAATGCGTGTTGCAGGTCGCCATATCGTAACGTCGCTCCAAGACAAGCTATAATATATATGTTTGAATTGAAGCTGTATATATGTTTGATTCCGGCAAAACTGCTTAAGTATCGAAAAGTATGGAAGTATGGAAAGAACATTCCATACCATAATTAGGAAATTTCCATTCCATACCATACTTGCACTCTTCCATATTCCATACTGAAATTTCATTCCATAATCCATACCATACCATACCATGTCATGCCCTGTCTATGATCGGTGACAGACGAACTATTAAGTGGTTCAATTGGCAGTCGCACCCGATGTATGTGCCGCGTAGCAGCATTCAATTTCGCCTTTTGATTCCTTATTCCGCCCAAATGATCTGCATAGAGCAGGGCTGGCCAACCTTTTCAGCCAAAGGGCCACATTCGATTGACAAACTAATACGCGGGCCACTAGCCGCGCCATGCGCGAAAATTATTTGAAGTTCATAGGTCAATAATATTGTCACTTGACTATATTGCGGGCCTGCTGTATTTCGCTGGGCTAAATTTGCGAGGACTGGGATATTCGGCGCCAGGACATATCGATATCGAAAGCTGCGACCAACATGCGTCAATTGGTTGGTTGGTTTTGAGGTATTCATGGTGTTTGTCGACTACTATGGTCATCTAATCAACACCAGGCCGATATTCTTCATTTATATTCCGTAACTGAGGACTTATAGCACGGCCCACTTCTAGGCTTTTTGTAAGACACCGCTTACGCGGATGAGGTGGCGAGGAGGAGGCTAGTTAAACCTCCAACACTTGGGTAAAGGAAATGCGTCAATCATTTTGTGCCTAGGTTTCCTAGTCGACGGTCTTACTGCGAGCGCAAACGCAAGGCCGCATACGTTGAACGACACTTTGTCTCGTAATCGCGAATATAGTTAGACTTAATCTGATACATTAGGCGTCCTTTCATTTTCACAAAGGGGCAACAATATTAAAAACAAGAAATCGAGTGAAAACATGTTGCGCTACTAAGCTTGTAGAAAATTTTTACTTTTGATAAATCTATCGCAAATTATTCTGCTTTATTGTAGTGTACGAAGATATACCAATATGTGACTGGCTGATGGATCTGCCAATGCGTCGGAACTGATATTTCAGCTATTCAGATATTTCATCTCAAGTGCTGCGGCCAGAATAATCAGATTTTTGGTTGACCTTGCAAGTTCACAATCTGTGCAATCCATTTTGGATGATATTATAAATTTCGGAAGTAACCTCGCGGGCCACGGGTTGCCGGCCCTGGCATAGAGTTTGATATACAAACTAAGTCAGGGGTGGGCAAGATACGGCCCTCGGGCCGGATCCGGCCCGCGAAGGGATTTTGTCCGGCCCGCGGACAGTTTTCCGTCTTATATGATAATGTGGCCCGCGGCTACAGTCTGCCGAGATACCCCGCTATATGCTTACTTCCTCAAATTTTAGTGACTGTATGTTATTTGTATGCGTAGCATGCGAGTGGAGCTGGCACGTAAGTTCGTCGAAGCGAGAAGACTTGGATTATCGGCATTTACGATGTACTCAACCCTAATATCTTTTGTGGTAATCATGGTGTTGGTAGACTACAATGGTCATTTATAATTTATAATTTTTGATTCCGTAACCGCACGGCACAATGTAGGCTTTTGTAAGACACCGCTTATGCCAGGGACGCCAACTCAAAACGGGTCGCGGGCCACTTTTCAAATTTCGTAGATGCCGTGGTCCGCATGAATTTAATATCGAGATAAAATAGTCCACACAGATGAACAACGACGCTATCTCATCACCTACTCTGCCCTAATGAATTGTTATATTGGTAAATTTGGGGTACCGGGCTTATTGAACACCTTGAAATAATAATTTGGGATTGCGCCGTGAGTTGATTGAGCACATCATAGTGTCCTATAAGGTGTGTTCACAAGCAAATCTCACGGCTCAGTGAAATAGGTCTACGTCACACTTTCCCCTTGGTCAAAGGCAATTTGGTGGTAATTTTTGACCGGCTTGCCAAGCATTAAAATTGATAAAACGGTTATTAATCGAAAGCTGCCGCGGTACTAATTGCGAAAATATATATGCTATTCTGCTCGTGGTCCTGGAACCCCCAAAATCAGCTTCGAATGTTGCATTGTAACGGAGTTTGGTATTGTGACGCAACCATGCCGTCTGGGAGCAGGTGAAGAGCAGAGTTAACCGCAATCGTATTGGCCATTGTTGAGCAACCGATTGAGCATTCACACTCTTACTCTCGTGCGCGCTTGCTCCTGAGCTGCTCAGACGGCATGGCTGCGTCACAATACCAAACTCCGTTACAATACAACATTCAAGGCTGATTTTGGGGGTTCCAGAACCTCGAGCAAAATAGAATTTATCTTTTCGCAACCAGCACCGCGGTAGCTTTCGATTGATACCCGTTTTATCAAATTTAATGCTCGGCAAGTCGGTCAACAACTACCGTCAAATTGCCTTTGACCATATGGAAAGTTTGACGTAGACCAATTTCACTGCGTCGTGAGATTTTCTTGTGCCCATACCATATAGGACACTATGATCAGAGAGAAGCAGACATGGCGGCGCCTGTATGATAATGCTGTTCTCAAATCCACATTATATTCTCGTCATTATCGGCGAGAAATTGCTTTGAAGTGACATTACTGTCGTTAAAATACATTCATTATATACGATTTATTCATTGTGTATTTGGATAAATGGGCGAATAATGTGTCGATTCCGCAATCCGGCCCGCCAAGTACTTAATTTTCCTATATCCGGCCCGCCGACTGGAGAAGTTGCCCGCCCCTGAACTAAGTGATTCATGCGCAATGAACGGTCGCCGCATCACTTTTCCGTGACCTAAGGTTAAACCCCCGGTGAACTGAGTTACGTCATAATGCAATAACTCGAGAGTACCGTACCGGCAACAACAACAGCAACAACCTGCTTATAGCAGTTTCTTTAGAAAAATATACGAAGAAATGGTTTTGCAGTGGAGGAGACTGATCTACCGCCGGGGTCGGAAGCTTCTTTCAACAACAGCTAGGATATAACAAAATGTTTCGGGGGAATAGTGATATGAGGCAGGAGAGGGCGATAGATAAATATGCCTCATAAATTTTAAACTCGTAGCCTGGATTAGAATGGGAAGGAAGAAGGAACATCGCAGGTTTTGAGCTACATAGAGTGATGCTGATATCTGGTTCGTCGTTTGAGTTTAATCGAGGATTACCAATATCAGTAACTTCCAAGAATTCACTGACGAGTAGCCCATAATTATTATAACGCACTAAGGGCGGAGATAATAAAGTTGACTGATCTGGGAGAATGCTAATCTTGTGATAAGAAAACTGTTGATTGGGACCCATTTTAGGCGGAGATGATAAAGTTTGCAGATCCGGAAGAATGCTAATCGTGTGATCAAATACTTCTAATGGCGTCGCATAAAGTTGAAGAAGGTTTCGCGCGATGGTTAGTCGAGGTCTCCAGAGTTTTCGATCAAGTGGCGTTAACTGTTGCATTATAATGCGAAACTATATAAACTATAAAAACTATAGAAACTATAAAACTATATAGATTCCACAATCCTTCATCGCTAAATGAATGTCGTGTCCTATTCGGTACAGCTAAGAAACGGATATCGCGCTGCAATGGTGGTTAGGCCTTCATAATTCGTTGATTGTTTAGTGAATCTATAGATATAATGTTAACATGGTGAATCCATTACCCAGGCTAGGAGAAGGAGACATTCGGAATTGCCGGAAATAATTGGGCGTAGGAATGTTACGCAGTGTAGGCTACCTAGTTTCTAACTAGTAATCTATAGTTTGTTCCAGTTAGTTAAATGAAGAGATTAACACTAACTTTATGCGCTGCGATCAAACGGTTTCCTTAATCCTGGGTTGATAAATCCTGACGAAGGGGCTAATCGACTTTATTGCTAATCCAACTTCATTATCTCCGCCCTAAAAGTCGATTTGTTGAGGCATTCACCGGTATTTGGACAAAGGATTTATTGAATATAAATCGAACGCAGCTTAATGAATGTGTTGTGTAATTTTATGAATCCGTACGACCACATTATATGGCATGATGAGCAGGTATCAGTGTTCGATGGCTCGAGTCACCTTTCTCGTAGGACTTGTCTTGAATCGAGATATTTGCTAAAATGACTGACTTGACTTGACTCGGCGTATCGAAAATCTGGATTGACTCGTGACTCGGAGCAGAATTCACGAGTCAATTTCAAGTCATCGAGTAATGAGTAATCGGTGTCGACAAAAATCACGGTATCTTGCATATGTTCGAATTGTTCACAAAACGCTGGTGTAATCTGTGAGAGCGACCAATCACTCAATGATTGTGCGTTTTACTGAGCCTCAATTGCTAAAATAAATCGACAGCAAACGAGGTGATCGAAGCTTACAGTTGACGTTGTCGTAAAATGGTATAGTGAAGTAATTTATTAGCGAAATGCCTATTTCTGTTTTCTGTTCTTACCCTAATCAAAGCTTTTATTTTAATGAAATTGAATTCGAATCTAGTTTATATAGTCCACAACAATTGGCGCAGGTTCGAATTGTATCATATCCATATTCTAATAGGTAATGTATTGCATCTTATCAATTCGTTTCTCTATTGTCTATTTTGGCTGGAAACTATAAACTGAGCCTATGCAGTTGCTTACGTAGTTTAGCAGTTATACGTATATGTGAGCGATACAGCGCCTTATTGCATGTATATTTAACTCTATATTCGTTCATCGGTTCAATTCAAAATCAATCACCACTCAATCTGTATTTCAGACAGCTAGCAAAATGCAATAACGTAATCATGCATCCTACATCGAAAAGGAAACTTGACTTGAATTGTGATTTGACTCGTGACCTCACTTGACTTGACTCGAGTCACCTCCAAAAATCGACTGACGTGACTTGACTCGAGCCACCTTCGAAAATCGCTTGACTTGACTTGACTCGAGTCAAAATGTGCAATGACTCAAAATTACTTGTGACTCGAAGCTATTGAATTGATCCCTACACTGGCAGGTATTGTCACGGATCTACACAGCTGCTGTAAGCTATACTGATATCATCAATAGCTGCTATACCAATGATTATTTCTTTATGCTTACTGACTTGATGCGCAAAATTTTACCGATTTTCACCCTAACATAGGGGGTGCTTATTATACATGGGTACAACAAGCCTTGTAAAAATCTCCCTCTATAAAAACTTGAAATCACACCTTTCTTTGTGTTTGTTTCCAATCACGCATCACTTTCAGCCATCGTGCCCAGTAATTCGTGTTATCAGTGTAACGCGCTGCCAATTAGCGAGAAGCGTGTTGCTAATTACCGAGCAGCACAGCACTCGGTCTCCTGCTGAGTTGGTTTGCCGTTTGTACGCGAGCGAAACTACATCATTGAGCACGACATTGCTGCACGCGTGTGCGGCAATCCTCGCTAATTCGTCGCGTCAGCGACATGCCTTAACAATCGCATCTTCAACAGGCCCTGTGCGGAAGATGCAATCCCTTGCGTAATCAGTCGCATCTCCAACCGACCTGGTGCGCACGACATAACCGTTGGCCTCAGTAATCGCATCTGTAATAGGCCTCGTGCTCGAAATGTTGTGTCGCTGGCCTCGTAAGCTTTGTCTGCTATCTAGGCTACTGTCGTTTAGATACAATGCCGTTAATTGCATAATAGGGCTGTTCAAAAATACCCTTTTTTCCGGATTCCAGGCATTCACTTATTAAATTGCCAGGCTACCCTAAAAAAAACGCTGCACACCAAATTTGGTTCAATTCTAACAAGTATAGGACTCCCTCCGCAAATCCAATTGAAATTTTTCATTTATTGGAAAAAATTCAAGAAAAAAAAATTCAAATTTTTCTGCCAACCGATGCAAAACATATTTGACTCAATTCCGACTAGTATAAGCGGAGTTATGTGAGTTTTTCGTGGATAGTTATCGGATGATCCACCAATCAAAGATACCATAAATCTACGTCAAATGCATTTCAGTCCGAGTTTAATTTTAATCCTTTTGAATGGCATACGACGTATGACAGTGCCGGAATACTTGGTTGCTTGTACAGCAATAACTTCTAGTTATTATATAATCGAAATTATTGCCGTTGCTTTTGGCCGTAGGTTGTCATATCCAGGGGACAAAATCCGCTGTTTCCCCTCCCATCTTCGACTTGTATGGGAAAATAGCCGACGTATAATTCGATAATAAAAAGATAAAAATTATAACGAAACTTTAACTAATTTTCCAATTTTCCAAATAGACCTCACATTACTCATGTAGCCCACCATTGGGCCATGGCCCAACGATTGAGAACCCCTATACTCTCTACATAATAAAGTTTAATTATTACTATGGAAAGTTTTTGTTGCATTTGGAAAGTTGCAGTAAAGATTTGCATCTATAATTTATTGATATATTAGGGTATTAGATACTCGAAAAGTTTAAGATTTGCAGGGTGTCTGTTTTTTAGCTTCTTTCTTCGTTATTCAATCAATCATGTATACCATTTTATGTTCTTTCGGTTTGAAACTACTTGACAGCATTCCTCTGTCCCCTCATGCGCGGAGAGCTGTCCAATATGGTACTTTCTTATTTCACGAACGGCCTGGCATAACCGCTGAAACTTAGATGTTTTGCCGGTACGCAGCAAGAAAGTAACGCAACCCGGGGAAGTAATTTTCCGCGAAAATCCATGCACATCCATAAAACAAGTAAAGTACCACGCATTTGAAACCCCCTAGATATGCAAACTTGACCCAAGGCATTGCAGCAAAACGCAGTGTTCACGACTTTAACAAAATCAGTAGCCTGAAAAGGTAACCCATTAAAATTTTTATTGTCAGCGGTCTCGCTTGAGCGTCCGGAGTGAATTACGTCAGATTGAAACGAAAGTGAATAAATCAAGCGATATATTATATATATATAGAGAGAGATCAGGCACTGTCGTCTTTGGATGTGGTTTTTAAACTTCTTGTTTGCAAACCGTTGCGCCATAGATATCATTAGGATGCTGCTAATCCATCACATAGGTTAGGCCTATTGTTGAGAAAATCGAGCAGAACTGATACTGATACTGTTACTGACTATCGATCTCGTTTTGAGTGAAATGCCACTCCATTTTTCCGCTTGCCTTTTTTCTGTACTAGTTTTACTTCTCATTCAGTGTACATGTCTCCTCTTTACATCGCCTAGGCCAGGGCTGGCCAACCCGTGACCCGCGAGAAGGTTTTGAGGGCCGCGAGGCAATTCTTAAAATTACTTATAATCTAAAAAATATATTCGCCAGGTAATTTATTGTGAACTTGCAAGTGCAATCGAAAATATGATTAGCCTGACCGTGGACATTGGGGCGTTCATGACTAAAATATCAGTTCCGACGTGTCGGCGTAGCCAGGGGTCATCCACATTTTCGTAGATCTTCGTATATGACCATAAACTAGAATATTTCAGATTTATTAGATTATTTGACTTAATATTTTTCAGCACTTCGTGTGATTTATTGCTTTTAGTATTGTTGCCTTCTCATGGAAATCCAAAATCCGCCTAATTTACGGAATTGAGTGTAACTATATCGGCAATTATGCGAGAATGTGTGGTCCGACGTGCGACTGATGGGCGTCTGCGCTCGCGGAAAGATCGTTGGCGATGAAACTTTGCACTAAGTGATAGACGCATGTTCACGCAAACCTTCGATATTGATATGCCCAAGTGCTGATTGATCATGTCCTGGCCAAATGAGCCCAGCAGTAGCCTATACAGGAACGACCCACCCCAATATATGCAACTAACATTATTTTATTGACCTATGTTTCATTCCTTTTGAGAAAATTCGCGCTTCGCGCGGCTACGACATGTACCTACACAGAATTTTCGTGACATACGTGTTTTTGTTGTTTATAGTAATATAATTCCTTTTTACCTTTTCCTAATCCGGTTCGCTGTTATCACACGACTAAAATAACATCGACATCCAAGTGGCCTGGGCAATGCTTAGTAAATCGCATGTGGCCCTTTAGCCGAAAGGGTAGGCCAGCCCTGACCTAGGCCAAGGTGAGGTGGGTGTCTGATTCCAAAGATTACTCCAATTGGTTTCGACACCTTTCTATCGGGTGAGTATTGTAGGCCCCGTTCCTATGTTTTCATTGTATTGCAATTTCTTGGTGTATTGAACTGATTAAAATTGCTAACAAACTGAACCGAAAGAGAACCATACCAGCAATAGTTTTATAGCTACTTCTTTAAATTTTGCGCAATACTTGATAAAAGTTACAATAATTTTATTTTTCTGCAGGCGTAGATTACTGGAAATTGATAAAGGTTATAAACGACCATACTCGACAAGAAACGGCAAATGGCATCCGCGAAGATTTCAAGAATGAATTTCCTCACGAACCTGACTTCGAAGTTTTCCCGCAGATGAAAAAGTTCAATGTAGATGACTACTACAAAGGCCGTCGCGCACAAAAATCTTCAGATGATGAATATGGTCTTGAATCTAGAAGGAAAGCTTTTCAAAGTCAGTTGATAGAGGAAGTCGGGTTTTACCGTCAATCCGAAAATGACGGTAAACCGATAACAATGGAAGAGATAATGGAATGGCTGTCAAAGTCCGAGAAATTACCTCATGACAATAAAGTTGGTTACACCGCAATTGTCGCCTCTGCAGGATCGGGCAAAACTACTCTTGTGCGTAGAATTGCACGGAAAGCGCTCGAAATTCCCTCCGCTAAGGAAAAGGATGAAGCTGTTCCGTTGAGGAAATATAACATATTTCGTAGATTTTTCCGATGGGCTCTCGGAACTTCTTCCGAACCGAAACCAAAGGAAAAAATGATACATTACGTCGAATTGAAGAGCATGAAACAAGAGAACTGTATAAAATCATCGAAGTTTTTATTCGGCGGTCTGTTTGAAACTGAGTATGAAGAGGATGAAGCTTTCAAATGGCTGCTCGAGAATCAATCTGAAGCAATTATCATTTTTGACGGGCTTGATCAAGTGAAGTGGGACTTTGAGGAGTCTACAGTACGAAATATCAAAACGTTTGAAAGAGCGAGCTCCTCGATCATCATGTACAATATCCTATCACGCAGAATCCTTCACCATGTCAAAATCATAGTGGCGTCACGTGAGTTCAAAGTCTCCGAGTTACCGACGGAGGCACGTCCGCAAGATATCATCATACTTACTGGTCTAACACTGCAAGACGCTTATAAACTGTTTACTTTTCTGCTCTGTGACAACGGGCAGCGTCTGTGGAAAAAGATTGAAATCATGTCACCACGATTATTACAACTTTTATCGGTCCCGGTTTTCCTGATTTTGATAGCAGTGGTGATGGGAATTGATCCTGATAGACCTCCCCCGTCTACCGTGACAGAACTGTACAGCAGGATCATGTTAGTCTTACAGAGTGTGGAAAATATCCGAAACCGTAAGGAAATCCTCTCGATTATCAACAAATTGAAGGCAATGGCGTTTGAAGGCATGAAAGACGGACGAGTCGTATTCTTCAAGGCAGATTTGGATCAGTTTGGAGTTTCTGCGGACGAAGTGCAGGATTTGATGACGAAAGTGCCTGGCAACAACATCCTCAGCCGTCACTTGATGGAAGGCGACTTCACATTCTTCTTCTGTCATCAAAGCATGCAAGAATTTCTGGCGGCTGGTTTTATCTCGGAAATGAAGCTCGATATGTTCTCTCGCTTTAATGGCCAACATCTGCATGAGAAACGATGGTCCGTGGTTCGAAGATTCGTTACAGGCATCGTTTACATGAAATCTACTAGCGATCTTCACAACGGTGAGTGATCATGGTTTTCAGCGGCTATTCTGCCGCAGCACCGATTGATTATTATGGGTCGCTTATGGTTTATCATGACTTCGATGGTATTGTCACAATCGAATGGGTGAAATAGTCGAAAGATCTTAAATTCATACACGGCTGGTAAATAAGTCTTTACATTCAGTCGGCTAAATAAAACCTATACATCTAATATCTGCATAAGTTCGCAGATTATTGAACGTGAGCGCTACCAGGGCCCATCGATGATCACTATGTGATATTGTTTGTTTGTTTTTTTCGGGTATTTATGGTGTCTGTCGACTAAAGGTGTCATTTGCACCAGGCCGATTTTTTGCATTTTTGGTTTCGCATCCGTCGACTTGTAGCACGGCCCACTTCTAAGCTTTTTGAAATATACAGCTTCTGGAGGGTGAGCCTAAATAAACCTCCAACACTTAGGTATGAATTCTGGAGCCGATCTTAGTCGAACGTGCGATATTGATGCGCATGAAATGATATTGTTATTGTGAACTACCGGTAGACATTGAAGTTCATTGACTCCATTTGAACCCTGTCTCATCACAGTCGCGTGAATTATTCAATTGTTACGTAAACGGTAAAGCAAGAATAATTAAGAATACAACGACATTGTGCATTGCTTGACAGTCTCGGATCAAACACAGAAGCGAAATATTCTTGTTCGATCGATTCATTCGCGACTACAGACGACTAAAGAATACGACGGATACATTCACATGGAACTATATACAGCAATCTACGAATCGGGTGACGACAATCTTATGAAAGGTCTTTCCGTTATCGACGCATCTCATATCTCATTGAGTCGCGATGAAGCTCACATCGTTGGATCGCTTGCAGCAAGGAATCAAAGCCTTGGTTCTTTGAATTTAACCAGCTGCAGTATCAACGACGAGCTGCTGGGCATCATTGCAAGTTGTCTGGAAAATAGAATACAAGTGAGTCATACTTCTTCAAATGATTCCTTTCGCAGGAAAACTATATTATGTGTTGAACTGGAATTCATGTCACTGTAAAGTCTATCCTCTTCAGATATGGTGCAATATTCACATCTTTTCGCGGCGATGCACTGTTCGTGGCAATCGCTTCGGTGTCATAATTTCACGTCGCTTAGGCCTATTGCGGGAAAGATAGCAATTTTCAAAATCATATTCGATGGGAGCGATATAGTAGCAACCTGCTCAATGAACATACGTGATATATGAATAGCCTATATCAGGAGTATTATCATCAATATCACGAACCGAAAGTGATGGCTGATGGCCGTACCTCGAAGCGTAGATTCTCTAAATACTGGATTAGCATAGACATCCGCTGCTGTCTCAAAAAAACGAATCCAGAGTCAATCAACGATCGCGCGTTTGACGATTGAACTAATGTAATTGCTGGACGGCAAAAATTGGCAAATTGTGCGCAATATATGACGCTAGTAGACGTCACATTGGCTTGATCGTGACTCGAGTCGAGTAATGACTCTAGTCATTACAGCCCTGCTATTAGGGGAAAATGACCCCACAACCTCATAGCCATATTGTTTTCTGAATGTGCAGGAACTAGTAACGTCGCACACAGCAGCAAATTTGTGATCCAAAATGCAGGCCCACGTCACATAACAATTGCAACAGTGAATTTAGACGACCTAGTTGTTTGGATTGAAAAAAACAAACGAACGACTAGGGCAGTGGTTTACAACCGGTGTACTGCGGCACAATTTTGTGTCATTCACGTCTCGCGAGGGTGCCGCGAGAGATTCGTCAAATTTTGAAATTCTACGCAAAATACTTCTAGTCTATAGCAAACGATCAATAATCTAAATCGGGTTCGATGTGAAGTTTGTATGTTTGACAAATCAAAATTGCGGTCATGCAGGCAATCAATATCTAACCGTATTTCGCTTTCAACGACATATTGCTTTGAAGGCTGGATTAGGTTTTGCACAATACGCTTATTCGTCGCAGAGAAGAGCATACATGGCGGTGACCCTGTAATAATGCAATTTTCAAATCCTCATTATCGTACTAATCACAACAAAGAAATGAACTCATTTGGAAGTGATGTTAACGTTGACTAATCCGAATTAGGAACTAGCCATCCATATTGTGATTGTCAGATAACGTGCCTGCACTGGCGTTGAAATATGGGCTTGTAGCAAAACGTTGTTACAGGCCAATTTGAGAATTGAGAAGTAAAGTTGATGAAACTATATCAGTAAACAGATTTTCCAACCCTAGAGGTAATCATACCGGTTTGGCGAAAGCTTGGAACTATAGACTTGAACTGCGGGTGGATGCCAGTAGAACTATCTTCACGCGTGCTGCACGATCCGCGTACATCGAAAACGCGGAAGTGCGCAGTGTTTGTCAAACAAATCTGATATATAGTATCTTAGCGCAGTCTGAAATTTCTGTAATGTCGTAAATCATTTGTCAATCGAATTGACCCACTTTACTTTCGTCTGGATCTGCTGCGACAAATGAACTGCCGTGCAAGTGACATGCACGTTTACAAATTCGACTTACAAACAGTACCATAGCGATATCCACGTTCTTGATTGCTAAAAGTACCTTTCTACTACCGCCGCTAAATTGTGGGCGTATAGCGCAACGTTATGTCACCGTCGAATACTTTTAGACTTGAGAAGTCGATCAATATCTAGATTTTTGGGACCAGTGAGACAATTCAATTCGACTAATATCGGTTATAGATTCAAAGCTATTTACGATGGATTATTGCGCTAATATAAAGGAGGCTTGTCCCGTCCTGTGCCTTACCTCCCATTTTGCGCTTTATTGTCGAACAATAAATGTTCATATTGTGTGATTTTGAGAGTAAAAATGTTCCAAATCTTGTCATTCATGAGCATCGACAGAAAATACCAATATAATCATTTTTGAAGTTTAAAAAAAATCACTTTCATGACTGACAACTAGAACTATAACTAAAACTAGGGTTGCATTTAAAATGAAAATCAATTTAAAACAAGCATGATATAAACAAAGCCCTTGTTTAAAGCATGTTTGTTTTTATTTTATTTTTCAAGTCACGACTTCACGAATATTCAATTGTGACGTCATACTGGATTAGCATCGACAATTGAAAATATAGGATGAATATAGTTCCTTTGACGAAATATATGTACTATTACTGTTGAACCGCCTATTTCTAGAGTTCCAACCATCCAATATCGATATACGTCGGCTATATTGGGTCGTAATTGTTCTTCGGCTCATACAATGTTTTTTGGAAAGTATTAACGCACCTATGGCATAACTTAACACAATTTTATTTCCAACGACTTCTGTTTACAACACTGTTTAAAACATGTTTTAGACAATATTTTTTAAAACACCGTTTGTTTTAAATGCAACCCCAACGAGAACTAATGACCTTTAAAAATCCGCAACTAGCTAAAACACAACTAACCCGACGCACAATGTAAGTAATGTAATAAATGTGTGTTGATTGTGTACTGTGGTTGGTTTGGTTGTAGTGACTGACTGAAAATTAGGGGTTACATTATCTTAGAGCAGACCTTGGCATTTGACGGGCCGCGGGCGAAATATACGGACGGCGAAAAGTTGCTTGGAATTTGTAATTCAACATTTCAATGCGTACTAAAACTATGGGATGTATATAAATTGTGTTTACTTTAAAGGCTGTTTAGTGTTCATCTGTTCGTCCTGGTTATCCTACGTTCGTTGTATGCTATGTCTATGATCAAAATAAAGTCGATATAACATGGATTATGGGATAATTCAAGTCGGGATTATGACAGGGTTGTAACCAGGGATGTGAAGTCGGAGTCGGAGTTTGGCTAATTTTCTCGCGATGGAGTCGGAGTTGTGAAAACTGTAGTGACTATACGTTGTGAGGAATAAGATAGATTTAACTATAATAAACGGTGACGTTGGAATTTGGTTCAACAATATTCAAACCCATTTCAGGTTTCTGTGTGAGCCAGGGATCGTTTGACCCAAAACTGGCATAGCGCTGCGAAAACAGATATCAGAATGATATTTTTATTCTCCGTGTGACGGATGACCTGAATATAGCAGTTTTGCATTGCGTTTTCGCATCTATGAGGAACTACATAGCGATACATTTTTTACATAAACCTGTAAACTCTGCGCACATTTTGCCACTAGTGGGTATACTTTGGCCTATGAATATTACTCAACATTCGTTTTCTTCGACACCACTGATTTCGATCATCACAGTGCTGTGTGGATATTTTCTGAACGCATCGTTGCATCACAATAACATTGCTTTTGTTGAAAAAAGTGCGCACGGATGATTGTCCGGAATTTTCAAGTTATTTCGAATATGGGACATGTTCCCGAACAGTAGAACGCGTATTGCCGCGATTGTGGATTGAGGTATACATTCGGATTGCCATACGTCCGGATTTTCCCGGACATGTTCGGAACTTCACTGTTAAAGTTGTGTCCGGAAGGAAATTCTAATATAGCCTATGGCTCTAGGTCTGCAATTTTGAAGGCTTGAAGTACGCTCAAAATCTTTTCCATATAAACATAAACAATAATAGCAGATTTCTGCTACTGAAATTTTTTCCTTAGTACACTGTGTAATAATTTGAATATTAGACCACCTACAGAGTTGAATCAATTACTTTGATTCAATTCAATTACAATTACTTTATTGCATGTTTTAATTACTTATGAATACAATTACTCTACGCTAAAAATATAAAATTACAACTACAATCAGGGTTGTAACCTAGTCACGAAGGCTCCGAGTAACAAGTTAATCTCATTTTCATAGTTTTGACTCGAGTCAGGTCGAGTCATTTTCAACTCAACACCGAGTCCAAGTCAGCAATAAGAGGGTGGAGTCCGAGTCATGGCATTTTGACTCGAGTCCAAGTCATTGTGTTGACGCCTCAGCTTCCGGTTAAAGTCTTGGTAACCCACTTATTACCGTATAACCCAGTTTGTGATATTGAATGGTTTGCATTTATAATATAATAATTTTCCTCACTTGTAGCAGTTTCTGGTCACATCTTGAAGTACCATTTCCAATAGACGAAATCACAATAGCGTGGTCACTATTCTTTGAGATTACAATAAAATGTCGATCTTGGCCGTCTGAGTCTCGAGTCATATGACTTGGTTGACTGACTCGAGTTGAGTCGAGTAATTTCAGAATTTTGCAAAAATTACTCGAGTCAAGTCGAGTCATCAGAAAAGCGTGACTCGAGTCTTTAGAACCCTGACTACAGTTACAATTACTGTTAAACATGTAAGTAAGTACAATTATAATTACAATTACTGGTAAAAGTCTGATTGATTCGCTAGAAAGGTGCTCTTTGACAACTGTAGTGACGTAATTAGCAACAATCTCAAGCTATTCATGTTTCATTCATGATTGTACTACGTAGAATAACCTTCAATTAGAAAAAATAACTTGAACGTATTCGAACTATTCCTAATCATGAGCTCTGAAAAATACAAAAAAAGAAAATTGTTATAAGCGACTACTAACAAATAACAATCAAAAGTTCGAGCGACTGGCAACGACTAATAGCGAATAGGATACAAGACAGTCATTGAAATGTACTCAAATGAATACTCAGAGCTGAGTAGGATGAATGAAATGTAATTGGTAAGGCAATAAGGATGATACCGAAAAGGTGAGTAAAATTAAAATAAATGCAAGAGTAAAGAAGCTCGTAATAACTACCAATTACAAAATTTTGGTTCGCAGCTACATTTTCACTTGCTCAAAACTGTTCGAATGCATTTGATGAACATTGTTTTCATATTTCATTCATCATTCCAGGTGAAGGAAGTGGATTTGTGTGACAATAATTTCTCAGCAACAGCACTGCGTTCACTTCTCGGGCATCGTCGGATTGAATCGCTGTCTGGAAAATTGGATTGGGAAGTGAGATCGATTTTATGATTTGGTTGTGTACTAACAAGCCACTATAATTTTATGCGGGTATGCGGAGACTTGTGACGTGACGATCGCACGTGATTGGTGACACCATGGTGGTGATAGAAAGCAGTATACGTACATTCTCTGCATCTCGGCTGCTCAAAAAACCTTCAGATTTCTTTGTCTGTGTTATAAAATTGTTAGGTTGGCGAAAACAACGCTGCACGTCAACTTTGGGCTAATTACAACCAGTAGGAGCGATTTTCTTGCAGTAGAAAATTTTGGATTTATCATTAAAAAACTGAATTTTAATATTTTTCTGTCAACAACGTAAAATTGTTGGGCTGTCACTAGAGATTATGCACACCAAATGTGGCTCAATTTCAGCCACTAGAAGCGAAGTTATTGTGGTAGAAAAATGTGGATTCGAATAAAATAATTTTACGGTGGCTAACTCTTTAATTATTTATTCAAATAGCTGATTCGTGGTACAAAACTTGAATATAACTTTCAATACAAAATCCATTGTAGCAGAATATTTATTAAACTCGAAGACTTTTTAGTTGCCTCTTTCAAGTGTTAACGGCACACTGAAGGGAGTTAAACAGATTTGGATTTGCTTCTAAATCCATTTAAATCCCTTTAGAGTGCCGGAAAGTATTTGAGTTCAAATATTGTACTACAATATATGTTGTATTGAAAGCTATAATTATATCTAAAAATTGGAAATATTACTACGGCAAGAACTTCGCTCCTAGCGGTTGGAATTGAGCCAAGTTTGGTATGCATCATCACTGCTGATTGCCTAACAATTTTATGGGGTTGAAAGAAAAACTTTGAATTTTTTTAAATTATAAATTCAAAACTTTTAACAGCAAAAATCTTGCTTCTACCGGTTGGACTTGAAGTCAAATTTGGTTTACAGCGTTGTTTCAACCAACCTAACAATTTTATCACATAGCCAGTGAATTCTGAAGAATTTTTTTAACAGTCCTACTCCGCTTTCATCCCGAAGCCGTAGAGTATTTACTCACTGATATGATGTTTTATTATCCGCACTGTGTCATTAATATCGAGCTATGTGATTGAATTTGGTGAAATGGGGGATTATGTAAAGTAGTGGCAGCAATAAGAGCGCAAATCTAATGTCACGACCACATCAACAAAAATCGACTTTCTACTACATTGACAATGGATGTAATGAATGTAATGTAATGAAATTTCATATTGGTGTGATTGATACCAGGCAGTCTGGCGATGATCGAATTGTTCATCAATATTTTGAAAAAATTATGTCACATTTGCGTAAGCAAACGGCGCGTGCCCCTACAAAATGCACTGCGTAAATAAAAAGTACCATTGTCAAAATTCAAAAGTATGCATGTCGACATGAATTAGTGCGCAACAGAATATTACTACTCCTAATCAACAAAGTGCGCATCTGATTTTCTGGCCAACACGACGATTTTGACATTGCATGGCGAAATTGTTCACTGATTATAACTAGGGCTGGGGAAAATCGAGTATCTGAGTGATTCGATTCTAAATCACGTATAAAGCTTTGAGTCGAGTCGACTGACATCATAACAGAATGTAATATGTAAAAGTTTAAATATGCACCTTTTATGTCACCTTAAATAATATAATGCCTGTTGTTATGCATCACAATAAAGATACTTCGGTATTTTTTCGAACATACCAATTTAATTGACAGTTAGTGGCAATTTTGGGCGATGACTTTGAAAATATGTTATTCCAGTAACGTTCGTAGCTTTGTACAATATGTTTGATGTACTGCTATGTGACCAATCTTGATTTCAAGGCTTCAAAAGTGAAAAATACTGTCAAAACTACAATTTTTTCTCAATAAAGTAACTTTCCGTGTCGACAAACGCACAATTTCTGTACTTGACAAAATCGACTTTTACTACTCGGCCTGAATCATTAAAATTGATATTCGATTCAGATTTGAGCACTCGAATCATTGTGGCCAGCCCTAATTACAACAACGTTTTTTACTGGAGTGTTTTATTCCCATTGTAATATAGGACTCACTATGATGTCCATGGGGTGATTCTGATTTACATGCTCATAACAGTAAACGGTCCATTCTTGCGCTACGATTAAAAAGACGAAATTAGCTCATGAATTCGTGTCAATGCAGGAACACGGTTCCGGGTGCTTACGATTTGATTAAAGGTCAACTATATTGCCCAAAATATATTCGTCTCCATACTCATACTTTTTCTACGGATTCCGCCATCATACTTCTTAACTCATATAAACGAGTATTTTTGGACATATCGAGCCACTTAAGTCACAAAATGCCGCCACCGGCAAAACGTCAGTAAATCAGTGACCCATGTCAAAGAAGTATAGCACATGATGATCTGTGATGATGCGGTCGTCACTTTATGTAAGATATGACGTCACGATAGATGGTGGATGATCGATATAATGCACAATCTCAAGTTTCACATCTGGATAATATTCAGGTTGTCAATCTGACTGTAGGAGAATATGGAAGGCATTTTGAATTGAAGAACGAAGAAGATGTCATCAATATAAGTGGCGAGACTGACGGTCGTTTCATCATCAAGGTTTGATATCAAGATGAATCAACTTCGATAACGAGTCTATACTAATGATTGGAATGAAGTTTCGCTCATTTCAATGACTTTACTGTACGGAGCTGTCAGCTACACTAGGCACGTACAACGATGACCTTGAGGTTTAGTATAGCCAGGATGTAGATTATGACGTATTGATGAGCGTCATGAAGACGAGATGCTTTTTTGAGAATAGTAAGCTAAAAATTTGTGCTGATTTTATAAGTAAAGAGTTTTTACATGATGAATCTATAAAAAAAAATGTCGGCACTGTACTTTAATTATCAAGTCCGTTCGAAATGTTACGTTAAATATTTCAAAAAATACAAGGATTATGTTTCTTTCACATCGCATTTTCCAACGGACAAGCATCATAGCCATCGCTTCACCCGCACTAGTCTTCAGTAGTAACAATAATCTGCTCATGTATGATTGCGCCTCCGAGTGTTTCTTATTGGTGCAGATTGTGACGTAACTGACATTTTTATTTTGCAGGATTCCAATCTATCGTTCAACCGGGTTCATGCCGTAGCAGACGTTGTATTTCTTGGAATACTTTTTGATGCTGAATTCATCAAATTTAAAGAACAGATACAACTGATGGCCAAGCAGGACGATTTGCAGAAGTTATCCGAGTTTAAATTAAACAAGGTATTAGATACATTTTCAATAATATTATTGTAAAATATTTACTGATATTGTTCAATTTCCATGATACTTTTGGACAAATTTCAGCCTTAATCGGATTTGGACTTGGAGTTGAGACAAAATTAATTCTGGATTTGAAGAGGAATTGTATTTTAAAATTTCAAATCCACTACTCACTGTTCGACAAAAACTTCCATTCTCAATTTCTACTCTACTTGCATCTCTAGTATTGCGAGTCGAGTCTTGATTGTATGTAGATGTGGTGAAAGTAATCAGCATTGATAATCGTGAAGAAGTAGAAGTAACTTTTTCATTTTATATGCAATTATATGTAGAAGTAGATGTGTCCAAGATGTGTTAAAACTAATTCAAGTGGAGGTAGAAAGTGACAAGTTTGAAAAGTGCCTTTGTAAGTACTTGAGTTTCGAAAAGTAGTTTTGGTCGATCGTTCGTAAGTGTTTGGTGATTTATCGCTAGCGGTTACTTTGTAAATTGCAAGATGAGTCTCTGCGACTAACTAAATATGATTATTATTGCTAATTTGTATAATCTTGGACATTAGATTCAACAGTTACCATGATGTATATTGCGATTTCTTTAGACGATTTCACGCATCACAGTGATATAAACGTAACGCAAAACTACCTTCTATTTCTCAAAATTCAATCTGTGAAAAGTAAGTAATTTTGCGTGAAAGTAGTCTAAAATCATGTCCTATTCTTATGCATAAAACATTGTTTATGTATAAAAAATTGTTAGACATGATTTACTTCTGACCTAAAGAAATGGACTACACTAGGCCCTATTTTGACATGAATCCCTGACTGGGGATCTTCCGTTGAACGCTGTATCTGAACCACCTTGACGTGTAAGACATATTTCCTTCATAACATTGGCTGACAACTAAATAATGTTCGATCGCTGCATGCTCCAATGCCTGCTCCAAATATAGGTTTCAAAAGCATGTAAATAAATTAAAAATAGGGCATGCTTCTGTCCGTGCCAGTTTTTACGCAGTTTCCAATGTGTTTTACCGTTCGGGTAAAATTCATCCTTCGCATACACATAAGCGACATCGCTACATAGGCTATCCAGCGTTCCTTACAGCATTTATCTAGAGGTGGTCAGTAACGAAGTACTTCTACTTGTCGTAGTACTTCAGGTAGATATATCCTACTTGTCCTACGTACTCAAGTGGTTAAGTTTCATACTACTTCTATTTGGCAGTTTTCATTTTTACGCAAAACTTGGCCTACTATAATTTTATTTTACTTAATTGTATATCGCTACTTTCACTTCTACTTGAGTACCGACGGTGACTAGTTTGAGCACCACCTTCTATATAATACGTTTGTATAATGGATAAAATATTCATAAGTATATTTGTAAAAGGTATCAAACTCTGGAATGACACTGAAACCGACGTAGCATATGCATTATGGAGAATCGAAGAATTCTTATGACTCAGTATTGAACTTTACCTATATGAAGATTTATTCAAATGGGAGAGCATCGAGGCAATTACGTCATATTACCTATTGAAATCAATTGTGTTCAGATAAGCAAGATCCTGCTCAGTTGCACAGAAGAAGAAGAAAACATCGATTGGTCGTTGATTGAGACTTGCTGGAAAAAGTATCAAGTACGATTCCTGATTCTATTCCTAAAGTATTTTAAACGCAGTTATATTTACCTATCATATTATATGACTTCGAACCCAATCATCTCTTCGGCGGCTATATTAAAGTCTGGGATAAACTTTTTTTTCGCATTTTAGTTGGCTCTCCTGGATATTGCCGTGAATGGCTTGATACCTGTCCAGGATTACAGCCGAATTTTGGAGCGCAGGACGGCGATTTCCGTTTTCGGTAATATCCATGCCATGTTTTTCGTTGATGAAGCAGATGAATTCAGGAAGACGTTAGAAGCTTGTCAGCAAAAGAAGGTAGTACTTATCATCCAGTTTTAGTTGCATTGGATATATTGAACGTTCTCCTCACACCATCGCACGTTTATCATTGAGTTCTGCCGCACAGTACGAGTCCCATCCACATGGATTGAGTTCTATTCCATGCCCGAGATATCCACCGCAGTTGCGGAGTTCGTGATTCCTGGTAATTTGTTCATCAACAGCAGGGGTGTCAAACTCAACTGGCGTCGCGGGTCAGAGTCAAACTTTCAGAGCACTCGCGGGCCGGACCAGTCAAATGATTCCAAAATATTTCCTTAAAATCCACGCCCTTGTTTTTCACTTGAATACTTGATTTTAAAGCTTATACGCATTATATTAATCACGTTATATCATGGTCATCTGGTTCTATTCCCTCAATACCTTTATTATTCGCAAACAACCGAATTGGCGAAATTACGATGAATGGCGGGACCGACGATATACGTTGGCGAATTGCTATGCTTGCTTTGTTTTAGTCGGAATCTGACAATCCTGTGTAAGCGTTGTGAAGAATACAAGCGATTTAACCGTAAACGTGGACGTTGAAATTTGCTTCATCATTTTTACATCGTGATTCGGGTTTCTCTGGAAGCCAAGGAGATGTTGACTCATAAGCGCAAAAGGAGTGTAACCACAGATATTTGAATTATATTTTGGTGTCATATTTATATCATCCACTTCTACATATAACTACTTTGTGGTCCGTTTTTGCATGTAACTGTGAACTCATCGAGCACTTTTTCGCCTTCTCAGAATTGAGTGTCGATTAGGGTTACCATGTTTTGGGATCTGAAAAGAGGACACCATTTAAATAAAATTCAGTCTCGCAATGCAGAAGTGAAATTTTAAAAAATTGGCAAATTTGTTCCAATTTTGTAGTTGGTTGAGTAAAAAAAAAGGACACCATTCTGGGTCAACTCTCGAAACACCTGCCGGAGCGTTACTTCAGTGCTTATTTCAAATTTCTCAGTTGAATTTTCACGTACATTTTACCAAAATTTTAAAAAAAAGAGGACAATTTCTAAAAAAGAGGTCATTTGAGCGTGCTCCTTGGGGTGTTGAAAAAAAACTTTTTTTTTTCAAATTTCATCGGCCTAGCTGTCAAATCATCAGGTTACCTAAAAAAATAGTGCACGCCGAATTCGATTCAATTCCAACCAGTAGAAGCCGAGGTCGCTCAAATTGAAATCTCAGTCATTTTTGAAATAATAATATTTATGGTGACCAATTTCGTCACACCGACATGACAAAAAATCGTGTTTCAGGTATGCCCGAAGTGACAGGGTGTCTTTTCCACTTGTTTTTATCTTGAAAAGGTCCTAGGGTGGGGTTTGAATGAAGACATCGCCACTGAACGAAAAAAAATATATGAAACGCATTACCTGGAAATTGGTCCACTTCATTGAAATAGACATGTTAAAACGATGATGAGATAATTTTCAAATAGAGTACTTAACACACTAAAATTAACGACCACGAAAAGAAAATGAACTGGCAAGCAGGTAAAATACAGGTAATATATATTTCTCAAGTGATAGTCATATCCAGAAGTATTTTTTGTCAGACAAATTTAGATTTCACGAAATCTAGCTCAGTTATGCAGGGCATACTCCCTGCCTTGATTCAAAGTTTTTTACTGATTGCAAAGTCGCCATTCCCAAAACCTCATTCACAAAGACATCAGTTGCATTCCTCAGCAGCTCAGTGTTCGAATATTTCTTGCCTGTTTAACATTGACTAATCGAGGACATTGAAAATAGTACTGATTGTAATTCAGAATGGGCTATGCCACTGAATAGTATTTCTGACTTGAAAAACATTTCTGATAATTGACGTATGCGAGATTCTGGGAAACCAAATGGTAACCCAGTGAGCTTATAAAGCACACCAGTCATTTTCTAGAGTCGGAAAAGGCATAGGTGTTTTACCACGATATATGGATACAATTAGATTATAATATCCGAATATGAAAGAGGATGACATGAATAGAGCACGATAACTTTTGATAGGAAGAAAATCTGTCACGGTGCCTATAAGTCTTATAATTCGCCTGTGATAGTACTGTAGGAGTGGTACAGAGCGAATGATCAAATATCATGTAATATCAAATTGTATCGTGAAGAAATTTACATTGGACAGACCAAGAATATAGATCACTTGAGAAATATATTGACCTGGATTTTACCTGCTTGTCAGCTCATTTTCTTTTCGTGGTCGTTAATTTCAGTGTGTAAAGTAGGCCTACTCTATTTGAAAATTATCGCACCATCGTTTTGACATGTCTATTTCGATAAAGTGGACCAATTTCTAGGTAGTCCGTGTCATATATTTTTTTTCGTTTACTGGCGATGTCTTCATCCAAACCCCACCGTAGGTCCGTATCAAGATCAAAACAAGTGTAAAAGACATCCCTGCTTGGAACACGATTTTTAGTCATGTCGGTACGACGAAATTGGTCACCGTGAATACTATCATTTCAGAAATGACCGAAATTTCAATTTGAGTGACCTATGGCTTCTACTGGATGGAATTGAGTCAAATTTGGTGTGCAACGTTTTTTAGGTAACCTGATGATTTGACAACTACCGGTGAGGTGATGAAATTTTTTTTGAACACCCCTCTAAACATCTAGAACACTTTCAAAAAGTCAGAAAAGAGTACGAATGTTAACACTAGTGTCAATGGCAGTGACTTGTTGCTGACGGTGACTACAGTGTAACCTCAACAGCACTGTCGGATGGTTATAATTTGACCTGTACCAAAAATGCTCGACATTTTCTGTCTTGAGAGAATGGAAATGTTTCCTACTAGAAATCTCAACATGTATTAGAAATGCGCCGGATAATACGGCCATTTTTTCAGAATCGCCTAGCGGGGCAGACTAAACCGTCCAATCTGGTGATCCAAATTATATCGTAGTACATGATGCAGTGTTGATGGCTCGAGTCATGACTTGACTCGAGTCAGACTCGAGTCATCTTTTTCGCATGACTTGACTTGACTCGAGTCACATTGATACAATGACTTGACTTGACTTGACTCGACGTATCAGAAATGTGGATTGACTCGTGACTCGGACCAAAATTCACGAGTCAATTTCAAGTTATCAAGTAATCGGTGTGGATCAAAATCACTGTATCTTGCATATATTCGGATTGTTCGCGAAACGCTGGTGTAACCCGTGAGAGCGAATAATCATTCAAATATTGTGCGTTTCACTAAGTCTCGATTGTTCTCTCACAAATAAATTGACCGCAAACGAAGTGATTGAAGCTTACAGCTGACGTTGTCGTAACTTGAGTACTAAATTAATAAAATAGCGAAATGTCTATTTCTGACTTGACTTGACTCGACTTGACTCGAGTCACCTCCGAAAATCGAGTGACTTGACTTGACTCGAGTCACCTTTGAAAATTGATTGACTTTACTTGACTCCAGTCAAAATGTGCAATGACTCGAATTGACTCGTGACTCGAAGGTAGTGACTTGATTCCAACACTGACATGATGGCCCCCAGTGACATGGTCAACAATAGTGGTAAGCATCATTGCAATACACAATATTATTATAATTTCTCACTGCAGATCGAATACACCCGATGCATATTCAACTTTGGATATCGTCCTTCACTGGATGAGATTTTGTCTCTCGTCAACAACTCTAATTTGAAGAAAGTAACATTGGTTTACTACGGAGGAAGAGATATGTTGAAAGGAGACGAATTGCAGAAAGTCAAGAAAATTGTAAATGATCTCGATACTGAGTTGGAAGTTTTAGAATGTGAGTCATTGTTTGGTTGCATCGTATCTTAGATACATTTTATTACGTAAATTAAATAGGCGCGATCACTTTGAATGAAATGGTCAATTCAGGCCCAATTCGTTACTAACGCTAGAAATCATGAGGGTTTAGTTTCATACATGACATAGTGTCGTTATCATGGTTATGTAATAACACAATGTATTCATGAATTTTAAGTTCTGTCAATATCCCATACTTAATACGAGTTCTGAGAGTTACTAACACGAGTTCATGAATGATTAGAGGTAAACAAAGTAGACCCATGCAGAACGATAAATAGCGCCGTAAGCTGCTGCTGATAAACAAGTAGAAGTAGGAATTCCCAAGAAATCACAAATTGACTTGAGGTGGAAGTAGAAAATGTATTAGTCTGAAATGTAATGAGATAAGTAGTTTCCAAAAGTAGATTTGGTCGAAGGGACGCATACTTTTAGCAGTTTATAGGATATATCTACTTTCGAAATTGCAAGATATGTCTTTGCGGCTAATGCAAAATGACTAATGACACTGCAAGTTAGTGGAATCTTTGAAAATATGTTGATGCAGTCACCGTGATACATGAGCTATTTAAGGCGGCTCCTATAAGAATTTCACTGAAAACGATGACGAATACGCAGCTAGGAACAACTCGATATGTTCAAAATCAATATTGTATAAAGTAAGTAGTTTTGACTAACAACTGTGACAAGAAGTAGAAAGAGAAGTGGTCTAAAATGACAACCCCTTGATTAAGCGATGCAAGTAGACAGCACTACTTGAGTAGTCTGATAAAGTAGAGTTACTCCGTTAATGAGCACCTCTCTGCAGGATGTGTGGTTTTATGTCATACAGCATCCCACTTTTTATATTGGCGTTGATAGAATCATTTAATCATTCATATGCATTGTGCATTCTTTTCAGTAGAACTGAATTATAATCAACAACATTGCATTAATCCCGAAATCGTTTAGTCCAACCTAATCAAGTACTATAAATCTTAAAATAGCATTCGGTATGACTTTGTTCGATTTACCTTTGATACGAAAACAAATATGCGAGTTCATATCCGTTCTGTGAAAGTATCTCACAGAACGTGGAACCGGTGCGAATATTTATCAAATATAAATTTAGTGATTTGAATCGATTGACATTACGTAAAGAATTAGCTGCATATTGCAGGGAATGTTTTACAAATGGATTACAGTTACTTTCACCCACTCCCATATCTAATTGGATTAGATATACGTAGTGCATTGTACCGTCGGGGGCATCATATTGTGTGTGATTTCTCCTTTCACTGTCCACTGACATAACCATGACACATTAAAGGGCACTGTGCTCTAAATATAATGTAGTCTGAAATGAAAGTTGAGAGTGAGAAAATACATTTTTGCCGCAGAAATTTTCCCTTCGAAAGCCACCGCTTTTGAACGGAAACTAGAACAAATAATATAACGATCTTTATTACTCCACTTTATACATAGGCTATGTATGGTATTGAGGTCACGCGTCTCTTGTACCTGGATTTTGATTGGATGTTTACTTATGATTCGTTCGAAGATGTATTTGCATCTGTACTTTGACATAGAAATTCTCGTAACTTTCCATTTTAATGCGACTTTTTGACCAAGTTTCCACCATTACCGGATTGGACGTGGATATGGACGCGTGAAAAAATAAAATATGGATTTGTACTTGGATTTGAATGTATCATCAGTAATAGGATTCGGATTTGAAATAGTAGATAAGCGCAGGCTCAGTATGCCTATCTACCATAACTAACCGCCGTGTATCGTAGAACGCAATTCATTTATACTTTTGATTATTTCAACTCGCTTCAATCTGATGACTTTTTGAGATATTACGCAATAGGTTCAGCAACAGAGCACAATTCATAGGATGCATACATCTTTTACTAACAAATATCTAATATCTCTAAATTCCATTTTAGTGCCACTCTTTATCTTTGTTAAAGATGCCTGGCAGCGACTAGACAACGATTTTCATCGGAGGTGAGTAGATGTTGCGAAGTGTGACTGTTCTAAAATTAGAGTTGAGATTTGTCCTTCCATTTCATCGTCGATCCATTCTCATGCACATTTGGTTTAAAAAACATCCTAGAAATATTGTGACACGCTCTGTGTAATATTCAATTATTATACAATAATATTTATTGTGATGTCGGAAAGTGACGTCATAACGATGACACGCGGTACACAACATGTATGTTTGATTAAAAAAAAAAAACGTTGCTTTTCCTGCAATAATGTAACAGCGTTGTCATACATCATTTTAGATCGATTCGCAGCAAACTTATCACATCATTCCTAGTTTTGCTAAAAAAATGAAAATTGTGAAGTACAAATAAAAGTAATCAGTATTATAAATGCTTCAGTAAGTAGTGAATGTGGCCAACACGTACTTTTGTACTTTGAAAAAGTAGAAGTACTTGGTTATTGACCATATCCACTAATGAGCAATAGTAAAGTTGATCTTCGGCAGTAATGCGTCACTTCAATGCATGATTATTTGCTTCAATCAGACCGAGCCGATATCATTTTCTTGGGAGAAGTATTTGTTATATTAGAAAACGAGAGATTTGATGAGATACTCGAAAAATTTATATGTCAACACGACATTGGTCGAAATTTAATACGTCAAGATTGTTAAGCTGCTTGATGTGAAATAATTAGAGTCAATGGTCGTAATAATTAGTTGCATCAATTTTATAGAAACTATCGAAATACTCGAACAGAAGTTGGAGCGGTCCTGTACATTTTTTAATCGGGAGCCTCTGTGAATAGTGTAAATCAATGGTTCTCAGCCTGGGGGACGGGCCCCCTTTGGTGGGCTTGAAAGTATCTGAAGGGGGCGCGAAGAAGCGGTCAATTAGAAAAAAATTGCAGTTATGCACGATTTACCTCCAATTTACACGCGTTTCTGTATATATAGACCGAACTTCCTATTTTTTAATTCTTCATAAACAGTCATATCCTTCAATGCCATTCACCAGTAAATCTGTTAAAGTTGCTAGGATGAGCATCCCGGTTGGATTCCGTGATATGACGATAAGGGGGCGCGAGATTTTTCACTATTATAAAGGGGTGCGTGGCTAAAAAAAGGTTGTGAACCGTTGGTGTGTAAATAAAGCTTTGAAAAGTACTAGAGCATATGAATTTCAAATATTATTATTGGGACTGGTTGTCGCATACTTTTATTAGGTAATCGTAAGTGACAACTTACAGATTTTCCATACCCATCCATCGTCTTGAAAAAGAATGTGCTGAAGAATTATGCCACAAATTGACGAGATTTCAGATTAATTTTCAGCCAGGTTCAGTCATCTAGAAGATTTTCTGCTTTTGCGATATGCTAAAACTAGAATAACAGTTACATTTTTTTAACATATAGTATAATTAGAATTGACGTTACACAGTTACCTCCAAATTATTGTCGAATTATAATTATTGCGTCACTTTTTTCAGAATTTATTGAAACTATAGTTATTGCTATACATTTTTCCAAATTAGATTGTAATTAGAATTGAATCTGCAAAAACTAGGTCATTGAATCCAATTCCGTTACTATCAAATCATCGTTCTTTCTCATGAGCATGATAATAGCAAATGTCTGTCCAACAAGCTTGGCTCGTTTGGCACTATACAGTTCTCTCAGTAGCATTTACAGGAAAACCAGAGATAGGGTTTGCGTTGAAATGAGAACGTATAAAAATTTCTCAGAATCACGGCAAAGAATCATTTCACAAATTATATTCGACTTAGATTACAGGCATTTAGCTTTATTTAGTCTAATTAGACAACTAGAATTATTTAATTATCCATGTCTGATAGGAGTGCGCTTATCGTCACCTATTTAAGGTTACCTTGATGATAAAACACACATACCTATTTTTGATGAATTTTACACTCATACAGATGATCCTAGTGGCATTAAAAATATACTTTTCATGAAACAAGCTGTTAAAATACATTAAAACTGCCTGTATAATTCTACATTTTTCCAAATTAGATTGGAATTAAAATTACTGAATCCGCAAAAACTAGGTCATTGAATCCAGTTCCATTACTATCAAATCATGGTTTATTCTCATGGGCATGATAATAGAAAATGTCTGTGAAACAAGTTCGGCTCGTTTCGCACTATACAGTTCTCTCAGTAGCATTTACAGGGTTTGAATTAAAATGAGAACATATAAAAATTTGACAAATTAGATTAGAATTAGAGCAGACAATCATTTCACAAAATAGATTCAAATTAGATTACCGACATTCCGCTCAAACTAGTCTAATTAGACAACTTGAATTGTCTAATTATCTAAGCATGATAGTAGTGCGCTTATCGCCACCTATTTTAGGCTACCTTGAATAAGAAACGTAAGTCCCTAGTTTTGATGAATTTTTCACTCATAGAGATGATCCTACTGGCAATAAAAATATAATTTCCATCAAACAAACTGTAGAGCTACTGTTTAAGTGTCATTGATACGTGACATTGTCAACTACACCGCAATTTCTCTAATGGAAATGTAAACCGTCCAAAATGTTCTCTAGCAAGTACACCGTCCCAGCCAATACCGTTCCCTGGGATACGATGTGTTGCCTGCAGGTTTATTTTCATTAAATGGGAGTACTTAATGTACATGTTACCGTATATTGAATTGCGTGCCCAAGATACCTGAGAATCATACTGCGAAAATATAAATGCACAATCCACCTGTCGATTCAATCCCTAAAATCTATCCGACTATGAGCCCAGTTCCTCTACAAAAATTCGAATTCTATTTTGTGCAGTGCAATGACGTGCCCGCACGTACAGTCCATCTTCTGCGCATAGTCCGAATAGTTTGCAGAAGTGGTTGATTAACTAGGATATTGATTTATTCAGAGGTACTTGTTTTTCAGGGAGCGGGATATAAGGCGTGGGATTCAACAACGCTAATCGTGTACTAGAGCCAACATTTCCTCATCATCAAAATTGAAATTTGGAGAGTAGAATTACCGCGTTTCATCTAATAATTTAATATGACTATTTCATGTTTAATTGCTGCAATTTCGCGATGCTATTTATATCGTGCATATTGCATTTTACAATTTTAGATAACCAAAACTTTTGCAAAAAAATTCACAATTCAATGAAAACAGTGGTAATACCGTAAACGTCACGTCGATCCTAAACATTTCCGAAAATGAATGTTCACGGTGATTTGAATGTGCATATGCTTTTACTACAGTAGAGTTCATGCCGTCATACTGTTGATTTTTTTGCAATTATAATGATTGATTCGCAAGGTAGCATCGAATAGCGGGATAAAATAATTGATTATAATAGAAGTTACATAAAATACATAAATATGGAAAAATGAAAAAAAATTGTTATAATCTTAGATGTGCAGTGTGTAGTGTGTGGTGTTGTTATGTTTTGTGATGTATTATGATAGAAATTAAATACTTCAAAAAAAACCCAAAAAATATAAAATGTAAAATTTTGTTGAAAATAAATGTACTGTAGTTTAGTGTATGAAATCCATTGTAATGTCAGTTATGTAGAGTTCTCCATGTTCCATCAAGATCTCGTGATCTTTCTCTATATCTTTAGTACAGTTGACTTCAGGAGAGCGTTGAAAGGTATAGGCTGCTTACCGAGTTCAAAACTTCCATTATCAAGATATTTCATGACCTTGATATTATTCTGTAGAATGACTGTCGCTGCACTTCAAGCTAACGATTTTTCTCGCTTCTATGACCAATGACCATGTTTTCTGCTACCTTGGTGTTTCCAAATGCTTCATAATATAATTGACTCATCCCTCTTGATGTGCTCGTTTAATATTGGTATGTGATTAATTGATTCTCAATGACATTAATACACCATAGTTGACTGTAAAAGAGGCAAATTGTGCATCCATCACAATCGAAATTTATGACGATCTTATGAATGTGATTCAATATTCCCTTTGTACTGAGATATTATGATTTTCTGCTTGACATTCCATAAATTAGTCTTACTGTCCATTGTGACTAATTTGCAATTATACTGACATTATCCGCAACTCATAACTCAGAGTATTGTTAATGACTCCTAATAAGTATATTCATGTTAGACTTAGAGAGTAGTGGCGGGAATTTCCGGAATTTTATGTTGTATTGGGTTGCATTTTCATGTTATGAAATGTGTAGTATTGATTTGAAATAAATATTAATTAGTTATTTGAGATACGCATTTTATTTGGGTTATCGGGATATGGAGAGACAATGTATTTTACGCGAATGTGTACAATGTGACAAAAGGATGCATAGCAATCAGTATAAATGCCAGACAATCGTTTCATGTGTCAAAACTTAATTCGAATGAGAGGTAGGTAGACTTGGTGAAGATGTGAGGATATGTATCGTCATTTGTCGTTAAATGTTAGAATGCCAATAGGCATGTGTTGTAGGGTGGAGTGAAAATGACTTTTTATAAGTAACAAAATGTTTGACTTTTTTAACGTGTCATAAAAATTGCCCTAGTAATGACTTTGAATCATGTCTGGTACTTTGAAATTTCAACTTGACTTGACTAGTTACTTGTCTCGACGTGACTCAGGTCACCTCCAAAAAACGAGTGACCTGACTTGAACCTTTTCGCCTATGAAAATCAAGTGAATTGACTTGACTCGAGTCAAAATGTGCAATTACTTGTGATTCGAGGGCAGTGACTTAATCCCAACACTGCCACGTTCGAACATCAACGAGGAGGGCTGCGTTCCAATATAACTGATGTTCGCGTGCAGTCTTTACTAAGGTAGGGTTACCATTAGGGCTGGGCAAAATCGAGTACCTGAGTGATTCGATTCTGAATCACGTTTTATGCTTCGAGTCGAGTCGAGTATTCGAGTATCACTCATTATGACGTCACAACATAATGAACTATGTCAAATTTCAAATATGTACCTTTTATGCCACCACAAAGAATATAACGCCTGGCATCCGTTACATTAAAGATACTTTGATATTTTTTCGACCATACCGATTTCATTGCACTTCGTGACAATGTTGTGGAATGATCATGACTTCGGAAATATGTTATTTCCAGTAACGTTCGTAGCTGTGAACAATGTCTCGTATGCTGCGACACGGCCAAACAAGATTTCAAGGCTTCGTCGGTGGAAAATAGTATGAAAACTATAATTCCCGTTAGTAAATTAACTTTCAGTGGCGAGAAGCGTATATCTTCATTACTCGAAAAAATCGTCTTTTACTACTCGACTCGAATCATTAAAATTAATGCTCGATTCAGATTCGAGTACTCGAATCATTGTGCCCAGCCCTAGTTACCATACGTCCTCTTTAAAGAGGATTTGTCCTCTATTTTGAAAGTGTCTTCGGAGGACGCCCTTTTGTCCTCTATTTTGAGAATTCAGGTCATGTTTATAGCAAAATGCGACTGATATGCCGTAAATCAGCACCTAAGTGACGCTCCCGCGGAAGCTGGGCGGAAAGTTTAATTTTTTTTCGTCAACCACCTGACAATGTGGAGTATTTTGTGCGCCGTGCGAGAAAGTTGGCGCGATTAGGGCATAATGTATATATTCTGTAATCCAAGAGCTTAATTTTCTCATATCCGGCTCACCGATCGGAGAAGTTGCCCGCCCACCGCCTCTGGCATAGGGCAAGTTCAAAACGATATATACAGCGGTTACTAGGCAAGCGGTCTCCTTGGTTTCCAAACGCGTCATGCATTGATGGCTCCTCACCTTTCTGGCAGCATAGTCCTTTTAAATGTTTATAATACGTACTCTATTCGAGTGTGTGCTTTATCGACTGATCCGATAATATCGATATGTACAGGAGAATAAAATTCCGAGAGATGACAGAACTAAATAGATTATGAAGGAAATGTAATATCGAACTGCATGATGTTATTAACGACATTGTTAATGCATCTTTATTCCGCACAACGCTATTTGCTGATGATACTCACCTCTTCATAACCTCCAACACTGTCGATGATTTGCATGCATCTGTGAATAGGGAACTCCCAAAAGTGTCGAGATGGCTGCAAGCAAACAAACTAAGTTTGAATGCAGATAAGACCGAGATGCTCGTTTTAAATAATGCCAGTCATAATTTCACTGTGAACATCACTCATAAACAAATCTCAATATGTGAATCAGCAAAATATCTCGGCGTCACCATTGATTCCAAATTGTCTTGGAAGCAGCATATTGAATGCACAATATCAAAACTAGCTCGGTGTGTGGGAATAATGACCCGTCTCCAATCTTTGGTTTCCAGTTCAGTACTACGAACCATCTACTTCTCTCTTTTCCACTCGCATCTGCAATATGGAATCGTAGTATGGGGAAATGCATTTACAACATTTTTGTGCAGAATTCGAACCCTGCAAAACCGTGCGATACGGCTGATCTCATCTGTACCTTTACGTACCAATTTATCGCCTTACTACCGTAAGCATCGAATTTTGCGAGTTGATGAACTATATCGCTTCGAAGTATCAAAAGTTGTTCACAAATATTTTTCCAATAGTCTCCCTCCTGTGTTTGATGACTTTTTCATACCTGCTAAACATGTCCATTCCCATTACACGAGATCTTCGTCTAAAGGAAACGTCTACTTACCCCAACCCAATAGCAACCTAACTAAGAGATCTATCGACTACTCGGGACCTATCATCTGGAATGCATTACCATCACATATCCGTGAATTGCCTTATAATAGATTCAAAAAAGCCCTACTTGATCACCTCTTGTCGTTACACTAACACTGTTGCCCTACCTCGCCCAGACATTGCTTCATTGATCATTTGCTACCATTGTTTAATTTTTTTTCTATTTTCCTTTCGTAACTAAACATTTTTTTACAGCCAGACTGTTCTGAGTCAAGTGTACCTGTTTGATGCTGGTGTGATCAGACTAGATGACCTTCACGGTCTTATCGATCATTCCTATCTAATACCGAATACTGTGCACGCATATTTTCTGTACCACCATCACTGCCGTTTGTTATGTATTTTGGTTCGATGAAAATAAAGACTCTCTCTCTCTCTATGTTATCGATTTACCACCTTTCGTTCTTCCGCGTGGTGGAGCTAATGTATCACGTGCATCAATGGGGCTGAGTCAAAACATGGAATGAAATCAGCTGATTGAGTGTTCTAATATCAGTTTTAATTCGATCGGACGTTGGAGATATAGCTAATATGTTTCAGAGTACAGGCTAACTTACTTATATTACTGGATAAAGCGAAATAGAATGACATTGTAATGTTTTACACCCGAATTTAGGAAGAATAGATGGATCTCCACGATGCCGTATGGCCGAATGCGCAAACCTAACCTAGCTACTTCATGTTGATTGATTGTAGACCAGTGCTTAATTGGCATACCGTTTCGCGCTTCTACTATGCTCACACACAGTAGTACAGTCTTGGTATATCGATGGGAATAGAGGTTACCAACTCGAAATTGTGATGGCCTCTGGCTGCATCAGTGTGTTACGAAAGGTTTGATGTGATGTGACACTGTGATGTATAATCTTTTGAAATGGTACCATGGCCTGTTAGTCAATACCGGTTACCCCAAACTCTGAAAATCGCCCTCGGCAAGGAAGAAGTGTTTATGTATTCAATCAATATGCTCGAAAATGGAATCCTGATACGTTTAGCGTGATATGTTTGGTGTGCCAAGACGGTTCTCAGCGTCTTGCTTCGCAGCTGTGTGTATTCAGTAGAGTCTTTAGTCTGCACAAGACCCTGATTCCATATTGGCTTACAGCTTCTATCAAGCATGATTTTCGAGTTTCCATGCAGTATCGATCGTTCGTTCCTGCCTCGCCCGAAAAAGCAATTACTGAATATAAAATGATGCTAGCGCTGCAAGTCTGATTAAGTTCAACCTTAAGCCATGATCAAGCCAGCTTACTGGATTGTTTGTGACTGCTGTATGTAGGTAATTACATGTCAAATGAACCAAAGAGAAATTCGGTCTCTATCAAGTTGCAGATTTTGCTGAAATTTGACTCATCACCTTGTGAAAGGCTATTGCTAAGTAGATAGCTACCGGTATCCATTTTGAATGAAATTTTCAAGTTATTACATGATGAAAACAAGCTTTCTGATCATTTAACTGTGAAATCCAGGTGCTGCTCTAGGCGGATATGAATTCGTGTCTGTATAAATGAGCTACTTAGACCTACCTGAGAATTTTGGCATGTTGTATAAATTGATACATTCAGCAAGTCAGTGAGAAAATATTCATATTTGGTGCTCAGCCATGATTGTAGCTGAAGGTAAAGCCAATGAAAATCACTCATGCGCAAAAATATTTTATAATTCTCACTACCATTTCTGTTTACTTGAAAATTTTTGTCATAGGAATTGAGTTTTTATGTAATAGGCTATGATATCCTTATAAACTTGTGACTACAGGGAATATTTCAGATTCTAAAAAATGTGGTGATTCTGCTGAAAATTATGCTCCATATTCTAGTTACAGAATTTTGCCATCTAACTCATTACTTAAGTACATGCTCCATGTTGCAACAGAATTCATGTGACAACCTTCACAAAACTTTTGAAGTAGGCCTACGATATAGACAGAAATGAGAGGGAGACATTAGGGGCTGTGTACCTGAAATTATCACCTCAACTCTTGCATGATAAAATCAATCAACTTATGTAACATAACAACAAGAACAACTATTTATTGCCAAAGACAATTTCAAATCAGCTTGAAAAACTTTCATTTCAAGGTTAAATAAGCAGAAAAAGCTTTTTTTTTTAATGGGATAACCTGATAACGCTCATGTTGGCCTACCGGTATTCCGTTAGAATAAATTGCTTTTGAATCATATCAACTCATACTTCATAATGTCTTGATCCAAATATTTGCAAAATCTGAAACTTTATTGATACCCAATCTAATTTTTGTTTGATCTGAAATTGAATTACAGATTGGAGTCAGCAGTATCTATGTATGAAGTTGATTTAGACTAGGTCTATTAGCCTACCAATTACATATTATTAGGCAAAACATGTAAGTCACATTTCTCTCCCAGACCAGATTTCATATAACAAGTTGCTTCCAACTTTTATGTAGACAGAATAGTGCTTAAAATGTTCCAAGTTTGTGTCACGCATGATGGATATTGAAAGGGGTAGGCTATTAAGACTGATATTGACCCCTGACTCCATTTGTTTGTTGAAATTTTTCCCTTCAATATCAAGAGCTTCTTGTATTCTGTTATTAAAAGCCATCATCCGCTCTTAACTACTTTAATACCGGTACACTGTTTTATGACCGTACTGTAACAGGGAATATGAAACTACGGTACCGGTAATTAAACTTCATGGATGAGTGAGCACAAAATGGTTTCATTGTATTAATATTGAAAAAATCATGTTTTCCACCCTCAGTGTTAGATACCAGATTCACTCCTAAAATGACATGAAAATCTGAGACCTAGTGGCAATGTTCCCTCTAAGCTGCGCACGTGCGCAAATGCGCAGTGCTTGCACGGTCTCTGCGCACAGAAAATCTAAGTTGCGCACAAAAAATCCGAAGTGATGACCTTTTTTTAAGTCGTTACGCACTGTTTTCCAAGGGCCTGCGCAGTGAGTTGGTGAGCGTGCGCAGACTCGTCAAATATTAGAGGGAACATTGCCTAGTGGGTTGCTGTATTGTTGACTTGAAATGGAATTACCGATGGACGATGATGCTGGAGGCAAAATCATGCAGGAAAAAGGTTTGTTCGTAATTACTAGAGTTACATGACTGTATACATCACTGGTTCCCAACCTTTTTGACCTCGCGGCACACATTGAAAATGAAAAAGAGTTCGCGGCACACTAGTACAGTGCTGGTTCTGTACTTATTTGGCTTACGGCAAAAGCAAACTACCAGAATGCGTATAGCAACAACCACAGTCTTATATAGGTGGTCACTGGTCACTGACGAATTACTTCTGCCTTTTCGGTGTACTCAAGTATGCTTTTCGCTGCTTTAAAGAAGAAATTAAGTTTTCTTTTTATCTCTGCGGACATTTCACGTCTACGAATGCTATAATTTGACATGGGGATCGTTTTCAATTCTTCTTTTTTTACAATTTTATTGCAGACAGGAATAAGGACTTTCTCTCAATCCGTGTGAGGTTTTGAATTATCAATTGCCACATAACTTGCCAGCTGAGATCTCGTTCAAACTTCCAGCTGAGGTTAATTTCATAAGATTGGCTTGACAACAAAGTCTGCCCACTACCTCGTTGTCCATGTAATTAACCGTCGCATGGAAGAGTCCAATCGCGATCGTCACTAACAAATACAGACGCGTATAGAGGTGTCTATACTTGGAAGCCAAACGCGTTTCCATGCAGATCGTGTAATAGCTTCTGTGGGGATAGCAATACATCAGTCAAGAGTCTTACTGGCAGCCAGCTGCTGTTCAATTGCAGTTCCACTTCCAACAAACAGGGATGATAAACCTCAGGACCGGTGGAATTTGTTAACTGATATAATTTGATCAACATTACTTTTCAATTCTCAAATTTGTCGCCTGCAACATTACGTTGCGCCCTGGGCCTACATTTTACCTGCAATGCTGGCACGCTACCTAACTATCGCAATGTGAATGGCTATGTCGGCAATTCTAATTTGTAAACGTGAACCTCACTTCCAAATGAGTATACATTTCTCGATGGTGGGGATGCCTTCCTAGGTGTTGGAGGTTTATGTTGGCTCCTACTCGTCCTCGGATCTGCAAAAGCAGTATCTTACTAAATGTGGACCGTGCTATAAGTTGGCATCTCAGAAATCAAAATATGTTATATCGGCATGGTATAAAATTATCATCGATAACGAAGACATGGCAAGAATACGACTACAAATAGAAACAGAAGAAGGTCATCAACTACGTCACATCCCTGTTCTGCCTCCGGTTCTGATGGGGTGACAAGTAAAAGGTGACCTTCGGCCACACCTCAACATCACGGTCCAATAGCCCGAGTCTAGTTATCTATCTATCTGTCACCGTCCCAAATGCTACTATATGTGGGACAACTAGCGTATCACACCAATTGACGGTGGAGGCCCCAGTTTCATTCATGGCAGTGCAGTAGCAAGTTACGAAGCGTCGCAGATTTATGAGATTTTCCGACCCTATACGTTGCTGTGCTCAGACCGTCTTTACAATAAAAAGCCAGAAAAGACCCAATCCATGAGCTGATGGGGATGGCTAATTGAGATAACGTTACTTATGGCCGTCGCGACATCCTTGTATCTGTTCACTACATCGGATTGTACATCCAGGGCCGCAACAGTACTTCGTCAGGCCCCCCCAAAACGTTGGTCCTGGCCCCCCATAGGGTGATAAACCTAACTTCTGGGGGGCTTCGCCCCCCAGACCCCCCTCAGCCTGTACGTTGTTTACCGCTGCTTATCATCTATATTCGCTGTCCGTTGGCTCAAACAGTTTTTATCGCCTATACGCGCGAAGCGCGAAAAAATTCCATAATTCATGACTGAATAGGGCAATGTGATCGGGAATTGCATATATATTGCTATAAATTTTTATCCTTTCTCTGCTTACGTAATCAGATTTACCGGTAGAGCAGCGTGAGGTGTGTTTGAAAGGGTGACCCCTCAATAATAAATAAACATCTCCGGGTGTATTGTATACCCGTTGGCAGGAACGAAACAGCACTTCGTCTGGCCCCTAAAAACTGGAGTCTTGGGCTGCCACAGGGTGACAAACCGACCCGTCAGGCCGCTACCACGTTGTTCACTTTTGCCACGAAATTACAGACGTACTGCTTCCTAAGCCAGCGCGAAGCGTAAAAATTTTCGATAATTTTTGATAAAATCGGTCAATAAGATCGGGAATTGCATATATATTGCTATCAATTTCTTGTCCTCTATTCTCAGTTTCTCACGTAATCAGATTTACCGGTAGAGCTGAGTCAGGTGTTGTCTTGGAAAATGTAGAGCCCGTAAATAAGAATCTTGGGGAAGGTGGACCCGTTGGTATGACTTCGTTACATGATGTTATTTCGTGACCTCCTGTTTGCCATATCAAAAATATACAATCTCCCAAACCTACTAAACTAAAAGATCACACGATTTCAAATTGGTATTTCTTCACTGGCATATATTTTTTTCCTGCGGGGTGGTATTTGTCTTGTGAGGTTCAGATTGCCAAGACAGGAACATTTAGGTGCCAGTCATTTGGCGCCTATAGACTATTAAGCCCACATGTATTTTGTATATATAACGAAGTTTTCGGTCTGCATAAGGGCAGTCCTTTTCGGCCAAGGTTTTCTCGCTGCCGATCGTTCTGGCACACTTCTTGCAGTCGCATGTTATATGGCCTAAAACTTTATATGTCTTGGTGCGTCGTGGCGAGGTAATGGCCATAACGCTGATATACCCATTTCTATAAATCTTGCGTATTTTTTCTTGTGGGAAGAGTACCCAATATTCAAGATACTTGGCAACTTGAAATCGTGCGCAGCGCGAAAAATTTTTGATAAAGTTGCTAAAATTTTCAAAAAATACTCTATAATTTATGCTAATTCACGAAATAATTTTGGGCCCCCTTCGAGCTCGCCCCCCCAATTGGGGGTTTTGGGGTGCGGCAGTTACGGCCCTGTGTACATCGCGTGTCTTGATATAGTAAATTCAATAGAAACTCCAACAATGACACACTCAAAATTTGGATTTTTCTTATACTTCGACCCAGTTTAGCGCATTTGCTCGCGGCACACCTGAGCAGTCCAATTGGCACACTAGTGTGCCGCGGCACACCGGTTGGGAACCACTGGTATACATAGTGCATGAGTGATTCTATTCTGAATTAGGCTTCACGTCGAGTATTTGATATATGATATATGTGATTATAATCACTCATGATGACGATATAAGTATATGGGAGACCCAAAAGCTTGAGTATGTAGCCTACTTTTCATGCGACTACGAAACATAATGCCAGCTCTTCACCACATAATGATGATTTGGTATTTTTTGAAAATACTTCATTTGGCTTTGCGATCACAGCTACACAGAAATGTCATTGACGCTAACGTGCATAGCTTTGTACAATATGTTTCGTATGTTGGGATACAACTAATCGAGGTTTCAGAAAGTTGATGCAATTATAACTTTTCGATGGAAATGGGCGTAAAGTTTCATTACTCCAACAAAACGTCTTTCACTGATCGACTCGACTCATTACAGTTACGGTACTTGATTCAGATTCGAGTACCGGTGCGCAAATCATTGTACCACAAATTATTTTCTGAAATGCGCAACTGAAACTCTCCACTTTCCGAAATCCGCAACTAGAACCGAAACTACTAAATAATCAGTGGTTAGTTGATCACCCACTAAGTGGATGATAGTTTGTACAAGTCTGCCTGTCAACATATGTGTGACTTCATGACTACCGCTGTATGGCAACAACCTGGAAGGGAATGAGATTCGGGTTGATCAAGCTGTGAGCAGACAAAGAAATGAAACTATGAGAAAGATGGCAAGAGGGATTTGTATCCCGGCAGGGACGGCCTCTTATGACCAGGTATGTGTGGTCTAATATTCAGCAAAAAAATCTTCGGTATTGTGGAGTTGACCTACTCTAGACCACCGGTCGGTCAGACTTGAGAAACTAGAAAATTGTGGACTTTTCCAAATTAGATTAGAATTAGATTACTGGCATTTCGATCTGATTCAGTGAAATTAGACAACTAGAATTATCGAGTTGTCCAAGTCAGCGGTCGGCAACCTCTTTAGAGGTGACCCCAATTGAAACAATAAAACCAGCATTTACATGCATATTGTTTTCCAATATGCAAAACATGTTTAGGTATTGCTGAAGCATCAGTTGTTGAAAAATGTTGTCGTCCAAAAATATTCAAAAAATATTGTTTTCAATGGTCACTTCGCTCCAAAAATGAAGTGATATCAAATCAAAGATAATATTATGATTTTTTTTTTGGTTGTAGCTATTTTCTTCAGAAAACTGCTGTATTGGAACTGCAAAGTCATGATTTTTAGTAACGCCATGTTCCACTCTAGTTGCCTCTATGCTGTACAAAGCTATTCATTTGCGTCTGGAACCACTATAGTGCAGTATCATGTAGTTGCTGAATCATGGGTGAATGGTGCAAAATAGGGTGTGTCCATCTCTTCCGCCAGGCACTGCGACAGGCTGTGCAGTAAAGCTGTTCAAAAAAACTTTTTTTCCTGAACCTTGTTAGCTACGTGATTAAATCATCAGGTTGTCTTAAAAAATCGATGCACACGAAATTTGAATTCATTCCAACCGGTAAGGGCGTAATTCGCACGGTGTGAAAATTTAGAAATTACCTAAAAATGCCATAAAAAATAATTTTCAAATTTTTCTGTCATCCTCGGGAAATTGTTGCGCTGTCTTCAAAAACGATCCAAAACAAATTTGACTCGATTCCAACTAGTAGAAGCAGAGTTATTCGAGATTTTCGTTGATAATTCTTGGATTATCCACCGATCAAGGATAATCTCAGAACTATCAAAGAAAAACTCAAATGTCCCCGCTTTTACTGGTTGGAATTGAGTCAAATTTGTTTTGGATCGTTTTTGAAGACAGCGCAACAATTTCTTGGGGTTGACCAAAAATTTAAATTTTTTTTTGCATTTTTGGGTGTATTCAAAATTTTCAAACTGTACTAAGTCCGCGCTTACCGGTTGGTATGAATTCCAATTTCGTGTGCATCGTTTTTTAAGCCAAACTAATGATTTAATGATGCAGCCGGGTCAGTACATTTCAGGTGCTCCATGCCATATTCCCACCTTCTCGAAACGTCATGAAAATTGGCATGCTTACAGAGCTTTGTTTTCTGATTTCAGAAATCCAAATTTCATCAAAAAAGGTCGACGACTAGAACCGGAGGTATGACCGTCCAAAAATTGCCATTTTTGTGATCGCTCAAGCGGAAAAAATGGCAGAAATATATACATGTAACTTAAATTTGCCATAATTCGATCAAATTAAGGCTGTTGAGGGTGAAACTTTCCCACTTGGCCATTTACAGCACACTTAATGCATTTTCACCTTCTTTGACACCTGGGGATGCCTAGCTTGACCTTTGAACCCATGCTTTTATTTATAACTTTTGAAGGCACTCATGCATGACGTCAGTTTTAATTGCAGATATCTCATGGCTAACAGGTGGTATCATCAAGTGTAAGATATCATTGGAAAGCTCTTGGAAAGCACTTTCAAAATCAACAATAAAATTAGTGGATATCTCATCGTCACATTAACAAAAATTTGTGGTAGACAAGTGTTGAAAAAATTGTGAATTTCGAAATATCCAATATCCAGTAATTTTATTGTTGAATTTGATAGTCCTTGTCAAGAGCTTTCCAATGACACCTTACACTTGATGACACCACCTCTTAGCCAAAATATATTTGCAATTAAAAATGACGTCACGAGTGAGCAATTTTTGAAGACATGAACAGAATCATGGGGTTGAAGGTCAGACTATGCAACCCCAGGTGTCGAAGAAGATGACAAAGTATCAAGTATGATATAAATGAACAAGTGTGAAAGTGTCACCCTCAACGACCCTAATTTGACCAAAATATAGCAAATTTAAATTGCATGTGTAAATTTCTGACGTTTTTTCCGTTTGAGCGAGCACAAAAACAGCAATTTTTGAACGTCCACATCTTCGGCTATACTTGAACGATTTTTATAAAATTTGTTTTTCTGATATCAGAAAGAAAAGTTTTCCAGGCTTACCAATTTTCATGAAAATCTGAGATTGTGGGGGCGTATTTTAAATTTTTCTGGAGCACCTGACATAATCTTACCCAGCCAACAAGATTCAGAAAAAAAAAGATTTTTTCGAACAGCCCTACTGATCTATTCTGTTCTGTTCGATTAGGGCAGTTGTCTCTTGTACATGCCACAGAAAGCTGATCAATAAACTAGAAAACAATTATTGCTTCATTGTGCACATTCATTGAAATGTGGGAGTTACCCAAAGAGCAAAAGATGATGCGAAATCACAGATCAGTCCAGTAGAGGTAGGCTGTGATGCAGGAAGCATAGTTTCACTGCATGCTCATCCAGTTCAACTTGTCCTGCAAGGGCAATCTGTCACGCAGCCCCCTTTGTGTCGTCGATTTCCTGAGACTGAGAACTCGGAGCGATGTTCCAAACATTGGCCTCGATCATCGGCTATGTCGATATCGGTCGACTTCTACTACTTTCTGTAACTAAAGTGAACGTAGAACAAGACCATAAAACTATTAGGCGATTTTCACTATTGAATTGAAACAGTGATGGATATGTTGGGTCATGGCGATGCCAAATACCAAAAATATCAAATAAATAAATAAATATCAGAAATTTGAATTTAATGCGAAACTTGATGGTTTCTTTTTGATATCAAGTGTGTTGTATGTATGATCATAAGATCTCAGATGCATGAACATTATTTTCCTGCTGGTATCCATATGTTTCAAATCCAATACGTTGCTGTCACATTTATGACATCTTCTATTCAGATCGCCATTAGGATGTCCAAGGGATGTGCTCTCGTCCGATTCAAGACCTCACCTTCGACAAAGTTTCAAATTGTATCGACTCCATGAATGGTAAGGAAAATGCAAATGCAATCAGAATGCTGGCAATCCCAACGGAGAATTTGATGACGTGTATGGTTTTGACTGGGCTTATTTTTAACCTAAAAATGAACGATTTTGACCTACAAATCAATATTTTGACATTATTGACCGATTTAAAAAAATAATGTATACAAATGACGTGTTTTCCCACATAACGTTAGAATTGTCTTCATTTCCGGTTTGAACTCTCTTTCCTTACGAAGTAGTATGGCCTGAAAAAACTTTTTTGCATCGATAACTGAAAATTTTTCTAACTTTATTTTAAGAAAATCTGGCCCTATCTAGAATTGCAGAAGTTACACCACGGATTATGGTAGAAATAATTAAAATGTTTAGTAGCACAACACTTCTTGATATAAGAACCTCGCAATGTCCACGCAGTGTAGCTGCAGTTGGGATATTGCGGTACGTTGAGCACCATGTTGACCTATTTGTTTCATTTGAATGTTTACGATTCACAATAAGCAGACCATGGGCCGTCTACAACTGCAGGCCTATAAAGTAGGCTACAAGCGGTGAAATGTCAAATGACAAGTTCACAGACACTGCAAAATATACAAAATGAACGAAACGCAGGTTGCCAAAAAGTTATTACTTTGTAAACAATTTAGACAATTTTTGGCCTAACGCTACACATTTGACTTCTCCAAGTTTAAATATTTTGAAAAATTGTCCCCCTTTCCCGATTCCAGAATATGGTAATCCTAAAGTCAAGTCTATTGAAGAAATTGCTCGAGGCAAGTTGATTCAACACATCAATTTATTTGAGTAGAGTTATTTGAAAAAATTACTCGAGTCAAGTTGAGTCACCGGTAAATCGAGTCATAGCAACCCAGCGTGAAGCTAGGTAGACACCTCCGATTAACACTTGTAGAAAAGTGCGATGCAGACTACATGACCACCTGTGATTTTTCTGTGTAGAAACGCAAGCCCCTGAAGGTCTCAACGCAACAGAATGGAAGAAACGTGTGAAGATTGAAAAAGCAAATCGGGCCAAACTGAAAAATGCAGACGTACAACTCGATTATTTGCTGACAATCTTACTAGAAGTGTCAAAAGCTGAAGGTATGTCATAACCGTAACTATTAGCATACTTTTTCATTAAGCTAACTTGCAGCAGGGGTTTCTAACCGGGGTTCACACGATAACTGAGTTTTCTCAGCCAGATTGGGACAACTAGATCATTTTCAAATTCAAATTAGATTGGAATTAGAATGATAGCTAGCTAGCTTTTTTGTACAAATTATACTACATTTAGAATTATAATTATACTGTTTTTTTTTCAAATTAGATCATAATCACAGTTGAAGCTACACAATTTTTCAAAATTAGATTCAAAATTTAATTTATTAGGTCAAATTGAAAAAAAAATTGATATTGTTACTGTCAACCCCATGATATTGTTGAGCTGTCTTCAAAAGCGATGCAAAACAAATTTCAGTCAATTCCAACTTGTAGAAGAGGAGTTATTCGAGTTTTTCGTTGATAATTCTCTTATTATTATCCTTGATTTTTTTTTTATATCTTCCCCAGCGAATCGAAAATTTTAATTGGATCTGCGGAGCCTTATACTTGTCAGAATTGAACCAAATTTGGTGTGCAGCGTTTTTTAGGGTAACCTGACTATTTATTCACCGAATGGCTGCAATCCAGAGAAAAGGTTATTTTTGAACAGTCCGAATACAGTAATGCACAGCCATGAAGGAGCAATTAAATTTACGGTTAACTTGAACAAAGCAGTGTCCCAACTTAATTTGGCCAAAAGGGAGCAGAACAACACTGTCCAAAATAGCGGAGTCGAATGTGTTGCTCTTCTTTGGAAACGGCTAACATGTTTAGCCTACTCAATGAGTTCTTTGATAAAATGATGCCATCCTATTTCAGCAACTTCTCCTGTTCCAATTCAAAGATCGACGCGGTGTAGTTATCACTGAATCTCGAGTGATACGAGATCTGATAAATCCCTGCGTAAATATTAGAAGTTAGAAGATAGCTCTGATACGCAGTCATCGATTTCAAGCATGAAAAGTCGAACACGCTTTTGAAGCTTTGAGAAGTTTCAACATCAATCCTACATTTAGCTCAATTCCAACCAGTGGAAGCGGAGTTATTGCAGTCGGAAATTTGGATATGAATAATTGGTGTCGTATTCACGGTGGGCAGGTTATTAATTTTTTCATATCCTAATTTTTCGACTGCAATAACTCCGCTTCCATTGGTTGGAATTGAACAAATTTGTTTGGCAGCGTTTCTGTCGAAAAACTATAAATTTCATGGGGTGATCAGCAGAGTTGTAATGACTCGAGTCATGACTCGACTCGAGTCCGACTCGACTCACGATTTTCTGATGACTCGACTTGACTCGAGTCATTTATTCAAAATACGGAAATGACTCGACTCGACTCGAGTCATTCTGTGTACTGACTCGACTTGGACTCGAGTCATTGCGCATGACTCGAGACTCAGACGGCCAAGACCGATATTTCATTGTAATTCTGAAGCCAACACACTATTGGGATTTCGTCTGTTGGCGCTGGTACTTGAAAATGCGACCATAAACTGCTGAAAGTGAGGAAAATTGGCATATTATAAATGCGAACCATTCGATATCACCAAACAGAGCTATAAAAAGTGGGTTTACCAAGACTTCAACTGGAAACTGAGCAGTCAACACAATGACTTGGACTAGGACTCGAGTCATAATTCTATTACTCGGACTCGGCACTCCGCTCGCTGACTTGGACTCGGACTTGACTCGGTGGTGAATTGAAATGACTCGACTTGACTCGAGTCAAAACTATAAAAGTGAGATTGACTTGTGACTCGGAACCTTGTGACTTGGTCACAACCCTGGTAATCAGAAAGTATTAAAAAAAAATTATTTAATTTTTATATATTAGGCTATATCTAAATCTTTCATCTCTTGTAGCAACGCGGCTACTGATTGGTATTAAACCAAGTTTGGTGTAGTGAGTTTTTATAGCCAAACTAACAACTTTATCATGTAGTCAGTTGAATTTGAAAAAAAATGTAAGACTCCTTATACGCTGTACAACTCGTGTTTTTCTGCATGTATTTGTGTATTTGAATACGTCGCTGTCACATTTTCAATATATATTGTGTAGTTCGTCAGCAATTCTGCCATAGCCCATCAGCCACTCCAAGAGATGTGCTTACGTCCAATACAAGACCCCGGAAGAAACGACAAATTGTATCGGCGAGCTGAATGGCGAGGAAACGTATGTATATTAGTGAGGAGCGGATCGACAAATTCTCTGGTCCGGCTCCGATCCGGTTTGTCAATTCTTTGGTCCGGCTCCGATCCGGCTCCGGCCAAAAATTAAAAAGTCCTGCTGGAAATCCGACCTAACACGGTACGGTGGTTCCATGAATTTAAAAATATAGCTCGTTTCTTTTCGCACTGGCTTGGCGGTAACTTGCGTGTTGTTGGTTGGCAGTTATTTAGTTACAAACGTCATGCTTATCCATAGAGATTTTGGCCTTATCAAAGAAGTACTGATCCGGCTCCGATACGGTCCAACCAAAATTTTAAAAAATCCGGCCGGATATCCAACCCGGCTCCGGTCCATGCTCCGCACTAATGTATATGCGTCCATGCTAAGTGGTACTTTCAATCCACTGTTAACGGCGCTGCAACAAGACCTTTACTAACTATTGGATTTGCAAAATCTGTACGGTACTCATTTTCCAAAATTCGCAGCCACAACTAGACTATATTTTATAGAACTAACTATCTCTGATGACTTGAAACCAACTAACTAAAACAGAGCTTACTAATAATGGATAATACGAATTACTGAATCACAAACAATCTAAAAAATATTGGAGATAGATTCGGCATTACAAACGGCCAGGATATCGAGCTTGCGATGAAAGGGCTTCCGTGAATCAAAACCCACCACCGGGCTTAACCCCTGTTAGTAGTGATGACTCTTAGCTAGCAATGCAACATCAACGCACAATAGAACACCGATATCACGATTCACAGAACGGTGACACGTGTTTTATAGTTTCGCAACTAACTTATTCCTTAATGCAACTAGAACTACTCGCATTAAAAAAAATTGTAACTAGACCTAGCACTACGGGATAACCAGTAGTTAATGACCGTCGACTGACTAGATTCGTAGTATGTATAAATCTGGCTGCAACTGTGTGTTTATGTATTGTTTCAGGGCAAGATCATGGACGGGAGTGAGATTCAAAGCTATCAGTGTGCTTCGACAGAAGAAACTAAAGAATCAAAAGGAGGACAAGAGTAATTTGTGTCTCGAACTCCTATGACCAGGTACGTGAGAGCCAATATTCAATATTCAGCACAAACTTGTCGGTATTGTGGTGCTGACGTGCTCTGTTTATGTATTGTACAGGCTTCGGGATTGTGTGTAGGTATGTGTGTGAGTGTTAAATTCACAATGTACAAGGTTGAGTAAGTAGATGTAGTCATTGAAGCTGTAGTCTGATCTTGCGGTCATTCCAAAACAGAACGTATTATTTTCAAATCTTGTGACGTTGAAGTTCTTAATCATTTAGTGACAACCATACAGGCTCCGAGTCGCAAGTCAATCTTACTTTTATAGTTTCAACTCGAGTCAAGTCGAGTCATTTTTAATTCACCATCGAGTAATTCCGAGTCCAAGTCATGATATTATGACTCGAGTCCGAGTCGAAGTCATTGCGTTGACTGCTCAGTTTCGATTTAGTCTTGTTAAAACTACTTTTTATAACGATATCTGGCGATATTGAATGGTTAACATTTAAAACATATAAACTGATTTTCGCGTTTTGAATAGTTTCAGATTGCATTTTCAAGTACCAGCAGCAATTGATGAAATACCAACACTGTGGTTACTTCACTATTCTTCGAAATTGCAATGGTATGTTGGTCTTGGCCGTTTGAGACTCGAGTCATATCACTTGGTCAGAGTCATGCGCAATGACTCGCGTTCAAACTGAGTCATTATATAGATTGACTATAGTAAAGTCTAGTCAATTTCGACGACTAGAGGCTGCACGAGCCCAAAATTATTATAGAATTTTTTTTTTAATTTGGCACCACATATTAAGTGTCCGTTTTAAAATTCAAAATTTTCCATTTTTCACTCCACCCTAGTAGCCATTCCTAGTTCTAGCTACGGATTTTGAAAATATCGTAGTTCCGGTTTTAACTCGAGTTGCTAATTTTCAAAAATTGAGTGATTATACTTCTATTTCAAGTTACTTGTTTTGAAAACTTGAGTAGTTCCAGTTCTAGTTGCTAGTTTTGAAAAATAAGTAGTTCTAGTTCTAGTTTTGAAAATAAGTAGTTATAGTTGCTTGTTTTAAAAATTAAGTAGTTCCCGGTCCAATGGTTGGTTGAGTACGGTGTACTAGCCTGCCCCCTGCCATTGTGTGTTGAACTAGAGCCTGACTATTACCGGATATCTCATGAACTACCCATCAAACCGATAACTAAACCTTTGCTGATCATTCCGATGTAGCCGCCGATGCTCAAACTATATTTCATCTCGCTTCAAGCACACACATCCATTGCTAAGCTTGGACGGGAAATAAACTAGAAAACCAAATCAGGTCCTCTGCAAGCAGTGGTGGTCCGTAATGAAGTACTCAAATCTCAAATAAGTTTTGCGTACTAGTACTAATTACCGTACTCGAGTTGTTATGATTCAGGACTACTTACCAGACATGGGGTGATTACTTCATGAATGTAATCGATTGCGATTACGATTACTTCAGAATCACGCGATTACGATTACGATTACGATTACAGCAAAATCAGGAAGTAGTCGATTACGATTACGATTACATTTGAAAAGTAATCACGATTACTCACGATTACATTTGTTTTGCTTCATAGGACTATAATATTAAATGATATATTGGAAGACAATACAAGGATTGCGATGAAAAGGCTTAATGAGATATCAACTCTCTTCATGCAGCATGCGTCATTTGCTTATTACGTCATAATATACCAATTGCCCAACATTATAGGGGATGATTTATCGCACCCAACGATTTGTATTATTGCCAGGTCTTTACCTGCCGCACCCCAAATTCCTTAATAGGGTAGGGAGTGTGCTCGAAGGGAACTCAAAAGTATTTCGTAAACCAACATAAATTATAGAGTATTTTCGAGAATTTAATTATTTCTTGAAAATGTTCTACGAGCTTCGCGATTCAAATGTCTCTAGTACAGGGGTCACCAACGCGGACCAAATGAGTCGCCCGCGGTCGCTGTAGCAAATATCCAAATGAGAGATTTGAAAGTTGAAGCTGGTTTCATATGAGGCGCACTTGAACATGGGTCGGCCGACCGCAAGGAACATACGAACGCTATCGCTCGGGGCATTGCTCGTCTTCGCCCACGCGGCGGCTCAACGGGAATCTATAGCTAATATCCCCGAGTCTCGACGCGGAGATCGGCGCTTCAGCGCGCACTGCAGCAACGCAACTGATCCTGGAGGAGCTGGTGTGAGTCCCGGCGAGTGAGCGTTTTTTGTTCTTCGTAAGGGGCGGAAACCCGGCCCAGTGCTCTGATTGTCTTACTCTAAGTGAAGAAATCCAACTGAGCACGGATAAACGACGGGAGTAAGTGGTAACCCGTCGGTCGTCGCAATAATCAGTACACACTACACAAGAAGTAGCTTTTTGTTTCAAAACGGTTGGTGACCCGTGCTCCAGTAGATAGCTGGGTTTGAAATGCATACCTCTTCCTCTCAAGAAAAAACATGCGTAGGCTATTTTATGGGAACATGCATTTCGGAGCCGGTCATTACCGCGCCACGATCCCACAACACACCAAAAGGGATATGCAGTTTCAGCCAACACGCAACTCCACGGGATGTGATACTAAAGAAATGCCTTGGCCGAAACTTGGGGTATTCGTCCATTGTCAATAGCCGCGCTGGGTGGGCGTGACTAATAACTCGTGTCCTTCCAATCTTGGCCCACAATGTAAATGCCACCCGGCGCATCCACAAAAGAATAAAGCCATGACAATTTGTGTGTGCGCCTCACGAAAGATATTCTTTTAGTCTGCTACGTTTGGGCGAGTACAATATCTTTTGATTATACAACAGACTGGAGGCCGCGAATTAACAACATACAATGAAGTAATTATAACAACATACCAGATGATATAATTATGAATTACGTGCACCAGCTCTACAGGTAAATCTGACACTCGGGGCACAGAGGTTATAAATGAATAGTAATATAATGCCATTACCAATATTATTGACGAAATTCAGTTTTGAAAATTGACCAACGGTTGGACTGGGGGACGAATTGCTGTTTTGGTTCTGATTTTAGCTACAGTCACGCTAACATGTCTGGGTATATAAGCGGATGGTTATGGCGACTGGTCCAAATGCTGAGTAACAAACTGTGAAATAACGATTGACGCCCGTTTCAAGTAGTTATATGAGAATAAGATATAGTGAACATAAAAATTCTGCCTACAACTTAATACATAGGCTACACTGCGAGCTGCTGTTACGAGAAACGGCTAAGCACGGCTCGGTTATGATATATATCAGCAGCTGTTTATTTGTAATGCTTCGTTGTGGAAACTGCAATGTTTTATTCGACGAGTACAAAATTCCGAATCTTCGTCAGGTGCACGTTCGTACGTAGGCCTCCTGCTCGCCAAGCAGCAACGGTAAACTGCGTTTAGCTAAGCACAACCAGACATCAATACATAAGTTACTATTTGAAACTATAGGCAGAGTGGTGATCAATATCCTGCTGCGAGGTAGGGGCTACTGTAGTGTATTGATAACCTGATATACACCACGGGAGTGTTCTTACAATCACACTACAATGTTCATCGCATGTCTGTTTACTATGTGTGGTCAGTGTGGATACTACTATGCAATGACGAGCGGAGCTAATACTTCTGACGTAATAATGAGTAGTGGCGTTTGAAAACATACGTTTGTGCTATCGCTATCGTGGTATATTATCTCATTCTTGTTCACGAATATTCAGTTTATGTCATAGTCCTTGAACAAACAAAAAGTAATCGTTCTTTCACAAAAAAATCGATTAGATATGGGAAGTAGTCGATTACGATTACGATTACTTCGGAATTTTTTCGAATGTAATCGATTGCGATTACGATTACTTCAAAATGCTGTAATCGTCGTAATCGATTACGATTACTAATCGCGATTACCCCATGTCTGCTACTTACACTTCTACCTAAACAGTTTTCATTTTTCAGGCAAAACTGGCATTTGTCTTTCAAGTTACTTGTAAATTGCGCTTGAGTAGAATCGTATGATGTTACTTCTACCTGAGTAACACCGAGGAAAACCTGACCTTTTCAGCCTGTGACTATAGAATATAGATGAATATGGTCGGCTGTTGTGCTTTCTATAGATGGCTACATTTACTGAATCTACTTTATGCAACAACTCTTGCTTTTATTACAGTGGATTGCCATCAGAATATCATCGTACATAACATCTCATTTGAGAGGCTGTTCCTCCGATACATCTAAATTTCTTTCGTGAAAGACGTTTGCATGACAATCTCAACCATTCAGTCGGAATCTGACAAACATAAATGTTCAACTGACACACGAGGAGGTGAAAAGTGAGTAAATTATAAATTACATTATTTTGGCAAATCCATGATTTCAGATCCGAATAGTGGCGTGTTGTCAGCAGTGTTTGAACCAAGTCACTACCTTCGAGTCACGAGTCATTTCAAGTCATTGACATTGACTCGAGTCAAGTCAAGTCATCCTATTTTCAAAGGTGGCTCGAGTTAAGTCGAGTTAAGTCAAGTCACGAGTCAAGTCATAGTTCAATTCAAGTTGATTTTTTGAAGTACGAAGCATAATTACGTCATCGCATTTCGATACCGGTAGCTGTTTGGAAGTTGCCATTAGTTTGGAATCGTGGGACGACTATATCTAGTTTAAAATAAATGTAAAAAAAGGCTTCGTATCGCCCACGCATGCGTAGAACTGATAAAGTACTCAAATAACCGTATAGCCTCAATCTATACTTATCATTCAAAAGGGTGATTGCTCACTCTTACATGTCACACCAGCGTATCGAGAACAATTCGAATATATGCAAGATCAGCCATTTTTATCGACACTGTTAAATTTACATTGGACCGACCAACAATATAGATCACTTGAGAAATATATTTACTTGGATTTTAGCTGCTCCTTCGTTCATTTTCTTTTCGTGGTTGTTAATTTCGGTGTGTAAAGTAGGCCTACTCTATTTGAAAATTATCTCACCATCGTTTTGACATGTCTATTTCAACGAAGTGGACCAATTTCCAGGTAGTCCGTGTCGTATATTTGTTTCGTTTACTGGCGATGTCTTCATCCAAAAGCCACCCTAGGCTTGCATCAAGATGAAAACAGGTGAAAAAGACATCCCTGTCACGGGGCGTACCTGGAACACTATTTTTGATCATGTCTGTGTGACAAAATTGGTCACCGTAAATACTATTATTTCAATTTCAATTTGACCGACCTCAGCTTCCACTGGTTGGAGATGGGTCAAATTTAGTGTACAACGCTGTTTTAGACAATTTGACTAGTAAGCCGATGATATTTGAAAAAAAAAATTGACACACCTACAGTTGCCAGATCACTTTAAAAAAAGTCAAAAAAGAAAAGATGATCTATGGTTACACTAGTGTCCATATGGCAGTGACTTGTTGCTGATGGTGACTACAGTGTAACCTCAACACCACGGTCGGATGGTTATAATGTGGCCTATGAACATGCTCAACAATTTCTGACTTGAGAGAATGTAAGTGTTTCCGACTAAATATCTCAACATGTATTAGAAATGTGTCGGATAATACGGCCATTTTTTCAGAATCGCCTAGCGGGTCAGACTAAACTGTCCAAACTGGTGATCCAAAGTATATTGTAATACATGATGGCCCCTGGTGAAATGGTCAACAATAGTGGTAGGCATCATTGTAATACACAATATTAATAGTCATAATTTCTCACTGCAGATCGAATATATCCGATGCATATTTAACTTGCGATCTGGTCGTTCACCCGATGACATTTCGTCTCTCGTCAACAACTCTAACTTGAAGAAAGTAACATTGATATACCGGGATGAAAATGATATGCTAAAAAGAGTCGAATTGCAGAAACTCCAGGAGATTGCAAATGATCTCGATACTGAGTTGGAAGTTTTAAAATGTGAGTCATTGTGTGGTTGCATCGTATCTCAGATACGTTTTATTAGGTATATTACATGAGCGCGATCACTTTGAATGAAGGGGTCAATTCAGGTCTAATTCGTTACTAACGCTAGAAATCATGGGGCTTTAGTTTCATGCATGACATAGTGTCGTTATCAGGATTATGTGATAACGCGTGGTATTCATGAATTTTACTTTCATTCGAAATCCCATACTTAATACGAATAATTGTAGTAGGGAATTCAGGCATTATCTCTCATATGTTGCTGATTGTGAGCTTGCATATCAATTTAGGAGCAAGGCATCATTAACGTGGGTCAAAAGCTACTTCACTTGAGAATGTCAAGTTTGCAAAAACAAGTATTCCCCATATAAAAATTGTTGACGTAGAGGTAGTATACGAACAAAACTACTTGAGTAAGCGAAACAAGTATATAATAATAAGTACTACACAACTACTTCGCTGCTGATAGTACTTTACCATTATGGGGTGTGATAAAGATATATCGAGCTTGATAAGGGGACAATGTGCCAAAGAAACTTGTAAACCAATTTCATATGCTTATATACCTATGGAACAAATTTAATACGAAATGTAGCTTATTTAGGACATCTGGTGACCAAGCGGACTATGATCGGTTCTGAGAGTTGCTAACACGAGTTCATGAATGATTAGAGGTAGTCAAAGTAGTCAGAGTTAAGACTCATGTAGAACGACAAATAGCGCCGTAAGCTGCTGCTGATATACAAGTAGAAGTAGCAATTTCCAAGAAATCTCAAATTGACTTGAGGTGGAAGTAGAAAATGTATTAGTCTGAAATGTAGTGAAATAAATAGTTTCAAAAAGTAGATTTGGTCGAAGGGCCGCATACTTTCAGCAGTTAATAGGAGATATCTACTTTCGAAATTCCAAGGTATATCTACGCTGCTAATGCAAAATGACTAATGACACGGCAAGTGAGTGGAATCTTTGAAAATATGTTCATGCAGTCACCGTGATACATGTGCTATTTAAGGCGGCTCCTATAAGAATTTCACTGAAAACGATGACGAATACGCAGCTAGGAACAACTTGATACTTTCAAAATCAATATTGTATAAAGTAAGCACTTTTGACTAACAACTGTGACAAGAATTAGAAACAGAAGTAGTCTAAAATGACAACCCTTGATTAAGCGATGCAAGTAGACAGCACTACTTGAGCAGTCTGATAAAGTAGAGTTACTGCGTTATTGACCACATCTCTGCAGGATTCGTGGTTTTATGTCATACAGCATCCCACTTTTTATATTGGCGTTGATACGAATCATTTCATCATTCATGTGCATTGTGCATTCTTTTAGGTAGAACTGAATTATATTCAATAACATTGCATTAAATCCGAAATCGTTTTGTCCAACCTAATCAAGTAGGCCTACTATAAATTTACAAATCGATTAGAGTTACTTTCACTCATTCCCATATCTAATCGGATTAGCTATATGTAATATGCATTGTACTGCCGGGCATCATATTGTGTGTGATTTCTCCTTTCACTGCCCACTGACATAACTATAACATATTAAAACGACACTGCGCTCTAAATATAATGTTGTCTGAAATGAAAGTGGAGAGTGTGAAAAACATTTTGGCCGCAGCAATGTTCCCTTTGAAAGCCACCGCTTTTGAACGGAAACTATAACAAATAATTTCACGATTTTGCGAATCCACTCTATGCATCTCTATGTTATTGAGGTCACGTGTCATCTCTTTTGCTTGGCTTTATATCAGTGGTGCCCAACCTTTTTCGAATCAACGCCCCATTTTCAAGCACCACAGCGATCATCACCCCCCACATTTTGCGAACCGAAAAATGGGCGTACAAACTCTAATCACCGGCGGGTTGAATAAAAAAATCATCTTTTCGGCTCGATATCCAAGTTTTACACTTTCGCAGCTAAATTTTCGTGGGTTGACTAAAAAAATTCATTTCTGCGACTTGACTCCAATATAGCCGTTTTAATGCGCTATCGCCCACCTATTGTCCCCTTCGCTATTTTCGCCACCTTTGTCCATTTTCGCCCCCAATCGCCTCCTTCGTCATTTTCGCCCCCCTAGACCGCCAAATCGCTCACGTTGGGAACCACTGCTAGAGATAATGGTTTACGATTCATTCGAAGATGGATTTTCATCCCTACTTTGACATAGAATTTCACGCAACTTTTATTTTCATGGCACTTTTTGATCAAGTTTCAGCCATTACCAGATTGGACGCGAATATGGACGCGAGACAAAATTATACATGGATTTGTACTTGGATTTGAATGTATCATCAGGAATAGGATTCGGATTTCAAATAGTAGATAAGCGCAAGTCCATTACGCTTGTCATAACTAAACCACCGTGTATCGTAGGACACGATTCATTTAAATATTTTTGATGATTTCAACTCTCTTTGAACCTGATGACTGTTTCAAATATAACGCACTAGGCTCAGCAACAGAGCACAATTCATAGGATGCATACATCTTTTGCTAACAAGCATTTTAAGCTATATAACTTATTTCTTATTTCAGGGATCCGAGAAACGGATGCCTGGAGGCGACTCGACCGGGATTTTTATCGGGGGTGAGTAGATGTTGCGAAGTCTGACCGTTCTAAAATGAGAGTTGAGATTTATCCTTCCATTACATCGTCGATCCATTCCCATGCACATTCGGTCTCAAACAATAGCTTAGAAATATTGTGACGCAAACTGTGTATTATGAAAATTAATATATAATATTAACTGATGTGATGTCGGATAGTGACATCATAACGTTGACACGCGGTGCATCACACGTAGCTTTGTGGAAAAAAGACTTTGTTTATTCTGCAAGAATATAATAGCGCTGTCATGCATCATTTCACATCGAGTCGCAACATACTTTTCATATCAGTCCTAGTTTTATTGAAAAAAATTGAAGTTGTCAAATAGAAGTAGAAGTAGTCTAAACTAATAGCTACTTAACCAAGTAGTGTAAGTGGGCAAAACGTACTTTTATACTTTGAAAAAGTGGAGTTAGTTGGTTACTGACCACCTCTGTCAATATATACTAATGTTGATCTTCGGCAATAATGCGTCACTTCAATTCATGATTGTTTGCTGCATTCTGACCACACAGATTTCATTTTATTGGGAGAAATATTCGTTGTATTATGAAACTGAGATTTGATGAGATACTCGAAGAATTTATATGTCAATACGGCGTAGGTCGAGAATTAATGCGTTCGGATTGTTTAGCTGCTGGGGGTGAAATAAATATGGTTATTGGTCGTAATATGTTGTCTGATAATTTTTAAAGAGACTATCGAAATAGTCATTGATTAAACTCAAACAGAAGTTGGAGTGATCCCGTTCATTTTTTACTCGGGTGCATGTAGCAATAGTGTAAATGAAAGTTTGAAAAGTACTGAAGTATGTGCATTTCAAATATTATTACTGGGACTGGTTGTCGAATACTTTTCTTAGGTAATCGCGCGTGACAACTTACAAATTTTTCGTAAACTTCGTCTTGAATGTGCTCGATAGTTGTGCTGCAAATCGACAAGATTTCAGATTAATTCCCAGTCAGACTTGGTCATCTAGAAGATTTCCTGCTTTTGCAAAATTGATTAGTATTATAATTTTCTTTCAACATACAGTAGAATAAGAATTGACGCTACACAGTTATTTCCAATTTATGGTAGAATTATAATTACCGCGATACTTTTTTCAAAATAGAATAAAACTGTAGTTATAGCTATACATTTTTCCAAATTAGATTGGGATTAGAATAACTGAATCCGCAAAAAACTAGGTCATTGGATCCAGCTCCGTTACTATCAAATCAGAATGATAATAGCAAATGTCTGCCCAACAAGCTTGGCTCGTTTCGCACTACACAATTGTCTCAGTAGCATTTATAGGAAAACCAGAGATAGGGTTTGAATTAAAATTAGAAAATATAAATTAGATTAGAATTAGTGCAGAGAATCATTTCACAAAATAGATTCAAGTTACATTACCGGCATTTGCTCTAATTAGACAACTAGAATTATCTAATTATCCAATTCTGGCAGAAGTACGCTTATCGTCACCAAGAGTTTAGGCTTTCCATAAAATAAGCCAATAGCTACTTTTCGAGTGTCATTGATACTCGATATTGCTAACAGCACCGCAATTTCTTTAATCGAAATGTTAACTGTTAAAGTCCTTTAGCAAGTACTCCGTCCCAGCCAATACCGCTCCCGCGATACGATGTGTCATGTGTTGTCTGCAGGCTTATTTTCATGAAATTCGTGTACTGACTAAATATGTTACCGTATATTGTATTGTGTGCTAACGATACATGAGAATCGTCTCGCGACAATTCAAATGCCGAATCGTCCTGTAGATTCAATCCCTACGATTCATCCGACTCTGATCCCAGGTACTCTACAGCAAGTCAAATTCTATTTTGTGCATTGTTATGACATACCCCTGCAAACAGTTAATTTTCTGCTCATAGTCCGAATAGTTTGCTGACGTAATTGATTAACTGGGATAGTGATTTATTCAGAGGTATTTGTTTTTCAGGGAGTTGTGGAAAAGGCAGTAGATGCAACATTGCTACTCGTGTACAAGAGCCAATCGTCATCAACAAAATTGAGACGTGCAGAGCAGAATTACTGCGTTTCATTTTAGAATTCAAACTGACTATTTCACGTTCAATCGATGCAATTTCATGAAACTATTTCTAATATGCATTTTACAATTAAGTTACCAAAACAGTTGCATAAAGTTTCACAAATCCGCGAAAACGGTAATGTCATAAACGTCACGTCGAACCTACATATTTCCGAAGAGGAATGTTTTACGGCACAAATTACCGGTTGAATGGAGTTGAATGCGAAGGTTGTTTGACTACAGTAGAGTTCAAGCCGTTATCCTGTTCAATTGTTTGCTATTTTAAGGATTTACTCGCAAGTTGGGATCGACTCGCGGGATAAAATAAATATATACCATCGTCCTACACCTATAAAATAATTGATTATAATAAAAATTACATAAAAATCATATATACGGAAAAATGATAAAAGTGTTATATTGTTAGATCTGTACTGTGCAGTGTGTACTGTGTACTGTCTTTACGTTTTGTGTGATGGATTATGATAGAAATTTAATACTTCACAAAACCCTAAGAAAATATAAAATTAAAAATTTTGTTGAAAATGAATGTAGTGTAGTATATGAAATCCATTGTAATGTCAATTATGTATGATTCTCCATGTTCCATCATGATCTAGTGATCTTTCTCTATATCTTTAGTACAGTTGACTTCAGGAGGTGTTGAAATGTAAACTTACCGAGTTCAAAACTTCCATTTCCAAGATATTTCATGACCTTGATATTATTCTGTAGAATGACGGTCGCTGTACTTCATGCCAACGATTTTTCTTGCTTCTATGACCAATGACCAAGTTTTCTGCTACCTTGGTGTTTCTAAATGCTTCAAGCATAATATAATTGGCTTATCCCTCTTGAGTCTTGATGTGCTCGTTTAATATTGGCATGAGATTAATTGCTTCTCAATGACTTGATGCACCATAGTTGACTGAAAAATAGGCAAATTGTCCATCCATAACAAAGAGTTTCAAATATTCTTATGAATTTGATTCAATATTCCCATTTTACTGAGATATTATGATTTGCTGCTTGACATTCTATAAATTACTCTTACGTCCATTTTGACTAATTTGCAATTATACTGACATTATCCACAACTCATTATAACTCAAAGAGTATTGGTAATGACTCCTAATGAGTATCTTCATCTTACACTTAGAGAGTAGTGCCTGGAATTTCCATGATTTTGTGTTGTATTGGGCTGCGTTTTCATGTTATAAAATGTATAGAATTGATTTGAAATAAATATTAATCAGTTATATGAGCCTTGCATTTTCTTTAGTTTATTTTACGCGAATGCGTACAATTTGACAAAAGGTTGTGTAGCAATCAGGATAAATGCCAGACAATTGTTTCATGCGTCAGAAATTAATTCGGATGAGAGGTAGGTCGTAGACTTGGTGAAGATGTGAGGATATGTATTGTCATTTGTCGTTAAATGTTGGAATGTTAATAGGCATGCGTGTAGGGTGGAGTGAAAATGACTTTCTTTTCAAATTGAAAAAAGGGTCTTTTAAGTCCCGAAAAATGACTTGAAACTTCAATACAAATTGGTTTCAGGGGATTGCCTCCATTTTCCAGCCGGCATCCCCCCAATTTCTGCGCGAGAGGGGGTGAAATTGCCCATCTCGACAACCACTAGTCGTAGGGTCATGAAAGCTGCCAAAACATCATGTTTCTATCAGTCTTAAGAAGAACGTTTTGTCTATTGTGAACACAAAACGAGTTACAGCCAAAAAACACAAGATTTTTGAAGCCGATAAATGGCGGGAGTAACTAAGTTACATGTTAGTGTGATTTACAAAAGAACAGCTTGATAAATCGAACTCATTATGTGACAAAAAAATTAACTTTTTTTGACGTGTCAGAAAAATAGCCCTAGTAATGACTTTGAATCACGTATATTACTTTGAAATTTAAACTTGACTTTACTCGTGACTTGACTTGACTTGAGTCAACGTGACTCGGGTCGCCTCCAAAAATCGAGTGACTTGACTTGACCATTCTCACCTATGAAAATCAAGTGAATTGACTTGAATAGAGTCAAAATGTGGAATGATTCGAGATGACTTGTGATTCGAAGGCAGTGACTTAATCCCAACACTGCCACGAACATTAACGAGGGCTGCGTTCCAATATAACTGATGTTCGCGTGCAGTCATCACTACGGGTTTGTGCATATGACATGCAATCAGAGTACAAAAAACTAGTTGACAGTATTGAGCGGCCATGGAGGTCTGATTGACTTCAATAGCTGTTGTAAATAAATTCATTACATAATGTTTTTGATATCAATGCTTTAAACTTGAAGTTTGCATTGAATACAATTGATTTCTTGCAGAGGTAGATAAAATCTCGATTAAGGTAAAATATATATATTCTGTAATCTGGCCCGCCAAGTCCTTAATTTTCCCATATCCGGCTCACCGATCGGAGAGGTTGCCCGGCCCTGGCATAGGGCAAGTGCAAAACGATATACATACAGCGGTTACTAGGCAAGCGGTATCCTCGGTTTCAAAGGGCGTCATGCATCGATGGCTACTCACCTTTCTGGCAGTATAGTTCTTTCAAATGTTTATAATACGTGCCCTATTTGAATGTGGGCTTTATCGATTGATCCGACAATATCGATAGGTACAGGAGAATAGCATTCGGAGAGATGACAAAACCAAATAGATTATGAAGGAAATGTAATATCGAACTGCATGATGTTATATATTTGACGCCCTTCGTTATTCCGCGTGGTGGAGCTAATGTATCACGTGCATCAATGGCTCTGAGTCAAAACATGGAATGAAATCAGCTGATCGAGTGTTCTAATACCAGTTTTAGTTCGATTGGACGTTGGAGATATAGCTAATATGTTTCAGAGTACAGACTGACTCACTTATATTACTGGATAAAGCGAATAAGAACGACATGGTGATGTTTTACACCTGAATTTAGGAAGAATAGATGGATCTCCATGTTGCCGAATGGGCGAATACGCAAACCTAACCTAGCTTGATATGTTGATTGTAGACCATGTGCTGCATAGCATAGGCATACCGTTTCACGCTTCTACCGTCCACACATACAATACTACAGTCTTGGTATATCGATAGGAATTGAGGTTACCAACTCAAAATTGTGATGGCCTTTTGCTGGATGAGTGTGTTATGAAAGGTTTGGTCTGATGTGAAATCTTTTGAAATAGTAACATGACTTATTGATAGTCGATACCGGAACCCCGGACTCCGGAAATCGCCATCGACAAGAAAGAAGTGTTTATGTGTTCAAATAAGTTCAATCAATATGCTCGAAAATGTAATCCTGGTACGTTTAGCGTGATATATTTGGTGTGCCAAGACGGTTCTCAGCGTCTTGCTTCACACCTGTGTGTAGTAAGTATAGAGTCTTTAGTCTGCACGTGACACCGATTCCATATTGGCTTACAGCTTCTTTCATACATGATTTTCGAGTTTCCATGGAGTATCGATCGTCCGTTCCTGCCTCGCTCGAGAATGCAATTACTGAATATAAAATGATGCTACAATTCGGATCAAGTTCAACCTTGCCAAACAACCTTGTCAAACAGCCAGCTTACTGGATTGTTTGTGACATTAGGTAACTACTGTGTATATGTAATTTCATGTCAAATGAACCAAGGAGAGATTTGATCTCCATCAACTTGCAGATTTTGCTGAAATTCGACTCGTCAGCTTGTGAAAGGCTATGGTTGAGTAGATAGCTACCGCCTACCGGCATCCATTTTGAATGAAGTTTTCAAGTTGTCGCGTGATGAAAGCAAGCTTTTTTTAGGAAGATCTGAATTTGTGTCTGTATAAATGACCTGAGAATGTTGTCATGTTGTGTAAATTGATACATTCATCAAGCCAGTGAGAAAATATTGTGCCCTGCCCCCTTCTTAGTGCCCCCTTCCCTAACCCTAATATCCACCAACCCTAATCTTGGGATAACCCAACCCCAACTTTGACTCTAACACACCTCCAATCCCCCTTTCCTCAAACCTTAGTATCGAAACCTCAATAAACCGCACCTCCAATCCCCCAACCCTACTATCCCCCCTCCCATAACCTACCATCCCCTCCCATGCCCAAATATCCCTCTTTCCCAAATCCTAATACCCCCCACCCTAATATCCGTCTCTACAAAGACAGAAGAAAACAACAATTCATTTTGACGTTTATAAATTTTTATTCGTGTTCATGGGAAACATTCATTGGTGATCATGGTGATTGGTGAACACTGTTCGATGTCTACTTACTATCGAAGAAGTGCCAAAATTTTCCCTTCAGTATCAAGAGTTTCTTGCATTCTGTTATTAGACGCCATCCTTCGCTCTTAACTACTTCAGTACGCTGTTTTGTGATTGTACTGTAACAGGTAATGTGAAACTAATTAAACTTCATCGTTGAGTGAGCGCAAAATGGTTTCATTGTAATAATATTGCGAAAAATCATGTTCTCTACACTCAGTGCTAGATACCGTACTAGATTCACTCCTAAAATGACATGAAAATCTGAGACCTAGTGGGTCACTGTGTTGTTGTCTTGAAATGGAATTACCGATGGACGATGATGCTGGAGACGAAATCATGCAGGAAAAAGGTTTGCTCGTAATTACCAGGCTTACATCTGGGCAAAATCGAATACCGGTAAGCCTACATGAGTGATTGTAGTCTGGCTTCACATCAAGTATTTGATAATCACTTATGATGACGATACAAGTATATCTAGTCTGGGAGACCTAAACGTTTGAGTATGTAGCCTACTTTTCATGCAACTATGAAACATAAGGCCGGCTCTTCACCACATGATGATGACAAGGTATTTTTCGAAAATACTTTATTTGGCTTCGTGACAATGTTGCAAGTCGATCCAGCTACACAGAAATATCATTTACGATAATGTGCAAACTTTGTAAAACATGTTTCGTATGTTGAGATACGACCAATCGAGGTTTCAGAAAATTGATGCAATTATAGCTTTTTGATGGAACTGGGCGTAAAGTTTCATTAGTCCAAAAAATCGACTCGAATAATTACAGTTATGGTTGGCCTATTCGATTCAGATTCGAGTACCAGTACGCAAATGACTGAGTCTTGGTCCTATAAATAATATGTGCCTCAATGTAAAACGATGTTGCGAAGTCTGATCAAGTTTAACCTTGAGCCCTGATCAATCCAGCGTAAGGGATCGTTTGTGCCATGAAAATAGATTTGGACTCCATCAAGTTTCAGATTTTGCAGAAGTTTGGTTCATAACCTAGTGGAATATATCTTAGTAAATATCTATTTATTTGCAAGAATTACATATACATACCATAAGTATAGCGTCCAAGTTATAGCATGATGAAAAACAAGCTTTTAATGATCATTCACTTGTGAAATTGGAAAGCTTTTCCAAGGCAGATTTGAAATTGCGTCTGTAATTGAGCTACTTGGACCTAGAAATCCTGTTCACTTTGCTATGGTATAAGGATTGGTCTATTCTGTCATGTAAGAGATTAGGCCTAATAATTTTTGTTGCTCGGCCCTACATGTAGCTCGAGTTGGAGGTCATTGTGTATAGAAATCAGTCAAGTGTGACAATATTATAGGATTCTCCCTCTCATTTCTGTCTGCTTTGAAATTTTTGCCACCAATTGAAAAATTCGCCAACTATACTGATTATCATTAATGTTATGAACTATCTCTAGACTCTCCCAGCTAATATTTCATTACTGTATTGTTCTTGAGTAGCAACAATGTTTGCTACCACCTTGACTCTGCTTGAAAATATTTCATTATTCTACTTGAGTGGCATTCATTTCCATATCAACCTGGGTGTCTACTGTATATATTGCTTACATTTATTATACTCTAGGAGTACAGTTGGCGACATTGGAAAAATAGATACCGGTACATTCACAAGAGGCCCGTAAAACGATATTTCCGGCGCATACTGTGTTTGCTTGGTCTTAATGCTTGGTTGCTTTCAGTTGTCAAGTCCAAAACAATATGCGACATCGAGACATTTCTCGCTGTTATCGAAGGGCGTCAGGTGTTTATTCAAATCTGTCGTTGGGTGTTACGGATGACAGTTTGGGCAAGCCTTTCAATGAGTGTGGACATATTTGCTATGCCAAGGTAGAAATTATTTTGTAACATAGGCCTATGTCTCATTGCATCACTGTTCGGCAGTCTGCGAGTCATGTGTAAGCTACTTAATTTTTAGACAGAAAATCTAGAATAAAATAGTATTACGGTGGGCACCACTATAATAAATAATTAAAGAATTGGTCACCGCAAATAGGCTACTATGTTATTAATAATCCAAATTTTTTGACGGCAATAACTTTGCTTCCACTGGTTGGAATTGAACAACAAATTTGGAGAGCATAGTTTCTATAGTATAGACAACCTAACACTTTCATGGGGTAAACAGAACATTTTCAAATTTTCTGTTATTTATTTTTTTAATAAATAGAAACTTTGTTCTCCTGTAGCAATGCGGCTACTGGTTGGAATTGAACCAAATTTGGTGTGCAGGCTTAAATAAGGTAACCCCTATTATATATACTATCAATTCTGGTGAGTATTAGCCTGGGGTCCACTGGTTGGAATTGAACCAAATTTGGTGAGCATAGTTTCTATAGTATAGACAACCTTACACTTTCATGGGGTTAACGGAAAATTTTTGCCCAAAAATAACTGAATAATCAGTAGTTAGTTGATCGCCAACTAACTAGATTGGTAGTTTGTACAAGACTGGCTGTAAACCTATTGGTGACTGCCATTTTAGAGCGAGACCCTGGACGGGAATGAGCTTCGAGTATATCAAGCTGTCAGCAGAACCGAAGGGTAAAGGTTGCTCAGCCAACAGAAGAAGTAAAAGAATTAGGAGTGGGACAAGAGGATTTGCATCTTGGCAGATCAAGGCTCGTACGACCAGGTACTTGTGGGGGTCAATATACAGAACAAATTTTTCAGTATAGTGGTGGTGACGTACTCATGGCGAGTGGTTGGCAATTTTTTCAAGAGTAAATAAACGGAAATAAAACCAGCATTTACATTTGACCACATTTTGTTTTCTGATAATGAAAAAGAGTAATCTTGCAGCTGCAATTACAAGGAAATGTGGATACTCAAAAGTATTCTAAAATGATTATTTTCAGTAGTGTTGCGCTCTAAATATGAAATAGCCTTCAATTGAAAATAAAATGAGAAAAAATTTTTCGACCACTGATATTTTCTTCAAAAAGCCACCGTACTGCAAATAAATTTCTTCCATAACACCGTGTTCCACTGCAGTTGTATCCATGCTTCCACGGCTGCGCAAATCTATTCATATGTGTGTTGAACAACTCTAAGGTACTATCTTCTTGCTGCTGAGCCATGGGTAAATGATGCCGATGCCAAATATCCCATTTTTCTCTCTTACAGACCACTACAACAGGTTGTGAGGTCATAAATACGATAACATATCACAGCTTGAAAATCACCTCTGTATTAATAGCTCAATAGACCTCAATATACAATCATTGGCATCTCTGTATCAGTCCGACACCCTGCCAAACATGATAGAATCAAGACAGCTTCCAACATGCTTCTGACACAAATCCAACTGGTTGAAGTTTCCGTCAGGCGCAGTCCTGTTAAGAACCACCGACTTTATTTTGATTCTTGGGTTTATTTTCAAAGGGCTGCAACATTGGTCTTTGGTTAAACTCTATTTTACGTTCATATGTACATAGAATGTACGGTTGAAATTTTACGATTTTTTTTCTGACAATTCTTCTTCGACTTAACTAATCAAAATCTTCTGAAACGAGTTGTAGGGTATAGGCTGCTTAAACAGTTTGATATAAAAATTACAGCATTGTAAATTGTGTTGTCATGGTAAGTCAAAAGTAGGTCATCATCTCTGTCATGACACGATTAGGGCTGGGCTCGATGATTCGAGAACTCGAGTCTGAATGGAGCATCAATTTCAATGATTCGAGTCGAGTAGTAAAAAACGATTTTTTCGAGTATTGAAATTATAGGCTTCTCACCACTGATAGTTAATTTATCAACAAGAATTATAGTTGTGATACTTATTTTCACTTTCGAAGCCTTAAAACCTTATTGGCGGTATTGTAGCATACGGAACATTTAGTACAAAGCTACGAAGGTTACTGGACGAAGCACATTTCCGAAGTCATGATTATCACACAACATTGTCACCGAGTGGAATGAAATCGGTATGATCAAAAAGTATACTAAAGCATATTTTATAAGATGGCTAACAGGCAATATGTTCTAATCTTAGTGGTGGCAAAAATGGTAGGACATCGTAATGAGTGATACTAGATTACTTGATATGGCTCGAAGCATATTTCGTGATTCAGAATCGATTCGTTCAGGTACTCGATTTTTCTCAGCCCTAGACACGATGCAGAAAGATACGTAACGAATTTCTAAATCACCTCAAAATTTGATGTGTATTTTCTCACAAGAGGACTAGCCTACAACTTGTTGCATTTTCAGATTGAGATGTAAAATTGTAATATATTGGGCAGACCTGCAGTCTATGGCGTGGCATGATATCATAAACTTCCGAATAACAGATTTTGTCAAAGTAACGTTCACGTTCCGATACATTTGTATATTGGTAATTCATCATAATTTCTAAGCGATATTGTTCCCGTATGACTGCTAATCGACCAGTGGTTCTCAACCTTTTTAGCTATCTTAATGGCTATCATCCATCAACTTGTAAAGTTTGCATTCAATGTTACAACTTGAAGTTTACTGTGAAAATTATTACTGCAGTAGCATCTGACTACATTTTAATTCCTGAAAATTTTCAGTACGGTACCATACTTGAACTGCATGATGAACTTCTGGTTGTGTTTTTAGACAACACACAGGCCAAATTTGAGATCAAACTACTTCTCTCACAATTTGAATTTTGAAATGTTTTCAAGGGTTCAAGGGTAAGTTGCATCACTTATTTTAGTGGATGACTGCCCCCTGTGTCACAGTATTTGAAAATAGTTTTGAAGATGATACCTGTGTATTGTGTGTTAGTGTCATGAATCATTTTGCCCTAGTCGTGAAGCTACGTCGAAAGTAGCCACCTTCGATTAACCAATTAACACTAGTAGAAAATTGCAATGCTCACTACATTGACCAACTGTGTCTTCATGTGTAGGAACGCAAGCCGCTGAAGGTCTCAGCACAACAGAATGGAAGAAACGTGGATCGATTGAAGAGGCAAAACGGGCCAAACTGAAAAATCCAAACGTCTCTTTCTCTACAACTGGACTTTGTGTTCGAAACTTCCTAGAAGTGTCGTCGATAAAAGTTGAAGGTATGTCAACGTCACAACTGTTAGCATTTTTTGTAATGACGTTGGAGCAGTTGTTCCTAACCGGTCTTCACACGACAACCACACGGGTTGCTATGAGCCAGACTTGGACAACTGGATCATTTGCAGCCTTTTCAAATCAGATTGGAATTAGAATGCTAGCTGAACAGTTATTGGCAAATCATGCTACAATTAGAATTATAACTGTACACTTTTTTTTAATTAGATTAGAATTAAAGTAATAGCTACACAGTTTTAACAAATTATATTGGAATCAGAATTACCAGTACTGAATTCGCAAAAACTTGAGCATGTCATCAAGTTCTATTCCTATCAAATCAGACCTCATTCTGATAAGCATAAGAATGATAAATGTCTGTCGATAGAGTTCTCTTGTAGCATTTTCCAAAAAAACTGAAATTAGATCAGAATTATAGTTAGAGCAATATACATTTCACAAACTATATTAGAATGAAATTTCAGACATTTTGCTGTAATCAGTGTAATTAGACAAGTAGAATTATCTAGTTGTCCAAGCCATGCTGAGCCAGTCTCAGGGTTCACGTCAGGCTAGGTCAAAACACACCCGACTCATACAACGGAAGTCATTATGATTTACAGTGCCAGTAAATTAGAGTGAAATGCCAGTAATCTAATTCTGATCTAATTTGTGAAGTTATCTTCAGTTCTAATTATAATCTAATTTGTGAAATGTTCTTATGCTTTAATTTTAATTCTAATCTAATTAATTGTTCTCCTGAAAATGCCTCTTCATCCGAGGCATTTTGCGACGACTTAACAAGAATATCCCTCTCGCGCAGGGAAATCGAGTGCCAAGTCGCTTTCGCCTTACTTACATCGTAAAGTCATAGTAGTTATTGTTGAGTGGAAGTAGAAATGGAAAAGTCTTGAAATTACTTGATTGGGTAGTTTAAAAAAGTAGATTTAGTAGAGGTGTCACTTATAATTAGTAGAAGTAATTTTTGCAATTACTGATACATCTCTGCGAGAAATGTGAAATGAAATTATAAAATCTGCAATTTTCAAAAATAAAGTTGGTATAGGTGATGCCGTTTTTTTTCTTTGGTGTCATGCCAATTTCCCTCATAGAAACCATGCAAGATTATCCTCTAACTATTTTTTGCCAGTTGCAATTTTTTTCAGAAAACTACCGTAATGATTTTTCAATAATGCCATGTTCCACTCCTCATTCCTGCGCGAAGCTATTCATCTTGAACAACCATAGTTCATGAACCATGAGTGAATGATGCAAAATATCCAATTTCTCTCTCTTCTCCGCAAAACCATTACAACAACCCGTGCTTTCACAAACACGCTCACATATCACATCTTGAAAATTGCCTCTATGGATAGGATAGCTATGCCTCAATATACAAACGTTGGCATCTCAGTATCATAAATATGATAGTGTGAAGGAAATTTTAAGATAGCTTCAGACACCAATACACCTGGCTTTAAAGTCATTGAGTCATTGCGACCTCACAAATAGCTTTGGTCACTCCGCTTGGGGTCAAGACCCACAATTTGCCGATCACTGATCAATATCCGTCATCCAGAATTCAAAATGAACTCAATGTGTAATCGCGGCGAGTTTGTGGAAGTGGAAAGAAAATATAAATAAGTGGAATTTAATGAGAAACTTGATTTTTCCTTTAAATAATAAATGTACGTATGGTCATCAGATGCATGGTCATTGTTTTCCAGCACGTTTTCGTATATTTCAATATGTTGCTGTCACTTTGACATCTTGTATTCAGATCTCCACCAATTCCGCCATTGGCATGTGCAAGGGATGTGCTCTCGTCCAATTCAGGACCTCACTTCCGAATAAGTGACAAATTGTATTGACTCGCTGAATGGTAATGAAAATGTGGGTAGATACGTCCATGCTTACTTTTAAACCACTATTGGGCGCCGTAACCAGACTTGTACAAACTACTGGATTTCCAAAATCTGTTCTCACTTTACAAAACTTGCTACTTCAATCAGGTCTAGAGCCAACGACCTTTGAAAATCTGATTCCTTACTAACTAAAACACAACGAAATAATAACTGATAATAATACTAACTACTGAATTACAAATGAAGTAAGAAGTATTGGAGATAGAATCGGCTTTTGAAAGGACGCGCTTTCGAGCTTTAAATAGCAGGATTTGTGACGCTCGAAACCCATCATCAGGCTGCCAGTAGCCATGATTCTGAGCTAGCAATATCTGCAAGATAGGATTGTTCCAAATTACTTTCTTTTTTCAAATTCCACCGACTTGGTTGTCAAATTGTCAGGTTATGTAATTTCAGCGCATGAAGTAGGCCTACTCCATTTGAAAATTATCCCACATTCGTTTAAACATGTCTATTTCAATGAAGTGGATTAATTTCCAGCTAATCCATGTCATATCTTTTTTCGTTCACTGGCAATGTCTTCATTCAAACTCCACAATTAACCCCCTGTCAAGTTCAAAGCAAGTGGAAAAGACATCCCTGCCTCTTCAGGCGTACCTGGAACACGATTTTTGGTCGTGTCGATGTGACGAACTTGGTAACCGTAAATACTATTATATACAAATGATCATGATTTCAATTTGAATGATCTGGGCACCTACAAAATGGAATTTGGTCAAATTTGATTTGCAACGTTTTTCAAGATAACCATCGATTTGACAATTAGGTCGATAAAATTTGAAAAATGTCGTTGTTCTTAACACCCCTATTGTACAAGTCTGTCTGTAAATTTATTTGTGACTTACAAGAGATTTGGTTAAGGTGATCACTAGGGCGATTTTTTTTTGACATGTCGAAAAAAGTCAAAATTAGGTCAAAATTGTAGCGTTAGGTCAAAATTTGTCAAAAGTGTTTACAAAATCAAACATTTTTTGACCTCTACATTTCGTTTGTATCGTAGATTTTGCGCTGTCTGTGAACTTATCATTTCATAATTTACAGCCTGTAGCCTACTTTATAGGCCTACCGTTGTAAACGGCCCATCGTCTGCTCATTGTGAATCATAAACGGTCAAATGAAACGAATAGTGACATGGTTTTATGGTCAACGTACCGCAATATCCTAACTGAAGCAAGACTGCTTGGGCATTGCATGGTTCTTATATCAAGAAGCGCAAGCTGAAAAATTGTGATATAGACAACATTGTCAGAATGAAGCAACACGGTGCATCACCAGCAAGCAGTGTGCACACAACTTCAGTGTTGTCAGCTAACAACTGCAGCTGTTGAACGTTCTTTCTCCATTCTTGGCAAGCTACTTAGTAAGAACAGACACTTTCTACCCGAGATAGCGCAGTGGTATAATCCGCGGCTGCAACACCAATGGGTGTGGGTTCGATTCCGACCGAGGTCGACTTTACCTAGGCTCCTCCTCGCCACCTCATCCGCGTAAGCGGTGTCTTACAAAAGAGCCTAGAGGTGGGCCCTGCTATATGTTGGTAGTTACGGAAAGTAATGAAGAATATCGGCCTGGTGTAAATGACCATAGTAGTTGACAAACACCATGAATAGCACAAAACAAACACTTTCTACCCGAGAATGTAGGAAAGTATCTTTCGTTGTACTACAACAAATTTTAATTATTCCACCATAATACGTAATGTAACTACTGCAATTTATCATAGGGCCAGATTTCGTTAAAATGCTAGTTTTTTTATGTAAAAATTTGTCAGTTTTTTAGCCAAAAACATTCTTTCAGGTCAATCTACTTTGTAAGGACAGACAGTTCCAACCAGAAATGAAGATAAGTAGTACAATTTTAACATTATGTGCGAAAACACCTAATTTGCATACGTGAGGTCAAAATTTGGTCAAATTTCAGTTTTTTTAGGTCAAAAAAAGTCAAAATTTAGATTTTTTAGGTCAAAATCTTCCGTTTTTTAGGTCAATAAAAAATCGCCCTAGTGATCACCTAGCACCAATGACCAGTCTATAGAACAAAGATATATACCTACTTATTATATTACTTTACTACTGCGACCCGACCACGTACGCTGTAAGGCGGTAAGCGGTCAACGTATTTGTAATAGAATAATGGACGTTCAGTAAGACGCAAAATCATTGAACGAAGCGTAGCGAGAACAATCAAAAACATTTTTTTAGTATACAGTGATTTTTAGCGACATCGATTTCTTGATGACTTGAACTTGACTCGTCAATTTTGCTTCGAGTCACGAGTCAATCCGCATTTCTGAAACGCCGAGTCAAGTCAAGTCATTTCTGCAAAGTGAGTCAAGTAATACGAAAAAGGTGACTCAAGTATGACTCGACTCAAGTCATGACTCTAGTCGTCTCAACATCATCCGCCAGGCCATTACGACAGGCTGTGCTTTCACCAACACGCTTGTATATCACAGCTTGAGACTTGCCGCTATGGATAGATTTGCCTCAATATTCAACGGTTGGCATCTCAGTATCAGTCCGACCAACTGACAAATATGATAAAGTGATGGCCATTTTAAGATTGCTTCAGACAGAAATCCACCTGACTGAATATCGTCCGTTGAGAGCTAGTACCGCACGCCTACTTGCTGTAACTAAACTAAGTATAGAACAAGAACATTAAACCATAAGCCGATTTTCATCATTGAATTGAAACAGTGATAATATATGTTAAGTCATGGCGACGCCAGAAAAATTTACGACGACCCTGTTTGGGATTATGACCCCAGAGGTTTCCGACCACTGCTCTATAACAGTCATCCAAACATCAAACTGAACTCGAAATTTGTTTGTTGCAAGTGTGGGCAAGTCGAAAGCAAATATCAAAAAGTTGGATTTAATAGAAACTGGATGCTTTTTTTTTGATATCAAGTGTGTTGTACGTATGGTCATCAGATCTTAGATGCATGTACAATTATACATGATTTTCCGACACGTATTCATATATTTCAATACGTTGCTATCACATTTTCGACATCTTCTATTCAGATCGCCATCGATTCCACCATCGGCATTGGATATGCCCTCGTCCAATCCAAGACCTCACATTCGACAAAGTAGCCAATTATATCGACTCACTGAATGGTAAGGAAAACGTTGGTAGACTCGTTCATATCTAACGTAATTTCAAATCGCTATTCCGGCACCGTAACCAGACTTTTCCGAAATCTGTACTCGTTTCGCAAAATTTGCAGCTTCAATTAGATCTAGAACGGCTGTTCCTAAAGTTTTTTTGACACTCCCCCCTTTTGATAGTGAAAAATTTCACTCCCCCCTTATCGTCATATCGCAAATGCAATCAGAATGCTGGCAATCCCAACGGAGAGTTTGAGGAAATGAATGGTTTTGACCAAGTTGATTTTTTGTACCTAAAAATGAATGATTTTGACCTAAAAAATCAAAATTTTGACATTTTCTTGCCTAAAAATATTAATTTTGATCAAATTCGACGTAACATGTCCAAATTAAATGTTTTCCCACATAATGTTAGAACTGTGGGCTACTACTTATCTTCACTTCTGGTTGGAACTGTCTCTCATGACCGAGTAGTTTGGCCTGAAAATACTTTTCCGCATCAATAACTCACAAATCCGGCCCTATCAAGAATTGCAGTAGTTGCATTACGCATTATGGTAGAAATAATTGAAATGTGTAGTAGTACAACCCTTCTTGATATAAGAACCATGAAATGCCCACGCAGTCTTGCTTCAGTTGGGATATTGCGGTACGTTGAGCATAACATCATGTCAACCTATTTGTTTGAATTTATTTTATTTATTCACAATAACTAAACAATGGGCCTTTTACAATGGTAGACCTATAAAGTAGGCTACAAGCTGTAAAATGTCAAATGAAAAGTTTACTGACAGTGCGAAATCTACAATATGAACGAAATGTAAGTTGCATTTTGCATTTGCCCTGATCATGACTGTTGACGTGAGCAATGTTCCCTCTAATTTTTCGAGAGTCTACGCAAACACGCCAACTCACTGCACAGACCCTCGGGCAACAGTGCGCAACCACCGTCCAATATGGTGATAAAACTAACTACTGGGGGGCTTCTCCCACACACCCCCCTACGGCTCTAGGCTTCATCCGGTACTTATCATGTACATTGGGTGCCCATTTAGTAGTAGCGTCCCTAAACGCGTGAAGCGCGAAAAAATTTATATAATTCATGATTGCATCGGCCAATATGATCGGGAATTGCATATATATTGCTATCAATTTTTATCCTCTCCCTGCTCATATAATCAGATTTACCGGTAGAGCTGATCCAGTGAGCTGTGTTGGAATAGATAGGGCCTCTAAATATTAATAAAACATCTTCGGGCCTATCCGTTGATATAATGACTTCGTTACATGATGCTATCTCGTGACCCCGTATCTGCTATGTCAAAAGATATTGAAATCGCTAAAACTTGCTAAAGTAAAAGACGTACACGAATTCAAATTGGTATTTCTTAACTGGAAAATAATGTGCCCTCGATATGGCATTTGTGTTGTTGTGTTGTGGAATATTCGGCGCCAGTCATTTAGGCGCCCATGACCATGGACCATTACACATATATTTGTATATATCGAAGTTTTCGGTCAGGACCGGGGCAGTCTTTTTCGCCCAAGGTTTTCTCGCTGCAGATCGTTCTGGCGCACTTCTTGTATTTGCATGTTCCATATCCTTAAACTTCACATGTCTTGCCGCGTCATGGTGCGGTAATGGCCGACGCCCAACTGCCCATTTCTATAAATCATGCCTAATTTTTGTTTGGAAAGGGTACCCAATAATCAGATATCTTACTTTAAGAAAACCCGCGTAGCGCGGAAAAAAAAATCCTGAAAAATTTCAAAAAATACACCATGATTTATGTTAATTCTCGAAATAATTTTGGACCCCCTTCGAGCTCGGCCACTGCAATTGGGGGGTTTGGGGTGCGAAAGTTACGGTCCTGGGTAAATCTTATGCAATGTTCATACCACGCGGAGAAGAAGACTATCATTCGTTAGTTTCTCTCAGATTAACTTCGTGCTAGTCCATTGTTATTTATGACTTTGTTAAACCATGTTATTTCGCCATTCCCAGAAAATAATGCGCTATTGAAATGATATCAGCATCGGTCACGTGTACGAGGCCATACTAAAAAATATCTTCCGTGAGGCGCAGGTGATTGTGAACTCTCATTTCTTCACGGAGCGCAATAGTTAGCTTTGCGTGGCGCACTTGTACCTCGGTTTCAGACTTCAGTGATAACACTATTTGGCCCTGGCAATGTCCATCTTAATTTTCACGAATCTGCGCGCCTGCGTGGTCCATTGGACAACAGTGCGCAACAACTATAAAAAAAACATCATTTCTAATTTTTTGTGCGCAGCGTAGATTTTCTGTGCGCAGAGACCGTTTCAGCATTGCGCATTTGCGCAGGTGCGCAGCTTAGAGGGAACATTGGACGTGAGAATCATCTACTATGAAATTCGGACCTATACACAGAGCAATAATTATGAATTGGAGGTAGCGAATAGAGTGCGACCATTTTTATCATTGACTGCAGCTTCGCGCCGCCGTCAGATGATTTCACGCCCCCTCGTTTCAGAATCACTGATCTGGAACTAACGACTTGTGAAAATCAGATGCCTCACTAACTCAAACACAATAAACTGACAACTGATAATACTGTTTTACGAACTACTGAATTGCAAATGAGGAGATAGGAGACAGAATCGACATTTCAAAAAGACGGGCTTTCGAGCTTTAAATGCAAGGCGTTGCAACTTCCAAAACTAATTGCCAGGGCTATTTTTATACGTCCAATTTCGGCCTACCTACATTAGGGTTGTTTAGAATTGACCGACTTTCAAAAAGTTCAGGTTTTCAGTCCGATTCCCATGCCTTATACCTTAAAAACAAATTTTGGCTACTTTTTTTCGTAATTCACCCCATGCATCCGTGTGCATTATACCGTAGTTAACGATATTAGAAAAATAGCTACACCTAGATTTGAAATATAAATCTGCTGAACGAGGTACTTATGTGGTGCGGACTGACTCCTCATCATATCACTGACATGGTGAGTAATATGTGCGATGCAATCCTTGACCTTGACGCCAAATATAAGAGCCCTCAATTTGTTTTGGCCAAAATATTTTACTGATTCTAATTGTTTTTGTTAATGGGTCATCTTGAAAATGTGTTTCGAAGCGTTGAAGTAGACGATCTCTGTACAAAGAAATAGGTTAGGCTACATTTGGCTATATAAATTTGAAATGTTTCCAATCATTTTTAGTCGAATGCCTCATATCAGCCCTGGTCTCCGAGCGCAATGGTGATGCGTCCGGCTTCTTGATGGGCGTGTTGTGGATTCGATCAACGGCCATGTCGGACCGGAGACTCAAAAACTGGTATACGTGGCTATCCTGCTAGGCGCTCAGCATCCACGGATAGCATGGAGGAGAAGAAGGGTGGGTGCAGACTATATGTCCTTGCTTGCAGGTCGAATCGCATCTCCAGCGTTGAAGCATCTCGATGGTGCTGGCGAAAATGAATCTGGTATCTCCGAAAGTCAACTATTTCACTTCTCGATAATCTGTTACATTGTATTGGATTAACCCCAGAGTCTAGTGAAGTGTGTTTTAACCTTTTATCTAGTGTGTGGGCCCCTAAATCTTGTTCGGTCATTGCGTTGACCCCTAACGACAAAAGTTGGTATCATGATGACTAAAAATAGAAGTTGATCACTTCTGCATGCACACTCCTATTTATGACACGTGATGACTAATGAATAGGGCAGGGCACAATGATTCGAGTACTGAAATTATACGCTCCTTGATACTGAAAGCTAATTTATCAACAAGAATTAAAGTTTCTATACTAATATGTACTATTAAAACCTTGATTGGCTGTATCTTAGCATGCGAAACATATAGGCTATTGCAAAGCTACGATGGTGACTGGACGAACCCCATTTCCAAAATCATGAGCATCCTACAACATAATCAGCAAATGGAATTGAATCGGTATGGTCGGAAAAGTACCGAAGTATCTTTTATGAGATGGATAAGAGGCATTATATTCATTGTAGTAGCATAAACAGCACATATTTGAACTTTGAGTCGCACTCTATTACTCGACCTGAATCGAAGTTAACTGTTAACTGAAAATTTTTCGCGTTCCTTGTGATTTAGGTACAATTCTTGGTTATTGTTCTGTCCTGCATTTCATATTTGAGAATTATCTCGTAACCTTCAATGCCATCAAACTATCCGTTGACGTTGCTATCATTCTCATTGCTCTCTTCGATATTTTGTGATATCACGATAAGAGGGCACACAATTTTTCACCATAAATAAAGGGGTCGTGTCTAAAAAAAGTTTTACAAAACCTTGTCCACGATAAGTACAGCTGTTACAAAGGACAATATAGTCTTATGTTTGTTGTTTAAACATTGGCCTTTCATGGCTCTTCAACTAGTATGCACGCCATCAAGGGATAGATATATCCCAGATCAATATATTAACTGTAGTGTCTCTATATTACCTGACTATTAGTTGTATAGGCCTAGTGATAAGGTGCATACAACTCATCCATGTATTCGTGAATTTGCATACGTTGCTGTCACATTTTTGACATCTTGTATTCAGATCTTCACCAACTCCGCCATTGGAATGTCCAATAGATGTGGTTCATTCAATTAAGATCTCTGAAGATGAGAAAAAAATTTTCAATGGGCTGAATGGTGAGGGTAACGTATGTTGCCGCGTATATACTTAATTCATTCCACTGTTCCGCGCTGCAACCAGGCTTGCACAAACTATTGGATCTGCTAAATCAGTACTGATCTTACAAAACTCTCAGCTATAACTAGATCTACAACCAACGACGTTTAAAAGTCTGGACAAATCTCCAAAAACTTATATCTGTACATAATATGAAGTACTGAATTGCAAATGAGCTGAGAAATATTTGGTATAGAATTGGCATTCCGTAAGGAAGGGGTTTCGAGCTTGAAAAGAGAGGCATTTGTACCCACAAAACCGACCCCTGACTATGTCACATTTAGTGCCTACGAGTCTGACCTAGCGAGGGCTGCAAGAACATCACACAAGAAAACACATACCAATCGCACCTGTTTTCTGGTTGTTTCATAACTGAATTATCTTTAAAATGCAAAATTAGCACTACTCAATTTTGGAAATCCTCATCTAGAACTACAGGATAACCTGTAGTTAAATGACCGTCAACTAGCTTGCTGATTTATACAAGTCTGCCTTTAACCATGTGTGTGACTGCCATTTCAGAGCATCCCGAACGGGATGATCACTCATCAGAAGAAGCATATGAATGAAATGAAGGACAAGAGGAATTTGTATCTTGACTGGGAAGGTTTCGTGTCATCAGGTACTTAAGGGCCAATATTCAGTACAAGCTTGTCATGTCGAGATGCTGACCTACTCTAGACCAGTCATCGAGAATTGAAATCATACCAACATGTATTTACTGCAATTATGTGCAATTTGAAAGTTCATGTCTGAAAGTTCAATCTAATGAAAAAGTTGCTGGTGCCATTTTTATATTACGTGTGTTTTATGTGGTTGTATTGAAGTTACCGCGAGGCGAAGTGTAAAAACCAATAAAATGATTCTTTGATTTATTATTCAAGTACTGCGGCCTTGGTGTGGACTGGACTCTATCATACACCCAGATGTCTCGAAACGGCACGGTAAAAATGTAGCAATTTTTTTTATCAAGTCTATTTAAGTTTGACCATGAATGTAATTACTTGAGTCTCAATTTTTGTTTGACTTAACTACCGAATTTTGTTTGGAAAACAGGTGAAACTTCCAATTGATGCTGATATTTTGTGACGTTAGGTTACACATAGGCTTTTTTAATTTTCTGGTCTATTTTGCTTTCATTCCTCCTTGACAACACTTGGTCATATTTCAGCCAACGAGGAAAAATCTTTAATCACCTCTTAAAATAAAATATATCCACTGACTTCTACAAATTACTGGATGTTCGAGACTTGATGACCACTAACAATCTCCTCGTAGTATTCATTGGTAGTGTGAAAATCGAGTGCCTAAGTGATTTGACTATGAATCGAAAATTAGCCGTAGAGTCAAGTACCACTACTTATGACATCATAGGGTTATGAGAAATGTGAAAAGTGCAAATATGTACCGTTCATGCAACCACAAATAATATAATGCTGGCTCTTCGTCATATTAAAAATAATATAGTTTTTATCAGCGATCCCTATTTTATTGCAAATGCTGCGGGTTTACAGATATTTCCTTTCCGCTAACGTAGTTTTGCACAACAGCTTTCGTATTCTGTTATATGACCAATACAATTCCAAGGCTTCCGCAGTGGAAATATGATCGAATTGATAATTTTAGTTAATAAATTAACAAGTAGTGGTTAGTAGGGCTGGTCACAATGATACGAATGCTCGAATCTGCTTTGATTAATATGTGTATTGATTCGAGTCGAATCGTGAAATTTTTGGAGTGCTGATATTTTACGCTCCTTTCCAATGAAATGGAATTGAATAACGAGAAATATAGTTTGACGGCATTTTCTACTGTGGGAACATTGAAACCTCGACTGGTTGTACCGGAGCCTACGGAACATGTAGTACAAAGCTATGAATGTTTGGGATTAACATATTTCTGAAGTCATGATCAACCCACAGCATTGTCACCAAGTGCAATGAGATTGGTATTGTGGATAAAATATCGAAGTACACACATTATATTATTTGTAGTAGCATGAAAGGTATATATATCGGTATATGAACTTTAACATCTTACATGCTGATATTTTGTCAAAATGAGTCATACTCGAATACTCCAATGGACTCGAAGCCTAATGTGTGATTCAGTATCGAATCATTCACGTACTCGATTTTGCACAGCCCTATTGGTAAGGAGACGAATAATTTCTCTAGTTGACTCAAATTGGTAGAGGTAATGCGAGTCCTTCGATCATTGTGACTAGCCCAATATTTTAGAAAATATATCAAGTTACTGTGATACGAGGGCTATTTTTCCCGCTCAAATCAACCGATTCCTACCTTTTAGGGAAGTTTTCGGAATTCAAAGGACAGCGTGATGCGAAATTTCTCACAAAACGGAAGCTATGTACAGGAAATTGACTCGTCGAATGAAAGGATATTAAATCAAACGCAAACCGCCAAGTTTTGAACTAAAGTCATCGGAATATTCAGCCGCTCACGGGAAAAGACAGGAAGTTACAAAACTCTGGGTTCCAGAATGGGAAAAACATTCGATCTACATATTCCTCAGATGCGACTGTACTTCCGTTTCAATTGGAGTCAGTACGACAGCCAGCGTTGATAAATGATACGAAACCAAAAAGAGCAAGATTGTGGTACAAGTGCGACGTAGCAGAGAACTCAACAGCGAGTCCGAGCAGCAGAAAATCACGAAAATCGATTGAGTGCCAAAGGCAAGCGAGAATAGACAGTCATCGGGGGAGAGGCCAGAAAATCAAAGAAAGACGCAATTGGCAAGAACAGATTATTTGGCGTTCTCGTTTCGAAATAGTTGTAAGCTGCCGAAGGTAGCAAAGCGGTAAAAGCTCGAAAAACTGTGCCCGCAAGGTCCGGAGGAAACAGTTGTATCTAGCAAATTTAATCCGCTTTTCTAACTATTCACTGGTGTTATGATCTATTAGGAACGCCAATTACTAATATTACTGGTACATTTGACTAAGAGGTCATTTGGCATTCAGAAGGTACGCGGCCGGAAAAAGTTTGAGAAACACTGGCATATATGCCCCTAAACCTAATGTAATCCATGGCAACACCTTCTCCGATGCTTCTCCGCTGACGTACATAATTTACCCATTACATGATCCACCGTCGGCTATTTGTAGTACACGTTAGATTTTACATCACGATGTCTATGTGGGTAATAGCTAGCGACCACGTGCTCATATAGTCGTAGCTGCAATTGGTAATACAGTTACATGTAAATATTGATCAACATTTTGAATTGCCGATTCATTGATTAGATTTCAAGAAATATTAAATGAAGAGAAATCGCAAAGCGTTGTATATTTCGGTGATGATGCCTACGTTATGTATCATATCGCACGTCATATGAGCAGAACGCCGATTGCTCTCCTATAGTTTTTTAGATAACGGAATGTTTGCTAGATTGCAAATAAATATTGGTCAGCTTGCTATAGAAAAGGCGACCGATGAACCACTTGACTATCATATTGCGATACCGCTGATTGCGCAAAAAAACTAACTTTGCAGAGCGTACCTCGTGTTGAGACTTTCCATTGTAGCAATATGTATCAGCATTCAGCAAGTACAGTAACGAATGAAGGCGTATCATCAATCAGAAGATAATTCAAGACTATAGTCGGCTATCATATTTATTTACAGTAAGAAACAGTGCGGCTGACAAACTATATGAAAGTGACGGAGGATAGGCTCAATTGTATTGTTCTGACAACTATCTTTGTTACATTATGATTGCGCAAGCGATTGCTGCATTGACAGAGTTTGACAACCACGGGTATGAAACCATTTTCATAAACGGCCCATATAACTTGGATAAATATCTTAATGGCCATAATTTTAATGCTAGTTCAGTTCGGAAAAGTATTAGCAGCTATAATCTGGGAGTAGTAGCTTAATTTTCCTGATGATCCATGTATGCACTGTCCCTCTAATCAAGTAACGCACCCTGAAATCCGTATTTAAGATTTCGAAGCTTACGAAATGTAGGTTAGGTATAACGAGTTCGCGGGTGCTATTCTGCATTAGGATAGTAAAAATCGGATGCACGCAATTAAACCAGTGTCGTGTGGAATGATTCCCTTGAAAAAACAGCCCCAGGAAGAAGATATTTTTATGTGTGTTACACGCAGATGACATCATTAGATCCACCGTCAAACACACTGATCGTTATTTATCATCACGTGAGCCCCACACAGGTTTGGGTTCGGATATCTTTACAATTATATTTTGCTGATAAATCATAAGTCGGGCTAAGTGTTAATATTTCAGAATACGGTCTTGTTGAACCCCAGTGTTCGAAGGAACCCATGTTAACAACCACTGATTTACAGACATATCCTCAAATCCCTAATTGTGCTACTTATGCAGGCAAACTACCTCTATTAATTACATTTCTCTTCGTCCACGACATACAGAGCGATATTGCATTTACTGGGGATATTGCTTGGATTCCGTTGTCTGGGTCGTGTAAACATGCTCTATGCGGGGATCGGAAATGTGCGTCAACGCAAAGACCATTTGGAATAATGCAAACTATCTTATACGATTAACAGATAAACTTTTACCCATATGATGTTTCGTTTGATTGTTAGTGAGCGTTTACCCATTAAAGTCCGCGAGTCATTTTTTCAAATATTTAAAACATTTTTGGATTTATAAAGGCAACTGCCCCGCCAGCACAAACAGTTAAGCAATCAATTACTGTAGTTAGAAAACGTATCATTATGTAATCGTAGCATCGACTTCACCGATGTATATGTTACGATATTATGAATCGCCGTGAAGTCAACACTGTAGTGTTTGAATTTGTCCAATGGTACATTTTTAACAAAGCCAATCCGCCCGTATCCACGCAGTGTTGCAAAATCAACAGAAACAAACAAATTATATCGCACGTTGACTCGCTCCAACATATATATCATTGACTGAAAGCTATGTATGCATGCGCCAATGTTTATTCAGACATAACTTGCTGCCACGTATATTGAATCACATGCGATGTTAGTAAAGAGAAATTATAATACAGTCATTGAAGATATCTATTTCCGATGGATATACAAAAAGTTACTATCTAAAATCTTGTCGCGCCTATAGTTGTTGCAACGAAATATAGGTACTTGAATCGCTGTATTGCAAGAAATTTAACGCGGATTTTCAATTTAGACCGCTTGATTTTGGCGCATTCTGAAATAATTAGTGGGGAATCCAAAACTCGCAGGCTAATTTAAACAAATATCATGCATATTCCACGGACTATGATTGCAGCCGCGCTATTGAAAAATTATACTTGAAATGTCAAGAAATTCTTGCTGTTCAACAATTTCAGTCTTTGCGCTTGTCTTTTGCCATGCAGAATTTACGAAACTAGCCAGCGATAGGCATCCTCGATGACTCGCGCACGAAATGAATCATGTTGAGTGACCTCGTTTCATTATCAAATATTCACAGCGTAGGTAATCATGGATACTTTTTATCAGTATGTTAGGACCAAGGGATGGTGACTGACGGTAATTGCCACGAAAGACGTATATAAAGATTATTTGATAATGCTACGGATGGCTGGTCGTACCGAATTCGATAATACGGAGCTTGGTATGTAATTCTTGATTCAGTCGACCCATGCTTTTATTTCGTTCTGCTGAGCAGTGTCTTGCTCATTGTGTGTGCAAAACGACCGGTGATAGATATCAGTAAATTCCGTTGTAACATGCATCCCGCGATATCACATTATATAGCCTATTTAATGACTGGATGAACAGTTATATGCGGTACCAGCGGTAGTACAAGACATCGGATGGCTTGTTATTACTTTCCAGTAGTAAACAGACACGTTCGTTTTCGTGACTATTGCAGCTTTGTCATTCTTCATCCACAATAAAATAGATGAATCCACACCTAATCAGGTGAGCATTCTGACCTGCAAGGAAGATGGCGAAAAAGAAGTGGTTGGTGGAATGTGGTTTGATTTTTTCAATGCATTCTTCCTTGTGCCTAGAGCCCCCACAACCAGATATTGCTTGGTTCAATATTCACATAAAGTGGACCGTTGGCAGATGGTAGTCGCAGGTTTTCCTTCGCTGTTGCATATTACGCATTCCGATTCATTGAACATTCTCTGCGCCCACTTCTAGGCAATCTTTCGAAATCATCGGAAACAAACAAACCAAACTATATAACCCAGTGACTAGCGCAAGCCTATGTTTTATCGACTGACTTCTATTTGAGGATATATAAAATGTATTGCTGATATTTATTTGGCTTCCAACTTGCCTAGACCTGGATAAAGAGTGGATTGAACTATAAATGAAGATGGCGACAGAAAAGGACAGAAATCTTGTATTACATAGATATTTTGGAATGCAGTTCTGAGCCGACGCGATGGAATCCGTAGACAGAAGCATTCCCGAAATATTTATAACTGAAATAATTGCTACGGTCCAACTTTTTTTCATATTTCAATACACCTCGTGGGGCGTCTCGTTAAATCTTTAGTTAGTTTATTAGCATGTTTGGTACAAATATTATCGGACGAATGAAAACTATATGGTAGGCATAGGCCTACTCAGAATTCAATTGCAGCGTATTCGAATTTTCAGCTTTTCAAAATTCTCTGTTCACCTGAATTACTGGGGAGTCAGCTGTCAATCGAATTAAGGAACACAGAGTAGATTGCATTCGAGAGAATAAAGATATCTAGTGTACCGAAATCATAACGTGTATCCTAAATTGCTTCTTGCTTGGGGATGTAAGAGCGATTATTGAATTCTAAGAAATTTTAGAATCATCACGTTGTTTCTAGTAGAGGACACAGTCCAGCTCTAGTACTAGTAGAATATGTATTGCTATCGTTATTGACAGAAGTCAATCAAAACCGACGCTTTGGTTACAACCCATGTTCCCTCTAAGCTGCGCACGTGCGCAAATACGCGGTGCTCTGCGCATAGTAGATTTAAGATGCGCACAAAAGATCCAAAGTGATGACCTTTTTTTAGTCGTTTCGCACTGCTGCCCAGTGTCTGCGCAGTGAGTGGGTGAGTGTGCACAGACTCGTCAAAAATAGAGGAAACATTGCTTACAACCATATTTTTGTTGTTCGATGAATTCTAGACCAGTGCTCTTCAACCGGGGTGGTCGTACACCCTAGGGTGTACCAGAATTTGCAAAGGGTGTACCACTCGGATGGGGTGTACAGGGGTGTACCAGATCCGATTACAATGAGCCGATGGCTAGCTATCACAATGGCAGGTTTATGGGTCAGTACAGGGTGACGCACAGGTTAATGAGCAATATGGTACGATGTTATCTCAAAGGTAATACTCAGGGATATCTAGAACTCCTAGACTTCTAGATATCCCTGGGTAATACTGTACACCGCTTGATTGTGATGTCATAAGCAAATATTTCTCCTATTCATTTAGCCGTCGGCAATAGACCAATGGTTCCGTTTGGTGTTGGAAAGTATGCAGTTAACAAACATGTGTTCAGCTGTAGCAGGGGTGGGCAATTATTATATATAATAATAACACGGTTGAAACCGTGGCGGTTAATTAATGAAATAGCTATCTGCCGTCAGGATTCGAAACAATGTTAAATATGATACGTTTTTAACTCTTTTTAAACCCCTATCGACGTTCTTCTATTAAGACACTAAAACAGTTGTTCTCGAACTTATTTTACGAACGCCCCGCTTCATGATAGTGAAAATGTTCACGCCCAATCCAACGGATGGTTTAATGCCATGGAAGGTTATAGTTGTTGATGAGGGAATTCTATAATATCAAATTTGGACAATACACAGAGCAATAACTATACTATGAGCTTGGAGTAAATCGCGCGGGGCGCGAAAAAAAATACATTTAACTTCGGCTTCGCGCCTCCCTTCAGATGCTTTCGCGGCCCCCAGTTCGAGAGCCACTGCACTGAAATGTATATGGGATAGTACAAAGCTTGGTCGCTTTGGTCGCTGTATTCCGAGTAGTGTGCAGCTCGAATAGCCTTGATGTTGAGCGAAGTTTGCAGTTTTCCTGAAGTTCACCATCTCTTGACCGAGAGATTTGTGTTTTTGTCATAATTCAAACCCTTACTTCCACCGACATGATTAGCAAAAACTAAAATGACGGGTCTACCCCTAACTCCAGTATACAAATATTAGTGCGCTAAACCCTCTATGAATTTCAGCTTTCGATTTCCTCTTTTTGACATGAACTTTCATCCTTTATGGGTGATAGATATTAGGTATGATGATGATGATGAGTCATATAGCAGTCGCGAGCACTGATTGACTGGTTTTACCAACTACCGATTTGGAAACGCCTCACGTTACGATTTGAAACTCGTACCGTATAATGCGTAATGTGACAATCGCAACTAAGAAGGTTTGACCTAAACTATGGAAAGAGTGATTTCTTATGGATTTAATTGTTGCTCATACTTAGCCACAATGCCTTTATTTTGAATCTGGAGTACGCATGAAAGGAATGTAGGAAGCGTAGTCGTGACATATCAATGAACAGGCTTCAAAGCAAACGAATTGTCTGTTTAGTTGATACAGCCCAAATTATAGTCCACGCATCATCATTAAAAAAGCAGGTTGCATGTTAAGAATTCCAAGCAACCTTTCGCGGGCCGCACAGGATGGCTTCGCGGGCCGCATTTTTCCCGCGGGCCGCACTTTGCCCAGGTCTGAGCTTTAGTCATTTGTCTTTAAGTGATTTTTGAGGAAACCGCCGCGATAGCTCAGACTTCTTGAATCGGTACTTCCTACCCGGCGTTAATAAATACCGCAATGCACATGAATGAAGTGACGTAGCCAGCCAGGGTCGAAACAGCTTCCATGTTGAAACAACAAACACTTTTGTTTTAAAATGCCGATTTTATATCCTATCTTTCGCCATACATTTGCAATTTAGTATTTTGTTATTAGTGATGCCAATTAGCGACAATAGACTGTGTATAGCGGCACACGATCTGAGGTTACTGACATCTCTTCCAGCCCATGTGCTACTATCGACTGTGTGTGGTGTGAAGCAGGCCTGATACGCAGTAGGCTGGTGCGCCTGCTATCATCGCTGATCTGAATTACCGCTTCTCCAGCAGTAGCTTTACTTACTTTCTCCCCAATACTGTTAAATTTAGGTTGATTATCGTTTGTAATGTCATGCTGTTTTGGGGCTGACACGAAATAAATTCCAATTTGCGTGACGGGCGGCCTAACTGGCTGCGAATAAACTCTGTGACCAAATACTATTTTATTCAAATCCAATTTTTTTTTGACGGCAATAACTCCGCTTCTACTGGTTGGAATAGAATCAAATTTGAAGAACATCATTTTTATAGACAACAGAAAAATTTCACATTTTTCGTTATTTATTTTTATATAATAAATAGAAACTTTCTTCTCCCGTAGCCATGCGGCTACTGGTTGGAATTGAACCAAATTTGGTGTGTAGGCTTAAGTTAGGTAACCTAACAATTTTATCAAGTAGCCAGTACGATTTGAGGAAAAAAGTCATTTTTGAAGACCCCTAATGAACAGGGGTGTACGAGTTTTGAGCAAACGTTAAAAGGGTGTACCACGTCGAAAAAGGTTGAAGAGCACTGTTCTAGACGATTCGAGTCAGAGCGGTCATATAGTCGATTTCGAATCGTTATTAGATTTTACTCATCACTAACAATGGTACTATTTTGAATATAAACCAGCATCCAACCAGAATTTGGTTGTGGTCTAAATCGTAACTGAGAAATAGTGACTAGAATTATTGTATTGATATAATTTACCGCATATTTCCAATGTATGATTGATGATTCGTGATCACATAAAATAATTGGTAGGGACTTTAAATTTGATGGATCAATTGGTATGGATGTCTAATATATTCGAGGCACTATAAAGGCAATAGCACGATCTGCAAAGTTACTACATCCGAGGTAAATATCCGCCTTCCTGTCATATTGTCGGCCGGTGTGCTTCCCTGTTATCTACAAAAATAAACAAACGGCATAGTTGGATGACTTGCGTTAAAATATATTTTGTTTACTGAGCTGTTTGCGTGGCCCAACATTCGTAGTGTCATTCACTAATGTTAACCCATAAAATCTTGGTAAGTGCTACAATAACGTGCATACAACTAATCTGTTTCATATGTAATGTGAGACAAAAAGTATTCACATGATGTTTAATAATGAATGCCTATGGTGGACGAAGGAAGCCCTAGGTTTTGACTCGTTATAATGTGAAGCTTCTTGTAATAAAGTTGTAAGCCTCTGCAAAAGAAGTTTCAGTAGTGAACTAAGCACGTGGTATGCTCACGCGAAAAAAGATGTTATTTTTCCGCATATATACCTTGTTACATTTGTATGTCGTCTCTGCAAGCTCTATGTGAAGCATAAGGTCTCTAACTCACCACACAGTAGCCTACTGATTCTGCGTTAGACTACCAAGTAACCGGCGCCGAGGCTCGGCTCCAGTCCAACGCGACCAATACTGGTGCAGGATTACAGTTGACGCATGAACAAATCGACGTGTTTTGGCAGTTTTTACTAAGGGGTGAGCAAATAATAGATGTCGAGCGTTGTACTTGTGCAAACGATAGCATATATCCTCGCTTCCTGTTTTTTGTCGGAAAGTGCTACAGGAAAAGCACAGGCTGATGGATCATTTGAACTGCAGGAACTTTGGAATTTGACAAAATCTGTTAGAGCTCTTGTGTTTGACACAACATCCTCAAACACTGGTAAAAACTAAGGTGCGGTCCCGTTACTTGAAGAATTGATTAACAGAAAAGTTTTCTACAATGCCTGTCGCCATCATATTTATGAACTGGTCATCCGAGAGGTTTGGAAGTGTTTGTTTGGATCGACAGCCATAGGCCCTGAAAACAGGATTTTAATACCTTCAAGAAGAAGTGGAAACATATCGATAAATCAAGAAGCTATAAAACGCCGAAGTTTATTGAAGGCAGCTGGTTGGCGATGAAAGCTGATGAAGCAAAGCAAGAAATAATTCCACTGATGAAACCCAATGATGGAAAGCAGAAAGAAGTCTTGATAAGAGATGACTACAGAGAATGTGCAACCTTGGCGATTTTGGATGACAAATGTTGATCATCGTTTTTGCAAGCCTGGTGCTACTCATAGCGCTAGATGGACGAGTCAAGTCCTGTACTGTCAAAAAATGTTCATGTGGAGTGAGCAAATGGACTATTCTGAAGAGTTCATTGAAATGTTGGAACGGATCAATACATTCATTGCTTTGTTTTATGTTCCAGGTCGGTTGAAAACTGGTATTGCATGTGACGCACCTTGGAATGATCTCAAATTCCTTCATGACATGAAAAACGTTTCATTATGCGATCTCACTGTTGCTAATGTGGCATACAAGAAATTGCGAAAACATCATTGGTATCTAACTGGGGAAATGGTGGTATTTAACATGTTCTCGGCTAATCCAAAGATTCCTGACAAACTGAAGGATGCGATGGCTGCTAAATTGCTGAAAATGCCAATCCCTAAAAAAATTCGCAGAGGTATGCCTCTCAGTCTGATCTCTGACTTTGTCTCTGAGTCAATCAGTATGGTCGATTTGATTGGGCCAGAATCGTGGTTTCTATTTGATGCTATACATGTGGAACATGATTGGTTGAGTCTTCCAGTTTCAGAATGGCATACTGATCCGGATTTCGTGACTACTCAAGAATTTGTGAATACTGTTGAAGTAGTTAATGATGCAGCAGAGTATATGGTAGAATTGAATATCGACTATGCTGCGTTCAAAACGGATGACAAAAAACAGCGAGCGAGCCTCTTACAAGCTGTGGAAGATCACCAGAACAGATATGCAGATTTCTCGAAAGCAACCAGCATTTCATCCACCTGATTTATGTAATATTTTGCCGAGTTGATCTCTTTCTTTGCCTTATTTGTTCGTTTCCTGTGATGTTTATAATGTGTCTGTGAGTGGATGTTACATTTACAGTTGTATTCCTGCACATGGGGATCCAGGAAATTGATGAACAGTTCCGGGTAGGTTTGAGGGGTGTAGGATATGTGATCCAACAAAATAACTATCAGTTTTAGGTAGTTTTGAGCAGTTCTAAGGCAGTGGGGGACATGGAAATGATATCCTGAACTAGCAATGCCTTATATAGTGGGGTTTTGTAGCACTCCAAACCGCAACAGCTGCATAAATCCATGTTATATGTCACTTAAACTAGGCTAAGTAAAATCGTGACACTCAGATTTTAGGGGAATCCCCTATTTTCAGCTGCTACTCTTCCAGCTCAATGTGCACACGGATGCAGGGGACGAGTTACAAAAAAAGTAGCCAGAATATGTTTTTAAGGTATAAGGCATGGGAATCGGACTGAAAACCTGGACTTTTGGAAAGTCGATCAATTCTGAACAAGCCTAACCCACACACAGGTAGGCCAACCGCTAGATCATGGATTCTTGAAGAATGGGTCACCGTGTTCTCTGTGCTCTGTCAATTAGACAAGCTAACGCACTTTATATTTCTTTGAATTAAATTCTATTGACCATACAAGTTCCATTTTATTCCATTCCAGTTTTAATTGGAGTGGCGAATTTCATGGTGATGCTGTATATGCCTGCAATTTTGAAAAGTGACGTTCTTCCAATAAGGTGTTGTAACCGTTATTCAAGAATTGCAGCAATGTAGCCCACATCACTGTTACAATCAGCAAACAATTACCGCGATGTGAACTACTCAATATTAACTGACACCCCCATTCCAAGTAAGCAACAATTACTGATCAGATTGGATGCCTAATGTCTCCTTTGTAATCGTCTGCTTGACACTCATGTAATTATTACGCATCATTGCATAGTGCAGTAGTTCCCAACCGGGGAGGAATTCCCCCCTTGGGGGGAATTTTGCAATTTTTAGGGAGGAATTCCACTTTAGAATTGTAACGGATTTCCCAAATTGTTCATGTCCGAACTGTCATGTTGGCAACCAGTTATATCAGAACGTATGCTCCTTACAGCTGTTTTTTTTTGCTGAAAGCTTGTTCAAATGCTATTTGAAATCTCTTTCTCCCACACAAGTTCCCCCTTGTTTTTTTTTAAAAACTAGTTCAGATGTGCTGCAGTTCGCAAGACAATTTTGTATGCCAGCGACCGCCTCTCAATCAAATATATTCTAAGCGAGCAAATGTCGTGCCGAATCTATCACAACAAGGCCTCTAACGAAAGTATTTATCTTATATTTTCATGTCAACATTTTCATAAAGTGAAAAAATATTCCAACGTCATTGATTCAAGTCAAAGAGATCGCTAGCCTTGCTTTAATTTTAGTGAACAGCTACTCGATCGAAAAAATCCATGTTAAACTTGGTGCAATGTTGCCGAAACCGAATGAGTGTCCTAAATTTCAATGAGCTCAAGCAGGAAATCTGATCACGTGTATGTTATATATCAGGGTATTTATCAGGGCTGTAACCAAGTCACGAGAGGCTCCGAGTCACAAGTCAATTTCACTTTCATAGTTTTGACTCGAGTCAAGTCGAGTCATTTTCAATTTACCATTGAGTCAAGTCCGACGGTCCAAGTCACCGAGCATAGGGTCGAGTCCGAGTTATGGTATTATGACTCGAGTCCGAGTCCAATTCATTGTGTTGACTGCTCAGTTTCCAGTTGAAGTCTTGTTTAACTCACTTTTTATAACTCTGTTTGGTGATAATGAACGATTTTGATTTATAATATACTAATTTTCCTCACTTTGAGCAGTTTATTGTCGCATTTTCAAGTACCAGGACCAATAGACGAAATTCCAATAGGAAGGCCACTTTACTGTTCTTCGAAATTACAATGAAATGTCGGTCTTGGCCGTCTAGTCACGAGTCATATGGCTTGGTTCGAGTCATGTACAATGCCTCCAAGTCGAGTCAATACACATAGATTGTCTCTAGTCGAGTCGAGTCGTTTCCCTATTTTGAGAAAATGACTCGAGTCAAGTCGAGTCATCAGAAAATGCTATCCTGCTATATATGAAAATACCAATATTGTTGGCCAAATGCATAAGCAAACTTGAGAAAAAAAATCGCGAGACCAGTAAATTTATGCATAGGCCCTACTGATTTTTCACAGCAGTTATATTAGCGATTGGTGCATGATAAGCCGAAAACACAAATGGAAGTATGGGGGTCTGTTGAGTCAATCCTTCCAGAATTAGTTTGATTGGGACCAAGACCATTTGTTTTTGGAGGTCTACAAAGTTTTGTTACAGCCCTGCTAGCAACAAACACTATGTACCTCCCGTCTTATTCCTCGGTCAACAGGTGATTGCGCGGTCAAAATGACCTTTTTTAATCATCGGGCAGATTTCTCCTAAGGGGGGAATTTTGGCTCAAATTTCGGCCAAGGGAGGCACGAGATGAAAGAGGTTGGGAACCACTGGCATAGTGAAATTCGTTAATATACATTTTAATAATATATTCATAGTGAAAATATATTAAAACCCTAAGCTTTTAGAGCTGAAACTTTTCAAGGGCAATCGTCAGCAAATGAAGAATTTCAAAAACATGCATCTAGCTACATTGCCTACAACCAATTATGACGTCATAGGAACAAACAACATGAAATACAGGCAAAGCGCGAGCGCGGCTAGTGGCCAATTTTCAGATTCACTAAAAATTCCTTCTGCTGACACAAGCGCGGTCGGTGGATTTTAATATAAGTCGATTCCAGTGCAAACAGATGGAAATTAGTGCGGCCTCTGCCTAATATAGAAAATCTTTCATCGCAATAGTTTTTAGCGCAAGTTACATTCTCAGCCAAATGCTTGCCGATGGCAGAGTTCATGGCCATGGCATGATTACGTTCTAGTAATCGCAGATCAGTTTCGGCTGCGTCTTCGCGAGAGTCTAGTGTGTTTGATCTAATAACGCTCGGAACATGTTGTTTGATGCGTTCCTGCAAGCGCTGAGTTGTTCTTCCCAGGTACCGACAATCACAGTGGCACTGGAAATCATAGACTATATTGCTTTGTTGACAAGCAGGAAGAACATCTTTGCGCGTTGCAGGAAGCAATTGTTTGGTGGTAAACACATTAGTTTTTACGTCACCGTAATAACGATTTACAGCAGAAATCAATTGCTTTTCAAACCGGGAAGAGATGGTGCCCAGTCACGGTAAATGTATATATACATTTTCCTCAGACCGTGTGTTCGTGTTTTGTGATTTGTTGGGATTGAAATTCCTGAGTTTTCTGTCAACAAAACTCTTGATGATGTGTTCGGGGTACCCGTTATCGATTCGAATTTTGCGGATATATTCTAGCTCCGCGTTTAATTTTTCCTCCGAACGAATCATCAAGGCTCTGTTCACCAACGTGCCAATCAAATTTAGTTTACGGCGATTCGGGCTGAAAGAATTCCAGCGTATATAATGCCCTGTAAACGTTGGCTTCCGGTAAATCGAAGTGACAAAGCTAATATCCCGTTTTTCCACTAGAACGTCTAAGAATGGTAACGAGTTAGCACGCTCTTTTTCATATGTGAATTTTAAAGACGGGTGTAGAGAATTCAAGTTATCAAAAAAGTCATCGAACTCCGTCTCATTTTGACAGATAACGAAAGTGTCGTTGACATAGCGACGGTACATGAATGGAGGCTTGGTTTCATCTGCCGCGAAAAGTCTGTTTTCATGGAATCCCACATATATATTGGCTAAAATCGGGCCAAGAGGGCTACCCATAGCTACACTGTCGGTTTGCATGTAGATGGTATCGTTAAAACTAAACTCAACAGAGCAAGTAGCCGTATTAAGAAGTTCAACGAACACTTTACGCGAGAAGGAAGGTGGTGCTAAATCACCACCATCATATAGCGCGTCCGCACAGATATCAATGGTCTCCTTCAGCGGCACGTTCGTGAAGATACTAACGATATCATATGAACCGAGAAACATATTCGAGTTTGGAAGGTCGGTTGTTTTCATCTCGTGCGCGAATGTAAACGAATCAGCGACGCAATGCGAGTAGTTAGGTAAATGTGCGGAATGTGCCCATTCGCGATTTATAATAAACAAACAAAGATTATCAATATAATAAGTATTGAAAGAATTAGCTCATTCTCAGTTTTGCAGCAATACTCGAGGGGAATTCCCTTCTGACTGTGCGGCAATTAAAAAAAGGGGGATTGACGCTAGAGAGAAAACGAACAAAGAATCTCGATTGACCTTTGTACTCAGACATGAGACTTGAGTACTTCTACTTGTACTTTTCCACTCCTGATTCTACCTCGCCTGACCTCTGGTACACGAGACTTGTATATTTAGTATTTTTTTAATGGGGCTTGATAATAGCTACCTGTCCTGACCTATCGGTCCGTGGTCAATCCAAGGACGAGTCTTGGGAATAATTGCCTGTCAAATCTCCTGGATGACTTGTCGATCCGCGTTTGATTCAATTTCGTGTACGGGGGGGTCATAGGAATAATTGCCGGTCGTGACGTCAGTATAGTTTTCTTCCGATCCATGAGATCCTGGACGGGGGTTGATAATAGTTGCCTGCCCTGACCCGTCGTCTCGTGGTCCAATTTCGTGGCTTGGGAGCAATAACCCGTCAAACTGGTTGACTCGTCGTTCCGCGGTTGATTCAATTTCGTGTACGGGGGGTCATAGGAATAATTGCCGGTCGTGACGTCAGTATAGTTTTCTCCTGATCCGCTAGATTCTGGTGCGTGTTTTAGGTGTCCATACGTTCGGGTGTGTAAAGTGATGCTTGTGGTCTGTCTCATACTGTCGTACTTGTCCGCCTTTTGCTTTTTTGTTGACTTAAATAGTGAGGAGAAATGATCTGTTATGATTATAAATATGTGTGTCATTTCGAGTCATACCGAGAATCAGATTAAATATAGTAGAAATTTGTATTAGGCGCCCCGACACGGATTGACTTATATAAAGTAGCATTATGAATATATAATAAGTAATTAAACAAATAGCTGATTCTCAATTTTACGCGCATCAACGTGTTAACTGTCGGCATTACATACCTAGTAATCGGTATATCGATCACGAGCTCACCACGCACTTGTCGTTCGAGGGCGAATAATTTCGCTGCAGACAGTCACTTGTGTCCGCGTGTACCGTAACATATCCTCAACACTTGTTATGCCAACACCTCCACGCATATTTACAATATCCCAGCAAACACGAGATATATTTCGGACATGTTCGGATATCTTTTTGTTATCCTAATTATCTCAAAATTGTGTTTGTGCATATCTTGTCCGGAAACGTATCTTGAGTACATCTTTTTCTTATCCAACAAATTTCGTCAAAATGCCGAAAATACATTTGTGAGGAATCAAATTCGATTATTGTTTCCTTTTATGGTATAATTTATCTATACTATCAATTTTATTGATGTCTTACTCTTATGGGGTGATATGTCACCATAATTGCCACTATCGAATCATAGCAATTTACATCGTTGTAAATTGCTATGATCGAATGTTTTTCCTTTTGTCACACGCCGCTTTCACGTGATTTTGTAGATATTTTGATTCTTGGCCATCCCAAATTTTGGAATCCGAATCCAGGCGGCAATTTGAAAATCTTATGAATTCTGGGTAACCCGAAAAACTGCTGCCAAAATAATGCTATACTATTTGATAGTTCAATAGAAAAATCCTGCTACAATCCGACTATCAAAGCAAATTCAGAATCCGGATCTACTCCGGCTACGCTGAAAATCATCCGGCTGCTCATCCGTACTCCGTAGTGTAGCCGTCTAGCCGTCGTAGCCGAGTGACTCAATGGCTTGAGGCACTTTCTCCCCACGCGAACACCCGTTTCGGCGCGCAGGTTTCAAACCGCCAGACAAAAGACAGAAGCGCTCTGATAATGGCGGCTTGCAGTGCAGATATCGTCGTCGTTTTGGTTTTAGTAGCGTTTAGGGAAATCGCAGTTAATCGAGGCTAATCCAAGCATATTTCTATATAAGAATACCGAAAACTTCACTGTGCAAGGTAATTTATATATGCTTCTTATATAATCATAGTGAAGGATTTGCTGTAAATGAATATAGGTGGGTATTAGTCGATCAATAAATCGAGCAATCATTTGCTGTTGTGCTTTTTGTTGAACAAGAACAACCGGTTGCTGTTGCTGTAATACATAAAAGCTGGAAAACCGATGTAGAAGTGATCTCATTGATTCCTAGCTTATATCTTATGAATTGTGAATTGTGCGAAATTGTTTGTATCTATAATAGAATTGCATGGCTGGTGGTTGCGTAAGAATGCAAATAGCACGGTAAGGCCAAGAACAAAAAGCAACCATAATATGATAATCGCAATTGGTCTCTGTATAAAAGATACAGATGAAATGCTCATCCAGTAAGTTATAAACTCAGAATTAGCGTACTGTTTTCCAAGTGGGCCTACCTTGCCATCTACATTATCCATCTGTTTTAGATGTACGGAGCGTAGCTTTTAGTGATATAATAAAAGTTGCGGAGAGTAGTGGCTTGCCCACGTCTTTGTCATAGTCTGGACTGAAAATGAAGCGCAGCGGCCAAAACGAAAACGTCAGCGGAACAAACAATTTTTGAATAGTTCGGCGTCAACTGATGGTCAAGGTATACCCTTTTATTCTGTGCAATATGGTATATATATATGTAAAACGTTTATAATTTGTAGATGATGTTTTCCTGCAAGGAAGAAACGTAATCCAAGTATTCAGATACAAGACATGCCAATTTCAAGAATGCGGTCATCTTATGATTCTGGCAAGCAGGAGTGATATCAATGATGCTCGCAATGCAAGTTTGCCATCATTAGCGAAAAGAGTGTTCAAGAATGGCATAATCCCATCATTGAATGTAACGGCCAGAGATCTAAGTCCTGCAGTAAGTTCCTAGCACTTTGATGCGTTCTCGAATTTGAGAATAAAGTCTCGCTGTTTTTCAGATGCTCCTTCATTTGAAATCATCGCTGAACTACAAAATTTTGACCATCAACAACGCGGCCTGTCATAAAGTAATGGTAAGTTTATCACATAGGAAGATCAATCCAACTTCCTTGCAATCGAATCCTTTTTAGCTTGTGCATCAAAGACATAAAGTTGCAGAAAAACCAGATGATGGATTTCCTCAGACATCATATCGACAATTACTCCAAAAGACCTCAATCGAGTGCCCCAATTTTGCTGAAAGATATAATTGAAGATCCCTGTGAAACCTTGTCACAGCTGGAACACCTTTGAACAACGGCAAAGTCTGAACTGGTATGTTTTTGTTTCTCATTCGAACAAAGCGATTGACAGTCTGAATCAGGGGTGTCCGCCGAAACCAAGGAATCATTTTCAGACACAGCAGGGGTCCTTATCGAAATTAGTTCTATTATCCAAAATTGCCAATGTGATTTATTGCGAAATCGCAAAGTCAACCAAGCCTTTGATGAGCGTGACCATGAAATTTATGATGTAGATGGTTTTATCTAGAATGCCCATAAATGGTTTTATCTAGAATGCCCATAAATGTCATTGTTAATTCTGGTGCAAACCATTAATGCAAGGCAGTACCATCTGTATTGTGTACCACTAATATAATGTTGTTACAGGTAGCCGCTTTAATGGGATTCCGGGGTGTACAATTGCCGGAAACTGTCGAAAATATGATGACCAGCATAGCTGTAAAGAAAGTATGGAAATCCTAGTCTTAAGGGTCAAAAAAGCAAGAGTGACACTTGAAAAGACTATTTGACGTAAGTTATCAACGGTTATTGACGGAAATTGAACGTAATCAACGTAAAAAAAGTTGAGCCAAAGCCTCGATTTTTCAACATTTTAATCGTTTGACGTCATATGTCGTCACTGATGTGCAAAGTTATCTACTTTAGTACTCTAGTTGTTGACGAGTTTTGTTCGTTGTCTGATGGCTGATGTATAGTATGCCATGACTGTGACTGGACAGTGGATATCTTCATCTAATTATATCTCTTTTTAGAAGCATGCAGATCGGCTCATCCTGACCTCGAGATCCCAGATAAAAGAACTAAAGATCAGGTTGCAAGATCTCTAACTGTTGCTGGATCTTGCAAGGTAATTTTGTTATTAAGTTTGATGATTGTGTGGTGTGACAGTTGTGTCTTTTATGATATGAGTGGACTGTAAGTGAATTGTTCTTGCCGCTCATCTTCAGAACATTGTATATCAGTGGTCCCCAAACTTTACGAGAAAATTTACGTGACAATTTCCCTCCGCGGGTCGCATTTGTCTCGCACGGGGAGAATAAAATTTAATTTGAATAACTCTACATCATGTTGATTTACAAAATAATTTTAAGCAACTTCGATTTTGGTTCAGACAATAACCTGTCTAAAAAATCTTATACTCTGGGAATTAAAATATTCGAAAATTTCTGGATCGTGTGAATTTTTGGAAGGTACTTTGCAGTCATAAAAATTGTCTCACAGACCCCAGTTTGCGAACCACTGCATATATTTACTATGCCGTACATGGAATGAGCGATCATTATCACATCAGCCTCTCACAGGCAACTATTACCATATTAATAATAAAATGATAATGTAAAGAACAATCTTCATCCCGTGCCGAAACGATAGGTTTTGAAATCCGTTCCCAGCAGCACGTCTTCATGACGCCAATAGCATGAAAATCTTCTCTATAATGACAGGCATTATTGAACTTGAACAGGTTCTGGTTTATCATCTTGAAAGCGTAACTGCGTTAATTATATCTTCAGTGTAAAAGTAAAGGTCATGTCGCTTTTGAAAGAGGGCTTGAGGTCTTTTGGTTAATGTAACTCAGATCACCATCCCATTTTACCCACAACCAAACACATAACGACTTCTGTTCTACAGTGATAATAATCAATTGTAGTAATTTACTCATTTATGTTATAGGGTGGCGATAAAGAAGATAACAGGAGCAAGGCTGTCATCACAGAGTCTGACAATTCCGACAACGATTTCGAACTTATGCTTAGGCAGCAATATTTGCTGAAGTGATTGCGAAGTTCTGTGCTGATTTAATACACGAACAAAGCCATGCATGATTTGTAAAATCATCAGTCAGTCTTCATTGATAAGGGCAGTGCAGGATGTGGCAGGTCCAGGTACCCAACCAGGGTCAGGGGTCACCTAGGGTCAGGGTTCATCTAGGGTCAAGCAAGATATCATGACAATGTCATACAGGTATCTTTGAAGATGTCCTATATATGTGCAAATGTGTCGACAGATTTATATAAACAATACATATGACTAGATATATTTTGAAGTAGTTGAGTCATATACAAAATATATCTGCAATATATTCTGTGTTTGCTGGGATCATACTAAGGAACTATTGCTTCGGCAGCCACGCACTGTCGCTCGAAGTCGACAAATTTCGCTGCAGACAATGAGTTGTACTCACGTGTGCCGTAACATATCCTCAACACATGTTATGCCAACACCGCCCGAGCATATTTGCAGCATCATACTGCAAATATATTGAATCGGCGAAGTGTTACCATCAGAAAATTGCTGCGTCACACCTTCGAGCCTCGCATTTCCCGCTCGGTAACTGCGAGTACGATGTCAGATTCAAGTGACGAATCGGGGTAGCTTGCTTCATCGGGGGTGGACTGGCCTTATTTGGCTGAAACGCGCTCGGTGGTGCAATAATGGGAATGAATTGTGACAGATCATACTCGGGTTGCCAAGTCCAAAAAATCCGGCTAGCACGTAAAGTCCTGTTATTTTCACATGTGGTGAGGGCAAAATACAGCATAAATCCGACTTTCAAGGCCATTTGGCCGCATCCAGACTGGCTTCGCTGAAAACTGATGAAATCTGCGCCGGGTCCGGAGATGTTTCGTGACCTCCCCCGTCCAGACGAGATTGTTCTGCTGTAATATAGGTGTCGTTGTATAATAATTTACGTACAAGGAGACTTGGTATCGCCCCTTTGGCGGAATTCTGTTTGATTCGTCTGCACAGGTGTTATTAGTGCGATCAGATTTGGCACCTCAAGGAGTATATTGGTATAAATCACACAACGATGACAATAACTTTACCGGTCAACAATGTACGTAAATCAGCTATGATCAATCGAGCGTGACACAATCGCTGTCAGTCATCAATCTGCGACTTGACAAAACTCGCGTTTTCGGGTTGACAGCAACACAGTGCGATATATTTGATGTCCCTATCGACCCTCCTATTTAAATAGGGTTACCATGCGGCCTCATTTAGGGGAGCATATGTCCTCCATTTCCCAGATATGTCACCCAATTCGCCCAAATGTACTCTCTTTCAGTCAATTTGTCCTCCTTGTTAGCTTAACATATCCAAAAAACACCACGAGTAACGCAAAATGTGGGCCTAGATTACGAAAGTCGGGTATGTAGCCAAATCGGAAAAATGACGCTATGATGATATTGTGCAGGCTATTACGTGGATACGGGGCCTGTGTAACCATGTGAATAGTAAAATCGCCCCAAACTCCCGTGAAAAAAGATCGAGCGCAATCGACCATGTCGGGCCCACCTTAGTACAGCCAAATGATCCCATGTCGTACCGAGAATAGCCGGGGTGGTGGTACATCATTCTCACAAGATGTAGGCTACTTTGGAATGCGTGTGAAATCGTCATCGTCCGCTACTCGACTAAAGCAGAATATAGCTTTGAAGTACTCAAGTAAAAGTAGCTTTAAAAGAAATGTCGTGAAATCGCTTTCCATCCTAATTATAAAGAGTAGGCCCCCATAAAACTATCGAGTCAAAATGTAGTTTCGAAGCGATCCGGTAATTTGTGAATCTTATTTATGGGTTGCACGGTGTGTTCATTGATTAGAGAGGAGACACGGCGGTGCCTGTATAACAAGGCTGTTCTCAAATCCACATTTTCTTCGTTATTATCGGCGAGATATGGCTTTGCAGTGACATTGCGGTCTTTAAAATATATTGGTTAAATACGATTTATCCCTCATATATGGGGATCAACGGGTGAGTAATGTATCGATTCAGCAATTCGGGGGCCCCAAGTACTTAATTTTCTTATATCCGGCCCCGCCGACTGAAGGAGTTGCCCGCCCCCTTGTATAACACATATGTAAATGATACAATAGCGACAGCTAGCGGTTGTCAATCATCCATAAATATACAGCTAACCAGTAATACAGCCCTCAAGGATAAACTAGGAATATTTCTGTGAGTCGCCTCGATTGACCCATGCGGCAAGTTTAGACACGAACGTATTTTGAGGTGTGATATAATACTAGTAATTGTACTGTATTTTTCCACGCACACATACCACAATCGAAAACGGGGTTCGCCCGTCTGATCCCCAGCGTTTGCCTTTAACAAAAGTATCGGGTATAAGTGACCACGCCAAGTCTCCCCACCGCTTTCGAGTAGGTATTCGGAAAGACCGAATCGTGATCACCTCCATACAAGGCACAATAGCTCTGCGTGCAGCGACCTATTTGCGGGCTGTGCATGTGTTGTTAGCGCAATCAGGTTTAACACAGCAAGAACGTAGTCATTTGAGGATGAATAAAATCTTACCCCACAACGATACCAACTTTACACCCCTCAACGACTCCAGCGGTATGTAATTATGTGGATTTCATATTTTTATGAAAAAAGCTAATCGACCATAAGATACTGTTACGTGCCAAGGTGCCATCCTTTTTGACAAAGGTACGTTATCGTTGTGTTTTCACACATCCTCGGGTTAGGTGTGAGAAAAAAAGCTACGTTTATCGTATGGAAGGTGCGGTAAACGATCGGTGCATGTTTTGAAAATCTCCATTTGCTGACGATTGCCCTTGAAAAGTGTCAGCTCGAAAAGCTTCGGGTTTTAATATATGTTCACTATGAATATATAATTAAAATGTATATTAAAGTTCTGTACCCCAAAGAGTCTCTTGGAATTCGTTACTCAAACGGCGCTTTATGATTTTATCGGATTCGTTTGAACGAGAACCTTGTATATTCAATTAAATTGATCAACGTCAGACAGGCTGGTAACTAAGTTACACTTTGGAATGGTCGAACTATTTAAAGATTTAATTAAACTGCATGGCTTGACATTAATGACACAAGTGGTGTTTGGAGTCATGAGAAGAATGACAGGTTGTCAGTCATGGATCGTACCCGCTAAAACAGTTTCAGGTGTGAAACTGTACTATGATAGTGTAGTTGCTTCGAGAATAATAGGTTTAGAAGTACCGTTACAGTATTTTATTAGTTCTAAAAATGTTAAGCCAGGGATTATAAAATTCTACTGGAACTGTAATTTTCAATGTATAATGCGCAAAATTAACCGATTTTTTGTCCTAAAGTAGGGGGTGCGTATTATACATGGGTACAACCCAGCAAACACAGAATATATTGCATATATATTGTGTATATGTCTCAACTACTTCAAAATATATCTAGTCATATGTATTGTTTATATAAATCTGTCGACACATTTGCACATATATAGGATATCTTCAAAGATACCTGTATGACATTGTCATGATATCTTGCTTCACCCCAGATGACCCCTGACCCTAGGTGACCCCTGACCCTAGTTAGGTACCTGGACCTGCCACATCCTGCACTGCCCTTATCAAGGAAGACTGACTGATAATTTTACAAATCATGCATGGCTTTGTTCGTGTATTAAATCAGCACAGAACTGCGCAATCACTTCAGCAAATATTGCTGCCCAAGCATAAGTTCGAAATCGTTGTCAGAATTGTCAGACTCTGTGATGACAGCCTTGTTCCTGTTATCTTCTTTATCGCCACCCTATAACATAAACGAGTAGATTAGTACAATTGATTATTATCACTGTAGAATAAAAGTTGTTCTGTGTTTGGTTGTGAGTAAAGTGGGATGGTGGTCTTGGTTGTGAGTAAAGTGGGATGGTGGTCTAAGTCACATTCACCAAAAGACTTGAAGTCCTCTTTCAAAAGCGACATGACCTTTACTTTTACACTGAAGATATAATCAACGCAGTTACGCTGTCAAGATGAGACACCAGAACCTGTTCAATAATGCCTGTCATTTTCATGCTATTGGCGTCATGAAGTGACTGCTGCTGGAAACGGATTTCAAAACCTATAGTTTGGGCACGGGGTGAAGATTGTTCTCCACATTATTATTTTAATATTAATATGGTAATAGTTGCCTGTGAGAGGCTGATGTGATATTGATCGCTCCTTCCATGCACGACACAGCAAATATATGCAGTGGTTCCCAAACTGTGGTCAGCGAGACAATTTTTATGACTGCATAGTACCTTCCAGAAATTCACACGATCCAGAAATTTTCAGAGATTTTAATTCCTCGAGTATAAAAATCTTTAGACAGGTTATTGTCTAAACCAAAATCGAAGTTGCTTAAAATTATTTTGTAAATCAACACAAAGTAGAGTTATTCAAATTAAATTTTAATCTCCCCGTGCGAGACAAATGCGACCCGCGGAGGGAAATTGTAAAGGTCTGTCTCGTAAATTTTCTCGTTAAGTTTGGGGACCACTGATATACAATGTTCTGAAGATGAGCGGTAACAACAATTCACTTACAGTTCAATAATACCATCAAAGACACAACTGTCACACCACACATGCTTAACTTAACAACAAAATTACCTTGCAAGATGCAGCAACAGTTAGAGATCTTGCAACCTGATCTTTAGTTCTTTTATCTGGGATCTCGAGGTCAGGATGAGCCGATCTGCATGCTCCTAAAAAGAGATATAACTAGATGAAGATGTCCACTGTCCAGTCATGGTATATTATACATCAGACAACGAACAAGTTTCATTGATATAAGAGACTGTTGGAGGTATAGAATTCCAATATACTATTGAATAATATATTCATATTGCAATATTCATATTGCAATATGCATAATGCACATTGCATATTGCAATAATATATTCAATTGCAGCTGAATATTGTCTGCTAAAACTCATTAGCAACTAGAGTACTGAAGTAGGTAACTTAGCACATCACGACATCAGTATTCTTATTACCAAATATGACGTCAAACGATTAAAATGTTGAAAAATCGAGGCTAGGGCTCAACTTTTTTTTACGTTGATTACGTTTAATTTCCGTCAATAACCGTTGATAACTTACGTCTAATAGTCTTTTCAAGTTTCACTCTTGTTGTTTTGACCCTTAAGACTAGGATTTTCATACTTTCTTTACAGCTATGCTGGTCATCATATTTCCGGCAATTGTACACCCCGGATTCCCATTAGAGCGGCTACCTGTAAAACATTATATTAGTGGTACACAATACAGATGGTACTGCCTTGCATTAATGGTTTGCACCAGAATTAACAATAACATTTATGGGCATTCTAGATAAAACCATCCACACCATAAATTTCATGGTCACGCTAATCAAAGGCTTGGTTGACTTTTCGATTTCGCAATAAATCACATTGGCAATTCAATTTTTGATACGGTAATAGAACTAATTTCGAAAATAACCCCTGCTGTGTCTGAAAATGATTCCTTGGTGTCAGCGGACACCCCTGATTCAGACTGTCAATCGCTTTGTTCGAATGAGAAACAAAAACATACCAGCGCAGACTTTGCCGTTGTTCAAAGGTGTTCCAGCTGGGACAAGGTTTCACAGGGATCTTCAATTATATCTTCCAGCAAAATTGGGGCACTCGATTGAGGTCTTTTAGAGTCATTGTCGATATGATGTCTGAGGAAATCCATCATCTGGTTTTTCTGCAACTTTATGTCTTTGATGCACAAGCTAAAAAGGATTTGATTACAAGAAAGTTAGATTGACCATCATATGTGATATACTTACCATTACTTTATGACAGGCCACATTGTTGATGGTCAAAATTTTGTAGTTCAACGATGATTTTAAATGAAGGAGCATCTGAAAAACAGAGAGACTTTATTCTCAAATTCGAGAACGCATCAAAGTGCTAGGAACTTACTGCAGGACTTAGATCTCTGGCCGTTACATTTAATGTTGGGATCATAGATCATGCCATTCTTGAACACTCTTTTCGCTAAATGATGGCAAACTTGCATTGCGAGCATCATTGATATCACTCCTGCTTGCCACACTTTCATTGCCAGAATCATAAGATGACCGCATTCTTGAAATTGGCATGTCTTGTATCTGAATACTTGGATTACGTTTCTTCCTTGCAGTGCAGGAAAAACATCATCTACAAATTATAAACGTTTTACATATATGTACCATATTTCACGGAATAAAAGGGTATACCTTGAGTCCTTGACCATCAGTTGACGCCGAATTATTCAAAAATTGTTTGTTCAGCTGACGTTTTCGTTTTGGCCGCTGCGCTTCATTTTCAGTCCAGACAATGACAAAGACGTGAGCAAGCCACTACTCTCCGCAGCGTTTATTATATCACTAAAAGCTACCTTCAATACATCTAAAACAGATGGATAATGTAGATGACAAAGGTAGGCCCACTTGGAAAACAGTACGCTAATTCTGAGTTTATAACTTACTGTATGAGCATTTCATCTGTATCTTTTATACAGAGACCGATTGCGATTATCATATTATGGTTGCTTTTTATTCTTAGCGTTACCGTGCTATTTGCATTCTTACGCAACCACCAGACATGCAATACTATTATAGATACAAACAATTTCACACAATTCACAATTCATAAGATATAAGCTAGTCTGAATCAATGAGATCACTTCTACATCGGTTTTCCAGCTTTTATGTATTACAGCAACAGCAACCGATTGTTCTTGTTCAACAAAAAGCACAACAGCAAATGATTGCTCGATTTATTGATCGACTAATACCCACCTATATTCATTTACAGCAAATCCTTAAAGTAAGGTTGGAGTAAGTTGATATCCAGAAAATGTGCTCATGATTAGCCGCACAAGTTCTATAGTTTATTAGTTGGTTTGATATGAATCAAAGAATTAAATTCAGACATAGCCGCCCAGTTATGATATGGTCACCATATTACCAGAAAGACTAGACTAGTTCAAAAGTTATACACTACAAAAAAAAATTAGACAAGTTTGGTCTCAAATCGATTTTTTAGCAGAAAAAGTCTTAAAGACAAATTAGTCTTACCAAGTACTTTCTGTCTTAAAAGTAATACCGGAACTGATCGAAAATAGTAGGGGTGGTTTGGGGGCATCCATTTCAATGTTAGGGTCTGAGCGAAGGGGAAGCATGAGAGAGACCAGAATTTGCAGTGTCGGGATGATACTGTACTAAGGAGTTTACTAGATATTCACTAGATATAGTTATCAAGGTACATGCCACTTACTACTCACATGCACTATTCAGATCAATATATATATGGTTGCCCGAGTCGAAAATAGCATTTATGGTGAGTGGGTGGTAAAATGAGACCATCAGTGAGACTGAAATTGTTGAAAATGAGACCAAATCCTCCTCATTTCTTAAATTTGAGACCAAATTTGTCTAATTTTTTTTTGTAGTGTATCGTATTACCTCAAGTCAAGTCCTTAACTATGATTATATAAGAAGCATAGCCTATACAGTGCAGTTTTCGGTATTATTCTATAGAAATATGCTTGGATTAGCCTCAATTAACTGCGATTTCCCTGAACGCAACTAAAACCAAAACGACAACGATATCTGCACTGAAAGCCGCCACTATCAGAGCGCTTCTGTCTTTTGTCTGACGATTTGAAACCTGCGCGCCGAAACGGGTGTTCGCATGGGAGAAAGTGCCTCAAGCCATTGAGTCACTCGGCTCCGACGGCTAGACGGCTAGATGGTTTTCAGCGTAGCCGGAGTGGATCCGGATTCTGAATTTGCTTTGGCAGTCGGATTGTAGCAGGATTTTTCTATTGAACTTTCAAATAGTATAGCATTATTTTGGCAGCAGTTTTTCGGATTACCCAGAATTGGAAATTCATAAGACTTTCAAATTGCCGCCTGGAGCCGTAATGGATTCGGATTCCAAAATTTGGGATGGCCAAGAATCAAAATATCTGCAAAATCACGCGAAAGCGGCGTGTGACAAAAGGAAAAACATTCGATCATAGCAATTTACAACGATGTAAATTGCTATGATTCGATAGTGGCAATAATTACGGTGACATATCACCCCATAAGAGTAAGACATCAATAAAATTGATAGTAGACAAATTATACCGTAAAATGAAACAATAATCGAATTTGATTCCTCACAAATAAATTTTCGGCATTTTGACGAAAGTTGTTGGATAAGAAAAAGATGTATTCAAGATACGTTTCCGCACAAGATATGCATAAACACAATTTTGAGATAATTAGGATAGCAAAAAGATATCCGAACATGTCCTGAATATATCTCGTGTTTGCTGGGAACAAGCATTGAAAATAATCTCCTTCGATGAAAAACTTGAAATCACACCTTCATGTTTTTTCCAATCGCACATCACTTTCGGCCATCATGCCCGGTAATTCGTAATATCAGTGTAACGCGCTGCCAATTTGCTAGAAGCGTGTTGCCATGTAACGGGAGCCGTGTGCACACTGCACAGCACGCGACCGCCGGTTGAGTTGCCTTTAGCATGCGATCGAAATGAGGTAATTGCTTGCTGCACGCGCGTGCAAAACAAAATGACACCTTTACTGAAACAAAACTATAGTGTGAATGCAGGGTGCGTGCTATACATGGGTACAGGCTTTTGCCCAGAACCATTCGTGAAATTGTGAACGCTTCCAATAACAAAAACGAAACACAATCGCAGAACATTGAAATAGCATGTGGCAATACGGTCATCAAAGATCCTGATGTTGTAGCAGAAAAGTTCAACCATCACTTTTGCCAGATTGGTCCAGAGCTAGCATCTTCTATACCTCAAAGCCCGCATGATATCCTATCATTCATGAAGCCTCGCTCCATGAACTCCATCTTTATGGAGCCGACCGACGTAGGAGAGGTAGCAACGATATTATCTGGAAAGAAGGACATAAAAGCAGTAGGACCTGACTCAATAACAATCTACTTCATAAAACTAGTATTTAATATTATAGGAGATACAATTTGTACGTTGTTCAATGGCTCCATGAACTTGGGTATTTTTCCTAGTGCTCTAAAAACTGCCAGGGTTATTCCAGTTCATAAAAAGGCTGCAAAAATTCAATGTCTAATTACCGTCCCATATCTATATTCTGTCAAACCTTTCCACTCTATATGAGAAATTGCTAGATTATAGGCACAAGAAATTTTTTGAATTGCAATCGGTATTCACTCCATCTCAATTTGGCTTTAGATCGTGTCATAACAATAACCATGCCACCCTATCAATTGTGACAAATTACTACAAAATTATTAAAGATAAAAATGTTGGCTGTAGTATCTTTATTGATCTTCGGAAAGCCTTTGATACTGTGAACCACGAGATACTGATACGAAAACTAGAGCATTATGGAATTAGAGGGATTGCCAAGTCCCTGCTCACGAACTACCTTGTAAACCGTAAGCAGTTTGTGAAATTGGGTCTGTCAAAATCGGTACAAATGGATGTAGAGTGTGGAGTGCCTCAGGGCTCAGTTTTAGGACCGACCCTATTTTTGATCTACATCAATGATATTATTAACCGTTCCTCCTTTTATACTACACTGTTTGCCGATGATACCCATCTTTTTCTTTCATCCGATACTATAAGCAACCTACAAAGTTCTGTGCAGAGAGAACTTACAAAAGTCTCTCAATGGCTTGCTGCTAACAAATTAAGTTTAAATACCGATATAACTGTGATGATGCTCTTTAATACTGCGTCTGATAACCTTACTGTGAATCTAAATAATAACTGTATCTCACTGTGTGACTCAGCAAAATATCTTGGAATCATCATTGACTCTAAATTGTCATGGAAACCGCATATTGCTCATACCATAACACAGCTTTCTAGATGTGTAGGTGTAATGACAAAACTCAAGCACATAGTTCCTAGATCTGTGCTTAGGACAATTTACTTTTCGCTTTTTTACTCGTATGTACAGTATGGCATAATTGTATGGGGAATGCTTGTACTTCACATTGTTCTAAAATTCGTACCCTGCAAAACCGAGCCATGCGTTTGATGGCTGACTTGCCCCATCGAACAAGATCATCCCAGTACTACCGCAAATACAATATTCTAAAATTTGACGATATTTTTACATTTGAAGTAGCTAAATTTATGCATCAATATTTTTCAAATGAATTGCCTCCTGTGTTTAATGATTTCTTCGTCCTTGCTCAAACTGTTCACTCACACAATACCAGATTTTCTTCCCAAGGCAACATCTATTTTCATCGACCCACCAGTAGCCTCTCAAAGAAATCGATCGACTAATGCCGGTCCTGTCATATGGAATGCTATACCCACTTCAATACGGGACCTCCCATACCACTCCTTCAAAATGGAATTATCCAGTCACCTCATCTCCCAATACCAATGATCCGCTTGCCTCCCACCAAATTTGTAGTTTCTTTAGTATTTTATTTTTATGCTGAGCTTAATTGATTGATCCCAACCAATGCATCCAAATTTATAACACAATATCTGTATTTGTTAATGCAAGGTGCGATCAGACTAGTTGACCCTACCCAGAGTCATATCGGTCACACCCTGTCCTATACCGTAAGTTCATTTATTGTTGTTGCATGTGCCAATGATGTTTTCTTTACGGTTGGACAAATCAATAAATCTCTCTCTCTCTCTCTCTCTCTCTCTGCATGCCATTTTAAGGGTGCATCTTAAACATGGGGACATACTATACTTAGAAAATTACGGTAGGCCTATTCCTGAACTAGAAGCTTAGTTGTTGACTGTTAGGCCTACGTCTCGTTTGATTGGAGTTGGACTCCTGGTAAATGACATGAACATAATACAAATTGACTGCTTCTTGCGGGGTTGATTGAAGTGATTTGTTACTAAATGGTAATCGAACTTCACATGGATGATGGGACTTGTGAATTTGTGACCGTTTGCAGTTGCTGATTTGAACAGTCCAATCTTATTTTTGAGTCTCCATGTGTCATGCATATGGAGCTTACGATTTAACATAATTAATTTTGTTGGATTTTCAGTATTGTATGATGCGGTAGTTATTTAATATCATGTGATAGTTATCATGGCGGAAAGGCGTCAATATGAAGATCCTGATATCAGTGATGTTCCTTCATCATCATCAACCAAAGATACCGGTAAGGAAATCCTGAATCATTGGCTATCTATTCATTTGATTATTATTATAAACATGAGATACCGTAATTTTCTATGTGCAATGCGCAAAATTTTACATATTTTTTCGTCCTAAAATAGGGGGGTGCTCATCATGCATGGGTACAACAAGCCTTGAAAATATCTCTGCCGAGATGAAGCTTGAAATCACGCCTTTGTTCATGTTTGTTTTCAATGGCACATGACATTCAGCCATCATGGCCAGTATTTTGTATTGTCAGTGTTACCCGCTACCAGTCGCGAGAAGCTTGTTGCCAATTAGCGAGAGTCATCTGCGCTGCACAACAGCACACAATTCTCTGCTGAGTTGGTTTGCCGTTTGTACGTGAACAAAATTATGTCATTGATTGCTGCAAGCGCGTGGCAATCCTCGCTAATTCAGCCTATCGCGTCAAGGACAGGCCTGAACAATCTCATATGTACAACAGGCCACATGCACAAGATATAATCGCTGGCCTAATCAGTTTCATCTCCAACCGGCCTGGTGAGCACGATTTAATCCTTGGCCTTGTCAATCGCATGTACAATAGGCCATGTGCGCAAGATGATCGCTGACCTAATCAGTTTGGTGCGCACGATATAATCGTTGCCCTGAGCAATCGCATCTGTAATAGGCCTCGTTGGCAAGATATCCTCGCAGGCCTGAACTATCACGTCGCGGGACTCGCAGGCTTTGGCCACTATCTACACCAGGCTCCGCTAGATTCTTGCAGCTAGCCTTCTTGCTGCTGGCATTGTACAATGCAGGCCTACACAGGCTACACCTGTTAGGTGCAAAGGCCAATCAATCAATGTGTTGTTGTTCTTCTAAAAAGCTATTACTTTCAGATGGATTGATTACTCACATATATTTGCTTACGTCAAAGCCTTGGAAGTATTTTTGATGTGTTAGGCCTACCTGATTTCAAGACAATGTGCAGCAATGTGCTCATGATTTGCAGCACGAATTCTTTCTGATGAGTTTATTTAAAGCGAATCAAAAGAATGTTATCCAGACATACCCACCCAATTATGATTTAGACATTAGGCTACCGTATTAATCAATGTATTCAAGTGAAAAGATAGGGCATGATTTACGATTTAGTTGACTGGTGCGGCCCGCGAGCGATTTGAAGGTTTGAATCCGGCCCGCGACGCAATTTGAGTTTGATACTCCTGCCTTATACTATATAATTATATATAATCATAATTCATATGTCTCCATTAGAAATACACCAACAACTGCGACCCCATTTTTCTTCAATGCCCCTGATACCGCGTCTCGCGCCCAGCGCCCCTCATATCGCCTCCCCAATTGTTTCCTAACCGTTTGAATTCAAATCGACACGCAGGGTTGCTGGAGCCATGGATCAGAACCGCTGTTCTGCAGGAATATTACTCCCGAATTGATAACTTAGTGGTAAATTGTCCAGGTTTTGTTGGTTGGGACTGAAGCCCTGGTCAGTCCTAACATTTGCTGTAAAACTGGGACCAAAGCTTTGCTGCTTGGGACTGAGAGGTCTGTTACGGCATGGCGTAAAAATGGATGGGTTTGCTCATACTTGACAGGGAGAGATTTGAATATAGTATGCAAAACCGTGTGTATTTTATATATAATCACGATTTTAACACCATCATTTCAATGCGATGGCGATCACAGCTATGATTAGGCCTACCATATTCATCATCAGTTCATCCGCATATTTTGTCATCAGCAATGTCTATATGTTTTACGACATCTCAAAAAAGCTAACTTTTCTGCTTTTAGAAGTAGCATGCCTGCAGAGCGCTAAATAATTACCATATTTTGCCATATTTGGTATTTTCTGTCTCATAATAATAATGAAAATCCACTCTAGACGCATTCATTCAAGGAACCGGTGGCGATGTGCACTTTACAATGAAAGACCAAGCTAAACTCGAAGTGGTGCTTGATCAAAGTACATCACGCCGTAAAGGTGAGTTCATTTGAATGTTTCCCGTTCCACTGTAATATTGATTGTGATGGCGAGTCCATTGTGATGTGGATCTGGAACTCCCCAGTATACCCATATAGACTAACTTAATCCTAGTACTACACCAGTAGTATATACGATCGGTGGCACATCGTATTGGGTTCTTATGGGCGGGGTGGTGATGCGCCTGGAAACTCGTGGTGGTGATGCGCCTTTTTAGACCCCCCTATCGCTAGTGACTTGCCATTGTTTCTTATGGGATCTCTGGTGACCCCACCCTTTCAGGTATAGGGCTCGCTCATGACCTGCCGTGAAAACTCGTGTTGGTGAGTCGTACTTTCAGATATAGGCTGCGTCGGTGATGTGCCTGTTATGTATTCTTACGTGATCTCTGGTGATGTGCCATTGTTTCTTATGGTATCTCTGGTGACGGCACCCTTTCAGGTATAGGCGTCGTTGGTGATGTGCCATGTATTCTTACGGGATCTGTGGTGACTCGCCATGTGTTCTTATGGGTGCGGTCGCATGCGGCTATTGCGTCTTATGGCGGGGTGGCGAGCGGCTATTGATGCTAACACGAAACCTCGGGTGGCGAGTGGCGCTTATTTCTTACGACGGGGGCCGCAAGCGGCTCTTATGTCTTATGGCGGGGCGGCATGCGGCTATTGCGTCTTATGGGCGCGGTCGTAATTCGTACTTTCGGGAATAGGTATCTCTCGTGAGGTTTCTTATGGCTGCGGCGGCAAGTCGTACTTTCAGGTATTTAGTTTGTCACAGAGCCGGCGCAGACGGCGATTCAAATACCAACAATAGCCGCGTTCACATACAATTCAAAAAGGTGTGAAATATTTGTAAAATCCTACGATCACCCACAAGATAACACCTCAGACATAGTCATCTTTCACGACTTGGTGTCATAACCATACCGATCGCTCACGCGGTGAAATTTTAGTAATCAGTTTGTCACAGAACTTGATTTCGCTGGTAAGATTTAATAAGTAACGACTAACAGAACCCCCAGTGTCGGTAACTTGAACAGCAACAAATTGTCACTTATTTCCGTCCTAACCCTAATCCTTTGTGCGGTTACCGCATACTCAAATAGATGTGAAATAATTGTAAAATCACACGATCACTGACAAGGGTAACGAATAATAGAACCACAACGACGGCGACCTTGAATTGACCAACTTTCAACTCCGTTTCCGGATCATTCACACATTACACGCCGCTGTTTTAACACTTATAGAATCAATACCAACTATATCTAACCCGATAATATTCAATCATTTTGGTAATTCGCCAACTTTAAATCCGTTCGTCAGATGTACTACAGGTAACCGAGATAATCAAAAACGAAATATTTTGACTTTGGTATAATGTGAATTGAAATAGGATTGACAAACATGACTACCAACTTTGATCCAGTCACAAACTTACAACTCTATTCACGACTGAGTTTTCCGTTTATCAAATAGAGTTTCAGTAAATACTATCTCGATATTTTAATGTGTTACTACACACAATAGAATCAATCAATGAAATAGCACCTGTTGTAAATATTTCTAACTTGACAACCACTTGTACATACCGCGATCGACTTGTGACGCGATGAGTTAAAGCGGAATATTTCAATCTATTTGTCGAAACCTTGAACAAACTATCAGGTTATTTTTTGTTGCAATCGAGTGAACGGAAATAGTATTACGTCTCAACATTTTAACATCTTCCCATACACAAAAGATTAAAACAAAAAAAAAAGCCTTTTCAAGTCAATCCGTTTGTAACTTACCCTACCAAAGCAAAAAGTATCCTTATGAAAAGTAGACAAGACTACGCGAGTAATCACCACAATCCAAAATCCATAGCAAGTTCGGTTGTAGTCATATACCGCCAAATCATCTTTTTATTTGTTCAACTGTAAAAGTCGTTACTATTCTGTAAGATAAAGTAATTACTACTCGGTATATTTTATAAACCAAAGTAAATACTACTCGGTGTGTGGTTTGAGATTAACATATTACATTTGAGTATACCGGATTTGAATGTCTGACCAACGTAGTTGAGAATTCATTTCTTACAATCGAACGCATGCGTTATATTGAAAATTCTCACGATGTAAACATATGAATTGACACATTGATTTTGACATATGAGATTTTGTAATAGTCGATCACGACTTGATTATTAAATTATGACATTATTAGACCGGGTTGTGTTGAAGGTTATTACGATACCAACAAACTTTTCAGAAACATTGTTATTAACATATCGATTTGTGAAACTAGATTAACATGTCTGAAATGTTTTGATTGGGAAGATTAAACCGTGTTCGTAAAAACCACGCAGCGTATTGTGGATATCAGGAAATATTTTACAAATGTAATTGCCTCCAGTAACCAAGACTAAAGATGAAACAACAATTTCCTTTGTTGAACAATAACCGGTACAATACTTTATCATCGTAATCTGCGGTGAGAATTGAAACACTTTCGCACATTACCCGGTGTCAAGATATCACACTAGGTGAATTGACATACCGCCGCTTGATTAATACTTAATCCGTTCGCACCATTTCACATACTTTGATCATTACAAAAGTAAATTGAAATATGTTTGCTAGATGCATTCAATTCAGTTAGAAATGTCTGGTGCACAACAATCGTGATATCAAGGAAGTAGTTGCTACACTGTCATTCACTTAACGTGTTTTGCATTGTTGTTCATTTGTAGTATTGATTGAAATTGTTTTTGAACCCCCAAATAATAATTCCGACATGAAACCAAGCCGCTGAAAGTCGTTACCATCACAACGAAACAATTTGTACGATGTTTGCCAAATGTATCCTATAGTTAGATCAGTGTTTCCCAACCCCGAGTCCGCGGACTCATTTGAGTCCGCGGAAGGTCCTTGGTGAGTCCGCGAACACAGGAATTTTCAGTAACTTAATCGGCTCGGCACACTTTTTCTTCCACTTCCGATACGATTTCGGAACATGTAATTGACAGACCTACGGGGCTCGTTCACTTTCGGACCAAAGTCATTGCAGCCTTACGGAGAAAATAGCTTTTTGGTCCGAAAGTGAATGAGCCCCGTACTGGTCCGGTTTCGTCCAATTCCGAGTTGAGAATTAGGCTGAGTGATTTACAAAATACCCATTTTGAAATGTTAGTAACCTTAATAGCTGTCATAGAAAATGCATAGATACCTCAAATATGTGACTGGCGGCACTCAACTTCAATAGTGCTTTCAGAACTACATTCATTGCAGTAGAATTTATTACCTCGGCGACTTTTCGGGTTTCCCTTATCAAGAATTAACGGCACCATAAAAAGGATAAAGAGTTTGTATACAATCTTTCAATATTCCATTAATATATTCCCCTAATTGTCTGTGTAACGTCTTCTGAGTATCGTATAATTTGATTCTCTATTATCCCTTTATTATGACTACCGAAGTACCGGTACAGCTGACTTTGGCCAGCTACCGTTCCTTTTTATCATTGCATTGTTACGTCATATTTCGCCAATTTGGATTTTGTTTAAATCTCTTTCTATATGCTTCTTATTGTGCCGTTACCTCTTGCTGATAAGGGGCATACGAAATTCCTGCAAGTTAATAAATTATACTGCAGTGAATGTAGTTTTGGAAGCAATATTAGAGATACCTCAACAAGCGATGTTTGGCCACGTATATTTCAAACGCAAGAACAACGAAACAGCACCACTACAAATTGATCAGCATTCCAAGCATTATTGGTTCTCCTGATATTTTCTGTGTCTTGGGCAAACCAGTTGGTTGCAAGTATCACAGGCAAAACGGGTATGCTTTGCACATCTGTCGCATCATCCTGGTTTGATACCAATCACGCCAGGTATAAAACCCCAATTATCGCCAACTGGAATTTTTCAAAATGCCCTACATTTATGTTCGAGGTATAGCCTATTGCTAAAATTGTCATAAGCAATTTTATCACGGTCATAAACTCTACAATTTTGGTCGGATTCACTTGAATTTAGTACGACCGGACTCGGAATTTATTGCCGCGTGTTCACTATTAACAATTCACATACAGAATATACCAGGTATAAACCCCTGGGACAGCTCTTTATACACTACACACGTATGCGGGACCGTAACTGCCGTACACCAAACCCCCATAATTGAGGGGGGGACCTCGAAGGGGGGCCAAAATTATTCGTGAATTAACATAAATTATAGAGTGTTTTTTGAAAATTTATGCAACTTTTTAGAAAAATTATATCATTATATCATGTTCCGAAACGTCTCGCTCAGCTCGACCGATAAATCTGAATGCATGAGCAGAGATAGCATAAAAAATTTACAACTAGATGCAATCCCCGATCATGTCGACCGATTCAATCATGATTATGGGATATTTTCACGCCTCGCACGGTTTATTCGAAACAAAACGACTGAACGAACGGTACAAAAATTTCGCTGAGAAGTAGCGGTAAAAACGTATCGGAAGGGGGGTCTGGGGGTGAAGCCCACCAGAAGTTAGGTTTAAGGCCTGTGTGGCCCAAGACCAACGTTTTGTTATTGAGGGGGGGCTGACGAAGTGCTGTTACGGTCCTGCACGTATGCACATTGCACAGGTTTCCGGTGCGATATACGCTGAGTGCTGGTGATTGATTATGGCGACTTGTTCACTTACAGACTATTTGGGAAATTACAAATCGTAGGGACATGTGCTAATCACAGAAACAATCTATAGTTGTCTAATATAAGTGGAAATCGAGATGTGGTCTGCATTTACTGAATAGTTGCTTGAATTGCAAAGCCGACAGATGTGGAAAGACAGATTTAAGAAAGCTTCCTTGACTCAATTTTAGCTCATTTTTTGTTGATACCGTATTACACTCCCTTGGATAAAAAAAAATCAGTAATATATAGCTTGAGTCCGCGGGTATACTGGCGAGCTTGAGATGAGTCCGCGGGTAAAAAAGGTTGAGAACCACTGAGTTAGATGTACTAAAATTATTTGTCTAACACATACACCGACAATACAATCGAAAATTTTAGCGTTGTCATTCACTAAAGTAAATGTCATCACAATACTCTACCACTAAAAGACGTTACTTACATGTGATTGAATCCCTAACAATTACCTCACTATTCCAAAGAAATTTTACTCACTCGATGGATATGAAACAGCGTCGCTTAATCGGTCTATATCGTTTTTTCTAAAGGTAAATCATATCCATCCAATAGAAAACAATTTTCACTAGCTTGGTAATGAAACCGAAGTCTTCATTCAATATTTTGTTTGTGTCAAATACTTTGCAATAAACACACTGGAGTGGTTGAGCTTTACATCATCAGGTTGTAATCTGTAAATCAAGCTTACATCCGATTTGTAACTGTATTGTTTACCTAACCGAGTTGTATGCACAGTTTGATATTTTTGTCATTTAGTGATTGTTGAACATACCACTTCGAAATACTGCGTTGATCATAATTTCCATCATCATGATAAGCGAAGTACATTTCTTTTGAATTCATAACCATCGGTTTTTCTATGACATGATAAATTATTGACAAGTTCTGGTTAGAAGATTGGCTGCATATCACGAAAAATAATATACCACTCATATTGAGATACTGTTACTCCATTCATCGGTATTTTTTCCGTTTTCGATTTTCAAACGAGTAAAATTTATTACTTGAGTTTCTCCGCCTAATCTAAATGTAAACTCGCCCGTCTTTCAACAACAAACAATGTTAAAAAAGTATGCAATCAAACACAACAAGTTTTACTGTAGGACACTAATTCTTATCCCACATCCCACAACCCATTTCTTACCGAAGACATATGAAATATATTCATGTTACACGAAAATATTCGCTATTCCCATGCTACAAAATTATTCATACCCATGATTCGAAATACTTTTACCTAACTTATGTTTTCGAAATAAGATAACCGTGAAGTGTACAAATTTCGATGTTGCGCAAATACCACAAACTTTGCTTGCTTTCAGAGCCAGCAACTAAATGCAAGACAGACTTTACGCAAAAGTTTCTATTCTGAAAATTTTGTCAAGGTAATAGTTTAAAAACTTATACTTGAGCACTACGAAATGTACAAGTACTTTATCTTTACTCGACGTTTTTTGTAAAATGAAAACTAATTTTATTGAAAAAATAAAAAATATAAAAGAGCGAAAAATTTCATTTTGTCCCGGAACGCAACAAGAAAAATCGTATGAATTTGTAAACTACTTATTCATGACATAACAATAATTCTACTTGTACTCTTTTTCACATTTTATAACACTTTAAGTAGTACTTAACAGTTTCAGTTTTAAATAAAATACGGAATATAAACTAATCGAAAAATTCGGTAACCCATTTCGCGTAGGCTATGCATACAAATGAGGAAAGTTACATCAACGCGTGTTAACTAGCTGTATCGAGTTATCGAATGATTTTTTCCTTACATCAAAACAACTAGAATGCGTAACTACAATAAAAACGTTTCTAAATAAGCTCCAGGGCATTGTGATTATGCAGCATACCAAATTTCATCACACATTTCATGATGGAACCACTTTAAAACTAACGCAGTTCTATAGCAACATTTGCCTAAATCTGTTTTCGGTAGCGTGTACATATACATAGTCGATCGTGACTTGATTATTAAATTATGACATTATTAGACCAGGGTTGTGTTGAAGGTTATTACGATACAAACAAACTTTTCAGAAACATTGTTATAAACATATCGATTTGTAAAACTATATTAACATGTCTGAAATGTTTTGATTGGGAAGATTAAGTCGTGTTCGTAAAAACCACGCAGCGTATTGTCGATATCAGGAAATATTTTATAAACGTAATTGTCTCCAGTAACCAAGACTAAAGATGAAACAACAATTTCCTTTGTTGAACAATAACCGGTACAATACTTTATCATCGTAATCTGCGGTGAGAATTGACACACTTTCGCACATTACCCGGTGTCAAGATATCACACTAGGTGAATTGATATACCGCCGCTTGATTAATATCTAATCCGTTCGCACCATTTCACATACTTTGATCATTACAAAAGTAAATTTAAATATGTTTGCTATATGCATTCAATTCAGTTAGAAATGTCTGGTGCACAACAATCGTGATATCAAGGAAGTAGTTGCTACACTGTCATTCACTTAACGTGTTTTGCATTGTTGTTCATTTGTAGTATTGATTGAAATTGTTTTTGAACCGCCAAATAATAATTCCCGACATGAAACCAAGTCGCTGAAAGTCGTTACCATCACAACGAAACAATTTGTATAATGTCTGCCGAATGTATCCTAGAGTTAGGTGTACTAGAATTATTTGTCTAACACATACACCGACAATACAATCGAAAATTTTAGCGTTGTCATTCACTAAAGTAAATGTCATCACAATACTCTACCACTAAAAGACGTTACTTACATGTGATTGAATCCCTAACAATTACCTCACTATTCCAAAGAAATTTTACTCACTCGATGGATATGAAACAGCGTCGCTTAATCGGTCTATATCGTTTTTTCTAAAGGTAAATCATATCCATCCAATAGAAAACAATTTTCACTAGCTTGGTAATGAAACCGAAGTCTTCATTCAATATTTTGTTTGTGTCAAATACTTTGCAATAAACACACTGGAGTGGTTGAGCTTTACATCATCAGGTTGTAATCTGTAAATCAAGCTTACATCCGATTTGTAACTGTATTGTTTACCTAACCGAGTTGTATGCACAGTTTGATATTTTTGTCATTTAGTGATTGTTGAACATACCACTTCGAAATACTGCGTTGATCATAATTTCCATCATCATGATAAGCGAAGTACATTTCTTTTGAATTCATAACCATCGGTTTTTCTATGACATGATAAATTATTGACAAGTTCTGGTTAGAAGATTGGCTGCATATCACGAAAAATAATATACCACTCATATTGAGATACTGTTACTCCATTCATCGGTATTTTTTCCGTTTTCGATTTTCAAACGAGTAAAATTTATTACTTGAGTTTCTCCGCCTAATCTAAATGTAAACTCGCCCGTCTTTCAACAACAAACAATGTTAAAAAAGTATGCAATCAAACACAACAAGTTTTACTGTAGGACACTAATTCTTATCCCACATCCCACAACCCATTTCTTACCGAAGACATATGAAATATATTCATGTTACACGAAAATATTCGCTATTCCCATGCTACAAACCCGTACAATGATTGGTGGTGCTTTCAAAATGTTTTGATACCTCAAGAACTTTATTGTCTCAATGGATGTTCATGTATCTTAATAATCAAATAGTTCAACACAGAACTAGTACGAACAGAAACACCAGAGTTGTTTACACAAAAGTTTATATGTGTACACTATGTGAATACCGTGTGTAAATCCAGCACAATTGTGGTATCCACCCGAGTTTAGTAAACACAATTTATGACACCGAGTCGCGTCATCTTTCATAAGACAACAAACCAAGGCTTCAGGATATGTCCATGTCATAGCAATAAATCAGCTACTCCAACAACATAGTGCATATGTTTTCTAGTTACGATGCTTACATCTTACACACAAATCAATCTACTTTGCTAACGAAAAGTGGTGAGTCAACATATGGTTGTCCTCACAACAATACAACTAAACATACTATCATACAAAATGTTCGTTATAGTTTGCACACCAATGATACATCGTACAAGTAACAAGTCTCGAGAATCCAGTTATTCAAAAAACGTGAAAGTATTTCTACGCCAAGTCGTTATGTTGACGAAAGCGTATATTGTAATATCATGATCGATTTGCATTCGTTGGTCACAAACTGTCACTACTCTAAATAATTCTTTTTCACTCAAACACAAAAGTATACTTGTCACCATTCGTTTCATCAAGCGCGAGTTCAAGAAACTTACTTACTGCGACATGAATTGCTAATTTTATGTTGTGTAAATAGGTAATAATTAATTTTAGTAACACTATATCAACATCATCTAGTTGTGCGAATAGATTTACATGTGGTCTTGTGGTTTTAATCGAAGTACACAGCACGGTCTAATGCAGAGTCATCTCTATTGTACAGCAACTCGGTCATCGGAATGTATGCATTAAAATTTAAACAACGATCTTGTTTCGTCACGCGAAAAATATGTTCACTATCGCGATACTCTACACAAGATGTGCAAATCCTTTTCACACTCGTAATAGTATACCAACGACTACCGGCGACAACGTTTACCAACGACACTAAACATACGATACCTACTCAAGTAAAATTTCCATTTTCACCTGGAGGTCAGTCGTTACCCGAGTAAAAATACCATTTTTCTTTGGAGATCTGGCGTTTACCCAGTGTAAAAATACATTTTCTCTTGGTTATCTAGCTTTTCCTAGAATAACAAAACCATTTTCATTATAAAATCTGACAAACACACCTGACAATTGGGTATTTGTTGTATTGACGATAGTTTGAAATAGATTACAACGAACAGTGACGGAAATATACACAGACCACCGGTTTCAGAGTATACCCCCATCAGTCGTATCACATCAATATCATCGGTTAACCACATGCAATATACTCTTGTACACCGAAATGTGTATTTTAGAAATTAGACAATAGTTTTCGACATGTCCACGATGTCCAGGTTCGCGCTTTAGGTTTTCCAGAGTCAAAGTTTCTGAATAAAACACCGCCTCGACTTGGGTAAATGTTTGGCGCACAGATAATAGCGGTCGGAAATCGAGGAATTTACGTTTCCATCGGGTTAACAACACCGGGTTACTTGTGTTTACTATGTTGTGTCGCTCTTTATTGACAAACACATACAGCCCCATTAGGGTTGTTCAAAATTTGGAAAATGTTTGGAATTCTGCGTGTCCATCGCTTATTCTGTAGATTATTGTTAAAAAACAATAATGGGCTTGAAAGAAGCTCCCAGGAAAGCCGCTAACATTTGTCTAAATGCGTTTGAAAGTCGTTGTTGAAGAGTGGGCGGGCAACCGACAGCAGAGGCGGGCAATCACAAAACCACGGTTCTTGATTGGGTAATCGGCTAAGCTTCACTGATTACTGCAACAGCTGACTGGGATTCGGGAGCTTCGCTTTACTAAATTGAAAGTCTGTTTTGCTGAAGTAGAGTCTGTTAGTAGCGGTTGTGGTTCTGTACAAGCGCGTTGTGGGTTGATGAGTCATTAGTAGTACGGTAACACGTGTTCTTTGAATGCTTCAGAGTCGATAGCAGTAGTTTATGCTTTGGAGCAACAATAGTGCAGTCATGGCAGAGGCAAAACGGCGAAAGATTGCACAGTGCACACATGCCGCAGCGAAGAACAAGATCTGAGCAGTACTTGGTCGGATATACTTGCGATTACATCTGTGGCTCGAGATTACCTACTATACGAGAAGTAATGAGTTACTTGCTGCATCTGAAAGAGCATTGTCCTCAGTCAACCCCTACTCATGAACTATGTACTGTGGTGGTGGATGATGTAATGACAGTGTGGAAAATGGCGAGAATTGCGACAATGCAGAAATCACATGTGGTGCGATCACTTCAAAACCTGCACGAAAGATGGCGTGATCTGAAGAAGAATCCGAAACAGGAAAGTGATCCCAAGGGTAAGAGGAGAAAATTCACTGATGATTTGGACAAGCTGTGGGATATTGGAAGTAGAGATGCCATAACAACAATAAAAAATGACATTTATCTATCACATGAAAGAAAGCTTGAAGACATTGCATTTTATGAAGATCAACGGCAATCTCGCCAGTCAATAATGTTGGGAAGAGACAAAATTCTGGCTAAAGACCTCAAAAAGAAAACAGCAGCCATTGCAGATCAAACTGTTGAAAACGTTTCACACGACTCAAGTTGTGACTATGTTGTTTTAGCATCATCGTCATCTTCAAAAGAGGGTGACAGTTTGAGTTCAAGTTCTGACTATGATGCTGATGTTGGACTTGGCACCTCGACCCAATCCATTAAACTGATGGCACCTAAAAATATAATGAAAAATACGCATGTGTCCCAAGCTCTGGATCGATTGCAAGTAACTGACAACGATGCAATGATGCTGATGGGAGCATTTTTAAGGCTTGTGGAGGAGATATAGCCATGTTCTCCCTGTCAAGATCTTCAACGAAGAGAGCCAGGGGAAACAAATCGCCTGGAAATAGCTCAGGGCATTTTGGAAAAATTTGCCGAAAATAGACCACAGCATGTTGCCATTCATTGGGATGGAAAGCTCACAGAGGATAGATTAGGAAATCGATATGAAGCTTTGTCAATTGTTCTATCTTGTCAACCTCAATACTCGGAAGGAAAACTACTTGGAATTCAGAAGATACAAAATGCGGCAGGTCAGACACAAGCTGAAACTACTTTCGACATAATTAAAAAGTGGGATATACAAGATGCTGTAACAGCTTTGGTTTTTGACACCACAGCAAGCAACAGCGGCTGGAAGAAGGGTGCAGCGAAGATCCTTGAGGACCTTCTAGAAAAGTAGGTTTTTTACCATGCGTGTCCGCACCATGTGTATGAGCTAGTAGTCAAAGACGTCTGGAAATGTTTATTTGGAAAAGCAACAACCGGACCAGAGAACACATGGTTTGCCCACCTTAAGAAGAGCTGGAGCAGTCTTGACAGAAAACAGCAATTCAAGACTCTTACTATTCCTATATGCTTTAAAGAACGAGCAGCAATGACAGTTGAGAACTTCAAGCTACTACTCGCCAGAAAAGATTTCTTCACACGGGATGACTACAAACAATGTGTGACTAATGCTCTTGCTCTTCTCGGTGCAGATGGAGATATAAATCATCACAAACCTGGTGCAACACACCATGCAAGGTGGATGGGCACAATTCTGTATGCTCAGAAGATGTTCATGTGGGCTGATCAGTTACATTACAAATCTGAAGAAGTGGAACTGCTGCATCGCTTCAATTTATTTTTAGTTCTCTTTTATATCCCTGCCTGGGTTGCTTCCAGAATCGGTCGTGATGCAGCCGGTAACGACTTGAGATTCATCCAGGACATGTTGAGTTACAAGGAACATGATGAACAAGTTTCCAAAGCTGCTTCACAAAAGCTTTTAAAGCATGACTGGTATATCGTGGAGGAAACCGCTGTATATGCCTTGTTTTCGCCGAGTGAAAGCAATGAAACCCGGGAAAATATGGCAAAGACGCTCCTGCAGGTAGAGCGAACTTCAAGTTTCAGGAGAGGCCCGCCCTCGTTGAATGCAACTGTACACATCAACAAGGACACTACTTTGTCTGATTTTATTGGGCCACATTGGTACATATTTGATGTTTTTGAATGCTCTGGGGCGTGGCTAGCTCAACCGGTTGATGTTTGGCACTTATCAGATTCCTACACCAGAATGAGCTCCTACATCAGTTCTGTCAAAGTCGTTAATGATGCCGCAGAACGAGGTGTAAAGCTAAGCACAGACTGTGCTGCAATCTTGACTGACAATGAACGACAAAGAGACAGTCTGCTTCAAGCTGTAGAACAGCATAGGAAGACAGTTGGAGACAGCAGGAAGTCAACTCTAATCAAAAGCCTGTAATCTGCAACTTGTGCCTGACAATGCAACACTGATCTGCAACGTACTTTTTTAATGTATTTTGTAAATAGTGCTTTTCGCCTTCATTCAAATGTGAATATAAAGTGTAATATGTGTTCGTTTATGGGTGAGACGTCGACCAGTCATAACAAGTACTACCGAGTTGTTGACTCCTGGTGGTAAATTTTTGAGTTTCACTCACTGTCAGTATCTTTTGGAAAGGTTGAAGGTAGCAAGATACATGCATCTAGTTTATTCGTATCTCAACTAGCGAGAGCATCTGTGCAATACATAGCACTTTCTGCAGGTAGATATTAACTTAGGCGGTTGCGATGTTGTACTATGGACTCTTGATGACAACATTAAGAAAGGCAATATATCATATCTGTAATGCCACCAACAGAAACGACTGCACAACAGCACGCAAAAATCGTTACCAGCAGTGTTCACAAAGTCGGTCTTTCAGCCAATCATTAGCTTATTATTACCGGCTTCAACCAATCAGGATTAATGGCTTCTCTTTGCCCGCCCACTTCATCGATTCCCCGCCCACTCGCCGACGGCTACTTTCAAACACATTTAGACAAATATTACCGGCTTTCCTGCGAGCTTCTTTCAAGCCCATTATTGTTTTTTAACAATAATCTACAGAATAAGCGATGGACACGCAGAATTCCAAACATTTTCCAAATTTTGAACAACCCTACCCTTCATGAACTTAATTTCTTTATGCGAGCGCAGTTCGTTGAAATTTTAGTGGAAATGAGATTTATAGTTATAAAACCGCAACAAGCAAGGTATTAGTGCTAGATGGAAGTGCTTGTCGCTGATCTGAAATGTTAAGATATAGCTTCAAGCCACGGTGGCATAGCGTTTTAAAATGGGAGATAAATTATAGCATAGACATAGGTTTAGCTATAGATTTTATTCACTATCGGAAAAGCATCAGTGCACTAGCTATTAAAATCACATATCTAAAAGCAGCAGCTTATGGACTTGTAAAATCGGCATAATGCAAATCTATACGGAAATGTAGCCTAACTCACCTGCATCATCAGGTGAAGTGCATAGCGCGATAGTTGTGATAGAAATGTGAAATTTTCCGAGCGTAAATTGCGTATGCAATGTCGGCAGTTTGATCTGAAATGAAATGAGCGAATTTAAATATAGGCGATAAATAATATATATACTGTTGCTCTAGCTAATTAATTAATTCATAATATTGTAAGCACACTGCGCGAAACGAGTAATAAGTGGGACTAGGGAACTTGCATGTACATACTAGGGTTGTCCATAATTTGGAAAATCTCAACAAAGATGCGTATCCATGTCTCATTCTGTAGATTATTGATAAAAAACATCAATGAACCTGCAATAAGCTCATAAGAAAGTCGTTAACATTTGTCTAAATGAGTTTGAAAGTAGCTGCCTTAGAGTGGGCGTGTTAGCGACCATAGAACGGCGAGAAGACTAGTAATCACGAAATCATGTCTCTTCATTGGTTAATCAGCTATGCTTGAATGGTCACGACCACAGCGGCTTGCTGATTATGTGCTTATACTAGTTCAAGAAGTTCGCTAACGGCAATGATTCTGTAAGCGCATTGTATGTTGGTGATTTAATAATAAACTGAGACATCTGGTCATTGAATGTTTTAGTGTTAAAACTAAGTACCGATAGCTTTAGTGCAACAATAACCCATTGCAGGCATGACAGAGGTGAAACAGCGAATGGTTGTGAACTTATAGAAGTATGTATGGATACCAGAAATAGCCTACATATCTGATATGCTTGAGATTACACCAAGTGGTCCTGTTTTTCTGGGTGCAGGTAAGGTACATTAGACATCGCCAAACTGGTGCAGCATACCATGTGATATGGATTCTGGACACAATCCTGTATGCTCAGAAGATATGTGGGCCGACCAGGTAGCTTACATTGGATTTCTGAAGAAGAGTGTAACTACCACACCGCTTCAATACATCATTTTTATGTCCATGTCTGGTTTGATTCAAGCATTAGTCGTCATGCAGCCGGTAATGATCTTAGATTCATTAAGGACATGCTAAGCAATGCAAGCAAACTGTCTTTTTGCTGGTCCTACCAGCATAGTCTGTGCTCATCTTTAGACCTCTTTTCGCGGCATCATTGAAGACTTTGACAGCACTTGCGGGTATGATTCATTATGCTGCAATAATCTGACAAGTGCCAAGCATAAATGACAGATTAATCCAGCCCTTACAGCATTCAAGACTTCACCACGACAACAGCCTAATAAGATCAGACAAAGTAGTGTCAATGTCAAGCTTTATATTTGTATTCAATGATGATACATCTCCTCTGAAACTAGAAATTCGTTTGCCACTTGCATAAGCGCCTTTGCAATATTTTTCCGCTTGTTTTTGTGCTTTCCATCAATGAAATCAAGGCATACAGGCTACAACGGTTACATTCACAATACGCCATCATGTCATGTATTTAAAGATATTGTGAAGCAGCTGTTCTTTGTTCATCATGTGTTTCGTTACTCAACATGTTCTGAATTAATCCTAAATAATGACTGGCGGACCAACCTACAATGCGCTTACAGAATCACCGCCGTTAGCCGATTCCTTTACCAGCTGATCAACAAGCCACCAATGTCGTGATCATTGAAGCGTAGCAGATTAGCTAATCAAACGCCGTGATTTCGTGATTACTAGTCTGCTTGCCGTTCTATGGTCGCAAACACGCCCACTCTACGGCAGCTACTTTCAAACGCATTTAGACAAATGTTAACGACTTTCCCGTGAGCTTATTGCAGGTTCATTGACGTTTTTTAACTATAATCTATAGAATGAGACATGGATACGCATAAATTTTGAGATTTTCCAAATTATGGACAACCCTAAGCCCCATGCAGTTTGAAATCGGAAACCTCGAGAAAGTGTTAACCGGATCCGGATATCAACTCTGAATCGATAAACCACACGCCACAACCTGTGTCTCTATGAAAATAACAAGACATCACGCAAATCAAGTATACTTCGTGATTATTTACCCACACATCGTGATTTAGCTGAATATGTAGTTTAGAAATTCTGTTTATTAATGTGTATCAAAATCATCGTCTTCTTTGTACGGCGTTACTGTGTGTCTCATCCTCGTGGATTCGTGTTAAATTGGACTGAAGCTTGATTTACACGGGACCGATCCTGCGACAACGGATTATGTGTGTCCAGCTACTTACCGAGGCTATACATAAAAGTGAAGCCGATTTCCCTGATCCTGCCATCAATCCGTAATCTGCTGTACGTCAATATCTGACCACTGCATAGGGACGGATGCCGCGACAATGGATCATGTGTGTGTCCAACGAATCAGTGGGGCATTTCCCGGTAAAATGTACGAGAGGAACTTATTTTTTTCGAAAACTAGGTCTATAGAATTCAAGAACTCGGACGCATTGTGTCAGTTTAAGAATCGGTTCAGGGTGTAAGTACACAATAGTTACTATACAACAGCAATAATTTCTCTTCACGGACCAAATGCGGAGCGGAAATATATTTACGGATTGAGACAGAAATTTTAGAATATCCGGTGTAGTTAATTTGATCAGTGGATGCAATTACGGTGTCTTCCTGAATTCCGACTATCGGTTTTCTTGTTTTTTATACCCTTTTATGGGTGGTGGTATATTCATAGAAAAAAGCATGAGAATTGGTTAACTTGTTTTATGAATTATAGATTTCGAAGACATCGCGTAACAATTTGAACCACAGATCGCATAATGTATAATGTGAAAATTGTACCAAATAAAGTTCGGTGACATGTTGTGGCTTTAATTCTAACGATAAACTTGATATATTGACTTTAGTTTTAATCCGGATTAGACATGTGAGGTATGTATAGACTGTGTAATCGTGGAATATGTTGATGACGAAGCTTTGGTAGTAAACGAATTCCCGGTCTGGCTTATACATCGTATGGTTTTAGTTCACGTATCAACACTAAAAGAGGGTTTGGTATTTAAAATTCAAGCAGTCTTTCGTGCGACCCTCGGAACCACTCGGTGGGGTGCAATTGACCCCGCGGGGCGCGCTCGAATCCAAGACTCACCGGTTCAAATCAATAAATTAAGAATCGTAATGATATAACCGAAATGTTATAAGATTACTTCGCGATTATTCATCAGTTCTGAGTTGCTTAACATTTTTGTCGTATTCAGGAACTATTTTTAGTGTGCAAGTTAACCATGAATCCGTTTACATGCTTGATCTGTGGAAAAGAATTGGCTTCGAAGCATAATTTGAATGTCCACATGGATGCACACGCAGGTGTAAAGAATCATCACTGCTGTATTTGTGGCGAAAGTTTTATCCGGAGAAGTAGTTTTATGAGACACAAACGCGGCCACCTCGGTGCTAAAAACTATGAGTGTCAAATTTGTGGAAAAAGATTTATCCGGAAAGATAATCTAAAAACCCACGAAGCTTTTCACTCTACCGATAAAAACCACGAGTGCCAAATTTGCGGTAAGGTATTCACGCGACAAATAGACCTCACCAACCACGTGGCTACTCACTTTGTCATTAAAAAACACAAATGTTGGGTGTGTGGAAAAGCATTTACTCAATCCCATCGTTTAAAGGATCACATGAATGCACATGTCAACGCCAGGCTTCATAAGTGCGAAATTTGCGGGAAAGAGTTCGGTCGAGAAGGCTCGCTCAGACGACACATGGGTATCCATAAAGATGAGAAAGACCACAAATGTCCGATCTGTGGAAAAGATTTTCATCTAAAGACCCAATTAAAGTCGCATTTGGATATTCACGCTGACATCAGAGTCTACGAATGCCATATTTGTGCGAAAAGATTTAGGCGAAAAAATGGACTCGCAAGACATGTAGCTAGCCATGTCAGTGTAATGATGTAAAATGTGATCATTAAATTGTGTGAAAAAAATAAAGAAATGTTGTTTGTGTCTTTCAGTCCCTATGCAGTGGTCAGATATTACGGATTGATGGCAGGATCAGGGAAATCGGCTTCACTTTTATGTATAGCCTCGGTAAGTAGCTGGACACACATAATCCGTTGTCGCAGGATCGGTCCCGTGTAAATCAAGCTTCAGTCCAATTTAACACGAATCCACGAGGATGAGACACACAGTAACGCCGTACAAAGAAGACGATGATTTTGATACACATTAATAAACAGAATTTCTAAACTACATATTCAGCTAAATCACGATGTGTGGGTAAATAATCACGAAGTATACTTTATTTGCGTGATGTCTTGTTATTTTCATAGAGACACAGGTTGTGGCGTGTGGTTTATCGATTCAGAGTTGATATCCGGATCCGGTTAACACTTTCTCGGGGTTTCCGATTACAAACTGCATGGGGCTGTATGTGTCGGTCAATAAAGAGCGACACAACATAGTAAACACAATTAACCCGGTGTTGTTAACCCGACGGAAACATAAATTCCTCGATTTCCGACCGCTGTTATCTGTGCGCCAAACATTTACCCAAGTCGAGGCGGTGTTTTATTCAGACACTTTGACTCTGGAAAACCTAAAGCGCGAACCTGGACATCGTGGACATGTCGAAAACTATTGTCCAATTTCCAAAACACACATTTCTGTGTACAAGAGTATATTGTATGTGGTTCACCGATGATATTGATGTGATACGACTGATGGGGGTATACTCTGAAACCGGGGGTCTGTGTATATTTCCGTCACTGTTCGTTGTAATCTATTTCAAACTATCGTCAATACAACAAATACCCAATTGTCAGGTGTGTTTGTCAGATTTTATAATGAAAATGGTTTTGTTATTCTAGGAAAAGCTAGATAACCAAGAGAAAATGTATTTTTACACTGGGTAAACGCCAGATCTCCAAAGAAAAATGGTATTTTTACTCGGGTAACGACTGACCTCCAGGTGAAAATGGAAATTTTACTTGAGTAGGTATCGTATGTTTAGTGTCGTTGGTAAACGTTGTCGCCGGTAGTCGTTGGTATACTATTACGAGTGTGAAAAGGATTTGCACATCTTGTGTAGAGTATCGCGATAGTGAACATATTTTTCGCGTGACGAAACAAGATCGTTGTTTAAATTTTAATGCATACATTCCGATGACCGAGTTGCTGTACAATAGAGATGACTCTACATTAGACCGTGCTGTGTACTTCGATTAAAACCACAAGACCACATGTAAATCTATTCGCACAACTAGATGATGTTGATATAGTGTTACTAAAATTAATTATTACCTATTTACACAACATAAAATTAGCAATTCATGTCGCAGTAAGTAAGTTTCTTGAACTCGCGCTTGATGAAACGAATGGTGACAAGTATACTTTTGTGTTTGAGTGAAAAAGAATTATTTAGAGTAGTGACAGTTTGTGACCAACGAATGCAAATCGATCATGATATTACAATATACGCTTTCGTCAACATAACGACTTGGCGTAGAAATACTTTCACGTTTTTTGAATAACTGGATTCTCGAGACTTGTTACTTGTACGATGTATCATTGGTGTGCAAACTATAACGAACATTTTGTATGATAGTATGTTTAGTTGTATTGTTGTGAGGACAACCATATGATGACTCACCACTTTTCGTTAGCAAAGTAGATTGATTTGTGTGTAAGATGTAAGCATCGTAACTAGAAAACATATGCACTATGTTGTTGGAGTAGCTGATTTATTGCTATGACATGGACATATCCTGAAGCCTTGGTTTGTTGTCTTATGAAAGATGACGCGACTCGGTGTCATAAATTGTGTTTACTAAACTCGGGTGGATACCACAATTGTGCTGGATTTACACACGGTATTCACATAGTGTACACATATAAACTTTTGTGTAAACAACTCTGGTGTTTCTGTTCGTACTAGTTCTGTGTTGAACTATTTGATTATTAAGATACATGAACATCCATTGAGACAATAAAGTTCTTGAGGTATCAAAACATTTTGAAAGCACCACCAATCATTGTACGGGTTTGTAGCATGGGAATAGCGAATATTTTCGTGTAACATGAATATATTTCATATGTCTTCGGTAAGAAATGGGTTGTGGGATGTGGGATAAGAATTAGTGTCCTACAGTAAAACTTGTTGTGTTTGATTGCATACTTTTTTAACATTGTTTGTTGTTGAAAGACGGGCGAGTTTACATTTAGATTAGGCGGAGAAACTCAAGTAATAAATTTTACTCGTTTGAAAATCGAAAACGGAAAAAATACCGATGAATGGAGTAACAGTATCTCAATATGAGTGGTATATTATTTTTCGTGATATGCAGCCAATCTTCTAACCAGAACTTGTCAATAATTTATCATGTCATAGAAAAACCGATGGTTATGAATTCAAAAGAAATGTACTTCGCTTATCATGATGATGGAAATTATGATCAACGCAGTATTTCGAAGTGGTATGTTCAACAATCACTAAATGACAAAAATATCAAACTGTGCATACAACTCGGTTAGGTAAACAATACAGTTACAAATCGGATGTAAGCTTGATTTACAGATTACAACCTGATGATGTAAAGCTCAACCACTCCAGTGTGTTTATTGCAAAGTATTTGACACAAACAAAATATTGAATGAAGACTTCGGTTTCATTACCAAGCTAGTGAAAATTGTTTTCTATTGGATGGATATGATTTACCTTTAGAAAAAACGATATAGACCGATTAAGCGACGCTGTTTCATATCCATCGAGTGAGTAAAATTTCTTTGGAATAGTGAGGTAATTGTTAGGGATTCAATCACATGTAAGTAACGTCTTTTAGTGGTAGAGTATTGTGATGACATTTACTTTAGTGAATGACAACGCTAAAATTTTCGATTGTATTGTCGGTGTATGTGTTAGACAAATAATTCTAGTACACCTAACTCTAGGATACATTCGGCAGACATTATACAAATTGTTTCGTTGTGATGGTAACGACTTTCAGCGACTTGGTTTCATGTCGGGAATTATTATTTGGCGGTTCAAAAACAATTTCAATCAATACTACAAATGAACAACAATGCAAAACACGTTAAGTGAATGACAGTGTAGCAACTACTTCCTTGATATCACGATTGTTGTGCACCAGACATTTCTAACTGAATTGAATGCATATAGCAAACATATTTAAATTTACTTTTGTAATGATCAAAGTATGTGAAATGGTGCGAACGGATTAGATATTAATCAAGCGGCGGTATATCAATTCACCTAGTGTGATATCTTGACACCGGGTAATGTGCGAAAGTGTGTCAATTCTCACCGCAGATTACGATGATAAAGTATTGTACCGGTTATTGTTCAACAAAGGAAATTGTTGTTTCATCTTTAGTCTTGGTTACTGGAGACAATTACGTTTATAAAATATTTCCTGATATCGACAATACGCTGCGTGGTTTTTACGAACACGACTTAATCTTCCCAATCAAAACATTTCAGACATGTTAATATAGTTTTACAAATCGATATGTTTATAACAATGTTTCTGAAAAGTTTGTTTGTATCGTAATAACCTTCAACACAACCCTGGTCTAATAATGTCATAATTTAATAATCAAGTCACGATCGACTATGTATATGTACACGCTACCGAAAACAGATTTAGGCAAATGTTGCTATAGAACTGCGTTAGTTTTAAAGTGGTTCCATCATGAAATGTGTGATGAAATTTGGTATGCTGCATAATCACAATGCCCTGGAGCTTATTTAGAAACGTTTTTATTGTAGTTACGCATTCTAGTTGTTTTGATGTAAGGAAAAAATCATTCGATAACTCGATACAACTAGTTAACACGCGTTGATGTAACTTTCCTCATTTGTATGCATAGCCTACGCGAAATGGGTTACCGAATTTTTCGATTAGTTTATATTCCGTATTTTATTTAAAACTGAAACTGTTAAGTACTACTTAAAGTGTTATAAAATGTGAAAAAGTGTACAAGTAGAATTATTGTTATGTCATGAATAAGTAGTTTACAAATTCATACGATTTTTCTTGTTGCGTTCCGGGACAAAATGAAATTTTTCGCTCTTTTATATTTTTTATTTTTTCAATAAAATTAGTATTCATTTTACAAAAAACGTCGAGTAAAGATAAAGTACTTGTACATTTCGTAGTGCTCAAGTATAAGTTTTTAAACTATTACCTTGACAAAATTTTCAGAATAGAAACTTTTGCGTAAAGTCTGTCTTGCATTTAGTTGCTGGCTCTGAAAGCAAGCAAAGTTTGTGGTATTTGCGCAACATCGAAATTTGTACACTTCACCGTTATCTTATTTCGAAAACATAAGTTAGGTAAAAGTATTTCGAATCATGGGTATGAATAATTTTTAAAAACCCAAATATATCGCTTTCAAACTTCGTAAATATTTTCGATTAGTTTTTTCGATTCTATCTACTTTAGAAGACTCAGTGTAGAAGTTTCGAAACTTGCATGAATTACAAGCTACATAATACAATTAGTTAACACGCGTTGATGTACCTTTCCTCGTTTGTATGCATAACCTATGTGAAATTTGTTACCAAATTTCTCGATAGGTTTATATTCCGAATTTTAGTTAAGTACTACTAAAATTGTTACAAAATATTAAAAAGTATACAAGTAGAATTAATATTGTGTCATGAATAAGTAGATTACAAATTCATACGATTTGTCTTGTTGCGTTCCGGTATAAAATGTAATTTTTCGCTCTTTTCTTATCTTTTATTTTTTCAATAAAATTAGTATTCATTTTACAAAAAACGTCGTGTAAAGATAAAGTACTTGTACATTTCGTAGTGCTCAAGTATAAGTTTTTAAACTATTACCTTGACAAAATTTTCAGAATAGCAACTTTTGCGTAAAGTCTGTCTTGCATTTAGTTGCTGGCTCTGAAAGCAAGCAAAGTTTGTGGTATTTGCGCAACATCGAAATTTGTACACTTCACGGTTATCTTATTTCGAAAACATAAGTTAGGTAAAAGTATTTCGAATCATGGGTATGAATAATTTTTAAAAACCCAAATATATCGCTTTCAAACTTCGTAAATATTTTCGATTAGTTTTTTCGATTCTATCTACTTTAGAAGACTCAGTGTAGAAGTTTCGAAACTTGCATGAATTACAAGCTACATAATACAATTAGTTAACACGCGTTGATGTACCTTTCCTCGTTTGTATGCATAGCCTATGTGAAATTTGTTACCAAATTTTTCGATAGGTTTATATTCCGAATTTTAGTTAAGTACTAATAAAATTGTTACAAAATATTAAAAAGTATACAAGTAGAATTAATATTGTGTCATGAATAAGTAGATTACAAATTCATACGATTTGTCTTGTTGCGTTCCGGTATAAAATGTAATTTTTCGCTCTTTTTTTATCTTTTATTTTTTCAATAAAATTAGTATTCATTTTACAAAAAACGTCGTGTAAAGGTAAAGTACATGTACATTTTGTAGGGCTCAAGTATAAGTTTTTAAAGTATTAACGTGATAAAATTTTCAGAATAGAGACTTTTGCGAAAAGTCTGTCTTGCATTTAGTTGCCAGCTCTGAAAGAAAGCAAAGTTTGCGGTATTTGCGCAACATCGAAAATCGATAAAGTAGTCTAAAACCTAGTCACTTTTTACGTGGAGGGAGTACATAGCGAAGTACTTGTTCATTTTGGAGTACTCAAGTATAGGTTCGGCCAGCTTGCGCTATACTTAATGAATCATTCCTGTGTCATAAACACTTGAGTAGTTGGTGTGTGTAGACAAAAACCTACTTGAGTACATAATTTTTATTTTTATTCAAAATTAGTATTCATTTTACAAAAACGTCGTGTAAAGGTAAAAGTACTTGTACATTTCGGAGTACTCAAGTATAGGTTTTGTCAGCTTATTATATGCTCAGTAATAAATATGTCAAGAATTGTGGAGCATTTATGTGGGTCTCCAGGGTGCTCTTCATTGAGTGTCCGTGTTGGGAGATAAGTTTAATTCGCAAAATTAGTGTGTTCAAGTCAGGCCTGTCGCCAACATAGTGATGTTGCATTAGCCCTAAATACACATAATAGAATATCAAGGAAAAGTATCATCTAACGCAGGGGTGGGCAAACTACGGCCCGCGGGCCGCATGCGGCCCGCAACACCGTTCTGTGCGGCCCGCGAGAGCCTAAAGAAACTTATTAAAAATATTGATCAAATGCGTACTAAATATCGAATTAATGCAGGGACTTGATTAAACTTTTTCATAGTATATTTCACCATGATAATTCTAAGGCAGTGGTTCTCAAACAGGGGGGCGCGTGAAATTACCTGAAGGGGGAAACGAAGCTCATGAGCTCAACTTAAAAAAAAAATTTTGCTCTGCGCGATTTCCGCCCAATTCCTAGTTATTGCTCTGTATTTGGTCTGAATTTCATATCTAAAAGTCTCTCATCTACAGTCGTAACCTTCCATGCCATCAAACTATCCGTTAGGTTTGCTACCATCCTGGTTTCATTTTGTGATCTGATGATAAGAGAGCGCGAAATCTTTCACCATCATAAGATGGTCGTGTCTTAAAAAGTTTGAGAACCACTGTTCTAAGGTAAATAGGCCTACTTCCTATATTTTTTATGTTTAATTTCTGGCACGACCAGCATCTCAAGGCCCTCGCAGTATAAAAGGTTTCAACTGCTAAACATCCCATAAATCCAAAACGAGATTGACATAATTCGGATCACGAGTGCGATTTCAGATTGGCCACTCTTTTTTTTATTTTAGTGGCGTGCTTGTAAAAAAACAATTCGCGCATGTCATATTGTCATATGTAGATTCGTGCACTGTATGGTATTTATATTCTATCTACAATTAGTAGAATCATGTTTGAAGCTAACATGGTTATGATGCTGTCAGCATTGTGTGTCCTGGAACTGAATCCAAATGGGAATTAGTAAATCTATGTACAGATCGCTGCTCACAGATTTAAATTTCAATCCTATTCTAAGAATCGGGATAACCGACTTTCATCTCTATAGTTTTGACAAATTGGTCATTGAGGTCTCGACCAGCCTATGAAATATCGCCACTGTTTGTGACGCGTGTACGATATCATCAAAGCATCAAGGTTTGTTTTGAATAAGCATATATGTTATCTCCATGTCCTCACTATAATCAAATGCCAATATTGCATTTTGGTTTATAATCCCAATTCTATATAATGCGGCCCGCGAATGGATTCAGATGTTGAATGCGGCCCGCGAGCTGAAAAGTTTGCCCACCCCTGATCTAACGTATAATGAATGTTATTTATTACTCGGAAGCAAGTTATTATCGAAACATAGTGGTCAAAATTATCGCAGAGCAATACCGATTTTGCGTAAATTCCGTTATGCGTCTGACTACGTTACTAGGGATTATGTAGTTAGTTAGGAAATTAGGAGTCCTATCTTCCCAATCAGTATTGAGCAATATCAAAATCATCACAAAGCAATATCGACTCTTGCGTGAATTCTGTTATGCATTTTACTACGGTAGTATGCGCACCTGCTTACAGGTGTACAGACGTGGACTTTCTACTATATTCGCTTCTAACATTATAGCAGCACCCGACGCAGCTTACATTATTACGTTATAAGACGCCGGTGGCGTTTCACTGTCGGTTTAATCACCCTTATTCTAGTGACATGAAATAGACTGAAATGACATGACATGAAATGTGGTCACTACAAGAATCGAGCGAAAGCGCTGTTTCACGCCATCTTGCATCGGTCACGATTAGTTTTATTTTTCGACTAACTTGTTCTCTGTCGTTATATTTAGGGATGGTGTGAACGTGAGGTTCACGTTCGCGTTCTGTGTGTGACCCTCGGATATTTAGAGGTTCGCGTTCACAACAGAACCTTGGTAGGTTCTGCACTATGAACCTTTTTGATATGTTACAACAGGGGTCGGCAACCTTTTGCTAGTCGCGGGCCAAATTTCGAGTGTACAACTCGTCGGCGGGCCGGACTTTTCATACTATTATTCCTACCCACTTCAGTATCTTACGCTACCATGCTGCGAACTCAATCATACCAATGACAAAAAGAGCAAATGTATTCACAATTGAACAACACAGCATCAATGTGAAACTTGATGCTGCTTTCTTTTTGAAAGTTTTTCAATATCCGGTACCAAGTCAGATGAAGCAATAACAAGAACATTCTCCAAATGGGCGTCGGTTATGCGGGATCTTAGTTTGCTTTTCGTGAATTTCATTGTTGAAAACAATTGTTCACATGTGTACGTACTACCAAACATCGATGCCATTTCTTTTGCATGGTTCGTCAAGCTTTGATAAAGACCACTTTCAAGGAGGTACTTTTTGTAAAAGTCAAGTAGCGAGATTCCCTTTGTTTGAAATATTTTCTTCAATTCGTCACTGCATTGCATTTCAATAAGGTCCATTTGAAATTTTGTCGGGACGGTATTGACGTCCACGTCAAACGGAGTACTGAACAGCCTGAATTTACTTTCCAGCGAACGAATGTTGGAAAAGCGTGAGGAAAATTCAGTAATTAAATTTCCTATCATAGTGACAAAGGCAGCGTTGCAAGTCGGTTTACTTTCTTCCAGTGTTGGAAAGTGAGCATAATTTTGTTTCTCCAATTGGCATTCCCAGAGTCGCAGTTTTGTTTCGAATGCGAGTATGTGCCTCCACATCTCATGTATCAGTTGTTTCTTTCCCTGAAGTTGTAAATTCAATTTGTTCAGATGTGACGTTAAATCCACTAAAAAAGCAAGCTTAGACAACCATTCCGGATCACGAAATTCTGAGGCGTCAATGTTTTTCTGTTCAAGGAAAGTTGCTATTTCATCCCTCAACTCATACACTCTTGCAAGCATAGCTCCTCGACTTAGCCAGCGAACATCGCAGAAATACAGGAGATCGCCATATCGATTTTCTGCTTCTAGTAATATCTGTCGAAACTGTCGGTGACTCAGTTTGTGCGACAAAATCATGTTTACAGCTTTCACCACTGTGTCCATAACACTCTTCAGGTTTGTTGTCTTGGCGCACAATGCCTCCTGGTGAATTAAACAGTGTAACTTTAAGATTTTCTCATTGCGTCCGAGACCTTCCAAGTGTTTTTGAAGCAGAGCAACGGCACCTTTAATTTTTCCAATCATTGCAGGAGCTCCGTCGGTTGTTACCGACACCAATTTCGACAGATCGAGGTTCATACTATGTATGCACTGCAACAGTGCCTTCAGAATATCTGCTCCTGTTGTAGTGCCCTTCATAGGAACTAACTCTACGAAATCTTCAAAAATATCGAAATTTGCGCTGACTCCACGAACGAACACCGCAAGCTGAGCTGTGTCCGTTGTATCAGTGCTCTCATCAATAGCAATTGAAAAATATTGAAATTCTTTCACACAATCTTGTTGGCTAGTTTTTACATCCTGTGACATTTCTTCGATCCGTCGGGTGATAGTTCTTGCAGAAAGGCTAACATCGGCGAATAATTTTGTTTTCTCTGGACATAGGACTTCAACAAGGCCCATCACACACTCTTTTACGTAATCACCATCAGTGAAAGGTTTCATGTGTTTTGCAATTACTTTAGCGACCGCATAGCTTGCCTGGGTGTTTTGTTCAGACCCAGTGTTTTGCTTTTGAAATATACTACACTGATTTTGTAAGCAGAGCTTAAGACGGTTAATTTTGTCTTTTCTCGATTGGCCTCTGTACTCCGAAAACTTCGAATGCTTCGTCTCATAATGACGCTTAATATTAAATTCCTTCTTTACAGCAACGGCTTCGTTGCAAATTAAGCACGTTGGTTTACCAAAGTGTAATATGGAAAAGTACTTAACCGTCCATTCTTCATTAAAACTTCTGCACTCATCATCAACCTTTCGCCGTTTCGCTAACATACTAAATTCCTAAATTAAAAAAAAAAGTTTAGGATAATGCTCGTGTGCAAGAAGTCGCAATGCAAGCACATGTTATCGCAACCCTGATATACCAGAAAAGGAAAAGTGGGGAGATAACGAGGCGGTATCATCCACACATGCAACAACAGGACGACGCCCGATGTGAACTACAAAATACCTTCACTGGGTTTGTAGCTTTTTATAGACTTCTCCTCGCCATCCGATCCGCGCTAGCGGTGTCCATAAAAAGCCTAGAAGTAGGCTGCTACACAACCAAAATAGAGAATCTTGGCCCTTATTAAATGACCATCGCAGTCGAAAAACATCACGAATATACGAAAAACAGCTACTCTGAAAAGAACCATTAATGACATGCCAGATAAAATGTAATTTACAAGCTGCGTACACTTGGGATAAACATAGTACATCCATTATAGACCTGTTCTGAAGCATAAACCTGCGTATTTACTGTGATAGCTAGTCCTAATGTAATTCGGATGCGGTATCTAGTACACCCCATCAAAGTGTTAAACCCTTTTAAAAAGATGGTACACCATTGGGTGTACAATACATCCGGTTGAGGAGCACTGTTCTTGGCAGCTAGTTCACACTTACAGACAATCTCGTACTACACTGTAGGTAGGACATGCCGAGTGTCGACATGCTGCTAGAGAGCCTAGACAGGTTACGCACCACTTTTATGCCGTAACAATAGAGATTAGACTATAGTACACCGTACCTATATTGTCACAATGCTACAATTTTTCTACACAGTACTAAAACGGAAGTTGGCAGCACAATAAGAAACGGCGGGCCGCATTCCTATAGTATCTAATGATGATGTCGCGGGCCGGTCGATTTCGCTTGGCGGGCCGGATCCGGCCCGCGGGCCGTAGGTTGCCGACCCTTGTGTTACAATTTTACCTTCATTATAACATTGCTGGTTTAAATTTATTGCATGTTAACGGCGGACCAATCCATTCATGGCGCTGGCAGCATAAAAAAAATCGACACTAAACGAGCATGCACTGTGACAATCTGAAAAGTTTTTCTTGCTTCGTTGCAAAAGTTTGCTCGAAAGATCCAGCTTTCCGTTTGTAAATATTTAATGACTCTATGCTGCGAGCATGACCCGCAATCACAAAACATCACGAGCGAAATAAGCTATGTGGTCAGAGAATGATGCTTATTCAACCAATCACTGAGATTGATATCGTTTTCTGATGTAAAAAAACTAGCAGGCTTACGGGGTCAATCTCCACTTCATGTTTACTGTATCATTAAAACCAAATTGGTGCGATTGACTAAATGACTTGTTAATCGGTTAATATCAGTAGCAAGCATAGATACCCGTTTCACACTCTGCTCAATATCAATATATGATGTCGAATACATTTTCCGGTCTCATATGAAAAGTTGATTAGAGTTTGACTTAAGTAAAGTCGTGACTCGAGTCATCTCAACACTGCTACAAGGCTATATCTGCATCTTCCTTGCCTGACAGCATATGCACATCATGTACTCATGGTGGGCATATGCGCAGATAGTGTGTATTTATGTCATGATTCGGTGTATATGCGGCAAAATACATCAAGGACAAAAATGAACTACTTCCTTTCCTGTCATTATATTGCCTGGTAAGTTCTCATCGAAATTATTGGCAAAGCGGCGTAAGATATTGATTTTACGAGATTATTATATCATTTGATTTCCCCAGTTGATACATTTGGCGACGTTTAAAGCGTCAGTATAGGATAATTCCGCATTGAGACATTATGTCACCCGAAACGTGGCTAGCTATCGTGTACAATCTGTACAATATTGTAGGCTATCATTTCATTGAAGGATATGGTTGGAATTAGCAATATGACGTCACGTGACGTCATGAGGTTCACGTTCGTGTTCACACAGAACCTTTCAAAAAGGTTCGCGTTCACACGAACATGAACCTTTCAGAGGTTCACACCATCCCTAGTTATATTCATTAGACTCGGTTTCATGCGGCTAATTTGTCCCTATCATTATAACGTCGGGGATCGCGTACCTGCGGCGAAGGTGTTCGTTTAATTATAGCGACAAGAACCGGGCCCCTGCGGCTAGTCCGTTGGCATTTTAGTGCTGAGTTAAATACCCTTATATTCGACATGCAAACATTATACAGGTAGCGGTTGTACTGCGAGGTGATAATAAGGCTTAAAATGTGGAGACCTCGGAAATCGAAACCGCGATCTGTCTGCACTCAAAATCGCATTTTATATTATTCTAGGGATTATTATTATCAAGTCGCATTTCAGTAATTAATTAGTGATGATGCATTTATCCGTGCGATATCGCAGTCTTCGTGAACATACGTAGCGCCTATAACAACATCAAAATCATCACAAAGCAATATCGACTTTTGCGTGAAATCTGTTATGCGTTTTACTACGTTAGTATGCGCACCTGCTTACAGGTGTCCAGACGTGGACAGACAGACAGACAGATTCTTTATTCCTACGATGGTTGTTCACACAAATATGTAAAAAAGACAACCACAGCGATATGACCACATCAAGATGTGTAATCTTCAAGTCAGCTGTAGTCAAGGCGTAACGTTAGAACATTTATATCATGCAACTGTCGGTCAGTAACACTTCAACAAAAGATTAAACAACAAAACGCAAACGCAAACAGTGGTAGTAGAAAAAAAAAAAACTATAACACTAGTTCAAAATAAATATCAGATTATACTCTCAGGTGTCAATATGTGGAAATGAGCTGAGACTTAAAATTCCGACAGAATGATGCAAATGACAAACCTCTGTGCTCTATTGATAAAGAGTTCCAAATCCTTGGACCAACAAAAGTTAAGGATCTCTGGCACACACTAGCGGCTAAATTCTGTATAAAGATATTTCCAGCAGTGTCGGATCTGGTTCCGTGAGAGTGGACACCAGCAGATGGCGTAAAGATGCGGCTAAGAGCAGAAGGGAATTCACCATGGTGATATCGGTACATGGTCTTGGCAATTTCATAAGTGCAGTTCAATATCCCCAGAGATTTATATCTTGGAGAAAGACGATCGTATCGTCCCATGCCACTTATCAAACGGATTGCCCTATTTCGGAGAACTGCGATGTGATTCAAGTAGGTATCGTAAGCTAACCCTCAAAAGATGATTCCATAGTCGAATTGAGAGTGGAAGAGTGAAAAATATATGGTACAGATCTAGGGAGAATATGTCGCAAGCGAGCTATAATACCTACTGCCTGCGCTAATTTGCTGGCAAGAGCTGCTAGTTGTGGCTTCCAACTCAAATCTTTATCAATACACAATCCCAAATATTTGACATTAGGGACTGCAGATAGTTTATCTTTGTCGATGGTCAAAACTGGAGAAGGTATCAAGATCTTAGGTCTGATATTGATAAGAAGGACTTGAGTTTTTGTTGCATTGATATTCAATTTGCTGAGGCTCATCCAATGACAGATTTTTTTCATCTCAATATTGACTGAGTCTTGTAGAATACTCAAATTGTTATCGGATTTATACAGGCAAGTGTCATCAGCAAATAAGGTAGTCGAGAATTTAGATGCACCTGGTAAGTCGTTTATGTAAATGATAAAGAAAAGGGGGCCAAGAGCTGAACCTTGAGGAACACCGCAAGTAATTTCGCTTAGCTCAGATTTCGTACATTGGTCACCAACAAATTGTTTGCGGCAATTTAGATATGACTTGAACAAGGCTAGCGGTGTCCCTCTAACCCCATTATACCATAGTTTATTCAGAAGTATTGAATGATCTACCGTATCAAATGCTTTTTTCAAGTCAAGAAATATGGAGCAACCGACCTCCTTAGATATAATTGTTGATTGGTACTTGAGCAGTAAATCTAAAATGGCATGTTGAGTATTGTGATGAGTTCGAAAGCCAAATTGATTGGGCCATAATCTGGTTTCAAGAAATTCGGAGAGCCTTGAGTGTAGAAGCTTTTCAAATAGTATTGCTAGGCAAGATAAGACTGATATTGGTCGATAATTATTCATTGACATTCTGTTTCCTTTTTCGTGTACAGGAACTACTCAGGCTACTTTAAGAATTCGGGAAAGATTCCTAAAGCCATGGATTGATTGTAGAGATGAGCCAAGATTGAAGAAATTGCAGGGAAAACTGCCTTTAATATTTGCACAGATAGCCTACCATGACCCTCTGCTTTATTATTTCTCATGTTGGCGACTATTATGCTAATCTCTCCGATGTTGGTGGGACTCAAGAATATACTGTTAGTACTACTACGTGGTGTACTTTGGTAGTACTTTGGGGGGAGATTAGGGCAATCAGATGCAAGTTTTGGCCCAATAGAGGTGAAGTATTTATTTGATGCATTACCTACGTTATTTGGATTGCTAACAGAATTGCCGATGTCATCAATTATAATAGGCGGGATGGTGGCATGGGAGCTGGAAGGGTTGATTAGGTTTCTAATAGTTTTCAAAGTTTGGGCTTTATTGTTTCTGCAGTTATGAAAGTGACGAGCGAAGTATGATTTTTTGCCTTCGTTTTATTGTGGCTTGGCTTATTAGCATATGCCTTGTACTGTCGACGTTGCGGTTCAGTACCATTTAAATACCATACACGATGAAGCTTATTTCTAGTTTTGATAGACTTCAAGATACCAGGAGTGATCCATGGTTTGCAGTAAAGCTTACACTGCTTACGAGACAGACATGATAACGGTATATGATGATCTACCAAATTCATAAGTTCGGTCATAAAATTATTGAAAGCCGTATCAAGTGTGTCATATGTTAATGCTGTCATCTCAAAGCTGCCAAACTGATTGAATGCAGCATCTTGAAGACTCTCAAGAGAGTCGGTGGTAGGAAGGCGCTTATAGATAGGTTTCTTATTGGATAAAGGAGCTCTTGTGAGACATTTGATCAAAACTGGAAAATCGTCTGTAAGAGGATATTCGATAACAAAAGGGTGTATAGGGCAGGAAGACACATTTTTATAGATATGGACTAGCAAAGTTGATGACTGGTCAGTATCGTGGACATTCGAATATATTCGCTCCTAACATTATAGCAGCACCCGACGCAGCTTACATTATTACGTTATAAGACGCCGAGATACCGTAACACCTCTGGCTAATACAGCTTTGTGATTTATACGCAATTATTGCTGCCGCATCACTTTTCGTCACCTATGGTTAACCGTCTGTGAGGTGGGTTACGTCATAATGCAATAACACGAGAGTACCGTACCTGCAACAACAACAGCAACAAGTTGCGTGCAGCAGTTTCCTTAGAAAAATATACAGCAGTAATGGTTTTCCAGTGAAGGAGATTGATCTGCCGCCGGGGTCAGAAGCTTTTCAATAACAGCCAGGATATAACAAAATGTTGGCGGAATAGTGATATGGGTCAGGAGAGGGTGATAGAGAAATATGCCTCACAAAGTTCAGCTTCAAACGCGAGCCTGGATTAGATTGGAAATGAATTTCGCAGGTTTTTAGGTAACATGGAGTGATGCCGATATCTGGCTCGTCATATACCGATGTGGCCGAATTTGAGTGTGGCGCCCCTGCCCTAAATCGAGAATATACCAGCTGGAATTTCTAAGAATTCACTGACGATTATCCCAATTTAAGACCATGACTGGTTCGAATATTTTCGACACCGGACTTTTATATCAGTACTTCTCAATCTTTTAGACCTTGTGACACTCTGTCTAAGGAGAAAATAGCTCGTCTCACCATATAGCACTTCGAGTAGTGGAACACAAGACGTAACTGCCACATCCCAAATCCCACAATTGCCCAATTGAGGGGCGGAACTCAATTGAGGCCCGTGGATGAAAAATAATATCATAGCCATACCTTTCAAGTTATTTGTGTTACTTGTGTACGGAACCAGCATGTAACTCAAGTTTGAGGTCATTGCTCGTTGAAATCACGGGAGTATCCCTCGCGCCCCTCAGTTGAGCGCACCGCCGCCTCCCCTTCTGATGCTTTCGCGCTCCCCAGTTTCAGGAACCACTGCCCCAAGCCGTTTTCGAAGCGTCTCGGTCTTGTCAGTGTTTGCGCCATTGCAAGTCAAGACTGCCCATTCATATCAGCTGATTCTCCCTCGATGGAGTGTTGTTGCCATCAACACAGCCGTTTTTGCTAGTGACGAATAGTGATATTAGGCACAAGGAAATAGCTTATTTTGAAAAAAAAACAGCAACATTTTTAAACTGTAGTCAATTTCAGCATTTCAAATTGGTTTTCTTAGCTTTCTTCCGAAATCTCAAATCACGTCGCAGGCCGCAGACGGGCCGCGAGTAGTATAGTAGATCGCACAACCGGTGGCAGGGGCTCTTATGGGCGGGGTGGCGATTCGCCTGGAAACCCGGGGTGGCGATTCGCCATTTTAGACCCCCCCTCTGGGCCGCGATTCGCCATGTGTTCTTATGGGTGCGGTCGTGATTCGCCTTTTCGGGTATAGGCTGCGGCGGTGAGGTGCCTGAAAACCCGGGGTGGTGACTCGCCTTTTTTGCTATAGGCCGCGGTCGTGATTCGCCGTGAAAACTCGTGGTCGTGACTCGTCTTTTTTGCTATAGGTGGAGGCGGTGATTCGCCATGTGTTCTTATGGGTGCAGTCGTGATTCGCACTTTCAGCAATCTCTCGCGTGGTGTTGAATAGTCACCAACAATAACCGCACAAACGGAAACGTGGCTTGTAAGAGGATTTTCGCAGTGCGTGCGACCTATATTCCGAATGACCTGCGCGCTGAATTGTTTCCGTGCAGCCGTGTGCTACTATCGATTATTACACTATTCCATTCAGTGCGAAATAGTTTGATCGTAAATTATTATATATGATATCGCAGTTTAGTCGTGTCAAATGTCCGATCGTGTTCTCTTTCCTCGCTATTGATTGCTAGCTGAATAATACTTTCGGCTTATTCACACCGCTGTTTCGCGCCTACAAAATACTCTGCTGTTCACAACCACAACAAGAATCACAAGTATACACATTTATACATTCATTTGTTACTCTGAAATCAAACTCTTCACAAAAGCACGCACAATCGTATCATTCACTTTTTTATCATCACCAAAATTATTCAAGTATTCCTTGGCTGAAAATCCTTGAGCTCTTTTTATCAAGAATGCAATAGCATGATCTCCACACACATCCGAAGTTTTACTCTGTAACTGTTTCCCAGTCACAGAAAATTCATCCGGCTCCAGGAATTCGATTATCTGAGGTTTTAGTGGTCCGTGTGTCAATTTGTCAACTTGAAATGAAACTTACTACACAAACCAAGTTGATTCGTATCTGAATGTGTTAATTCGGTACAACTCTAATCCTTTGAGAAATCTTTTTGTGATCTTTTGAATCGTACGTAACCTGAATATTACCGACACCGACTTTCAACCCCATCGAATTATTCACACATTCCACGCCGCTGTTTCTCGCCTATAGAATCAATACCAACTAGTTGTATGAAAATCAAGAATCACAAGTATGTGCATTATACAGTTATTGTCTTTATCAACATGAAATCAAACTCTTAACAAAAACACGCAACTAATCATTTGCCAGCTTTAAGATTATCAAAAAAATTCCAGTATTGTTGATTGAAAATCCTCGAGTCTTTATTTTTAAGAATGTTATAGTACGGTGTCGGAATCCATTCGCGAGATGTTCTATAGGTAAATTGAGATAATCCGAAACCGAATATTTTTACTTTGGCGTAGTGTGAATTGAAATAGGATTGACAAACATGACTACCATCTTTCCAAGTACCATTTCGATATTATACGCACATTGATTTGAAACAAGTAATGAAACATTGCAACTCTATTCGCGATCCCGCTTTCCGTTTGTCAAAGAGATATTTTAACATCTTACCATACTCAAAAGAATTATTCACAACATTAACAATTGTTAAAAATCTAGTTTTCACTTACTTGATTATATCACTGCAACTCATAAATTTGAATTAATTCATCCTGGCTGTATTCGTATGATCGGTCTTTTTTATTCAATTGTAAAAGTCGTTACTATTCTGAGGACAAAGTATTTACTAATCGGTGCATATACGATTTGACTTGAACATATTATATTTTGAGTATACGAGATTTGAATGTCTGAACAATAACTGAGAAATAATTTATCACAATTAAATCCATATATTACAGCGTAAAAGATATTGGAATGTCAGCAACTCGGTAAGGTCATAGTTACTACCACATTACCTAATTTACCCGACCAACTCGTCATGATCATTCCTGAAATCAACACAAACATGACCACTGACTTGAGTTAACCACAAAACAGCATCAAGTTTTAAATCCACTTGTAGCTTACGACTTATTTGAATGCGGGTTATGTTTCGTTGTAATTGAGTGTACGGAAATAGTATTACGTCTCGACATCTCACCATCTTACCATATTCAAAGAGTCAACCACGAAAACATTGTCAAGGAAATCCGTTTGTAACTTACCCAACCAACTCAAGCAGTCAGCCAAGCATACACGAATCCATACAATCACTAAAACCTAAAATCCATAACAAGTTCGGTTGTACTCATATCCCTACGATGTATCATTTTTTATTCAACTTTAAAAGTCGTTACTATTCTGTAAGATAGAGGAATTACTACGCGGTATATTCTGCAAGACAAAGTAATTATTACTCGATATATTTTGTAAGACAAAAGTAATTACTACCCGGTGCAGGTGACTTGAGATTAACATAATTGTTTGAGTATACGAGATTTGAAAGTCTGATCAACGTATAGTTGCGACTTCATTTCTTACAATCGAACGCTGGTGTTATATCGAAAGTTACCATCCTGTAATCATAAGGATTGATACATAGATGTGTCATATGTAATAGTTGATCATGACTTGATTATTAAATTATTCGTGTTAATTAGACCCGGTGTTGTGGTAAAGGTTATGACAGCAACAAACTTTTCAGTACCGTTGTTATTAACATATCGAGTTGTAAAACTATGCATGTCCGAAATGTTCATGATTGGAAAATTATTCTACCTTGATACATATCACTCTGCGTATCGCGGATATCAGAAAATATTTTACAAATGTAATTGTTTCCAGTAACCAAGACTAAAGATGAAACAACAATTTCGTTTGCTGATTAACAACCGGTGCAATACTTTATTGTCGGAATCTGCGACATCGAATTGAAAAATACCCACATTACGCAGTACGAAAATATCACTTTGGGCTCCGGGGCGGTGTCATTTAATCTGTGTTAAACTCTTTTCACACTCTCTGTCGAAAATGCGTGAAATGCAAAAACATTACGAGGTCACACTCTAAGACTTTGATCATCAAAAAAGTAAATAGAGGTATCTTTACTGGATGGATTCTGTTCAACTGGTCTTGGTTAATACAAAACCCATAACTGCAATATCGAAGTATGTGCTACACTGAAATCTACAAAATTGTGTTTGTATTGCTGTTCATTGTAGCGATATCGATTTGAACCTCCAGAATAATTGTCATCATGTAAGGGCAGTTGTTGTCAATTTGTACGATGTTCACTGAATGCGTACTAGAACTAATTGTGTAACACACACGATCAGAGAAATTGGAAATTTCCCCATTGTCATTCGTCACAATACTCGGCCACTAAAATACGTTACTTGGATGTGATTGAATCGCTGGCAGTTAACTCGATAAATCAAACCCCTAAGAAATTTCACTCACTCGTTGGATATTAAACAGAGTCACCTAATCGGTGTAGATCGTTTTTCTAAATGTAAATCATATAGGTCCAGCAGAAAACAATTTTCACTCACTCGGAAATGAAACCAATGTGTTGGTCTCCATTCGATATTTTGTTTGTGTCAAATACTTTGCAATGAACACATTTGAGTGGTTGAGCTTTACATCATCAAGCTGTCATATGTAAATCAAGATTTCGGTAAACTTGTAAATGTATCGTTTAACTAACCGAAATTTAGTGATTGGTGAACATACCAAACGATACACATCCACCTCCGAAATACTGCGTTGATCTTAATTTCCATCATCGTGATAATCGAAGTACATTTCTTTCGAATTCGTAACAACCGGCGTTTCTATGACATGATAAATTTTTGACAAGTTATGCTTAGAAGATTGGTTGCATATCGCGAAAAATAATATACCAATCATATTGATACTCATATTACTTGAGTTTCTCCGCTTAATGTAAATGTAAACTCTGCCGTCTTTTAACATCACAAAGACATTGATAAAAAGTAGGCAATCAAACGCTACAAGTTTAACTTTTGTAGGTTGTGTATGATTACCCCACGCAACTCATTTCTTACCAAAGGTATATGAAATATATTCATGGCACACAGAAATACTCGATATTCCCATGCTACGAATCTGTACAATGATTGGTGACGCTTTCAAACTGTTTCGATACCTCAAGACCTTTATTGTCGGAATGGATGTTCATGTATCTTAATAATCAAATAGTTCAACACAGAACTAGTATTAACAGAAACATCAGAGTTGTTTACACAAAAGTTTGTAAGTGTACAGTATGTGAATACCATGTGTAAGTTCAGCACAATTATGGTATCAATCCGAGTTTAGTTAACACAATTTACGACACCGAGGTCGCCTCATCTTTCGTAAGACAACAAACCAACCAAGGCTTCAGGATATGTCCATGTCATAGCAATGAATCAGCTACTCCAACAACAGAGTACATATGTTTTCTAGTTACGGTACTTACATCTTACACACAAGTCAATCTACTTTGCTAACGAAAAGTGCTGGGTCATCACATGGTTGTCCTCACAACAATACAACTAAAACATACTAGCAGAAAATGGTCGTTATAGTTTGCACACCAACGATACATCGTACAAGTACCAAGTCTCGAGAATCCAGTTATTCAAAAAAAGTGAAAGTGTTTCTACGCCAAGTTGTTATGTTGACGAGAGCGTATATTGTAATATCATGATCGATTTGTATTCGTTGGTCACAAAATGTCACTACTCTAAATAATTATTTTTCCCTTAATCACGGTACATCGTACAAGTAAAAAGTCTTGAGGATCGAGTTATTGAAAAAAACTTTAAAGTGTGTCTCCTGCATCAAGTCGTTATGTTGACGAAAGCGTATATTGTAATATCATGGTCGATTTGCATTCGCTGGTCAGTGGTCACAAACTGTCACTACTCTAAATAATTATTTTTCACTCAAACACAAAAGCATACTTGTGGACATTCGTTTTCATCAAGCACGAGTTCAAGAAACTTACTGCGACAAGAATTGTTATTTTTATGTAGTGTAAATACATAATAATTAATTTTAGTAACACTATATCAACATCATCGAGTTGTGCGAATATATTTACATGTAGTCTTGTGGTTTTAATCGAAGCACACAGCGTGTTCTAATGTAGAGTCATCTCTATTGTACAACAACTCGGTAATCGAAATGTATGCATTAACATTTAAACAGCGATCTTGTTACGTCACGCGAAAAATATGTTCACTATCGCGATACTCTGCACAGGGAGTGCAAATCCTTTTCACACTCGTAATAGTATATCAACGGCTACTGGCGACAACGTTTAACAATACCAACGACACTAAACATACGATACCTACCCAAGTAAAATTACCATTTTCACCTGGAGGTCAGGCGATACCAGAGTAAAAATATCATTGTCCTTTGGGAATTTATCGTTTACTCAGAGTAGCAATACATTTTCACTTGAGGGTCTATCGTTTCCTAGAGTAACAAACCCCTTTTCCTTTGGAAATATATTTTTTCATTGGGTTACAAACCTTTTTCACTTGGAAATATATTTTTTCACCGGGTAACAAACCTTTTTCACTTGGAAATATATTTTTTCCCTGAACAACAAACCTTTTTCACTTGGAAATATATTTTTTCTCTGGGTAACAAACCATTTTCACTTGGCGATCCACCGTTTACCTGAGTAAAAATATCATTTTCCTTTGGAGATCTGGCGTTTACCCAGTGTAACAATACATTTTCTCTTGGCCATCTAGCTTTTCCTAGAGTAACAAAACCATTTTCATTTTGAAATCTGACAAACACACCTGACAATTTGGTATTTGTTGTATTGACGATAGTTTGAAATAGATTACAACGAACAGTGACGGAAATATACACGGACCACCGGTTTCAGAGTATACCCCCATCAGTCGTATCACATCAATATCATCGTTTAACTACATACAATATGCTCTTGTACACCGAAATGCATGTTTTGGAAAATTGGACAATAGGCTTCGATAGTTCTGTGATGTCCGGGTTCGTGCTTTGGATTTTCCAGAGTCAAAATGTCTGAATAAAACACCTCCTTGACGATGGTTGGTATGTGGATAACGGTGTTCGGAAAACGGTTGGATTTATGTCACCCATCGCGATAACAATTCCAGGTCGAGATTTCCCTCGCGTGTTTACTATATTGTGTCTTTATTGGTCATGTATGTCTCGACATTCAGTTTGAAATCGGAAACCCTGATAAAGTATGTAACCGGATCCGGATATCAACTCTGAATCGATAAACCAATGAACAATATTCAAAGTAAACATGTTACACCCTGTGTTTCCACGAAAAAAATACCATCCAGACACACGTCGCGCTTGTTTGCCCACATCAGTATACGCGTAAATGGAGGTGTGTGACATTGCATGCAATGTGTTGGTATACAAACATCGATCCACAGACATTATCATAGCCGGTAGTTTTGATGTAGATCGAATGTCATCACACCCGATAACAATGTCATACCAATAGGCCACATTGCAATGACTCTGAGTCCGCGCTATTACATCGATATTTCGGCACCGTTCACTGATTTACTCGATTGTGTTATCGTGTTGTAACATTACAAGATAGTCATGGCCCTATCTCCGGACAGACCACCCAGACCAATTGGATACATCGGTCAATATCCATCGTGTTGTCGACACCGAAGTTTTCTGCTGAGACTGCAGCGTTTGACCAAGGTGAACTATCGAATCACGGGTGCTCGAAATGATTGCGATCAGTCTTTCACTAAATCACGATGCATGGATGTCACTACTCCCACATAACGACTCCAGATAAATATCGTGAACAGTGATTCTGCAAATCTCGGACTGATACTGTGATCCAATAAGGTGTATTTCTGTGGAATGAAGACTGCAATCGTACACCACAATAGAACACTACCTCGCGATTTCACACGCAATCATAAAACACATCATCGTAAGGGTCCAGTTCGTCCGGTGACATTTCGAAACGGTCGTCACCACAAGAGATCGGTATCATTTTGAAACGACATCGTCACAAGTCTATTGACGTCGATTCTGTTGGTCATGTCAATCCGTTTCACAATCCACCGTTTTTCAACTCCCCGCACCATAGTGTTACGACACAGACAAGAAGCGTCGGTGGAAATAATAAAACCCGGAAAGCACACTTTGGTGTTATTTGACATGGATTTTACACCCGACGAACCTTACATTCGAGCGATGCATTGGAATGACGCTTGTATTATTGACGTACAAGGAACAGAAATGTATCGATTTATTGGTTTCGTACATATCCAACAAAAACCAGGGTATGTGATTGTGCGTGGTTCGCATATTCGACTGTGAACGCTCTATTGGTATATGCTGTATAGTTCACTTTCACCATCGTGCGAATAACCCATGTTACGGTTCGATGTTTGTGTGTCTGTATGTCACGCTTCAGATTGACTCAGAGTCATTCCAATGTGGCTTATTGGTATGACATTGTTATCGGGTGTGATGGCATTCGATCTACATCAAAACTACCGGCTATGATAATGTCTGTGGATCGATGTTTGTATACCAACACATTGCATGCAATGTCACACACCTCCATTTACGCGTATACTGATGTGGGCAAACAAGCGCGACGTGTGTCTGGATGGTATTTTTTCGTGGAAACACAGGGTGTAACATGTTTACTTTGAATATTGTTCATTGGTTTATCGATTCAGAGTTGATATCCGGATCCGGTTACATACTTTATCAGGGTTTCCGATTTCAAACTGAATGTCGAGACATACATGACCCATAAAGACACAATTTAGTAAACACGCGAGGGAAAACTCGACCTGGAATTGTTATCGCGATGGGTGACATAAATCCAACCGTTTTCCGAACACCGTTATCCACATACCAACCATCGTCAAGGAGGTGTTTTATTCAGACATTTTGACTCTGGAAAATCCAAAGCACGAACCCGGACATCACAGAACTATCGAAGCCTATTGTCCAATTTTCCAAAACATGCATTTCGGTGTACAAGAGCATATTGTATGTAGTTAAACGATGATATTGATGTGATACGACTGATGGGGGTATACTCTGAAACCGGTGGTCCGTGTATATTTCCGTCACTGTTCGTTGTAATCTATTTCAAACTATCGTCAATACAACAAATACCAAATTGTCAGGTGTGTTTGTCAGATTTCAAAATGAAAATGGTTTTGTTACTCTAGGAAAAGCTAGATGGCCAAGAGAAAATGTATTGTTACACTGGGTAAACGCCAGATCTCCAAAGGAAAATGATATTTTTACTCAGGTAAACGGTGGATCGCCAAGTGAAAATGGTTTGTTGCTCAGGGAAAAAATATATTTCCAAGTTAAAAAGGTTTGTTACCCAGAGAAAAAATATATTTCCAAGTGAAAAAGGTTTGTTGTTCAGGGAAAAAATATATTTCCAAGTGAAAAAGGTTTGTTACCCGGTGAAAAAATATATTTCCAAGTGAAAAAGGTTTGTAACCCAGGGAAAAAATATATTTCCAAAGGAAAAGGGGTTTGTTACTCTAGGAAACGATAGACCAGGGGTGGGCAAACTACGGCCCGCGGGCCGCATGCGGCCCGCAACACTGTTCTGTGCGGCCCGCGAGAGTCTAAAGCAGGGGTGGGCAAACTACGGCCCGCCACACTTTTCTGTGCGGCCCGCGAGAGTATAAAGAAACTTATTTAAAATATTGATAAAATGCGTACTAAATATCGAATTAATGCGGACACTTGACTAAACTATTTCTTTACCTATTGCACCATGATAATTCTAAGGCACGGGCCCGAAGCTGAGCCCAACTGGATATTTTTTTCGCGCTTCGCGCGATTTTCGCCTTATTCATAAATATTTCTTAGTACTTAGTCTGAATTTCATATTTGAAAATCTCTCATCCACAGTCGTAACCTTCCATGCCATCAAACCATCAGCCCACGCACTTTGAAAGGTTTTATCTGCTAAACATGACAGAAATCCTAAACGAGATTGACATAATTCGGATCACGAGTGTGATTTCAGATTGGCCACTTCAGTTTTAATCATTTCAGTGATGTGCTTAAAGGGGCACTGCGCTCTAAAAATGATGTGGTCTCAAATTGAAGGTAAAAACGAACAAAAATTTTTGGCCGCGGCCATTTCCTTCAGAACGCCACCGTAATGGAGCTGCAATTTAATAAAATTTCTACAAGACCAGCTGCCGCGGCTGCTTAACCCGTTACATGGCACGATATCTTCACCGTCGCACTTGCTCGACGCGATTAGGCAGTCACGCAGAGAACGAATTTTAGATAGTTGTCAGCCGATGTTATGAAGGAAATGTGTCTAAGTTTCGTTCTCTGCGTGACTGCCTTATCGCGTCGAGCAAGTGCGACGATGAAGACATCGTGCCATGTAACGGGTTAAGCAGCCGCGGCAGCTAGTCTTGTAGAAATTTCAATAAATTGCAGCTCCATTACGGTGGCGTTCTGGAGGAAATGGCTGCGGCCAAAAAATTTTGTTCGTTTTTACCTTCATTTTGAGACCACATCATTTTTAGAGCGCAGTGCCCCTTTAAACAAACGATTCGCGCGTGTCTTAGGTAGATTCGTTCTATGTATGCGTAGAATTAGGGTATTTATATTTTATCTACACATAGTAGAAGCATGTTTGAAGCTAACATGGTTATGATGCTGTCAGCATTGTGTGTCCCGGAACTGAACCAAAAGTTGAATTAGTCAATCTTTGAACGGATCGCTGCTCTGAGATTTAAATTTCAATCCCGTTCTAAGAATCGGGACAACCGACTTTCATCGCTATAATTTTGACAAATTGGTTATTGAGGCCGACCAGCCTATGAAATCTCGCCACTGTTTCTGACGCTTGTACGATATCCTTAAAGCAATGTGTGGATTGTTGTAAATAAGCATATCTATTATCTCCATGTCCTCACTATATAATCAAATACCAATATTGCGTTTTGGTTTAAGTCCCAATTTTATATAGTGCGGCCCGCGAATGGATTCAGATGTTGAATGCGGCCCGCGAGCTCAAAAGTTTGCCCACGCCTGCGATAGACCCTCAAGTGAAAATGTATTGCTACTCTGAGTAAACGATAAATCCCCAAAGGACAATGATATTTTTACTCTGGTATCGCCTGACCTCCAGGTGAAAATGGTAATTTTACTTGGGTAGGTATCGTATGTTTAGTGTCGTTGGTATTGTTAAACGTTGTCGCCAGTAGCCGTTGATATACTATTACGAGTGTGAAAAGGATTTGCACTCCCTGTGCAGAGTATCGCGATAGTGAACATATTTTTCGCGTGACGTAACAAGATCGCTGTTTAAATGTTAATGCATACATTTCGATTACCGAGTTGTTGTACAATAGAGATGACTCTACATTAGAACACGCTGTGTGCTTCGATTAAAACCACAAGACTACATGTAAATATATTCGCACAAGTCGATGATGTTGATATAGTGTTACTAAAATTAATTATTATGTATTTACACTACATAAAAATAACAATTCATGTCGCAGTAAGTTTCTTGAACTCGTGCTTGATGAAAACGAATGTCCACAAGTATGCTTTTGTGTTTGAGTGAAAAATAATTATTTAGAGTAGTGACAGTTTGTGACCACTGACCAGCGAATGCAAATCGACCATGATATTACAATATACGCTTTCGTCAACATAACGACTTGATGCAGGAGACACACTTTAAAGTTTTTTTCAATAACTCGATCCTCAAGACTTTTTACTTGTACGATGTACCGTGATTAAGGGAAAAATAATTATTTAGAGTAGTGACATTTTGTGACCAACGAATACAAATCGATCATGATATTACAATATACGCTCTCGTCAACATAACAACTTGGCGTAGAAACACTTTCACTTTTTTTGAATAACTGGATTCTCGAGACTTGGTACTTGTACGATGTATCGTTGGTGTGCAACAGGGTTGTCCAAAATTTGGAAAATTTTACAAATCCTCCGTTGTAATATCTTATTCTATGGATTAATAATAAAAAACGACACTGGGTCTAAAAGAAGCTCACAGGAAGGCCGTTAAGATTTCGTGCAAAGCGTTTGAAAGTAGCTGCCCATGAATGGGCGTTCCACCGACCATAGAACGGCGAGAAGACTAGTAATCACGAAACCACGGCTCTTGATTGGCTAATCGGCTATCCTTCAATGACCACGACAGCAGCGGCTTGATGATGAGGTGATCAAGGAGTCTGCTACCGGTGGCGTTTTTGAAAGCGCATTGTATGTAGGTTGACAGATAATGGTTTAGGATTGATTCAGGGTAAGTTGAGGTACGAAATACATGATGTGCAAACAGCAGCTGCTATACAAAAACGTCTAACGCATGACTGCTTTATTGTGTATGAAACCGCCGTAGTCTATATGCCTTGTTTTCAACGAGGGAAAGCACAGGCGCTTATGCAAGTGGCGACGGATTCCTAGTTTCAGAAAGGCTGTATCATTATTGAATACAAATATAAAGCCTAACAATGACACTTCAATTTGGGTGATCTTATTGGGCTCAGGTTGTAGTACATAGTTGAAGTTTTGAATGATCTAGGGACCTGTTGAATCAGACGGTTAGGCTTGGCACTTATCAGATGTTTACAGAAAATTGAATTCACTTGTAAGTATTTTAAAAAGTCCCTAATGATGCCGCAGATACGAGGTATAAATGTAAGCACGGACTATGCTTGATATTATATAAACACTATGCTGGATACTATGCACTATGCAACATTGTCTGTGCTTTCCCTTACACCCCTTTTCTGCACGATAATCAAGGTCTTCAGCATATCATATGTGACATATTATGTGCTTACTTTTACACCTCTTTTCTGCGCCATCATTAAGGAATTTGACAACACTTGCCAGTGAATACAATTTGATGTAAAAGCATCTGATAAGTGCCAAGCTAACCCGCTAATTCAGCCGATCCTTAGAGCCAGGGCTTTGGAGCAGCCGGAAATTTAAACTGCTCCGGCTCCGGCGCTTTCTTCTATCATACATTAGCTCCGGAGCGGCATTATTACCACTGCTCCGGCTCCAGCTCCGGCTATGAAATTATCGAATGGGCCTGTCTATATCAGGGGTGGCCAACCAGCGGTGAAAATGTGGCCCGCCCGAGAGGGTTTTGCGTGGCCCGCAATGTAATTTCCTTCCTATTATGATCGAAAACGAATTACTCCGATTTTGAAATTGCAATGCCAAGCAAAAATTGCAATGCCAACCATAACTTACAACTCTGGCTGCGACATTTGGGATGTTGATGACTAAAATATCAGTTCCGACGCATTGGCAGGTCCAGGGTCCAGTCAAATTTTCAGTAAATCGTCATACATTACAATAAACTAAAATAGTAGTGAAATTTTTCTTCGCGCTTCGCGTGTTTAATTTTCACACGATTTCTTGCTGCCTACCCCCTAATTTACCCGATTGAGTCTAACTGTATTCGCAATTACGGGAGAAAGTCTTTTCGCGTTTGCGCTCGCATAAAGATCGTCGACGTTGAAATGTAGGCAAAAAATGATTATCGGATATTATCGGAGACCTTCGATATAGATGTGGCCAGACGCCGAATAGTCGTGTCCTTGCAAACTGAGACTAGCAGGCGGTATACTATACAGTAGACCCGCAATATACTCAAATGATAATATTATTGACCTGGTTTATTTATAAACTTTGTAAATTTTACCCGCATGGCGCGGCTAGTGGACCGCGCGCTCGATCGTCAATTTCATGTGTCCCTTATAAACCAGAAGGTTGCCCCTTCCTGGTGTATACAGATTACCAATCTACCCGTAGGTTAGTTATCCATAGTAATCTAAGAGTCTGTCAGCCGTCAATAACATCCGATGTAGCAACGAAGACATAGGTGCCGCCTTGCCGGCTTGTGACGTCATAATGAATACTTCTCACTTGTCGATAACATCATAGTTGCACTAGAACGCACCTAACTCTATGCCATTGCTGCGCACAGCATTAATATTAAGGCCTGCTGTTCAATTATGATAAATCAGCAGATGTGGTTGTTCAATATATAATAGCATCTAATGAAATACGTCGGAGCCGGAGCTACTCCTCAAATAACGGGCTCCAGCTCCGGCTCCGGCAGAATTTTATGTAGAGCTCCGGCTCCGGCTCCGGTGAAAATGCCTGGCTCCGGGGCTCCGGCTCCGGCTCCAAAGCCCTGCTTAGAGCTATGAAAACTTCAACTATGTACTACAACCTGAGCCCAATAAGCTCACACAGACAAAGTAGTGTCATTATCAAGCTTTTTATTTGTATTCAATAATGATAGATCCTTTCTGAAACTAGGAATCCGTCGCCACTTGCATAAGCGCCTATGCTCTCCCTCGTTGAAAACAAGGCATACAGGCTTCGGCGGTTTCCTTCACAATAAAGCAGTCATGCTCTGGACGTTTTTGTGAAGCAGCTGTTGCCGTACATCACGTATTGCGTACCTCAACATACCCTGAATAAATCCTAAATCATTATCTGTCAACCTACATACAATGTGCTGTCAGAATCGCCGCCGGTAGCAGACTCCATGATCACCTCATCATCAAGCTGCTGCTGTCGTGGTCATTGAAGCATAGCCAATTAGCCAATCCAGAGCCGTGGTTTCGTGATTACTAGTCTTCTCGCCGTTCTATGGTCCGTGACACGCCCATTCTTCGGCAGCTACTTTCAAACGCTTTGCACGAAATCTTAACGGCTTTCCTGTGAGTTTCTTTTAGGCCCAGTGTCGATTTTTATCAATAATCTATCGAATAAGACATTACAACGACGGATTTGTAACATTTTCCAAATTTTGGACAACCCTAGTGTGCAAACTATAACGACCATTTTTTGCTAGTATGTTTTAGTTGTATTGTTGTGAGGACAACCATGTGATGACCCAGCACTTTTCGTTAGCAAAGTAGATTGACTTGTGTGTAAGATGTAAGTACCGTAACTAGAAAACATATGTACTCTGTTGTTGGAGTAGCTGATTTATTGCTATGACATGGACATATCCTGAAGCCTTGGTTGGTTTGTTGTCTTACGAAAGATGAGGCGACCTCGGTGTCGTAAATTGTGTTAACTAAACTCGGATTGATACCATAATTGTGCTGAACTTACACATGGTATTCACATACTGTACACTTACAAACTTTTGTGTAAACAACTCTGATGTTTCTATTAATACTAGTTCTGTGTTGAACTATTTGATTATTAAGATACATGAACATCCATTCCGACAATAAAGGTCTTGAGGTATCGAAACAGTTTGAAAGCGTCACCAATCATTGTACAGATTCGTAGCATGGGAATATCGAGTATTTCTGTGTGCCATGAATATATTTCATATACCTTTGGTAAGAAATGAGTTGCGTGGGGTAATCATACACAACCTACAAAAGTTAAACTTGTAGCGTTTGATTGCCTACTTTTTATCAATGTCTTTGTGATGTTAAAAGACGGCTAAGTTTACATTTACATTAAGCGGAGAAACTCAAGTAATATGAGTATTAATATGATTGGTATATTATTTTTCGCGATATGCAACCAATCTTCTAAGCATAACTTGTCAAAAATTTATCATGTCATAGAAACGCCGGTTGTTACGAATTCGAAAGAAATGTACTTCGATTATCACGATGATGGAAATTAAGATCAACGCAGTATTTCGGAGGTGGATGTGTATCGTTTGGTATGTTCACCAATCACTAAATTTCGGTTAGTTAAACGATACATTTACAAGTTTACCGAAATCTTGATTTACAAATGACAGCTTGATGATGTAAAGCTCAACCACTCAAATGTGTTCATTGCAAAGTATTTGACACAAACAAAATATCGAATGGAGACCAATACATTGGTTTCATTTCCGAGTGAGTGAAAATTGTTTTCTGCTGGACCTATATGATTTACATTTAGAAAAACGATCTACACCGATTAGGTGACTCTGTTTAATATCCAACGAGTGAGTGAAATTTCTTAGGGGTTTGATTTATCGAGTTAACTGCCAGCGATTCAATCACATCCAAGTAACGTATTTTAGTGGCCGAGTATTGTGACGAATGACAATGGGGAAATTTCCAATTTCTCTGATCGTGTGTGTTACACAATTAGTTCTAGTACGCATTCAGTGAACATCGTACAAATTGACAACAACTGCCCTTACATGATGACAATTATTCTGGAGGTTCAAATCGATATCGCTACAATGAACAGCAATACAAACACAATTTTGTAGATTTCAGTGTAGCACATACTTCGATATTGCAGTTATGGGTTTTGTATTAACCAAGACCAGTTGAACAGAATCCATCCAGTAAAGATACCTCTATTTACTTTTTTGATGATCAAAGTCTTAGAGTGTGACCTCGTAATGTTTTTGCATTTCACGCATTTTCGACAGAGAGTGTGAACAGAGTTTAACACAGATTAAATGACACCGCCCCGGAGCCCAAAGTGATATTTTCGTGCTGCGTAATGTGGGTATTTTTCAATTCGATGTCGCAGATTCCGACAATAAAGTATTGCACCGGTTGTTAATCAGCAAACGAAATTGTTGTTTCATCTTTAGTCTTGGTTACTGGAAACAATTACATTTGTAAAATATTTTCTGATATCCGCGATACGCAGAGTGATATGTATCAAGGTAGAATAATTTTCCAATCATGAACATTTCGGACATGCATAGTTTTACAACTCGATATGTTAATAACAACGGTACTGAAAAGTTTGTTGCTGTCATAACCTTTACCACAACACCGGGTCTAATTAACACGAATAATTTAATAATCAAGTCATGATCAACTATTACATATGACACATCTATGTATCAATCCTTATGATTACAGGATGGTAACTTTCGATATAACACCAGCGTTCGATTGTAAGAAATGAAGTCGCAACTATACGTTGATCAGACTTTCAAATCTCGTATACTCAAACAATTATGTTAATCTCAAGTCACCTGCACCGGGTAGTAATTACTTTTGTCTTACAAAATATATCGAGTAATAATTACTTTGTCTTGCAGAATATACCGCGTAGTAATTCCTCTATCTTACAGAATAGTAACGACTTTTAAAGTTGAATAAAAAATGATACATCGTAGGGATATGAGTACAACCGAACTTGTTATGGATTTTAGGTTTTAGTGATTGTATGGATTCGTGTATGCTTGGCTGACTGCTTGAGTTGGTTGGGTAAGTTACAAACGGATTTCCTTGACAATGTTTTCGTGGTTGACTCTTTGAATATGGTAAGATGGTGAGATGTCGAGACGTAATACTATTTCCGTACACTCAATTACAACGAAACATAACCCGCATTCAAATAAGTCGTAAGCTACAAGTGGATTTAAAACTTGATGCTGTTTTGTGGTTAACTCAAGTCAGTGGTCATGTTTGTGTTGATTTCAGGAATGATCATGACGAGTTGGTCGGGTAAATTAGGTAATGTGGTAGTAACTATGACCTTACCGAGTTGCTGACATTCCAATATCTTTTACGCTGTAATATATGGATTTAATTGTGATAAATTATTTCTCAGTTATTGTTCAGACATTCAAATCTCGTATACTCAAAATATAATATGTTCAAGTCAAATCGTATATGCACCGATTAGTAAATACTTTGTCCTCAGAATAGTAACGACTTTTACAATTGAATAAAAAAGACCGATCATACGAATACAGCCAGGATGAATTAATTCAAATTTATGAGTTGCAGTGATATAATCAAGTAAGTGAAAACTAGATTTTTAACAATTGTTAATGTTGTGAATAATTCTTTTGAGTATGGTAAGATGTTAAAATATCTCTTTGACAAACGGAAAGCGGGATCGCGAATAGAGTTGCAATGTTTCATTACTTGTTTCAAATCAATGTGCGTATAATATCGAAATGGTACTTGGAAAGATGGTAGTCATGTTTGTCAATCCTATTTCAATTCACACTACGCCAAAGTAAAAATATTCGGTTTCGGATTATCTCAATTTACCTATAGAACATCTCGCGAATGGATTCCGACACCGTACTATAACATTCTTAAAAATAAAGACTCGAGGATTTTCAATCAACAATACTGGAATTTTTTTGATAATCTTAAAGCTGGCAAATGATTAGTTGCGTGTTTTTGTTAAGAGTTTGATTTCATGTTGATAAAGACAATAACTGTATAATGCACATACTTGTGATTCTTGATTTTCATACAACTAGTTGGTATTGATTCTATAGGCGAGAAACAGCGGCGTGGAATGTGTGAATAATTCGATGGGGTTGAAAGTCGGTGTCGGTAATATTCAGGTTACGTACGATTCAAAAGATCACGAAAAGATTTCTCAAAGGATTAGAGTTGTACCGAATTAACACATTCAGATACGAATCAACTTGGTTTGTGTAGTAAGTTTCATTTCAAGTTGACAAATTGACACACGGACCACTAAAACCTCAGATAATCGAATTCCTGGAGCCGGATGAATTTTCTGTGACTGGGAAACAGTTACAGAGTAAAACTTCGGATGTGTGTGGAGATCATGCTATTGCATTCTTGATAAAAAGAGCTCAAGGATTTTCAGCCAAGGAATACTTGAATAATTTTGGTGATGATAAAAAAGTGAATGATACGATTGTGCGTGCTTTTGTGAAGAGTTTGATTTCAGAGTAATAAATGAATGTATAAATGTGTATAATTGTGATTCTTGTTGTGGTTGTGAACAGCAGACTATTTTGTACGCGCGAAACAGCGGTGTGAATAAGCCGAAAGTATTATTCAGCTAGCAATCAATAGCGAGGAAAGAGAACACGATCGGACATTTGACACGACTAAACTACGATATCATATATAATAATTTACGATCAAACTATTTCGCACTGAATGGAATAGTGTAATAATCGATAGTAGCACACGGCTGCACGGAAACAATTCAGCGCGCAGGTCATTCGGAATATAGGTCGCACGCAGTGGCGGCTCGTGACAATATCGGGTGGTGGGGCAAGGGCTGCGAGCGACTTTTATCAACATGACGTCACAATGGAATTTTCCAACGTAAAAAAGTAACTTTAATATGATGGTCACATGAATTTCCCGACAACAGTGATTTTAACGTAGGTGCCGCGAGAGGTTTGCCGGTGAGCCGTGACTGGAACTGTGGTAACAAATGTTTTATTCATTTTTTTTTAATCAAAGGATTATTTTACATAATGTACGTGAACTAAGAATCGTCCCTATGCCACGAATCAATTATCAGGTCATCCTTAGTAGCATGCGTTATGATTTCATGGTAGAGTTAGAGATTACGCAAATCGATATGCCGTCCGAAAGTGTTTCGTACACGATCCTGGTGTGTTACGACCACTGAGCTGGTGGTTACGAGTTACGACCAGGTGATAGGCAACCAAAGCGGAGGTACCCGGCGTACGATTGGATCAATGGACTGGACAATTTCTATCATCATCATCATTGGTTTATTAGCAATTTTATCAGTTCAATACACCACAAAAATGCGATACAATGAAAAGACAGGAATATGTCGAAGCGACAAGGAGTAGTCTTCTAGACCTTTAATTTTCGCTCTAAAGGCAACTGCGTAAACTAGCCTACGTACGGAGCAAAGATTCAATACGATTCATGTTCGCACTTGACTTGACCAGACTAATTCCAATGACTAGAACTCGAGAGATTGCGTAAGCCTAACTGCAAAGGTCAACGACTTCGGACACATACGCAATTGTTATCTCATAGATTGGGCCTGTCATATTGAATCCAGAACATCAATTTGAATGGTCTTTGAAGAACTAAGGACAGCAGCCTCGGAACTTCGGTCTCGGAACAACATAGTACATTTTGGCCTTGAAACTGGAGATTGTGACGCAACACATACGGCTTACTGTCTGCTGCCAAATCGCCGTTGGAAAATATATTAATCAATAAATACATGAATGAAAGCCGTAAACTTAGCATACTGTTACATGAAATCATCGAGAAGTAGCATTCGCAATCTCATAACCCATTCCGGCATGGTACACTGTCAAAATCAATACAAACAGACGAACACCGAACTTTGAGTAAAATAGATCGAGGAATAGGCTGATCGAATGATCAGCTGTTAGCCGACATCGAAAATGAAATAGCTATCGCATTTGACAGGGGATTGTAAGCAAATGGTTTGAAGGACACAATTTCACAGTGAAATGCACATTGGCGAACATAAAATTATGTGAATATTTGAATGCAAACCGAGAATCTTAGTTAGCTGTTTCATGCGAACATCGAGATATACCATTGGAAATATCATCACCGATCTCGTTATGGAACGCAGACTAGATTAGCACAGACAGACACCGGCTTTTCCGTGAGATCCGCAATGATGTAGGTAGGCTAAGTATCAGATCAGCGCGCATCTCTACCATACTCGACCTCGAAAACGAAATAACTGCCTCAATCATTGAGCGTCAACTTTAAGACTTGGCACCGCGTTCGATACTAAAATCAAGACATACCGTGCAAAAGCTCATGACAGATCTAGGTATGGAACATCGTTAAAATCAATAGAGACCAATAACGGCTTTTGCGTAAATCTGTTAGCGATAAATGAAGAGTCAGCTCTCACTCGACTTTGGAAACGAAATTACCACCCACATAGTTCAGTGACAAACTTAAAACTTATTACAGCGGTCGATACTAACATTAAGACTTACTGTGCCAAATATCATGACCGATCTCGGTATGGAACATCGTCAAAATCAATGGAGACCAATACCGGCTTTTGAGTAAAATCTGTTTGCTGTACAATGTACATGATAGATCAGCACACACTGAACTTCGGAAACGAAATTACCACCCTTATCTTTGAGTAGCAAGCCTGAAACTTGGAGCAGTGCTAAATACTACCTTCACGACATATCGTACCAAGTTTCAAGAATTATCATGCTGCGAAACACCGTCAAAATCGACATATACCAGCAAAGGTCGAGTCAACGCATATCACGGTAACCGAGTTCAGATATAGATATACGATTGTTACATCACACCTTAAGGGCGACAGGCATAGTTGCCCCACTTGCTCGGCCATTTTACGAATAGGAGAGAGTAAATCACCGTTTCTTTATTGTGCGCGGCTTTGAGAGAATAGATAGTGAAAGCTTGTTATGAGCGCTACCGGGGCAAGCCCCGGCTAGGCATTCACAAAGCGAAAACACAGAAGAGAATTCGATTTTCGCAGAGACTTCGCTATGTATGGGCATTTGTTAGCGAAAGCACAAGAATAATGCGGGTTTCGCCGTGATCTCGGTATATACTGATTGCTGTGCGTCTATAAATGGTTAAATTGTTATTGAACATAATTTTATGTGGGGCAATGCCCCAGTTGCCCTATATGACGTGCCGCCACTGGTCGCACGCACTGCGTAAATCCTCTTACAAGCCACGTTTCCGTTTGTGCGGTTATTGTTGGTGACTATTCAACACCACGCGAGAGATGGCAGAAAGTGCGAATCACGACCGCACCCATAAGAACACATGGCGAATCACCGCCACCACCTATAGCAAAAAAGACGAGTCACGACCACGAGTTTTCACGGCGAATCACGACCGCGGCCTATAGCAAAAAAGGCGAGTCACCACCCCGGGTTTTCAGGCACCTCACCGCCGCAGCCTATACCCGAAAAGGCGAATCACGACCGCACCCATAAGAACACATGGCGAATCGCGGCCCAGAGTGGGGGGGTATAAAAAGGCGAATCGCCACCCCGGGTTTCCAGGCGAATCGCCACCCCGCCCATAAGAGCCCCTGCCACCGGCTGTGCGATCTACTATACTACTGCCGCGTGTTGGTGACCCCTGATATAAAGAGTAGGAGTCTTGCAAATGACCTTTTTTCTCAAATCGTTATACTGGCTACTTGATAAAATTGTTAGGTTACCCAATTCAATTATTTATTATAGTCGTAAATACTATTTTATTCAAATCCAAATTTTTCGTCGGCAATTACTTCGCTGCCACCGGTTGAAATTGAATCATGGGGTGAACAGAAATTTCCAATTTCCTAAATATCTATTTTATTATAATAAATAAAAACTTTCTTCTCCAGTAGCAAATCGGGTATTGGCTGGAATTGAACCGAATCTTGTGTGTAGGTTTAAATTACCGTAATTTTCCGAATATGTTGGGCCCCGATGTATAATACGCACCCTTAAAATGGCATGTAAATTCTTGGAAAAAGCCTGTAGGCTACCCATGTATAGTACGCACGCTGCATTCACAGTGCATGATAAGTTGTGATTCAGTACACGATGGTGTTTTGTTTTGCGATGTCACTGTCCAAAATTCATGACATAGCCATTGCGAATGATAATACAATTACCGGCATTGTCTCTAAATGAGAGTAGATTGTAGCCAAAGCCGGCGACGCGATAGTTCAGGCTAGCGACACACGACAATTACATATGTGATTGCTCAGGCCAACGGTTTTGTCGGGCGCACCAGTCCTGTTGGAGATGCGACTCATTACGCCAGCGATTATTTCTGGCGCACATGGCCTCTTGTGTATGCGATTGTTAAGGCCTGTTGTTGACGCGATGAAACTGCAAAGATTGCCGCGGACGCTTGTAGCAATCAGCAACCTAATTTTGCTCGCGTACAAACGGCTAACTAACTCAGGAGGCGCTGTGCAGACGATTCTCGTTATTTGGCAACACGCTTTCCGTCAATCGGCAACACGCTTCTCTATTTGGCAGTGCGTTACACTCAATAATACGAATTACGGGACACGATGGCTAGAGGTAATGCGCGATCGGAAACAGACATGACGAAAGGTGTGATTTCAAGTTTTTGATTGAGGGAGACTTTTTTCAAGGCTTGTTGTACCCATGTATAATACGCACCCCCCTATTTTAGGGCAGAAAATCGGTAAAACTTTGCGCATTATACATGGAAAATTACGGGAGGTAACCTAACAGTGCGATTTAAGAAAAATAAGTCATCTTTGAAGATCCTAATATACAGGTCGTGTGAATGTACATGTGCATGACGGCTTTGCCGCATTTGGTATCGATTCTGAGAAATAAATTTCTCGACAACGTCCTCTCAGTAAGTTAGATTCCTGGCATTGGCCGTTCCCGGTAATAGTATAGAACCGTAAATGCCGATAATGCATGTCTTCTCGCTTCTACTTACGCGCAAGCTCGCTGCGCACACGCAGATAATAACAAACAGTCACTAAAATTTGACGTCGTAAACAAGTAGTGGGGAATCTCGGCAGACCAGGGCATGGGGGGGGGGGGGGGGCACGGGGTTCTATACCAATACCGAGAAAACCATTACCGAGAATGGACATTACCGAGAGTGGGTGCGAGAGTGGAGCTTTCGCGTTAAGTTCGTGCAAACGAATAGACTTGCATTATCGGCATTTACGATGCTGTGCTCCACCATAATGAATTGATATCTTGGTAATTTGGGGTACCGGGCTTACCGAACTGGATTCTGCGATATTCACAATATAAATCTCTATATCTTCCTTGAATACCTGGGTTCTAGGTTATATAAAATATTACCAAACAGAGGTAATAGCTTTTGCCCGATCATTTCTATACATAAAATATATTGAACAAAAAATATTGTTATCTTCCAGAAAAAGCTTCAGCCCTGATAAAATGCATAAACGATAATGCGTTTCAAAAGACGGCGGACAGAATCCTCGAGGACATCGGCGCCGACGACCTCAGCAAACCTGATTTCCAAGTACATCCCCAGATGAGAAGAGTCACAAAGTCGGAATATTTCAAAGGCAATTATGAAGAGGTGCACGAAATGGAAGTAGCAGTAAAAAGAAAATTATTCTTCTGGCAAAAGAAAGAGGTGGTGAAAAATCAATTCAGAAAGGAGTTCGGATTCCTTCGACAAAACGTTGACGACAACAAATTCATCAAGCTAGATGAAGTTTTGCAACAAGTTATCATCGGGGAAAGTTCTATCACCGCTATAGTTGCGTCTGCAGGATCTGGGAAAACCACTCTCATGCGCAGAATCGCTAGAAGAACTTTGGGCCATTCACTAACAAATACGGATGCAATTAGCCCCCCCAAGCTCAAGTACAAATTAATATCTTATATAGAAATAAAAGGAATGCGAGAGGAAGGATCCATGAAGCCATCTAAATTTCTCTTCGGTGGCCTCTTCCAGGATGAGATCGACGAGGAACATGCATTCCAGTGGTTGCTCAAAAATCAATCAGAGGCAGTATTATTTTTCGACGGCTTGGATCAGGCTACTTGGAAAATTAACAGAGATGGTGACAAGAACATAAATCCCTATACTCCAGCCGAAGCAGCAACGATCATGTACAATATCCTCTCACGTAATCTACTCGCTGATACAAAGATTGTCTTCTCTTCCCGGGAATTCCAAGTCTCGGATTTGCCCGCGAAAGCTCGGCCTGCCGACATCGTCACACTCTCTGGTCTGACCCTAGATGACGCAAAGAAACTTTTTGTGTTTCTGATACGTCAGCATGGGGATGAAGCATGGCAGAAGATAGAAACCATGTCACCAAGGCTGATCAATTTAGTTTCCATTCCCGTTTTTCTGGTCTTAACCGCAATGATCATGGCCAAGAATCCGAACGAACCTCCTCCTAAGACTGTCACAGGACTCTACAAAAAAATTATATCCACTTTAAGCAGCATAGAAAACATTAGAACGGCTGATGCTATCGCAGAAGTTATCAATAAATTGAAAGCCATGGCATATCGTGGCATGAAAGAAGGGAGAGTGACATTCTCTATTATTGATTTGGGAATGTTTGGAATTTCAACAGACGAAGTTCAAGATCTCATGATGAAGGTTCCAGGAAACAAACTCATCAGTTGCAATCTATTGGAAGGTGATTTCATTTTCTTCTTCTGTCATCAAAGTCTGCAAGAATTCCTCGCTGCGTGCTTTGTAGTCGAAATGACGCTTCCTAAGTTCATGAGCTTCAACTCTAAACACATGCACAAAGAGCGATGGTCGGTCGTCCGCAGATTCGTGTGCGGCATCATTTACGACGAAACATCGGATAACCTTCATGAAGGTGAGTCTATCGGCCAGTATAGTTTGTCGTGATGCAGGTAACTTTTCTCGAGAAGGTATTGTGTTCCTGCTACACTCAATAATTTGGAAGTCGTAAAACGGACAGTTATGGAACAAGTAGCTTTACCTTGGTTTAATAACCCCGATACATTCGCATGATTCACTGTAGAAGGATCATATTTATCTCCTGAATACGTTTGCCGAGAACAACATCGATTCGATTTTAAGGCGGATTGAATGCGGTAAACCGTAAGCGTCATACGTAAATTGCAAAACCGTATAACATAATTATATTACAGTGATATTTTTAATGACACTTTCATGACTATGTCATATTTTCCTATTTTTTGGAAGTCTACTATATAAATCATTCAACAAACTGGTGTATCTGTCTGACATTTCCGCGAGATAACAATTGTAAGCTTAACGGTTAGATCTCATCTTCGATTGCCGACATTCATTTGCCAGGGGCATAGAGACAAAGCGTGCTGGCGAGTTACTTGAAAAATTGTGTTGCAGAGTATGAATCCGTAAGAAAATACCCATTTAACACAAGGCTGGAAACTATCCGTCCCTATGATCGAGTGTGGTTTGGTCATGTATCCAGTATTGGAGTGATTCAATTCTGAACTGAGTGTTAGGCTTTGCGTCCAGTTTTTGATTACTAACCGTGATTCCTCACAATTGGCCAGCCTATTGGTATTGTGAGTGTGTTGTGGCCGTTCGATCGCTTGTTTTTAAGTAATACCGATTTCATGACTTTCAGTGCTATTGCTCTGATTTATATTTTCAAAATCTGTTTTCGATTGACATCAGTTAAAATAAAGACCCTAGTCGCCACTATAGTAGTATTAATTATGATTTTATCGACATGCTCAGCATTGTGGATTCCAGCGTAACGACTGGAGTTTCGAATCTATTAGTTAGAGGTCGACCGATTATAATCCTTCCGATTATCGAGGCCGATATTTGGAGCCTTCCTGATTATCGATATCAGCCCATGAAATGCTGGCATCACGGCTGATATTTATTTATAAAACAAATTAAAAAATATTGTAAATTCAATGCTCCGTGTTTTCAATCTCAAGAAATCGGCAACGCAAAAGGCGATACATGACAGATTTAGCCTCGCAGGACGAGTTTAACTGGGTGAGCATGCAGGAAAAGGTATGCCTCCCTACATTACAAGCTACCTCTACTTGACTGATCAGCAGTTCTGTATCATGTTTTGCTTATCGGGTTACCCCAAATTTCAATAAATGGACACAATCGACCAATATTTCATTCTAATTTCATTTTTCTCGTTTGTTGTTCAGCTTTCTGTGGCATGTACAAGTGCAATCATGCTTGATATATATTATTTTTATCAAAATGGTTCTCTGCTCCTGTCAAATTAATATCCGCCAATGATATCGGTTATCGGCTTTGTGAGTGTGTCGATCATCGGTATCGGCCGGCAAAAATCAATATCGGCCGACCGCTACTGTCATTAGATTTGTTATAAGACCAGTTGAGCACGCTGACACCACCACTGGCTGTATGATACGCAAAGCCACAAAAATAGTACTGCGTCCATAATATGACCATTATTTAATATTTTTGGTCATACCAACCATATTGGATTTAGTGACGATGCTGTAGTTTTTTCAAGACCTCACAAAAATGTCATTTCTGATAGCGTGCGCACCTTCGTACTACTTCGTACCACTGTTTTGAATCTTGGGAGAAAAATCAATCTTAAACGCATGACCGTATGGTGGGCACGGATCCAATGAGCTTATTGAATCCATGCTTTGTCGCAATATGGTCCCAAGACAATGCAGTAAAAGATCAATCCAGTCAGAACTGCTTCATATTCTGTCGGTCTGTGTACATTAAGTCACGCAAGTAGCCGAAAAATCTGCGACAGATAATTGGAAATTTTAACGATGCGACTTTAGGTTCTATATTTCACTACAATGACATAACGTCTTAGATTCATTGTGTCGTTGTGAAAACAGGTGTCCGAGTCTACAATTTCTTGGCAAAGATGCATTCAATCCGTCCACTTTGCTCTTCTTCTGTGAGAACTGTGGTTTCCCTTTACTCGATTGTAATATCGTGTATAGTGAGGTGCATTATTTGCTCAACAGTCTCGACTCGGTCGCTTAAAAAACGTTTTCTCGCTGGATCGATGCGCTCGCATCTCAAGGAGAATGACAACAACGGTCACGTTCACATGGAACTCTATACAGCAATCTATGAATCAGGAGACAGCGATCTTATCAGACAAATTTCCGATGTCGATGCATCTTTCATCTTATTGAGTCGTGATGAGGCTCATATCGTCGGATCGCTTGTAGCAAGGGGTGAAAGTCTGAAGAGCTTGGATTTGTACGACTGCAAGATCAATGATGAGCTTTTGTCGATCATTACGGGGTGTCTGGAAAAAAGGCTACTTGTGAGTTTAGGCACAAAACACCACTAAATTTATAATTGACTCGGTATATTGGTATATTGTAAGTCCCATGTCTGGTCCAAGTGAGTGCCATGTCCACGGACCGTATAATCAACATGCGAGCTCAAGGTTATCCATTATAACTAGCGTGACTTCCAGCAGTATACTAATAGTGACTTGAAAAAAAGCAACTAAAATCGCATCGTGCATCGAACTTCAGTTTTTCCATCTTCAGACATAATTCCTATTTAATGCTGGCGTCTGAATAGAATCATCTCGATATGAGGATAGGATTTAGATCAGGGGTGTCAAACTCATCTTGGGTAGCTGGCCGGATTCAAACATTATAGTCGCTCGTGGACCGGACCAGTCAAACTATTCCAAAATGTTAATTCGAATTCCAATGCCGTTTTTGGTCACTGTACTACTTAATCATAGCTGGTGTACATAATAAGATGTTACATTATTTGACGGATCATATAAGTTCTAATCTAGTAACAATTTTATTCGCAAACAATGAATTTGGCAAAAGTACAATTTGCGATTTGAATAGATATATGAACCACTGAAGCAGTGGCCCCAACGACGGTATAAGTTGGTATGCTTCTACGCTCTCTTATTGTTTCAATTCTTGTCTGACGTTCGCCCTGACTATACGTTGTGAGGAATAAGATAGATTTAACTATAAACAGTGACGTTGGAATTTGATTCATCAATATTCAATCCCGTTACGGGTTTCTGTGGGGGCCAGGGACCGTTTGACAAAAAACTGATATAGCGCTGCGAAAACAGATATTAACACCATATTTTGTCACTTTTTTAATGTCTGTGTGACCTGCATATAACGATTTTGCATTGTGTTCTCGCTTCTATGAAGAGCAACTTTGCGATACATTTTTACACAAACCTGTGAACTCAGTGCGCACATTTCGCCACTAGAGTGGGTATAATTTGACCTACGAATATTACTAAACATTCGTTTTCTTTGACACCACTTATTTAGATCATTGCAGTGCGGTGTGGGTATTATCCTAACGCATTGATGCATTATATTGACATTGCTCTTGTTGAAAAATGAGCGCACGAATGAATGTCAGAAATTCTCAAGTTATTAGTATATTAGTATCAGTGTTGGGATGACTCGAGTCATGACTTGACTCGAGTCAGACTCGAGTCACCTTTTTCGTGTGACTTTACTTGACTCGAGTCACTTTGCAAAAATGACTTGACTTGACTTGACTCGGCGCTTCAGAAATGAGGATTGACTCGTGACTCGGAGCAAAATTCACGAGTCAATTTCAAGTCATCAAGTAAACTGTGTCGATTAAATAACCATATCTTATGTATGTCCGGGTTGTTCGCGATACGCCCGTGTCATGCACTTCTAAAAGCAACCAGTCATTCGCTGATTGTACGTTTCACTTATCCTCCATTGTCACATCGCAAATATTTTGACCGCTAACGAAACAATCACAGCTTACGTTATCGTAGTAGAAATAGATTAATCTAATCGCAACGTGTATCTTGTTTCTTAGACGGCTTTGTGCCTACATTGCGGATGTGCTCACCTTACCAGCCATCTTGTTTGATATAAATCGAACGAAAATAGTTTACGCGTTTATATTCTCACGGTTGTGTAGTTTGGCAGAGTATTGTACCAAATCCATTCCTTCAACTTCTCGAGGATTCGTATTCATTCCTCTATATTAGCCGATAAAATCATACTGTAGCATGTAACCAATGTCCCCTCTAATTTTTGACGAGTCTGCGCACACTCGCCAACTCACTGCGCAGACTTTTTAAAAAAAGTGCGTAACGACTAAAGAAAAGGTCATCACTTTTGTGCGCAACTTAGATTTTCTGTTCGCAGAGACCGTGAAAGTACTGCGCATTTGCGCACGTGCGCAGCTTAGAGGGAGCATTGCATTTAACGATACAATTACTCGCGTATTTTATTAGCAGTTCTGCGTTTGCGTGAGTGCTCCAACATCGTTTTGCATGTATATTTAACTTTATAGTCGTTATTTGATCCAAGATAAATGGCCAATTCATCTGTCCTTAATCCAGTTAGCGAAATGTAATGATTTTTCATCATGACTCATATTTCGAAAATTCAATTTGGCTTGAATTTTGACTTGACTCGTGACTTGACTTGACTCGAGTCACCTCCAAAAAACGAGTGACTTGACTTGACTCGAGTCACCTTTGAAAATCGATTGACTTGACTTGACTCGAGTCAATATGGGCAAAGACTCGAGATGACTCGTGACTCGAAGGTTGTGACTTGATCCCAACACTGATTAGTATACGTCTGGATTTTCCTGGACATGTTCGGAATCTCACTGCTCACGTTGTGTCTGGAAGATAATTTTTAAATATAAAGTCAATTATCTTAAAGGCTTGAAGTACCCTCAATATCTTTTCCATATAAACATAAACAATAATAGCAGATTTATGCTACTGAAATTTCTTCTTGGCACTTTGTAATAAATTAAATATAGGGCCACCTCCGCAGTAATTCAATTCAATTTCAATTACAATTAATTTATTGCATGTTTTAATTACATATGATTACAATTAGTCTATGCTAAAAATATCAAATTCCAACCACCATCAGGGTTTTAACCTAGTCACCGAGGCTCCGAGTAACGAGTTAATCTCATTTTCATAGTTTTGACTTGAGTCAAGTCCAGTCATTTTGTATTCATCACCGAGTCCCAGTCAGCGATCAGAGTCCGAGTCATGGCATTATGACTCGAGTCCAAGTCATCATGTTGACGGCTCAAATTCCGGTTAACGTCTTGGTAACCCACTTATTATAACCCAGTTTGTTGATATCGAATGGTTCGCATTCATAATATATTAATTTTCCTCACTTGAAGCAGTTTCTGGTCGCATCTTCAAGTACCAGTACCCATAGACGAAATCACAATTGTGTGGTCACTTAACTATTCTTTGAAATTACAATAAAATGACGATCTTGGCCGTCTGAGTCTCGAGTCATATGACGTGGTTCGAGTCATGGGTAATAAATCGAGTCCAAGTCGAGTCAATACACAGATTGACTAGAGTTGAGTCGAGGGATTTCGGAATTTTGCAAAAATGACTCGAGTCAAGTCGAGTCATCAGGAAACCGTAACTCGAGTCTTTAGAACACCGACTACAATAACAATTACTGTTAAACATGTAAGTCAGTACAATTATAATTACAATTACTTGTAAAAGTCTGACTGATTCGGTAGAGAGGTGCTCTTTAACAACTGTAGCAGCGTATTTAGCAACAATCTCAAGCTATTCATGTTTCATTCATGATTCATATTACGTAGAATACCCTTTAATTAGAAAAAAAAACAAACTTGAACTTATTCAAAGTATTCCTAATCATGAGCTCTGAAAAATATGAAAAAATAAAATTTTTATGAGCTACTACTAACAATCAACAGTTCGAGCGACTGGCAACGACTAATAGCGAATAGGATACAAGACAGTCAATGAAATGTACTCGAACTAATACTCAGAGCTGAGTAAGGTGAATGAAATGTAATTGGTAAGGCAATAAGGATGATACCGATAATGTGTGTGAGATTAAAATAAATGCAAAAGTAAAGAAGCTTCTCATAAGTACCAATTACAAAATTTTGGTTCGCAGTTACATTTTCACTTGCTCCAAACTGTTCGACTGCATTTGATGAACATTAGGATGCGGAAAGTTTCTGGCCCCAGTAAATTAAGCTAAGATAGGAGGTAAGACTGGGATAACATCTCTACAAATGTGTGATCAAGCGTGATGAAGTCTTGGTTGAAAACTTGAATTTCTTTTTGCAATTGCTGCAGCAAGACTCAGTACTGGAAGGAGATTTAAAAAAAAAAACACTGACCGTGGTGTAGGAAATGGTTCAGCACAGGTTACAGAAGAGTTTCTTTTCTTTTCGTCCATTTATGAAATAGTAACATTTTGTTCAATAGTCTATATTGTAATTCACCAAGTTTTCTGTTCGGGCTGAAGTTGGCCTATGGGAAACAGTTTAGTATGGCTGAATTAGTTAACAAGGTACGCATAGAACACCCATGTTAATGGGCTAATTATTTCATGTTGTGATTGTCAGGTTTCAATAACAATGCTATTGAAATTGTAATTAGTATAATTTTTATCAAATTACAATTACAATGCACGGAATAGAAATGCTTCAATGACAATTAAAATAACATGAAAAAATTAAGTAAGTACATGCAGCTCAATTACAAATTACAGTTAATCCTACTGCTGCCGCCTCGCTCGCAAAAATGAAATCTATAGTTACTAAAATTAGCCATGATTCACTGAAATCAAATCATAATCTTAATTATAGAGTACGGTGTATTCCTAGAATTGATTGAAGCCGTTTGAATGGATTAGTAAAAGACCGTGGCTCTAAACCTAGGGTCGTTTGCTTTTATTATGGGGATCGCAATGATGTTGAACATACTCAGCTTCCATAATATGCCCTGAATAAGTCTGTGCAAAGTTGTGTTGGTTTGACATGATATTGGAAGACATTGTATTCATATTTCATTCATCATTACAGGTGAAGAAAGTGAATTTACGTCTCAATAATTTCTCAGCAACAGCACTACGCTCACTTCTCGGACATCGTCGGATTGAATCGCTATCTGGAAAATTGGATTGGGAAGTGAGATCGATTATATGATTTCGTTGTGTACTAACAAGCCACTGTGGGTATGCGTAGACTTGTGACGTGACAATCACACGTGATTGGAGACGCCATAGTCGCGATAGGAAGCATTATACATACATTCTTTGCATTAGGGCTGTTCAAAAAACCTTCAGATTTCTTCGGATATGTTGTAAAATTGTTAGGTTGGCGAAAACAACGCTGCACACCATATTTGGGTCAATTGCACCCACTAGAAGCGATTTTCTTGCAGTAGAAAATTTTGGATTTATCATTAAAAAAATTAAATTTTAAAATTTTTCGGTCAACAACATAAAATTGTTGGGCTGTCAGTAGAGACGATGCACACCAAATGTGGCTCGATTACAACCACTAGAAGCGAAGTTATTGTGGTAGAAAAATTTGGATTCGAATAAAACAGTTTTAAGGTAGCTAACTCTTTACTTATTTATTCAAACAGAACTTGAATATAGCTTTCAATACAAAATCCATCGTAGTAGAATATTTATTAAACTCGAAGACTTTTTTTTGCCTCTTTCAAGAGTTAACGGCACACTGAAGGGAGTTAAATAGATTTGGTGTTGCTTCTAAATCCATTTAAATCCCTTTAGAGTGCCGGGAAGTATTTGAGTTTAAATATTGCACTACAATGGATGTTGAATTGAAAGCAATAATTATTTCTTATAAAATCATGGAATTGGAAATTTTTCTACTGCAATAACTTCCTTTCTAGTGGTTGGAATTGAGCCAAATTTGGTATGCATCATCTCTACTGATAGCCTAACAATTTTTTGGGGTTGACAAAAAAATTTTGGCTTTTTTTGTGTGTTTTTTAATGATAATGTCAAAACTTTCTATAGCAAGTATCTCGCTTCTACTGGTTGGACTTGAGCCAAATTTGGTTTATAGCGTTGTTTTAACCAACCCGACAATTTTATCACATAGCCAGTGGAATCTGAAGAAAAAAATTTTTGAACGACCCTACTCTGCATTCATCCCAAAGATGTACAGTATTTACCCACTGATATGATGTTTTAATATCCACACTGTGTCATTAATATCGAGCTATGTAATCGAATTTAGTGAAATAGTTAACTATGTAGCGTCAACAAAAATCCGCTCTCTAGTAAATTGGCAATGAATCAAATGAATGCAATGCAGTAAAATTCGATATTGGTGTGATCAATCAGTCTGGCGGTGATCAAATTGTCCATCGATATTTTGACAAATTAGCTACATTTACGTAATCAAACTCTGTGTTCCGCTGCAGAATGCCCTGCATGAGTAACAAGTAAAATTGCTAGCATCGTCAAAATTCAGGAGTGTGCATGTCGACATGAATTAATGCGCAACAGAATATTACTCCTAATCAACAAAGTGCGTATCTGATTTTCAGGCCAACACAATGAGTTTGACATCGCATAGCGAAAATACTCCCGGATCATAACTATAGGGCTAGGCAGAATCGAGTATTTGAGTGATTCGATTCTGAATCACGTACTAAGCTTTGAGTCGAGTCCAATATTCGAGTATCACTTCTTATGACGTCATAACAGAATGTAATATGTCAAAGTTCAAATATGTACCTTTTTTGCCACCACAAATAATATAATGACTGTTGTTATGAATCACGTTAAAGATACTTCGGTATATTTCGAACATACCGATTTCATTGCGGTTCCGTTTGTGGTATTGTTGTGGGATGATCCTGACTTTGGAAATATGTTATACGTTCATAGCTTTGTCCAATATGTTTCATATGCTGTTATGCGACCAATCATGGTCTCAGGGCTTACAAAGTGGAAAATGCTGTCAAAACTACAATTCTGATGAATAAGTAACTTTCAGTGTCGACGAACGCATGATTTCGGTACTCCAAAAAATCATCTTTTACTTCTCGACTTGAATCATTAAAATTAATACTCGATTCAGATTCGAACACTCGAATCATTGTGCCCAGCCCTAATTATAACAGCGTTTTGGACTGCAATGTTTTGTTTCCCTTGTATTATGGCAGTCACTGTGATGTTCATGGTATTTTGAAGTACATGCTCACAATAGCAAACTGTCCAATTTTGCGCTCCGATTAAAAAGATAAAAATCGTTCGTGAATTCGTGTCAATGCAGGAAAACGGTTCCGGGTGCTTACGATCAACTATATTGACCAAAATAACTGATTCCGCCAATATACTTCTTATCTCATATAAATGAGTGTTTTCGGGGATATCGGGTCGCAATTGTCGCAAAAGGCCACCACCAGCATAAACGACAGTAAAATCAGTGACCCGTGTCGATAACGTATAGCAGATGATGATCGATGATGCTGCGGTCGTCACTATATGTGTGATATGACGTCAAGATATTTGGTGGAATAGCGATACAATGCACGATCTCAAGTTTCATATGTAAACAATATTCAGGTGGTCAATCTGACTGTAGATGGAGGGGATGTTGAATTGAAGAACGAAAAAGATGTCATCAAGATAAGTGGTGACGGGATTGAAGGTCACCTTGACTTCAAGGTTGGATATCAAGTTGATTCACCTTCGATAACGAGTCCATACTAATGATTGGACTGAAATTGCAGTCATTTTAGCGACTTTACTATGCATCAAGCTGTAAACAACACTTGGCACACGAAGCGATGACTTTGAGGTCTAGTATAGCCAGTCTGTAGCTTATGACGTCATTATGAGCGTCATGAGGACGATATGCTTTTGTTAAGAATGGTAAGCTTACAGCTTGTGATGATTTTCTAAGTAACGAGATTTTTGCCCACTGAATTTAGAAAACAAATTCGGCACTGTACTTTGATTTTCAAGTACATTCAGGATTTTCGATTACATCCATTAAAAATCGAAGGATTACGGTTATTTTATCACAATTTTCAACAGACAAGCAATATTTTTTAAATATTCTGAACTGTTCACCGAAATATTATGTGGTGGTGGCGGGGGCGTTCAAGGTATATTCTGGAAGCATTTTTGCTTTGATTTATGTAAAACGCTATTGTGGCAGTAAGCGGTACTTGGCACCATCATTATCGTGCCTACCAGTGAGATGAGTGCGGGTTGGAATTAAATAATTAATTTTTCTCAATTCAAATATATAAAATTATATTATATTCAAATTTATTTAATTCATATAACTACACGATTGCAATACAATGAAACAAAGTATTACGTGCTTCCAATAAGAGAGAGAGAGAGCGAGCGAGCGAGGGAGAGAGAGAGAGAGGGACCAAGATGAAGAGCTGTTTTTGAGGAGGGTCCTTGTTATGCTTCGAGCAAAATAGATGTGAAGGGAGTAATATATTTCCACGAATGTCTAGGTCAATATAATTCATGTAGCGGATTCGTGGTTCATGCAGGCAAATTCAGTCTGCTCTTTTCGCAAGATATGTTTTGATAACGTGATCCCATCGCCTTGTCCGCAGTAGTCATGATTCATGTCTCATGCTTGGACGTATATCTTAGGGTTGTTGTTGGATGATTGTGACGTAGTTGACAACACTTTATTTTCACAGGATTCCAGTCTATCTTTCAAAACGGTTTCCGCGGTAGCATTGAAATATGTCGGCGACCTTTTCGATGCAACATTTGTCAAATTGATTGAAAAACTGGTCGCCCAAGAGGTTGGTTTGCGGAAGATATCAGAGTATAGAATAGAAAAGGTTGGTTACAGTTATTTTTCTTATACAATTTATATAGTTTTAAGTTTGCTGTAAAGGTCAATGTTGATTCATTCTTGACCGATTCCACTGTTTGATTTTCTTCTACTTTCATCTGTACCCTACCTGCCAGTTGGTAATCAAGCAATCAATATCTGAATATCCAACAAAAATAAGTAACGGAACGCATTTTTGTGCGCGCTTGAATTTATCATAATTCATCTGTTGCAATGCAAGTAGTGCGGAATATGGTGTTTTACTAATTCCTTCGAGTTAATAGGACCAATTAATACGAAAGGCGGATAAGATATTGAATTTGATATTTTAGTGACGAGAGAGAATGCGCAGTGCAGTAAGACGCATGTTTCAACTTAAAACTTTTATTCCCAATGTCTACTGAATTTGCGTCTCAAATATTTTTAGCCGAGACTCGAATGCACGCACAAGTGGTCCAAGTAGTCAGCCTAGGCTAATCGAGTCAAAGTCGAAGGGTTGGTGTAAATTTGTACCCTATTACAGGTAGAATTAGCGAATATTTGGCAGTCCATCGGATGTGGTCACTTTTCGAAATTGCAAGAAGAGTCTCTGCGACTAACGCGAAATTATTAGTAGCGTCATTAGTTGCAACAATCTTGAAAAGTAGATTCAACAGTTACGTTGATGGCGATTTCGATTTCCTATGACGATTTCATAAATCAAAGTGATTCAAACGTGTCATAAAACTACTTTCTACTTTTCAAAATCCCATGAAGGATGGCTGCATATGAATTAAATGATAACCTAGCCACCGTAAATACTATTTTATTCAAATCCAAATATTTCAACTGCAATAACTCCGTTTCCACTGGTTGGAAATGAGCCAAATTTGCTGACCAACGTTTTTGCACAAAACCTAGCAATATGATGGGGTGAACAGAAAATTTTCGTTGTTTTATATATTTTTACATAATAAATACAAAACTTTCTTCTCTTGTAGCAATGCGGCTACTGGTTAAAATTGAACCACATTTGGTGTTCAGCCTTTAATTAGGTAACGTAACAATTTTATCAAGTAACCTGTAAGATTGAACGCCCCTAATGTGCAATCACAAGTACAATCAACTGCTTACAAGTCTTGTATAACTACTTCAAGTGGAAGTAGCAAACCAAAGATCGGAAAAGTACTCAAGTAAGTAATTCTGAAAATAGTTTCGGTGGAGGGACCGCAAATATTCGGCGGATTATCGGTTGTGGCTACGTTTTAAATTGCAAGAGGCGTCTAACGCATAATGATTAGTAGCGTCGCAAGTAGGAACAATCGTGAAAAATGGATTCAACAGTTACGTTGATGGCGATTTCCTATGAAAATTCCACGCATCAAAGTCATACAAGCGTATCATAAAACTAATTTTACCTTTTCAAAATCATATCAGTGTTGGGATCAAGTCACTACCTTCGAGTCACGAGTCATCTCGAGTCATTGCATATTTTGACTCGACTCAAGTCAAGTGAATCGATTTTTGAAGGTGACTCGAGTCAAGTCAAGTCACTCGATCGTTGGAGGTGACTCGAGTCAAGTCAAGTCAAGTCACGAGTCAAGTCATAATCCAAGTCAAGTTGATTTTACGCAGTACGAGGCATATATTATGTCATTGCGTTCTGATAGCTGCTTGAAAGTTGCCATTTATTTTGATTGCAGGGACGAATAAGCTATACAGTTAAATACACATGCAAAAAGGCGTCATACTGCACAGTGCACACGCATGCTTAGAACTGCTAAACTACCTATAAGTAACTGTATAGCCTCAGTCTATTTATCAGCCAAATGAGAGGATAGAATACGAAACCTAAAAACATTGAAACGAATCGGTATGATGCAATGCACCAGCCTATTTAAAAATTAATTTGGTGGGTTGACTAAAAAAAAATATCGTTACTTTCGATCGAATCACGAATTTCCTATTTAGCGTCATTTATGCCCATTTTCACTCAAATCTATACATTATCTTAGCTGTAAAAGTTATAAAGGAGGACGATTTGCCAATAAAAGAGGACATTTTGGCGTCCTCGGAGGATATTTTCAAAAACCTCGAAAAGGAAGACGTATGGCAACCCTATGTTAGGATAAGTTTTCATCATTTTATAAGTGGAATTGTCATATTAACCACCTACTTTTCCGAAGTACTCAAACATATTCTGCTTACTTGCACTACTTACTCAAGTGGTTCTGTTGTGCAAAAGTACAATTTTTAGGCTTGACAAACTGTTTTTTTTTGACAAACAAAGATCTCACAGCAGGTCATGCTCATATTGAATGAATAACTGAGGACGACATGAGCGTTCTTCATAGTCTTTTCTCTATTTATGGGCAGTACAAAAGTAAAAACGCTGCGATTTACTTATTACCAAGTGAAATATTTAGGGGGTAAATACAGTAATTTGGGCTTTTTTTTCAGGGGTATAAGTATTTTCTAAACTAAAGTCAATCTGAAAAAACGAATTTGATATTCGTAATCAGTAACCTTGAAAACCCCAGAAATGACTCTTAGATGTCCTGCAAAAATTTTTTTTTCATTTTATTGACCAGTGTTATTCGTCACTTCTGCCCAGTCAAATGCAGTAATATCGACAGCGATAACATTAAAAGTAACAATACACGGCTTCGTCGAACGTCGGGGTTTCAGTTGATCCATGCTGCTTATGTTTTCTCGCGCGATCAAATTTCATCCAAGCAATCAGTTTTGTAAGACAATGGTGTCGGATGTATCAGATGTGAGTTCTCGGGTGTGCAATAACGGACTGTGCTAATTCGTTTTCTCTTGTCGTGCTGGTACTGGTATTCGGTATCTACATCAGAGGTGGTACCAACTATTCAAGACCATTCAACATATTTTATGACTAGGGCGATTTTTTGATATTGCAAAAAAGGTCAATATTTTGTTAAAATTGTAGCGTTAGGTATAAAAATTGTCAAAATTGTTTGCAATGTCAAAAAGTTTTTGCATTTCGTTTGTATCGTAGATGTTTGCGCTGTCGGTGAGCTTATCATTTTACATCTTGTAGCCCATTTTTTAGGCCTGACATTGTAGACGTCTCATTGACTGTTCATTGTGAATCATAAGCGGTCAAATGAAACAAATAGATTGAAATGGTGTTATGCTCAACGTACCGCAATATCCTAACTGAAGCAAGACTGCGTGGGTATTGGTTCTTATATCAAGAAGCGCATGAATAAAATTGCGATGTAGACAACATTGTCAGAATGAAACAACACGCTGTGTCACCAGCAGTGTACGCAAGTTTTTTAAGTTAAAAAAACGTCGAAATTTTGAAATTTCAGGTCAAAATCTCGCGCTAATAAGGTAAAAAAATCTCCCTAGTCATCATTAATTTCGAGACCACTCCGAAAGCAATTAGTTCAATCGGACAGCAATCTCGCTAGTGCCACGATGAGCCGTTTGTATAAAAGTTGATCGTTCGTCTGTCGGAATATGGAATGATTTTGATTTTTATCGGTGTGAATTTATCGAATGCAGAAGCGATATCTAATGCGCGAAAACGATAATCACCCCGAGAAGTGTGACTTGTCGCCGAGCACGAAAAAGATACGTTTTTGAATACATATTTGAATCACGGATAGGTCTACGATTGTATCTGCGATAATGGCCTACCTATCGACTATTGGACGCGCTACAATTATGTAAATCTCAAAATCACTCATATTCCCTGAGTACAAGCCCATAGTGAATGTGATATTACCGATATCATGATCTACGAATATCGCTTTGTAATGTAGGCTATATCGAAGATCCACCGACAGTAACCTAAATAGATTACGGCTTGGTGATTTTATTTTTGTCACTTTATTTCATACTTATTTTCAAACTAAGTTCTCTTCAACGTTTCATAAAATATTTCAATCGTTCCAGCTGAAGGAAGTGGATTTGCGTGGCAACGTCTCAGCAACAGCGCTACGTTCACTTCTCGGGCATCGTCGGATTGGATCGCTATCTGGAAAATTGGATTGGGAAGTGAGATCGATTCTAGGATTTAGTTGTGTACTAACTGCAGCTATAATTTTATGTGGGTTGCGGAGACTTGTGACGTTACAATCGCTCATGATCGCTTACGTCATAGTCGAGCGAGAACACATTTGTATACATCCCATTCACAAGTCGTACAGTATTTAACCGCTTATTCGACATTTTAATATCCGCTCTGTCTAATTAGTACCAATGCATGCAATCGACTTTAGTGAAATAGTGGATTACGTAGCGTAAAGGCAGCGAAACGACACCTGAGCGCATGTCACGACCTCATTTATCCAATTATTTGAAATTCGATACTGATGTGTTCGATACCACACAGTTTTCTGGCAATCAAGTTTATTGGAGCGCATCACGTCTCCGGTCAAGAAACAGAATTGATTCAGAATACTTGCATCGATATTTTGAATAACCAAGGCCCTTTTAGGTAAGCAAACGCCACGTGCCACTGCAAAACGCTGTGCGTAAGTAGCAAGTAGCATTGCTAGCATCGCGGCAATGCCGAAGTGCGCATGTCGACATCAAGTAGTACGCAACTGACGATCTCTTGATCACGAAAACGCACATCTGATTAGTAATAGGCCACCACAATGAGGTCTGACATCGCATCGCAAAATTGTTTGCTGATTATAACAACGTTCTGGGCTTCATTTCTTTATTTGCTCTGTATTATAGGAGTCACCATGGTTTCCATATTATTTTGAAATACATGCTCACAATGGCAAACTGTCCAATTTCGCGTTCCGATTGAAAATACTAAAATCGCTCGTGAATTCGTTTAAATGCAGGAATACGGTTTCGGGCGCTTTCGGGTGTATAAATCGGTATAATATTTCTCCTGATTCTGCCAATATACTTCTTACGTCATATAGACGAGTGTTTTTGGGGATTCCGGATCGCAAATGTCGCAAAATGCTACGACCAGCATACACGCCAGTAAAATCAGTAGCTCGTGTCGATGACGTATAGCGGATGATGATCTGTGATGCTGCGGTCGTCACTATATGTGTGATATGACGTCAAGATATTTGTTGGAATAGCGATACAATGCACGATATCAAGTTTCACATGTGAACAATATTCAGGTTGTCAAGCTGAGTGTAGATGGACGAAATGTTGAACTGAAGAATGAAGAAGATGTCATCAAGATAAGTGGCGGGATGGAAGGGCATTTCGACATCAAGGTTGGATATCAAGATAATTTAACTTCAATAACGAGTTCATACTAATGATTGTACTAAAATTATGATCATTTTACTGACTTTACTATGCATCAAGCTATAAACAACACTAGACACGTGAAGCGATGGCTTTTCGGTCTAGTATAGCCAGTCTGTAGCTTATGGCGTAAGCATGAGCGTCATGAAGACGAGATGCTATTGTTGAGAATAGTAAGATAACAACTTATTATTATTATTATTATTATAAGTAATGAGTTTTTTGCCTACTGAAATTTATTCAAAAAAAAATTGTCGACACTGTACGTCGATTTTCAAGTACATTCAGGATTTTCGATTACATCCATTAAAAATCGATGGATTGCGGTTATTTTATCGCAATTTTCAACAGACAAGCAATATTTATACTTGACACCATCATTATCGTGCCTACCAGTGCGAGTTGGAATCGAATAGTTAATTTTTCTCAATTCAAATATATCAAAATAAATTATCTTAAAATTTATTTAATTCATATAACTACACGATTGCAATACAATGGAAAAGTATCACGTACTTCCAATAAGAGACAGAGAGAGCGAGCGAGCGAGGGAGAGAGAGAGAGAGAGAGAGAGGGACCAAGATGAAGAGCTGTTTTTGGGAGGGTCCTTGTTATGCTTCGAGCAAAATAGATGTGAAGGGAGTAATATATTTCCACGAATGTCTAGGTCAATATAATTCATGTAACGGATTCGTGGTTCATGCAGGCAAATTCAGTCTGCTCTTTTCGCAAGATATGTTTTGATAACGCGATCCCATCGCCTTGTCCGCAGTAGTCATGATTCATGTCTCATGCTTGGACGTATATCTCAGGGTTGTTGTTGGATGATTGTGACGTAGTTGACAACACTTTATTTTCACAGGATTCCAGTCTATCTTTCAAAACGGTTTCCGCGGTAGCATTGAAATATGTCGGCGACCTTTTCGATGCAACATTTGTCAAATTGATTGAAGAACTGGTCGCCCAAGAGGTTGGTTTGCGGAAGATATCAGAGTATAGAATAGAAAAGGTTGGTTACAGTTATTTTTTCTATACAATTTACATAGTTTTAAGTTTGCTGTAAAGGTCAATGTTGATTCATTCTTGACCGATTCCACTGTTTGATTATCTTCTACTTTCATCTGTACCCTACCTGCCAGTTGGTAATCAAGCAATCAATATCTGAATATCCAACAAAAATAAGTAACGGAACGCATTTTTGTGCGCGCTTGAATTTATAATAATTCATCTGTTGCAATGCAAGTAGTGCGGAATATGGTGTTTTACTAATTCCTTCGTGTTAATAGGACCAATTAATACGAAAGGCGGATAAGATATTGAATTTGATATTTTAGTGACGAGAGAATGCGCAGTGCAGTAAGACGCATGTTTCAACTTAAAACTTTTATTCCCAATGTCTACTGAATTTGCGTCTCCAATATTTTTAGCCGAGACTCGAATGCACGCACAAGTGGTCCAAGTAGTCAGCCTAGGCTAATCGAGTCAAAGTTGAAGGGTTGGTGTAAATTTGTACCCTATTACAGGTAGAATTAGCGAATATTTGGCAGTTCATCGGATGTGGCCACTTTTCGAAATTGCAAGAAGAGTGTCTGCGACTAACGCGAAATTATTAGTAGCGTCATTAGTAGCAACAATCTTGAAAAGAAGATTCAACAGCTACGTTCATGGCGATTTCGATTTCCTATGACAATTTCACACATCAAAGTGATACAAACGTGTCATAAAACTACTTTCTACTTTTCAAAATCCCATGATGGATGGCTGCATATGAATAAAATGATAACCTAGGCACCGCAAATACTATTTTATTCAAATCCAAATATTTCAACTGCAATAACTCCGCTTCCACTGGTTGTAAATGAGCCAAATTTCCTGACCAACGTTTCTGTACAAAATCTAGCAATATGATGGGGTGAACAGAAAATTTTCGTTGTTTTATATGTTTTTACAAAATAAATATAAAACTTTCTTCTCTTGTAGCAATGCGGCTACTGGTTAAAATTGGCCCAAATTTGGTGTGCAGCCTTTAATTAGGTGACGTAACAATTTTATCAGGTAACCTGTAAGATTAAACGCTCCTAATGTGCAATCACAAGTAAAATCAACTGCTTACAAGTGTTGTAAAACTACTTCAAGTTGAAGTAGCTAACTAAAGGTCGGAAAAGTACTCAAGTAAGTAATTCTGAACATAGTTTCGGTGGAGGGACCGCAAATATTCGGCGGAGTATCGGCTGTGGCTACTTCTTAAATTGCAAGAGGCGTCTAACGCATAATGATTAGTAGCGTCGCAAGTAGGAACAATCGTGAAAAATGGATTCAACAGTTACGTTGATGGCGATTTCTCATGAAGATTCCATCAAAGTTATACAAGCCTATCATGAAACTACTTTTACCTTTTCAAATCATATCAGTGTTGGGATCAAGTCACTACCTTCGAGTCACTAGTCATGTCGAGTCATTGCATATTTTGACTAGACTCAAGTCAAGTCACTCGATTTTTTGAGATGACTCGAGTCAAGTCAAGTCAAGCCACGATTCAAGTCACAATCCAAGTCAAGTTGATTTTTTGCAGTACGAGGCATGTATTGCGTTCTGATAGCTGTTTGAAAGTTGTCATATATTTTGAATGGAGGGACGAATGAGCTCTATAGTTGAATAAACATGCAAAAAGACGTCAGACCGCACACGCATGCGTAGAACTGCTAAACTACCTATAAAAAACTGTATAGCCTCAGTCCATTTATCAGCCAAAATAGAGCGTCCTCGGAGGACATTTTCAAAAACCTCAAAAATAAGAACGTATGGTAACCTTATGTTTGGATAAGTCTTCATCATTTTATAAGTGGAATTGTCATATTGACCACCTACTTTTCCGAAGTACTGAAACAAATTCTGCTTATTTGCACTACTTACTCAAGAGGTTCTGTTGTGCAAAAGTACAATTCTTAGGCTTGACAAACTGCTTGTTTAACAAACAAAGATCTCACAGCAGGTCATGCTCATATTGAATGAATAACTGAGGACGACATGAGCGTTCTTCATTGTCTATTCTCTATTTAAGGGCAGTATAAAAGTAAAAACGCTGTGATTTACTTATTACCAAGTGAAATATTTAGAGGGTAAATACAGTAATTTGGGCCTTTTTCAGGGGTATAAGTATTTTCCAAACTGAGGTCAATCTGGAAAAAACGAATTTGATATTCGTAATCAGTAACCTCGAAGATGTCCTGCAAAATTTTTTTTTCATTATATTGACCAGTGTTATTCGTCACTTCTGCCCAGCCAAATTCAGTAATATTGACAGCGATAACATTAAAAGTAACAATATACGGCTTCGTCGAACGTCAGGGTTTCAGTTGATCCATGCTGATTATGTTTTCTCGCGCGATCAAATTTCATCCAAGCGATCAGTTTTGTAAGACAATGGTGTCTGATGTATCAGATGTGAGTTCTCGGTTGTGTAATTATGGACTGTGCTAATTCGTTTTCTCTTGTGGTGCTGGTACTGGTATTCGGTATCTACATCAGAGGTTGACATGGACAGTAACGAAGTACTGTACCAACTGACTAGTCAACATATTTTATGACTATTAGGGCGACAGGATAATATTTTGTTAAAATTGTAGCGTCAGGTATAAAAATTGTCAAAGTTGTTTACAAATTCAATTTTTTTTGCGATTCGTTTGTATCGTAGATGTTTGCACTATCGGTGAACTTATCATTTTACATCTTGTAGCTTACTTTATAGACCTACCATTGTCGACGGTCCATTGTCTGCTCATTGTGAATCATAAGCGGTCAAATGAAACAAACAGGTTGACATGGTGTTATGCTCAACGTACCGCAATATCCTAACGGAAGCAAGACTGCGTGGGCATTGGTTCTTATATCAAGAAGCGCACAAAATAAAAATGCCGATATAGACAACATTGTCAGAATGAAGCAACACGCTCTCTCACCAGCAGTGTACGCCCAACTTCAGTGTTGCCAGCTCCTGCTGTTGAACGTTCGTTCTCCATTCTTGACAAGCTACTAGGTATGGACAGACACTTTATACCCGGGAATGTAGGAAAGTATCTTTGGATGTACTACAACACATTTCAATTATTTCTATCATAATGCGTGATGTAACTAGGAATTCTTCATAGGTCCGGATTTCGTTAAAATGAAGTTTTTCCTGTAAAAATTTGTCAGTTTTTGAGTCAAAATTTTTTTCAGTTCAAACTACTTCGTAAGGAAGACAGCTCCAACCGAAATTGATGATAAGTAGTACAATTATAACAATATGTGCGAAAACACCTAATTTACATACATAGGGGCAATACTTTGTCTAAATTAAGTTTTTTAAGTTAAAAAAATGTCAAAATTTTGATTTTTCAGGTCAAAATCCTCGCGTTATTCAGTTAAAAAAATCGCCCTATTCATCATCAATTCCGATACCATTCCGAAAGGAATTAGTTCAATTTGATTGCAATCTCGCTAGCGACACGATGAGCCGTGTGTATAAGTTGATCGTTCGTCTGTCGGAATATGGAATGATATTGATTTTGATCTATATGAATTTATCGGATGCAGAAACGATATCGAATGCGCGAAAGCGATAATCACCTCGAGAAGTGTGACTTGTCGCCATGCCCAAAAAGATACGTTTCGTGACGAGCTTCACATATTTAAATCACGAATAGGACTACTATAGTAGGCCTATCTGCGATAATCGACTACATATCGACTATAGGGCGCTCTATAATTATGAATATTTGGAAATGACTCATATTCCGGGTGTACAAACCGACAGCGAATGTGATAATACCGATAGCATGATCTAAGGCTATATCGAAGATCCACCGACAGTAACCTAAATAGATTACGGCTCAAGTGATTTAATTTTTGTCACTTTATTTCATACTTATTTTCACACTTAGTTCTCTTCAACGTTTCATAAAATATTTCAATCGTTCCAGGTGAAGGAAGTGGATTTGCGGCACAACGAAGTCCCAGCAACAGCGCTACGTTCACTTCTTGGGCATCGTCGGATTGAATCACTATCTGGAAAATTGGATTGGGAAGTAAGATCGATTCTATGATTTAGTTTTGTACTAACAAGTCACTATGATTTTATGTGGGTATGCGGATACTTGTGACGTGACAATCGCACGTGATTTGTGACGCCATAGTCGTGATAGAAAGCAATATACATTCATTTTCTGCATCAGGGCTGTTCAAAAAACCTTCAGATTTCTTCGGCTATCTTATAAAATTGTTAGGTTGGCAACCAACCACAACGTTGCACGCCAACTTTGGGTCAATTGCAATCAGTAGAAGCGATTTTCTTGTAGTAAAAAATTTTGGATTGATCATCAAAAAATTAAATTTTAAAATTTTTCAGTCAACAACGTCAAATTGTTGGGCTGTCACTAGAGACGATACACACCAAATGTGGCTCAACTCCAACCACTAGAAGCGAAGTTATTGCTAGCTCTTTAATTATTTATTCAAATAGCTGATTCGTGGTACAGAACTTGAATATAGCTTTCAATACAAAATCCATTGTAGTAGAATATTTATTAACCTCGAAGACTTTTTTCTTGCCTCTTTCAAGAGTTAACGGCACACTGAAGGGAGTTAAACAGATTTGGTTTTGCTTCTAAATCCATTTAAATCCCTTTAAAGTGCCGGAAAGTATTTGAGTTTAAATATTGTACTACAATGGATGTTGTATTGAAAGCTATAATTATTTCCTATAAAATCATGGAATTGGAAATTTTACTACGGCAATGACTTCGCTCCTAGCGGTTGGAATCGAGCCAAATTTGGTATGCATCATCACTACTGATTGTCTAACAATTTTATGGGGTTGAAAGAAAAACTTTGAATTTTTTTTTAATTATAAATTCAAAACTTTTTACAGCAAGAATCTTGTTTCTACTAGTTTGTCTTGAAGCCAAATTTGGTTTACAGCGGTGTTTCAACCAACCTAACAATTTTGTCACATAGCCAGTGAATTCTGAAGAATATTTTCTAACAGTTCCACTCTGCTTTCATCCCTAAGCCGTGCAGTATTTACCCACTGATATGATGTTTTACTATCCGCACTGTGTCATTGATATCGAGCTATGTGATAGAATTTGGTGAAATGGGGGATCATGTAGGGTAGTGACAACAATAAGAGCGCTGACCTCGTGAACAATAATCCGCTTTTTACTGAATTGAGAATGAATGTAATGAATGCAATGTAATGAAGTTTGGTATTGGTGTGATCGATACCCGTCAGTCTGGCGGCGATCAAGTTGTGCATCAATATTTTGACAAATTATGTCCCATTTACGCAAGCAAACGCCGCGTGCCGCTAAAAAATGCACTGCGTGAGTAACAAGTAACATTGCTAGTATCGTCACAATTCTGGAGTGTGCAATGTGCATGTAGATATTGTTGGTGCGCAACAGATAAGTACCAGTCCTTATCAACAAAGTGTGCATCCAAAAAGTTTTTACTGAACATAACAGCGTTTTGGAATGCAGCGTTTTGTTTGCCTTGTAATATAGGAGTCAATATGATGTCCATGATGTAATTCAGATTTACATGCTCACAACAGGAAACTGTCCAATTTCGCGCTCGTAACAAAAGACGAAATTCACTCGTGAATTCGTGTAAATACAGGAATATGATTTCGGGTGCTAACGATTTGCTTTAAAGATCAACTAGACTAGATTGACCAAAATTTCTTTGTCTCGATTCGTAGAGTTTTTTCTCCTGATGTCGCCAATATAATTCATGTCTCATATAAACGAGTGTTTGCGGAGATATCGAGTCGCAAATGTACCAAAATGGCGCCACTGACAAAAACGCCGGTAAAATCAGTGACCCGTGTCGATGACGTGTAACATATGAGGATCTGTGATGCTTCGGTCGTCACTGTATCTGCGATACGGCGGTGGATGATCGATAAAATGCACGATCTCGAGTTTCACATCTGAACAATATTCAGGTTGTCAAGATGACTGTAGGAGAAGAATGGGGAGAATGGGTTGAATTGAAGAACGAAGAAGATGTCATCAAGATAAGAGAAAGTCACATATTTTTTGAGGATACTATTGACGGGCACTTCAACATAAAGGTTTGATATCAAGATGAATCAAGTTTGATAACGAGTCCATACTTCTGATTGGATTGAACGTTCGCTCATTTCACTGACTTCACTATGCGCGCAACTGTAGACAACGCTAGGCACGTGAAGCGATCAGCTCGCAGTGTAGTATCGCCAAGCTGTAGCTCATGACGTAATCATGAACGTTTTGAAGATGCGATAATTTTGTAGGGAATAGTAAGCTTACAGTTTGTGATAATTTCCTAAGTCATTTTTTGGCCTGCTGAACTTGAAGATTTTTGTTGTCAGAATCATTGTGTGTAGGAGTGGGGGGGGGCATTCAACGTATATTCTGGGCAAAGTTCTGCTTCGATATAATAAAACAGCGTTGTAAGGGATGCGATTTGGAATCGAATTGCTTGGTTTACTCAAATCAAATAGCCTTGAATCTAACGTTATTCAACTTTGGTCAATTGAAATAACCAATACAATGACACGGTGATTAAGAGTTGAAGCGAATTTAAATATTCTGTTAATTCAAACCAAGAATTTGTCAATGACCAAGTACTTCTACTTTTCCGAAGTACTCAAGTACTCCCGTACTTGTAGCACTTAAACAAGTAAATCCTATTTCCGACACTCTACTTGTACTTGTTCTCTGTCATATTTTGAGATTTACCTACTTATTTACAAATTATCAAGTAGAAGTATTATGTACTTTCACGAAGAAGGGAAGAGAGAGACCAAGACAAAGATATTCAGGTGCAGAGTCCAAAATTTCTTCATGCTTGGCGCAAAATAGATGTGGACGGACTATATTTTCTAAAAAGTTTCGATCAACATAATGCCTGTAGCGGTGACGTGGTTCATGTGCGCAATTTCAGGTGACTCGTTTGCAAAGATATGTTCTCAGAACGCGACTATTTCGCCTAGCCCGCAGTATGCAGTAGTAGTCACTATGGTAAAGCTAACCTCGAGTGGTCGTACGATACGCAAGCCGAAAGCGATCTGACTGGCTTGGTTGCTTGATTGCTTTTTCATTGTGTTAATTTCCTATGTGTATTATCTACGCTGTACATTCTGCTGCGCTTTCTCAATGAGTTTGTGTTTGAGTGCTCTGTATGACGGTTATTTTTTCGGGCAGCGCGCCAAATTGACAATTTTCGAAGACATCGTATTATAACCCTCACGGTGTGAGGTGTTGGAATAATTTCTCGTGTTGACTTTTTTTTATCTGTTTGCAAGTCACTGATATTTCTTTTGAATTTTTTAAATAAAATTCTTCAGTCACACATATATCTTAGGGCTTCTTGTTGGTGGATTGTGACCTCACTCGCAACACTTTATTTTCGCAGGAATCCACTCTATCATTCAAAATGGTTGTTTCCCTCGCGACGGTGGAATTTTTGATCAATCTCTTCAATGCAGAATTTGTCAAATTGATTGAAGAACTGTATGTCAAGCAGGCTGGTGTACGGGAGTTATCAGAGTATAAAGTAAAAAAGGTCTGGTACAGATATATTTTTATTTAAATGCTATTTATTTAGTTTCGTGTTTGCTGTAGATTTGAACTTTGAATCACGGTTGACCGATTCGACCATTCTATTTGCTTCTACTTTCAAATGTACTTCATCTTACAGTAGGTAATCCAGTAATCAATACCTGAATATCTAACAAAAATAAGTAACCGAATGATTTCTTGAGCGCGCTTGAATTAATAATAATTATGGTTGGGTAGTTTGCTGGTGGTCAATTCGCTTTGTGGTTCAAGGCATAATTTCATGGCTCGATGTTACAATTTCAGTACAGTGGATATGGTCTTATTTTGATAAGGGCATATAATGCAAAAATCTCATATGATATCGAATTCGGTATTTTTAGTAACAAGAGAATGCACAGTACAGTAAGATGCAAGTTTCAATTTATAACGTGTGCTGTCAATTTCTACTTAACTTGCGTTCATAATATTGCCAGTCGGTCTGGAGTATACGCAGAAGTGGTCAATGTTGTCAGCGTCGCTAATCAAGTCCAAGCAGAAGTAATGGCTTGAATTTATACACAATTCCAAGTAAAGTTAGCTCTTAAAACACCTGTTCAAAGTTGAAAATGTAAGGCCTGGAATGTACTCAAGTAAAAAGTTTTCAAAAGTATTTTTTGTCGATGTTTTGCAAATATTTTTCAGTTTATCAGTTGTGGCTACTTTTGAATTTCTGCTTTTAGAAATTTAATGCGTGAAAAGTATGTGCATTTGTGAAGGAGCTGTTCGAGTAGAAATGGAAGTAGCTTAAAATCGAAACTAATTGGGCTAGTAATGTAAGTTGCCATAACCTGTTTTGTACTCTGAAAAGTAGTCTTTTCATGGATGGGGTTAGTACAGTTTACATAGTTCAAGTACTTACGCAAGTAGTCGTCTCTCCGTTTCGACTTGAGCATTTTTTGGCAAGTCGACTTACTGGTTACAATTTGCATTCTGAAAAGTATTAAGCAGTTCGTAACTTTCCATTAAAATTATGAGTGAAATTGTCATAATAACCATGTACTCTGGAAATATGTAAGTGACTCGTTAATAGATGTGGTTAGCAAACCAGTACTTTACTTCTCCATAATACTCAAATAAATTTTGCCTACTTCCGCTACTTACTCAAGCGGCAATGTTTTGACTACTTCAAATTCTACTTGAGCAGATCTTTTACATAGGGTCACCGTACGCCTTCTTTTATGAGGACTTCTCCTCCTTTTTCGGGGTATTGGAAATGTCCTCAGAGGACGCCTAAATGTCCTCCTTTTTGAGATTTTATCCTCTTTTTTCAGAATTTTGCTGAAACACAGGGCAAAATTCGACCGAGATACCATAAAATAACACTGAACTCACTGTCAGGCGGGTATTTCGTGAGCTGAGCGAAAGTTGACCTTTTTTATAGTCAACCAACTACGAAGTGGAAAAAGTTTACCACTTTAACCCGATTCCAGAATAGGTTAACCCTATTTTACGAGACTAATTGCTTGTTGTATTTTGTATTCTGATACGGAGAATGTAGTTCGTGTTAAGTTTTCATAAATTTTGATTCTGGAAAATATAAAGTACTTCACGGATAAGTTTTCATCCATTTTATAAGTGAAATTGTACGCTCAAGCATTGACGTTGTCAGAGGTGAAAATCAACAATGCATGCTACAAATAATAGTTTTGGAAAGCTGGCAGTTAACAATTCAAATAAGGTATGCTTCTCCGTGCCAAGCATATAGGTAAGTTCAGGTAAACATGAGTGACCATGACCACGTTACATAGCCAGAGTTCCTTACAACCTATATCCAGATGTGATCAGTAACAAAGTACTTCTACTTGTCGTAGTAATTCAAGTAGATTATTCCTACTTAACTACTTACTCAAGTGGTTATGATTTTAGAATACTTTCAATTCTATTTGTGGTTTTCATTTTTCAGTCAAAACTAGGCCTTGAGTACTCACTTTTTTACTACCTGCATATTGATTCTTATACCTCTACTTGAGTAAAAATTGAAGGCATTACTTCTGCTTGACCACCGACGATGACTACTTTGACCATCATCTTCTATATCATCCGTCTGTACAATGCATATCATATTCATAAGTAGATTTAAAAAAAAGCATGTTCTTTGATGAGACTAAAACCGATGTAGTATAAGCATTATGGAGAATCGAAGAATTCATACTAAGTACTATTGTACTGAAACTGGATGGATAATTATTCAAATGGGAATACATCATAACAATCAAGTAATCCTACCTAATGAAACCAATATTGTGTTCAGATAAGCAAGATCGTGCTCGATTGCACAGAAGAAGAAGAAAACATCTGGTCGATGGACTGGTCGATGATTGAGACTTGCTGGAAAAAGTATCAAGTACGATTCCTGATTCGATTCATAAAGTATTTCCAAACGCATTTAAATTTACCTATGATTGTATGTGACTTCGGACCCAATGATCTCTTCCGTGGCTATATTCAAGTCTGAATAAAAATTCATGCATTTTAGTTGGATCTCCTGGATATTGCCGTGAATGGCCAGATACCCGTCGACGATTACAAACTAATTTTGGAGCGCGGGAGAGCAATTTCCGTTCCCCTTCATATCCATGCAATGTTTTACGTTGAGAAAGCAGATGAATTCAGGAAGACGTTAGAAGATTGTCAGCGAAAGAAGGTAGTACTTATCATCCAGTATTAGTTGCATTGGATATATTGGACATTCTTCTCCCACCATCACACGTTTATCATTGAATTCTGCCGCACAGTTCGAGTCCCCTCCACATAAATTAAGTTATATTCCATGCCCGAGATATCCATCGCAGTTGCGGAGTTCGTAATTCCTGGTAATTTGTTCATCTAAAGCGGGGGTGTCAAACTCAACTGGCGTCGCGGGTCAGAGTCAAACTTTCAGAGCACTCGCGGGCCGGACCAGTCAAATGATTCCAAAGTATTTCCTTAAAATCCACGCCCTTGTTTTGCACTTGAATACTTGATTGAAAAGCTTATGCGTTATATAGTAATCACGTTATATCACGGCCATCTGGTTCTATTCCATCAATACCTTTATTATTCGCAAACAAACGAATTGGCGAAATTACGATGAATGGCGGGACCGACGATATACGTTGGCGCATTGCCATGCTTGCTTTGTTTTAGTCGGCATCTGACAATCCTGTGTAAGCGTTGTGAAGAGTACAAGCGATTTAACCGTAAACGTAGACGTTGAAAGTTGCTTCATCATTTTTACATCTTGATTCGGGTTTCTCTGGAAGCCAAGGAGATGTTGAGTCATTAACGCAAATAGAGTGCGACCACAGATATTTAAATTATAGTTTGGTGTCATAATTTTATTATCCACTTCTGCACATAATTACTTTGTGGTCCGTTTTCCGATAAAACTGTGAACTCACTGAGCACTTTTTCGCCTTGTCAGAATTAAGTGTCGATTAGGGTTACCATATTTTGGGAATCTGAGAAGAGGACACCTTTCAAAAAATTTCAGACTCGCAATAAAAAAAAAGAAATTTTAAAAAATTGTCGAATTTATTCCAAGTTTGTAGTTGGTTGAGTAAAAAAAGTCACCTTTCTTGCTCAACTCCCAAAAGACCTACCGCGTTACTTCAGTACGTATTTCAAATTTCTCAGTTGAATTTTCACATACATTTTACCAAAATTTTCTAAAAAGAGGACAAATCCTCAAAAAGAGATCATTTGAGCGTGCTCCCTAGGGGTGTTAAAAAAAACTCTTTTTTTTCAAATTTTATCGGCTTAGTTGTCAAATCGTCAGGTTACCAAAAAAACGTTGCACACCAAATTTGACTCAATTCCAGCCAGTGGAAGCCTTGGTCACTCAACTTGAAATTTCGGTCATTTTTGAAATAATAGTATTTACGGTGACCAATTTCAACACACCGAGATGACCAAAAATCGTGTTTCAGATATGCCCAAAGTGGCAGGGATGTCTTTCCACTTGTTTTGATCTTGACAAGGTCGTACGGTGGGATTTGAATGAAGAGATCGCCAGTGAACGAAAAAAATATATGACGCGGATTACCTGGAAATTGGGCCACTTCATTGAAATAGACATGTCAAAACGATGGTGAGATAATTTTCAAATAAATTACTTAACAAACTAAAATTAACGACCACGAAAAGAAAATGAACTGACAAGCAGGTAAAATACAGGTACCGTAATTTTCCATGTATAATGGGCAAAATTTTGCCCAAAAATAGGGAGGTGCGTATTATACATGGGTACAGCAAGCCTTGAAAAAAAATCCCTCGATCAAGAACTTGAAATCACACCTTTCTTCATGTTTGTTTAAATCACACGTCACCTCTAGCCATTGATTGGGCCGCATAATTCGAATTATAGAGTGTAACGCGCTGTCAAATAGAGAAGCGTGTTGCCAATTAACGAAAAGCGTGTTTCTAAATTAACGTGAGTCGTCTGCAAAGCACGCAATCTCTTGCTGAATTGGTTTGCAGTTTGTACGCGAGCGAAATTAGGTCGCTGATTGCTACAAGCGTGCGCGGCAATCCTTGTTGATTCATCGCGTCAACAACAGGCCTTAACAATCGCATACACAAGAGGCCATGTGCGCAAGATATAATCGCTTGCGTAATCAGTCGCATCTCCAACGGGACTGGTGCGCCCGACATAACCGTTGGCCTGAGCAATCGCATCTGTAATTGTAATAGCCGTCGTGCGCAAGATGTCGTGTTTCGCTAGCCTGAATTATCGCGCCGCCGACCTCACAGGCTTTGGCTTCTATCTACTCTCGTTTAGAGACAATGCCGATAATTCTATTATGATTAGCGATCATTATGTCATGACTGTTCGACAGTGACATCGCAAAACAGTACAACATCGAAGACTAAACTGCAATTATTCATGTACTCATGTACTGCGAATGCAGGGTGCGTACTATACATGGGTACAGGCTTTTCCCCACAAATATACACGTCATTTTAAGGGTGCGTATTATACATGGGGGCGCACTATATTCGGAAAATTACGGTAAATATATTTCTCAAGTGCTAGTCATATCTAGAAGTATTTTTTGTCGGACAAATTTAGATTTGACGAAATCTATCCCAGTTATGCAGGGCATACTCTCTGCCTTGATTCAAAGTTATTAATGATTGCAAAGTCGCCATTCCCACAACCTCATTCACAGAGACATAAGTTGCATTCCTCAGCAGCTCAGTTTTCGAATATTTCTTTGCTGTTTGATATTGACTGATCCAGAGCGTTGAAGTTGGTACTGCTTGCAATTCAGAATGGGCTATGCCACTGAATAGTATTTAGGAGTTGGGAAACATTTCTGATACTTCACATATGCGAGATTCGGGGAAACCAAATGGTGACCCAGTGAGCTTATAAAGCACATTAGTCATTTTTTCAATATCACCAGAACCTGTTGTCATAGAGTTATAAAAGGTATTGGAGTTTTACCGCGATATATGAATACAATTTGATTATAGTAACCGAATATGGAGGAGGAGGATGACAAGAATAGAGGACAATAACTTTTGATAGAAAGAAGATCTGTCACGATGCCCATAACTCTTTTAATTCGCCTGTGATAGTACTGTAGGAGTGGTGCAGAGCAAATAAAAAAATATCATGTGAAGAAATTTATATTGCACCGACCAAGAAGTTAGATCACTAGAGAAATATATTTACGTGGATTTTACCTGCTTGTCAGTTCATTTTCTTTTCGTGGTCGTTAATTTTAGTGTGTTAAGTAATTTATTTGAAAATTATCTGACCATCGTTTTGACATGTCTATTTCAATAAAGTGCACCACTTTCCAGGTAGTCCATGTCATATAGTTTTTTCGTTTACTGGCGATGTCTTCATACAAACCCTACCCTAGGCCGTATCAAGATCAAAACAAGTAAAAAAGACATCCCTGTCACTTCGGGCATACCTGGTACACGATTTTTCGTCATGTCGGTGTGACGAAATTGGTCACCGTAAATACTATTATTTCAAAAATGACTGAAATTTCAATTTTACTGACCTTGGCTACCACTGGTTGGAATTGAGTCAAATTTGGTGTGCAGCGTTTTTTAGGTAACCTGATGATTTGAGAAGTAAGCCGATGAAATTGAAAAAAAGTCTCTTTTGAGCACCCCTAGTGCTCCTAGAACACCTTCAAAAAAGTCAGAAAAGAGGACGTATGGTAATATAGTGTCAATGGCAGTGACTTGTTGCTGTCGGTGACTCCAGTGTAACCTCAACACCACGGTCGGATGGTTATAATTTGGCCTATGAACACGCTCGACATTTTCTGTCTTGGGAGAATGGAAGTGTTTCCTACTAGAAATCTCAACATGTATTAGAAATGTGCAGGATAATACGGCCATTTATTCAGAATCGCCTAGCGGGCCAGACTAAACCGTCCAATAGGGTGGTTCAAAAATAACCTTTTTTCCTGAATCTTGCAGGTTACTTGATTAAATCGTTAGGTTGCCTTAAAAAACGACGCACACCAAATTTGAATTCATTCCAACCAATATTCGCGGATTTCGTAGAGTTTGAAAATTTTGAATTTGCCTAAAAATGCAAAAAAATTTTTTTTTCAAATTTCCCTTCCAACCTTATGAAATTGTTGCGCTGTCTTCAAAAACGATGGAAAACAAATTTGACTCAATTCCAAGCTGCAGAAGCGGAGTTATTCAAGTTTTTTGATGATAATTCTGAGATGATCCACCAATCAAGGATAATCCCAGAATTATCAAAGAAAAACTGAAATAACTCCACTTCTACGGCTTCGAATTGAGTCAAATTTGTTTTGCATCGTTTTCGAAGACAGCGCAACAATTTCATGGGGTTCGCAGAAAAATTTGAAAAAAATTTTTTTTTGCATTTTTAGGCAAATTCAAAATTTTCAAACTCTACGAAATCCGCGAATATTGGTTGGAATGAATTCAAATTTGGTGTGCGTCGTTTTTTAAGGCAACCTAACGATTTAATCAAGTAACCTGCAAGATTCAGGAAAAAGGGTTATTTTTGAACCACCCTACCGTCCAAGCTGGGGATCCAAGGTATATTGTACTAATGATGGCCACTCGTGAAATGCTCAACAATAGTGGTAAGCATCATTGTAATACACAATATGAATAGTCATAATTTCTCACTGCAGATCGAATATATCCGATGCATATTACGGTATCCTGCTTCCCTCGTTGACATTTCGTCTCTCATCAATAACTCCAATTTGAAGGAAGTAACATTGATATACTGGGATGACGAAGATAAGTTGAAAGGAGACGAATTGCAGAAAGTCAAGAAGATTGCAAATGATCTCGATACTGAGTTGCAACTTTTATACTGTGAGTCATTGTTTGGTTGCATCGTGTCTTAGATACGTTGTATTAGGTATATTACATGAGCGCGATCATTTTGAATGAAATGGTCAATTCACGTAACAGGTCTAATTCGTTATTAATGCAGCTAAAATCTTAAGGCTTTCGTTCCATGCATGACGTAGCGTCATGACCAGGGTTACGTGATAATCCACGGTATTCGTGAATTTTAGCTTCATGCGACATCCCATACTTGATACGATTAATTGTTGTACGAAATTCAGGCATGATCTCTGACACGTTGCTGATAGTGAGCTTGCATATCAAATTTATCAATTTCGAAGCAAGGCGTCGTTGAAGTGCGTCAAAAACTACATTCACATGACAATATCAAGAATGCAAAAATTAGTATTGACTATAAAAACTGTTAATGTAGAAGTAGTATACGAACAAAACTACGTGGGAAGCGAAACAAGTATATAATAATAAGTACTACAGAAAAGCACAAGTAGGCTTACTTCGCTGCTGATGGTATCTCTACATTTATGGGGCGTGATAAAGATATATCGAGCTTGATAAGGGGACAATGAGTCAAAGAAACTTGTAAACCACTTTCATATACTTTATTAACTATGGAACAAATTTAATAATGTAGGTTATTTGTGATGTCTGGTGACCAAGCGGACTCCGATCGGTTCTGAGAATTGCTAGCACGAGTTCATGAGTGATTAGAGGTAGTCAAAGTAGTCAGAGTTAAGACTCATGGAGAACTATAAGTAGCATCGTAAGCTGCTGCTGATATACCAGTAGAAGTAGCAATCTCCAAGAAATCACAAATTGACTTGAGGTGTAAGCAGGAAAATGCATTAGTCTGAAATGTAGTGAAATAAGTAGTTTCAAAAGGTAGATTTGGTTGAAGGGCCTCATACTTTAGCAGTTTATAGGAGAAATCTACTTTCGAAATTGCAAGATATGTATTCGCGGCTAATGCAAAATGACTAAATGACACTGCAAGTGAGTGGAATCTCTGAAAATATGTTCATGCAGTCACCGTGATACATGCGCTATTTAAGGCGGCTGCTATAGGAATTGCACTGAAAACGACGACGAATACGCAGCTAGGAACAACTTGATGCTTTCAAAATCAATATTGTATAAAGTAAGTAGTTTTGACTAACAACTGTGACAGGAAGTAGTCTAAAATGACAACCCCTTGATTAAGCGATGCAAGTAGACAGCACTACTTGAGTAGTCTGATAAAGTAGAGTTACTCCATTACTAACCACCTCTCCGGAGGACTCGTCGTTTTATGTTGTGCAGCATCCCACTTTTAATATTGGCGTTGATACAAATCATTTCATCACCGGGAATTTACGTTGATGTACCTCGTGCATTCTTTTAAGTAGAACTGAATTATAATCAATACCATTGCATTAAATCCGAAATCGTTTCGTCCAACCTAATCAAGTACTATAATTCTTAAAATAGCATTCGGGATTACTTTGTTCGATTTACCTCTGATACGAAAACAAATATATGCGAGTTCATATTCGTTCAGTGATAGTATCTCACAGAACGTGGAACCGGTGCGAATATAAATCGAATATAAATTTAGTGATTTGAATCGATTGACAATACGTAAATAATTAGCTGCATATTGCAGGGAATGTTTTACAAATGGATTAGAGTTACTTTCAGTCATTCCCATATCTAATTGGATTAGATACACGTAGTATGCATTCTACTACCGGGCATGATATTGTGTGTAATTTCTCATTTCACTGCCCACTGACATAACTATAACACATTAAAACGACACTGCGCTCTAAATATAATGTTGTCTGAAATGAAAGTGGAGAGTGTGAAAAAGATTTTGGCCGCAGCAATGTTCCCCTTGAAAGCCACCACTTTTGAATGGAAACTATAACAAATAATTTCACCATTTTATGAATCCACTCTATGCATCTCTATGGTATTGAGGTCACGCGTCATCTCTTTTGCCTGGCTTTAGATCAGTGGTTCTCAACCTTTTTCGACTCATCGCCCCCTTTTCAAGCACCACACCGATCATTGCCTCCCAAATTTTGTGAACCGAAAAATGGGCATACAAACTGTAATCACCGGCGGGTATCACACAAAAAGGGCAACTTTTCAGCTTGATATCGAAGTTTTACGCTTTTGCAGCTAAATTTTCGTGGGTTGACTAAAAATAGGGCATTTCTCCGACTTGACTCCAATATAGCTGTTTTAACGCGTCATCGCTGCCCTATTGTTCCCTAAGCTATTTTCTCCCCCTGTCGCCCCCTCTGTCCATTTACGCCCCCCTAGACCGCTAAATCCCTATAGGGGGGGGGGGGGCGATATCGCTCACGTTGGGAACCACTGCTTTAGATAATGGTTTATGATTCATTCGAAGATGGATTTTCATCCATACTTTGACTTAGAATTTCACGTAACTTACATTTCCATGCGACTTTTTGATCAAGTTTCCGCCATTACCGGTTTGGACGTGGATATGGACGCGAGACAAAATAAAATATGGATTTGTACTTGGATTTGAATGTATCATCAGGAATAGGATTTGGATTTCAAATAGTAGATAAGCGCAAGTTCTGTACGCCTATCATAACTAAACCACCGTGTATCGTAGGACACAATTCATTTATATTATTGATAACTTCAACTCTCTTTGAGCCTGATGACTGTTTCAGATCTCTCTCTCTCTCTCTCTCTCTCTCTCTCTCTCAGCCACAGAGCACAATTCATAGAATGCATACATCTTTTGCTAACAAGCATTTTAAGCTATATAACTTATTTCTTATTTCAGTGTTCGGAGAAAGGGATGCCTGGAATCGACTCGACTGGAATTTTCGTGGGAAGTGAGTAGATGTTGCGAAGTCTGACCGTTCTAAAATGAGAGTTGAGATTTATCCTTCCATTACATCGTCGATCCATTCTCATGCACATCCGGTCTCAAACAACAGCTTAGAAATATTGTGACGCAAACTGTGTATTATATAAATTATTAGAAATATTAACTGATGTGATGTCGGATAGTGACATCATAACGTTGACACGCGGTGCATCACTCGTAGTTTTGCAGAAAAAAGACTTTGTTTATTCTGCAAGAATATAATAGCGCTGTCAGGCATCGTTTCAGATCGAGTTGCAACATACTTTTCACATCACTCCTAGTTTTGCTGAAAAAAATGAAAGTTGTCAAATAGAAGTAGAAGTAGTCGGAACTAATAACTACTTAAGTAAGTAGTGTAAGTGGGCAAAACGTACTTTTATACTTTGAAAAAGTAGAGTTAGTTGGTTACTGACCACCTCCGTCAATATATACTAAAGTTGATCTTCGGCAGTAATGCGTCACTTCAATTCATGATTGTTTGCTGCATTCAGACCACACAGACTTCATTTTATTGGGAGAAATATTTGCTGTATTATGAAACTGAGATTTGATGAATTACTCGAAGAATTTATATGTCAATACGGCGTAGGTCGAGAATTAATGCGTCCGGATTGTTTAGCTGCTAGGGCTGAAATAAATATAGTTATTGGTCGTAATATGTTGTCGCATAATTTTTAAAGAAACTATCGAAATAGTCATTAATTAAACTCGAACTAAAGTTGGAGTGATCCCGTTCATTTTTTACTCGGGTACATGTAGCAATAGTGTGAATGAAAGTTTGAAAAGTACTGGAGTATGTGCATGTGCATTTCAAATATTATTACTGGGACTGGCTATCGAATACTTTTCTTAGGTAATCGCAAGTGACAACTTACAAATTTTTCGTAAACCTCGTCTTGAATGTGCTCAATAGTTGTGCTGCAAATCGACAAGATTTCAGATTAATTTCCAGTCAGACTCGGTCATCTAGAAGATTTCCTGCTTTTGCAAAATGGATTAGTATCATAATTACTGGTAAATTTTCTTTCAACATACCGTAGAATAAGAATTGACGCTACACAGTTATTTCCAAATTATGGTAGAATTATAATTATCGCGTTACTTTTTTCAAAATAGATTAAAACTGTAGTCAATTAAAGCTATACATTTTTACAAATTAGATTGGGATTAGAATTACTGAGTCAGCAAAAAACTAGGTCATTGAATCCCGTTCCGTTACTATCAAATCATGGATCATTCTCATGAGCATGACCATAGCAAATGTCTCTCCAACAAGCTTGGCTCGTTTCGCACTATACAATTCTCTCAGTAATATTTACAGGAAAACCAGAGTTAGGGTTTGAATTAAAATGTGGAAATATAAATTATTTACCAATTAGATTGAAATTAGTGCAGAGAATCATTTCTCAAAACAGATTCAAGTTACATTACCGGCATTTGTTCTAATTAGTCTAATTAGACAACTAGAATTACCTAATTATCCAATTCTGACAGAATTACGCTTAACGTCACCAATATTTTAGGCATGCCATAAAACAAGTCGATAGCTACTTTTTGAGTGTCATTGATACTCGATATTGTCAACATCACCGCAATTTCTCTAATCGAAATATTAACTGTCAACAAAGTCCTCTAACAAGTACACCGTCCCAGCCAATACCGCTCCCGCGATACGATGTGTTGTCTGCAGGGTTATTTTCATGAAATTCGTGTACTGACTAAATATGTTACCGTATATTGGATTGTGTGCCAACGATACGTGAGAATCGTCTCGCGAAAATTTAAATGACGAATCGTCCTGTAGATTCAATCCCTACGATTCATCCGACTCTGATCCCAGGTCCTCTACAGCAAGTCGAATTCTATAGTGTGCATTGCTATGACATAGCCTACCCGTGCGAACAGTTAATTTTCTTCTCATAGTCCGAATAGTTTGCTGACGTAATTGAATAACTGGGATATTGATTTATTCAGAGGTATTTGTTTTTCAGGGAGTATTGGAAAAGGCATTAGATGCAACATTGTTACTCGTGTACAAGAGCCAATCGTCATCAACAAAATCGAGACATGCAGAGCAGAATTACTGCTATTCGTTTTAGAATTCAAACGGACTATTTGATGTTCATTCGATGCAATTTCACGAAACTATTTCTAATATGCATTTTACAATTGAGTAACTAAAACAGTTGCATAAACATTCACAAATCGACGAAAACAATGGTAATGCCATAAATGTCACGTCGAACCTATATATTTCCGTAGAGGAAAGGTCTGCGGCACAAATTACTGGTTGAATGGATTTGAATGCGGAGGTTGTTTGACCACAGTAGAGTTCAAGCCGTCATCCTGTTGAATTGTCTGCTATTATAAGGATTTACTCGCAGGTTGGGATCGACTCGCGGAATAAAATAAATATATACCATCGTCCTACACCCATAAAATAATTGATTATGATAAAAATTACATAAAAATCATATATATGGAAAAATGATTAAAGTGTTATATTGTTTGATGTGTACTGTGGAGTGTGTACTGTGTACTGTCTTTACGTTTTGTGTGATGGATTATGATAGAAATTTAATACTTCACAAAACCCCCAAAAAATAAACAATTAAAAATTTTGTTGAAAATGAATGTAGTGTAGTATATGAAATCCATTGTAATGTCAATTATGTAGGATTCTCCATGTTCCATCATGATCTAGTGATCTTTCTCTATATCTTTAGTACAGTTGACTTCTGGAGTGTCTTGAAAGGTATACTTACCGAGTTTAAAACTTTCATTACCAAAATATTTCAAGGCCTTGATATTATTCTGTAGAATGACGGTCGCTGTATACTTCGAGCCAACGATTATTCTGGCTTTTATGACCAATAACCAAGTTTTCTGCTACCTTTGTGATTCTAAATGCTTCGAGCATAATATAATTGGCTCATTTCTCTTGATGACCTCGTTTATTATTGATATGTGATTAATTCCTTCTAAATGACTTATACACCATAGTTAACAGAAAAAGAGGCAAATTGTTAATCCATAACAATCGAAATTTCAGATAATCTTATGGATGTGATTCAATGTACCCTTTTTACTGAGATATTTTGATTTGCTACTTGACATTCTATAAATTACGCTTACCGTCCATTGTGACTAATTTGCAATTATACTGACATTATCCGCAACTCATTATAACTCAAGAGTATTGTTAATGACTGCTAATCAGTATCTGCATCTTAGACTTAGAGAGTAGTGGCTGAAATTTCCGTGATTTTATGTTGTATTGGGCTGCGTTTTCTTGTTATGAAATGTATAGAATCGATTTGAAATAAATATTAATCAGTTATTTGAGCCTTGCTTTTTCTTTGGTTTATTTGACGCGAACAATTTGACAAACGATTGTATAGCAATCTGGATATATGCCAGACAATTGTTTCGTGTGTCAGAACTTAATTCGAATGAGAGGTAGGTAGACTTGGTGAAGATGTAAGAATATGTTTCGTCATTTGTCGTTAAATGTTGGAATGTTAATAGGCAATTAGGCATGCGTTGTAGGGTGGAGTGAAGATGACTTTTTTCAAATCCTAAAAAGGGGGTTTTCAAGTCCCGAAAAATGACTTGAAACTTCAATTAAAATTGGTTTTAAGGGACTGCCTCCATTTTCCAGCCGGTATTGTCTGTGCGAGAGGGGGTGAAATTGCCCATCTCGGCAACCACTAGTCAGGGGGTCATGAAAGCTGCCAAAACATCATGTGTCTATCAGTCTTAAGAACAAAGTTTTCCCTATTGTGAACAAAAAACGAGTTATAACCGAAAAACGCTAGATTTTTGAAGCCGGTAAATGGCGGGAGTAACTAAGTTATGTAGCGTAACCGCTCCCTGATTACGTCGATTATCGACCGCACTGATCATCAATCATGCTGCTATTTGTTGCTGTTTGCGAACCTATGTTGTGCAGTCGCATTTTGTCACCGTCCGAGGCTCAGTCGGCCTTTAGTCACTGTCGGAGGTGCATTCGCTTTTAGTCACCGTCCGAGGCAGTCGTCTGTTAGTCTCCGTCGGACGAGCATCGTCATGTTTTAGTTGTTTTATTAAAAGAGCAATGCTGACTTGTCTACCTTGATTTATCGAGCCGCGGACCAAGAAGAACGCGCGCCAACGACAGAGCAACACGCTATAGTTACATGCTAGTGTGATTTACACAAGAACAGCTAAATAAATCAAACTCATTATGTGAAATTTTAACTTTTTTTGAAGTGTCAAAAAAATCGCCCTAGTAATGAATTTGAATCATATCTAGTACTTTGAAATTTCAACTTGAATGACTCGTGACTTGACTTGACTTGACTCGGGTCACCTCCAAAAATCGAGTGACTTGACTTGACTCGAGTCAAAATGTGCAATGATTCGAGATGACTTGTGATTCGAAGGCTGTGACTAAATCCCAACACTGCCACGAACATTAGCAGTCTTCACTAAGGGTATTTGCATATGACATGCAATCAGAGTTCAAAAATCTAGTATTGAGTGACCATAGATGTCTAATTGACTTCAATAGCTGTTGTAAATAGATTCATGAAATACTCTTTTTGATCTCTATGCTTCAAACTTGAAGTTTACATAAATCAATCAGGTTTATTAATATTTTCATCGTTTTAAAACATCACAAGACTGCGATACAATGCGAAGATAGGAAGGTGTCGAAACAACTTGAAGCAGCCATTAAGATCAGACACCAACCTTAGCCTAGGCGAAGTAAATAAGAGGAATGGACATACTGACTGAAAAGTAATGCAGAGAATATAAGACGCAAGCGACAAAATGAGGTGGCATGTGGCGAAGGGCGAGGTCGATGTTAGGTCGTGGTCCGGTAATCCCGAAGACTGGCTAGTATTGATTTAGGAGAAATTGCTTGTATTTCGACTTGAATGCGGACATGCTCGACGACTGTCGGATAGCTGGTATTAAACACAATTGATTCCTTGTAGCGGTGGATAAATACGCGATTAAGGTATAATATATAATTGTATATATTCTGTAATCTGGCCCGCCAAGTGCCTAATTTTCCCATATGCGGCTCACTGACCGGACAAGTTGCCCGCCCCCGGCTTAGGGCAAGTGCAAAACGATATATACAGTGGTTACTAGGCAAGCGGTCTCCTTGGCTTCCAAGGACGTCATGCATCGATGGCTCCTAACTTTTCTAGCAATATAGTTATTTTAAATGCTTATAATACGTACCCTATTCGAGTGTGCGCTTTATCGACTTATCCGATGATAACGACATGTACAGGAGAATAAAATTAGGAGAGATGACAAAACCAAATAGGTTCCCGTTATGAAGGAAATGCAATATCGAACTGCATGATGTTATCGATTTAACGCCTTTCGTTCTTCCGCGTGGTGGAGCTAATATGTCACGTGCATGAATGGCTCTGAGTCAAAACATGGAATGAAATCAGCTGATTGAGGGTGGAGCCCAATTCTTCTCCTCAACTAAGTAATGCTTAAATGCGTATCTCCACTCAACTAAGTATCGATCGATACTCAGCGTTGAGTGCGCGCCAATTCTCTCAACTCAGTTGAGTATCGATTTCCAGGCGTCATTTTCCGAAGTTGTGTTGCCAGATTTTTTTAGCCTTGAACCAGACACGCGTGAACGATTTTGTCATGACAACGAGACGCTTTCCTCGTTATTTCGTCACAAAACTTACTTACGTATACGTCGATCTCACTGATTTACCTTATCAATACCCTTTGAAGATGGCCCATTAGAAATATTAGAAGTCCTTGAAGATACCCACAACGTTCCATTGCCCCACAGAAGTATATTCGCAAGATGCCACAAACCCATTCGAAATCTATCAAGTTAAAGTTTCACAACAGGCCACAATAACGTAAGTGAAGGCCTCTAAGAACAAAATGCGTCGATATCGTGTAAATAAATTGAAAGTTGACATTTCTTCAGGATTTCTTTCCAATCGTAGATCGTCCATGCACGAATCACTTAGCTCCTCTACCATTAAACTTTGCCATATCCACTCTACATTTTCTCCCTGATATATTCAGCATTTTTTGTTTCCAAAAGCTTATTGCTGGTCTGTTGACGGGGAGTCTCGTCTGAATTTTGAAAGGCCTGAAGGTATAGTGACTCCATCCCAACACGGATATCACCAAGAATTCTATCAGTTCAGGTTCAAAATGCTGCTCTTAATTGTGAGAGGAGCATTCGTAAAGTGCCGGCAGCGTTAAATTCAATCGCTAGCAGCAGCCCAAAACTTGTCGGTTTTGCTTGACGATCAACCTTTGTCGCCATTTCTGTATCTATATATTTCAAATGGCAGTTGACATATGCCTTACGGTATGTATAATAAAATTTTATGGAACAATAATCCACCAAAGCGCACTCATTCACTCAACGGAACTTGACGCTAACGAATTCATACAGCAGAAGTTACCATTCCGGTAAATCGAGATACCGTACAAGAAGCCGAAATGGTAGAGCAGGCGACACTGATTTCATCCGTTCAGCAGAAAGCAATAGAGTACCGTACCGGTGTCCGGTATTTGGCGAACCCCGCAGCGACTGTTGCCTAAAATGCCTACAGTTGGCTGCTCGACCGCAAAAATTGACACTTAAGTCTGGTGGTCCGCTGACTTAGATTTGAGTGCCGATTCGAACGCATTTGAGTGTGAGTATACTTTTTGGCGTGAGTTGAGTAAAAAATTCGCTGCTGAGTAGAGAATCGCTACTCAGTAGAGAAATTGGTCTCGGCCCTGAGTGTACTAATATCAGTTTTAATTCGATCGGACGTTGGAGATATAGCTAATATGTTTCAGAGTACAGGCTGATTCACTTATATTACTCGGTAAAGCGTTGATTGATTGTAGTTGTAGGCCAGTGCTTTATTGGCATACCGTTTCGCGCTTCTACTATGCTCACATACAATAGTACAGTCTTCGTATATCGATAGGAATAGAGGTTACAGGTTACCAACTCGAAATTGTGATGGCCTCTGGCTGCATCTGTTTGTTACGAAAGGTTTGGTGTGATGTGAAATCTTTTGAAATGGTAACATGGCTTGATAGTCAATACCGGTAACCCCGGACTCTGAAAATCGCTCTCGCCAAGGAAGAAGTGTTTATGCCCGAAAATGGAATCCTGATACGTTTAGAGTAATATGTTTGGTGTGCCAAGACGGTTCTCAGCGTCTTGCTTCACACCTGTGTGTATTCAGTAGAGTCTTTAGTCCATACGAGACACCGATGACATATTGGCTTACAGCTTCTATTAAACATGATTTGCGAGTTTCCATGGAGTATCTATCGATCATTCGTTCGTTCCTGTCTCACTTGAGAATGCAATTACTGAATGTAAAATGATGCTGCAAGTTTGATTAAGTTCAACCTTAAGCCATAATCAAGCCAGCTAACTGGATTGTTTGTGACTGCTGTATATAGGTAATTCAATGTGAAATGAACCAAAGAGAAATTCGGTCTCCATCAAGTTGCAGATTTTGCTGAAATTTGATTCATCACCTTGTAAAATGCTATAGCTGAGCTACCGGTATCCATTTTGAATGAAGTTTTCAAGTTATCGTGTGATAAAACAAGCTTTCTGCTCATTTAACCGTGAAATCCAAGTGCTATTTTTATGCAGATCTGAACTTGTGTCTCTATAAATGAGCTACTTATACCTGAGAATGTTGTCATGTTGTATAAATTGATAAATTCAGCAAGCCAGTGAGAAAATATTCATCTTTGGTGCCCAGCCAAGAATGTAGCTGAAGGTGAAGCCCATTGAAATCGCTGCGTGTAAAAATATTTCATAACTCTCCCTATCATTTCTGTTTGCCTGAATATTTTGGTAAATAGTGTCGTATAATACCTGACGCATAGAATCTTTAGCAAAGGAGTTTTTATGTAATATTTGCTTACGAACTTGAACTACAAGAAATATTTCAGATTATAAAAATGTGATGATTTAGCTGAAAATTATGCTCCATAGTCTAGTTACAGAATTTTGGCATCTAACTTATTACTTAAGTATATGCTCCATGTTGCAACAGAATTCATGTGACAACCTTCACAAAACTTTTGAAGTAGGCCTACGATATAGACAGAAATGAGAGGGAGACATTAGGGGCTGTGCAACTTAAATTATTACCTCAACTCTTGCATGATAAAAACAATCATATTATGTAATATAACAGCAAGAACAACTATTTATTGCCAAAGTATCTCATTTACAGACAGTTTCAAATCAGCTTGAAAAACTTTCATTTCAAGGTTAAATAAGCAGAAAAAGCTTTTTTTTGATGGGATAACCTGATAACGCTCATGTTGGCCTACCGGTATTCCGTTAAAATAAATTGCTTTTCAATCATATCAACTCATACTTCATAATGTCTTGATCCAAATATTTGCAAAATCTGAAACTTTATTGATACCCAATCTAATTTTTGTTTGATCTGAAATTGAATTACAGATTGGAGTCGGAAATATCTATGTATGAAGTTGATTTAGACTAGGTCTAATAGCCTACCAATTACATATTATTAGGCAAAACATGTAAGTCACATTTCTCTCCCAAACCAGCTTTCATATAACAAGTTGTTTCCAATTTTTATGGAGACAGAATAGCGCTTAAAATGTTCCAAGTTTGTGTCACGCATGATGGATATTGAAAGGGGTAGGCTATTAGGACTAATATTGACCCCTAACTCCATTTGTTTGTTGAAAATTTTCCCTTCAGTATCAAGAGTTTCGTGTATTCCGTTATTAAACGCCATCATCAGCTCTTAACTACTTCAATACGCTGTTTTATGACCGTACTGTAACAGGGAATGTGAAACTACCGTAATTAAACTTCATCGTTGAGTGAGCACAAAATGGTTTCAGTGTATGAATATTGAAAAAATCATGTTTTCTGCACTTAGTGCTAGATACCAGATTCACTCCTAAAATGACATGAAAATGTGAGACTTAGTGGGTCACTGTGTTGTTGACTTGAAATGGAATTACCGATGGACGATGATGCTGGAGGCAAAATCATGCAGGAAAAAGGTTTGCTCGTAATTACTAGACTTACATGAGTGAATACATAGTGCATGAGTGATTCTATTCTGAATTAGGCTTCACGTCGAGTATTTGATATATGATAATGTGATTATAATTACTCATGATGACGATATAAGTATATGGGAGACCCAAAAGCTTGAATATGTAACCTACTTTTCATGTATCTACGAAACATAATGCCACCACATGATGATGATTTGGTATTTTTTGAAAATACTTCATTCGGCTTTGCGATCACAGCTACACAGAAATGTCATTGACGCTAACGTGCATAGCTTTGTACAATATGTTTCGTATGTTGGGATACAACTAATCGATGTTTCGGAAAAATGATGCAATTATAACTTCTCGATGGAAATGGGCGTAAAGTTTCATTAGTCCAAAAAATCGTCTTTCACTGATCGACTCGAATCATTACAGTTACGGTACTTGAGTCAAACTTGAGTACCGGTACGCAAATCATTGTACCACAAATTATTGTCTGAAACGCGCAACTGAAACTCTCCACTTTCCGAAACTAGAACCAGAACTACTAAATAATCAGTGGTTAGTTGATCACCCACTAAGTGGATGATAGTTTGTACAAATCTGTCTGTCAACATATGTGTGACTTCATGACTACCGCTGCAGGGCAACAGCCTGGAAGGGAATGAGATTCGGGTTGATCAAGCTGTGAGCAGACAAAGAAATGAAGGAATGAGAATGATAGCAAGAGGGATTTGTATCTCGGCAGGTAAGGTCTCTTAAGACCAGGTATGTGCGGTCTAATATTCAGCAAAAAAATCGTCAGTATTGTACGGCCAACCTACTCTAGACCACCGGTCGCCTAAACTTGAAAAACTAGAAAATCTTGGACTTTTCAAAATTAGATAAGAGTTAGATTACTGGCATTTCTATCTAATTTAGTGAAATTAGGCAACTGGAATTATAGAGTTGTCAAAGTTTGCGGTCGGCAACCTCTTTAGAGGTGATCCCAATTAAAACGAAAATAAAACCAGCTTTTACATGCATTTTGTTTTCCAATATGTAAAACATGTTTAGGTATTGCTGAAGCATCAGTTGTTGAAAAATGTTGTTGTACAAAAATATTCAAAAATTATTGTTTTCAAGGGTCACTTCGCTCCAAAAATGAAATGATATCAAATTAAAGATAAAATCACGAATTTTTTTGAGCGTAGCTAATTTCTTCAGAAAACTGCTGTATTGGAACTGCAAAGTCATGATTTTTTAGTAACGCCATGTTCCACTCTAGTGGCCTCTATGCTGTGCAAAGCTATCCATCTGCGTCTGGAACAACTATAGTGCAGTATCATGTAGTTGCTGAATCATGGGTGAATGGTGCAAAATAGGCCATGTCCATCTCTTCCGCCAGACCACTACGACAGGCTGTGCAGTAGGGCTGTTCAAAAAAACTTTTTTTCCTGAACCTTGTTAGCTACGTGATTAAATCATTAGGTTGCCTTAAAAAATCGATGAATTCATTCCAACCGGTAAGGACGGAATTCGTACAGTTTGAAAATTCAGAATTTACCTAAAAATGCCATAAAAAATTATTTTCAAATTTTTCTGTCAACCTCGGGAAATTGTTGCGCTGTCTTCAAAAACGATCCAAAACAAATTTGACTCGATTCCAACTAGTAGAAGCAGAGTTATTCGAGTTTTTCGTTGATAATTCTTGGATTATCCACCGATCAAGGATAATCCCAGAATTATCAAAGAAAAACTCAAATGTCGCCGCTTTTACTGGTTGGAATTGAGTCAAATTTGTTTTGGATCGTTTTTGAAGACAGCGTAACAATTTCTTGGGGTGACAAAAAATTTGAATTTTTTTTTGCATTTTGGGGTATATTCAAAATTTTCAAACTGTACAAAGTCCGCGCTTATCGGTTGGAATGAATTCCAATTTCGTGTGCATCGTTTTTTGAGCCAAACTAATGATTTAATGATGCAGCCAACAAGATTAAGAAAAAAAAAAGATTTTTTCTAACAGCCCTTCTGATCTATTCTGTTCTGTTCGATTAGGGTAGTTGTCTCTTGTTCATGCCACAGAAAGCTGATCAATAAACTAGAAAACAATTATTGCTTAATTGTGCACATTCATTGAAATGTGGGATATCCCAAAGAGCAAAAGATGATGCAGAATCACAGATCAGTCCAGTAGAGGTAGGCTGTGATGCGGGAAGCATAGTTTCACTGCATGCTCACCCAGTTCAACTTGTCCTGCAAGGGCAATCTGTCACGCAGCCCCCTTTGTGTCGTCGATTTCCTGAGACTGAGAACTCGGAGCGATGTTCCAAACATTGGCCTCGATCATCGGCTAGGTCGATATCTGTCCAACTCTACTACTTGCTGTAACTAAAGTGAACGTAGAACAAGACCATAAAACTATTAGGCGATTTTCACTATTGAATTGAAACAGTGATGGATATTTCGGGTCATGGCGATACCAAATATCAAAAATGTCAAATAAATAAATAAAAATCAGAAATTTGAATTTAATGCGAAACTTGATGGTTTCTTTTTGATATCAAGTGTGTTGTATGTATGATCATAAGATCTCAGATGCGTGAACATTATTTTCCTGCTTGTATTCATATGTTTCAAATTCAATACGTTGCTGTCACATTTATGACATCTTCTATTCAGATCGCCATTGGCATGCCCAAGCGATGTGCTCTCGTCCGATTCAAGACCTCACCTTCGACAAAGTTTCAAATTGTATCGACTCACTGAATGGTAAGGAAAATGCAAATGCAATCAGAATGCTGGCAATCCCAACGGAGAATTTGATGACGTGTATGGTTTTGACTAGGCTTATTTTTAACCTAAAAATGAACGATTTTGACGTAAATATCAATATTTTGACATTTTTGACCGATTTAAAAAAATAATGTATACAAATGAGGTGTTTTCCCACATAACGTTAGAAATGTCTTCATTTCCGGTTGGAACTGTCTTTCATTGCGAAGTGGTATGGCCTGAAAAAAAACTTTTTTGCATCGATAACTGAAAATTTTTCTAACTTTATTTTGAGAAAATCTGTCCCTATGTAGAATTGCAGAAGTTACACCACAGATTATGGTAGAGATAATTAAAATGTTTAGTAGCACAACACTTCTTGATATAAGGACCTTGCAATGTCCACGCAGTGTAGCTTCAGTTGGGATATTGCGGTACGTTGAGCACCATGTTGACCTATTTGTTTCATTTGAATGTTTACGATTCACAATAAGCAGACCATGGGCCGTCTACAACTGCAGCCCTATAAAGTAGGCTGCAAGCGGTGAAATGTCAAATGACAAGTTCACAGACACTGCAAAATATACAAAATGAACGAAACGCAGGTTGCAAAAAAGTTATTACTTTGTAAACAATTCAGACAATTTTTGGCCTAACGCTACGATTTTGACATAATTTTGACTTCTCCAAGTTTAAATATTTTGAAAAAGTGTCCCCCTTTCCCGATTCCAGAATATGGTAATCCTAAAGTCAAGTCTATTGAAGAAATTTCTCGAGCCAAGTTGATTCAACACATCACTTTATTCGAGTAGAGTCATTTAAAAAATTACTCGAGTCAAGTTGAGTAACCGGTAAATCGAGTCATAGCAACCCAGCGTGAAGCTAGGTAGCCACCACCGATTAACACTTGTAGAAAAGTGCGATGCAGACTACATGACCACCTGTGATTTTTCCGTGCAGAAACGCAAGGCCCTGAAGGTCTCAACGCAACAGAATGGAAGAAACGTGTGAAGATTGAAAATGCAAATCGGGCCAAACTGAAAAATGCAGACGTACAACTCGATTATGTGCTGACAATCTTACTAGAAGTGTCAAAAGCTGAAGGTATGTCATAACCACAACTATTAGCATACTTTCTAATCAAGCTAACTTGCAGCAGGGGTTTCTAACCGGGATTCACACGATAACTGGGTTTTCGCAGCCAGATTGGGACAACTAGATCATTTTCAAATTCAAATTAGATTGGAATTAGAATGATAGCTGAAAGCTACCGTTTTTTTTGTACAAATTGTACTACATTTAGAATTATAATTAGACTGTTTTTTTTTCAAATTAGATCAGAATCACAGTTAAAGCTACACAATTTTTCAAAATTAGATTCAAATATTTAATTTATTAGGTCAAATTGGGGAAAAATTCAAATTTTGACTGTCAACCCCATGATATTGTTGAGCTGTCTTCAAAAACGATGCAAACCAAATTTTAGTCAATTCCAACTAGTATAAGAGGAGTTATTCGAGTTTTTCGTTGATAATTCTCTGATTATTATCCTTGATTGTTTTTTTATATCTTCCCTAGCAAATTGAAAATTTTAATTGGATCTGCGGAGCCTTATACTTGTCAGAATTGAACCAAATTTGGTGTGCAGCGTTTTTTAGGGTAACCTGACTATTTATTCACCGAATGGCTGGAATCCAGAAAAAAGCTTATTCTTGAACAGTCCTAATACAGTAATGCACAGCCATGAAGGAGCAATTAAATTTCCGGTTAACTTGAACAAAGCAGTGTCTCGACTTAATTAGGCCAAAAGGGAGCAGAACAACACTGTCCAAAACAGCGGAGTCGAATGTGTTGCTCTTCTTTGGAATCGGCTAACATGTTTACTCTATGAGTTCTTTGATAAAATGATGCCATCCTATTTCAGCAACTTCTCCTGTTCCAATACAAATATCGACGCGGTGTAGTTATCACTGAATCTCGAGTGATACGAGATCTGATAAATCCCTGCGTAAATATTAGAAGTTCGAAGATAGCTCTGATACGCATTCATAGATTTCAAGCATGAAAAGTCGAACACGCTTTTGAAGCTTTGAGAAGTTTCAACATCAATCCTACATTTAGCTCAATTCCAACCAGTGGAAGCAGAGTTATTGCAGTCGGAAATTTGGATATGAATAATTGTTGTCGTATTCACGGTGGGCAGGTTATTAATTTTTTCATATCCTAATTTTTCGACTACAATAACTCCGCTTCCATTGGTTGGAATTGACCAAATTTGTTTGGCAGCGTTTCTGTCGAAGAGTTGTAATGACTCGAGTCCGACTCGACTCACGATTTTCTGATGACTCGACTTGACTCGTGTCATTTATTCAAAATACTGAAATGACTCGACTCGACTCGAGTCATTCTGTGTACTGACTCGACTTGGACTCGAGTCATTGCGCATGACTCGAACCAAGTCATTGACTCGAGACTAACCAAGCCAAGACCGACATTTCATTGTAATTCTGAACCCAGCACACTATTGGGATTTCGTCTGTTGGTACTGGTACTTCAAAATGCGACCATAAACTGCTGAAAGTGACGAAAATTGGCATATTATAAATGCGAACCTTTCGATATCACCAAACAGAGCTATAAAAAGTGGGTTTACCAAGACTTCAACTGGAAACTGAGCAGTCAACACAATGACTTGGACTAGGACTCGAGTCATAATTCCATGACTCGGACTCGGCACTCTGCTCGCTGACTTGGACTCGGACTTGACTCGGTGGTGAATTGAAATGAGTCGACTTGACTCGAGTCAAAACTATAAAAGTGAGATTGACTTGTGATTCTGAGCCTTGTGACTCGGTTACAACCCTGGTGATCAGAAGGTATTGAAAAAAAATTATTTAATTTATATATATTAGGCTGTATCCAAATTTTTCATCTCTTGTAGCAACGCGGCTACTGATTGGTATTAAACCAAGTTTGGTGTAGTGAGTTTTTATAGCCAAACTAACAACTTTATCATGTAGTCAGTTGAATTTGAAAAAAAAAAATTTATGACTCCTTATACGCTGTATAACTCGTGTTTTTCTGCATGTATTTGTGTATTTGAATACGTCGCTGTCACATTTTCAATATATATTGTTTAGTTCGTCAGCAATTCTGCCATAGCCCATCAGCCAGTCCAAGAGATGTGCTTACGTCCAATCCAAGACCCCGGAAGAAACGACAAATTGTATCGGCGAGCTGAATGGCGATTAAACGTATGTATATTAGTGAGGAGCGGATCGACACATTCTCTGGTTCGGCTTCGATCCGGTTTGTCAATTCTCTGGTCCGGCTCCGGCCGTATCAGGAAAAAGTACTGATCCGGCTCCGGCCAAAAATTAAAAAGTCCTGCTGGAAATCCGACCTAACACGGTACGGTGGTTCCATGAATTTAAAAATATAGCTCGTTTCTTTTCGCACTGGCTTGGCGGTTACTTGCGTGTTGTTGGTCGGTAGTTATTTAGTTACAAACGTCATGCTTATCCATAGAGATTCTGGCCTTATCAAAGAAGTACTGATCCGGCTCCTATACGGTCCATCCAAAATTTGAAAAAATCCGGCCAGATATCCAACTCGGCTCCGGTCCATGCTCCGCACTAATGTATATGCGTCCGTGCTAAGTGGTACTTTCAATCCACTGTTACGGCGCTGCAACAAGACCTTTACTAACTATTGGATTTGCAAAATCTGTACGGTACTCATTTTCCAAAATTCGCAACCACAACTAGACTATATTTTATAGAACTAACTATCTTTGATAAGTTGAAACCAACTAACTAAATCAGAGCTGACTAATAATGGATAATACGAATTACTGAATCACAAACAACCTAAGAAATATTGGAGATAGATTCGGCACTACAAAAGGCCAGGATATGGAGCTTGCGATGAAAGGGGTTCCGTGAATCAAAACCCACCACCGGGCATAACCACTGTTAGTAGTGATGAATCTTAGCTAGAAATGCAAGAACAACACACAATAGAACACCGATATCACGATTCACAGAACGGTGACACGTGTTTTATAGTTTCGCAACCAACTTATTCCGTAATGCAACTAGAACTAATCGCATTAAAAATATTGTGACTAGAACTAGAACTACGGGATAACCAGTAGTTAATGACCGTTGACTGACTAGATTCGTAGTATGTATAAATCTGGCTGTAACTGTGTGTTTGGGTATTGTTTCAGGGCAAGATCATGAACGGGAGTGAGATTCAAAGCTATCAATGTGCTTCAACAGAAGAAACTAAAGAATCAAAAGTAGGACAAGAGTAATTTGTGTCTCGACCTCCTATGAACAGGTATGTGAGAGCCAATATTCCATATTCAGCACAAACTTGTCGGTATTGTGGTTCTGACGTGCTCTGTTTATGTATTGTACAGGCTTCGGGATTGTGTGTAGGTATGTGTGTGAGTGTTAAATTCACAATGTACAAGGTTGAGTAAGTAGATGTAGTCATTGAAGCTGTAGTCTGATCTTGCGGTCATTCCAAAACAGAACCTATTATTTTCAAATCTTGTGACGTTGAAGTTCTTAATCATTTAGTGACAACCATACAGGCTCCGAGTCACAAGTCAATCTTACTTTTATAGTTTCAACTCGAGTCAAGTCGAGTCATTTTTAATTCACCATCGAGTCATTCCGAGTCCAAGTCAGCAAGCAGAGGGTCAAGTCCAAGTCATGATATTATGACTCGAGTCCGAGTCGAAGTCATTGCGTTGACTGCTCAGTTTCGATTTAGTCTTGTTAAAACTACTTTTTATAACGATATCTGGCGATATTGAATGGTTAACATTTAAAACATATAAACTGATTTTCGCATTTTGAACGGTTTCAGATTGCATTTTCAAGTAGCAGTAGCAATTGACGAAATACCAATACTGTGGTTACTTCACTATTCTTCGAAATTGCAATGGTATATTGGTCTTGGCTGTTTCAGACTCGAGTCATATCACGTGGTCAGAGTCATGCGCAATGACTCGCGTTCAAACTGAGTCATTATACAGATTGACTATAGTAAAGTCTAGTCAATTTCGACAACTAGAGGGTGCACGAGCCCAAAATTATTATAGAATTTTTTTTTTAAATTTGGCACCACATATCAAGTGTCCGTTATAAAATTCAAAATTTTCCATTTTTCACTCCACCCTGGTAGCCATTCCTAGTTCTAGCTACGGAATTTGAAAAGATCATAGTTCCGGTTTTAACTCGAGTCGCTAATTTTCAAATATTGAGTGATTATACTTCTATTTCTAGATACTTGTTTTGAAAACTTGAGTAGTTCCAATTTCTAATTGCTAGTTTTGAAAAATAAGTAGTTCTAGTTCTAGTGACGGATTTTTAAAATAGCGTAGTTCCAACTCAAGTTGCTAATTGTTAAAAATTGAGTAATTAAATTTCTATTTCTAGTAGCGAATTTTGAAAAATGAGTAATTCTAGTTACTAGTTTTGAAAATAAGTAGTTATAGCTGCTTGTTTTAAAAATTAAGTAATTCCCGGTCCAATGGTTGGTTGAGTGTGGTGTACTAGTCTGCCCCCTGCCATTGTGTGTTGAACTAGAGCCTGGCTATTACCGGATATCTCATGAACTACCCATCAAACCGATAACTAAACCTTTGCTGATCATTCCGATGTAGCCGCCGATGCTCAAAATATATTTCATCTCGCTTCGAGCACACACATCCATTGCTAAGCTTGGGCGTGAAATAAACTAGATAACCAAATCAGGTCCTCTGCAAGCAGTGGTGGTCAGTAATGAAGTCATTTAATTTTTTTTTAAAGACTTTAAATCTCAAATAAGTTTTGCATACTAGTACTAATTACCGTACTCGAGTTGTTATGATTTAGGACTACTTATACTTCTACATGAACAGATTTCATTTTTCTGGCAAAACTGGCATTTGTCTTTCAAGTTACTTGTAAATTGCACTTGAGTAGAAACGTATGTTACTTCTACCTGAGTAGCACTGAGGAAAGCCTGACCATTTCAACCTGTGACTATAGAATATAGATGAATATGGTCGGCTGCTGCGCTTTCAATAGATAGATACATTTACTGAATCTACTTTACACAACAACTCTTGCTTTCATTACAGTGGATTGCCATCAGAATATCATCGTACATAACATCTCATTTGAGAGGCTGTTCCTCCGATACATCTAAATTTCTTTCGTGAAAGACGCTTGCATGACAATCTCAACCGTTCAGTCGGAATCTGACAAACATCAATGTCCGACTGACACACGAGGAGGTGAAAAGTGAGTAAATTATAAATTACATGATTTTGGCAAATTCATGATTTCAGATCCGAATAGTGGCGTGTCGCCACCTTTGAGTCACGAGTCATTTCAAGTCATTGACATTTGACTCGAGTCGAGTCAAATCATCCTATTTTCAAATGTGGCTCAAGTTAAGTCAAGTCACGAGTCAAGTTATAGTTCAATTCAAGTTGATTTTTTGAAGTACGAAGCATAATTGCGTCATCGCATTTTGATACCGGTAGCTGTTTGGAAGTTGCCGTTAGTTTGGAACCGTGGGACGACTATACCTAGTTTAAAATACATGTAAAAAAAGGCTTCGTATCGCCCACACATTGGTAGAACTGATAAAGTACTCAAATAACCGTATAGCCTCAATCTATAATTATCATTCAAAATAGTGATTGCTCACTCTTACATGTCACACCAGCGTATCGAGAACAATTCGAATATATGCAAGATCAGCCATTTTTATCGACACTGTCACTTGATGACTTGAAATTGACTCGAAACCTTGTCTCCGAGTCACGAGTCAAACCACATTTCTGACACGCCAAGTCAAGTCATACGAAAGAAGTGACTCGAGTCATCCCAACACTGGTTGTTGGCAGCACCGGTAAAAACCATGATATACTCATTCTTTTCACTCCTAACATGTGTATGACTACAGGTAAACACAGTTTCTAGCTCTAGCTCTAGCCTTGCACTATCTTGTGGTTGAAGTAGAAGTAATTATGTTGTTGTTTGTGGTGTTCATGGTGTTTGTTGACTACCATGGTCATTAAAACCGGGCCAATTTTCTTCATTTCTATCCTTTAGCTGCCGACTTGTAGCACGGCCCGCGTCTGGGCTTTTATAAGACACTGCTTACACAGATGATATGACAAGGGGGAGCCTAGATAAATCTCCGACACTTTGTAGGAAGTCTGAAGTCGACCTCTTAATTTCTCATCAATTATGGGTGATTTGAGACTTGTTACAACTACTTGAAGTAATATTCAAAAGTAGAAGTTCTGATGAGTACTTGAGTATAAGTTGTTTTACCAAATTGATTGTCTGAATGAGACGCAGGCTTTTGGTAATAATTTCCCAGTACTAGCTTTTAAAAGGGCAAGAATCATCTTTTTGATTAACTAATAATGAGCAACAGAGACGCGGATAGACAAGATTTTCGTAACAATATCCTTTTATGGCAATACCGTGGCTACATTCAGGCTTGTAATAAATCGAGTCATGACTTCACTCGTCTTGACTCGAGTCGCAGAGTCAAGTATTGATCCTGATACACGAGACTTCAATCAAGTTGTATATGATGTTTGAGTCATATGACTTCATTGAGACTTGCGCAATGACTGTAGTAGGCCTACAAGTTGACACCACACATAAAGTGTCTCAAGTTGACTCGAGTGATTTTCCATTTCCATTTTTCAAGAAAATTGCTCGACTCAAGTCAAGTTGACAAAAAATTTCAATTATGTGAATCAAAATCGTCATCCAAAAATTAAAATGAAATCAATGTGTGTAAACGGCAAGTGCGTGGAAGTCGAAAGCAATTATAAAAGTCGAATTTAATGAGAAACTTGATGCTTCCTTTATGATATTAGATGCATTGTACGTATGGTGATCAGATACATGTTCATTGTTTTCTAGCACGTTTTCGTATATTTTAATATGTTGCTGTCACTTTGACATCTGGTGTTCAGGTCTCCATCAATTCTACCATTGGCATGTTCAAGGGATGTGCTCTCGTCCAATTCAAGACTTCACTTTTGAAGAAGTGACAAATTGTATCGACTCGCTGAATGGTTAGAAAAACGTGTGTAGATACGCCCATGCTTACTTTTAAACCACTATTCCGGCGCCGTAACCAGACTTGTAAAACTACTGGATTTGCACTCACTCCACAAAACTTGTAACTTTAATCAGATCTAGAACTAACTACGTTTGAAAATACGATGCCGTACCAACTAAAACACAACTAACTAATAAACTGATGATAATACAAACTACTGAATCACGAATTAACTAAGAAGTACTGGAGATAGAATCGGCTTCGAGCTTGAAATAGGCGTTCTGACGCTCAAAAGCCATCCTCAGGCTGTCAGTAGTCATGATTCTGAGCTAGCATTGGCTGCAAGATCGGGGTGTTCAAAAAAAAAAAATTTTCCAAATTTAATCGACTTGGTTGTCAAATCGTCAGGTCATTTAATTTCAGCGCACAAAGTAGTCCTACTCTATTTGACAATCATCTCACCGTCGTTTAAACGTGTCTATTTCAATGAAGTTGGACTAACTTCCAGCTAATCCGTGTCATATCTTTTATTCGTTTACTGGCGATGTCTTCATCCACACTCCACCATAGGCCCTTGTTAAGATCAAAACAAGTGGAAAAGACATCCGTGATGATGATGATGATCCGAATGATGCGAAATATGTCATGTCGGTCTCTTCCGCCAGCAGTGTTGGGATCGAGTCACTACCTTCAAGTCACAAGTAATCTTGATTCATTGCACATTTTCACTCGAGTCAAGTTAAGTCACGAGTTAAGTCACAATTCAAGTCCAGTTGTCTTTTCGGAGTACAGGGCATCACATTGCATTTTGCTAGCTGTTCGAAATTCAGATTGAGTTGCCATTAGTTTTAAATCGAGGGATGAATATAGAGATAAATATACATGCAAAAATGTGTTGTATAGCTCCCGAATGCACAGTACTGGTAAAATATGTAACTGTTCTATATTCGCAGTCTTTAATTTATCAGCCAAATTAGAGAATAGAACACAAAACCTGAGATACCGGAAGCGAATTGATATGATACGTTACCTAATAACATATCCATGAAATACAAAGTTAACCTACGCCAATGCTTGACTAGTAATATAAACTTGTGAACTATATTCGAATTCGATTTAGAATATTAGATCATACAACAGATTTGGTTAAGGTGAGCACCTAGCACCAATGACCAGTCTATAGAACAGAGATAGATACCTTGTTAATATATTACTTCACTAAAGCGACCCGACAACGTGCGCTGTTAGGCGGTAAGCGGTCAATGTATTTGTAATAAAATAACGGACGTTCAGTAAGACGCAAAATCCTTTAATGAAGCGTAGCGACAACAATCAGAAACATTTTTTTAGTATACAGTGATTTTTAGCGACATCCATTTCTTGATGACTTGAAATTGACTCGTCAATTTTGCTTCGAGTCACGAGTCAATCTGCATTTCTGAAACACCGAGTCAAGTCAAGTCATTTTTGCAAAGTGAGTCAAGTCGTACGAAAAAAGTGACTCAAGTATGACTCGACTCAAGTCATGACTCGAGTCATCTCAACATTGTCCGCCAGGCCACTACGACCGGCTGTTCTTTCACAAACACGCTTGTATACCACGGCTTGAGACTGACCGCTATGGATAGATTTGCCTCAATATTCAACAGTTGGCATCTCAGTATCAGTCCGACCAACTAACAAATATGATAAAGTGAAGGCCATTTTGAGATTGCTTCAGGCAGAAATCCACCTGACTAAACATCGTCTATTGAGTGCTAGTACCGCACGCCCACTTACTGAAACTAAACTAAGCATAGAACAAGAACATTAAACTATTAGCCGATTTTCACTATTGAATTGAAACAGTGATAGATATGTTGAGTCATGGCGACGCCTGGAACATTTATGACGACCCTGCTTGGGATTATGACCCCAGAGGTTACTGACCACTGAACTGAACTAAAAATTTGTTTGTTGCAAGTGTGGGGAAGTTGAAAGCAAATATCAAAAAGCTGAATTGAATGAGAAACATGATGCTTCTTTTTTGATATCATCATATCTCAGATGCATGTACATTGTACTATGTACAATTGTAAATGATTTTCCGACACGTATTCATATATTTCAATACGTTGCTATCACATTTTTGACATCTTCTATTCAGATCGCCATCGATTCCACCATCGACATTGGACATGCTCTCGTCCAATCCAAGACCTCGCCTTCGACAAAGTGGCCAATTGTATCGACTTACTGAATGGTAAGGAAAATGTTGGTAGACTCGTTCATGTCTAACATAATTTCAAATCACTATTCCGGCACCGTAACCGGACTTTAACAAACTACTGGATTTCCAAAATCTGTACTCGTTTTGCAAAATTTGCAACTTCAATTAGATCGAGAACGGCTGTTCTAAAAGTTTTTTTGAGACGCCCCCCTTTTGATAGTGAAAAATGTCACGCCCCCCCCCCTTATCGTCATATCACAAATTCAATCAGAATGTTGCAATCCCAACGGAGAGTTTGATGTCATGTATGGTTTTGACTAGGTTGATTTTTTGTACCTAAAAAATGAAAGATTTTGACCTAAAAAATAAAAAATTTGGTATTTTTGGACCTAAAAATATTAATTTCGATCAAATTCGACGTAACATATGCAAATTAGGTGTTTTCCCACATAACATGACAACTGTGGGCTACTACTTATCTTCACTTCTGGTTGGAACTGTCTGTCATGACCGAGTAGTTTGGCCTGAAAATACTTTTCCGCCTCAATAACTCACAAATTTTTACGTGAAAAATTCATTTGACCGAAATCCGGCCCTATGAAGAATTGCAGTAGTTACATTACGCATTATGGTAGAAATAACTAAAATGTGTAGTAGTGCAACCCTTCTTGATATAAGAACCATGCAATGCCCACGCAGTCTTGCTTAAGTTAGGATATTGCGGCACGTTGAGCATAACATCATGTCTACCTATTTGTTTCAATTGAATGTTTATTATTCACAATGACTGGACAATGGGCATTCTACAACGGTAGACCTATAAAGTGGGCTACAAGCGGTAAAATGTCATATGGAAAATTTATTGACAGTGCGAAATCTACAATATGAACGTAATGCAGGTTGCAAAAAGTTATAAACTTTGTAAACAAATTGTGACATTTTTGGACCTAACGCGACAATTTTGACCTAATTTTGAGTTTTTTTGACATGTCAAAAAATAATTGCCCTGATCATGACTGTTGATGTGAGAATCCTCTACTATGAAATTCGGACCTATACACAGAGCAATAATTATGAATTGGAGGTAAACCGCGTAGAGTGCGAGCATTTTTTTCATTTGACTGCAGCTTCGCGCCTCCTTCAGATGCTTTCACGCCCCCTCGTTTCAGAATCACTGATCTGGAACTAACGACTTGTGAAAATCAGATGCCTCACTAACTCAAACACAATGAACTAACAACTGATAATACTGTGTTACGAACTACTGAATTGCAAATGAGGAGATAGGAGATAGAATCGGCATTTCAAAAAGACGGGCTTTCGAGCTTGAATTCAAGGTGTTGCAACTTCCAAAACTCATTCCCAGGGCTATCTTTATATGTCCATTTTCGGCCTACCTACATATTCCAGGTCAAAGTCAATTCGTATCTGCTCCTTCCTACCGAGTCATTTTATTGCAGTCTTGTGATGTGGTGAAGTTTATAGTGAATAAGTAAGATAAAAACGCACATGTCAGCCTTGTTCGGCTAAGACACGGTTGGATTAGGTCTGGTCATGGAAACACGGCCGACATGCACAATGCATGCGTCATGGCCTTTTGGTCGTCCGTCGGCGCTGCGTGGAAACACAGTAATTGTGTTCAATGTTCAGTTTTGAGTTCAATCCGATTCAACCCACTTTTTTCAACTCTGCTTGAGTGATATAGAATATCTCACTTTTCTTCAGTCTTAACAGTTCCTGGCCACATTTTCCAAGTATCAGGACTGATAGACGTCATACCAATAATGCAGTGACTTCACTTTTCTTCGAAGTTACAATGAAATGTCTGTCTTGGAAGTCCTAGTCTTGAGTCATGTGACTTGGTTCGAGTCATTCGAGTCTTACAAAAATTGACTCTTGTCGAGTCATTTGATAAAATGACTCGAGTCATGTCAAGTCAACAGAAAATCGAGTCATAACAACCCTGCGTGAAGCTAATTTGAAAGTCGCCACCCATGGTTGACACTTGTAGAAAATTACAATGCTGACCACATGACCACCTGTGATTTTGTGTAGGAACTCAAGCCACAGAAGGTCTCACGCAATAGAATGGAAGAAACGTGCGGCGATTGAAAATCCTAAACGGGCCAAACTGATAAATGCACACGCACAAATCGACTTTGTAATGACGATCTGCCTAGAAGTGTCAAAAAGTTGAAGGTATGTCCTAATCACAGCTATTATCATGCTTTCTAATTAGACTATCTTGAAGCAGTGGTTCCCAACCAGGATTCGCACGGTCAGTCCAGGGGTTCTCTCAGCCAGATTTGGACAATTAGATCATTTTCAACTCATCCAAATTAGATTGGAATTAGATGATAGCTGAAAGCTACATATTTTTTGAAAATTATGCTGGGTTTAGAATTATACTGGACTTTTTCTCAAATTAAAGATTAGAGTTGAATCTACCTACACAATTCAAGGATAATCCGAGATTTATCAATAAAAAACTGAAATAACTCTGCTTCTACTAGTTGGAATTGAGTCAAATTTGTTTTGCATAGTCTTTGAAGACAACCCAACAATTTCATGGGGTCGACAGAAAAATATGATTTTCTTTTCAATTTTTCCTAATAAATTAAAAATTTTAATTGGATCCGCGGATGCCAACGCATACCAACGAACTTGCACAAACGGCTGGGTTTTCGAGATGCGTAACTAGAAATATGACTACAGCCATGAAAGATTTACAACTAACCAACTAGATTGCGTATTACATGCGCTGTCTATTGTCGATAAAACAGTATGGAAAATGTGATAAGTGCAAATATCAACATTCCATGCAACCAGAAAGAAACTATTGCCCGTCAACGTCACATTAAATTTAATTAGGTATTTTGTTGACCTACTCCAACGCAAATTCTGTGGTTCGATCACGACTTTACAGATATGCTATTTACGCTAACACTGTTTTGTTACATCAGCTTTCGTAAGCTGTAATATGACCAATAGAGTTCCAAAGATACCACAATGGACAATGCGATCGTAACCACCATTTCGGTTCACAATTAACACTTGTTGGTGAGTAGGGATAGACGCAATGATTCGAATACTCAAATTTGCTTCGATCATTGAATCTAACGATTCGAGTCAAGTTCAGCAATTTATGGAGTACTGATAATATAAGCTCCTTGTCAATGAAAGTTAATTTAGTAACGAGAATTATAGTTACGATGGTATTTGGAAGCATTGGTTGGCGGTGTCGCGTCATACGGAACATGTAGTACAAATCTACAAATGTTATTGGGATAAACATATTGCTGAAGTCATGATCAACTCACAGCATTGTCACAAAGTGCAATGAGATAGGTGTTGTCGTAAAAAGACCAAGGTACAGGCATTATATTCTTTGTAATAGCGTGAAGGGTATATATCTTACTTACTATTATTTTGTCGTAATAAGTGATAATCGAATACTCGACTCGAAGACTCAGGTACTTGATTTTCTACAGCCCTATTGGCAAGGCTTGCATAATTTCACTACTCGACTCGAATCATTAAAATTCATACATGATTCGGATTCAAGTAGTCTGTTCATTGTGCCCAGCCCTATTCATTAGTAGCAGTCTGCACTATTTTGGGGAATTGTTCAGGTCATTCAATATTATTAATGGTAAATTATGTTCCATGAAAGGCAGCTTTAAGATGTAATTGTCGGGGCTACTGCTAAATATAGCCGATGTCATTTGGCTGTTTTCATGGCCAAATAGTTGAAATCTGGCTGCATTTTATAACAGTCCGGTGCAAAACATCAGTATATCGCGGACAAGATATATTTGCTGTGAAAAAATGTGTTCCAGGCACAGGTCAAACTAGTCACGGTCGGTACTCATATATAGAAGTACGGTAGAAATTGCGACTTACAAGTAGGTGAAAGAGTAAGTGTTCTAGGCCCAGCTTTGCCTAACAAACTGAAAACTGTCAAATAGAAGTAGTCTAAAATCATAACCACTTCAGTAAGTAGTACAAGTAGGAAAAATCGAATTAATCTAATTGCTACGACAAGTAGAAGTACTACGTTATTGAGCAACTCTGGTTTTCAGAGTAGCCTATTCTTTGAAGTAGGTGTCATTCTTCGATTCCAATCTTTGGAATCAATTCTCGATGCCGATTCAAGAACTCAAATCATTGTGTCAAGCCCTACTAATACTTAGCCTATACTATTTTTCGAAATATATCAATTTAACGCGATACAATGACGATTTTTCTCGCTCAGATCAACCGATTCCTACATTCGAGGAAAGTACTCGAAATCAACGAACAGCGTGAAGCAGATTTTCGCCCGAAGCAGAAGCTAAAGAGGAGATCGGTTCGTCAAATGATGTAGATCCTGAATCGAACCCAAACCGATAACATTGCAAGAGAAAGTCGTCGGAAGACTCGATCGCTCAAGACAAAAGACTGAAAATGTTACACAACTCTGGAATGCCGGTCAAGAAAACGACTCGATCTGCTGATTCATCAAATCCAACAAGACTTCCGTTAGTAGGTAGCGACTGTACCACAGTTAGTCGTAATAAACTGCCATTATCCAAACATCCGTCCGGGAGACCGGGGCAAGATTTTGCAGCGAACTCGCCAGCACAGGATACTCAAAAGTGAGTCCGAGCAGCGGAAAGTCACACGAAAGCATCGATAGCAAAAGGTGGACAACAAATACAGGCTTCAGGGTAGAGGCCCAAAAGAAGAAACTTAAATATTTTAAAATGCGCACTAAAAATCGAATTAATGCCGGGACATTTTCGTAGTATATTTCACCATGATAATTCTAAGACAGTATGTGGTTCTCAAACTGGTGGGCGCGTTCCCCTTGGGGGCGTGAAAGCATCTGAAGGGGGGCGCAAAGCTAAGCTCAACTGAAAAAATATTTCGCGCTCCTCGTGATTTACATCTGATTCAAAGTTATTGCTCTGTATTTAGTCTGAATTAAATATTTCAAAATCTTTCATCCACAGTCGTAACCTTCCATGTCATCAAACTATCTGTTAGGTTGCTTAGCATCCTGGGTGCGTTTTGTGATATGACGATTAGGGGGCGCGATAATTTCACCGTCATAGGGAGAGCCACTGATATAAGGTAAATACTTAATATCACAGCGAAATAGCTGCAACGAAATTGACATAATTTGGATCACGGGTTGGACTTCAGATCAGCCACTCCATTTTTCATTATTTCAGTGTTGTGCTTATGAAAACGATTCGGGCGTGTCTTAGGTAGATTCGTTGTCTGTATGCGTAGAATTGGGGTATTTATATGTTATCTGCACATAGTAGAAGCATGTTTGAAGCTAACATGGTTATGATGCTGTCAGCATTGTGTGTCCTGGAACTGAACGAAAAGTGGAATTAGTAAATCTATGTACAGATCACTCTCTCAGATTTAAATTTCAATCCTGTTCTATGAATCGGTCAAACCGACTTTCATCGCTATAGTTTTGACAAATTGGTTATTGAGGTCCGCCAGCCTATGAAATCTCGCCACCATATCTTTCTGATGCGTGTACGATATCATCAAAGCAATGTTTGGCTTGTTTTAAATAAGCACATATATTATCTCTATGGCCTCACTATATAATCAAATATAAATATTGCGTTTTGGTTTATAATCCTAATTTCATATAGTGCGGCCCGCGAATGGATTCAGATGTTGAATACGCGAGCTCAAAAGTTTGCCAACCCTGGTTTATCCTGACTAGAACTCGATGCCAATCACTTAACACAATGACTTCGACTACTCCCTCCACACCACGACTTGGACCCGTACTTGACTCGGGGATGAATCAACTTGACTCGAGTAAAAACAAAAAAGTAAGGTTGACACGTGACACGTAGGCCTAAGCTTGTGACTTTGTTACCCTGTAATTCGGGCTTATTGGTGCTAAACCATGTCGATTTATAAAATGTAAGGGTAATTTGGTGTGAGTTGCAGTGCCCTGACCAGATTATTATGCATATTTTCGAAATCAGCGTGGCAGCAGCTTTCAAGGTTGCTTTTAATAAATTTTGCACTCGGGTCCAAGCATTAAAACATTACCATATCCCAGGGTTGTAATCAAGTCTCTCGGTCTCGAGTCACACGTCATTTCTACTTTCATGGTTGGAACGTTTTTACAACTCTGTTTTGTTGAGATTTAATACCTTACATTGTGTGGTAGATTACTATTTTTCTGAAGTACAATGATATGCTTGTCTCAGCCGTCCGAGTCTCAAGTTTTAGGCTTGGTTGAGTCATGTACAGTGACTCGAGTACAAGTCGAGTCATATTCCATGCAGAAAAAATCTCGAGTCAAATCTAGTCATTTCAATCCTACCACATCCATTTACGAAGCTACCATATATTGCTAGTCACGTTTGGTTGCGTACACTGGTCAACAGAATTTTTGTTGACTTTTATCTGACAATTGATTTTCACTTTTGGACGCTGAATTTGGAAATGACTTCCATTTTTTCTCTATCACGTCAAGTTTTTGCGTTAGGCACCTACCACATTGTCTCATAACCCACATAATTGCACTAGTTTTATTATTTTGTGTTTATTCTATAAAACGTTTCAAAAACCACAAGCTGTCGAAAGTGAATCAATGACTTCAAATAAACATTTGCACTGCTTTATTTGGTTAATTTAAACTGATATTGCACCTACAGCAGTGGTTCTCAGCCGCCGGTCCGCGACGACATTCCTGCAGGCCCGCCGAGTATATTACAATTTTATATCTTAAATTCAAGATGGAATGATAAAAGCTTATCCGTTGATAAAATAAATAAAACATCATATTTTAAACTGATTCAGAACTTCGTGAGGTAACATTAGAGCTGGAAACATGTTCGATTTGACTTAAAGTTCAAGACGTGTCATTTGACGACATGCGAGCGACACAGGTACAGAACAGGTATAAGCTGACTCGTCGCTAAACAGCACAGTTCGCGCGAGCATTCGTCTTCGATTCGCTCATTTCGTGCAGGACCATAGACGGGGCATCCAAAACCGCCCGATTGGAGAGGGGCTGAACTTAAAAATAACCCGGAATTATTTTGCAAATGAACATCAGGGTTGTAACTAGGGCTGGGCAAAATCGAGTACCCGAGTGATTCGATTCTGAATCACGTAAAATGCTTCGAGTCGAGTCGAGTATTCGAGTATCTCTCATTATGACGTCACAACAGAATATACTATGTCAAAGTTCAAATATGTACCTTTTATGCCACCACGAAAAACATAATGCCTGTTATCCGTCACTTTAAAGATGTTTTGGTATTTTTTCTACTATACCGATTTCATTACACTTCTTGGCGATGTTATGGGATGATCATGATTTCGGAAATGTATTATTTCCAGTAACGTTCGTAGCTTTGTACTATGTCTCTTATGCTGCGACACGGCCAATCAAGGTTTCAAGGTTTCCTCATTGGAAAATAGTATCAAAACTATAATTATCGTTAGTAAATTAATTTTAAGTTGCGAGGAGCGTATACTTTCAGTACTCGAAAAAATCGTCTTTTACTACTCGACTCGAATCATTAAAGTTAACACTCGATTCAGATTCGAGTACTCGAATCATTGTGCCCAGCCCTAGTTGTAACTAAGTAAGGTTCCGAGTCGCAAGTCAATCTCACTTTTATAGCTTTGACTCGAGTCAATTATAGTCATTTTCAATTCACCACCGTGTCAAGTCCGAGTCCAAGTCATTGGGTGGACTGTTCAGTTTCGAGTTGATGTCATGTGAAACCCACTTTTCACAACTCTACTCGGTGATATTGAATGCTTCTCATTCATAATATCCTAATTTTCTTCACTTTCGACAGTTTCTGGTAGCATTTTCAAGTACCAGTACTGATAGACGAAATAATATCACTGTGATAATTTTACTATTCTTCGAAATTACAATGAAATGCCTGTCTTGGTAGACCCAGTCTCGAGTCAGATTACTTGGTCCGAGTCATACGCAATGACTCGAGTATCAGTCGAGTCAATGTACAAATTGACTCGATTCGAGACGAGTCATTTTTAATTTTTTTTGAAATGACTCGAGTCAATACAACCCTGAAGAACATAATCATAGCGTAATTTTTTGAAACTTTTTCAAACATTTTTCAATTTATTTTCGTGTTTTGCACGGTTTAGTGTCACTAAATGTATTTCCTCTTAGGTGCCATTTCCGAAGAAATACGCATGATTTATAGAAAAAGGCATTTGGACGTCAGCCATTGCCGCGCAATGACGTACCAACACATAATAATGAAGATTATAGGCTAACATGGGACTAGAAAGGCGTGCCAAAAATCCGGCAGCGAGAAAACCGTTTGAGCCATGAATTATGGAAAATTTTCGCTATTTGCGCGATTAAGCTACTCAAACTCTTTGCATACACTTAGTACAATGAATGTGCTCACAAGTAATGGTGAAAAATACCGCCCAACGCTTTTGGGGCTGGGCTTACGAAGTGCTTTTCCGGTAGATATGGCCGGTATAGTTGCTGTATGGTGTTTCCTTGCGTCATGCATTGTATTCGTAGTTGCTAGAGTAGCCTATGCGTCCGGTGGAAGTGGGCAAGGAGCAAGGTAGCGCGACAAGGTGCTTGTTTCGACTCGGAAACGCTACTTGTCTCGATATTGTCAAAGAGAAGAATATAATTCGAGTTAGCGTGGTCGGTTAAACCCACGCGAAATACTGTAATCGACTCTCGACGGTAGCACGTTCATCTGGACAAGGCAATTTCACATCGACTCAGCAGACTATAACTACTAGGGATGGTGTGAACCTCTGAAAGGTTCAGGTTCGTGTGAACGCGAACCTTTTTGAAAGGTTCTGTGTGAACGCGAACGTGAACCTCATGACGTCATGTGACGTTAAATTGCTAATTCTAACCCTACATTTCAGTGAAGTGATAGCCTATTTCTTCACTATACCTTTCCACGACTCGCCACGCATAATGCCACAATGCTGAAGTACATATTGACGTTTTAAACGTCGTCAAATGTATCAACTTGGGCAATCACATGATATAATAATCCCATAAAATCAAGATCTTCCGTCGCTTTGCCAGCAATTCCGACGTGGATTTGCAAGGGAATATAAGCTTACGCACAAACGGTGTATAGGCCAGACTGGACAATGTATTCGGCATCTGAGTACTGCTAAGTCGGAGCATACGAGTATCGCAGGCCCCGGCGACGTTGATATTGAGCGGAGTGTAAAACGGGTTTCTATACTCGCTATACCGATAATATCCTATTAACAAGCTATACAGCAGTAGCCAACACCGCAATCGAATGGATTTGGGTTTTGTGATACAATAAACATAATGAAATCAAGATTGATCCCGTATATATTTCGAGCCAACTTTTGTAACAAAGCAACTATAATTTCTGGTATTGCCAAGGTGCATGCTCGTATAGTGTTGGTTTTTTAATGCTGCCAACGCCATGCATAGAGTGGCCCACAGTTGAAATGCAATAAATGTCAACCAAAGATGGTATAATGAAGTAAAAATTGTAATATATGAAAAAGGTTCACAGTGCAGAACCTACCAAGGTTCGTTTGTGAACGTGAACCTCTAAATTTCGGAGGTTCACACCCAGAACGCGAACGTGAACCTCACGTTCACACCATCCCTAATAACTACCATAACATCACATGGATGGCATCATGAAGATAATTAATTACAAACAAAACGTTCTAAATATTACTCTCTAGCACCATATAATTTCAAAAAACTGTTGCATGCTTTACATTTTGCCTTCATTTCAATTTTTGAAGTTCACCGGTCCGCCAGACATATTTTGAAATTTTACCGGTCCGCGAGGTGGAAAAGGTTGAGAACCACTGGTCAAATAAAGTGCGAGTTTCAAGGTCCAAATTGACGCTAATAACCCATAATTCGGTAGGTTGTCCAGTTTGATACTTGAGCAATAGTCAGCTAACATATGTAAGCTTCAATCTACTCTAGTATCTTGCCCCCATCATCGTCAGATTTTGTGTGGCATTTTCTCTTTGCCCATATCTGACTATGTCAAGGTTTCCAGGGAAATTGTTATGATCTTTTACTGTTTTGAATGCCTGCTGTCCGACGTAAACATATTGCAGTGGCACATCTGTATCAGGGTTACACGTACATCCTTATTGTCTGACCAAGCTATAAGAAAGCACAATATATCAAAGGTGAACCATATGATCCAATCGTGCTGGTGATATTGCAAGAATTCAAGGTTTCTGTATTGAGCTAGGACACAAGTGCGGGCTAATAACACAGCATTACTAATGGCAGAGATAAAGCATTGAGATATGCGATTGATCGTTACTATATTTAATCGGCTGATGAATGCAATTTTACCAATTCCATTTTGCGTGGAAACAGGTTGCTAAAATAGATCCCTAATAGCAAATGATGTATACAGCATATATGGTATGCATCCACTGGAGAATAGGCTACTACTTATACAACAAAAGCAGGTATTGATTTTGAGATAATATGTCTGCATCATTCGACTGGACCAGGATGTAAGCGATCGAATAGTCTAAATTCGGCGACTTCCCTGCTATATAGCATGTACGTTCGTACTTGAATGCGCCAGTCATCACCGTGTTTAATGAGTGCGTTATGCCATACCATGCTGTTCTGCATTTTAAAGGAGTAAGCATCGTCATTGGTTTATTAGCAATTTTATCAGTTCAATACATCACAAAAAATGCGATACAATGAAAAGACAGGAAGATGTCGAAGCGACTTGGAGTAGTCTATGGAATCAGCTACCCACCTTGGCCTAGGCGATGTAAAGAGGATGCATGCATAGGAATGAAAGCGACAATAAATAAGGCGGCATGGCATGGGAAGCGAGATCGATTCGATAAGTCAGTCGTGGTCCGGTAATCTTGAGGATGGACTGTATTTATTTAGTAGTAATTGCAGTAAACTATTCGTCGGAATTTGATTATGAACCTATCAATTGTATATATTACGACTATTCCTCCAGGACAAAGGAAATTTAAAGATATTTACCGGTGACTATTTTGTAACAATGACCAAACCAAGCGATGTACGATTTGAATTGTGTCAGGCGCGCGGTATTGTTGCAACCATAGCTACGTAACGGATATCTCTATTCAGGCGTCGACATAAAGATCTAATTCAAAACACGCTCGCTCGATTAGAACAATGATCGAATTCTCAACATTGTTCGGGTGTGATATCATTTAGCTGAATTACATGTATAGTCTTTACACCGCAGTTACTGTAGTGACAATATTCCTTCATGCTGGAAGTGATCGAATTAGCATCAGAGTTCAGAGATAAACTTAGTGCGATTCTTAACCTGAGGTCCCGTCCCAAGGAGGAAGCGCGAACGGTTATTTTCAGGGCGCAAGCCTTGCCGTGTTCCGCAAATAAATTTTGGGTTTCGAATCATGAGCCCGTTCACAATAGACGAGGTGTCGCTAGTCTATCGTTTACTAGCCAATATGACTCTTTTGGAGATACGATACTGCCTTTCCGACGAATTTTTAATTCGGCGAATATGGATATTTATTAGTAATATAGAGTGACTTATTTGCAAACTTCCATAATGGCCTGAATCATTATTTTTGCGATAGCTGAAACAAGTTGTTGTGAGGTCAAGAAAGTGGCATATATTCATATTTCATAGGGCTCCCCTTTTAAATCCTATGCATTGGTGTTAAATATTGACTAGAATAACTCATTTATCATTCCACTACAGTAGAGGTTGTCAACCCGCGGGCCGCATGCGACGCGCAGACAGTTATTTTGCGACCCACGACATCTTTCATTAGGAACGCAATTACTACTGGCACATTATTGTTATGGAAGGCCGATGTGTCATATTTGTCGAAGAACAGTTGTTGTAACGAAGCTTATAAGTTTAAAATGATACCGTGATAGTTTCTTCTGGAGTTATACATATCTCCTGATGTTCAAGAAAACGTTGCTAGTTAGATGTCATGCCCAGCAGCCACATTTTGAGGAATTGTTAAAATTGTCGACGACGATACAGACGTATTCAAAATTTCTTGGAATATCGCTAAACCCAAGAATATACTAGAAAACATGTGACTTCTGTTATGTTCGTGTATTTACGTTGGTATCGTTTGACTCTATCCTGTTTAGGACTAGTAATAAGCGCCAATCATTATTTCCTCGTGTGCCTTGCGTTGTATTTATACCCTGTGTTCTGTTGTCTCGTGGTCTTTTTCATTTAACTGAACTCTGGATCGTGTCGCCTGTCTTAAAGTTATTCTGCTGTATAATATACTGATTCCGTATTGCAACCTCGTCGTATTGAGTTATTGTTCAAACAAGATCAAGAACATAACAACTTCAATATAACTTTAAGGTACTGTGCGTATGTTTGCTGTTTCCGGAATTAAACAGCAAGACCAACATCTGCTGACAAAGTTCGAAGCTACAATTGTCTAATTGAACAGTCACCAGGAAGTTCAATGTCAGTCGAATTTTTATCGCATGTTCTTAAACACGTTGCCACCTAGACCACTTTAGCCTATCATTGGAGGAATCCACCTACTTCAAACACATTTTCTAGCTAATTATCCAGGTGCATTTTAAAGCGTGGTAATATAAGTCTTGTTTTCAACGTTACCTAATTCAGTTCGCTCCTATCGGACGACTAAAAATAGGTCATCAACATTCAAGTGGCCCGCGCAAACGTTTTTAAATGTCATGTGGCAATTTGGCCGAAGAGGTTGGCCACCCCTGCTCTAGAATACATTAAAATGTACGAAATACCCGTATAAGACTGGTATAGGCTCCAATACCCTAAATTTAATAGTAGCCGACAAATATACATGGTGATAATGTTCTGTGGTCCGCAGCGTCTTTTGCTGTTAAAATGCGGCCCGTTATACGAGGGAAGTTGAGAACCCCTGCACTACTGTATTTTTTTCTATAAAATGTGACATAAAGTAAGTATGTTATAACAACATCATTGATGCACACCGAAATATGATCTCATGACGTCAATAATTGCACAATGTGACGTTACAGTAGATTTGTTATCGTGACGATGTGAACCTATACTTTTATCCGATATGTATCAAATCTGTAGTTAGGTGCGTAATATATAAGATTTTAGTTTAATGAATATAAGCGTCGTGGTTCGCAGATTAGCTTGCAGATTAGTAACCCCTTGTTGGTGAAAGCAACGAAACAATGTAGTAGATTCACGGACCGGGCCCGACGTGTCATAGTTAAATAATACTTTATACTCATTGGTGTCAACTATCACAACAGAGACTGATGAAAGCAATTCCTGTCGATTGATGTAAGATTACAAAATTGAGGTTAGCTCATTGTCTTTTTGCCTGAACTGTGAGCGTTACAGGATCAAACTTTAATGGGTGATATTAGTGCGATCAATTCCCAATGACAAACTTCCTAAAGTATGTTTTCTTCATGTGCAAGTCCACTATATAAAGAGTGTTGTGCGGTTGTATAGACAGAATCCTAGGCGATACGCACAAAATGCGTGGAGCTCACTATAGTAACTATTCATAAAGCGTCCACGTCTTACAAATACTTAATCACGCAATTATTGACTAGTGCTTTATAAGAACTTTACGTTCAAGCTAAAACTACTATAAAAACTACTGAAATCTTAACAACTTCACCATCACATCACTTTTAAATGCTACCTGGTGGTAGAAGATAATAAGCTATTACGTCACATTTCTAGTGCATGATGATATGACTCGTGACTGAAAATTGTGATTTGTTTTGGTGCGACCTTCTCGTAAAATTACTCGTTTTGGGATTGACTGTGTGATTAAATAAAATGACTCAAGTTGATTGGGTTGACCCTTAAAATCGGATGAGAACATGCGACTCGGAGCGGTGGCTTGGTAATCCTAGGGACGCAACAATCTAGATTCTAGAAACTGTCATACGGGTAATAGTAATATATCGAAAGTTCGTAACTTGCGCTGCGTGGGGTATATAGCCATCTAATAAAGCCAGCATGGCAATCATTGGTATTCTGTGACCCCCGTGACGTATGGTTGGTTTCTTGCTGAGTGTTGTTTGTTCTCTTTGTCCATGTTATTATCGGTGGCGAGCACGGTAGTAGTACGCTATATAGCTGGCTGTAACACCAATGAAATCCTCGCCGATTAGCCATTTCTATCCCAGGGGTTCTTAACCGGATATAACGCAGAGCGAATGTTTGTAGTTGTATAATTGACTCCAGAAGGTTGCGTTTACAATTCGCTGCGTGTTTCTTCTTTTGACGGACCGGCGTAACCGCACCGTGCGGCCTTTTTTGGCTGACGTACCACGACCTGTCTACGTATTCGATGGATCACACTGACGAATATATTTTGTTTCCGTCTCCACGACTTTATTGAATCACGTACGGCAATGCAATGGACTTCCGAATCAGCGAATAATTATGAATAGAATGAATAAATATCTCCCCGTGGCATTACCTACACATATCTCTCATAGCCACGAGAGAGAGTTCATGCACAAAACATCGTACGATTTCATATTTTGTTATCTACGTTCGCACGACAACATGTACGACTCACAAAGGTCTTATCGGGTCTCAGTTCAGGGAATTACGTAAGGTTTACCAACTCCTCATTGAATATTATTAAAATGGCGTTATACCAATATATTTCGTTAAAAGTTCCCCCTTCCTACCAAAAGAACTTGGTGTAAAACAAAACGAATATATTGGTTAATATCTCATACCTAGAGTCATACAACATATGGACTGGGGCTAATCATAGGGACTGAAGCTAATCCTCGGGATTGGAGACAGGAAACGATTTTATATACAGGGGCAAAAGTAAACTATTAAAACGAAATACCACCCTAGCGTGGCATTCGGAAACCCTATTTGTCATTACCACCTTGGAACGACTCGCAATATCATCGTTTCGTCCTACTGGCAACTGAAACTCAGATCAACAATAGTTAGCGTCCAAACGCAACCAAGAAATAAAAGACATAATTTAACAAGCACAGAAGCGTTACAACAGCGACATTCAAGGTCACTTCGCATGCAAAAACACAATATTATAAAACACCAATTGAATAACTAATCACTAAATAGCACAAAAGCGGGTTAACAGTGCCGTTAAAGATCACTTCGCATGCAATAACATATTATCATCAAAGACTTATGAAAATTATAATATTAAACAGTCCAAAAGCGTTACAACCGCGACATTAAATATCACTTCGCATGCAATCAACAAGTTAATGAAAGTGTATAATAAAGAGCAACAAGATGAAACACAATACAATGCAATTCATAGACGAAACCAGTCTATATGCACTGACGAAATCCATCAACGTTAGGCTTACCATACGTCCTCTTTTAAGAGGATTTGTCCTCTTTTTTTGACTTTTTTTGAAAGTGTCCTCGGAGGACGCCCTTTTGTCCTCTTTTTTTGAGATTTTGTCCTCTTTTTTGAGATTTTGTCCTCTTTTTTGAAAATTTAGGTCAGATTTAGAGGCAACCGCGAGTGATATGCCGTAAATTAGCGCAGAAGTGAAGCTCCGGTGGGTATTTTGGAGGGAAAAGTGGTGATTTAAGCTCTGAGCGAAAAGAAGACCTTTTTTTAGTCATCCACCTGGCTATGTAGAAAGAAAAAACGTTATTTTGAGCTCTGAGCAGAAGTGATGCCCTTTTTTTTCAGTCAACCGATCACGAAGTGGGAAAAATTTTAAGGTTTCTTCTCCAGTTTTGCATGTCTGAAATTTCTGATAAAGTGTCCTCTTTTTACATTTTCAAAATATGGTAAGCCTAATCAACGTGTATGCAAGTTCAACACCATAATTCATCCAGCAGTCATGTTTCAAAACCCCACGGAACATGCTATTCACTGTCATTCACTTATACTTATTCTACTTTCTCATCATTATTGTTAACCCGTCCACCGGGAAAAGCAACCATTGCTACCAAATCCGTGTTGTCCGATCGCAACAACAGAGGGCTTATGGCAACTCAACAATTCTGCCGTGATCATCTCAAATACGACGCACAGTTACGTGCAGCATAAACGGGCCTACACGAGCCTAACGTTTTGGTGTCCGCATTCATTATTACAACGCATACTTTAGCAACGAGCTTTGGTGACCTCACCTTACATTCTACGACGGGAGTCACAACATGATGCAGCAATCCTGCATTTACATAACATATCACTGTACAAAGCGCCATTTAACCGCGCCTATCTTTACTTTACGCGATTCAACAATCGATGAAGCAGCAATCCTGCATTTACGCAACATATTAATGCACAAGGCACAATTTTCATCACGCATATCTTTATTCTACGCGATTGAATGCAACACATAATCATTCAAATGTCTTGGTCTAACAATTCGTCACCCTCTGGACGTATACTTTGGACTTGATTCATTGAGAGTTCTGCATTCATTACATTTTTGGGTCCTAGCTTTATCGTGCAAAATGGATTCATGTCTAGGATTATCGCGATCGACATCAACAGGTAAGCATTCAGGGATACGCTCTCGGGACGCGCTACCGATACTACTCGGACAGTCGCTCTCGCTGCCATCACTACCAGACGAAACTACACAACACACGCGTCACCCGGAGTTACCGCGGAGTTTAGTACCACATTGTCCGCATCAACGGTCGGAAACTGCTGCACAAAATCATCGAACATGTCGTTATCTACATCCAATGGCGGAAAGTAACAAACTTTCAGTCTGTCAATCGACACAACCTTCTCCTTACACTTGATTAATAAGGTAAAGGCCTTGCCCGATTGCGATCTCTCGATCACCTTGTACGGACCCACATACCAGAAATCAAACGCGGTCTTCTTACCTCTCTCGTTTTTTACATATACACGTGAACAAGCCATAAGATCTGGCGGAACGTATGCATTTACATTTGTTCGGATGTTGGACTTATTGAAATTCAAGTTCTCGAAAAATTACCGTACATCACACAGTACCTTCGCTTGACTATTTTTGAACTTATTCGGGTCAAAATAGGTTGCAGCCAACCGCACATTTTCCCCATACGTCATTTCCGCCGCGGAATAATCATATCCCTCTTTCACAGAGGCATTTAATGACAAAATCACAAAAGGCAATAGCCTATCCCAGGCCGCGGGATTATTAGCGCACCCCAAACCGCGCTTTATCCGCCGAATCTCCGTTTCGGAGATCGAATTCTGCTGTGGCGAAAGTGCCAACAAAAATGAGTGTTTACATTCAAGGACCGACATGAACTTCTCCCGTTTATACGAAGTAAACACTGAGCCCCGGTCTGACATTATAACCATAGGTGATCCACGATCTTTAACAAAACCATCAAAGCACGGATCACCGTGTCGGTATCTTGTCCTTTCATGGGAACTGCATTAGTGTAATTTGTGACACGATCAACAATGATAAGAAAATATCGATTACCATCCTCCGTTTCACGAAGCGGACCAGCAATGTCAATTGAAATGTCGGCATTACGATCACTACGGCGCAGCACATGTTTTAAAGCGGAACGCACATGATGAATTATTTTGCTTTTGCTACACATAGGACAAGCCCGCACAAATTCTCGTAACCAAAGATCCATATCAGGGAACACGTAACGCCGTTTAGCGAATGCCAACGTCGCCCGAATACCGGGATGCGACAAAGAATGCACATGTTCAAACAACTCCCGTCTCATATGACGTGGAACCCACACTCGTGGAATTACAGACGACTTCTGTGATTTAACGCCGATATCTGGGGGTGCGTTCATACATGAATTCTGATAATATTCCCAGAAATGTTCTCAGAACTTATTGCGTTCATATCAGGACAAAAATCCTCAGAATTTTCCCAGAAATGTGAGCGTTCAAACCAGTCCACAATTTTCGCGATTGTGCGTTCACACTAGTCGGTTTTTCTCGGGATTATCGTGAAGTCTGAACGACGTTCCTCGTAAGGTAGCGCAGTTATGAGATCACCTCGCCGAGGTGTTCCCATCGTTGATAACAGACTGCGTTGTGTTAAGGCTGAGCGTTACAATGGCCAATAAATTGGCACCGGAGGCCGGGAGTAGTATAAGGATTGCGATGAGTGATGCAGTGAATTAACAACAGTTGTTTTCAACTCAGATGGATGGTAGCTTGATAAGCGTTGCTCTATATAAATTGCTGGTGCGTAATAAACGGCGACGTAGAAGGGCCATGAAAACTCGACAACTTCATCTTCTTTCTGTGTTGGCCGATGAACCTGAGTTTCTTGACTTGATTTGTACTTGGTGGTTGTGGAATCATACTCCAACTCCGCGACGAGTTTATAGCGTTTTGAAGGCCAATAAAAACTATTGGGAGAGGGTCTTGCAATGTTGGACGTCGGTTGACTACAAGAGGCATCTTCGTCTAAATAGGTAAGTGAGCCAGAAGCTATTGTGGTCAGAAAGTTCTTGAAACGTGTTGCAGTACTATTGTTATTAGTTTAGTCGTACGCACATGCAAGACCCAGTCATTCTCTGTTCTATAATAGTGAGCCAGTCGCGTTTCTTGCATAAAATGTACCGGTAGCGTAACTATACATTCTACTTACATTCTATAGCGTAGCTGTCGCTGGAACAACAATTTGTATGACGCATTAATGGGGGTTATGTAGTCGAAATCACAGTTTCTGTCGTTATCGTAATGCACTAGCAGTGCTGACTAACGGCGGCCCTGAATTATCTTGCTATTGCTAGTACTGATTCTGCATGCAGATCCAAGTGCTCAGTTTCACAGGGCAGTTAATTGGTAGTAGGCCTGGATAAGAAACTTTCCATGCTCAAAAAGTATCACAGTGCCTTACTGATAAACAGAAATATTGCAGTGAAAATTAATAAATGACTGCTGTGCTAGTAGTAGTAACAATCATATGATCATTCCTGAAAAAGTTGGCATACCTCTTATAAATTCATCTATTATATTTTGTGTGATGTTACATATTTCCTTCTCCAGGTCCACCTTTCATATCTTGTGCGATGATTTGCGTCAGGATGTTATCAAACAAACTACAAGATACAAAGAGCCAATATCACCGGACTGCAGAATTGCTATCGCATTATGGAGAATTGCTGGTGGTAGTTGCTACCGCCACATTGGAGAGACCTTTGGTTTGGGGAAATCTACCGTCTTCATGGTCACTATGGAAGTGTGCTCAGTCTTGTCAAACCGTATTTCCAGGCACGTAAAAATACCCGAGAACATACACCTTGCCGCTCACAATTTCAGTGTCAAAAATGGCCTGCCAAATTGTATTGGAGCAATTGACGGATGTCACATCCCGATTCCAAAGCCTGTTGAAGACGGTGAAGATTACTGGAATCGGAAAGGTCAATATTCGATAAACATACAAGCAGTGGTCGACTACAAGGGGAGGTTTATCGATGTTGTTATTGGCTGGCCTGGCAAAGTGCATGATGCAAGGGTGCTGAGAAGATCTGAACTATTCTCAAAAGCTCAGAGTGGGGCTCTCTTTCCCCATAGTGAACTTTCAATTGGTGGGCAAAATATACCATTTTACATCATTGGTGATGCTGCATATCCTCTACTACCGTGGCTAATGAAGCCCTATGCTCAAAATGATAGGGACAGCAGTCATTTTAATCATATACTCAGCAAATCCAGGATGGTAGTGGAGAGAGCATTTGGTAAACTGAAGATGCGATGGCGATGCCTATTCAAATCCTGTGACGCCTGCCCAACGAACGCTAGAATGATGATTGCGTCTTGCATCATACTTCACAATTTCTGCGACGCCTTAGGGGACGACATGGACGATGATATAATACTTGATGAGCCAGTGCCGACATACGAGGACGACGAAGTATCAGGAGCGAATGTGCGAGACGCTCTGAGAGATTTCTTAACTCTACCATAGTTCTGAGTTCATTAGTGGTAGTTATATCAAACTGGACTGCTACAGTAAAAATTGCCGCAGAATAATAAAAAAACACATTTATTATTGGTAATTGTGCATGGCACAATTTTAACGAAACATCAACAAGAACAGTTTTGGAGGAAAGAGCCTTCACTTCTCACTCGATCAGTTATTCTGCAACTCTCCTGGGTTTTCCAGGTTTTGTTCCTCGGGCCTAAAAATCATTCGAATTGTATTAAGACAGTTGACAGCAAGCTTGAGTCTCATACCGGAGTATCACATAGTTTCCATGAGCCCTAAGAACAAAAAGCTTTATGTAGCATGTTCAGCAAAAGCAATCTTTCAATAAACTACCAACCTCGTCAGCATCTCGAATAGCTTCAGCTCGTGCTCTCTTTCTAGCTCCCTTTCATGTCTTTCTTTTTCTCTTTCCTCTCTCTGAATTGTAAATAATATATCCTAGGTCTCGGTTATGAAAAAATTGTAAGCCATTACTTGGTATTGAAGAATGGACTCAATCCGTTTGTCTGACCTCTCTTGTCCCAATTCCACTAACTCTCCTTGAAATGAAAATAACAATCCTATTGTCTAAAATCTTCTATATTGTTCATATTGCTCACTTATTTGTGAAAGGTCACTGTTTCTTCTCTTAGCTGGGGCTACAGACAAAAAGCTGTTCATCAGTTTATCAGATAGTCATATGTACAGCGAAAAAACTTACTGGCGGGTAATCCGTTGTTACCTTTCCTTTTCAGTAACATTTTTTCTTGAAAAAAACAAACAAACAGGAAATGATGAAAATAATGTAATTATGAAATTTGATGGAGCAATTGATAACTCACCACTTGACTCAGCTTCAAAAGACGTATCACTGCTGCCTGGCTCTGCAATTAACATAATAGGAGAATGATTTACTCCCAATGACATTGAAACTCACCATCCATGGAGCTTAGAAGAATCGGGTCTGTCAAGGCCTTGTCTTGCAGGGTTGCATCGATAACAGGATACACATCAGCAATTGAGGGTGGTATTCTCAATTCCCCTCCACCAGTTTTCTTCGAGTCGTCCTTGAACTTGCGGTAATCACGAATGAGTCTTTGCATCCTCTTGTAACAGCTATCGTGATCCCGTAGTTGCAGCGATTGAGATATGCTACCGTAGATTTCCCTATTACTTATACATCGTTTTGATATTTTCTCTTGGATCTGTTTCTCGGCCCAGAGAGCGACGAGCAATTTGGTTTCCTCTGTAGACCATAGTATACCTCGAGACGACATGTTTGTTTATCACAAAATTATGCTAGCTATCTATATTCAAGAAGAAATGTAAAAAATATTTATATGATGCTGTACGGTACACAAGTAAAAATGACACCTGCTTATTCCGATCTTCTATATTTCAACTAAAAAGGCATAGTAGACGTCTAGATATACGTCGTACATACCAATTTGGCCCCATAAAACTGCAGATTATAACTCTTTCCAAATTCACCTTGAGAAACGCAACTACAGGGCACACTGCACAGACTACGATGCAGTGGTAATTTCCCGCGCGATCTGAACGCGCCTATTCCCAAAACACGAATATGATTGACAGGCGACGCGGGGCTGGCTGCGTTCAAATCCACATTTTTGGGAACCGAAGTTTTGGAAATTATGTCGTTCAGACCAGCCTCGGGATTCCCGACTGCGTTCACATTGCTGGCATTCTGAGGATTATTCTGGGAAATTTTGTTCTGAAAATTATGTATGAACGCACCCTGGGACGTGACAAATCACGCCCATCTCACACCCAACAAAGTTCCACTCTCTTAACTTCAAACCAGTCTCACTCAGAGTATGCTCAGTGCTCACGAAATCCTGCCAATTCCTTGTCTTGCCTCTGTGCAACTGCAATACGCTTTATGAAATCAGGTTTCAAGCCATCTGGCACAACAAATTCATTAACACGAGATAGGCAATCAGAAACGAAGTTGAAAATACCGCGGCATTACCTACACAGTACACATATCTCTCATAGCCACGAGAGAGAGAGTTCATGCACAAAACATCGTACGATTTCATATTTTGTTATCTACGTTCGCACGACAACATATACGACTCACAAAAGTCTTATCGGGTCTCAGTTCAGGGAATTACGTAAGGTTTACCAACTCCTTATTGAATATTATTAAAATGGCGTTATACCAATATATTTCGTTAAACCGAGGTCCGTTGACCCCATCGGAGTACGAAGCACCACATAGGGTGTACGAGAAACATTAAGAAATAAGGCTATATGTTGTGGACTATTTTCCTGACCAATTTATTCAACTAGAAAATAGTCTTCGCGCGACGCGCGATTTCGTGTGAATGGGCTTTCTGATTTTAATACAAGTACCGTCAGAAATTGTGTTAAAATGGAAAGGGGCTTCGAGAAATCTTATTGGAAGCACAGGGGGCACGATCGCTATAAAGGTTAAGAAGCAATGCTATTACTATGGCTCAATAATGATTATATTTAAGTTTTTATTATTATGTTCCGATGATAATCGAACACAAAATCTCATGCTGATTTAATTTGACTTAGGCAATAACAGTAACAACAGCCTATACTTATCACGACCATATCAAAAACAGGATTAAACTACACCGCTAAAATGCTCTGATATAAGATCAGTGTTCAGTAGATTTTAAAATATTCTACATATAATTGTGGCATGTCGAATGTCCACTTGCTGCAATATTATAACCCGACAGTTTTACGATGTCATGGTGCATCCTCTTCCATGGTGTGTATAACTCGTTAATTAAAAATATTATGCCCGGCAAAAAATAAAATAAAAATTATTTATGTCAAGCGTGCATAATGCAATAGTAACTTACATTTCCACGATGTTTGTGGAATGCCTGTCTGCAACGTCCCTTCAAATAAGGCCTACTTGAAAATCATACATTGAATATTAGGGGTATTCAAAAATGACTTTTTTCTCAAATCATACTGGCTACTTGATAAAATTGTTAGGTTACCTAATTTAAGCCTACACAGCAAATTTGGTTCAATTCCAGCCAGTATTCGCATTGCTACAGAAGAAGCAAGTTTCAATTTATTATATAAAAATAATTATTAAAAAGATTGAAAATTTTCTGTTCACTCCATTAATGTCTTTCGTTGTCTATAAGAACGATGTTCATAAAATTTGGTTCAATTCCAACGAGTGGAAGCGAAGTTATTACCTTTGAAAAATTATTGATTTGAATAAAATAGTTTAGACGGTGTCCGATTCTTTGTTTATTTATTATAGTTGTGCCCACAGACAATTATATTAATTTTTAATTTAATAATTATAGCAATATATATGCAATTACTTTTATTAATGACCGATTCAGTCATGAATTATAGAGAATTTTCGCTCTTCGCGCGATTATGCTACTTGTGAAAACATCCATCCAACCGTGGGGTCTGGGAGAAGTTTGACTTATCACCCTGTGGTGGTTGAAGACCAACGTTTTTGCGGGTGGGCTGACGAATTGCTTTTTGGGCACTGATTTTGTGGATGACCAGTATATTTGTTGTCAAGCGTTTTCATGCGGCGCATTTATTCGTCGTAGCCAGAGTAGCCTACTTCTGGTGGTAGGGGGCAATGAGCGTGCAATGCTTCGACTCCGTAACGCTTCGTCTCTCGACATTGTCGCAGAGAAGAATATTATTCGAGTTGACGTGGTCGGTTAAATTCACGGCCGTCGGCGAGAAAGATTGTAAACGACTCTCGGTGGTAGTACGTTTGTATGGCAAGGCAATTTTACATCGTCTCAGCAGACTACTATCGTAAAATCACATGGATGTCAACATTAACATAGTTAATTACGATCAAAACCATAATATATAATGTCACTCTCTAGCACCATACTTGCGAAAAACGGTTACATATATTTTACATTTTGGTTTCATATCAATTTTTAAAAGTCTACAGGTCCGCCAAATATTTTTTGGAAATTTTACAGGTCCGCGAATTGAAGAAGGTTGAGAACCCTTGCTCTAGAGAACCAAGCGGAATTCTTTTCTAAACTTATCAAATCCTGAACGGATATCCATCTCTATTCAGTCGCATCCGGTAACTAATATCAAATGATCAATCTCAGCAACGGTATCAAATCCCAAGCCATAACGATATCGCTTGTTCGAAACAATAGCATTATGTCATAATACAACACTGGCGTCATGGAAATAGGGTTACTGAATAGTTCTCTCTGGATTTGACTACTTGAAGCTATCACATTTACGATTTTGCATAGGATATGAAAGTTAACGCATCGTGAACCCACCATTGAGAAGGAAAATTCGTTGCCTTAACGATCCAAAGCCCTGGGCTGGCAAGGACTACCTCAGCTAGGATATCTAGAGCCAAACTTTATTAGTGTTGACTAGTGCTGAGCACAATGATTCGATTACTGTAATCTGAATCCAGAATTAATAACGATTATGCGAGTCGAGTAGTGATAGATATCCGCCTAATTTGTTTCAACTCCAACCAGTGGAAGCCGAGTTATTGCCGACGAAAAATTTGGATTATGAATAAAATAGTATTTACGGTGACCAATTCTTTAGTTATTTATTCTAGTGGTGCCCAACGTAAATACTATTGTATTCAAATCCAAATTTTTCGACGGCAATAACTCCGCTTCCACTGGTTGGAATTGAACCAAATTTGGTGTATAGACTAAATTAGGTAACCTAACAATTTTATCAGGTAGCCAGTATGATTTTAGAAAAAAGTGATTTTTAAAGACCCCTACTACAGAATAATCTTTAATGCGACGTTGAACTTATACATTCTATTCTTCTCGGTCGCGTAAAATGTACGTAGATATTTGAACTTTTACCATAATTTATACCGTTATAAGGCCGGGATTACTAATAATTGAATACTAAACCACCAGTCGAGGCCTATTACGCGATTCAGAATGAAATCCATCGGGTCATGAAATCTGCAAATATCCCATGCAAGAAAAGATGACTCTGCTGCTATCCCGCCAGAAAGCGACATTTTTGCAACGCTCACTTTTAGCGATAAGAGTTGTATTCACACCCGTGTTAAGAATAACCAACGCTAGTGTACCAGCGTATTCCAAATTGTGAAGATGTGGCTGTTGGCATTTATTATTGCTGGAATATAACCAATAAATCTATTATATAGCTCAGTGTTCAGGACTGATAATATCGCCCTGCTGTTCAGAAAAGATTCATCATAGATTGTGTTTATTATTTGTATTTTCGGTATTGCCATCTACGCTATCTAATTAATACCACGTTATTATTCTCATGGCAGAAGGGGGTCGAGATTACAATTCTGGAGGCAAAGCTACATCATTATCACATGGTATTAGCGATGAGTAATGTCTGTCGTATTTGATGACAGACTTATTAAGAGGATTCATGACAGTATTATCCATAATATGGATTCCATATAACACAGTTGTAAAGTAATTTCAATACAGTGTATTTCGCTCGCAGTGCAAATACGCAGTGCCAACACGTAATGATAGAAATATGTGACCACGACCGCACAAATTTCTTGCTACGGCCGCAGGTTGGCCACCCCTGACTTAGATGTAAGTTTTCATAACGGCTGAGAATATTTATTATTATGGTAGCTAAGACAAAGTCTATGTGAGGTCACAACAATGACGAATCCATTTCAAAATAAAAAAGTAAAATAACGCAAAATAATAATTACTCATAACGCCCGATGCTCATTTATCAGCCCCATATAATGTTTATTGTCATAATTGGGCAAACGCGACGTCTTCCAGTTATTTAGGGGTCTACATCGGACAAACCCAGAGCGCACAGTTCGATGCGAAGTTTGTATACCTTCTACCTTCTACCTTCTATCACGTCGGCAAACAATATCACTCGAGAATCACTCGTACCCGACATTGCACGCCTTGATGTTTGGATTACGCAAATATTTGATTAATGAGAAAGAATTGCGGACATAGCGACGTCTTCATGGCACATAATAATTCAGTTTTAAAATCTACATTTAATTTCTGATCATGACGATAAATGAACTCCACTTAAAGTGACATTCCCAATTTCAGTTGCGAGCATAGCCAATAGCGATCATCATTCCCGGTTGTTATATTGCTTCTTAACAATGCGGGTAAAATTTAGGCTTGTAGCGGAGCGTTGTGTGACCGCCGAAGAATTTGAGAATAAGTTGTAAAGTTAATCAAATGATATCAGTTTGCGACTATCATTATCAAGGTTTAGGTAAGCGGAAGGAATCGTGCATGACTCTCCCCAGTACCGCTGTTGAGGTGAGCCACCTTCGCGCGCGCGACGAATCCGATGTAGTGAACTTCGATTTCGTACTGCAATGACGTCACGAATCGTCAATTGTAACGAAGCAGTTAACATCGTTGTATGGCTCCTTAGGTCAATATGATCAACAAGGTTCCCGTCCGCTGATATAGTTTTTTGTTTGTTTTGTATTAACCATGGTGTTTGTCGACTACTACGGTCATTTAGACCAGTGGTTCTCAACCGCCGGTCCGCGACGACTTTTTTGCCGGTCCGCGAGGTAAATTAGGATTTTATACCTTAATTTCAAGATGCAATGTGATAAAGGCTTTGCCACTCATCAAATTGTAAACGGATTCAGAACCGCGTGAGGTAACATTAGGCCTCGAAACATCTTCGATTTGACTTGAAGTTCGAGATCGCTAGTGACGACATATACGAGCGGACTCGTTAAACCGCTTAGTTCGCACGATCATTCGTTTTCGATTCATTCATTTTGTGGATGACCAGGTATCGATGTGGTCTGCTGTTTTACTCTCGGCATACCAATTTTACCTGACCTTTACCTGAAAAAATGGTAAATTTTTCTCAATTCGTGTTCGGTTGACTAAAATAAGGCCAACTTTACGGCTCATATCTCGAAATAGCCGCCGGAGCGTTCGTTACTACAATGCTGATTTACTGTATCTCAGTCAAATTTTGGCATATATTGAAACAAAATTCTAAAAAAAGAGTACATTGGGGCATCATCCGAGGACACTTTCAAAAAATTAAAAAAAGAGGACAAACACTCTTAAAAGAGGAAGTGTGGTGCCCCTAACATAGAATGTAATTATATATTTTCAGTATTGTCATATACGCTAGCTAATTGTACCGCGTTATCAAGACCATGGCAGAAGGGGGTAAATATAACAATTCTGATGTCGCTGATGTCAAGCCTACATCAATATCACCCGAAACAAGCGGTGAGTAGCGCAATGTCTGTTGTATTTGAGCTCAGACTACTTGAAATACATGATTATATTATCCATCTAAAACATTTTAGAAGGTATTCAAATACCGTACATTTTGTTCGTTGCGCGAATAATATTCCGAAGGATATCGAAGAAAATAAAAGAATTCGTATTGTTTTCTAATAAGGCTATGCATGGAACCTGGCACGCAGAACAATAATAATGTGTTTTTCTCAGGATCCGCCACTTTGGCCGAAGGAGAAAATGTCAATTTGAAGTTCACAAAGAGCTCTGTTAACGTGGTAGCCAGAGATCAAATCAATGCAAACAAGATCGTCTACAATATTACAAGTGCTGAACGAGAAACAACTTTCGGGATTAAAAGTGAGTATAATGCTCTTTCATACAATGCGGTGTGCAACTGTGCATATTTAGGAGAATGGTCTGCTGAAACCACCTTTTCAATGAATTGCAAAATATGTTAAGAATTTTTTTCAGGCCTAGAAGTCATGAAGTCATGGCTTCCGTGGTATCAGTATGTTGATGCATAAATTAGGCGCAATGATATCCACAAACCACCTGCGTATTTCACATGAACAATGGGAGTAGGCTATGTACCTGCTGTTCATTCAGCTGCAGATTGCCCGACACTTCACCATGTCGTATAATTACAAGCGACCGTGTAGTAGGAGACATTCAAAATGGGGCACTTCGGCATGGGACTTTGTAACCCTAGAGAAGCCATGATTTACCGCTGCGCCTTTCATAATCATATTTGTTTCGAGATCACGTTATCGTGTTTTTGCCATAAGGTTCCATAGGCTACGATGCGCAATCATAGTTATAAAGTACGATTAGATTGAACTTCTGTCCCTCTACTGATCTGACCATGGTTGTGAAGTGAATGTCTCCCATTCAACACGCCATCAGTGATTATACGACATGTAGAAATCTGAGACAGTTTTTTATGTGCAAAGATCCTCACCTTGATCTGCTATTACTCTTCATCTTCAATGCATGCATTAATAAGTGAAGCTATACTGGACACCATCCGTATTCCCAACAATCTTCATCAATAGATTGTCTCAAAAGTACATAAATTGTGGCTATCGGCGGAATCGCGAAGAGAAAACCCCTGCAAATGCTGCTTAATACATGGAGTAGTTTATCCAGTCTCGGATTGCCAATCCTCTAACGGTTCCTCCAACTCTGTTGTTTCAACAATTGTATAATATCAGCTTGACGAACCACATCATGTTTTATTAGTAGTCGATGTCGGCATTCATTTTCGCATTTTAATTTTTGATTCTGACGAAATGGCAAATGCTCCATGGCTGCAGAAAGGTTGATTTACAAACCAATTGTTACGCAATGAATGAACGTCCCTGTAGTCCTACTACCTTTCCGTAACCTTAGGTTAAGCCGGCTGTCATTTCGCTAACGTCACAATATGATAACTCGACCATGTCGGTAACAACAACGACAACTACACGGCGGACAGTCACTCAGACTCAGTATTCTTACCTAATCATGCAGCAGGAACCATGTCGCGGTAAGGAAGACTGGCTACTTCAGGGATAGGTAGATATTTGTAATGGCAGTCAGTATATAGCAAATATTCATTGGAGTATAGTGGTGGGTGAGAAGATATCTATAAGAGAATTTTGCGCAATATAGTCCGGAAGTGTTACCAGGATTATATATTGAAGAAACATTGTAATTGTTTTAGGTTACATTGAGCAACACCTGATCTCTGGCCGTCGTACTGTTGTAGGCGCAACAAGATTAGGTTTGATGACACGGTCCTAATTAAAAATATTACCATTTGCAGGAATTCTTTACACTTTACTGCCAAGTAATCTATATTTTGTCAGCCCTGTTGTTTCAGCCCTGGTAACCTCTATATCAGAGATTCTCATCCTTCTTTTGACTGTGGCCCATTTTCGGGTTTCAAAATGTTCCATGGCCCACCTCTTATCCTACCTAGAGTCATAGCCCTGTTCAATGTGTGGTAATAGCCGCTACTGATATGCCTATTTCCAGTGTTGGGATGACTCGAGTCATAACTTGATCCAAGTCAGACTCTAGTCACATTTTTCGTATGATTTGAGTTCGAATCACATTGCTAAAATGACTTGACATGACTTGACCCAGCTTATCAGAAATGCCGATTGACTCGTGACTGGGAGCAAAATTCATGTGTCAATTTCAAGACATCAAAGTAATAGCTGTCGATAAAAATCATGGTACGTTACATTCAGAGGTGATCAAAGTAGTCACCGTCGCTACTCAAGTAGAAGTAGAAGTAACGCCGGAATTACTACTCAAGTAGAAGTAGGCGTTATGGTTCACCAAGTAAGTAAGTAAGTAGGTATTCTACGTTTATTTTTGCCTAAAAAATGAAAATTGGCAAGTAGAAGTAGAAGTAGTCTGAAATCATAACTACTTAAAAAGTAGTGTGAGTAGGAAAAATCTACTTCAAGTACTTCAAAAAGTAGAAGTACTTCGTTACTGACCACCTCTGCTTACATTACTAATGTGGCCCACCAGTTGGCCATGGCCATTGGCCAAGCCTTTGAGAACCCCTGCTCTCTACATAAGAAAATTTGATTATTACTATGGAAAGTTTTTGTTGCATTTGGAAAGTTGCAGTAAAGATTTGCATTTATAATTTTTTGATATATTAGAATTAGGGTAGTAGATACTCGGAAAGTTTAAGATTTGCAGGTTGTCTGTTTTTTTTAGCTTCATTCTTCGTTATTCAATCAATCATGAATACAATTTTATGTTCTTTGGATTTGAAACTACAAGACAGCATTCCGCTGACCCCTCATGCGCGCAGAGCTGTCATATATGGTACTTTCTTATTTCACGAACGGCCTGGCTAGACCGCTGAAACTTACATGTTTTGCCGGTACGCAGCAAGAAAGTAACGCAACACGCGGAAGTAATTTTCCGCGAAAATCCATGCATAACCATAAGACAAGTCAAGTACCACGCACCTGAAACCCCCTAGATCTGCAAACTTGACCGAAGGCATTGCAGCAAAACGTAGTGTTCACAACTTTAACAAAATCAGTAGCCTGAAATGGTAACCCAATGAAAGTGTCATTGTCAGCGGTCTCGCTTGAGCGTCCGAAGTGAAACGAAGATTGAAACGAAGGTGAATAAATCAAGCGATTTATTGTATATATATATAGAGAGATCAGGCACTGTCGTCTCTGGATGTGGTTTTTGAACTTCTTGCTTGCAAGCCGTTGTGCCATAGATACCATTAGGATGCAGCTAATCCATCACATAGCTATTTGTTGAGCAACTCGAGCAGAACTGATGGTGGTACTGACTATCGATCTCGTTTTCAGTGAAATGCCACTCCATTTTTTCGCTTACTTTTTTCTGTACTACTTTTGCTCCTCATTCAGTGTACATGCCTCCTCTTTACATCGACTAGGCCAGGGCCGACCTACCCGTGACCCGCGTGAAGGTTTTGAATGGCTCGCGAGGCAATTCTTGAAATTACTTATAATATAAAAAAATGAATTAGCCAGGTAATTTATAGTGAACTTGCAAGAGCAACCGGAAATATGATTAGCCTGGCCGCGGACATTGGGACGTTTATAACTAAAGTATCAGTTCCGACGTATTGGCGTAGCCAGGGGTCATCCACATTTTCGTAGATCTTCGTATATGACCATAAACTAGAATATTTCAGATTTATCAGATTTATTTGACTTAATATTTTACACCACTGTGTGCGATCTATTGCTTTTAGTATTGTGGCCTTATCATGGAAATCAAAATACGTCTTATTTACGGAATTGAGTGTAACTATATCGAAAATTATGCGAGAATGTGTGGTGTGGTCCGACATGCGACTTGGCGTCTGCGCTCTCGGAGAGATCGTCGGCGATGAAACTTTGCACAAAGTGATGGACGCACGATCACTGAAACTCTCGATATTGATATGTCCAAGCGCCGATTAATCATGTCCTGGCTAAATGAGCCCAGCAGTATACAGGAACGACCCACCACAATATATGCAACTAACATTATTTTGAAGAGCTTCTTGGAGGTACAGATCTTCAATATACAATTATTTTATTGATCTATCTTTCATTACTTTTGAGAAAATTCATGTTCGTGACATAAGTATTATCGATTCTGTTGTTTATAGTAATATAATTCCTTTTTACCTTTACCTAATCCGTTTCGCTCTTATCAGACGACTAAAAGGACATCAACATGTGGCCCGCGCAATGCTTCGTAAATTTTATGTGGCCCTTCAGCCGAAAAGGTTAGCCATCCCTGGCCTAGGCCAAGGTGTGTGTCTGATTCCGAAGACTACTCCATGTGGTTTCGACACCTTCCTATCTTTTCATTGTATCACAATTTTGTGGTGCATTGAGCTGACCAGAATTGCTAACAAACCGAACCGAAAGAGAACGTTACCAGAAATAGTTTTATAGCATATTTTTTAAAATACTCCTTTAAATTTTGCGCAATACTTCATAAAAGTTACAATATTTTTTTTTCTGCAGGCGTAGGTTACTGGAAATTAATAAAGGTTATAAACGACCATACTCTACAAGAAACCGCAAATGGCATTCGCGAAGACTTCAAGAATGAATTTCTTCACGAACCTGATTTCGAAGTTTTCCCACAGATGAAAAAGTCTAATGCTGAAGAATACTACAAAGGCCGTCTTCGCGAAAAAAAATCTTCAAATGGCGAATCAGTTCGTGAATCTGGAAGTCAGTTGATAGAGGAAGTCGGGTTTTACCGTCAATCCGAAAATGAAGGTAAACCGATAACAATGGAAGATATAATGGAATGGCTTTCAAAGTCCGAGAAATTACCTCATGACAATAAAGTTGGTTACACTGCAATTGTCGCCTCTGCAGGATCGGGCAAAACTACTCTCGTGCGTAGAATTGCACGGAAAGCCCTCGAAATTCCCTCCGCAAAGGAAAAGGATGAAGCCGTTCCGCTCAGGATATCCAATATATTCCATAGAGTTGCCCGAAGGGCTCTCGGAATCTTTCCCGAACCGAAACCGAAGCGAAAAATGATACATTACGTCGAATTGAAGAACATGAAAGAAGAGAACTCCATAAAAGCATCTAAATTTCTATTCGGCGGTCTGTTTGCAACTGAGTATGAAGAGGATGAATCTTTCAAATGGCTGCTGGAGAATCAATCCGAAGCAATTATCATTTTTGACGGGCTTGATCAAGTAAAGTGGGACTTTGAGGAGTCTATCATACGAAATATCGAAACCTTTGATAAAGCGAGCACCTCAACCATCATGTACAACATCCTATCACGCAGAATCCTTCGCCATGTCAAAATCATAGTGGCGTCACGTGAATTCAAAGTCTCCGAGTTACCGGCAGAGGCACGTCCAGAAGAAATAATCACACTCAATGGTCTCACACTGCAAGACGCTTATAAACTGTTTACTTTTCTGCTCTGTGAGAACGGGCAGCGTCTCTGGAAAAAGATTGAAATCATGTCACCGCGATTATTACAACTTGTATCGGTCCCGGTTTTCCTGATATTGATAGCAGTGGTGATGGGAATTAATCCAGATAGACCTCCTCCGTCTACTGTGACAGAACTGTACAGCAGGATCATGTTAGTCTTACGGAGTGTGGAAAACATCCGGAACCGTAAGCAAATCTTCTCGATTATCAACAAATTGAAGGCAATGGCGTTTGAAGGCATGAAAGAGGGACGAGTCGTGTTCTACAAAGCAGATTTGGATCGGTTTGGACTATCCACGGACGAAGTACATGATTTGATGACTAAAGTGCCTGACAACAACATCCTCAGCCGTCACTTGATGGAAGGCGACTTCACATTCTTCTTCTGTCATCAAAGCATGCAGGAATTTCTGGCAGCTAGTTTTATCTCGGAAATGGAGCACGAAATGTTCATTCGCTTTGATGTCCAACATCTACATGAGAAACGATGGTCCGTGGTTCGAAGATTCGTTACAGGCATCGTTTACATGAAATCTAACAATGATCTTCACAGCGGTAAGTAGTCGTGGTTTAGCGCGGCTATTCTGCCGCAGCACCGACTGATTATTATGGGTCGCTTATGTTTTATCATGACTTTGATGGTATTGTTAGAATCGAAGGGGTGAAATAGTCGAAAGATCTTAAATTCATACAAGTCTGGTAAATAAGTCTTTACATGCAGTCTGCTGAATAAAACCTATACATCTAATATCTGCATAAGTTCGCAGATTATTGAACGTGAGCGCTACCAGGGCCCATCGATGATCACTATGTGACATTGTTTGTTTCGGGTATTTATGGTGTCTGTCGACTAAAGGTGTCATTTGCACCAGGCCGATTTTTTGCATTTTTTCCGCATCCGCCGACTTGTAGCACGGCCCACTTCTAAGCTTTTTGAAAGATACAGCTTCCGTAGGGTGAGCCTAAATAAACCACCAACACTTGAGTATGAATTCTGGAGCCGATCTTAGTCGAACATGCGATATTGATGCGCATGAAATGATCTTGTTATTGTGAACTAGACATTAAAGTTCAATGACTCCATTTGAACCCTGTCTCATCACAGTCGCGTGAATTATTCAATTGTTACGTAAACGAATAGGCAAACATTACGAATTGTGTATTGCTTGACAGTCTCGGATCCAAAACAGAAGCAACAAGCTTTATATCAATCGATCCGTTCACAACTTCACGATAAGACTGAATTCGAAGACAGATACGTTCGCATGGAACTCTATACAGCAATCTACGAATCGGGCGACGACAATCTTATGAAAGATCTTGCCGTCATCGATGCATCATTCCTCTCATTGAATCGTGATGAAGCTCATATAGTTGGATCGCTTGCAGCAAGGAATCAAAGCCTCGGTTCTTTGAATTTATTGAACTGCGATATAGACGACGAGATTTTGGGCATCATTGCAAGGTGTCTGGTAGATCGAATACAAGTGAGTCATACTTTTTTAAATGATTTTTTTCGTAGGAAAACCATATTTTGTGTTAATCTGGAATTCATGTTATTGTGAAGTCTATCCTCTTCAGATATGGTGCATATTTGCAACTTATCCCGGCTATACACACTATTCGTTGCAATCGCTTCGGTGTCATAATTTCACGTCCCTTAGGCCTATTGCGGGAATGATAGCAATTTTAAAAATCATATTCGATGGGAACGATATAGTAGCAACATGCTCAATGAACTATAGGAACATGAACATACATGATATATAAGAATAAGTATATCATGAGTATTTTCATCGATATCACGAGCCGAAAGCGATGGCCGAAGGTATTGCCGTACCTCGAAGCGTAGATTCTCAAAATACTAAATTAGAATAGACGTCAGCTGCTGTCTCAAAAAACTAACCCAGAGTCAATCAACGATCGCGCGTATGACGATTGACGTAATTTAATTGCTGGGCAGCAAAAATTGGCAAATTGTGCGCAATATATGACACTAGTAGACGTCACATTGGCTTGATCGTGATTCGAGTCGAGTAATGACTCTTGTCATTAGAGCCCTGCTATTGGGGAAAATTATCCCACAACCTGATAGCCAGATTGTTTTCTGAATGTTCAGGAACTAGTAACGTCGCACTCACAGCAAATTTGTGATCCAATACAGGTCCACGTGGCATAACAATTGCAACAGTGAATTTAGACGTCCTAGTTGTTTGGATTGAAAGAGTAAACGAACGACTAGGGCAGTGGTTTACAACCGGTGTACTGCCGCACACTTTTGTGTCATTCACGTCTCGCGAGGGTGCCGCGAGAGATTCGTCAAATTTTGAAATTATACGAAAAATACTTCTAGTCTATAGCAAACGATCAATAATCTAAATCGGGTTCGATGTGAAGTTTGTATATTTGACAAATCAAAATTGCGGTCATGCAGGCAATTATTATCTAACCGTAGTTCGCTTTCAACGCCATATTGCTTTGAAGGCTGGATTAGGTTTTGCACAATATGTTTATTCGTCGCAGAGAAGAGCATACATGGCGGTGCCCCTGTAATAATGCAATTTTCAAATCCTCATTATCGTACTTATCACAACAAAGAAATGAACTCGTTTGGAAGTGATGTTTACGTTGACCAATCCGAATTAGGAACTAGCCATCCATATTGTGACTGTTAGATAACGTGCCTGCACTGGCGTTGAAATATGGGCTTGTGGCAAAACGTTGTTACATGCCAATTTGAGAATTGAGAAGTAAAGTTGATAAAACTATATCAGTAAACAGATTTTCCAGCCCTAGAGGTAATCATACCGGTTTGGTGAAAGCTTGGAACTATATATAGATTTGAACTGCGGGTGGTTGCCAGTAGAACTATCTTCACGCGTGCTGCACGATCTGCGTACACCGAAAACGCAGAAGTGCGCAGTGTTTGTCAAACAAATCTTATGAAATATAGTATCTTAGCGTAGTTTGAAATTCCTGTAATGTCGTAAATCATTTGTGAATCAAAATGACCCAATTTACTTTCCGTCTGGATCTGCTGCGACAAATGAACTGCCGTGCAAGTGACATGCACGTTTACAAATTCAACTTACAAACCGTCGAATACTTTTAGAATTGAGAAGACGATCAATATCTAGATTTTCGGAATCAGTGTGACAATTTAATCCGATTAACATCGGTTATAGATTCAAAGCTATTTACGATGAAATATTGCGCTAATAAAAAGGAGGCTTGGCCCGTCCTGTGCCTTACCTCTCATTCCACGCTTTATTGTCAAACAATAACTGTTCATATTGTGTGATTTTGAGAGTAAAAATGTTCAAAATCTTCATGAGAATCGACAGAAAATACCAATATAATCATTTTTGAAGTTTAAAAAATTCGTTCACTCATCCTGGCAACTCACTTTCAAATCCGACAACTAGAACTATAACTAAAACTAGGGTTGCATTTAAAACAAAAATCAATTTAAACCAAACATGATATGAACAAAGCTCTTGTTAAAAGCATGTTTTTTAAATTTTTTTTTCAAGTCACGACTTCATGAATATCCAATTGTGACGTCATAATGGATTGGCATCGATAATTGAAACTATAGGATGAATATAGTTCCTTTGACGAAATATATGTACTATTACTGTTGAACCGCCTATTTCTAGAGTTCCAACCACCCAATATTGATGTACGTCGGTTATATTGGGTCGTAATTGTTCTTTGGCTCATACCATACAATGTTTTTTGGAAAGTATTTACGCACCTATGGCATAACTTTACACAATTTTATTTCTAACGACTTCTGTTTACAACACTGTTTAAAACATGTTTTAGACCAGAGGTCTCAAACACGCGGCCTGCGAGATCATTTTGTGCGGCCCGCGACGGAATTTTGGAATTTGAAGTATTCGACAATATATTTCAGTGCCACATATCTTTATCAGATATAAGAACTTGAAGTTCAACCTAAAGCGTCTATAAAAACACTGAAATCTCAACAAACTACACTATCACATCACTTTTAAAAGCTACCATGCTGTAGAAGATCAGCTAGTACGTCACATGTCTAGTTCATAATCATAAAACATGACCCGTTGATGATTCGTGACTGAAAATATTCTGATTTGGTTTTGTGCGATCTTACCTAAAATTACTCGATTTCGGATTGACTGGGTAATTAAATAAAAAGGACTCGAGTTGAGTCGATAGAGTCAAACGTTAAAATTAGAAAGGACTTTCGGCGCGTAAAGGTGACTAGGCAATCCTACTGACGTAACAATCTATGAAACTGTCATGAGAAATTGTAATATATCAAATGGTGGTAGCTTGTGTTGCTTAAGGTATACATTTCTATTCTTAAGCAGGATCCGTAGATGCCTTCGGGGTACGGAGCACCACATCATGAGGTACGAGATGCATTGTGGATTGTGGAATTAGGCCTATATTCTGGGGAATACTTTCTTGGCCAATTTACGCAACTAGAAAATGGTTTTCGCGCTACGCGCGATTTTATGTGTATGGGCTTTCCAATTTTAATATAGGCACAATCAGAAATTGTGTTGAAAATGAACAGGGGCTACGAGAAATCTTATTGGAAGCACGAGGGGTACGATAGCTAAGGGTACGAAACAATGCTATTACTGTGTCTCAATAATGATTATATTCAAGTTGTTATCGATATTTTACAATATTATTCGAATGCAAAATCTAACGCTGATTTAATTTGACTTTGACAACGACATAGTAACAATAGCCTACTTATTACAACTATATCATAACCCGGATTCGGCTACACCGCTCAAATGCTCTGATATCATATCAATCTTCAGTAGATTTTAAAATATTATACATAAAATTGTGGCACGTCAAAGGTCCACTATAGTTGCAATATTATAACCCGACAGTTTGACGGTGTCATGATCAATGCTCCCTCTAATTTTTGACGCATCTGCCCAGACTCACCAACTCACTGCGCAGACCCTTGGACAAGAGTAAGTAACGACTAAAAAAAAGGTCATAACTTCGGATTTTTTATGCGCAACTTGGATTTTCTGTGCGCAGAGACCTTTTCAGCACTTAGCATTTGCGCACGTGCGCAACTTAGAGGGAATATTGGTCATGATGCATCCTCTCGCATGCCCGGCATAAAATCAACTTTATTCAAATATTTGAGAATATGACTTTTTCCAGTGTTTAGCAAGAATATTACAATAGCAAAATACATATTAATGATGTTTCTGGAATGCCAGTCTTCAAGCTCCCGTCAAGTAAGGCTTCTTGGAAAATCTGCGTTGAATATCCCTATTTTGGTGGTGCGGCCCGCGGCGTCATCAAAACTAAGAAATTGGCCCGCGAACGCATTTGAGTTTGAGACCTCTGTTTTAGACAATGTTTTTTAAAACACTGTTTGTTTTAGATGCAACCCCGACGAGAACTAATGAACTTTAAAAATCCGCAACTAGCTAAAACACAACTAACAATGTAAGTAATGTAATTGATTGTGTAATGTGGTTGGTTTGGTTTTAGTGACTGACTGAAAATTAGGGGTTCCCCCAAAGCTTGTAAATTATCTTAGAGCAGACCTTGGCATTTGAGGGCCGCAGGCGAAATATGCGGACGGCGAAAAGTTGCTTGGAATTTGTAATTAAACATTTTTTCTTTGAAGGCTAGTTTAGTGTTCATATGTTCATCCTGGCTAGCCTACGTTAATTGTATGCTATGTCTGTAATCAAAATAAAGTCGATATAAAATTGATTATGGGATAATTTGAGTTGGGATTATGACAGGTTGTAACCAGGGCTTTGAAGTCGGAGTCGGAGTTTGGCTAATTTTCTCGCGATGTAGTCGGAGTCGTGAAAACTGTAGTGACTATATGTTGTGAGGAATAAGATAGATTTAACTATAAACGGTGACGTTGGAATTTGGTTCAACAATATTCAAATCTATTTCAGGTTTCTGTGGGGGCCAGGGACCGTTTGACCCAAAACTGACATAGCGCTGCAAAAACAGATATCAAAACTTTTTGTCACTTTTTATTCTCCGTGTGACCTGAATATAACAGTTTTGCATTGCGTTTTCGCTTCTATGAAGAACTACATAGCGATACATTTTACATAAACCTGTAGACTCTGCGCACATTTTGCCACTAGAGTGGGTATAATTTGGCCTATCAATATTACTCAACATTCGTTTTCTTCGACACCACTGATTTTGATCATCACAGTGCTGTGGGGATATTTTCTGAACGCATCGTTGCATCACAATAACATTGCTTTTGTTGAAAAAAGTGAGCATGGATGATTGTCCGAAATTTTCAAGTTATTTCGAATACGGGACATGTTCCCGAACAGTAGAACGGGTATTGCCGCGATTGTGGATTGAGGTATACATTCGGATTGCCATACGTCCGGATTTTCCCGGACATGTTCGGAACTTCACTGTTAAGGTTGCGTCCGGAAGGAAATTCTAATATATGGCTCTAAGTCCACAATGTTGAAGGCTTGAAGTACGCTCAAAATCTTTTCCAAATAAACATAAACAATAATAGCAGCTTTATGCTACTGAAATTTTTTCCTTAGTACACTGTGTAATAATTTGAATATTAGGCCACCTACAGAGTTGAATCAATTACTTTGATTCAATTCAATTACAATTACTTTATTGCATGTTTTAATTACATTATGATTAAGATTACTCTATGCTAAAAATATAAAATTATAACTACAATCAGGGTTGTAACCTAGTCACGAAGGCTCCGAGTAACAAGTTAATCTCATTTTCATAGTTTTGACTCGAGTCAGGTCGAGTCATTTTCAACTCAACACCGAGTTCAAGTCAGCAATAAGAGGGTGGAGTCCGAGTCATGGCATTTTGACTCGAGTCCAAGTCATTGTGTTGACGCCTCAGCTTCCAGTTAAAGTCTTGGTAACCCACTTATTACCGTATAACCCAGTTTGTTGATATTGAATGGTTTGCATTTATAATATAATAATTTTCCTCACTTGTAGCAGTTTCTGGTCACATCTTGAAGTACCATTTCCAATAGACGAAATCCCAATAGCGTGGTCACTATTCTTTGAGATTACAATAAAATGTCGATCTTGGCCGTCTGAGTCTCGAGTCATATGACTTGGTTGACTGACTCGAGTTGAGTCGAGTCATTTCGGAATTTTGCAAAAATGACTCGAGTCAAGTCGAGTCATCAGAAAATCGTGACTCGAGTCTTTAGAACCCTGACTACGATTACAATTACTGTTAAACATGTAAGTAAGTACAATTATAATTACAATTACTGGTAAAAGTCTGATTGATTTGCTAGAGAGGTGCTCTTTGACAACTGTAGCGACATATTTAGCAACAATCTCAAGCTATTCATGTTTCATTCATGATTCGTACTACGTAGAATACCCTTTGATAAAAAAAAAACTTGAACGTATTCAAAGTATTCCTAGTCATTGGCTCTGAAAAATATATAAAAAAAGAAAATTTTTGTAAGCGACTACTTACAATCAAAAGTTCGAGTGACTGGCAACGACTAATAGCGAATAGGATACACGACAGTCAATGAATTGTACTCAAGCGAATACTCAGAGCTGAGTAAGGTGAATGAAATGTAATTAGTAAGGTAATAAGAATGATACCGATAAGGTGTGTGAAATTAAAATGAATGCAAAAGTAAAGAAGCTTCTCATAAGTACCACTTACAAAATTTTGGTTCGCAGTTACATTTTCACTTGCTCAAACTGTTCGACTGCATTTGATGAACATTAGGATGCAAAAAGGTTCTGGCCCCAGTAAATTAAGCTAAGATAGGAGATAAGACTGGGATAACATCTCTACAAATGTGTTATCTAGCGTGATGAAGTCTTGGTTGAAAACTTGAATATCTTTTTGCAATAGCTGCAGTATGCCTCAGAGAGATTAAAGAGATTAAAAGAGATTTAAAAGAACGCTGACTGTGGTGTAGGAAATGGTTCAGCACAGGTTACAGAAGAGTTCATTTGCTTTTCGTCCAATAATGAAATAGTAGGATTTTGTTCAATAGCCTATATTGTAATTCACCAAGTTTTCTGTTCGAGCTGAAGTTGGCCTATGGGAAACAGTTTACTATGACTGAATTAGTTAACAAGGTACGCATAGAACACCCATGTTAATGGGCTAATTATTTCATGTTGTGATTGTCAGGTTTCAATAACAATGCTATTGAAATTGTAATTAGTATAATTTTTAACAAATTACAATTACAATGCACAGAATAGAAATGCTTCAATGACAATTAAAATAAAATGAAAAAAATTAAGTAAGTACATGCAGCTCAATTACAAATTACAGTTAATCCTACTGCTGCCGCCTTGCTCGCAAAAAAGAAATTTATAGTTACTAAAATTAGCCATGATTCACTGAAATCAAATCGTAATCTTAATTATAGAGTACGGTGTATTCCTAGAATTGATTGAAGCCGTTTGAATGGATTAGTAAAAGACCGTGGCTCTAAACCTAGGGTCGTTTGCTTTTATTATGGGGATCGCAATGATGTTGAACATACTCAGATTCCAAAATATGCCCTGAATAAGTCTGTGCAAAGTTGTGTTGGTTTGACATGATATTGGCAGACATTGTATTCATATTTCATTCATCATTACAGGTGAAGAAAGTGAATTTACGTCTCAATAATTTCTCAGGAACAGCACTTCGCTCACTTCTCGGACATCGTTGGATTGAATCGCTATCTGGAAAATTGGATTGGGAAGTGAGATCGATTATATGATTTCGTTGTGTACTAACAAGCCACTGTGGGTCTGCGTAGACTTGTGACGTGACAATCACACGTGATTGGAGACGCCATAGTCGCGATAGAAAGCATTATACATACATTCTCTGCATTAGGGCTGTTCAAAAAACCTTCAGATTTCTTCGGATATGTTGTAGAATTGTTAGGTTGGCGAAAACAACGCTGCACACCATATTTGGGTCAATTGCACCCACTAGAAGTGATTTTCTTGCAGTATAAAATTTTGGATTTATCATGAAAAAAATTAAATTTTAAAATTTTCCTGTCAACAACATAAAATTGTTGGGCTGTCAGTAGAGACGATGCACACCAAATATTGCTCAATTACGACCACTAGAAGCGAAGTTATTGTGGTAGAAAAATTTGGATTCGAATAAAAAGTTTTAAGGTAGCTAACTCTTTACTTATTTATTCAAACAGAACTTGAATATAGCTTTCAATACAAAATCCATTGTAGTAGAATATTTATTAAACTCAAAGACTTTTTTGTTGCCTCTTTCAAGAGTTAACGGCACACTGAAGGGAGTTGAACATATTTGGTTTTGCTTTTAAATCCATTTAAATCCCTTTAAATTGCCGGAAAGTATTTGAGTTTAAATATTGTACTACAATGGATGTTGAATTGAAAGCTATAATTATTTCTTATAAAATAATGGAATTGGAAATTTTTCTACTGCAATAACTTCGCTTCTAGTGGTTGGAATTGAGCCAAATTTGGTATGCATCATCTCTACTGATAGCCTAACAATTTTATGGGGTTGACAGAAAAATGTTGGCTTTTTTTGTGTGTTTTTTAATAACAATGTCAAAACTTTCTATAGCAAGTATCTCGCTTCTACTGGTTGGACTTAAGCCAAATTTGGTTTATAGCGTTGTTTTAACCAACCCGACAATTTTATCACATAGCCAGTGGAATCTGAAGAAAAAAAATTTTGAACGGCTCTACTCTGCATTCATCCCAAAGATGTACAGTATTTACCCACTGATATGATGTTTTAATATCCACACTGTGTCATTAATATCGAGCTATGTAATCGAATTTAGTGAAATAGTTAACTATGTAGCGTCAACAAAAATCCGCTCTCTAGTAAATTGGCAATGAATCAAATGAATGCAATGCAGTAAAATTCTATATTGGTGTGATCAATCAGTCTGGCGGTGATCAAATTGTCCATCGATATTCTGACAAATTAGCTACATTTACGTAATCAAACTCTGTGTTCCGCTGCAGAATGCCCTGCATGAGTAACAAGTAAAATTGCTAGCATAGTCAAAATTCAGGAGTGTGCATGTCGACATGAATTAATGCGCAACAGAATATTACTACTCCTAATCAACAAAGTGCGTATCTGATTTTCAGGCCAACAAAATGACTTTGACATCGCATAGCGAAAATACTCACGGATCATAACTATAGGGCTAGGCAGAATCGAGTATTTGAGTGATTCGATTCTGAATCACGTACTAAGCTTGGAGTCGAGTCCAATATTCGAGTATCACTTCTTATGACGTCATAACAGAATGTAATATGTCAAAGTTCAAATATGTACCTTTTATGCCACCACAAATAATATAATGACTGTTGTTATGAATCACGTTAAAGATACTTCGGTATATTTCGAACATACCGATTTCATTGCGGTTCCGTTTGTGGTATTGTTGTGGGATGATCCTGACTTTGGAAATATGTTATACGTTCATAGCTTTGTCCAATATGTTTCATATGCTGCTATGCGACCAATCGTGGTCTCAGGGCTTACAAAGTGGAAAATGCTGTCAAAACTACAATTCTCATGAATAAGTAACTTTCAGTGTCGACGAACGCATGATTTCGGTACTCCAAAAAATCATCTTTTACTTCTCGACTTGAATCATTAAAATTAATACTCGATTCAGATTCGAACACTCGAATCATTGTGCCCAGCCCTAATTATAACAGCGTTTTGGACGCCGGTGTTTTGTTTCCCTTGTCTTATGGGAGTCATTATGATGTCCATGAAGTGATTCTGATTTACATGCTTACAATAGCAAGCTGTCCAATTTCGCGCTCCGATTAAGAAGATAAAAATCCCTCGTGAATTCGTTTCAATGCAGGAATACGGTTCCGGGTGCTTACGATCAACTATATTGACCAAAATAACTGATTTCGCCAATATACTTCTTACCTCATATAAACGAGTGTTTTCGATGATATAGGCTCGAAAATGTCGCAAAATGCAACCACCAGAATAAACGCCAGTAGAAATCAGTGACCCGTGTCGATGACGTACAGCAATGATGATCTGTGATGCTGCGGTGCTCACTATATTATGTGTGATATGACGTCACGATATTTGGTGGAATAGCGATACAATGCATGATCTCAAGTCTCACATGTGAACAATATTCAGGTTGTCAAGCTGACTGTAGATGGAGGGGATGTTGAATTGAAGAACGAAGAAGGTGTCATCAAGATAACATCGTTTTTTCACAAGTTACTGGTTGACGGTCTTTTTAAAGTCAAGGTTTGATATCAAGATGATTCAACTTTGATAACGAGTCCATACTACTGATTATATTGAACTTTCGCTAATTTCACTGACTTTACTATGCACGAAACGGTAAACCACGCTAGGCACGTGAAGCGATGACCTCGCAGTGTAGTATAGCCAAGCTGTAGCTTATGACGTAATTATGAGCGTTTTGAAGACGCGATAGGTGATCTTTGGATTGAAGGTCACTTTGACTTCAAGGTTGGATATGAAGTTGATTCAACTTCGATAACGAGTCCATACAAAGGATTGGACTGAAATTACAGTCATTTTACTGACTTTACTATGCATCGAGCTGTAAACAACACTTGGCACATGAAGCGATGACTTTACGGTCTAGTATAGCCAGGATGTAGCTTATGACGTCATTATGAGCGTCATGAGGACGAGATGCTTTTGTTGAGAATAGTAAGCTAACAACTTGTGATGATTTTATAAGTAACGAGTTTTTTGCCTACTGAATTTATAAAAAAAAATTGTCGGCACTGTACTTTGATTTTCAAGTACATTCAGGATTTTATATTACATCCATTAAAAATCGAAGGATTGCTTTTTTTTTCTCGCAATTTTCAACCGAAAAGCAAATATTTTTTATTATTCTGAACTGTTCACTGAAAAATTCTGTGGTGAGGGTGGGGGCGTTCAAGGTATATTCTGGAAACAGTTTTGCTTTGATTTATATAAAACACTATTGTGGCAGTATAAGCGGTACTTGACACCATCAATATCGTGCCCTACCAGTGAGATGAGTGCGAGATGGAATCGAATAGTTAATTTGTCTCAATTCAAATAAATAAAATTATATTCAAATAACTACGCGATTGCAATACAATGAAACAAACTTCCAATAATATACCGAGAGAGAAACCAAGATAAAGAACTTCAGGCTTTGTTTTTGTGGAGGGACCAGAATTTTGTCATGCTTCGAGCAAAATAGATATGGAGGGTGTTATTTCCTCCACAAAAGTCTCGGTAAATATAATTCATGTTGCGTTTGCATGGTTCATGTGTGCACATTCAGTCGACTCGTTTTGCAAGATATTTTCTGATAACGCGATCTCATCGCCGTGTCCACGGTAGTCATGAGTAGTGACATTAATCTCTTATGGTTGGACGGAGGCCTATATCTTAGGTCATGTTGTTGGCAGATTGTGGCGTAACTAACAACACTTGATTTTCACAGGATTCCGCTCTATCTTTCGAAATGGTCGTTTCCGTGGCAGCAGTGAATTATGTCAGCGACCTTTTCGATGCAAAATCTATCAAAGTAAGTAGTGTGGTTATGGTGTTTTATTAATTCCTTAGTTTTAATAGGACCATTTAATATGAAAAGCGTATGAGATATTGAATTTGATATTTTAGTACGGTAACGAGAGAATGTGCAGTGCAATAAGACGCATGTTTCAATTTAAAGCTTTTATTCTCGATGTCTACTGAACTTACGTCTCCAATATTGCGAGTCGAGGATCGAGTGCACGCACATGTGGTCCAAGTAGTCAGCCTTGCTAATCGAGTCGAAGTCGAAATATTGGTTTAAATTTGTACCCAATTACAAGTAGAATTAGCTCTTTAAAAGACTTGTTAAAACTCATTCAAGTGAAAGTAGAGTATGGAAGGCCTGAAGTAGTCAAGAGTAAGTAGTTTCAAAAATTATTTCGAGTCGATGCATCGCAAATATTTGGCAATTTATCGGTTGTGCCTACTTTTCGAAAGAGCAAGAATCGTGTCTGCTACTAACGCAAAATTATTAGTAGCGTCACTAGTAGGAACAATCTTGAAAAGTAGATTCAACAGTTACGTTGATGGCGATTTCGATTTCCTATGACGATTTCACACATCAAAGCGATACAAACTTATCATAAAACTACTTTCTATTTTTCAAAATCCCATGAAGGTTGGCTGGATATGAATAAAATGATAACCTAGCCACCGTAAATACTATTTTATTCAAATCCAAATTTTCCAACTACAATAACTCCGCTTCCACTTGTTGGAATTGAGCCAAATTTGTTGAGCCAACGTTTCTGTACAAAACCTAACAATATGATGGGGTGAACAGAAAATTTTGAATTTTTTTAATATATTTTATTGTAATAAATACAAAACTTTCTTCTCTTGTAGATATGCGGCTACTGGTTGGAATTGAACCAAATTTGGTGTGCAGCCTTTAATTAGGTAACCTAACAGTTTTATCAAGTAACCGGCACGAATGAACACCCCTAATGTGCAATCACAAGTAAAATCAACTGCTTACAAGTCTTGTAAAACTACTTCAAGTGGAATTAGCAAACGACAGGTCGGAAAAGTACTCAAGTAAGTAGTCCCGAAAATAGTTTCGGTGGAGGGACCGCAAATATTCGGCGGATTATTGGTTGTGGCTACTTTTTAAATTGCAAGAGGCGTCTTCGCAACTAACGCATAATGATTAGTAGAGTCGGAAGTAGGAACAATCGATTCAACAGTTACGTTGGTGGCGATTTATAATGAAGATTCCACACATCAAAGTCAAACAAGCGTATCATAAAACTACTTTTACCTTTTCAAAATCATATGCTTGAAAAGTATATAATTTGGTTCAGATAAATTGGGAGTAGTCTGAAATCAAAGCCACTTGAATAAGTAATGCAAGTAGGCAAAACCTATTTGGGTACTCTGGAAAAGTAGAAGTAATTCTTTGATAGATATCGTTAGTAACGAATTACTGCACCAACTATTCAAGGCTATTCGACATATTTTATGACTATTAGGGAGAATTTTTTGAAATTGCAAAAAAGGTCAATATTTTGTTGAAATTACAGCGTCAGGTATAAAAATTGTTAAAGTTGTTTACAAAATTTTTATAAGCGACTACTAACAATCAAAAGTTTGAGCGACTGGCAACGACTAATAGCGAATAGGATACAAGGCAGTCAAGGAAATGTACTCAAACGAATACTCAGAGCTGAGTAAGGTGAATGAAATTAAATTTGTAAGGCAACAAGGATGATACCGATAAGGTGTGTAAAATTAAAATAAATGCAAAAGTAAAGAAGCTCCTGATAACTACCAATTACAAAATTTTCATTCGCAGTTACATTTTCACTTGCTCAAAACTGTTCGACTGCATTTGATGAACATTAGGATGCGGAAAGGTTCTGGCCCCAGTAAATTAAGCTAAGATAGGAGGTAAGATTGGGATAACATCTCTACAAATGTGTTATCTAGCGTGATGAAGTCTTGGTTGAAAACTTGAATTTCTTTTTGCAATTGCGGTAGCAAGCCTCAGTACTGGAAAGATATTTCAAAAAACACTTACTGTGGTGTAGGCAATGATTCAGCACAGGTTACAGAAGAGTTTATTCCCTTTTCGTCCATTTATGAAATAGTAAGATTTTGTTCGATAGCCTATATTGTAATTCACCAAGTTTTCTGTGGGAGCTGTAGTTGGCCTATGGGAAACAGTTTAGTATGCCTGAAATAGTTAACGAGGTACGCATAGAACACCCATGTTAATGTACTAATTATTTTATGTTGTGATTGTCAGGTTTCAATAACAATGCAATTGAAATTGCATTTAGTAAAATTTTTATCAAATTTGTATCAGTTACACAGAATAAAAATGCTTCAATTACAATTAAAATATTATGAAAAATATAATTAATTACATGCAGCTTAATTACAAATTACAGTTGATCCTACTGTGACCGCCTCGCTCGCAAAAATGAAAGCGAAAGTGAATAAAATTAGCCATCATTTACTGAAATGAAATCGTAATCTCAATTATAGAGTACGGTGTGTTCCTAGAATTGATTGAAGCCGTTTGAATGAATTAGTAAAAGACCGTGGCTCTGAACCTAGGGTCGTTTGCCTTTAATATGGGGATCTCAATGATGTTGAACATACTCAGCTTCCTAAATATGCCCTGATTAAGTCTGTGCAAAGCTCTGTTGGTTTGACATGATATTGGCAGACATTGTATTCATATTTCATTCATCATTCCAGGTGAAGGAAGTGGATTTGAGTTTCAATAAGTTCTCAGTAACAGCACTACATTCACTTCTCGGACATCGTCGGATTGAATCGCTATCTGGAAAATTGGATTGGGAAGTGAGATCGATTCTATGATTTAGTTGTGTACTAACAAGCCACTATAATTTCATGTGGGTATGCGGAGACTTGTGACGTGACAACCGCACGTTATTGGTGACACCATAGCCGTGGTAGAGAGCATTATACATACATTCTCTGCATCAGGGCTGTTAAAAAAACCTTCAGATATCTTCGGTTATGTTATAAAATTGTTAGGTTGGCAACCAACCATAACGGTACATGCCAACTTCGGGTCAATTACAACCAGTAGAAGCGATTTTCTTGCAGTAGAAAATTTTGGATTTATAATTAAAAAATTAAATTTTAAAATTTTTCTGTCAATAACGTAAAATTGTTGGGCTGTCAGTAGAGACGATGCACACCAACTGTGGCTCAATTCCCCCAACCACTAGAAGCGAAGTTATTACGGTAGAAAAAATTTGGATTCGAATAAAATAATTTTACGGTGGCCAGCTCTTTACTTATTAATTCAAATAGCTGATTCGTGGTACAGAACTTGAATATACCTTTCAATACAAAATCCATTGTAGTAGAATATTTATTAAACTCGAAGACTTTTTTTGTTGCCTCTTTCAAGAGTTAACGGCACACTGAAGGAAGTTGAACAGATTTGGTTTTGCTTCTAAATCCATTTAAATCCCTTTAGTGTGCCGGAAAGTATATGAGTTTAAATATTGTATTACAATGGATGTTGTATTGAAAGCTATAATTATTTCCTATAAAATCATGGAATTGGAAATTTTACCACGGCAATAACTTCGCTCCTAGCGGTTGGAATTGAGCCAAATATGGTATGCATCATCAATACTGATTGCCTAACAAATTTATGGGGTTGAAAGAAAAACTTTGATTTTTTTTTAATGATAAATTCAAAACTTTTTGCAGCAAGAATCTTGCTTCTACTGGTTGGACTTGAAGCCAAATTTGGTTTACAGCGTTGTTTCAACCAACCTAACAATTTTATCACATAGCCAGTGAATTCTGAAGAATTGTTTTTAACAGTCCTACTCTGCTTTCCTCCCGAAGCCCTAGAGTACTTACTCACTGATATGATGTTTTAATATCCGCACTGTGTCGTTAATATCGAGCTATGTAATCGAATTTGGTGAAATGGGGACTGATGCAAATAGTGGCAGCAATAAGAGCGCTGAGCTAATGTCACGACCTCATCAACAAAAATCAACTTTCTACCACATTGACAATGAATGAAATGAATGCAATGTAATGAAATTTGATATTGGTGTGATCGATACCAGCCAGTCCGGCAATGATTGAATTGTTCATCAATATTTTAAAAAATTATTAAATTATTAAAAACGGCGCGTGCCCCTACAAAATACACTGCGTAAATAAAAAGAAACATTGTCAGCATCGTCAAAATTCAAAAGTGTGCATGTCGACATGAATTAGTGCGCAACATAATATTACTACCTCTAATCAACAAAGTGCGCATCTCATTTTCAGGCCAACACAATGATTTGGACATTGCATAGCGAAATTGTTCACTGATTATAACTAGGGCTGGGAAAAATCGAGTATAAAAGTGATTCGATTCTAAATCACATATAATCTTAGAGTCGAGTCAACTATTCGAGTATCACTCATTATGACGTCATAACAGAATATAATATGTCAAAGTTCAAATATGTACCTTTTATATTACCGTAAATAATATATTGCCTGTTGTTATGCATCACAATAAAGCTACTCCGGTATTTTTTCGAACATACCAATTTCATTGCAGTTAGTGGCAATTTTGTGGGATTATCATGACTTTGAAAATATGTCATTCAAGTAACGTTCGTAGCTTTGTACGACATGTTTGATATGCTGCTATGCGACCAATCGTGATTTCAACGCTTCAAAAGTGAAAAATATTGTCAAAAATACAATTTTTGTCAATTTTTGCACAATTTCGGTACTTGAGAAAATCGACTTGTACTACTCGGCCTGAATCATTAAAATTGATATTCGATTCACATTTGAGCACTCGAATCATTGTGGCCAGCCCGAATTATAACAGCGTTTTTGACTGCGCTGTTTTATCTCACTTGTAATATAGGACTCACTATGATGTCCATGGAGTAATTCTGATTTGCATGCTCACAACAGGAAACTGTCAATTATCGCTCTACGATTAAAAAGATGAAATTAGCTCATGAATTCGTGTCAATGCAAGAACACGGTTCCGGGTGCTTACGATTTTATTAAAGGTCAACTATATTGCCCAAAATATCTTCGTCTCCATACTCATACTTTTTCTACGGATTCCGCCATTATACTTCTTACCTCATATAAACGAGTATTTTTGGAGATATCGAGCCACTAAAGTAGCAAAATGCCACCACCGGCAACAACGTCAGTAAAATCAGTGACCCGTGTCAAAGAAGTACAGCACATGATGATCTGTGATGGTGCGGTCGTCACTGTATGTAAGATATGACGTCACGATAGATGATGGATGATCGATACAATGCACAATCTCAAGTTTCACATCTGGATAATATTCAGGTTGTCTGGCTGACTGTAGATGGACGGCCTGTTGAATTGAAGAACGAAGAAGATGTCATCAAGATAAGTAGTGACTGGATTGAAGGTCACATGAAGGTTGGATAGCAAGATGATTCAACTATGATAACGAGTCCATACTAATGATTGGAATGAAGTTTCGCTCATTTCACTGACTTTACTGTACGCAGCTTTCAGCTACACTAGGCACGTACATCGATGACCTGCGGTGTAGTATAGCCAAGAGGTAGATTATGACGTAATCATAAGCGTCATGAAGACGAGATGCTTTTGTTGAGAATAGTAAGCTAACAACTTGTGCTGATTTTATAAGTAAAGAGTTTTTACATGATGAATTTATGAAAAAAATTGTCAGCACTGTACTTTGATTATGAAGTCCATTCGAATTGTTAGGTTACATCTTTCAAAAACATGAGGATTGTGTTTCTTTCGCATCGCATTTTCCAACTAGACAAGCATCATAGCCATCGCTTCACCGCACTAGACTTCAGTATTAACAATAATCTGCTCATGCAGATCGTGCTTCTGAGTGTTTCTTATTGGTGCAGATTGTGACGTAACTAACATTTTTATTTTACAGGATTCCAATCTATCGTTCTACCGGGTTCATGCCGTAGCAGAAGTTGCATTTCTTGGAATACTTTTTGATGTTGAATTTATCAAATTTGAAGAACAAATACAACTGTTGGCCAAGCAGAATGACTTGCAGAAGTTAATTGAGTTTAAATTAAACAAGGTATTAAATACATTTCCTGTAATATTATTGTTTTTGTTATTTCCTGATATTGTTCAATGACATGTTACTTTTGGACAAATTTCAGCCGTTATCGGATTTGGACTTGGAGTTAACACAAAATTAATTCTGGATTTGTAGAGGATTTGTATTTCGAAATTTCAAATCAGCTCATCACTGTTCGACAAAAACTTGCATTCTCAATTTCTACTCTACTTGCATCTCTAGTATTGCGAGTCGAGTCTCGATCGTACATAGATGTGGTGAAAGTAGTCAGCCTTGTTAATCGTGAGGAAGTAGGGGTAACATTTCAATTTTATATGCAATTATATGTAGAAGTAGATGTGTCCACAATGTATTAAAACTACTTCAAGTGGAGGTAGAAAGTGACAAGTTTGAAAAGTACCTTTGTAAGTACTTGAGTTTCGAAAAGTAGTTTTGGTCGATCGTTCGTAAGTGTTTGGTGATTTATCGCTAGCGGTTACTTTGTAAATTACAAGATTAGTCTCTGCGAGTAAATAAAAACGATTATTATTGCAAATTTGTATAATCTTGGAAATTAGATTCAACAGTTACCATGATGTCTATTGCGATTTTTTGAGACGATTTCACACATCGCAGTGATGCAAACGTAACACAAAACCACTTTCTATTTCTCAAAATCCAATCCGTGAAAAGTAAGCAATTTTGCGTGAAAGTAGTCTAAAATCATGTCCTATTCTTATGCATAAAATGTTGTTTATTTATAAGAAAATTGTTGAGCATCAGCTATTTCTGTCCTGAAGAAATAGAATACACTAGGCCTGGTTTTGAAATAAATCTCCTCACTGAGCATCTTCCGTTGAACGCGGTATCTAAACCACCTTGACATGTACGACATATTTCCTTCATAACATTGGCTGACCACTAAATAAAGTTCGATCCCTGCATGACTGCTGGTGCGTGAAGTTCCTGTGGAAATTTCAATAAATTACAGCTCCATTATGGCGGCGTTCTGAAGAAAATGGCTGCAGCCAATTTTTTATTTTCGTTATGCCCTTCAATTTGAGACCACATCATTTTTAGAGTGCTGTGCCCCTTTCAGGCATAATTTTGCATCAATTTCATAAGTGAAATCATTATATTAACTACGTACTTTTATGAAGTAGAAGCAGATTGTTACTGATCATCTCGTAATGTGCGCTCATCCATTGGCGTAGTCTAAGGTGAAAAGCAACAATGCCTGCTCCAAATCTAGGTTTCGAAAGCAGGTAGAAAAAATTTAAAATAGGGTATGCTTCTGTCTGTGCCAGTTTTTACGCAGTTTCCAATATGTTTTACTGTTCGGATTAAATTCAACCTTTGCGTAAACATAAGCGACATCGCTACATACGCTATCCAGCGTTCCTTACAGCATTTTTCAAGATGTGGTCAGTAACGAAGTACCTCTACTTGTCGTAATACTTCAGGTAGATTTATCTACGTGTCCTACGTACTCAAGTAGATAAGATTTCAGACTACCTCTATTAGGCAGTTTTCATTTTTACGCAAAACTAGGCCTACGATAATTCTACTTGAGTACTGACGGTGACTAGTTTGACCACCACCTTCTATAAGATACGTTTGTACAATGGATAGAATATTCATAAATATATTTTTAAAAGATATCAAACTCTGGAATGAGACTGAAACCGATGTAGCATATGCATTATCTAGAACCGAAGAATTCTGATGAATCAGTAGGTCTATTGAACTTTACCTATATAAATATTTATTCAAATGGGAGAACATCGAGGCAATTATGTCATCTTACCTGTTGAAATCAAAATTGTGTTCAGATAAGCAAGATCCTGCTCGATTGCACAAAAGAAGAAGAAAACATCGATTGGTCGTTGATTGAGAATTGCTGGAAAAAGTATCAAGTATGATTCCTGATTCTATTCCCAAAATATTTTTAAACGTAATTATATTTACCTATCATTTCATATGACTTTGAACCTAATCATCCCTTAGGCAGCTATCTTAAATTCTGGGAATAAATGTTTTTCGCATTTTAGGTGGATCTCCTGGATATTGCCGTGAATGGCCTGATACCTGTCCAGGATTACAGCCGAATTTTGGAGCGCAGGACAGCAATTTCCGTTTTTGGCAATATCCATACCATGTTTTACGTTGATAAAGCAGATGACTTCAGGAAGACGTTAGAAGCTTGTCAGCAAAAGAAGGTAGTACTTATCATCCAGTATTAGTTGCATTGGATATATTGAACTTTCTTCTTCCACCATCGCACGTTTATCATAGAATTCTGCCGCACAGTACGAGTCCCCTCCACATGAATAAACTTATATTCCATGCCCGAGATATCCACCGCAGTTGCGGAGTTCGTGATTCCGGGTAATTTGCTCATCTAAAGCAGGGGTGTCAAATTCAACTGGTGTTGCGGGTCAAATTCTAACCTTCATAGCACTCGCGGGCTGGACCAGTAAAATGATTCCAAAGATTGCTTCAATATCAATGCCCTCGTTTTACACAAAAAATAAATTGCTAAACAGAGGCTTTATCGACGATATACATTAGCATATTGCAATGATTGCTTTTTTTAAATCGTAATCTCGGAATTTAGTGTCAATTAGGGTTACCACATTTTGGGAATCTGAAAAGGACACCTTTAAAAAACTTACAATACCAGAGTAAAATCCAGAAAAAAATGGTTAATTTAATCCATGTTTGTAGTTAGTTAAATAAAAAAGGACACCTTTCTGGCTCAACTCTCGAAAGACCTGCCGGAACGTTACTTCAGTACTTATTTCCAGTTGAATTTTCACATACATTTTACCATAATTTTCAAAAAAGAGGACAAATTCTCAAAAAGAGGTCATTTGAGCGTGCTCCTTAGGGGTGTTGAAAAAAATTTTTTTTTTCAAATTTTATCGGCTTGGTTTTCAAATTGTCAGGTTACCTAAAAAAATGTTGCACGCCAAATTTGACTCAATTCCAACCAGTAGAAGCCGAGGTCACTCAAATTGAAATTTCGGTCATTTTTGAAGTAATAGTATTTGCGGTGACCGATTTCGTCATACCGACATGACCCAAAATCGTTTTTCAGGTGCGCCTGAAGTGGCAGGAATGTCTTTTCCACTTGTTTTGATCTTGACAAGGTCCTAGGGTGGGGTTTGAATGACGACATCGGATTACCTGAAAATTGGTCCACTTTATTGAAATAGACAAGTTAAAACGATGGTGCGATAATTTTCAAATATAGTACTTAACAAACTAAAATTAACGACCACGAAAAGAAAATGAACTGACAAGAAGGTAAAATACAGGTAAATGTATTTCTCAAGTGATAATCCTATCTAGAAGTATTTTTTGTCAGGTAAATTTAAATTTGATGAAATCCATCCCAGTTATGCATGGCATACTCTCTGCCTTGATTCAAAGTTTTTACCGATTGCAAAGTCGCCATTACCAAAACCTCATCCACAGAGACATCAATTGCATTCCTCAGCAGCTCAGTGTTCGGATATTTCTCTACTGTTTGACATTGACTGATCCAGGGCGTTGAAAATGGTACCGATTGTAATTCAGAACGGGCTATGCCACTGAATAGTATTTATGAGTTGAAAAACATTTCTGATACTTCACATATGCGAGATTCATGGTAACCAAATGGTAATCAAGTGAGCTTATTAAGCACATTAGTAATTTTCTGGTCTTTTAATGTCACCAGGACCCCCTTGTCATAGAGTTATAAAAAGCATTGGTGTTTTACCACGATATATGGACTCAATTAGATAACAGTAACCGAATATGGAGGAGGATGGCATGAATAGTGGACGATAACTTTTGATAGGAAGAAGATCTGTCACGGTGCCTATAAGTTGATAGTACTGTAGGAGTGGTGCAGATCAAATAATAAAATATCATATAATATCAAATTGTATCGTGAGGAAATTTACATTGGACCGACCAACAATATAGATCACTTGAAAAATATATTTACTTGGATTTTAGCTGCTCCTTAGTTCATTTTCTTTTCGTGGTTGTTAATTTCGGTGTGTAAAGTAGGCCTACTCATTTGAAAATTATCTCACCATCGTTTTGACATGTCTATTGGAACGAAGTGGACCAATTTCCAGGTAGTCCGTGTCGTATATTTGTTTCGTTTACTGGCGATGTCTTAATCCAAAAGCCACCCTAGGCTTGTATCAAGATGAAAACAAGTGAAAAAGACATCCCTGCCACGGGGCGTACCTGGAACACTATTTTTGATCATGTCTGTGTGACAAAATTGGTCACCGTAAATACTAATATTTCAATTTCAATTTAACCGACCTCAGCTTCCACTGGTTGGAGTTGAGTCAATTTTGGTGTGCAACGCTGTTTTAGACAATTTGCCAAGTAAGGCGATGATATTTGAAAAAAAAATTAACACACCTACAGTTGCCAGATCACTTTAAAAAAGTTAAAAAAGAAAAGAGGATCTATGGTTACAATAGTGTCCATATGGCAGTGACTTGTTGCTGATGGTGACTACAGTGTAACCTCTACACCACGGTCGGATGGTTATAATGTGGCCTATGAACATGCTCAACATTTTCTGACTTGAGAGAATGTAAGTGTTTCCGACTAAATATCTCAACATGTATTACAAATGTGTCGGATAATACGGCCATTTTTTTCAGAATCGCCTAGCGGGTCAGACTAAACTGTCCAAACTGGTGATCCAAAGTATATTGTAATACATGATGGCCCCTGGTGAAATGGTCAACAATAGTGGTAAGCATCATTGTAATACACAGTATTATTAGTCATAATTTCTCACTGCAGATCGAATATATCCGATGCATATTCAACTTTGGATCTGGTGCTTCACCCGATGACATTTCGTCTCTCGTCAACAACTCTAACTTGAAGAAAGTAACATTGATATATCGGGGTGAAAATGATATGTTGAAAGGAGCAGAATTGCAGAAAGTCCAGAAGATTGTAAATGATCTCGATACTGAGTTTGAAGTTTTATACTGTGAGTCATTGTTTGGTTGCATCGTATCTTAGATCCGTTTTATTAGGTATATTAAATAAGCGCGATCACTTTGAATGAAATGGTCAATTCAGGTCCAATTCGGTACTAACGCTAGAAATCATGGGGCTTTAGCTTCATGCATGACATTGTGTCGTTATCAGGGTTATGAGATAACGCACGGTATTCATGAATTTTACTTTCATTCGATATCCCATACTTAATACGAATAATTGTAGTAGGGAATTCAGGCATGATCTCTCACACGTTGCTGATTGTGAGCTTGCATATCAATTTCAAAGCAAGGCATCGTTAAAGTGCGTCAAAATCTACTTTACTTGACAATGTCAAGTATGCAAAAATTTGTATTCACCATATAAAAATCGTTGACGTAGAGGCAGTCTACGAACAAAACTACTTGAGTAAGCGAAACAAGTATATAATAATAAGTACTACAGAAAAGCACAACTACTTTGCTGCTGATAATACCTTTACCTTTGAGGGATGTGATTAAGATTTATCGAGCTTGATAAGGGGACGATAAGTCAAAGAAACTTGTAAATCACTTCCATATACTTATATAACTATGGAACAAAATTTAATACTTCATCCAGATTATTTACGACATCAGGTGACCAAGCGAACTCCGATTGGTTTTGAGAGTTGCTAACACAAGTTCAGGAATGATTAGAGGTAGTCAAAGTAGTCGGAGTTAAGACTCATGGAGAACGATAAATAGCTCCGTAAGCTGCTGCCGATATACAAGTAGAAGTAGCAATTTCCAAGAAATGACAAATTGACTTGAGGTGGAAGTGGGAAATGTATTAGTCTGAAATGTAGTGAAATAAGTAGTTTCAAAAAGTAGATTTGGTCGAAGGGATGCATACTTTTAGCAGTTTATAGGAGATATCTACTTTCGAAATTGCAAGATATGTCTTCGCGGCTTATGCATAATGACTAATGACAGTGCAAGTGAGTGGAATCTTTGAAAATATGTTAATGCAGTCACCGTGATACATGGGTTATTAAAGGCGGCTCCCATAAGAATTTCACTGAAAACGACGACGAATACACAGCTAGGAACAACTTGATACTTTCAAAATCAATATTGTGTAATAAGTAAGTAGTTTTGACCAAAAACTGTGACAAGAAGTAGAAACAAAAGTAGTCTAAAATGACAACCCCTTGTTTAAGCGATGCAACTAGACAGCACTACTTGAGTAGTCTGATAAAGTAGAGCTACTCCGTTACTGACCATCTCTCTGCAGGATTCGTGGTTTTATGTCATACAGCATTCCACTTTTTATATTGGCGTTGATACGAGTCATTTCATCATTCATGTGCATTGTGCATTCTTTTTGGTAGAACTGAATTATAATCAACAACATTGCATTAATTCCGTTTTTGAACGTAAACTATAACAAATAATTTCACGATTTTACGAATCCACTCTATGCATCTCTGTGGTATTGAGGTCGCGAGTCATTTCTTTTGCCTGGCTTTAGATCAGTGGCTCCCAACCTTTTTCGACTCAACACCCCATTTTCAAGCACCAAACCGATCATCGCCCCCAAATTTTGTAAACTGAAAAATGGGCATACAAACTGCCCTATCGTCCCCTTCGTTATTTTCGCCCCCAGTTGTACCCTTTGTCCATTTTCGCCCGCCTATCGCCCCCTTCGTCGTTTTGACCCCCCTAGACCGCCAAATCGCTCACGTTGGGAACCACTGCTTTGGATAATGGTTTATGATTCATTCAAAGATGGATTTTCATTCGTACTTTGACATAGAATATCACGTAACTTTCATTTTCATGCGATTTTTTGATCAAGTTTCAGCCATTACCGGATTGGACGTGGATATGGACGCGAGACAAAATAAAATATGGATTTGTACTTGGATTTGAATGTATCATCAGGAATAGGATTCGGATTTAAAATAGTAGATAAGAGCAAGTCTGTACGCAGGGTTGTAACCAAGTCACAAGGCTCCGAGTCACAAGTCAATCTCACTTTTATATTTTTGACTCGAGTCAAGTCGAGTCATTTTCAATTCCCACCGAGTCAAGTCCGAGTCCAAGTCAGCGAACAGAGGATCGAGTCCGAGTCATGGTATTATGACTCGAGTCCGAGTCCAAGTCATTGTGTTGACTGCTCAGTTTCCAGGTTAAGTCTTCCTAAACCCACTTTTTTAACTCTGTTTGGTGATATTGAATGGTTCGCATTTATAATATATCAATTTTCTTCACTTTTAGCAGTTTCTGGTCTCATTTTCAAGCACCAGTACCAACAAACGAAATCCCAATAGTGTGTTGGCTTCGAAATTACAATGAAATGTCGGTCTTCGCTGTCTGAATCTCGAGTCAGTGACTTGCTTCGAGTCATGCGCAATGACTCGAGTCCAAGTCGAGTCAATACACAGATTGACTCGAGTCGAGTCGAGTCATTTCCGTATTTTGAGAAATTGAATCGAGTCGAGTCGAGTCATCCGAAAATCGTGACTCGAGTCTGACTCGAGTCGAGTCATGACTCGAGTCATTACAACCCTGTCTGTACGCTTACTTACCAAAACTAAGCCACTGTGTATTGTTGGTCACAATTCACTCATATTTTTGAATATTTCAAATCTCTTTGAGCCTGATGACTGTTTCAGATATTACCCAATAGGCTCAGCAACAGAGCGCAATTCATAGGATGCAGACATCTTTTGCTAACAAGCATTTTAAGCGATATAACTTATTTCCTATTTCAGTGTTCCGAGATACGGATGCATGGCAGGAACTCGACCGCAAGTTTTATGTTAGGTGAGTAGATGTTACGAAGTAGGACCGTTCTAAAATGAGAGTTGAGATTTGTCTTTTCATTACATCGTCGATCCATTCTCATAAACATTCAGTTTCAAACAACAGCTTAGAAATATTGAGACGCAAACTGTGCATTAATTAAATTAATATACAATATTAACTGATGTGTCCAATAGTGCCATCATAACGTTGACACGCGGTGCATCACACGTAGCTTTATGGAAAAAAGACTTTGTTTATTCTGCAAGAATATAATAGCGTTGTCATGCATCATTTCAGATCGAGTCGCAACATATTTTTCACATCACTCCTAGTTTTGCTGAAAAAATGAAAGTTGTCAAATAGAAGTAGAAGTAGTTTGAACTAATAACTACTTAAGTAAGTAGTGTAAGTGGGCAAAACGCACTTTTATACTTTGAAAAAGTGGAGTTAGTTGGTTACTGACCACCTCTGTCAATATATACTAAAGTTGATCTTCAGCATTATTGCGTCACTTCGATTCATGATCACTTGCTGCATTTAGACCACACAGATTTCATTTTATTGGGAGAAATATTTGTTGTATTATGAAACTGAGATTTAATGCGTCCGGATGTTTAGCTGCTGGGGGTGAAATAAATATAGTTATTGGTCGTAATATGCTGTCACATAATTTTTAAAGAGACTATCGAAATAGTCATTGACTAAACTCGAACAGAAGTTGGAATGATCCCGTTCATTTTTTGCTCTGGTGCATGTAGCAATCGTGTAAATGAAGTTTTATAAGTACTGGAGTATGTGCATTTCAAATATTATTACTGGGACTGGTTGTCGAATACTTTTCTTAGGTAATAGCATGTGACAACTTACAAATTTTTCGTAAACTTCGTCTCGAATGTGCTCAATAGTTGTGCTGCAAATCGAGAAGATATCAGATTAATTTCCAGTCAGACTCGGTCATCTAGAAGATTTCCTGCTTTTGCAAAATTGATTAGTAATATAATTACAGTTTAATTTCCTTTCAACCTACAATAGAATTAGAATTGACGCTACACAGTTATATCCAACTTATGGTAGAATTATAATTATCGCGTTACTTTTTTCAAAATAGATCAAAACTGTAGTTATAGCTAAACATTTTTCCAAATTAGATTGTAATTAAAATTGAATCCGCAAAAACTAGGTCATTAAATCCAGTTCCGTTACTATCAAATCATGGATCATTCTCATGAGCATGACCATAGCAAATGTCTCTCCAACAAGCTTGGCTCGTTTCGCACTATACAATTCTCTCAGTAATATTTACAGGAAAACCAGAGTTAGGGTTTGAATTAAAATGTGGAAATATAAATTTTTCACCAATTAGATTAGAATCAGTGAAGAGAATCATTTCACAAAATAGATTCAAGTCAGATTACCGGCATTTGCTCTAATTAGTCTAATTAGACAATTAGAATTATCTAATTATCCAATTCTGACAGAAGTACGCTTATCGTCACCAATATTTTAGGCTTTCCATAAAACAAGCTGATGAACTACTTTTCGAGTGTCATTGATACTCGATATTGTTAACAGCACCGCAATTTCTCTAATCGAAATGTTAACTGTCAACAAAGTCCTCAACAAGTACACCGTCCCAGCCAATACCGCTCCCGCGATACGATGTGTTGTCTGCAGGTTTATTTTCATGATATTCGTGTACTGACTAAATATGTTACCGTATATTAGATTGTGTGCCGATGATACGTGATAATCGTCTCGCGAAAATTTAAATGCCGAATCGTCCTGTAGATTCAATCCCTGCGATTCATCCGACTCTGATCCCAGGTACTCTACAGCAAGTCGAATTCTATTTTGTGCATTGTTATGACATACCCGTGCGAACAGTTAATTTTCTGCTCATTATCCGAATAGTTTGCTGACGTAATTGATTAACTGGGATAGTGATTTATTCAGAGGTATTTGTTTTTCAGGGAGTGGAAGAAAAGGCAGTAGATGCAACATTTTTACTCGTGTACAAGAGCCAATCGTCATCAACAAAATGGAGACGTGCAGAGCAGAATTACTGCTATTCCTTTTAGAATTCAAACTGACTATTTCATGTTCAATCGATGAAATTTCACGAAACTATTTCTAATATGCATTTTACAATTAAGTAACCAAAACAGTTGCATAAAGCTTCACAAATCGACGAAAACAATGGTAATGCCATATATGTCACGTCGAACCTACATATTTCCGAAGAGTAATGTTTTACGGCACAAATTACTGGTTGAATGGTTTTGAATGCGAAGGTTGTTTGACTACAGTAGAGTTCAAGCCGTCATCCTGTTGAATTGTTTGCTATTATAAGGATTTACTCGCAAGTTGGGTTCGACTCGCGGGATAAAATAAATATATAACATCGTCCTACACCTATAAAATAATTGATTATAATTAAAATTACATAAAAATCATAAATATGGAAAAATGAAAAAAATTGTTATATTCTTAGATGTGCACTGTGTACTGTGTACTGTCTTTACGTTTTGTGTGATGGATAATGATCGAAATTAAATACTTCAAAAAACCCAAAAAAATATGAAATTAAAAATTTTGTTGAAAATGAATGTAGTGTAGTATATGAAATCCATTGTAATGTCAAATATGTATGATTCTCCATGCTCCATCATGATCTAGTGATCTTTCTCTGTATCTTTAGTACTGTTGACTTCAGGAGAGTGTTGAAAGGTATACTTACCGAGTTTAAAACTTTCATTAGCAAGATATTTCATGACCTTGATATTATTCTCTAGAATGACGGTCGCTGTACTTCGAGCCAACGCTTTTTCTGACTTCTATGACCAATGACCAAGTTTTCTGCTACCTTGGTGTTTATAAATGCTTCGAGAATAATATAATTGGCTCATTTCTCTTGATGACCTCGTTTACTTTTGATATGTGATTAATTGATTCTCAATGACTTAAATACACCATAGTTAACAGTAAAAGAGGCAAATTGTTAATCAATAACAATCGAAATTTCAGATAATCTTATGGATGTGATTCAATGTTCCCTTTTTACTGAGATAATATGATTTGCTACTTGACATTCTATAAATTACGCTTACCGTCCATTGTGACTAACTTGCAATTATACTGACATTATCCGCAACTCATTATAACTCAAGAGTATTGTCAATGACTGCTAATCAGTATCTGCATCTTAGACTTAGAGAGTAGTGGCTGAAATTTCCGTGATTTTATGTTGTATTGGGCTGCGTTTTCATGTTATGAAATGTATAGAATCGATTTGAAATAAATATTAATCAGTTATTTGAGCCTTGCATTTACTTTGGTTTATTTAACGCGAACAATTTGACAAAAGATTGTATAGCAATCTGGATATATGCCAGACAATTGCTTCGTGTGTCAGAACTTAATTCGAATGAGAGGTAGGTAGCTACTTGGTGAAGATGTGAGAATATGTATCGTCATTTGTCGTTAAATGTTGGAATGTTAATAGGCATGCGTCGTAGGGTGGAGTGAAAATGACTTTTTTTCAAATCCTAAAAAGGGGGTTTTCAAGTTCCGAAAAATGACTTGAAACTTCAATAAAAATTGGTTTTAGGGGACTGCCTCCATTTTCCAGCCGGTATTACCCAATGTCTGTGCGAGAGGGGGTGAAATTGCCCATCTCGACAACCACTAGTCATGGGGTCATGAAAGCTGCCAAAACATGTTTCTATCAGTCTTAAGAAGAAAGTGTTCCCTATTGTGAACACAAAACGAGTTATAGCCGAATCACGCTAGATTTTTGAAGTCGGTAAATGGCGGGAGTAACTACGTTACATGCTAGTGTGATTTACACATGAACAGCTAAATAAATCAAACTCGTTATGTAAAACAGAATTTGACTTCTTTTGAAGTGTCAAAAAAAATCGCCCTAGTAATGAATTAGAATCATATCTAGTACTTTGAAATTTCAACTTGACTTGACTTGACTCGGCTGACCTCCAAAAATCGAGTGACTTGACTTGACTCGAGTCAAAATGTGCAATGATTCGAGATGACTTGTGATTCGAAGTGCAGTGATAACGCTGTGATCACTCGCCCATGATATTTCACTATGTCTCGAATAAGAAACTACTTCTCGTTGTGATTACTCGAGAGTCGAGACTTCTATATAAGTGTAGGTAACACGTGTTAGAGATTACCTTTATTATGATTGAGACTCTATACGCTACTACTGCATCAACGTCGAATAAACCATTGTATTGAGCAAATATCTGGTACGAAGAACTTCACCCAAGGCAACAGCTTCTCGAGATAAGTATTGTATAGCCGAGCACCAAGACGATTGGTTAGCTGTACTTTTATACAGATCATCAGAGACAATAAGCTCTAATTGCTGCATGGGCCCTGAGAAAGTCGTTCGGGTATACAACTTCAATACTGAGACTGACGTTTTTGCTATCGACGACAAGGACATTCTTCACGGACGAACACGGTACACGTTTTTAATTGTCAATTTCTGTTGAAAACGATCATGACAGCTGACCCTATTGAATTGTGTATGTGTTAGTGATTTTTGAAGTGTTATTGTTGTTTTGTCGTAACATATTCGATATTTGTCATAGACAAGTGTTTACTAAAGTGTCTAAATGGCGAGTAAAACTATGCAACCAGCGGAGATGGTACTAGACTCTGAAATCGGTCACGCTAAAGATGTTAAGCACGAAGTAGCTTTACTCGGTATTGCCGATGAAAGAATTGGGCACGCTTTCACTATCAGCTTTGCTATAAACGAGCCTACGTATTTAGGCGAAGCAAAAATTAATCTAATTGCTAAAATTGGTCAAAATAACGCGGCCAATTTCTCCGGACAGCCGGGGCTATCAGCGCACATTGCGAAAAATTCGACTATCGTCGACCCGCAAGAATCAAATCGCCTTTCCGTTCAAAATTGTGTCGCGCCGTCAGTAAATGATAGCTCAGCTTTTCTGAGACAATATATGACTGACGCGCAAAGGCAAATGACTTTGGTTGTTGACAAAATGAAGCGCATTACATACTACATGTACTACATATTATATACTATCATACGGGAACTGTTGACCTTTGTCCAGCGTGCCGACGCTGGTTTTCCTGAGAGGAATAAATATGCGAGCGCAATACATTTGAATACCGCTCGCCGTACGACTAATCTATGATTTCCAACCAAAATATTACGCTAAGATATGGTCGAATGTGAATCAGGTCTTAGGTATCTTTTGCTTGAATTCGTTAATATGGGATTTATCTTGTGCACAGATCAAATTAACTTATCCCTCAATCGTTGAATTCGTTAAGCACTATATCTTATGGGATTACCATACGCTAAGAATGGAATTATGTCCCACATTTACTGAGAAAATATCACCGATTTATGCAATTACACGGCAACTCCCATTGTATATTGAATTGGGATGCGAGAAATCGGGGGCTGGCATTCGTTCGACCCGGGTGCGTGTAGAGGCGGGATGAAGAAGTTCAGAGCATAACGCTTCCTGGTCCGAATAAACCTGCAGATTGAACGGACCGGGGCTAAGGCGGGCCTCTTTGCGATCATTCCTGTGTCTATACGATAGAACCTTTGACCAGTACCGCAGTCTCGTGTCGGATTTATATCCATTGAATGTAATGTCGAGCGGCATCCTTTATGCCTACAACGCATTTTTATCAACCTTCATAGCTTAATGGCCTCCGCTAAGTTAAGGTGTTATCGGTGACTTTAAATATTATTAACATTACGGCCGTGATGTTCTTATCTCAGCTCTAGACCTATTATAAAATTCGCTATTTAATATGTCATATCTTGTTCAGTCGAATAATAACTGAACAGCGTACATTGGTTTGGATTCATAGATAACGGACCGTGAATATTACGAAATACTCTAGTTCGGAAATTTATTTTTGATGCGTTAACGGAAACCTTATCACAAAACGCTATGTGGTTTTCAGCTTTCGATTATATCGCCACGTGCACGTGCATGTTCCGCTGATTCTAACACAACGGTTTCTTAAATTTCGTAACGCTTTAGCAAGGAAGTGTAATTTTGCAATACAAATTTCTTGTTCAGCATATAATCGCCTGAAATCATCATTCGGTTCCACCATTATTATCTAACCGAAATTATGCTAATTTGCCCGAATATTGTACTTTTACCGATCGTCCATAATGACGCATCTTTCATTCAAAGAACCCATTCGTAACTCCACATTGAGTAATGGTAGTCTGACGGCATTTCAAAAAGGGATTTCATAGGCCTTTCAGCTTTCATATATTTACAGACACATAACAGCCCTCTCACTCCTCTGTATATGATAACATCATGCCATGATCAATGTGAGTTTGACTGATATTGTAATTACTCACTTACATTTCTAATAAATCCTTCATTTGTTTTCGATTACGCGCCAGACCTTGTGCACAGAGCATCTATTCCGCCACTCCTAAACGCTATCTGGTTTGCTTGTTGGCCTGACGTAATAGGGCATGACTCCCTGTTTGAATTTTTTTTCTACAATTTGCTCCACATGTTACACATCAATGTATAAGCGTGCAAGATTGAAATATGACACGCCTTCGGGACTATTTGTAATTACCGAGGCCGTGCTTTGTAGCCAGAGGTGGTCAGTAACGAGTACTTCTACTTTTTTCGATTTACTCGAATCGTTTTCCTCTACTTCTGATACTTACTCACGTACATCTGATTTTCGCTACTTCTATTTCATAATACTTTGTGATCTACTTACTTACTTTTCGCTATTTTCAGTTTGTCAAGTAGAAGTAGTTTAATCCTTCAATCAGGAAGATAGCCTGAGAAATTCCGGGGATGTTTTCACGAAGTATCAACACTTAATTTTCATACAAGTTGAGTAAAGCACCGCGTTGTCGCACTTCGCCCCGCTCGTCATAACGTTTGAAACGGATGTTTCGCAATCTAGCATTTACTTATCATATTGTAATCTAGCAGTCCATGTCGTGTTCTAATCTGGAAAAGTGGACTTTGATTTTTTTTAGTTTTAGAGATGTTTTAGCATACCAACCTTCGAAACTTTCCGGACTAAAAACGCTTTTAGAAGTAGCATTTAATATTTCATTTTCAATCCCCAGTATCATATACTTTGAGTTCTAATTAACATCAGTTCTTTTGTCTGGATAACATACATGTTGAAGTAGTAAAGCAAGTGTAGTAATGCCTTTAATTTCCGGAAATAAAGCTACACAATATGGCATTTTTACGGTCCACTATATTTTTTTATTAACGTTTACGGATCGCACAAAGTGTTTAAAGCGTATCCAATACAGCTTCTCCGTATTGCTCTTCGACTAAAACCGCAGGCCTTATAATATGGGGGATAATGTCATACCATGATGTTTTCTAAAACGTGCTGTTCGAGTAAACATAGGATTAGTATCGCATTTACATATCAATACTATGATTTCAATCCCATGATGCTGACGAATGCCTGTGCTGTCAAAAATTGGATACCTCCTGGTATGCATCAATATGAATCAAGCTCGGTACCTTCCACATAGCTCGATTTACACGTTTTGAGAATCCATGTGAGCGAATTACGATCGTTTTCACAACTACTTATTTACTTGAGTAGATTTAAAGTCAGTCAATTCTACTTCTACTTCAAGTAGTTTTAAGTTGCTTATGGAAGAAGTACTTCTACTCGTACTTGGGTTGATTTTTTTCGTCGCTACTTCTACTTCTACTGAGTAACTTTCTTGACTACTTTTACCACCTCTGTTTGTAGCATGATTTAGCTTTGCTATCTGTTTTTTAATAATAATTTCATTATTCAGCTATATTTCATTCATAACTTACTAACGCTACCCTACTTTTATATTTCACGGCATCGCGTGCGTACATGTAGCATTACTGAGCGTTATCCCGTACTTCAACCACATGTTGCAATTGCTGAGATAATTACTCCGCATAAAGACGACTATCAGAAAAACGTGTATTTCCACATTGTTAAGCCCTTGAAACGCCCATTAAATTTCAGTTTCGATATAAATTTCAATAAACAACCATTGAGTGAGCAGGCTTATAATGTATCTTTCAAGTTTGTAACATATTTACGTACTTTAACAGTCTTATAATGACTCGATTAACAATTAATATCAATTCTGTACAACGCCATAACGCGTTGTTTTATCATTTCTATCGAGTTGATTGACTTATTGTGATGAGTTGTTTGGAATTCACGTTACAAAACTCAGCAGTACCTATCAATCGCACATCCGCTGTCAAGATTACGCAAATCATTACCCCGGCTGCACCGAGAATTTATTACTTGGATCGCAATTTAACAGACATGTTTTGACTTACATTAGGAGTTCGCTAGTTACCAGACTTCCTGTCCATATTGCATTTTCTTTCGCCACGTGCAAAATATTTTTCGCGCGTCTGCTCCCTACATTTTTTTTCCGCAGTCGCCAGTGATTGACCCCTTGCTTGCAACGCTGTATGGGAACAGCGTGCCTTATTGTTTTTAAAATTGTTTCTGATATTGCTAACACCGTACTACTTAGGTACGCCTTCTCAGACTGGTTGCTTAGGGTTAGAATTTGTATTTTATTTCATGCTTGGATTCATTATTTTGTGCTAGTTATAATCGTGCTAGTATATTCCCTTTCTGCGTCATGCTGTCGTGAGGTTTTTACAGAATTGACGAAAATATACGTGTCCGTCGTCCACACTTCCGCGTTCCGGCGTACGCTTCTACTCATGTGTGCAAATTCATCGAAACGATTTCGATCAGCTCAAAAACAACGATCTGGCAATAATATACTTCGGGACGATTCTGACACCAAGTGCCGTCTCACATCAACAGTCGCACAGCAACAGTTCGCCGCTATTCCACCGGTGTAACTGTACCAATATACCGCGAACGATCGATTTAACCGACCGACGATATCCCAATTTTGCGATCATTGGAAGACTCGACAGCGCCAACACGCGTACGTAGCCACGTCGAATCTGCAACCCCGCACAGCGTCTAAGTGAGCTCTATATACGCTGAAGTCTGTGTCAATCAGACAAAGGATGAATCGCAGACGAAAATTACGCAGTTCTTACAAACCGAGACGATGCCAGACCCCACAGGAAACCTGCATGTGCACGACAGTGCAGGCACACTGGAATTGAGTAACAAGTTGTACGCCGGAAACATCGAGATATGTTGATATCTCTATGGTACATTATCGATCGAGATTTTGTACGAATTTCACTGACCAGGAACACACTGGTGCATATGGGCCACGGCCCGAAACTGAAGTTTACGCGGACTTGAGTATGTTGGTTACTCTAAGTCACAATATCGACCGAGATATTGCAATGTTTGAACTGGCCACTATTGTATATATACCGGTCACACACTGAAGTTAATTTTGCCTTCACGTGAACAGCGGCGGTACCACTCATGATGATTTGGGCTGTCACGTGGATGAATTTGTATTTGTTTATGCTTACTTTTTGCTTAGGATTAAATTGTTTTGTGTTATTCCATTTCGGGTAACTTGTATATTAGAAATGCAGTATAAAACCTTACTCTTGCAACTTCTCATACTTAAGCTGAAACTGTACAGGCCTAATTCATTGTAGTTGTTGACAACATTTCATGTAATTACTAAATGGTCGTTGAAATTAAGTCCTTACTCGTAGTTGTGACTAACCGATTTTTTTTTAATGGGGACGGGGTGACCTTTCTGTACCAAAACTTGTATTCGACATAGTAAATCGATTTTGTCATTCATGGTCGTATAATCTAATTGGCTTTTCCCTTAATTATTCCTAATTAATTCCCTTTTCAAGTAGAGATAATGCAGTGATAACGCTGTGATCACTCGCCCATGATATTTCACTATGTCTCGAATAAGAAACTACTTCTCGTTGTGATTACTCGAGAGTCGAGACTTCTATATAAGTGTAGGTAACACGTGTTAGAGATTACCTTTATTATGATTGAGACTCTATACGCTACTACTGCATCAACGTCGAATAAACCATTGTATTGAGCAAATATCTGGTACGAAGAACTTCACCCAAGGCAACAGCTTCTCGAGATAAGTATTGTATAGCCGAGCACCAAGACGATTGGTTAGCTGTACTTTTATACAGATCATCAGAGACAATAAGCTCTAATTGCTGCAGAAGGCAGTGACTAAATCCCAACACTTCCACGAACATTAGCAGTCTTCACTAAGGGTTTTTGCATATGACATGCAATCAGAGTTCAAAAAACTAGTATTGAGTGACCATAGATGTCTAATTGACTTCAATAGCTGTTGTAAATAAATTCATGAAATACTCTTTTTGATCTCAATGCTTTAAACTTGAAGTTTACATCAATCAATCAGGTTTATTAATATTTTCATCGTTTCAAAACATCACAAGACTGCGATACAATGCGAAGATAGAAAGGTGTCGAAACAACTTGAAGCAGCCATTAAGATCAGTCACCAACCTTAGCCTAGGCGAAATAAATAAGAGGCATGGACACTGACTGAAAAGTAATGCAGAGAATATAAGACGCAAGCGACAAAATGAGGTGGCATGTGGCGAAGGGCGAGGTCGATGTTAGGTCGTGGTCCGGTAATCCCGAAGACTGGCTAGTATTGATTTAGGAGAAATTGCTTGTATTTCGACTTGAATGCGGACATGCTCGACGACTGTCGGATAGCTGGTGTTAAACACAATTGATTCCTTGTAGCGGTGGATAAATACGCGATTAAGGTATAATATATAATTGTATATATTCTGTAACCTTGCCCGCCAAGTGCCTAATTTTCCCATATGCAGCTCACTGACCGGACAAGTTGCCCGCCCCTGGCATAGGGCAAAGTGCAAAACGAGATATACAGTGGTTACTAGGCAAGCGGTCTCCTCGGCTTCCAAGGACGTCATGCATCGATGGCTCCTAACTATTCTAGCAGTATAGTTTTTTTAAATGCTTATATTACGAACCCTATTCGAGTGTGCGCTTTATCGACTAATCCGATGATAACGACATGTACAGGAGAATAAAATTAGGAGAGATGACAAACCAAATATGTTATGAAGGAAATGTAATATCGAACTGCATGATGTTATCGATTTAACTCCTTTCATTCTTCCGCGTGGTGGAGCTAATGTCTCACGTGCATGAATGGCTCTGAGTCAAAACATGGAGTGAAATCAGCTGATTGAGTTTACTAATATCAGTTTTAATTCGATCGGACGTTTGAGATATAGCTAATATGTTTCAGAGTACAGGCTGATTCACTTATATTACTCGGTAAAGCGTTTATTGATTGTAGACCAGTGCTTTATTGGCATACCGTTTCGCGCTTCTACTATGCTCACATACAATAGTACAGTCTTGGTATATCGATAGGAATAGAGGTTACCAACTCGAAATTGTGATGGCCTCTGGCTGCATCTGTTTGTTACGAAAGGTTTGGTGTGATGTGAAATCTTTGGAAATGGTAACATGGCTTGATAGTCAATACCGGTAACCCCGGACTCTGAAAATCGCTCTCGCCAAGGAAGAAGTGTTTATGCCCAAAAATGGAATCCTGATACGTTTAGAGTAATATGTTTGGTGTGCCAAGACAGTTCTCAGCGTCTTGCTTCACACCTGTGTGTATTCAGTAGACTCTTTAGTCCGTACGAGACACCGATAACATATTGGCTTACAGCTTCTATCAAACATGATTTGCGAGTTTCCATGGAGTATCGATCGTTCGTTCCTGCCTCACTTGAGAATGCAATTACTGAATGTAAAATGATGCTGCAAGTCTGATTAAGCTGAACCTTAAGCCATGATCAAGCCAGCTTACTGGATTGTTTGTGACTGCTGTATATAGGTAGGCTAATTCTATGTGAAATGAACCAAAAAGAAATTCGGTCTCCATCAAGTTGCAGATTTTGCTGAAATTCGACTCATCACCTTGTAAAATGCTATAGCTGAGCTACCGGTATCCATTTTGAATGAAGTTTTCAAGTTATCGCGTGATGAAAACAAGCTTTCTGCTCATTTAACCGTGAAATCCAAGTGCTGTTTTTATGGAGATCTGAACTTTTTTCTCTATAAATGAGCTAATTATACCTGAGAATGTTGGCATGTTGTATAAATTGGTGAATTCACCAAGCTAGTGAGAAAATATTCATCTTTGGTGCCCTGCCAAGAATGTAGCTGAAGGTGAAGCCCATGGAAATCGCTGCGTGTAAAAATATTTCATAACTCTCCCTATCATTTCTGTTTGCCTGAATATTTTGGTAAATAGTGCCGTATAATACCTGCTGCATAGAATCTTTAGGAAAGGAATTTTTATGTAATATTTACTTACGAACTTGGACTACAGGGAATATTTCAGATTATAAAAATGTTGTGATTTAGCTGAAAATTATGCTCCATATTCTAGTTACAGAATTTTGGCATCTAACTCATTACTTAAGTACATGCTCCATGTTGCAACAGAATTCATGTGACAACCTTCACAAAACTTTTGAAGTAGGCCTACGATATAGACAGAAAGAAGAGGGAGACATCAGGGGCTGTGTACCTGAAATTATTACCTCAACTCTTGCATGATAAAATCAATCAACTTATGTAACATAACAACAAGAACAACTATTTATTGCCAAAGTATCTCATTTACAGACAATTTCAAATCAGCTTGAAAAACTTTCATTTCAAGGTTAAATAAGCAGAAAAAGCTTTTTTTAATGGGATAACCTGATAACGCTCATGTTGGCATACCGGTAATTCCGTTAAAATAAATTGCTTTTTAATCATATCAACTCATACTTCATAATGTCTTGATCCAAATATTTGCAAAATCTGAAACTTTATTGATACCCAATCTAATTTTTGTTTGATCTGAAATTGAATTACAGATTGGAGTCGGAAGTATCTATGTATGAAGTTGATTTAGACTAGGTCTATTAGTCTACCAATTACATATTATTAGGCAAAACATGTCAGTCATATTTCTCTCCCAAACCAGCTTTCATATAACAAGCTGCTTCCAACTTTTATGTAGACAGAATAGCGCTTAAAATATTCCAAGTTTGTGTCACGCTTGATGGATATTGAAAGGGGTAGGCTATTAAGACTGATATTGACCCCTGACTCCATTTGTTTGTTGAAAATTTTCCCTCCAATATCAAGAGTTTCTTGTATTCTGTTATTAAAAGCCATCATCCGCTCTTAACTACTTTAATACCGGTACACTGTTTTATGACCGTACTGTAACAGGGAATATATAAAACTACGGTACCGGTAATTAAACTTCATCGTTGAGTGAGCACAAAATGGTTTCAGTGCATGAATATTGAAAAAAACATGTTTTCTACCCTCAGTGTTAGATACCAGATTCACTCCTAAAATGACATGAAAATCTGAGACCTAGTGGGTCACTGTGTTGTTGACTTGAAATGGAATTACCGATGGACGATGATGCTGGAGGCAAAATCATGCAGGAAAAAGGTTTGCTCGTAATTACTAGACTTACATGAGTGAAGACATAGTGCATGAGTGATTCTATTCTGAATTAGGCTTCACGTCGAGTATTTGATATATGATATATGTGATTATAATCACTCATGATGATGATATAAGTATATGGGAGACCCAAAAGCTTGAGTATGTAGCCTACTTTTCATGCAACTACGAAACATAAGGCCGGCTCTTCACCACATAATGATGATTTGGTATTTTTCGAAAATACTTCATTTGGCTTTGCGATCACAGCTACACAGAAATGTCATTGACGCTAACGTGCATAGCTTTGTACAATATTTTTCGTATGTTGGGATACAACTAATCGAGGTTTCAGAAAGTTGATGTACAATTATAACTTTTCGATAGAAATGGGCGTAAAGTTTCATTAGTCCAAAAAATCGCCTATCACTGATCGACTCGAATCATTACGGTACGGTACTTGATTCAGATTTGAGTACCGGTGCGCAAATCATTGTACAACAAATTATTTTCTGAAATGCGCAACTGAAACTCTTCACTTTCCGAAATCCGCAACTAGAACCAGAATTACTAAATAATCAGTGGTTAGTTGATCACCCACTAACTGGATGATAGTTTGCACAAGTCTGTCTGTCAACATATGTGTGACTTCATGACTACCGCTGTAGGGCAACAACCTGGAAGGGAATGAGATTCGGGTTGATCAATCTGTGAGCAGACAAGGAAATGAAGGGATGAGAAAGATGGCAAGAGGGATTTTATCTCGGCAGGAAAGGTCTCTTATGACCAGGTATGTAAGGTCTATTATTCAGCAAAAACATCGTCAGTATCGTGGAGCTGACCTACTCTAGACCACCGGTCGGTCAGACTTGAAAAACTAGAAATTTTTTGACTTTTCCAATTTAGATTAGAATTAGATGACTGGCATTTCGATCTAATTTAGTGAAATTAGACGACTAGAATTATCGAGTTGTCCAAGTCTGCGGTCGGCAACCTCTTTAGAGGTGACCCCAATTGAAACAATAAAACCAGCCTTTACATGCATATTGTTTTCCAATATGCAAAACATGTTTAGGTATTGCTGAAGCATCAGTTGTTGAAAAATGTTGTCGTACAAAAATATTAAAAAATTATTGTTTTCAAGGGTCACTTCGCTCCAAAAATGAAGTGATATCAAATTAAAGATAATATCTGATATCAAATTAAAGATAATATCATGAATTTTTTTTGGTTTTAATAGCTATTTTCTTCAGAAAACTGCTGTATTGGAACTGCAAAGTCATGAATTTTTAGTAACGCCATGTTCCACTCTAGTTGCCTCTATGCTGTGCAAAGCTATTCATTTGCGTCTGGAACAACTATAGTGCAGTATCATGTAGTTGCTGAATCATGGGTGAATGGTGCAAAATAGGCCATGTCCATCTCTTCCGCCAGACCACTACGACAGGCTGTGCAGTAGGGCTGTTCAAAAAAACTTTTTTTGAATCGATGCACACGAAATTTGAATTCATTCCAACCGGTAAGGGCGTAATTCGTACAGTGTGAAAACTTAAAATTTACCTAAAAATGCCATAAAAAATAATTTTCAAATTTTTCTGTCAACCTCGGGAAATTGTTGCGCTGTCTTCAAAAACGATCCAAAACAAATTTGACTCGATTCCAACTAGTAGAAGCAGAGTTATTTGAGTTTTTCGTTGATAATTCTTGGATTATCCAACGATCAAGGATAATCCCAGAATTATCAAAGAAAAACTCAAATGTCCCCACTTTTACTGGTTGGAATTGAGTCAAATTTGTTTTGGATCGTTTTTGAAGACAGCGCAGCAATTTCTTGGGGTTGACCAAAAATTAGAATTTTTTTTTTGCATTTTTGGGTATATTCAAACTGTACAAAGTCCGCGCTTACCGGTTGGAATGAATTCCAATTTCGTGTGCATCGTTTTTTAAGTCAAACTAATGATTTAATGATGTAGCCATCAAGATTCAGAAATTTTTTTTTTTTTCGAACAACCCTACTGTTCTACTCTGTTCTGTTCGATTAGGGTAGTTGTCTCTTGTACATGCCACAGAAAGCTGATCAATAAACTAGAAAACAATTATTGCCTAATTGTGCACATTCATTGAAATGTGGGATATCCAAAAGAGCAAGAGATGATGCAGAATCACAGATCAGTCCAGTAGAGGTAGGCTGTGATGCAGGAAGCATAGTTTCACTGCATGCTCACCCAGTTCAACTTGTCCTGCAAGGGCAATCTGTCACGCAGCCCCCTTTGTGTCGTCGATTTCCTGAGACTGAGAACTCGGAGCGATGTTCCGAACATTGGCCTCGATCATCGGCTAGGTCGATATCGGTCCACCTCTACTACTTGCTGTAACTAAAGTGAACGTAGAACAAGACCATAAAACTATTAGGCGATTTCCACTATTGAATTGAAACAGTGATGGATATGTTGGGTCATGGCGATGCCAAATACCAAAAATATCAAATAAATAAATATCAGAAATTTGAATTCAATGCGAAACTTGATGGTTTCTTTTTGATATCAAGTGTGTTGTAGGATGATAAGATCTCAGATGCATGAACATTATTTTCCTGCTTGTATTCATATGTTTCAAATTCAATACGTTGCTGTCACATTTATGACATCTTCTATTCAGATCGCCATTGGCATGTCCCGAAGCGATGTGCTCTCGTCCGATTCATGACCTCACCTTCGACAAAGTTTCAAATTGTATCGACTCGCTGAATGGTAAGGAAAATGCAAATGCAATCAGAATGCTGGCAATCCCAACGGAGAATTTGATGTCGTGTATGGTTTTGACTAGGCTTATTTTTAACCTAAAAATGAACGATTTTGACGTAAAAATCAATATTTTGACATTTTTTACCGATTTAAAAAAAATAATGTATACAAATGAGGTGTTTTCCCACATAACGCTATAATTGTCTTCATTTCCGGTTGGAACTGTCTTTCCTTACGAAGTAGTATGGCCTGAAAAAAACTTTTTTGCATCGATAACTGAAAATTTTTCCAACTTTATTTTAACAAAATCTGGTCCTATGAAGAATGGCAGAAGTTACACCACGGATTATGGTAGAAATAATTAAAATGTTTAGTGGCACAACACTTCTTGATATAAGAACCTTGCAATGTCCACGCAGTGTAGCTTCAGTTGGGATATTGCGGTACGTTGAGCACCATGTTGACCTATTTGTTTCATTTGAATGTTTACGATTCACAATAAGCAGACCATGGACCGTCTACAACTGCAGGCCTATAAAGTAGGCTACAAGCGGTGAAATGTCAAATGACAAGTTCACAGACACTGCAAAATATACAAAATGAGCGAAACGCAGGTTGCAAAAAAGTTATTACTTTGTAAACAATTTAGACAATTTTTGGCCTAACGCTACAATTTTGACATAATTTTGACTTCTCCAAGTTTAAATATTTTGAAAAAGTGTCAATTTTTTCGAGTAGAGTTATTTGAAAAAATTACTCGAGTCAAGTCGAGTCACCGGTAAATCGAGTCATAGCAACCCAGCGTGAAGCTAGGTAGCCACCTCCGATTAACACTTGTAGAAAAGTGCGATGCCGACTACATGACCACCTGTGATTTTTCTGTGTAGAAACGCAAGCCCCTGAAGGCCTCAACGCGACAGAATGGAAGAAACGTGTGAAGATTGAAAATGCAAATCGGGCCAAACTGAAAAATGCAGGCGTACAACTCGATTATGTGCTGACAATCTTACTAGAAGTGTCAAAAGCTGAAGGTATGTCATAACCACAACTATTAGCATACTTTCTCATCAAGCTAACTTGCAGCAGGGGTTTCTAACCGGGGTTCACACGATAACTGGGTTTTCTCAGCCAGATTGAGACAACTAGATCATTTTCAAATTCAAATTAGATTGGAATTATAATGATAGCTAAAAGCTACAGTTTTTTTTTGTACAAATTGTACTACATTTAGAATTATAATTAGACTGTTTTTTTCAAATTAGATCAGAATCACAGTTAAAGCTACACAATTCTTCAAAATTAGATTCAAATATTTAATTTATTAGGTCAAATTGAAAAAAAAAATCAAATTGTTACTGTCAACCCCATGATATTGTTGAGCTGTCTTCAAAAGCGATGCAAAACAAATTTCAGTCAATTCCAACTAGTAGAAGAGGAGTTATTGCAGTCGGAAATTTGGATATGAATAATTGTTGTCGTATTCACGGTGGGCAGGTTATTAATTTTTTCATATCCTAATTTTTCGACTGCAATAACTCCGCTTCCATTGGTTCGAATTGACCAAATTTGTTTGGCAGCGTTTCTGTCGAAAAACTATAAATTTCATGGGGTGATCAGCAGAGTTGTAATGACTCGAGTCATGACTCGACTCGAGTCCGACTCGACTCACGATTTTCTGATGACTCGACTTGACTCGAGTCATTTATTCAAAATACGGAAATGACTCGACTCAAGTCATTCTGCGTACTGACTCGACTTGGACTCAGACGGCCAAGGCCGATAATTCATTGTAATTCTGAAGCCAACACACTATTGGGATGTCGTCTGTTGGTACTGGTACTTGAAAATGCGACCATAAACTGCTGAAAGTGAGGAAAATTGGCATATTATAAATGCGAACCATTCGATATCACCAAACAGAGCTATAAAAAGTGGGTTTACCAAGACTTAAACTGGAAACTGAGCAGTCAACACAATGACTTGGACTAGGACTCGAGTCATAATTCCATGACTCGGACTCGGCACTCTGCTCGCTGACTTGGACTCGGACTTGACTCGGTGGTGAATTGAAATGACTCGACTTGACTCGAGTCAAAACTATAAAAGTGAGATTGACTTGTGACTCGGAGCCTTGTGACTTGGTTACAACCCTGGTGATCAGAACATATGTAAAAAAAAATTATTTAATTTTTATATATTAGGCTATATCCAAATCTTTCATCTCTTGTAGCAACGCGGCTACTGATTGGTATTAAACCAAGTTTGGTGTAGTGAGTTTTTATAGCCAAACTAACAACTTTATCATGTAGTCAGTTGAATTTGCAAAAAAATAATTTAAGACTCCTTATACGCTGTATAACTCGTGTTTTTCTGCATGTATTTGTGTATTTGAATACGTCGCTGTCACATTTTCCATATATATTGTTTAGTTCGTCAGCAATTCTGCCATAGCCCATCAGCCACTCCAAGAGATGTGCTCACTTCCAATCCAAGACCCCGGAAGAAACGACAAATTGTATCGGCGAGCTGAATGGCGAGGAAACGTATGTATATTAGTGAGGAGCGGATCGACAAATTCTCTGGTCCGGCTCCGATCCGGTTTGTCAATTCTCTGGTCCGGCTCCGGCCGTATCAGGAGAAACTACTGATCCGGCTCCGGCCAAAAATTAAAAAGTCCTGCTGGAAATCCGACCTAACACGGTACGTTGGTTCCATGAATTCAAAAATACAGCTCCTTTCTTTTCGCACTGGCTTGGCGGTTACTTGCGTGTTGTTAGTTGGTAGTTATTTACTTACAAACGTCATGCTAATCCATAGAGATTCTGGCCTTATCAAAGAAGTACTGATCCGGCTCCGATACGGTCCAACCAAAATTCAAAAAAATCCGGCCGGATATCCAACCCGGCTCCGATCCATGCTCCGCACTAATGTATATGCGTCCGTGCTAAGTGGTACTTTCAATCCACTGTTACGGCGCTGCAACAAGACCTTTACTAACTATTGGATTTGCAAAATCTGTACGGTACTCATTTTCCAAAATTCACAACCACAACTAGACTATATTTTATAGAACTAGCTATCTTTGATAACTTGAAACCAACTAACTAAAACAGAGCTGACTAATAATGGATAATACGAATTACTGAATCACAAACAACCTAAGAAGTATTGGAGCTAGATTCGGCATTACAAAAGGCCAGGATGTCGAGCTTGCGATGAAAGGGGTTCCGTGAATCAAAACCCACCATCAGGCTTAACCACTGTTAGTAGTAATGAATCTTAACTAGCGATGCAAGAACAACGCACAATAGAACACCGATATCACGATTCACAGAACGGTGACACGTGTTTTATAGTTTCGCAACTAACTTATTCCGTAATGCAACTAGACCTACTCGCATTAAAAAAATTGTAACTAGAACTAGAACTACGGGATAACCAGTAGTTAATGACCGTCGACTGACTAGATTCGTAGTATGTATAAATCCGGCTGTAACTGTGTGTTTGGGTATTGTTTCAGGGCAAGATCATGAACGGGAGTGAGATTCAAAGCTATCAATGTGCTTCAACAGAAGAAACTAAAGAATCAAAAGGAGGACAAGAGTAATTTGTGTCTCGACCTCCTATGACCAGGTACGTGAGAGCCAATATTCAATATTCAGCACAAACTTGTCGGTATTGTGGTGCTGACGTGCTGTGTTTATGTATTGTACAGACTTCGGGATTGTGTGTTGGTATGTGAGTGAGTGTTAAATTCACAATTCACAAGGTTGAGTAAGTAGACGTAGTCATTGAAGCTGTAGTCTGATCTTGCGGTCATTCCAAAACAGAACGTATCATTTTCAAATCTTGTGACGTTGAAGTTCCTAATCATTTAGTGACAACCATACAGGCTCCGAGTCGCAAGTCAATCGTACTTTTATAGTTTCAACTCGAGTCAAGTCGAGTCATTTTTAATTCACCATCGAGTCATTCCGAGTCCAAGTCAGCGAGCAGAGAATGAAGTCCAAGTCATGATATTATGACTCGAGTACGAGTCGAAGTCATTGCGTTGACTGCTCAGTTTCGATTTAGTCTTGTTAAAACTACTTTTTGTAACGATATCTGGCGATATTGAATGGTTAACATTTATAACACATAAACTGATTTTCGCATTTTGAACAGTCTCAGATTGCATTTTCAAGTACCAGCAGCAATTGATGAAATACCAACACTGTGGTTACTTCACTATTCTTCGAAGTTGCAATGGTATGTTGGTCTTGGCCGTTTCAGACTCGAGTCATATCACTTGGTCAGAGTCATGCGCAATGACTCGCGTTCAAACTGAGTCATTATACAGATTGACTATAGTAAAGTCTGGTCAATTTCGACAACTAGAGGGTGCACGAGCCCAAAATTATTATAGATTATTTTTTATTTATTTGGCACCACATATCAAGTGTCCGTTTTAAAATTCAAAATTTTCCATTTTTCACTCCACCCTCGTAGCCAGTCCTAGTTCTAGCTACGGATTTTGAAAAGATCGCAGTTCCGGTTTTAACTCGAGCTGCTATTTTTCAAAAATTGAGTGATTATACTTCTATTTCTAGTTACTTGTTTTGAAAACTTGAGTAGTTTCAGTTCTAATTGCTAGTTTTGAAAAATAAGTAGTTCTAGTTCTAGTGACGGATTTTTAAAATAGCGTAGTTCCAACTCAAGTTGCTAATTGCTAAAAATTGAGTAATTAAGTTTCTATTTCTAGAAGCGAATTTTGAAAAATGAGTAATTCTAGTTACTAGTTTAGAAAATCAGTAGTTATAGTTGCTTGTTTTAAAAATTAAGTAGTTCCCCGTCCAATGGTTGGTTGAGTATGGTGTGCTAGTCTGCCCCCTGCAATTGTGTGTTGAATTAGAGCCTGACTATTACCGGATATCTCATGAACTACCCATCAAACCGATATCTAAACCTTTGCTGATCATTCCGATGTAGCCGCCGATGCTCAAAATGTATTTCATCTCGCTTCAAGCACACACATTCATTGCTAAGCCTGGACGTGAAATAAACTAGAAAACCAAATCAGGTCCTCTGCAAGCAGTGGTGGTCCGTAATGAAGTCATTTAAATTTTTTTAAAGGAATTTAATCTCAAATAAGTTTGGCATACTAGTACTAATTACCGTACTCGAGTTGTTATGATTTAGGACTACTTACACTTCTACCTCAACAGTTTTCATTTTTCTGGCAAAACTAGCATTTGTCTTTCAAGTTACTTGTAAATTGCACTTGAGTAGAAACGTATGATGTTACTTCTACCTGAGTAACACTGAGGAAAACCTGACCATTCCAGCCTGTGACTAGAGAAAATAGATGAATATGGTCGGGTGCTGCGCTTTCTATAGATAGATAGATTTACTGGATCTACTTTACACAACAACTCTTGATTTTATTACAGTTGACTGTCAGATGATCATCATCCACAACATCTCATTTGAGAGGCTGTTCCTCCGATACATCTAAATTTCTTTCGTGAAAGACGTTTGCATGACAATCTCAACCGTTCAGTCGGAATCTGACAAACATTAATGTTCAACTGACACACGAGGAGATGAAAAGTGAGTAAATTATAAATTACATTATTTTTGCAAATCCATGATTTCAGATCCGAATAGTGGCGTGTTGTCGGCAGTGTTTGAACCAAGTCACTACCTTCGAGTCACGAGTCATTTCAAGTCATTGACATCCTATTTTCAAAGGTGGCTCGAGTTAAGTCGAGTTAAGTCAAGTCACGAGTCAAGTCATAGTTCAGTTCAAGTTGATTTTTTGAAGTACGAAGCATAATGGCGTCATCGCATTTTGATACCGGTAGCTGTTTCGAAGTTGCCATTAGTTTGGAACCGTGGGAAGACAATACCTAGTTTAAAATACATGTAAAAAAAAGGCTTCGTATCGCCCATGCATGCGTAGAGCTGATAAAGTACTCAAATAACCGTATAGCCTCAATCTATAGTTATCATTCAAAATAGTGATTGCTCACTCTTACATGTCACACCAGCGTATCGAGAACAATTCGAATATATGCAAGATCAGCCATTTTTATCGACACTGTTACTTGATGACTTGAGATTGACTCGAAACCTTTTCTCCGAGTCACGAGTCAAACCACATTTCTGACACCCTAAGTCAAGTCAAGTCAAACGAAAAAAGTGACTCCAGTCATCCCAACACTGGTTGTTGGCAGCACCAGTAAAAACCATGATATACTCATTCTTTTCACTCCTAACATGTGTATGACTACAGGTAAACGCAGTTTCTAGCTCTAGCTCTAGCCTTACACTATCTTGTGGTTGAAGTAGAAGTAATTATGTTGTTGTTTGTGGTGTTCATGGTGTTCATGGTGTTTGTTGACTACCATGGTCATTAAAACCAGGCCAATTTTCATCATTTCTATCCTTTAGCTGCCGACTTGTAGCACGGCCCGCGTCTGGGCTTTTATAAGCCACCGCTTACACAGATGATATGACAAGGGGGAGCCTAGATAAATCTCCGACACTTGGTAGGAAGTCTGAAGTCGACCCCTTAATTTCTCGTTAATTATGGGTGATTTGAGACTTGTTACAACTACTTGAAGTAATATTCAAAAGTAGAAGTTCTGATGAGTACTTGAGTATAAGTTGTTTTACCAAATAGATTGTCTGAATGAGACGCAGGCTTTTGGTAATAATTTCCCAGTACTAGCTTTTAAAATGGCAACAATCATCTTTTTGAGTAACTGATAATGAGCAACAGAAACGCGGATAGACAAGATTTTTGTAACCATATCCTTTTATGACAATACCGTGGCTACATTCAGGCTTGTAATAAATCGAGTCATGACTTGACTCGTCTTGACTCGAGTCGCAGAGTCAAGTATTGATCCTGATACACGAGACTTCAATCAAGTTGTATATAATGTTTGAGTCATATGACTTCATTGAGACTTGCGCAATGACTGTAGTAGGCCTACAAGTTGACACCACACATAAAGTGTCCCAAGTTGACTCGAGTCATTTTCCATTTCCATTTTTCAAGAAAATTGCTCGAGTCAAGTCAAGTTGACAAAAAATTCCAATTATGTGAATCAAAATCGTCATCCAAAAATTAAAATGAAATCAATGTGTGTAAACGGCAAGTGCGTGGAAGTCGAAAGCAAATATAAAAAGTCGAATTTAATGAGAAACTTGATGCTTCCTTTTTGATATTAGATGCATTGTACGTATGGTGATCAGATGCATGTTCATTGTTTTCCAGCACGTTTTCGTATATTTTAATATGTTGCCGTCACTTTGACATCTGGTGTTCAGGTCTCCATCAATTCCACCATTGGCATGTGCAAGGGATGTGCTCTCGTCCAATTCAAGACTTCACTTTTGAAGAAGTGACAAATTGTATCGACTCGCTGAATGGTTAGAAAAACGTGTGTAGATACGCCCATGCTTATTTTTAAACCACTATTCCGGCGCCGTAACCAGACTTGTACAAACTACTGGATTTGCACTCACTTCACAAAACTTGCAACTTTAATCAGATCTAGAACTAACAACGTTTGAAAATACGATGCCGTACTAACTAAAACACAACTAACTAATAACTGATGCTAATACAAACTACTGAATCACGAATTAACTAAGAAGTACTGGAGATAGAATCGGCTTCGAGCTTGAAATAGGGGTTTTGACTCTCAAAAGCCATCCTCAGGCTGTCAGTAGTCATGATTCTGAGCTAGCATTGGCTGCAAGATGGGGGTGTTCAAAAAAACTTTTTTTTTCCAAATTTAATCGACTTGGTTGTCAAATCTTTAGGTCATATAATTTCAGCGCACAAAGTAGTCCTACTCTATTTGATAATTATCTCACCGTCGTTTAAACGTGTCTATTTCAATGAAGTTGGACTAACTTCCAGCTAATCCGTGTCATATCTTTTATTCGTTTACTGGCGATGTCTTCATCCACACTCCACCATAGGCCCTTGTCAAGATCAAAACCAGTGGAAAAGACATCCGTGCCTCTTCAGACATATCTGGTACCCGATTTTTGGTCGTGTCGGTGTGACGAAATTCGTCTCCGTGACTACTATTATGTAAAGATGAGCGTAATTTCAATTTGAATGACCTCGGCATCTGCTGGTTGGAATTGAGTCAAATTTGGTGTGCAACGTTTTTTTTAAATATAACCTGACGATTTGACAATTAAGCCGACGAAATTTGAAAAATATTCGTTTTTTAACACCCCCATTGTACAAGTCTGTCTGTAAATGTATTTGTGACTTTGTGGCTACCATTGCAGGGTAACAACTTGGATGGGAATGAGATTCGAGTTAATCAAGCTGTGAGCAGACGTGAAAGGATGATAAATCAACAGAAGAAGTAAAACAAGGAGGAAGATGGCAAGAGGAATTTTACCTCGGCGGGGAAGATCTCTTACGACCAGGTATGTGCGGTCCAATATCATTGGTTTATTAGCAGTTTTTCCGCAAAAAGAATCGTCAGTATTGTGGGGCTGGCCTACTCTAGACCATCAGTCGGCAGCTTCTTAATAGGCGACCCCAATTAAAACGAAAATAAAATCAGCATTTACATGCGACCTCATTTAGTTTTCCAGTACGCAAAAAATGTTTTTTAAGTATTGCTGAAGCAACAGTTATTGAGTAAGGTTGTCGTACAAAAATATTCCAAAAATTCTTTCCAAGGGTAATGCGCTCTAAAATGATGCTGTATCAAATTAAACATAAAATTGTGATAAAATTTTAGGTTGCAGCCATTTTCTTCAGTAAACTACCATAATGGGACTGCAAATAAATGATTTTTCAATACCGCCATGTTCAATTCTAGTTGCGTCTATGCTACGAGAACCTATTCATCTGTGTCTTGCACTACTCTATTGTAGAATCATGTACTTGCTGAGTCATTGGTGAATGATGCGAAATATGTCATGTCGGTCTCTTCCGCCAGCAGTGTTGGGATCGAGTCACTACCTTCGAGTCACAAGTCATCTTGATTCATTGCGCATTTTGGCTCGAGTCAAGTCAAGTCACGAGTTAAGTCACAAATCAAGTCAAGTTGTCTTTTCGAAGTACAAGGCATCAGATTGCATTTTGCTAGCTGTTCGAAATTCAGATTGATTTGCCATTCATTTTAAATCAAGGGATGAATATAGAGATAAATAGACATGGAAAAATGCGTTGTATGGCTCCTGAATGCACAGTACTGGTAAAATACGTAACTGTTGTATATTCGCAGTCTTTAATTTATCATCCAAAATAGAGAATAGAATGAAAAACCTGAGATACCGGTAGCTGAAACGAATTGATATGATACATTACCTAATAACATATCCATGAAATACAAAGTTAGCCTTCGCCAATGCTTGACTAGTAATATAAACTTGTCAAATATATTCGAATTCGATTTAGAATATTAGATTATGCAAGAGATTTGGTTAAGGTGATCACCTAGCACCAATGACCAGTCTATAGAACAACGATAGATACCTAGTTATTATGTTACTTTACTACTGCGACCCGGCAACGTACGCTGTAAGGCGGTAAGCGGTCAATGTATTTGTAATAGAATAATGGACGTCCAGTAAGACGCAAAATCATTGAATGAAGCGCAGCGAGAACAATCAGAAACATCTTTTTAGTATACAGTGATTTTTAGCGACATCGATTTCTTGATGACTTGAAATTGACTCGTCAATTTGGCTTCGAGTCACGAGTCAATCTGCATTTCTTTAACGCCGAGTCAAGTCAAGTCATTTTTGCAAAGTGAGTCAAGTCATACGAAAAAGGTGACTCAAGTATGACTCGACTCGAGTCATGACTCGAGTCATCTCAAGATTGTCCGCCAGGCCGCTACGACAGGCCGTGCTTTCACAAACACGCTTGCATATTACAGCTTGAGACTTGCCGCTATGGATAGATTCGCCTCAATATTCAACGGTTGGCATCTCAGAATCGGTCCGACCAACTGACACATATGATAAAGTGGAGGCCATTTTAAGATTGCTTCAGACAGAAATCCACCTGACTGAACATCGTCCGTTGAGAGCTAGTACCGCACGCCTACTTACTGTAACTAAACTAAGTATAGAACAAGAACATTAAACTATTAGCCGATTTTCACTATTGAATTGAAACAGTGATAGATATGTTGAGTCATGGCGACGCCAGGAACATTTATGATGACCCTGCTTGGGATTGTGACTCCAGAGGTTGCCGACCACTGCTCTGTAACAGTCATCCAAATATCAAACTGAGCTCAAAATTTGTTTGTTGCAAGTGTGGGGAAGTCGAAAGCAAATATCAAAAAGCTGAATTTAATGAGAAACTTGATGCTTCTATTTTGATATCAAGTGTGTTGTACGTATGGTCATCAGATCTCAGATGCATGTACAATTGCACATAATTTTCCCGCATGTATTCATATATTTCAATACGTTGCTATCACATTTTTGACATCTTCTATTCAGATCGCCATCGATTCCACCATCGGCATTGGACATGCTCTCGTCCAATTCAAGACCCCGCCTTTGACAAAGTGGGCAATGGTATCGACTCACTGAATGGTAAGGAAAACGTAGGTGAACTCGTTCATATCTAACGTAATTGCAAATCACTACTCCGGCACCGTAACCAGACTTTACCAAACTACTGGATCTCCAAAATCTGTACTCGTTTCGCTAAATTTGCAACTTCAATTAGATCTAGAACGGCTGTTCTAAAAGTTTTTTTGACACGCTCCCCTTTTGATAGTGAAAAATTTCACTCCTCTCCTCCTTTATCGTCATATCACAAATGCAATCAGAATGCTGGCAATCCCGAAGGAGAGTTTGATCCCATGTATGGGTTTAACTAAGTTGACATTTAGTACCTAAAAAATGAAAGATGTTGACCTAAATAATCAAAATTTTGATATTTTTTGACCTAAAAATATTAATTTTGATCAAATTCGACGTAACATATGCAAATTATAACGTTAGAACTGTGGGCTACTACTTATCTTCACTCATGGTTGGGACTGTCTGTCCTTACTGAGTAGTTTGGCCTGTAAATAATTTTCCGCCTCAATAACTCACAAATTTTTACATGAAAAGACTCATTTGACCAAAATCTGGCCCTATGAAGAATTGAAGTAGTTGCACTGCGCATTATGGTAGAAATAATTAAAATGTGTAGTAGTACAACCCTTCTTGATATAAGAACCATGCTATGCCTACGCAGTCTTGCTTAAGTTAGGATATTGCGGTACGTTGAGCATACCATCATGTCGACCTATTTGTTTCAATTGAATGTTTATTATTCACAATGACTAGACAATGGGCCGTCTACAACGGTAGACCTATAAAGGGTTGCCAGTGAACCCGTCCCTCGGTGAACCCGTCCCGTGAACCCGTCCCTCGGTGAACCCGTCCCTCGATGAACTCCGCCCTCGGTGAATTCCGCCCTCGGGAAATTTTGAAATTAAGTGTATTAACAAGTATTAATATGAATTATTAAACTAATAATGTTATTATCAACTGATTTGTCGATCTTGTAAGGAGGTCAGGGCATGCGTAGATCACGCAGTCACGGAGTGATCAGATCACGTGATAACGATTGCGTGGTCGGCTCATTGTTGAATTGACTTGGCGAGGGGCGAACGTGCGACGTTCGACATCCTCGTATCTGTTCATGACATCGCATTGGGTCTTATCGCATTGTATATTGTGTGTGACTTGTTCAGATGAAAAATATATCCCAACGATTGTTATTGCTCACATATCAACCACGCGTGGTCTGCTCGTTGTTGCAACTGTAGGTTGAGGTGGGGTGTTAGGGTTGGGTAGGGTAGGGGGGGGGAAGACATTAGGGTTCGGGGAGTGGGACATTGGGTTCGGGTAGGATATTAGGGTTGGGGGAGGGGGGATATTAGGGTTGGTGGAGGTGGGATATTAGGGTTAGGGTTAGGATATTAGGGTTGCCGGAGGTGGGATATTAGGGTTGTCGGAGGTGGGATATTAGGGTTAGGATATTAGGGTTGCCGGAGGTGGGATATTAGGGTTAGGATATTAGGGTTGCCGGAGGTGGGATATTAGGGTTGGGGGAGGTGGGATATTATAGGGTTGGGGGAGGTGGGATATTAAGGTTGGGGTAGGATATTAGGGTTGCCGGAGGTGAGATATTAGGGTTAGGGTTAGGATATTAGGGTTGCCGGAGGGGGACATTAGGGTTGCCGGAGGTGGGATATTAGGGTTAGGGTATTAGGGTTGCCGGATGTGGGATATTAGGGTTGGTGGAGGTGGGATATTAGGGTTGGGGGAGGTGGGATATTAGGGCTGGGGGAGGTGGGATATTAGGGTTGGGGGAGGTGGGATATTAGGGTAGGGGGAGGTGGGATATTAGGGTTGCCGGAGGTGGGATATTAGGGTTGCCGGGGGTGGGATATTAGGGTTGGGGGAGGGGGATATTAGGGTTGCCGGAGGTGCCGAGTTCATCGAGGGACGGGTTCACCGAGGGACGGGTTCACCGAGGGACGGGTTCACGGGACGGGTTCACCGAGGGACGGGTTCACTGGTAATCCTATAAAGTAGGCTACAAGCGGTAAAATGTCAAATGAAAAGTTTACTGACAGTGCGAAATCCACAATATGAACGAAATGCTGGTTGGAATTGAGGCAAATTTGGCGTGCAACGGGTTGTAATGAATCGAGTCATGACTCGATTTGAGTCGCGATTTTCTGATGACTCGACTTGACTCAAGTCATTTTCTCAAAATACGGAAATGACTCGAGTTCAAGTCATATCACTTGAGACTCGGGCTGCAAAGACCGACATTTCATTGTAATTTCGAAAAATAGTAAAGTAACCACATTGTTGGTATTTCATCTGTTGTTAGCGGGTCTTGAAAATGCGACCAGAAACTGTTAAAAGTGAGAAAAATTAGTATATTATAAATGCGAACCGCTCGATATCACCAAACAGTTATAAAAAGTGGATTAAACAAGGCTTGAACTTGAAACTGTTACCATGACCCGGACTCGACCCTCTGCTCGCTGACTTGGACTTGACTCGGTGGTGAATTGAAAATGAACCAACTTGACTCGAGTCAAAACTATAAAAGTGAGAATGACTTATGACTCGGAACCATGTGACTTAGTTACAACCCTGACCACAAGTCCAAATACTTTGTCACAGACCATGACCACGTCTGATTTAAGTAAACTAACTCCTAGTATACAATGGGGGAATTTGGGGCCCTAATAATCGCCTTGTTCATTCTTTGAGAGTTTGATTTTCTTAGGAAAACTTTCGGTAAAAACACTTCATGGGGATTTGGTATCCCGATGACTACAAACGAAATTCCATCTCTTCTGCCCACTCCTAATGATGGCCCCTGATTACTAATAAATGCTCGTCACTTTTTCTTGCGAACTCTTGTGAGCGCCAAAAATGAAACAAAATAAATATGTCAGTCTGCAATGAGAACAGATATTATAAAGGACAATATTGCCTATTATTCTTTTTTAAACATTGGCCTTTCATGGTCGTTCAACTACGGTAATATGTGTTGGCCTACACCATTAAGGGATATATAGACCCCAGGTCAAGATCTCCTACTGTAGTGTATGTATATTATCCTCACCATTAGTTGTATAGTTGTATATATCAGGTGCATGTACAATGTACATATACAACTCTTGGATGTATTGGTGTGTTTGAATGCGTTGTTGTCACGTTTTTGTCATCTTTTATTCAGATCTCCATCAACTCCGCCATCGGAAATGTCCAACAGATGTGCTTGCATCCAATTCAAAACCTCTTGAGATGGGACAATTTGTATCAACGCGCTGAATGGTGTAGAAAACGTATGTAATTGCGTCCATGATTAATTTTGATCCACTATTGCGGTGCTGCATCTGGATTAAGTACAAACTATTGGATTTACAAAATTTGTATTGACATTGCAAAACTCACATCTTCAACTAATCTATAAACAGCAACCTTAACAATCCTAATTAAAACAGCTAATAATTATAAATAAATCAAACTACTGAATTGCAAATTAGCTGAGAAATATTGGAGATAGAACCGGCATTTTCAAAGGCAGGTGTTTCGAACTTGAAATGAGAGGCGGTTGTACCCACAAAACCCACCCCTGGTTACACCACTGTCAGAAGCTATGACTCTGACCTAGCGAGGGCTGCAATAACACATAACAACAAAACACCGAACGATAACACCTGCTTTCTGGTTGTTTTACAACTGAATTATATTAAAGATGCACAACTGGAACTGCTCACTTTTCGAAATCCTCATTTAGAACTACTAAATACCCGAACTAGACTGAGAATTTGTACAAGTCTGGCTTTGACCGTGCGGTTGACTGCCATTTCAGGGCTTCCCGAATGGAATGATCGGTCAACAGAAGAAGCAAAAAAATGAAATCAATAACAAAAGGAATTTGAACCTCGGCAAGGAAGGTATAGTACGACCAGATAGTGAGATCCAATATTCAGTTCAATCTAGTCAGTATTGTGGTGCTGACGTACTCTAGACCAGTAATCAAAAATAGAAATCATACCAACATGTATTTATGGCAATTTTGTGCAACTTATAGTGGATATCTGAAAGTTCCATATAATAAGTGGCTAGTGTCATCTTGAGTTTTTTGAAGTTACCGTAAGTCCCGTTAAAATCACTTTATTCTTTGATTTATTTTCAAATTATTGCAACCTTGTTGTGGGCTGGACTTGTTCATACCCTCAGATGTCTCAAAATAGGACAGTAAAAAAATAACAATTTTCAACAAGTCTTCGTAGGTTTTGGCAGGGTTGCAATGACTCGAGTCACAATTTTTCGTTCAACTTAACTTGACTCAAGTTATTTTCTTAAAAACGCAAAATGACTTACTTCGACTCGAGACAATTTCTGTATTTACGTGACTTGTACTTGAGTCTTTGCGCATGAGTCGACCCAAGATATCACCCAAGAGTTCAACCTGATTTAACTCTTACTGCATAATAAATACGATCACTTGGACTCGGACTCGAGTTTTAACACAATGACTCAGACTCGGCGTATTGCTCCCTGATGTGGAGTCGGTCTTGATTCGGTGGTGAATTGGAAATGATGTGACTTGACTTGAGTCCAAGTAATAGCCTAACAGTTAATTGGACCTGTGACTCGGAACCTTGTAAATTGGTCACAGCTTTAAGTTTTACATGTAAATATCCTTGAACCAGTTGTAGGGTATGCTACTTTTAAACAGTATGGTACAGCAATTGCAGTATTGTAAATTGCGATGCATGCCAAATCGAAAGCAGGTCATTAACGGTGTCATAACACAATGTGGAAAATTTGCTCCGAATTTCTAAATCAATTCAACAACTAATGAGCTGGCGTATAACTTGTTCCGTTTCTGAAATTGATATTTAAAATCGTAGTGTATTTGGCAGTCCTGCAATGCGGTCTTGGCATGGCACGGTATAATATACTTTTGAATAAAAATTTTTATCAAAGTAACGTTCCGATACATTTGTATCATATGAATCATCATAATATCCAACCGGTATAGTTCCCGTATGATTAAACATTAGGGTTGATCAAATATATCTTTTTTTCAGGATCCCGGGCATCCTCTAATTAAATTGTTCATTTGCCTAAAAAAACGCTGCACACCTAATTTTGCTGAATTCTCTTACCAGTAGAGGCCGACACCGGGACAATTGAAATTTATTTAAGGTATGAATCAATTTTTTTTTCAAATTTGACTGTAAACCTTATGAAATTGTTGAGTTGTCTAAGAAAACTATGAAAAACAAATTTGACGCAACTTCAAGACGTAGAAACAAAGTTATTTGACTTTTTCATTCATAATTCTGGGTTTTCCCGCCGTCAATGGTATGTTTGCAAATTTAAAATTTCAACTGTAATAACTTCGCTTTTACCCGTTGGAATCGAGCAAAAATTGTTGCACGTCGTTCATTTAGGCAACTTAACAATTTTATAGGGTTGAGAGTAAAATTTCAAAATTTATTTTCAAGTTTTTATCATAAATTAAAGAATTTGAATTGACTCTGTGTCAGTTTTCATTGGTTGGAATCGAGCCAAATTTGACGGGAAGCATTTTTTTATGCAACCTAACAATTTAATCAGTGAATCCCTGGAAAATAAGTTATTTTTGAACCACCCTACTGGACATCGTCCAGTGGTTCTCAAACTTTTTGGCTAATTTTTGCCGCTATTATCTACCTACTTAGAAAGTTCACGCTCTCTGTTTCAACTTAAAGTTCTGGTCTGCTGTAGTTTTTGCCTACTTGAACTAATTATTAGGTTATGTTGTGACTACTTCCATTTCTACTTCCCGATCAAACTGCAGAAATTACTTTTGCATTTGGATTTGAAAAGTAGAAAGTATTTTTTGAATTAGTTACAACACTTATTTTAGTGAATTACAGCCCCCTGTGTCGCGGTAATTGAAAATGCTTTTCCAAGATTCTACCTTTATATTGTGTGATATTGTCATGAATCATTTTGCTATAATCGAGAGTATACTTCGAAAATAGCCACCTCCAATTAGCAATTGGAGTAAATTGCAATCCTGACTACAGCGACCATCAGTAGTTTTATGTGTAGGAACACAAGCCTCGGACGGTCTTAACGCAATAGAATGGAAGAAACGTGAAAAGATCAACAATGCAAAACGGGCCGAACAGACAGACACACTTCTAATGGTTTTTTTTCTCTACAACTTCACTTATGTTTGACAATCTTCCTAGTAGTGTGGACGGTGAAAAGTTGAAGGTATGTCTGAATCACAACTATGAGCATGCTTTGTATTTAACTTAGAGCAGTGGTTCCTAAACGGGTTCACACGATAACAACAGGGGTTCTATGAGCCAGACTTGGTCAACTAGATTATTTTCAACTTTTAGCAATTAAATTTGGAATTAGAATGGTATATGTACAGTTTTTTTTACAAACTAGGTTAAAATTAGAGTTATAGCTGCAAAGTTATTTTTCCAATTTAGACTAGAATCCGAATTATAACTAGACAGGTTTTTTCCCAAATTACACTATACTTAAAGTCACACAGTTACACAGTTGTTCCAAATTAGATTGTATTAGAATTACGCAATTCGCAAAAACTTGGACATGGAATGAAGTCCAGTTATTATTAGATCAGACCTCAGTCTCATAAGCATGTGACTGACAAATGTCTGCACACTGTGCTTGATTCGTTTCGCGCGATACAGTTCTCCTGTAGCATTTTCGGAAAGACTAGAAATTAGAATTAGAATTAGAGCAAAGAAACATTTCACGAATTATGTTTGAATTAGATTACCGACATTTTCCTCTAATTAGTGTAATCAGACAACCAAAATGATCTAGTTGTCGAAGTCATTTTGAGCCAGTCTCAGGGTTCACCGGAAGTAAAAACACACACCCGACTCATACAGCACAAGTCGAAATGATTTACTGTAATATATTTTCTGTGATGATCATGTTTAAAGGATTTTTTCCTTCAACATTGATGGTAATGCACAGTTGATATAGTGAACCAGTATTCTGAAGTGGTGTATTTAGATGTGTAAGGTGGTAGGTTTTTTGTGACTCGACGGAAATATGGCGCTCTCCAAATGCTTTCGGATAAATGTAACGGTTCACCGGGTTAGTAAAGGTTGAGAACCACTGTCCCTGCATAAAAACCTGGAAAAAGTAGCATCAGTTGAGAGTATTCGATCTGTCATGTAAACAATTTTGATCCATAGCTATGACACTAGTCTATCGATAAACTGAGAATTACTGGACACGACTTCGGTGCTGAAATATGTGTGTGTTCTATGAAGTGTTATCGTCAAGTCAGTATACAAAAATGACTAGAGCAGTGGTACTTAACCTTTTTTTGACCTGACGATTCCGTATGCTAACCTGGAATTCTGCAGCCAACAATGCTGCAAGTACTGTACCAAAGTTTAAAGAAGCCTACAACTCGTGTGAGACCAGTCATGAGTCATAAAGACTTTCCAAAATTTGACGAAATTCGTAAATATCATTTAGTAATGTTAACAAGTATTGTTCATCTGGTAAGCAGTTAGTAGCATTTCTTTCAAAATACACCAAACGGTCAAGAGTGAGTTGTTGGTTTTATCCCTTCTTCCAGAATCTTCAATGAGACCTGTTATAACAGGTGTGATATCAAACGGACAGTAGCAAATTTCTCATTTTGTTGCAATTCAAATTCTTGGTTTTAAATTGCATGCTGTTGTCGTCATTACATTCTGTGTTGACCTTAATTTTGGGAAATTTACCAGTACACAGGCTGATAAGGTAGAGAATCGCTGTTCTATATTTTGTTTGTAGCAGTTTTGTGTGACTAACTCATGTACTCTATGAAGAGTAGGCCTACTTCATTAAACTGATTTCATTATGTTTTCAGGAGCTTCTCCTGTCCCATTTCAAACATCGACGCGGCGCACTTATCACGGATTCTCGAGAGATGCGAGATCTGAAGACTTTCAGCTAAGATGAAGTCAGAAGGTCGCTCGGATACGCATTCATAAACTTCACCAAGCATGAGAACGCTTTAAAAGCTTCGAAGAGTTTTAATAACAGTTCTGGGATCTTTGGAACGATCAATATGCCCAATCCCATAGTTGATATACATTGGAAAGCAGGTAAAGCTTCAAGTAAAGCGGACATTTTGTGACTTTGACATAAACTTTACTCGTTTTCTGTTTCATTATATGGTATCATTTTTCCTTTACAACACTTGATCATAATCATTCGGCCAATGATAAAACACTACCCACTTCCTAAAATATTATATACCAACAGACTCCTACAAACTGCTGGGTGTTCGAGATCGGTAACGTGAACTTCGACCATAAAAGATCTGCCACTAACAACTAGATCGCATGCCGCTATGCACTGTCGATTGTCGATAATCGGCAGCACCGATAATACAAATTACTGAATCGCAAACGAGATGAGTAATGTTGGATGCAGAATTGTCACTTCTAAAATAAGGTTTCTACGTATAATGGGAAAGCTTTCAACCCCAAACAACCCGGCTACGCCAGTCTCTGTAGTGACGAGGTCTCTGAGGTTTACATCACGATGTTTACATCAAGATTTACGCCAAATGATGACGCGTGTTTTCTAGATGTTGGCAACTATTTAATGAACTACTGAACTAAAACTACACACTTTTCAAAATGTCTAACTAGAACTAGTCAAAAAACCAGTTGTTACTTAACCGGCGACTATCTAGATCGGTAGCTTGTACAAATTGGCGGGCCAGCCAAGAATATCATAATCATTGAGGCATGAAAAAGTATGTGAGACAATCCACTCTTAATGATATTTAGAACTTGTAGGCCACCCGAATAGATTTTGAGATGCTGTCACTCATGATTGAAACATGATGTTTTGTGAGATTTGATGGCCACTGACAATATCCCCGTTGTGTTCATGAGTATGTTTATCATAACAGCATGGAAAATGTTGGAAGTGCAAATATGTACATTCCATGACCAGAAAGATTATAATGCCGGCTCTACTTCATATTAAATACCTGACTGACGCATGAACCAGACTACGGTTTACGGTCAAACGATCTGTAGTATCGATTGCATAAGTTGAGCAAAATCGGTCACTTGTGCCTTGTTCGAAAGACGTTATCTCTGTTGCAGTGAACAGCAGGTACAAATTAGCGGTAGGTATTCGTAGTGGAATCTATAAGGAAGTAACCAAAACATGTCCATTTTTACAGAAAAGTTTTCTAGTCTTCTCGATTATATACAAGGGTGGCGGACCTGCTCTCGTCTCGTTTCGTGGTGTAGTGGGTTAGACGCTGTCATTCTGAGTCCAACAATGTATGCCATTGGTGTCTTGTTTTTCAGTTTTGAAAAGTGCAGCAAAATTTTTGGAGAAAACTGCCAGTGCCAATCGGTTAATCAATTCTATAGTATGAACGAGCTTATAATATCAGTGCTCGTAAAAATCGTCTCTCAATACTCGACTCAAAGCATTTGAATTAGCACTTGATTCAGATTTCTTAAAGTATGTCAATTTTCTGTGATACTGCGGCTATTTTTCCGGTCAAATCAACCGATTCCTATCTTCTAGGAAAGCGCTCGAAATGAAAGACCAGGTGAAGTGACATTTCTCACAAAGCAGAAGAAAAAAAGAGGAATTTGACTCGTCGAATGATGCCGATCCCAAATTGAGTACCAACCGACAACATTTCAAGAGGAAGTCATTGGAAGATTCGGCCACTCACGAGAAAAAAACATACCACTGACAAACGACTACCATTTCAAGGCAGCTTCCGCCCGACGGCCAGCGGTGAAAAACTTCCTTAACTGAATCATAGGAAACGGAAAATTCCATCGGGAAACTAGATTGTGGAGCAAAAGTATCGAGATAAAAAGGACGATGAGAACATACAGGCTTCGCAGGAGATGCCAAAAAAATCAAACAAATTCCTTCCTGGCAGAGGCAGAATGTTTGACCATCTTGGTTACAAACACCCTCCGACTTGACTTAGTCCTTTTGTGAATCGACTCGACTAGTACTTGTGTCATTGCGCATGATTCAACCGAGTCATATGACTCAAAACTAGGATGGTTGAGACAAGCATATTCATTGTAACCTCGAACAATAGTAGAGATCCACATTATTGTTATTTTGTCTATCAGTACTTGTACAACAAAATAGCAGTGTTGGGATCAAGTCACTTACTTCGAGTCACGAGTCATCTCAAGTCATTGCACATTTTGACTCGAGTCAAGTCAAGTCAATCGATTTTCGAAGGTGACTCGAGTCAAGTCAAGTCACTCGATTTTTGGAGGGGACTCGAGTCAAGTCAAGTCAAGTCACAAGTCAAGTCACAGTTCAAGTCAAATTGAATTTTCGAAGCATGAGTGATGATTTAAAGTCATCACATTTTGCTAGCTGCGTGAAGGACAGATTAAGGCTATTTATCCTGAATGAAATAACGAATATAAAATTGAATACATGTAAAAATATGTTGTGTCACTCACACATGTGTGTGTCACGCACGCATAATAAAATAAGTGAGTAACTGTAGAGCTCCACGCTACAGTCTGTTATTATCATCCCAAATTGAGGATCGTATTCGAATCCTCGGGAAGTTGAAACAAATGGATGTCGTACGATACACTACCCATCCATCTACACATCCGTGAGATTATAGACGCATAAACTATATTCGTTCGATTTAAATCACACAATGGGATTGGTAAAGGTGAGCACTGGGCCGTCTAAGAAACAGAGATGCGTTGCTATTAGAATTATATTAATCTACTACTACCACAACGTAAGCTGTGATCATTTCTTTTGCGGTCAATTTATTTGTGATGTAACTAGGGAGGATCAGTGAAATGTACAATCAGTGAATGAATGGTTATTCTCACAAGTGACATCGGCGTATCGCAAACAATCCTAACATACACAACACACATATATTTAATCGAGCCAGTTTACTTGATGACCTGAAATTGACTCGTGAATTTTGCTCCGAGTCACGAGTCAATACACATTTCTGAAGTGCCGAGTCAAGTCAAGTCATTTTGGCACAGTGACTTGAGTCAAGTCAAGTCATACGAAAAAGTTGACTCGAGTCATCCCAACACTGCAAAATAGTGGTCAGAAATTGTTGAGAATGACAGAAATCAGCACATTATGAATGTGAGGCATTCAATACCACTCGAACAGAGTTGTAAAAAATTGGTTTGAACATGACTTGAACTCGAAACTGAACAGTGGACACAATTTCTTAGACTCGGGCGCGACCTTTTCCACCACGAATTAGACTTGACTCGATTATGATTTCAAAATGACTCGACTCCATTAATAACAGAAAAGTAAGATTGACTTGTGACTTGGAACCATGTGACTTAGTTACAGCCATTGAATTCGGGCTTTGTAGCGAATAATTGGAACGCCGTTTTGACTCGAGTCAAGTCGAGTCATTTTCAAATCACCACCGAGCCAAGTCCGTGTCATAGTCATGGTTCAAAGGTTTTAGTCCATAGTCACAGTGTTGAGACTCGAGTCCAAGTCATTGTGTTACCTGTTCATTTTCAAGGTCAATTATGTTCAGCTCACCTTATTGTAACTATGTTCAGTGGCTATTTATTGCCTAGCATTATGCGGTAGCGCAGGCTACTATTTTTCGAAGTTACAACGAAATGCCTCTCTAGGCCGTCCGAGTCCTGAGTTTTATTACTTGTTGAGTCATGTGTAGTGACTCGAGTACAAGTCCAGTCAATACACAAATTTATTCTCGAGTCGAGAAAAGTCTAGTCACTTACTCAAGTCATTACCACTCGACTGATCTGAAATTTCGATATTAGATGCAGTCGATATTCCTCAATTCGTTTCACTAGTATTTACCTTATGAGAATCATAGAAAGTCAGGCGATGCGTTGCATGCGTTGTATGTATACCGTGCAAAGTACATCACGAATGTGTATTTCTGATGAAGAATAACAAAGCAGATTTGGAAGAGATTACGATTTTGCTTTCAATTTGATTTTCAATAATACTTAATAAATCACATTTTATATTTATCTGAGAGTCATATGTCATCAAAAGAACCATAGATTGCCCAGGAACCCCTGATTTATGCCAATGTAAATATTTTCTATAGACTGCTAACGTGTTCCGTATTCACCTTAAGTCATTAAAGGTCAACTGCATCTTCATAGACAACTTTGCGGAATCATGTTCAGAATTATTTTTTATACCGAAATTGCCGACTTTACGTATTTCAAACTAATCGGAAATGGCCGTAATTTGGACTGAAAGTCTCAATATTGGGTTGTTTATCGAAAAAGCAGAATGTGCATTGTGACGTCAGGTACATGACATCTCTTCTAACCACCGCAGATGTTTGTGTACTCCCAATCGCAGGGCGATTATTTTAGTTGATGGCGGAGGTTTTGCTTGTAACGGATTCGTCAAGGGATATTGAAAATGAGTCTGAGTTCTCAGATGTCGAATGTAAGTATACCTTTTGCACTTACCTACGAAAATAATGTATAAATGCAGACGCGTTTCTGGTGTTGATTCGCTCCATCCAACATCAGTGGAACCCCTAGCAGCTTCGTATAACGATAGGTCTTTTGCGTGTGATTATACATCACTAACCGAAGGAGGTTAGTAATCAATAGTATGATCAGCCTATAGCTTGTTCAACGTAAGCCGCTTGTCTCTAGTGGTATTTGTGAGTTAGTGTGTATCACCTCTTTACAGTTAGGAATCTTGGTATTATCAATTACAGGTGTCAGTATGGACTATGGAGGTTGTCAGCTTATGATAAATATTAGGGAGAGTTTATGCAGCAAGAAGGTCCCCCCGAGTAAGTGACAGAAGAATGCATCACAGCATTTCAATCAGTGTGTCCTGATGTTGATGCATTGGACATGACTTACTGTGGATATCAACAGGAATATGGCCACAGAATTAGACTCCTCATTCGATGCATGAGTAAATGAGTCTAATTCAAATGAAACGTCGAGTGAGCTGCCAAATAATTTCCTAACACAACAATTATACTTTTCAGGAAGCTGCGAAACACTGCGTAGAGAAATTTTGTTCGCCGGCCTTGTGGATCCCACGTAAAAACAACGAAACGTAAAAACAACGAAACGAAGAATCCTTACTGCGCGCGTTGTTACCGCCATCTGATCAAAATTCTCATCCAATACTTTCAAGAGATTTCAATTTTGCAATGCTTCCTTGTGAATGAATAGTTTTATTGAAAATAATAAATGCAACATAACTAATCCATCCGGACCACTACTGACTAAGGGAGAGAAATATATCAGGTTTTGTGTTTGGCAATAGCTTTGTCCCAGCTAATTTTGAATACGTCAGTAGTCGCATGAGGATGAACAATCTCAATAGAATTGGGCAACTCCGCCGTTCCTGATCTTGTTTTGATGAGTGCTTCAACTTTTTCATTGAAGTAATCTAGAACAGGTAAAAGTATATTACAAAGTTTTGGTAACAGTCAGATTGAAGGCAGTATACCAAATGTTGTCAGATTGAAGGCAGTGTACCAAATGTATCTTAATGATTCATTAGAATGAAGGATTGCCAACTTCATCCTACAAAAATGCATTTGAAATCTGATAAGGGTTGTTTTGAACAGCCATAATATTACACAGTACCTAACATTCAAACTGCACTACACAGATTACGATATATCAATGGATCATCGATATTATCCTCTAACTTTTGCTGCCGACATGACATGCAGGCTTTCCGGCTCAAACAGCTTCATCAGTGAATGATTTTGAGTTTGAGAACGTGTATCTCTTCCGTGTACCACCTTTTGTTCTTCCTTGAAAACTTGTTTTCGAAGATAAAGCCTAAATCGATGTAGTGCTAGTAACGACTACCAGAGGTGTTCAGTCAGGGATATCTGACACTACCCATTCAGTAAATAAAATGACTTATACGACTAAACAAACAGAATTTCATTTTCAAAAATAAGAGTATACCTTTTCCATAAAAAGCTGGTTAGCCACGTAACCGTTCTGAAGTAGGCTGGTCAGTGGTCATAGACTCCATTTTCAGTAAGTAAAGCCCCTACTTTTTCAATCAGTGAAGTGGATTTATTTCAGACTACTACACTTATACTTCATAAGTTTTTGAAGGCATAATTGTTTCTACATGTACTCGAGTGAAAACAATATAAGTACAAGAAGAAACGGTTAGTTACACTCTTACAATACTGGCCGACACAATACATTTCCACTTACCGATTCCAGACACTTAGTAGGTTTATAGCATTCCTCTGACATCTTCTTTCCATAATTTTGTTGTTGCAAGAATATGAAGTGAGAACCGGCAGTACGTGTGAGAGTATCAACCATACGCTACATGACATCTACCTCGATGCCTGATCTTCTTTACAGCTTTCATGACCACGCTAAAAGACCCAAATCCAAAGCAAAAAGTGTATAATCAATCCCTATATCTGACCAAAATGTATACCTTTCTGTTTACCAGGACTTGTCGTGTCAGTTACATGACGTCATTTCATGGTTGAATGATTTCGTTTCCGTTTTATGGCTTTTCTATTTGTAAATTAAATTACGACCAAACTATTGAGTATTCGCAATTTTTATTATTTTATCCATGTTCCTATAGCCACATAATGTACGAAATAAGGGAAAGTCTTTTTGAAGATGCAGTTGACCTTTAACAAATCTCGTATATATAGTTTTGAATAAACTGATACGGTTTATACATTTATATTACCTATAAACAATATAGCCTTCTTGTTGTTCGTGGTATTCATGGTGTTTGTCGACTTTTCTGGTCATTTACACCAGGCCAATTTCCTTCATTTTTATTCAGTAGCTGCCGCCTTATATAGCACGGTCCACTTCTAGGCTTTTAAGGGGTTGATATGGCGAAGGAAAACCTAGATGAATTTCCAACACCACGGTCGGACTCGAATCCTCAATCCATTGCCATTGCAGCTGTGGATTATACAAGTAAACAACTCGCCACTGATATGGCCTTAAACTGTATCTTATGAATGTGTACGTGGATTATCATTTCCTCAGGTTGCACGGTCTATATGTAATTGTGAGCTATGAAATATCGTCATTGATGCAGTTCAAAAATGTTTATTCTTGGAATAAACAGTCACGCTATTAAGGCGCGTGGAATCGCAGATCTGTAGTGAAATGCAAAGTGATAGCATAGGCTACTTATCTAGTTCAGTTCGATAATCCATCGGGTTGCTTGCACAGCGGAAGCAATTGCAAGCATACTCACGTCATCGGCTTAGAATGCATACATGTGAGTTCATACACCGCACAGGAATCCGTTCGCAGCGATGTAACGCAATCCCGAGCTTCGTGCAGTAAGTTACAGCATATGTGACGAGTATGCAGTCTGGTACAGGCACTGTTAAGTTAGTATTGTTTATGCTCGATTGGATAACCTATACTGCTATTATGAACACAGCGTCACAAAGGCATAAAACAGTTTGCGAGCAGCTAAAGCGAAGTGTTGCTAATGTTTATTATGTAATATATTTACATATCGACAAGATAACATAGCATTATGGGGTTTTGCAGCAGTTGTTTTTTACAATGGAATCTTCCACTGGCTACTTTTTTCATTATTATTTGATATCACACTTCAATCAAAAGCCTGAGTAGAATTTATTATGATGAAGTAGCGTGTCCCAGCTAAGTTGCCACTCAAATATATATAGACTATAGAGCAGGGGTCACCAACCCGGTGCCCGCGGGCACCAGGTAGCCCGCGAGGACTAAATGAGTAGCCCGCGAGCCCATTCTAAAAATAGGTGGAATAACAGCAATTACCAATATTCGTCAGATTATTACCAATGAACTTTTAAATATATAGATCGATCGATTCAGCTATTCTTGTTTAAAACACACTAACATGTAACTTACATATATAAACACTTATCTTCTATTACAATTAGCAATAGGCCTATATAGATATGTGATATAGAATCACCATAAATTCATGGTACGGCGCAATGCCTATACAGGTGACATGACTGAATGCCCCACGGTCTTCTTGAAATGGTGGCGGTTCCGATATGATAGCTCGACGACCAGGACAATGCCACAGTAGTAAACAATATTACTATTCGGACTCAGATAGCCGTGAAGTACTAGCAGATTTTCAATATCTGTATACCCATTACGTATTGCATCTTTTGACACAGCTTGTTTCTGTTACAATCAACGCAGTTTAATATACCATGTTTCTAACTTTCCGGAATCGTTGCTGCTGTCCGGTATTGTCATTTCTGGATGCTGAACCGTAGGAGATTGAAATTGTAACACTGCAAAATGACCCCCACCTCACCGTGCAGCAACGTTTGGTGCATTATTGATACGGAAAAGTACAGTGGTCTATGCGCAGCAGCTACGAAGGTTGCAAGCGTCTATGGTTCAACTTATCGTTGTGAATCAGCCTTTTCGGACATAAACTTCATCAAAAACAAACACAAAACACGCCTAATTATTGCACATCTGGAACACTCACTCAGAATTGCAGTGTCAAGTTAAATACCAGAGCACAGCGCACTAGTTGATATCATACAATGCCAGGCTTCCCACTGACTGCTATAGAAACAGATAACATGCTGATGTCCAGTCCTGCCCAGTGCTATGAATATCAAAGCGGAAATTCAGTGTTGCACGGGTAAACGACGGGAGTAAATAGTAGCCCGCCGCTTCAATCATTACGTAAAAGTAGCCCTCGGTTGCAAAAAGGTTGGTGACCCCTGCTATAGAGCTATAAACCTGCTTACCATGTATGACATATAAACCTGTTAAAACTACAATATATGTATTTCACGACTCGTATAAAAATAAACTCCCAATGACATGGCAATGTCGACTCAATCCGTATAGAGCTTATTTCACCAATATCTGTCATCAACCAACTGAAATATTATGCTGATACTTGTCGTAACGATGAACTGTACACTACATTGATGATAATTTTCAGGCGGGCAGATAGCTCGTCCATAGTGATGAGTCACAGGCGAAACTCTTAAGAACTAATCATCACTGGTTTCGCCTCACGCGGCCGAAGTACTTGGAAAATGCATTGTTGTAAACAAATTAGAGATTGCGCAGCCACAACAAAACTATGTTACAGAGAACTCTGTAATTGTAAAAAATGATTTGATACTGTCCTTACAGGCATAATATGAATTCGATGCGTAACAGGAGCTCGATTCTAGTGTTTGATATTAAATCAAAGGTTGCAATAGCAGGATGTTCGAGTCTGATGTAATCCATCTTGAAACAATGTTACGTGAATGTGGCTGTATATACGTTTGGAGAAGCAAACGAAGTGCCAGTTGACACTATTGTCAAAAGTTGCTTGAAGCTACCCATGACCAGAAGGAACACAGGCAGCTTCATGTAGCCACACTTTTCAAAGCTATCATCTTGTTGATAAGCGTAACGGCGAGATGCCAGTGTAGAGATCGAAGTTGTACACATATATATTGAGTTCACTCAAACCGGAGGTAACTGTTTCCTTCAGAAAAAACACAAACAAGAAACCAGTGACGGTTAAATGTTATATCGAAATCAGTTCCGAAGAATACCCGGCCCCCAATACTGCGCAGATGCGAGTTTTGAATTATTCTTGGGCTCTTTCTGATGCGTAGATATCATCACCGAAGCATGTCCGAATATCAATAGTACGCAGATATCAGGTCTGATCACAAAAAGCCAGCAATGAAGTACTTCGACTTTTTTTTTTTTATCCAAGTAGGTTTCTTAACGGCATTTCTTACCAAACTAAAGTGTTTGTGATATTCAACTACTTACACTACTATGAAACATTTTCCTTGGCAAATATGGCCTGATTTATGTCTTTCGAAAAATACTCCATGAAGCATGTTATTTACATCAGTGAGAATTGGTAAACCGGTGTATCGCGGATCATATCTGGCTCTTCTTGTGACCAAGTCCAAATCGAGAATAATGTGTATTTAAAACTAACAAACCAACCAACCATTGGCTTGATAATATCTTACACGCATCTGACTTCATAAGCTGGTCAACCTCAATAACCAATTTTCAAAAATTAGGGTTGATAGCCTAGCATTTGTCCCGATTCTTAGAACAGGACGGCGATTAGATTCTGTGAGCAGTGATCTGTTATTAGATTTGCATCCTCTTCTTTTAGTTCAAATCCAGGTAACAATGCTGACAGCGGTATAACCATGCTAGCTTGAAATACGCTCCTGCCAAAATGTATAGATCTTATAAATATGAATACTTCTGCACATGCAGAGAGCGATTCCAATTAACACATGCGCGATTTTTCCGCATTCGCCCAGTAGTTAGCCCACCCCTGCATCAACATTTTTTAACTAGTTTGCCGTAATGGCTGGAATCCGGGAAAAAAGGTATTTTTAAACATTCCTAATACGCAGTTCAAAAATACCTTTTTTTCCCGGATTCCAGCCATTCACTGATTAAATTGTCAGGTTACCCTAAAAAACGCTGCACGCCAAATATGGTTCAATTCTGACAAGTATAGGACTCTGCAGATCCAATTAAAAATTTTAATTTATTAGTGAAAATTAAAAAATAAATTCTCAAATTTTTCTGCCATCCCCATGAAATTGTTGAGCTGTCTTCGAAGACGATGCAAAACAAATTTGACTCAATTCCGACCAGTAAAAGCGGAGTTATGTGAGTTTTTCGGTGATAATCCTCGGATTATCCTTGATCGGTGGATAATTCGAGAATTATCAACAAAAAACTCACCTAACTCCGCTTTTACTGGTCGGAATTGAGTCAAATTTGTTTTGCATCGTCTTTGAAGACAGCTCAACAATTTCAGGGAATTGGCAAAAAAATTGAGAATTCAAATTAAAAATTAAATTAAAAATTTCAATTGGATCTGCGGAGTCCTATACTTGTTAGAATTGAATCAAATTTGGTGTGCAGAGTTTTTTTATGGTAACCTGACAATTTAATAAGTGAAAGGCTGGAATCAGGAGAAAGAAATTATTTTTGAACAGCCCTAATGAGTATACATGCCCCTGGATTTCAGGCAAATGTATGAAAATAAACTAGAATCTGCGAAGTCACACTAAAACCCAGTCAGAGGTTGGATTCTTGTTTAAATTTGGCTGATTTAAATCAATGCGATTTAATTCAAGTTTCTAACCTTGATTTTTTTATTTTCTGTTCACTGCGCTGATTTCGTGGATTTTCTTTAGCCGCTGTTTTATTTTCTAGGGAGATGATGCGTGAATTGGGTTTATTATTGGATGTGCATTGCGAATTGTGCATAAACCAGACTTAGTTTATCGCATCCAGAGACCACCCCATGAGCATCAATGATACTCATGATCAATGCAACGCACGCAGCTTCGAGAGAAGATTGCTCATGATTAGGGCAATTTTTTTTTGACCTAAAAAACGGAAGATTTTGACCTAAAAAATTTAAATTTTGACTTTTTTTGACCTAAAAAAACTGAAATTTGACCAAATTTTGACCTCACGTATGCAAATTAGGTGTTTGCACATATAATGTTAAAATTGTACTACTTATCTTCATTTCTGGTTGGAACTGTCTGTCCTTACAAAGTAGATTTTTTTGAAAAAACGTTTTTGGCTCAAAAACTAAAAACTGACATATTTTTACATGAAAAACTAGTATTTTAACGAAATCTGGCCCTATGAAGAATTCCAGTGGTTACATTCCGTATTCTGGTGGAAATAATTAAAATTTGTTGTAGTACAACGAAAGATCCTTTCCTACGTTCTCGGGAAGAAAGTGTATGTCCTTACTACGTAGCTTGCCAAGAACGGAGAAAGAAAGTTCAACAGCAGCATTTGTTGGCTGACAACACTCAAGTTATGTGCACACTGCTGGTGACAAACCGTGTTGCTTCATTCTGGCAATGTCGTCTATATCACAATTTTTCAGCTTGCGCTTCTTGATATAAGAACCATGCGATGTCCAAGCAGTCTTGCTTCAGCTAGGATATTGCGGTACGTTGACCATAAAACCATGTCACTATTTGTTTCATTTGACCATTTATGATTCACAATGAGCAGACGATGGTCCGTTCACAACGGTAGACCTATAAAGTAGGCTACAAGCTGTAAAATATCAAATGATAAGTTCACCGACAGCGCAAAATCTACGATACAAACGAAATGCAGAGGTCAAAAAATGTTTGAATTTGTAAACAATTTTGACAAATTTTGACCTAACGCTACAATTTTGACCTAATTTTGCGTTGTTATGACATGTCAAAAAAAAATTGCCCTACTCATGATACATATGCTAGTGTTATATATGATTCCTATTTGACTCGATATTAAGGGTGGTCGATATCGTACACCTGACGAATGCGATTCTGAATCGAGTATTAGGCTTAAAATCAAGTATTCGAGTAACACACATTATTGACTAATGATATCACAACTGTATAAGCGACGTGAGAAATTCAAATATGTAGGCTACATTGTACTATTTATGCGACCCCAGATATAATGCCAGTTGTACACCCGGACTTCAACTCGGTCTTGTCTTTGTGATCGACTTGACTCGAGTTAAAATTGTGAAAGTGAGATTGACGTGTAAGTCGGAGCCTTGTGACCTGTTTAGAACCCTGACCCAGCCATACTCCACAGGTCTCGGAGCGGATTAATGGCTATTCTAGCGACAAATTATTGTCAGTGAGGTTGACCATTTTAAACAATGCGTATGGTAATTCCCAGTCGCGCTTTATTGAGTTGATGCGATATGCTGCGTTGCCTCGATTGGCATCTGGCCTGGTCGTCATTTTTCCATGTTCTTTTATTGTTAATATTATGAGTAAAAACCAAAATATCAAAATAATCATGATTTGTATTATTGCTTTGATTAGATGCGATTTTGATCAAACGCAACATGATGTTTACCAGAACCCTAGGTTTCTATAAAATACCGTTATTTCTCGTCAGTTTGACACTTTGAAATACTCTTCATCTCTGGTTGATATTATTTGGTCGGCAACGGGATTTCTACTGGTATTCCTGGATCCGAACATTTCCACAATTTCGTTAGAGTTCAGTGGCGAGTCGGTTTGCAGTACTGAAGGCAATGTAGCTGTGTAGTAGCTCCAGGATAGAAAACTAGTTTATAGAAGACGAGTCACAATGCAATGTAGTGGTATATTTGGAATCCTCAATCGTTTCTTTTTTATCTCTGATAACGAGCGAGTTCCATTTTTCATTGCTAATCTTCATCAGGCCAAAACGGACACTTGCTGAGAGCGTGGTGTAATCCTTTCTTTGCTGCTCTGCACAGAAGGCATACTTTGTTAATTTCGACTGCATGGCTTGACATTCAGGATTGCTATTTAGAGTCATAAGAGGAATGACAGGTTGCCAGTCATGGATCATACCCGTTCAAATTGAAACAGTTTCAGATCTAGAACTGCTCACTGAGAATAATAGGTTTTGAAGTTCAGTTCCAGTATTTTCTTAGTTTTGGCGTGGGTTGTACAGCGGGATTAATAAATTTTACTGGAATATTAATCCTGAACTAGAAGCTTAGTTGTTGACGGTTACTGATCGCTAGGTTGGTGTTGGACTCCATGTAAATGACATGAACATATAAAAAATTGTTTGCTTCTTGGATAGGTGATGTGATTTGTTCCTGAACGGTGATCAAATTTCACATGGATAATTGGACTGGTAAATTTGTGTCCGTTTGCAGTTGCTGACTTGATTCTCCGCATCTTATGCATATGAAGTTCTTGGAAAAGCGTAACTACTGTTATTGCATTTTAGGTAATTGTTTCATACAGGAGCTATTTAATATTTAGTGATAGTTGGCCTATCATGGCGAAAAGGCGTCGATGTGAAGATTCTGGTATCACTGATGTGCCTTCATCGTCGTTAGCCGTAGCTACCGGTTAGGATATCCCTAATTACTGCTATTCGTGTGATCGATATTATCAATATGAATTGGTTATATATTAGGGTTGCCATACGTCCGGAATTTCCCGGACATGTCCGGAATTTCACTGTTAAAACTGCGTCCGGGAGGAATTTCTAAAATATGCCTAAATGTCCGGAATTTTGAAGGCTTGAAGTGAGCTCACAATTTTTTCGTAAATCAGCATAAACAACATTATTTTTGGGAAAATTTATGCTACATGAAATTTTTCTTCCCGCTGCGCGCGATTTAGTATCATGTATTTTGGTTTTATTATGGCGACTAAACACCCTCGCAAAAACTGCGATCAAAAATAAATAAAAATAACATTCATTTACAAAAATAAGTCTAATTGTAATCGCAATTAAAAGATAACGTACATTCATAGAGTCGGCTTAGGCCATTTGGATGCTTTATTCAAATATAGACGTTCTAAATCTGGGGTAGTTTGCCTTTAATATGGGGTAATCAGCTTCGAAAATAGACCATGAGTAAGTTTGGAGAAATATGCCAACCTTTAATTATTAATCAGCTCATCAAATTTTGAACTGGACCACGGAACATTTTCGAATTGGAAATGAAATCGCGACCATAAAAGGTCGGAGACCACCGGATATGCGGCGTATATATAGCTCGGTGGTGCAGTGCGCATAATCTTATCGGTGTGACAAGTTTATGTATCAGTTCCACTGCGGTCGTTGCCCCGAATATTAAAATGACTTCTTTACCTCGGAATCAAAAGCACACAATTACAACACACGCGCGTCCACGTCGTCCAAATATCATATGATCGACCGAAAAGATCATCGCTCTATCAAATATGCCGGACCTGATGTGTGGAACAGTATCCCGCCGGCCATCCGACAGTCGACGAGCATGTCCACTAGGGTTGTCCATAATTTGGAAAATATCAAAAAAGATGCGTATCCATGTCTCATTATGTATATTATTGATAAAAAAAAACATCAACGAACCTGCTATAAGCTCATAGGAAAGTCGCTAACATTTGTCTAAATGCGTTTGAAAGTAGCTGCCGTAGAGTGGGCGTGTTAGCGACCATAGAACGGCGAGAAGACTAGTGATCACGAAATCATGTCTCTTGATTGGTTAATCAGCTATGCTTGAATGGTCACGACCACAGCGGCTTGCTGATTATGTGCTTATACTAGTTCAAGAAGTTCGCTGTCGGCAATGATTCTGTAAGCGCATTGTAGGTTGGTGATTTAATAATAAAATGAGACATCTGGTCATTGAATGTTTTAGGGTTAAAACTAGGTATCGATAGCTTTAGTGCAACAATAACCTACTGCAGGCATGACAGAGGTGAAACAGTGATTGTGAACTTATAGAAGTAAGTATAGATACCAGAAATAGCCTACATATCTGATATGCTTGAGATTACACCAAGTGGTCCTGTTTTTCTGGGTGGAGGTAAGGTATATTAGACATCGCCAAACTGGTGCAGCATACCGTGTGATATGGATTCTGGACACAATCCTGTATGCTCAGAAGATATGTGGGCCGACCAGGTAGCTTACATTGGATTTCTGAAGAAGAGTGTAACTACCACACCGCTTCAATACATCATTTTTATGTCCATGTCTGGTTTGATTCAAGAATATTAGTCGTGATGCAGCCGGTAATGATCTAAGATTCATTAAGGAGATGCTAAGCAATGCAAGCAAACTGTCTTTTTGCTGGTCCTACCAGCATAGTCTGTGCTTATCTTTAGACTTCTTTTCGCGGCATCATTGAGGACTTTGACAGCACTTGCAGGTATGATTCATTATGCTGCAATAATCTGACAAGTGCCAAGCATAAATGACAGATTCATCCAGCCCTTACAGCATTCAAGACTTCAATTATATACCACGACAACAGCCTAATAAGATCAGACAAAGTAGTGTCAATGTCCAGCTTTATATTTGTATTCAATGATGTTACATCCTCTCTGAAACTAGAAATTCGTTTGCCACTTGCATAAGCGCCTTTGCAATATTTTTCCGCTTGATTTTGTGCTTTCCATCAATGAAATCAAGGCATACAGGCTACAACGGTTACCTTCACAATAAGCCATCATGTCATGTATTTGAAAATATTGTGAAGCAGCTGTTCTTTGTTCATCATGTGTTTCGTTACTCAACATGTTCTGAATTAATCCTTAATCATGATTGGCGGTCCAACCTACAATGCGCTTACAGAATCACCGGCGTTAGCCGATTCCTTGACCAGCTGACCAACAAGCCGCCAATATCGTGATCATTGAAGAGTAGCAGATTAGCCAATCAAACGCCGTGATTTCGTGATTACTAGTCTGCTTGCCGTTCTATGGTCGCTGACACGCCTACTCTACGGCAGCTACTTTCAAACGCATTTAGACAAATGTTAACGACTTTCCCGTGAGCTTATTGCAGGTTCATTGACGTTTTTTGACTATAATCTATAGAATGAGACATGGATACGCATAAATTTTGAGATTTTCCAAATTATGGACAACCCTATTGTCCACATTCAAGTCGAAATACAGATTCCATAGACTGCTCCTTGTCGCTTCGACATCTTCCTGTCTTTTCATTGTATCGCATTTTTTGTGGTGTATTGAACTGATAAAATTGCTAATAAACCAATGATGATGATGATGATGGCATGAACATGACTTAGCGATGTACAATTACGCTCATTACATTTTCGAAGTCATCATCCTCCACCAGGTCTACCGCTAACTCGCTGATCATATAGGATATCGAAGAACCAATATTATTGATATAATTCATTCAAATAAATCAACGGCCAAATGCATTTAGTAGGGCCGGGCACAATGATTCGAGTACTCGAATCTGAATCGAGTATTAATTTTAATGATTCGAGTCGAGTAGTAAAATACGATTTTTTCGAGTACTGAAATTATACTCTCCTCGCCACTGAAAGCTAATTTATCAACGAGAATTATAGTTTCGATACTAATTTTCACTGTTGAAGCCTTGGAGCCTTGATTGGCCGTATCGTAGCATACCAAAGATATAGTACAAAGCTACGAACGTTACTAGGAATAACACATTTCCGAAGCCATGATTATCCCACAACATTGTCACCAAGTGCAATGAAATCGGCATGGTCGAAAAAATACCAAAGTATCTTTAATGTGATGGATAACAGGAATTATAGTCTTTGAGGTCGCATAAAAGGTACATATTTGAAATTCGACATATTACATTATGTTGTGACGTCATAATGGGTGATACTCGATTACTCGACTCGACTCGAAGCATTTCACGTGATTCAGAATCGAATCACTCAGGTACTCGATTTTGCCCAGCCCTAGCATTTAGTAAGCCCCCAGAAGTTGCATCGATTCACTGACGGTGGACCCAAGATCAGTGTTTATTTTGTCGGGAAGGGGGCTGAAAAAAAGTGTGGCTTCGGCCCTAGTTACAACTTACAACATACAACCACATACTCCTGAACTGGATCATGACCACTGACCACCTCTAGTTGATAGACAAAGCATGGCTTGTGTGACGTCATCTTGATCGACAATGTGCTCACTGCCCATACCTCATTTTGAAATCCGCTAGGGGGCGCTGAAGAGCGTCCGGAATTTGTCAAACCAAAATATGGCAACCCTATTATATATATATAAAGTGGTTACCAAAGTTTTTAGGCTTACTGTGACACATTTTCGGTTGCTTACAAATCGATTCGCGTGTATGCGTTGGCTATGCTTGTTTATGCAAATATATCTTGCACTGAAACTATTTTTAATCATTCAGTAACATGCCTGCATATTGTTGTGTTCCGAGCAGTGTATCTCGGTTACGCCTTTTTATTTCAGCCAAAATGAAAGAAACAGATATACAAATAAACCTGTTAAGGTGCAGATAACAATAAATGTTGATTGCACTTATCATGGAATAGGATTTGAAAGGGACATCACAAATTAAATCACAAAATCACAAAATAAAGGCAATCAGTACATCAATGAGATGTTCTTCTTCTGAAAACGGTGGTTTGATTTATGGCTTCCAATTGAGTTGATTACTAGCCTGTAGGCCTATATGTTTACAGAAATTCATGGAAAGTATTGTTGTGTATATTGAATTCTAGGCATTGTGCAAACATTTGTGGCACGATTTCGTTATTATGAGTTGATTTGAAGGGAATAAAAATAACTTTTGATCTAGACATAGTCGCCCAATAATGATTTAGAGACATTACCATATTCATTGGCAATGCCAGGATTGATTTCATGGACAATGCACTTGGGCGTCTGTTCTTTATTTATCAGTATGCTGTAAAAGTTTGACCGCTCTGCTGGTCTGCATGCCCATTGCCCAATCTTCAATATTATACAGTGTTTTTCTTCAAAATCCCAGAAGGACTTACAGCACACCTGGGATTCTGTGACGGCTCACTGTTTTGGAACCACTGTATATCTATAATATATTGATCTAGTTGCATAGGCTAACCTTATTCTGCTAATTGAGACATTGCAAAGCTCTCATGATCCTCACAGATGGAACAATACCCCCTATTTTGTTGTAGGCCTAATAAAATAAAATCAAAGGTACTGGTAAATGCATTTTAAGGTCTAAAACAGTGTTTCTCAAACTGGGGGCACACCTCCATTAGACGGCGTAGAAGCATATTAGGGGGACACGAAGCCATCCGAACAAAATTCGTTTCTTGCACTCGGAACAAGTCTAATTTGTGTTGAAACGTGTTTCAATAACGTCAATAATCTTGATTATATTACGATTTCAACTGTCATCATTGCGATGATCGAACCATCCATGCACTAACACTAGATTTTGAATGATGCACATTGCACCGATCCGGAGATGCCTCTGATAAGAGTAACTGGAGAATGCGTATTGCTGTTAGTTGAATAGCTGATGGTCGGTCTGTCAAGCATATGCACTGAGCGCATAGAAAGGTACAAAATTATGAAAACGTAATATATTTCCTTATAAGTTTATGTCATATATATTATGCTTTAGAATCAAAGTCACTAGAATAAAATTGAAGTGGCTCACGAGTAGCCCGTCCATGTATACTGAGTTACCATAGTTTTTTTCACTTATACTGTGCAAAATCTTACCTCCCGATTTTTGTAAGGGGGCGCACATTACGCATGAGTACAACAATTCTTGAAAAAAATCTCCCTCAAAATAAAACTTCAAATCACATCCTTCTTTGTGTTTGTTTTCAATCGCGATTCGCATAATTCGTATTACCAGTGTTACGCGCTGCCAATTATTGGCAACATACGTGTTGCCAATTAGCAAGATTCGTCCGCGCTGCACAGAGCCGCATGTGATATCCTGCTGAATTGGTTTGTCATTTGTAGGCTACATGAGCATAATTGGGTAGTGGATTGGATATCTGCACCCGCTCGCAATACTCAATAATTGTTCGCGTCAACAACCGACCTGAGCAATCGTATGTAGGCAGTGGCGGCTCGTCCTATAGGGAAACTGGGGCATTGCCCCACCTAAAATTCTGTTCAATAACAATTCTTTACCATTTAAGATGCCCAGCAATCGATATATACTGAAATCACAGCGAAAATCGCATTCTTCTTATTAGTTCGCTTGTAAATGCCCATATATAGCGAAGTCTCTGAGAAAATCGACTTCTCTTCTGTGTTTTTGCTTTGCGAATGTATAGCCGGGGCATGCCCTGGTAGCGCTCATAACAAGCTTTGACTGTCTATTCTCTCAAAGCCGCGCACAATAAAGAAACGGTGATTTACTCTCTCCTATTCATAAAATTGCCGAGCAACCGGGGCAACATAGCTCTGTTGCCCTTAAGGTGTGATGTAACAATCGTATCTATGTCTGAACTCGGTTTTACCGTCATATGCGTTTAGTCGACCTTTGCTGGTATAGGTCGATTTTGATGGTGTTTCACACCATGATAATTCTTGAAACTTGGTATGTCGTGTCGTGTGATGGTGGTAGTTAACACTGCCCCAAATTTCAGGGTTTCTACCTAAAGTTTAGGGTAGTAATTCCGTCTCCGAAGTTGAGTGTGTGCTGATCCGTCATGTATCGCAAACAGATTTTACTCAAAAGCCGGTATTGGTATCCATTGATTTTGACGATGTTCCATACCGAGATCGGTCATGACATTTGGCACGGTAAGTCTTAATGTTAGTATCGAACGCTGTACCAAGTTTCAAGTTTGTCACTGAACTATGTTGGTGGTAATTTCTTTTCCTAAGTCGAGTGAGAACTGACTCGTCATTTATCGCAAACAGATCTTACGCAAAGCCGGTATTGGTCTCTATTGATTTTAACGATGCTCCTTACCTAGATCCGTCATGAGCTTTTACACGGTATGTCTTGATTTTAGTATCGAACGCTGTGCCAAGTCTCAAGGTTGACACTCAATGATTATGGCAGTAATTTTGTTATCAAGGTCGAGTATGGTAGAGATGTGCGCTGATCTGACACTTTAGCCTACCTATAACGCATTGCGGATTTCACGCAAAAGCCGGTGTATCTGTGCTAACGTTAACTGTGTTCCATACTGAGATATGTGATGAGATGATGATATCATGAAACAGTTTACTAACATTCTCGGTTTGCATTCAAATATTTACTTTTACTTTATATTCTCCAATGTCAATTTCACCCCTGTCAAGCGCGATAGCTGGCGACTAATAGCTGATCCCTTGATAGGCCTATTCCTCAGTAAATTTTACGCAAAATTCGGTGTTGGTCTGTCCGTATTAATTTTGACAGTGCATCATACCAAAAAGTGTCATGAGGCTACTTCTCGATGATATCATCAACATTGGTTTATTAGCAATTTTATCAGTTCAATACACCACAAAAAATGCGATACAATGAAAGAAAGGAAGATGTCGAAGCGACTAGGTTGTCTATAGAATCTGACAATACGATGTCATGTAACAGTGTACTAAGATTACGACTTTCATCCACGTATTTATTCGGTAATATATTTTGCATAGGCGATTTCGCAGCAGACATATATACAGTAAGCCGTATGTGTCGTGTTACAGTCTCCAGTTTCAAGGCCAACATCTCCTATGCTGTACCGAGACCGAACTTCCGAGTTCTTCAGAATGATGTTTTTGATTCAATATGACAGGCCGAATCTACGAGATAAAAATTGCGTATGTGTCCGAACTCGTTAACCTTTCCATTTAGGCTTACAAATCTTTTGAGTTATAGTCATTTCCATTTCTGCAGATAATTAGTGAGGTCACGTGCGAACATGAACCGTGTTGAATCTTTGTTCCGTACGCCGTTTACGCAGTTACCACACTTGAAGGCACAGCTCACCGGCAGACCTCTCGTGGCACATACGTTAAAATCACTGTTGTCGGGAAATTCATGTTACCGTACCATCAAGTTACTTGTTTATGTTGGAAAACGTCATTGTGACGTCATCGTGATAAAAAGTCGCTTGCAGCCCTTGCCCCACCACCCGATATTGTCACGAGCCGCCACTGTATGTAGGCCTACAACAGGCCATGTGCGCAAGATATCATCGCTATTCGCTTGCATGAATAATCGCGTGTCAGGCCTCTCAGACTTTGGCTGCAATCTACAATCGTTTAAAGACAATGCCGTGAAACAGTGGTGTTCATGCTTTAATAGACACGCCCTCCTTTATAACAATAAAAATATCCTGCCCCTTTTATAGCCATATCACAACAAAAGGCCACAAGAATGCTGGCTATCCCAACGGACAGTTTGATGGCATGAGAGGTTACGACTGTTGATGAGAAAGTTATTGATTATGAAATTCGAAGGATTCAACATAGAATGCTAAGAAATATTTTCAGCATCGTCATATATATGCTAGCTAATTAGTACCACCTTATCAGTGGAGTGCCAGAAGAGGGTAAAGATAACGATTCTGGTGTCGCTTATGTCAAGCCTATATCAATGACCTCCGTAATAAGCGGTTAGTAGCCTAGTATTTGAGATCAGATCTGTTATAATACATGATAATATTATCCATCTGGAACAGTTGTGAAGTTATTCAAATACCGTACATTTTGCTTGTTACGCAAATAATAATCCGAAGGACATCGAAGAAAATAATAGAATCCATATCATTTTGTTATAAGGCTATATATTGAACCTGACAAGCAGTATACAATAAAAATGTGTTTCTTAGGATCCGCAACTTTGGCCGAAGAAGAAAATGTCAATCTGAAGTTCACGAAAAGCTCTGTGAACGTCGTGGCCGGAGATCAAATAAATGTAAAACAAATCGTCTACAGCATTACTGGCGCTGAAGGAGAAACACCTTCCAGGATTCAAAGTGAGTATGATGCTATTTAATCAATACGGTCTGTAAATTTGGGGGAAGGGTCTGCTTTACAATGATGTTCAAAATATGTGAAGAAGTTTTGCCAGGCCTGGAAGTCTTGAAGATTTCATTAGTGTTCTGGCTTCTGTGGTACCCCAAACCTCACGAAATTGGAAATTTGGGAAATTCATAGATATCCAACATTTTCATAAATGTTCCGCGTTGCGCGCAATTTATTGTTGCCAAATATCCTGAGCATTGGTTACCTCCCCAAGAACAAATGCGCATTATTTAGAGAAATTGACATTTCGGCCTCGGCCATTACCGTGTCACGACGCACCAAGACATGTGGTTTTAGACCATGTCACATGCGACTCCGAGAAGTGTGCCAGGAAAATCGCCAGAGAGAAATCCTTGGCTGAAAAAGACTGCCCCTATGCTGACCGAAAACTTCGATATATTGTCTAGTTGTCCATAGCCGCTAAATAAATGGCGCTGAAATTTGAATCCCACAAGACAGATGTCATCTCGCAGGGAAAAATTATTTGCCAGTATCTTTCGACATAGCAGACAGGAGGTCACTAAATAACATCATGCGATAAAATCATTATACCAACGGGTCCGCCCGAAGTTGTTTCATCATTATAAACGGCCCCTACATTTTCCAAGACAACTCACTCAGCTCTACCAATAAATCTGGTTAAATGAGCAGAGAGGAAATAAAAAATTGATAACAATATATATATGCAATTCCTGATCATATTGACCGATTTAGTCATGAATTATATAAAAATTTCGTCTCTCGCGAGTCTAGACGACTAAAGCTGACTTGCCAAACAGTACACAAAACTCGCTGATAAGTAGCAGCCCCAAAAGTAAAGCCAGATGGACTTCTTACCCGAAAAGTCGGGCATATCACCCTATGGGGCCACAATACCAATGATTTTTTCCGGGGAGGGGGGTGGGTCTGACAAAGTGCTGTTATGGTCCTGCGTTGCCGATCGTATAACGGTCCCGCCAATTCGCCTAATTCAACATTTCTATGATATCAGACTCGCCCACTACACCGTGTTGAATTATTAGTCGATCTCTGGTCTCGATCTCTGGTCTCTGGTCTAATAGTCGACCTCTGGCCGCGTCGCGGCATCCGGCATCCATTCTTGGATTTTGATTTCGGTATCGGACGAAATGGCAAATGCTCCAGTGCCATGAAAGGTTGAGCTACAAACCAATTGTTACGAAATCAATGAACGTCCTACTACCTTTCCGTGACCTTAGGTTAAGCCGCTGTCAAGGTTGCCACGTCACAATATAATAACTCAACCAACCATATTGGCGACAACAATGACAACTACTCTGCGGACAGCGGCTCAGTTTTCTAAGCAAAACAGGCGGCATAAGTCTTGTCGCGTTAAGGAAGACTGATCTACTACAGGGTAAATATTTGTAATGATTCATTGGAGATAATGGAGGGCGAGAAGATAGCAATAAAGTTCATAAGCATAGGCAGGATTAGATTTCTGAGGAATATCATAACTGATTTAGGCTTGATTGAGCAACACTCGATCTCTTGGTCGTTTAGAGTGGTTGTCATGCTTATGTAGCTGCAAAAATTTAAGCTTGATGACAGTGTCCTAGTGTAAGAAAATATTATTTGTAGTAATTTCTTACTGGCAAGATGACGTGGCAGTTTTGATATTTTTCCTAATTTAAGCTCTTTTTTCTGCAGGCGTTAATTACAAGAAATTGATAGAGGTTATAAACGGCAACACGCGTCAAGAAACGGCAAGTGGAATTTGTGAAGACTTCAAGAATGAATTCGTCCACGAACCTGACTTCAAGGTTTTCCCGCAGATGAAGAAAGTCGATGTTGATGACTACTACAAAGGCCGTTTTCGCGAGAAAAAATCTTCAACGGACGAAACTGTTCATGGATCTAGAAGAAAAGATTTTCAAAGTCAGTTGATAGAGGAAGTCGGGTTTTATCGTCAATCCGACAACGACGGTAAATCGATAACTATGGAAAAGATAATGGAATCGCTGTCAAAGTATGAGAAATTACCGTCACCGTCAAATTATGAAGTTGGCTACACTGCTATCGTCGCGTCTGCAGGATCGGGTAAAACCACCCTCATGCGTAGAATTGCTCAAAAAGCGCTCGGAATGTCATCTGTGAGTGACAACGGTGAACCGAAACGAAAAATGATACATTATATTGAATTGAAGAACATGGATGAAGAGAACGGTATCAAAACATCCAAGTTCCTGTTCGACGGTCTATTCAAAAATGAATCTGAAGAGGACCAAGCTTTTGAATGGCTGGTCGACAATCAAAGTGATGCAATTATCATTTTTGACGGGCTTGATCAAATGCAGTGGGATTTCGAGGAGAGCAGCCTCCGAAAGATTACACCGTATAAGAAAGCGAGCTCTGCGATCATCATGTACAATATCTTATCCCGCAAAATCCTTCGTCACGTCAGGATCATCGTCTCGTCACGTGAATTCAAAGTCTCCGAATTACCGGCGCAAGCACGCCCTAAAGAAATAATCACACTCAATGGTCTCACGCCACAAGATGCTTATAAACTGTTCACGTCTCTGCTCCGTGAGAACGGGAAGCATCTCTGGGAGAAAATCAAAATCATGTCACCGCGATTATTACAACTTGTATCGGTCCCGGTTTTCCTGATTTTGATAGCAGTGGTGATGGGAATTGATCCAGATAGACCTCCTCCGTCTACCGTGACAGAACTATACAGCAGGATCATGTTAGTCTTGCAGAGTGTGGAAAATATGCGAAACAGAAAGCAAATCCTCTCGATTATCCAGAAATTGAAAGCAATGGCGTTTGAAGGCATGAAACAGGGGCGAGTCGTATTCTACAAAGCAGATTTGGATCGGTTTAAAGTTTCCGCAGACGAAGTGCAGGATTTGATGACGAAAGTGCCTGGCAACAACATCCTAAGCCGTCACTTGATGGAAGGCGACTTCACATTCTTCTTCTGTCATCAAAGCATGCAAGAATTTCTGGCGGCTAGTTTTATCTCGGAAATGGAGCTCGAAATGTTCTCTCGCTTTGATGGCCAACATCTACATGAGAAACGATGGTCCGTGGTTCGAAGATTCGTTACAGGCATCGTTTACATGAAATCAAATAACGATCTTCACAGCTGTGAGTAATCATGGTTTTCCGCGGCTATTCTACCGCAGCATCGATTGATTATTATGGGTCACTTATGGTTTATCATGACTTTGATGGTATTGTCACAATCGATGGGGTGAAATAGTCGAAAAATCCTAAATTTATACACGGCTGGTAAATAAGTCTTCACATTCAGTCGGCTAAATAAAACTTATATATCTAAAATCTTCATAAGTTCGCAGATTATGGAACGTGTGCGCTACAAGGGCCTATCGATGATCAATATGTGACATTGTTTTGTAAATTTGTTTCGGGTATTTATGGTGTCTGTCGACCAAAGGAGTCATTTACACCCGGCCTATTTTTTGGCATTTTTGATTTCGCATCCGCCGACTTGTAGCAGGGCCCACTTCTAAGCTTTTTGAAAGATACAGCTTCAGGAGGGTGAGCCTAAATAAACATCCAACACTTAAGTATGAATTCTGGACCCGATCTTAGTCTAACATGCGATATTGATGCGCATGAAATGCTCTTGTTATTGTAAACTAAACATCGGACCTCAATGCCTCCATCTGAACCCTGCCTCATCACAGTCGCGTGAATTATTCAATTGTTATGCAAACCATTACGGAAGAAACATTACAAATACGGGTACAACGACATTGTGTATTGCTTGACAGTCTCGGATCAAACACAGAAGCAACAAGTTCTATCTCAATCGGTCCTTTCACAACTTCACGATAAGACTGATGACGAAGACAGATATGTTCGCATGGAACTATATACAGCAATCTACGAATCGGGCGACGATAATCTTATGAAAGATCTTTCCGTCATCAACGTATATGGGATCTCATTGAATCGTGATGAAGCTCATATCGTTGGATCGCTCGCAGCAAGGAATCAAAGCCTTCGTTCTTTGGATTTATTCAACTGCAATATCGACGACGAGCTTTTGAGCACCATTGCAAGGTGTCTGGAAAATCGAATACGACTAAGTCATACATTTTCAAATGATTCATTTCGTAGGAAAACTATATTATGTGTTATTCTGTAATTTATCTAATTTTGAAGCCTCCCCTCTTCCGATATGATATGGTGCAATATTCACATCTTTTCGTAGCAATCCATTCGGGGTCATAATTTCGCGTCGGTTAGGCCTATTGCGGGAACCATAGCAATTTTCAAATCGTATTCGATGGGAACGATATAGTAGCAACCTGCTCAGTGAACTATGAACATACATGATATATGAGTATATCAGGAGTATTTTCATTGATATCACGAACCCGACAGCGATGGCTTAAGGCAGGGGTCACCAACCTTTTTGCAACCAAGGGCTACTTTTGGGTACTGATTGAAGCGACGGGCTTCCATTTACTCCCACCGTTTACCCGTACCAAACGGAATTTCCGCTTTGATATTCATAGCACTGGGCAGGAATCGCATAGCGGTAAGACTTCTAAGTGTGTCTTTTAAATCAAAATATCTCATTTCAACTAGCTAGCCACTAACACTTTTTAAGAAATCACGAATTACTTCGCACCATGTTTATATAAATTATACAACAACTGTCAGCTCAAATTTTAAAATAAATCATGTCACACGTTAGACTGGACATCGTGTTATCTGTTTTTATACCAGTCAGTGGGAGGCCTGGCAGTGCATGCTATCAACTAGTATGCAGTACTCTTGTATGTAACGTGACACTGCAACTCTGAGTGAGTGTTCCAGATGTGCATTAATGAGGCGTGTTTTGAGTTTTTTTTATGACGGTCGTGTACGCAAAGGCGGATTCACAACGATAGGTTGAACCAAACACGCTTCCAACCATAGCTGCTGCGCATTCACCACTGTACTTTTCCGTGTCAACAAGGCACCAAAAGCTTGCTGCAGCCTTGTGGGCTTTGGGGTGTAGGTGACTTTGCAGTGGTACAATTTCAATCTCTAACTGTTCAGCATCCAGACATGACAGATTTCATTATACCTGACAGCAGCATCGATTACAGAAAGTTAAAAAAATGATACTATAAACTGCGTTGAGTGTAAGAGAGACAAGCTGTATCAAAAGATGCATTACGTCAGTGGTTCTCAACCTTTTTGGCTTCGCGGACCCCTTTTGACCGTCACGGACCCTCAAGGACCCCCTCAAGTTTTAGTTCAATTTTAGCTCTATTATGGTGCAACCTTCATCTGTCTCGTGCAAATATGAACTGTAGGCTTGTGATAAACGGTAAAATAGTGATTTTTCATGAAAATTACATCATACTATTTATGTAGAAATTGGTTGACTTTTAGTATTTCAAAGCTAATTTTGCTGCTGTATTTCTTGAAGTTCGTGGTCATGTCTTGAGAATTTGCGTCTTCGTTTTGATATGAACGAGGAGTGCCGAAAACCATTTCCGCAAAGATAGAGGGAGGCTAATGCAATATTAACGCATAACGCTTCCAACGATACTTTTGGTGTGATCGCAACATTTATGGCACCAAAATGAAGAAACACATATTTTATGAAGATATCACGTCCAGCATCTAACGCAGGGACGGGGAACATACGGACCGCTGGCCGGATTCGGCCCGCGACGGCATTTTGATCGGCCCGCAGAGAGTTTCTACCGTCAAAGTGAAATCCTACAGACAATATAGACAATATTTATGCTCCAAAGGATGCGATCAAAGTTTTCCAACCAGAGAAAGACTGTCATGAAACGACTTGTTCTGTTCGGGTTTACATATATATTTACGAGCTAACATTTTCGACCATGAATAATTGAACATTAACAAGACAAGGCTGCATACCAATAGAACTGGTGATATGAATGTCAGGGTTGGAGCGTAATGCTTTGATAGCAACGAAACACTCCTTATTCATCAAAAAATTAGCCTTGTCGATAGGGCATCCGCAATTAGAATGCGCAAAATCTGATAGCCGTGCTGAAACAGTATCCCGCCGGCCATCCGACAGTCGACGAGCATGTCCACATTCAAGTCGAAATACAAGCAATTACTACTAAATAAATACAGTCCAACCTCAAGATTACCGGACCACGACTGACCTATCGATCTCGCTTCCCATGACATGCCGCCCTATTTCTTGTCGCTTTCTGTTTCTATACTATCTTTCTACTTCTATACTATCTTTCTACTTTCATTCAGTGTGCATGCCGCCTCTTTACATCGCCTAGGCCAAGGTGGGTGTCCGATTCCATAGACAACTCCTAGTCGCTTCGACATCTTCCTTTCTCTTCATTGTATCGCATTTTTTGTGGTGTATTGAACTGATAAAATTGCTAATAAACCAATGATGATGATGATGATTAGGAGCTGGTATATCATTGTCTGATTTATGACGAGTGTCGGCCTAAAATATTCGGGTCCATTTCAATATGAATATTCAATTGTATTAAAGTCCTGTACCTCCAAGAAGCTGCTCCCTTCATTGGGACAAATTATGGAAAAACTTCGTAAATTTTTATTTCAAACGACTGTTCACTAATTTGACGAGACTGACAACTTCAAATTGAGAAGGTTTCGCAGACATTACGAAGTCACCCTGATTGACGTTAAATCTCCGTATTTTTATTTTTTCCACAATCCACAAACCCCAACGAAACGTCTCTAAACAGCGCTATGTTTGTATCTGCAGGTTATTGGAAAATTGGCAATGAAAATGAGTTCCCACACTACGATAGTCCAAGTCAGACGATTATTATGATGATATGAGTCATGAGGTTTTAGCAGTTGTGGTGCGAAACTGACTCATGCTTTCTCAAATTAAAAAATAAAATAAAAATTAGGTTATCAGCCATTTAAAAAATTTAGAGGTCTCGCGGACCCCCTGAAATTGCTTCGCGGACCCCCGGTTGAGAACCGCTGCATTACGTAATGGGCATACTGCATCAGCTAGTACTTCACCGCTATCTGCAACCGTATAGTAATGTTGTTTACTACTTTGGTATTGTCCTGGACGTCGAGCAACCATAACGGAACCCCCCACCATTTCAAGAAGACCGTGGATGGCATGCCGTCATATCGCTTGTATGGGCAGTACGCCGTATTTTACGTCTTCGATATCTTGTTATTCTATTACATGTTGGTATATTAGCCTACTAATTGTAATTTAGGACATTTGATATCATCATTTTAAGTGTTTATATATATATGAATTGTCATTTCTAAGTCACGTGTTATAGTGTGATTTAAACAAGAATGGCTAATTAACTCGATTTATACATTTAAAAGCTCACTGGCAATAATCTGACGAATATTAGCAAATGCTGCATTCGATCTATTTTTAGAACAGGCTCGCGGGCCACTCATCTGGTCCTCGTGGGCTACTTGGGGCCCGCGGGCACCAGGTTGGCGACCCCTGGCTTAAAGTATTACTTTGAAGATTAGCTACTCCAGATAGTGATATGCCATAGACATCAGCTGTTATCCTAAAATTACTAATTCAGATTCACCCAACGAACACATGTATGACGACTGACCTAATTTAATAGCCGGGCGGCGAAAACTGGCTAATTGTGCGCAATATATGACGCTGGTAGACGTCACATTGGCTTGATTAACTCTTCAGAGTAGATATTATGCAAATGTTCATTTTTCGGGAAACACAATATCAAAGTTTATTAGCCAATAATAAAAGATTATTATTAGACGATCATAATTAACCTGGATGAACTAGCTTCCGTAACCTTCGCCCTTAGTCTACATAAACCTTGATTAATTAAATTGAATGAATGCTGATTCCAACTTCCAGCTTCGGCATTGCTGTCTGATTATTGTATTGTTCAGTTTCAACCTTGTTTGTTAGCATTCTTACATGGTCAGTGAGTTTTGTTGTGAATAAACAGTCATATACTCGGTAATTGATATGAAAATATTATTATGCTATTTACACATTCACTTAGCAGCAATGTTCCCTCTAATTTTAACGAGTCTGTGCACACTCACCAACTCACTGCGCGGTCCTTGGACAGCAGTGCGTAACGAATGAAAAAATGATCATGACATCGGATTTTTTGTGCGCAGCTTAGATTTTCTGTGCTCAGAGGACGTGTCAGCACTGCGCTAATATATAGGAGGCTTGGCCCGTCCTGTACCTTACCTATCATTTCGCGCTTTATTGTCGAACAATAAATGTTCATATTGTGTGATTTGGAGAGTAAAAATGTTTAAAATCTTGTCATTCATGAGCATCGACAGAAAATACCAATATAATCATTTTCGAAGTTTAAAAAAATTCACTTTCAAAACCGACAACTAGAACTATAACTAAAACTGGAGTTGCATTTAAAACAAACATGATATAAACAAAGCCCTTGTTTAAAGCATGTTTTTTTTTATTGTTTTTGAAGTCACGACTTCATGAATATTCAATTGTGACGTCATAATGGATTGACATCGACAATTGAAAATATAGGATGAATATAGTTTCTTTGACGAAATATATGTACTATTACTGTTGAACCGCCTATTTCTAGAGTTCCAGCCATCCAATATCGATATACGTCGGCTGTATTGGGTCGTAATTGTTCTTCGGCTCATACAATGTTTTTTGGAAAGTATTTACGCACCTATGGCATAACTTTACACAATTTTATTTCTAGTGACTTCTGTTTACAACATGTTTTAGACAATGTTTTTTAAAACACCGTTTGTTTTAAATGCAACCCCAACGAGAACTAATGACCTGTAAAAATCCGCAACTAGCTAAAACACAACTAACCGGACGCACAATGTAAGTAATGTAATAAATGTGTGCTGATTGTGTAGTGTGGTTGGTTTGGTTGTTGTGACTGACGGAAAATTAGGGGTTCCCCCAAAGATTGTAGATTATCTTAGAGCAGACCTTGGCATTTGACGGGCCGCGGGCGAAATATACGGACGGCGAAAAGTTGCTTGGAATTTGTAATTAAATATTTCAATGCGTATACTGTAAGCTTAAACGCGTGCATTTATGCACCTAAAAAACACACAATATTCGAATTTTTTTTTAGGAGCCACATTGTGTGGTAGCGATGTATGTCATAATATTGTGTGGTCTGAAGTGGCATGTCCGTACCTATCGCTGCAGAGCTCGAAATTATGTACCTGAAAAACCTCCACCCACATGCTCTTATCGAAAAAATATTTTATTTCAAAAGAATCGGTTGTAGAATGTGCGATAAAAGAAACAGTGTAAGTTGCCATTAAATATGACAATACAAATTGAAAACATAACAATTTTTTGACACAGTAAGTAAGTAAGACAGGATTTTATACAGTAATAACAGAGCTTCTTGGAGGTACAGAAATTCAATACACAATTGAATAGTATATGTTCATATTTAAATGAACCCAAATATTTTCTGATGACACTCGTCAGATGTAATCGTCAGCAACTAGTGGAGAATTGGAAAGAACATTGTATATCAACAATCGCATCTAAAAATATGCCTTCACCAGCATGAAATTTCGAGTTAGTGAGCGTTCAATGCACTATTCCCATGCAGGTGGTACACGAACTCCTTCTGTTGACAGAGTTTCGGCTGGTGTATTTTGATAAGATATAAAATACACCAGCCGAAACTCTGTCAACAGGAGTTCGTGTACCAGCTGGGAATAGGGGATTGAATGCTTTCTCTTTGTGATACGATTGTTGATATACAATGTTCTTTCCAATTCTCTACTAGATTTGCTGGCGAGTGTCGACCGAAAATATTCGGGTTCATTTCAATATTAATATACTATTCAACAGTATTAACAGTATAAAAGAACTGTATTCGGAACGAAAGCAAGGTGTATGTACAGTAATGTCGTCAATAAATATTGTTTCTCACATATTGACTAGTTTCATGATCAAATGATTGATTGAATTGCCAAAAAACCATAGTAAACCAGTTTTGGCTCAACAGTATGTTATTTTGGAACAGCCCTAATGTACAGTGCCACTAACAACGAAAAGTTTACTAATTGAAAGCATAGCAAAAGTCTAGCCACAAAAAAGACAAATTATTTTGCAAATGCAAAAAATAACAAAATCCACTATGTACAGGTACATTCTATACCAAACGAAAGCAGTACTCACAGCACAAGTACTTGGAGCAAGGGAGATTAATTAACCTACATTTTTTCAATCGATTTCTGGGCATTTTGATATTTTTTCCAAGAATAACAAACTTGTTGGACTGAAATCCCGAATTTTTATCACCAATAAGGACACGTTGAATGAATGGCATTATTTGAAAGACCTTGGGATAACTAAGATCCCATGAGTAGTAGCATGCTAGGAGATCAATTATCATCTCAAACGGTCTTCTTTGGTTTTCGGATCTGTGCTTGATGGCGATGCCATTGGCCGCCATCCACGATTGTTCATCTCGATTCTCATGACGTGCAATCAAAAGATGAGGAGGAGTCAACTTTGAAGTCGGTAAATCGACTGTATGTGCCTGGAATTAAAACAACATGTGGCTTTTAATTATTTTGCTAAATATTCACGTGCAGATCCAGAGCACATGACCATTGACCAACTTCAGCTAGAAATGCTTATCGGAGACTTCTCATCAGGGATGTAATGACTCGAGTAATGACTTTCTCATGACTCGAGTCATTTTCTCAAAACACAAAAATGAATCGATTCGACACAATCTGTGTATTGACTCGACTTGAGTCATTACGCATGACTCGAAGGAAGTCATATGACTCGAGACTCAGATGGCCAAGAAAGACATTTCATCGTAATTTTGAAGAATACTAAAATAACCACACTATTGGCATTTCTTCTATTGGTGCTGGCACTTTAAAATACTACCAGAAACTACTAAAAAGTAAGGAAAATTAGTGTATTATAAATGCGAACCATTCGATATCAACAAACAGTCATAAAAAGTGGGTTTAACAGGACTTCAACTGGAAACTTGAGCAGTCAACAAAATGACTTGGACTCGAGTCATAACTAGAGCCCGACCGATATTGGATTTGGAGCCGATACCGATATCTAACATCTTCACCGATATATTCAGCCGATATTCAAATAAGGAGAATCTACCTTAAAAGGCGCATTTTCAAAACTTCAGAGCATTTATTTGAACAACTTTACAGCCACTGTCATACTTGACCATGAAATAGACTAGAAAGGATGCATCTGGGCACTTTGAAAGTGTAATCTATACGAAATATAGCAACATTCTCAGTCTAGCGGTCAAGAATTATAGTTCATCGACTTCCTACCCTCATGTTGTGGCGTCACGAAAATAGCCGATATTTTTTCAGCTCCAATGGCCGAAACCGATAATTCTTTCAAAGCGAAACATCGACTCGATATTATCGGCGAACCGATAATCGGTCGGGCTCTAGGCATAACACCATGAATCGGACTCGAACCTCTACTTGTTGACTTGGACTTGACTGGGTGGTGAATTGAAAATGACTCGACTTGACTTGAGTCAATCCTATAAAAAGCGAGATTGAGTTGTGACTCGGAGCCTTGTGACTTGGATACGACACTGCTTCTCATACTAAAGATTTAAGTGTAGTTGAATCGGCGAATAGTTTAAAGGGGCACTGCACTCTAAAAATCATGTCGTCTCAAATTGAAGGGCGAAACGAGAAATTTTTTTAGGCTGCAGCCATTTTCTTCAGAATGCCACCGTAAAGAAGCTGCATTTTATTGAATTTTCCACATCAGAATCATGCTCCATCAACAGCAGTCACGCAGAAATCGAACTTTATATCGTTGTCAGCCGATGTTATTATGAAGGAAATATGTCGTACACGTAAAGATGGTTTAGATACCGCCTTCAACGGAAGATGTTCAGTCAGGAGATTTATGTCAAAATCGGGCCTAGTGTATTCTTTTTTTGGGGACATAGGGCGTGTACGACATGTTTCCTTCATAGCATCGGCTGACAACTATATAAAGTTCGATTTCTGCGTGACTGCTAGAGTATGATTCCCCTGTGGAAAATTCAATAAATTGCAGCTCCATTACGGTGGCGTTCATAAGAAAATGGCTGCGGCCTGAAAAATTTTCTCGTTTCGCCCTTGAATTGGAGACCACACAGTTTTCAGAGTGCAGTGCACCGTTAACAAGCTTAGCTCCAAAGGGCAAATTGATTATAAGTTGTTAAATTATTCTATTATAAATTAAAGCATTAATTGATGCACCAATTGTGTTCATATGCATAAATTTCTCTACATCATCAGAATTTTAAGGGGTACCAATAAACCTCGGACCTCGTTCGATCATAACTTGTTAGCTGCTTAATCTTAGAGGGGCACTGCGCTATAAAAAGGTAGTGGTCTCAAATCAACTCGCAGGTCGAAAAAGATTTGCCGCAGACATTGTCTTCAGAAAGCCACCGTAATGGTGCTGCAATTAAATTAGGGCTAACATACGACGTCCTTTAGGAGGATTTGTCCTCCTTTTTCAGGTTTTTGAAATTGTCGTCCTAGGACGCCCATATGTCTTCCTTTTTGGCAACTCCAGTACTGTTAGTGTGAAAATCCTCCTTTCCCGATTCCAAAATATGATGAACATAAATTAAATGAATTTTGCATAAGACCCTTTACGCTCGAGCTTCCGCGTTTTTAGTGCGTTAACTTCACCATCGCATATTTTCGCAACGGGTTAAGAATCGATGACGCGCAGCCACGTCAGTTGGTCTATATACGAAATTTTGCAGCTCCATTACGTCGAGCGCAGTGTTTAGCATAGCAAAATATACCTTCGTTTTGGACGGCTCAAGAATTTTGATCATATATAAGGATTCTATTTTATAGAACTTCTATGTATATCTAAACTGAAGCAGATCCATACTAGACTGGTAGCAAATCTTACCTGACAAAGACATATCGCACTCAAACCATGGTTCGACTTTATTTTCTTGTCTATTCGAGAGCCTTCTGCAGTTCAAGCCGGATATGAATTTTATCGTCTTCATTTCCCTGCAAACAATTAGAATCATAATAGACAGGTGAAGGACTAATAAGAACCACAATAGACAGGTGAGGAACATTCCTGCAATTCAAAAGTTTCTATTCCAGCCATCACATTCCATTTCAGATAAAGGCAAGTTTGGGCATTGGCGCTGTACGCAAGTTGTGATTACTTATTACTGATTAGATGCGTGCTATCTAGTTTGCTATCATCTGAAGACTTCTAATTCTTGTCTGCTCCCGGAAGAGCGCTACGTTCTCAGTCCCAAATGCTCTTGTCAGTTCCAAGAGTTAGAACATCGACCTACGGTGTGAGAACCTTTTCTTCCTCGGCCGCCATTCTGTGGAACAATCTTCCAATTTCTATCAGACTATGTGACTCGCTATATGTTTTCAAACGCAAAATCAAGACCGTTTTATTCACACGAGCGTTCGAACTAGAGTAGTGTTCTTTCCGCCCTACAACTATGCACTTCGTCTTTTATACATATCGTTTACTTTTATATTTTATTGCCTTTTATGTACAGCGCCCTAGTGTAGTAATGACATATTGTTATATTCGGCGCTCTATAAATTATTATATTATTATTATTATTATTATTATTATACACTCGTATTCCCTCGGTGTCACTTGTCAGTGTTTGATTTGTTATTAATACTGCGCATTGTGCAGTACACGGGGTTGAATTACGTTGTCAAAAATTGATGCAACACGAGATTCTCGATGGCGCAGATTCTTAATTTATTCGATTAGTTTGAACGACAACATTCTATGCTGATTTCCTTATTAGATGTACAAATTCGACCTCATCGCTAGAAACATAGATTTCATCGCGCGCTCTAAGAAACACCATCTCCTATCGCGATTTGACGAACAAATACACCTACAAATTAAAGTGCATTATTTGCATCAATGAGGGCCGCAAGCCGCGTTTAAAATATTTCAGCGGGAAATCGTGTCGCGTAGCATCGTGCGATATGCGTGCACAGACGAATATCGCTAATTGGTCGCCGCCCCGTGTAACACCGATAATACGACTTGTTGAATCGCAACTGAATATTAGAGTCAGAATGGTCATTTCAAAAGATCGTTGTTTTGCGTTTCAAAAAGAGGGATTTCGACACCCCCTGGCTACGCTTCTGCCGCCACTCCATGCAAAAATAAAAGTCGGCGCCTATGACTGTAGCACTGTTAATTATCGAACATAATACAAACCTCTTGATCAGTCTGCTCTCCAAAAACTTTATCAAGAGTGAGAAGCATTTCCATGTACTTCACATGCATTTCTTCAACACTTCTATCAACAAGCAGTTGAAACTCATGTCTGATCTATTGGGAATAACAACGCGTTACTCAGAGCTGTTGGTCATGAATATGCATAGCACTTAAACAGGTTAGTTAGAGTAAGTAAATTCATCCATATTATTTATTTTAAAATACATAGTTATTCACTAACTCATCTTGATATGAACATAATTAGATTTTCTTTATTTAATCATCACAATAATTGAATTATTTTTAGCACATGGTATCACGAAAGCTCAGCAATCTAATTCTAACCCAATTAGTTGAATGTTTCCATATTCTTTGAATTCTGATCATATTCGTAGTTCTTCTGAAAATGCCTAATTGACTATGGTATTTGGTAGTGAGCTAACAAAAATATCCGTCTCGTGCAACATCACGTCCAACTTTTCAGCTATGGTGCACAGACGCTAACCAATCTCATGCTCGTTCCTATAAACTAAGCTTGAATTTGGCTGGATTCCCTTGTCATTCATAATTTCTGTCAAGTTTCAAGTTTTTGCAAATTGAGTAATACTAATTGTAATCTAATTTGGAAAAAACTGAGCTTTAATTCTAATCTAATTCAATTTGGAAGAGCTGAAAATCTACTCGTTGTCCAAGCCTGGTACAGTGTACACTGTACACATGTTGTGTAATAGGAAAACAGTGTATATTAATGCAATAGGAAGATACATAGGCAATATAATTGCTTAATTTGCCGAGGCACACAAACAATTTCATTTTACTGATTTTCGAGATTATGACTGCAAATTGTAGTCATCTGTAAGGAACGAAAGAACTCACCGGTCTAATATCTTGCAGCATTGGAAAGCTCTTCAAAATTTCAGCAACGCCACCAAATTCTAGCACCTTCTACTGATTACGTCTGTTGTGATGAGTGTACTTCATGAGAGTGATGACATTCAGCCAATTGGCGCCAGTTCTGTTGAACTCTGTTTCCAACTGCACCCTGGCATCTTCAATCGTTATATTAGGGTGACCTTTTGAATAACATGAAACTTATAAATTATAAAAAAAAAGAATAACAATCATCCCAATCACCTGATGAGCCTGGACACAAAGCATGCGCTCTCCATGAAGACGTACCAGATGCCTTTGTCTTTTGTCTGAGATTCCTCAACTTTTGCGACAGCTTTTTCGAGAAGTAATACTGAAAAGCATTTGATCATGAATGCACTTTAATATATTGAATTCGGATAGGATTCGGGCAGTAGGTCATAGTCAAGAGAAGACGGTGCTTCATAGCAAAACAAGTCCAGTGTCTTCATATTTTTGTGTCTCTTTTTACAATAGCTACAGAGATCTTCATATTTTGAATACACTGTGCAACAGATCCTGCATGACATGATAACACTCGGATGTTGTCTGTGACAATAAATGTGTAGACAGCAAATCGGTATGTCCGATAAAAGGGCACAACCAACACTTTCCATCAGACATTCTACCAAACCATATTAAGTAATTGAAACAGGTCAAGTGCAAAGAAAGATGTACATAACTTCATCTGCAAATGAGGTTTCATCACCAAGTCTATTATGATATCTTCAGATGAAATTATTAAACAGCATTAGCTCCCATTTTCATGGTCTGCTCTTAAGGCGCATTAAGCTGCTAGATCGAAAATAGGTAATCTATATCTACTCATACCGCTGGCCGCTGGTGCTGTATTTGAAACTCGATAACATTACCATAACATTATTTACAGATGATGTTAAAATTTACATAAACGAATTACCTTGCAGTAAATCAATGTGCTCCCTCTCCATTCCGTTTTGAACTAAAAACATCTCCATTCCCTTGCTATATGCTATTTAGATTCACGTAACAAAGACCGACAGATTCACGGTATATCTCACTCACTCTGGTCCTGCGTGGTAACGATCGATTGTCTCAGGATTGCGTCATACAGTCACGTGACTCAGTAAGTCATGCGTAAAGAAGAGACAGTTCATCGATGATAAAATACAAAGGGTACTACTAATAACTGAATGATTGCTATACTGTTGGCAATGACAGCGGTACCCGATACGAGTAAAATGTTCAACGTCGGGGTGTTTCATACATATTTGTATGACAAATTTCTTCAGTAAGTTCGGTAGGGAAATGATATGATCAACCTTTTATTTTATCGCAATTTCTTAGTATGTTGATCTGATAATTTGTTTATAATAAACTGAAATGAGTAACGAACGATTAACTATAAGGATTAACGTGACTATCGTAGGTATGTAAAGTCAGATCAGAGCAAACCTCAAGACAGCGAGTCGTCAGTCAGATATTGGTACAGCACGACCATAATATCTGATCACCAACCTATTTGCTTGAAGCCCGGTACCACTGTCGGTTACAATCTTGGTTATATATAACTGTAATAATATTGTTAATTAAGCACTGCAGCCTGAAGAAAAATCTATAACTTAGGACATACCGATCAAATCACATTTTGCGAGGCTTTTCGACGTGTATCAATATTACCGCGCTTTAGGCTGCCTGGGATGATATATCACGTCAATAGTAACCTCGTGAAGTTTCAGAGTGAAGATTAGCAAGCGACCTCTCAAACTCCCTCTCAATTGATATCCGGTATGAATGTTTGACACCACAGGAAATTTTACGGAATGACTATACTGATATGCATGTTAGCTCATAGACACATCATATGAGCATTAACCCACATCTTATGACATTCACTGATGATGTGTGGACGTGCACACAACATGGCGGATTCTCGATGTCAGATCTCAGCCGATAATATGTGTCAGCCAAATATTGTATATACCTATGCACAATGTTGTGTCTCATTCAACGCTGTGAATTTACAGTGTACTAAAACTATGGGGTGTATATAAATTGCGTTTACTTTGGAGGCTGTTTATTGTTCATCTGTTCATCGTGGTTAGCCTACGCTCGTTGTATGCTATGTCTATAATCAAAATAACGCCGATATAACATGGATCATGGGATAATTTGAGCCGGGATTATGACAGGGTTGTAACCAGAGCTGTGAAGTCGGGGTCGGAGTTTGGCTAATTTCCTCGCGACAGTGCTGTGTGGGTATTTTCTGAACGCATCGTTGCATCACAATAACATTGCTTTTGTTGAAAAAAGTGCGCACGGATGATTGTAAGTTATTGGGATTGCCATACGTCTGGATTTTCCGGGACATGTTCGGAATTTCACTGTTCACGATGTGTCTGGAAGGGAATTTTAATATATGCATCAAAGTCCGTAATTTTGAAGGCCTGAAGTACAGTCAAAATCTTTTCCAAATAAACATAAACAATAATAGCAGATTTATGCTACTGAAATTTTTTCTTGGCGCTACGCGCAATTTAGTACACTGTGTATTAATTTTAATATAGGGCAACCTCTAAAGTTGGATCAATTACATTAATTCAATTCAATTTTAATTACAATTGCTTTATTGCATGTTTTAATTACAATTTAATTAAACTACTCTATGCTAAAATATCAAATTACAACTACAATCAGGGTTGTAACCTAGTCACGAAGGCTTCGAGTAACAAGTTAATCTAATTTTCATAGTTTTGACTCGAGTCAAGTCGAGTAATTTTCAACTCACCACCGGTTTTAAGTCAGCGATCAGAGGGTGGATTCCGAGGCATGGTATTATGACTCGAGTCCAAGTCATTGTGTTGACGGCTCAGCTTCCAGTTAAAGTCTTGTTACACCCACTTATTATAACCCAGTTTGTTGATATCGAATGGTTCGCATTCATAATATATTAATTTTCCTCACTTGTAGCAGTTTCTGGTCGCATTTTTAAACGAAATCTCAATAGTGTGGTCACTTTACTATTCTTTGAAATTACAATGAGATACCGATCTTGGCCGTCTGAGTCTTGAGTCATGCGTAATGACTCGAGTCCAAGTCGTGTCAATACACAGATTGACTCGAGTTGAGTCGAATCAAATCATTTCCGAATTTTGCGAGTCATCAGAAAACCGTGACTCAAGTCTTTGGAACCTTGACTACAATTGCAATTACTGTTAAACATGTAAGTAAGTACAATTATAATTACAATTACTGGTAAAAGTCTGACTGATTCGCTAGATAGGCGCTCTTTGACAACTGTAGCGACGTATTTAGCAACAATCTCAAGCTATTCGTGTTTCATTCATGATTCGTACTACGTAGAATACCCTTTAATTAGAAAAAACAAACTTGAACATATTCGAAGTATTTCTAGTCATTAGCTCTGAAAAATACAAAAAAAGAAAATTTTTATGAGCGACTACTAACAATCAAAAGTTCGAGCGACTGGAAACGACTAATAGCGGATAGGATACAAGACAGTCAATGAAATGTACCGTACTCAAACGAATACTCAGAGCTGAGTAAGGTTAATCAAATGTAATTGGTAAGACAATAAGGATGATACCGATAAGGTGTGTCAAATTAAAATAAATGCAAAAGTAAAGAAGCTCCTGATAACTACCAACTACATAAGTTTGGTTCGCAGTTACGTTTTCACTTGCTCAAAACTGTCGACTGCATTTAATGAACATTAGGATGCGGAAAGGTTCTGGCCCCAGTAAATTAAGCTAAGATAGGAGGTAAGATTGGGATAACATCTCTACAAATGTGTGATCTAGCGTGATGAAGTCTTGGTTGAAAACTTGAATTTCTTTTTGCAATTGCTGTAGCAAGCCTCAGTTCTGGAAAGAGATTGTAAAAAAAAAACTGTCCGTGGTGTGGGAAATGGTTCAGCACATGTTACAGAAGAGTTTATTTGCTTTTCGTCCATTTATGAAATAGTAGGATTTTGTTTGATAGCATATATTCACCAAGTTTTCTGTTGGAGCTGAAGTTGGCCTATGGGAAACAGTTTAGTATGGCTGAATTAGTTAACGAGGTACGCATAGAACACCCATGTTAATGGGCTAATTATTTTATGTTGTGATTGTCAGGTTTCAATAACAATGCAATTGAAATTGTAATTAGTAAAATTTTCATCAAATTACAATTACAATTACACAGAATAGAAATGCTTCAATGAAAAATAAAATAATATGAGAAAATATAATTAATTACATGCAGCTCAATTACAAATTGCAGTTGATCCTACTGTGGCCGCCTCGCTCGCAAAAATGATGTCGAAAGTGAATAAAATTAGCCATCATTCACTGAAATCAAATCGCAATCTCAATAATAGAGTACGGTGTATTCCTAGAATTCATTGAAGCCGTTTGAGTGGATTAGTAAAAGACCGTGGCGCTAAACCTAGGGTCGTTTGCCTTTATTATGGGGATCCCAATGATGTTGAACATACTCAGCTTCCAAAATATGCCCTGGTTAAGTCTGTGCAAAGCTTTGTTAGTTTGACATGATATTGGCAGACATTGTATTCGCATTTCATTCATCATTCCAGGTGAAGGAAGTGGATTTGCGTGTCAATAAATTGTCAGCAACAGCTCTACGTTCACTTCTCGGACATCGTCGGATTGAATCGCTATCAGGAAAATTGGATTGGGAAGTGAGATCGATTCTATGATTTAGTTGTGTACTAACAAGCCACTATAATTTTATGTGGGTATGCGGAGACTTGAGACGTAACAATCGCACGTGATTGGTGACGTCATAGCCGTGATAGAAAGCATTATACATACATTCTCTGCATCAGGGCTGTTCAAATAACCTTCAGATTTCTTCGGCTATGTTATAAAATTGTTAGGCTGGCAACCAACCATAACGTTGCACGCCAACTGTGGGTCAATTGCAACCAGTAGAAGCGATTTTCTTGCAGTAGAAAATTTTGGATTTATCATTAAAAAATTAAATTATAAAATTTTTCTGTCAACAACGTGAAATTGTTGGGCTGTCAGTAGAAACGATGCACACCAAATGTGGCTCAATTCCAACCACTAGAAGCGAAGTTATTGCGGTAGAAAAAATTTGGATTCGAATAAAATAATTTTACGGTAGCTAGCTCTTTAATTAGTTATTCAAATAGCTGATTCGTGGTACAGAACTTGAATATAACTTTCAATAGAAAATCCATTCTAGTAGAATATTTAGTAAACTCGGAGATTTTTTTTTGTTGCCTCTTTCAAGAGTTAATGGAACACTGAAGGGAGTTGAACGGATTTGCTTTTGCTTCTAAATCCTTTTAAATCCCTTTAGTGTGCCGAACAGTATTTGAGTTTAAATATTGTATTACAATGGATGTTGTATTGAAAGCTATAATTATTTCCTATAAAATCATGGAATTGGAAATTTTACCACGGCAATAACTTCGCTCCTAGCGGTTGGAATTGAGCCAGAATTGTTATACATCATCTCTACTCATTGCCTAACAATTTTATTGGATTGAAAAAAAAAACACTCTTGAATTTTTTTTTAATTATAAATTCAAAACTTTCTACAGCAAAAATCTTGGTTTTACTTGTTGGACTTGAAGCCAAATTTGGTTTACAGCGTTGTTTCAACCAACCTAACAATTTTATCACATAGCCGGTGAATTAAAAAAAAAAATAACCAGTTTTACTCTGTTTTCATTCCAAAGCCGTACAATATTTATACCCAGTAGTATGATGTTTTATTATCCGCACTTTGTCATTAATATTGAGCTATATAATCGAATTTGGTGAAATAGGGGATCATGTAGCGTAGTGACAACAATAAGAGCGCTGATTTCGTTAACAATAGTCCACTTTTTACTGAATTGAGAATGAATGTAATGTAATGAAATTTGGTATTGGTGTGATCGATACTCGTCAGTCTGGCGGCGATCAAGTTGTGCATCAATATTTTGACAAATTATGTCCCATTTACACAATCAAACGCCGCGTGCCGCTAAAAAATGCACTGCGTGAGTAACAAGTAACATTGTTAGCACCGCCACTATTCTGGAGTGTGCATGTGGACATTGTCGGTACGCAACAGATAAATACCAGTCCTTATCAACAAAGTGCGCATCAAAAAAGTTTTTACTGAACATAACAGCGTTTTGGACTGCAACGTTTTGTTTCCCTTGTAATATAGGAGTCAATATGATGTCCATGAAATATTTCTGAGTTACATGCTCACAATAGCAAACTTTCCAATTTTGCGTTCGGCATAAGACGAAATTCATTCGTGAATTCGTGTAAATACAGGAATACGGTTTTGGGTGCTTAAGATTTGCTTTAAAGAGCAACTAGATTGACCAAAATGTATTCGTCTCAGTAGTAGAGTTTGTTCTCGTGATCTCACCTATATGCTTTTTACCTCATATAAACGAGTGTTAGCGGAGATATCGAGTCGCAAATGTCCCGAAACGGCGCCACTGACAAAAACCCGTTAAAATCAATGACCCGTGTCGATGACGTAAAACACATCATGATCTGTGATGCTTCTTTCGTCACTGTATCTGTGATATGACGTCACAATCTGTGGTATATGATCGATAAAATGCACGATCTCGAGTTTCACATGTGAACAATATTCAGGTTGTCAAGCTGACTGTAAAAAAAGAATCGTTTGAATTGAAGAACGAAGATTTCATCAAGATAAGTGGCAAATCGTTTCTTGGCGAGTTACTGGTTGACGGTCTTTATAACGTCAAGGTTTGATATCAAGATGATTCAACTTTGATAACGAGTCCATACTACTGATTGGATTGAACTTTCGCTCATTTCACTGATTCTACTATGCGCAAAAATGGAAACAACGCTAGGCACGTGAAGCGATGACCTCGCAGTGTAGTATAGCCAAGCTGTAGCTTATAACGTAATTATGAGCGTTTTGAAGACGCGATAATTTTGTAGGGAATAGTAAGCTAACAGCTTACAGCTTACAGCTTGTGCTAAATTCAATAGTAATTTTCTTGCCTGCTGAATTTAAAGATATTTTGTCGTCACTGTACTTTAATTTTCAATTCCATTCGGGAATTTAGATCACATCGATTACAAATCAAAGGATGAGGTTTTTACCCATCGTTATTTTGAACAGGCAAGCCATCTTCTTGAAATATTTCGAAATCTTGCACTGAAATATTCTGTGGTGGAAGTGGAATATTCAAGGTCTATTCTGGACACAGCTCTTCTTCGATTTATGTAAAACACCATTGTAAGGGATGCGATTTGTAATCGTATAGCTTAGTTTACTCAAATCAAATAACCTTGAATCTAACGTTATTCAACTTTGGTCAATTCAAATAACCAATACAATGACACAGGGATTAGGAGTTGAAGCGAATTTAAATATTCTGTTAATTAAAACCCGGAACTTGTCAATGGCCAAGTACCTCTACTTTTCCGACGTACTCTAGTACTCCCCTACTTGTAGCACTTGAACAAGTAAATCCAATATTCCAACACTCTGCTTCTGCTTGTTCTGTCATATTTTGAATCTTACTCACTTACTTTTCGATAATTACAAATTATCAAGTAGAAGTATTATGTACTCCAAAAATGAGGGAGGAAGAGAGAAACCAAGACGGAGAAATTCAGGTGCAGAGTCCAAAATTTCGTCATGCTTGGCGCAAAATAGATATGGACGGCCTAATATATTTCTCAAAAAGTTTCGATCAATATATTGCATGTGGCGGTTACGTGGTTCATGTGCGTAATTTCAGGCGACTCGTTTGAGAAGATATGTTCTCATAACGCGACGATTTCGCCTAGCCCGCAGTAGGCAGTCGTACTCACTATTGTAAAGCGAACCTTGAGTGATCGTACGATACGCAAGCCGAAAGCAATCTGACTGGCTTGATTCCTTGATTGTTTTTTCATTGATTTAATTTCCTAGTCTGTGCTACATGCTACTGTGCTTTGTAATTGAGTTTGTGTTTGAGTGCTTTGTACGGCGCGCCAAATTGACAATTTTCGAAGGCATCGTATTCTAGCACTTACGGTGTGAGGTGTTGGAGTAATTTCTCTCTTGACTTTGATTTATCTGTTTGCAAGTCATTGATATTTCTTTTGAATTTTGTTAATAAAATTCTTCAGTCACACATATATCTTAGGGCTTCTTGATGGTGGATTGTGACCTAACTTGCAACACTTTATTTTCGCAGAAATCCACTCTATCATTCAAAATGGTTCTTTCCCTCGCGGCGGTGGAATTTTTGATCAATCTCTTCAATGCAGAATTTGTCAAATTGATTGAAGAACTGTATGTCAAGCAGGCTGGTTTACTGGAGTTATCAGAGTATAAAGTAATGAAGGTCTGCTACAGATATATTTTTCTTATGCTATTTATTTAGTTTCATGTTTGGTGTGGATTTGAACTCTGAATCACGGTTGACCGATTCGACTATTCGATTTGCTTCTACTTTCAAATGTACTTCATCTTATAGTAGGTACCGTAATTTTCCATGTATAATCCGCAAAATTTTCACGATTTTTTGCCCTAAAATAGGGGGGTGCGTATTATACATGGGAACAACACGTTGAAAAAAATCTCCTTCGATAAAAAACTTGGAATCAGGCCTTTCTTCATGTTTGTTTGTTTGCCAATTAACTACAGTCGTCTGCACAGCATGCGATCTCCTGCTGCGCTGCGTGGGTTTGCCGTTTGCACGCGAGCGAAATTAGGTCATCCATTGATTGCTACAAGCGCGCGCGGCAATCCTTGCTAATTCATCGCTTCAACGACAAGCCACGTGCGCAAAATATAATCGCCTGCATAATCAGTCGCATCTCCCACAGGCGTGGTGTGCACGACATAACAATCGCATCTGACCTCGTGCGCAAGATGTCGCATCGCCGGCCTCGCAGGCTTTGGCTGCTCTTTACTATCGTTTAGAGACAATGCCGTTAATCGCATAATTATTAGTAATCGATATGTCATTATTGTTAAACAGTGACATCGCAAAACAGACAACGTCGTATACTAAAACACAGCTATTCATGTACTGCGGGTACAGGCTTTTTCACAGAAATTGCGTGCTATTTTAAGGGTGCGTATTATACATGGGGTCGTACTATACTTGGAAAATTACGGTAATCCAGTAATCAACACCTGAATATCTAACAAAAATAAGTAACCGAATGATTTCTTGAGCGCGCTTGAATTAATAATAATTATGGTTGGGTAGTTTGCAGGTGGCCAATTCGTTTTGGGGTTCAAGGCATCATTTCATGGCTCGCTGTTACAATTTCAGTACAGTGGATATGGTCTTATTTTAATAAGAGCAGATAATGCGAAAATCTTATAAGATATCGAATTGGATATTTTTAGTAAGGAGAGAATGCGCAGTGCAGTAAGATGCAAGTTTTATAACTTGTGCTGTCAATTTCTACTTAACTTGTGCGTGAAAAGTATGTGCATTTGTGAAAGCGCTGTCCGAGTAGAAATGGAAGTAGCTTAAAATCGAAACCAATTGGGCTAGTAATGTAAGTAGGCATAACCTGTTTTGTACTGTACTGAAAAGTAGTCTTTTGATGGATGGGTTAATACAGTTTTCATACTTGAAGTACTTACGCAAGTGGTCGTCTTTCCGTTTCGACTTGAGCAATTTTTCGGCAAGTCTACTTACTGGTTACAATTTGCATTCTGAAAAGTATCAAGTAGTTCGTAAGTTTTCATTAAAATTATGAGTGAAATTGTCATAATAACCCTGTACTCTGGAAATATGTAAGTGACTCGTTAATAGATGTGGTTAGCAAACCAGTACTTGTACTTCTCCAGAATACTCAAATAAATTTTGCCTACTTCGCTACTTACTGAAGCGGCAATGTTTTTGACTACTTCCAATTCTACTTGAGCAGTTCTTTTACATAGGGTTACCATACGTCCTCTCTTATGAGGACTTATCCTCCTTTTTCGGGGTATTGGAAACGTCCTCCGAGGACGCCTAAATGTCCTCCTTTTTGGGATTTTGTCCTTTTTTTAGAATTTTGCTGAAACACAGGGCAAAATTCGACCGAGATACCATAAAATAACACTGAACTAACTGTCAGGCGGGTATTTCGTGAGATGAGCGAAAGTTCGCCTTTTTTATAGTCAACCGACTCCGAAGTCGACCATTTTTACCCGATTCCAGAATATGAAAACCCTATTTTACAAGACTAATTGCTTGTTGTATTTTGTATTCTGATACCGAGAAAGTAGTTCGTGTTAAGTTTTCATAAATTTTGATTCTGGAAAGTATAAAGTACTTCATGGATAAGTTTTCATCTATTTTATAAGTGAAATTGTATGCTCCAGCATTGGCGTTGTCAGAGGTGAAAATCAACAATGCATGCTACAAATAATGGTTTTGGAAAGCTGGCAGTTAGCAATTATTCAAATAAGGTATGCTTCTCCGTACCAAGTATATAGGTAAGATTGGGTAAAAATGAGTGACTACGTTACCTAGCCAGAGTTCCTTACAACCTATATCCAGAGGTGATCAGTAACAAAGTACTTCTACTTGTCGTAGTAATTCAAGTAGATTATTCCTACTTAACTACTTACTCAAGTGGTTATGATTTTAGAGTACCGTACTTTCAATTCTATTTGCGTTTTTCATTTTTCAGTCAAAACTAGGCCTTGAGTACTCACTTGCATATTGCTTCTTATACCTCTACTTGAGTAGAAATTGAAGACGTTACTTCTACTTGACCACCGACGATGACTACTCTGACCATCATCTTCTATATCATCCGTTTGTACAATGCATATCATATTCATAAGTAGATTTTTTAAAGAAGCATGTTCTTGGGTGAGACTAAAACCGATGTAGTATATGCATTATGGAGAATCGAAGAATTCATACTAAACACTATTGTACTGAAACTATATAAATAATTATTCAAATGCGAATACATCGTAACAATCAAGTAATCTTACTTAATGAAACCAATATTGTGTTCAGATAAGCAAGATCGTGCTCGATTGTACAGAAGAAAACATCGACTGGTCGATGATTGAGACTTGCTGGAAAAAGTATCAAGTATGATTCCTCATTCGATTCATAAAGTATTTCCAAACGCATTTATATTTACCTATCATTTTATATGACTTCGAACCCAATCATCTCTTCCGTGGCTATCTTCAAGTCTAAAAAAAAAGATTTCCGCATTTCAGATGGATCTTCTGGATATTGCCGTGAATGGCCAGATATCCGTCGACGATTACAAACTAATTTTGGAGCGCGGTAGAGCAATTTCGGTTCCCTTTCATATCCATGCAATGTTTTACGTTGAGAAAGCAGATGAATTCAGGAAGACGTTAGAAGATTGTCAGCAAAAGAAGGTAGTACTTATCATCCAGTATTAGTTGCATTGGATATATTGGACGTTCTTCTCCCACCATCACACGTTTATCATTGTATTCTGCCGCACAGTACGAGTCCCATCTACATGAATTAAGTTATATTCCATGCCCGAGATATCCGCCGCAGTTGCGGTGTTCGTGATTCCTGGTAATTTGTTCATCTAATGCAGGGGTGTCAAACTCAACTGGCGTCGCGGGTCAGAGTCAAACTTTCAGAGCACTCGCGGGCCGGACCAGTTAAATGAATCCAAAATATTTCCTTAAAATCCATGCCCTTGTTTTTTACTTGAATACTTTATTATAAAGCTTATACGCATTATAATAATCACGTTATATCACGGCCATCTGGTTCTATTCCCTCAATACTATTATTATTCGCTAACAACCGAATTGGCGAAATTATGATGAATGGCCGGACCGACGATATACGTTGGCGAATTGCTATGCTTGCTTCGTTTTAGTCGGAATCTGACAATATAGTCATGTCTCTGAGTTGTGAGGAATACAAGCGATTTAACCGTAAACGTGGACGTTGAAATTTGGTTCATCATTTTCACATCGTGATTCGAGTTTCTCCAGGAGCCATGGAGATGTTCAGTCATAAGCGCAAAAGGAGTGCGACCACAGATATTTGAATTATATTTTGTTGTCGTAATTTTATTATCCACTTCTGCAGATAACTACTTTGTGGTCCGTTTTCCAATAAAACTGTGAACTCGAGTGTCGATTAGGGTTACCATATTTTGGGAATCTGAAAAGAGAACACCTTTTAAAAAAAAATCAGACTTGCAATGCAGGAGTGAAATTTGAAAAAATTGGCAAATTTATTCCATTTTTGTAGTTGGTTGAGTAAAAAAAAGGTCACCATTCTGGCTCAACTCCCGAAAGACCTGCCGGAGCGTTACTTTAGTACTTATTTCAAATTTCTCAGTTGAATTTTATCGTATATTTTACCTGAAGTTTTAAAAAAGAGGTCATTTGAACGTGCTCCTTAGGGGTGTTGAAAAAAAACTTCTTTTTTCAAATTTTATCGGCCTAGTTGTCAAATCAACAGTTTACCTAAAAAACGTTGCACACCGAATTCGATTCAATTCCAACCAGTAGAAGCCGAGGTCACTCAAATTGAAATTTCAGTCATTTTTGATATAATAATATTCACAGTGACCAATTTCGTCATGACCACCGACCACCGACATGACCAAAAATCGTGTTTCAGGTATGCCCGAAGTGGCAGGGTGTCTTTACCACTTGTTTTTATCTTGACAAGGTCCTAGGGTGGGGTTTGAATGAAGACATCGCCAGTGAACGAAAAAAATTATATGACCCGGATTACCTGGAAATTGCTCCACTTCATTGAAATAGACATGTTAAAACGATGGTGAGATAATTTTAGAATAGAGTACTCAACACACTAAAAGTAACGACCACGAAAAGAAAATGAAATGACAAGCAGGTAAAATACAGGTAAATATATTTCTCAAGTGCTAGTCATATCTAGAACTATTTTCTGTCGGACAAATTTAGATTTGACGAAATCGATCCCAGTTATGCAGGGCATACTTTCTGCCTTGATTCAAAGTTATTACTGATTGCAAAGACGCTATTCCCAAAACCTCATCCACAGAGACATCAGTTGCATTCCTCAGAAGCTCTGTGTTTGAATATTTCTCTGCTGTTTGACATTGACTGATTCAGGGCGTTGAAATTGGTACTGCTTGCAATTCAGAATGGGATATGCCGCTGAATAGTATTTATGACTTGAAAAACATTTCTGATACTTCACATATGCGAGATTCGGGATACCAAAAGGTATGGTAACCCAGTGAGCTTATAAAGCACATTAGTCATTTTCTGGTCTTTCAATAACACCAGGACCCCCATGTCATAGAGCAGAGGTCTCAAACACGCGGCCCGTGAGACCATTTTGTGCGGCCCGCGACGATATGTTGGATTTCGAAGTATTCGACAATATTTACCTACCATTTTTGTTTCAATTTGAGAACTTATAATTAGCTCTAAAACTTTTCCAGAAGCCTGAAACTACTCATCAAACTTCGCTATTACATTACTTTCAAAAGTTTCATGGTAAAACATGGCCCATTGATGATTCGTGACTGAAAATTGTGATTTGGACTTGGGCGCGACCTTCTGTAGAATTTCTCATACTCGTATTATCGTCGCGTCAAACTTTACAATCAGAGAAGGGCATTTGTGACTCGGAAAGCCGTGACTTGGTACAACCACCCACGCAACAAACCATGGTGTCATATATGGTGTTTGTTGACACAAGCAAATCTCACGGCTCAGTGAAATTGGTCTACGTCACACTTTCCATTTGGTCAAAGGGAATTTGACGGTAATTTTTGACCGGCTTGCCGAGCATGAAATTTGATAAAACGGGTATGAATCGAAAGCTACCACGGTACCGATTGCGAAAATATAAATTTATTCTGCTCGTGGTCCTGGAACTACCCAAAATAAGCCTCGAATGTTGCATTCTAAGTGAGTTTGGTATTGTGACGCAGCAATGACCTCTGGGAGCAGGTGAGGAGAACCGCAAGCTGCAAGCGTATTGGTCATCGTTGCGCAAGCGATTGAGCATTCAGCATTCATACTCTCACTCTCGTGCGCATTTTCTCCTGAGCTGCTCAGACGGCATGGTTGCGTTGCAATACCAAACTCACTTACAATGCAAAATTCGAGGCTTATTTTGGCGAGTCCCAGGGCCCCGAAAAGAATAAACTTTATATTTTCGCAATCAGTACCTTGGTGGCTTTCCATTGATACCCGTGCTATCAAATTTAATGATGGGCAAGCCAGTCAAAAATACCGTCAAAATTCTTTTGACCATGACCATGGTTTTTAGTAGGCCATGTTTTGACCAAATGGAATGGGTGACGTAGACCAATTTCACTGAGCCGTGAGATTTGTTTGTTTCCACACCATATAGGACACTATGAACAAACTATTAAACTGGTAGGAGAAATAGTAAAATATCAAAAGGTGGTAGCTTGCTTTGCGTAGCTTATTTAGATAGCTAAGCCGGTAGGTATGGAAACCGCCATTGGCATTATGTTGCCCTTTTCATGTATAGTTGGTTACATCCTGTGTGATCTTGGCACTTGGGTATCTTGATTGATGTTATAATCGCCAATTTAATGTGGCGAGTATCCACTAGTCGCAAGCCTACGCTCCACAGCTGTAACACCAATGGATTCTTCGGCGATTGCACATTTATATTGTTATGGCATATATCCGTTATGTTCAAGTTGTTATTGATCTGTTCCAACATTCGAAGGTAAAATCAAACGCTGATTCTATTTGAAACTACCTCTACTTTGAAACACATTGAATTCCCTTATTATTGGTGCTGCGGCCCGTGGCGCCATCAAAAAGTAGAAATTGGCCCGCGAGCACATTCGAGTTTGAGGCCTCTGTCATAGAGGTATAAAATGCATTGGTGTTTTACCACGATATATGGCTACAATTAGATTATATTAACCGAATATGGAGGAGGAAGATGACATGAATAGAGGACGATAACTTTCGATAGGAAGAAGATCTGTCACGATGCCCATAAGTGGTAGTACCGTAAGAGTGGTGCAGAGCAAATAATAAAATATCAAATTGTATCGTGAAGAAATTTACATTGGACCGGCCAAGAATACAGATCACTTGAGAAATATATTTTCCTGGATTTTACCTGCTTGTCAGTTCATTTTCTTTTCGTAGTCGTTCATTTCAGTGCGTAAAGTAGGCCTACTCTGTTTGAAAATTATATCACCATCGTTTTGACATGTCTATTTCAATGAAGTGAACCAATTTCCAGGTAGTAGTCCGTGTCATATAATTTTTTCGTTTACTGGCGATGTCTTCATCCAAACCCCACCGTGGGTCCGTATCAAGATCAAAACAAGTGAAAAAGACATCCCTGCCTGGAACACGATTTTTAGTCAATTGGTCACTGTGAATACTATCATTTCAAAAATGACCGAAACTTCAATTTGAGTGACCTATGGCTTCTGCTGGTTGGAATTGAGTCAGATTCGGTGTGCAACGTTTTTTTAGGTAACCTGGCGATTTGACAACTACCGGTAAGCTGGTGAAATTTTTTAACAAAAGTTTTTTTTTAAACACCCCTCGTACATCTAGAACACTTTAAAAAAAGTGAGAAAAAAGGACTTATGGTAACACTAGTGTCAATGGCAGTGACTTGTTGCTGACGGTGACTACAGTGTAACCTCAACAACACGGTCGGATGGTTATAATTTGACCTGAACAGAAAATGCTCAACATTTTCTGTCTTGAGAGAATGGAAATGTTTCCTACTAGAAATTTCAACATGTATTACAAATGTGTTGGATAATACGGCCATTTTTCAGAATCGCCTAGCGGGTCAGACTAAACCGTCCAAATTAATGATCCAAAGTATATTGTAATACATGATGGGCCCTGGTGAAATGGTTAACAATAGTGGTAGGCATCATTGTCATAGGTCACAATATTAATAGTCATAATTTCTCACTACAGTTCGAATATATCCGATGCATATTCAACTTTGGATCTGGTGCTTCACTCGATGACATTTTGTCTCTCGTCAACAACTTGAAGAAAGTAACATTGATATACGAGCGGGGACAATATATGTTGAAAGGAGACGAATTGAAGAAATTCCAGAAGATTGCAAATGATCTCTATACTGAGTTGGAAGTTTTATACTGTGAGTCATTGTTTGGTTGCATCGTATCTTAGATTCGTTTTATTAGGTATATTAAATATGCACGATCACTTTGAATAAAATGGTCAATTCAGGTCCAATTCGTTACTAACGCTAGAAATTATTCGGCTTTAGTTTCATGCATGACATAGTGTCGTTAGCAGGGTTTTGTGATAACGCACGGTATTCATGAATTTTAGTTTCATTCGATATCTTATACTTAATACGATTAATTGTTGTAGGGAATTCAGGCATGATCTCTCACACGTTGCCGATTGTGAGCTTGCATATCAATTTCGAAGCAAGGCATCGTTGAAGTGCGTCAAAATCTACTTCACTGGACAATGTCAAATATGCATAAATTAGTATTCACCATATAAAAATTATTGACGTAGAGGTAGTATACGAACAAAACTACTTGAGTAAGCAGAACAAGTATATAATAATAAGTACTATAGAAAAGCACAACTACTTTGCTGCTGATAGTACTTCTACCATTATGGGGCGTGATAAATATATATCGAGCTTGATAAGGTGACGATAAGTCAAAGAAACTTGTAAACCACTTTCACATACTTATATAACTTTGGAACAAATTTAATACTTCATGAAGCTTATTTACGACATCTGGTGACCAAGCGAACTTCGATCGGTTCTGAGAGTTGCTAACACGAATTCAGGAATGATTAGAGGTGGTCAAAGTAGTCCGAGTTAAAACTCATGTAGAACGATAAATAGCGCCGTAAGCTGCTGCTGATATACATGCAGAAGTAGCAATTTCCAAGAAATCAAGAATTGACTCGAGGTGGAAGTAGAAAATGTATTAGTCTGAAATGTAGTGAAATAAGTAGTTTCAGAAAGTAGATTTGGTCGAAGGGCCGCATACGTTTAACAGTATAAAGACATTGTAAGTGTGTGGAAAATTTTGAAAATACGTTAATGCAGTCACCGTGATACATGGGCTATTTAAGGCGCCTCCCATAAGAATTTCACTGAAAACGATGACGAATACGCAGCTAGGAACAACTTGATACTTTTCAAAATCAATATTGTATGAAGTAAGTAGTTTTGACTAACAACTGTGACAAGAAGTAGTCTAAAATGACAACCCCTTGATTAAGCGATGCAAGTAGACAGCACTACTCGAGTAGTCTGATAAAGTAGAGCTACTCCGTTACTGACCACCTCTCTGCAGGATTCGTGGTTTTATGTCATACAGCATTCCACTTTTTATATTAGCGTTGATACGAATCATTTCATCATTCATGTGCATTGTGCATTTTTTTAGGTAGAACTGAATTATAATCAAAAACATTGCATTAAATCCGAAATCATTTTGTCCAACCTAATCAAGTACTATAATTATTAAATTACCATTCGTGATTACTTTGTTCGATTTACCTTTGATACGAAAACAAATATGCGAGTTCATATTCGTTTTGTGAAAGTATCTCACAGAACGTGGAACCGGTGCGAATATAAATCGAGTATAAATTTAGTGCTTTGAATCGATTGACAATTCGTAAATAATTAGCTGCATATTGCAGGAAATGTTTTACAAATGGATTAGAGTTAATTCCACTCATTCTCACATCTAATTGGATTAGATATACGTAATATGCATTGTACTGTCGAGGTATCATATTGTGTGTGATTTCTCATTTGACTGCCCACTAACATAACTATAAGACATTAAAACGACACTGCGCTCTAAATATGATGTTGTCTGAAATAAAAGTGGAGAGTGTGAAAAACATTTACCTTTTTCGACTCAACGCCCTCTTTCGAAGCACCACACCGATCATCGCCCCCCAAATTTTGTGAACCGAAAAATGGGCATACAAACAGTAATCATCGGCGGATTGAATTAAAAAAGGTCAATTTTTCGGCGCGATATCGAAGTTTTACACATTTGCAGATAAAATTTCGTGGGTTGACTAAAAAAAAGTCTTTTCTGCGACTTGACTCCAATATATCCGTTTTAACGCGCCATCGCCCCCTATCGTCCATTTCCGCCCCCCTATCGCACCCTTCGTCATTTTCGCCTCCCTACACCGCCAAATCGTCCGTTGGGGGGCGATGTCGCTGACGTTGGGAACCACTGCTTTAGATAATGGTTTATGATTCATTTGAAGATGGATTTTTATCCGTACTTTGACATAGAATTTCACGTAACTTTCATTTTCATGCGACTTTTGATCAAGTTTCAGCCGTTACCGGATTGGACATGGATATGAACGCTATACAAAATAAAATGTGGATTTGTACTTGGATTTGAATGTATCATCAGGAATAGGATTCGGATTTAAAATAATAGATAAGTGCAAGTTCCGTACGCTTACTTACCATAACTAAACCACCGTGTATCGTAGGACAAAATTCATTTATATTTTTGATGATTTCAACTCTCTTTGAGCCTGATGACTATTTCAGATATTACGCAATAGGCTGAGCAACAGAGCACCATTCATAAGATGCATACATCTTTTGCTAACAAGCATTTTAAGCTATATAACTTATTTCTTATTTTAGTGGACCGAGAAACGAATGCCTTGGAGCGACTCGACATATATTTTTATCGGAGGTGAGTAGATGTTACGAAGTGTTACCGTTCTAAAATTATAGCTGAGATTTATCCTTCCAATACATTGTCGATCCATTCTCATGCACATTCAGTTTCAAACAACAGCTTAGAAATATTGTGACGCAAACTGTGTATTAATTAAATTAATATACAATATTAACTGATGTGATGTTGGATACTGGCGTCATAACGTTGACAAACGGTGCATCATACGTAGCTTTGTGGAAAAAAGACTTTGTTTATTCTGCAAGAATATAATAGCGTTGTCACGCATCATTTACATCAAAACGCAACATACTTTTCACGTCACTCCTAGTTTTGCTGAAAAAATGTCAGTTGTCAAGTAGAAGTAAAAGTAGTCCAAAGTAATAACTACTTCGGTTAGTAGTGAAAGTGAGCAAACGTACTTTTGTACTTTGAAAAAGTAGTAGTCGGTTACTGACCACCTCCGCTAATGTGCAAAAGTAAAGTTGATCTTCGGCAGTAATGCGTCACTTCAATTCATGATTACCTACTGCGTTAGGACCAAGCAGATCTCATATTCTTGGGAGAAATATTTGTTATATTACAAAACTGAGATTTGATGAGATACTCGAAGAATTTATCTGTTTATACGGCGTTGGTCGAAAATTAATCGGTCTGGATTGTTCAGCTGCTGAAGGTGAAATAAATAGATTTAATGGTCGTAATATGTTGTCACATAATTTTTCTGTAAACTATCCAATAAGTCATTGAATCAACTCGAACAGAAGTTGGAGTGATCCAGTCTAATTTTGACTCGGGTGGCAAGTAGCAATAGATTAAATGAAGGGTTGAAAGGAACCAGAGTATGTGAATTTCAAATATTATTACTGGAACTGGTTGCCGAATCCTTTTATTAGGTAATCTTAGTGACAGCTTACAAATTTTCCGTACCCAAATGTGCTCGAGAGTTTTACCACAAATCGACAAGATTTCAGATTCATTTCCAGTCAGACTCGGTCATCTAAAAGATATCCTGCTTTTGCAAATTCGTATTCAAACTGGAATTACAGTTAAAATTTTACCAACATATAGTAGAATAAAAATTGCCGCTACACAGTTATTTCCAAATTATAGCAGAATTATAATTATCGCCGTAATTTTCTAAAAATACATTTAAACTATAGTTAGAGCTATACGTTTTTCCAAATTAGATTGTAATTGTAATTGAATCCACAAAAACTAGGTCATTGAATCCAGTTCCGTTACTATCAAATCATGGTTCATTCTTATGAGCATGATAATAGCACATGTCTGTCCAACAAGCTTGGCTCGTTTCTCACTATACAATTCTCTCAGTAGCATGTACAGGAAAACCAGAGGTAGGCTTCGCGTTGTCTGATAAGAGTACGCTTATCGTCACCTATTTTAGGCAAACTTGACGATAAAACGCACATATCTATTTTTGATAAATTATCCACTCATGCAGATGATCCCAGAGGCATTAAAAATATACTTTTTATGAAACAAGCTGTTAAAATACATTAGAACTGCAGGTATAATTATACATTTTTCCAAATTAGATTGGAATTAAAATTACTGAATCTGCAAAAACTAGGTCATTGAATCCAGTCCCATTACTATCAAATCATGGTTTATTCTTATTAGCATGATAATAGAAAATGTATGTGAAACAAGTTTGGCTCGTTTCGCACTATACAGTTCTCTCTCTCAGTAGCATTTACAGGGTTTGAATTAAAATGAGGGCATATAAAAATTTGACAAATTAGATTACAGATTAGAATTAGAGCAGAGAATCATTTTACAAAATAGATTCAAACTATATTACCGGCATTTCGCTGTAACTAATCTAATTAGACAACTAGAATTGTGTAATCATATAAGTATAATAGTAGTGCGCTTATCGTCACCTATTTTAGGCTACCTTGAAGAAGAAACGCACGTCCTTAGTTTTGGTGAATTTTCCACTCATAGAAATGATTGTAGTGGCACTAAAAATATAATTTCGATCAAACAAGCTGTAGAGCTACTGTTTAAGTGTCATTGATTCATGACATTGTTGACTGCACCGCAATTTTTTCAATTGAAATATAAACTGTCCAAAGTGTCCTCTAGCAAGTACACCGTCCCAGCCAATAGCGCTCCCTGGGATACGATGTGTTGCCTGCAAGTTCATTTTCATGAAATGGGAGTACTTAAAGAATATGTTACCGTATATTGGATTGTGTGCCCAAGATACCTAAAAATTGTTTCACGAAAATATAAATGCACAATCCACCTGTAGATTAAATCCCTAAAATCTATCCGACTATGAGCCCAGTTCCTCTAAAAAAATCGAATTCTATTTCGTGCAGTGTGATTACGTACCTGCGTTAAGAGTCCATATCCGGCTCATAGTCCGAATAGTTTGCAGATATGGTTGAATAACTGGGATCAGACATGGGGTAATCGCGATTAGTAATCGTAATCGATTACGACGATTACAGCATTTTTAAGTAATCGTAATCGCAATCGATTACATTCGAAAAAATCCCGAAGTAATCGTAATCGTAATCGACTACTTCCCATATTTAATCGATTTCTTTGTGAAATAACGATGACTTTTTATTTGTACAAGGACTGTGACATAAACTGAACTCTCGTGAACAAGGAAAAGATGTTATATCAGTTATTGAGAGCACAAACGTCTGATTTTCGAATGCCACTGCTCATGATGACGTCAGAGGTAGCCTATTAGCTTTGCTCGTCTTTGCGTAGGAAGTGTCCACACATAGTAAATAGATATTCGATGTACCATGTACATTAGTATGATTGTAAGAAAACCCACCGTGCTGTATATCGGTTTATCAATACATTTCAGGCGCCACTACCTCGCATCAGGATAATTAACACTAGAACGATCAAGTGGCTTTTTTGACGCATTTTCATTTTTGAAGAGCTGGCATTCAGTCAAATCTTACGCTGTTGGGCTGAAACTTCTTGACTTTAATTTATTTTATGTAGGCCACCTTACCCATGATTTTCATCACTTATCTAGTACAAATAAAAAAGTTATACACAGAACTACCTAGAACTACCGAGTGGCTTTTTTGACGCATTACACCTTTTCTACCTTCAGGCATCGTAGTTTCATATTCTTGAAAGTGGTTATGTATCTGATAAACGCAGAAAAGCCGTTTGTAACAACAGAGCTTTGTTGATATCGTCTCGGTCTAACTGTGTTAGCAACAACATCCCTTGTAATAGAAGGCCCTGGATCTTCCTCGTTCCAAGTCACCACCCAGCTAGCACGCCCACTTGGTATCCAGGTGGAATTTAAGTGGTTAGGTTGGATGGATGATCGGAATGGGTTAGAAACATGTAACCCACATCGAAACCAAGCGGGATTTCCATCCATAAAGATGCGCGGTTATACCATACCAATCCCAGGTAGATTGCAATAAGTCTCTTCTAATTGTTCCTATCAATTTGAACTCGGGCGAGTTTTACCTGTTGAGTTTTTGATATCAAATCATCTTGAAACATGAGAAATCCACTTATGGAGGAGCTCAGATTTCCCATATATCACCCACACAGGAACCATCCTTCTTTTCCATCAATGTTATTTGGTTTATTTCATCGAATTATAAAGAGAGAGAGAGAGAGAATCTTTATTCGTATACATTACATATCAACATAACACTACAAAAATGTCACAGTGAAATGCGACATGCAAGGTAGACGGGAGGCTCGATATGACAAAGTCTTCAGAGCCGAGCCACCCGGGTGGTTCCATATGTAGTAAAGTTTTCTAGCTATTATGCTATCCCTGTTGGTTGCTCGAACCTCGAACATTAAAACCCCTACCATGCTTTACTTCGTCAATGTGATTTGAACTATTTAAAATTGACCGTTTGTCACACTGAAGTGAACTTAAATTTCCGTTGCTAGAGTACTCGATCAATTCCTCACAGCGTGCGGTATAATTTTCTTGCGTAGATCCCAATACCTTTATCCCTTATCTGTATCCATTATTTTTAACTTAGGATTAATTTTACTCGTAAAATTTCTGTGATCAAATAATTGGAACTTGTTATTTTCGTCAATGAAGAATGGTCGACTTTTCATACGGCTCCCACATGTGACTGATTAGTTTTCCGAGATAGATGCTTCTCTTATATTTTCCTACAGCAAGGTTTGTTCATCTATATAGTAAAGTCATATTATAATCGGTTTCCGATTTATTCATTTGCGATGCTGGTCGCTGGGACATTTCCAAATTGAATTCCACCACCATATGAATTGAATTCGAGTACTGGTGACGATAAGCGCGGCCTCGGTTCGACTCCCGTTGGAGGTTTGTCCGGGCTCCTCTTCTTGCAACACGAGACCCGAGAATGACTCGACGAACGAATACACTCACAAGTTATGGAAATCGCTAGCAAGGGCCGTTGCCTCGAAAATGATCAACATCGAGAGTAACTGTGACGGCGGGCACTCTAAGCCGAGGTAGATGTCAGTCTAAAAGACGGCAACTGCGCGTCGGTCAGCATCCTCCTATCTGTTCATGACATCGCTTTGTATCTTATCGCATTGTACATTGTGTGTGTCTTGTTCAGTTGAAAATATAACTCAACGATTACACTTAAACAGCGATGATGGCCTCACTCACCCACCGTAAAGGTTATTATATACTCAGATTACCGTATATACTGTTTGGTTTGAGTGAGTGTTGGTAGCAGGTATGTACTGTACAGTATACAGTGTTAAAGTTAACTAACGTGTAGGATTTACCTAACATCGCCTCAGCACATGTCTGCATCGATTTCTCGGCCCGCGTACACTGTCATTGCTACTGCCACAAGGACCGGGGTCGTAATATTGTCTTCGCTATCAGCTTGGTGGGTTACCCACATGGTTCCCCAGAAAATACCTCTGTAATATGGGGCCAAAAATGTACGGTTCCCGATTGGTTTCACCAGCTGGTTACCACAATTCATCTCACCTTGATACCTTGTGGTACCCAAGTAGGCGTGCTACCTGGGCAAAGCTCTGTAATATTGTATTTCTGAAGCTCAGCGTGTTACAGGACATGAAATTTGAAATGTACCATTGACCAAGCCGACATCTGTATTGTCCATACTAATATACTTGGGTTGGACTAGGGAAAAGGGCCTTTACTCCGGTCTACGAGATGGATCTTCTGGGGGAGAGTGAGCTGAATCTAGTGAATTGAATGCATATGAGGACTGAGGGCATGGGTGCATTATGTTTAGTCAAGCCCTCTCGAAGAACAGATTTATGGATATCATGAGCTTTCCATTGACATAAGGAGTAAAAAAAGGTGTGGATTCCATAAAGATAATATAGTTTTCGTTCATTACATGGTCGAAATGCCAGCAAATAATTAGGGTAAAATGTCAGATGGTGGAAGCTGCTTCTACCAAGTATCTGTACAAGGGCGTCTCATATTTAGGCAACGATAGGACAGGCCACCTCTTCCATAATCTATACATTTGCCAAGCATAGTAATGTGAAGAGTCTGATGTAATCCATCTCGAAAAAATGTTACGTGAATGTGGCTGTATAGTGTATACGCTTGGAGAAGCAAACGAAGTCCCAGTTGACACTATTGTCAAAAGTTGCTTGAAGCTACCCAGGACCAGAAGGAACACAGGCAGCTTCATGTAGCCACACTTTTCAAAGCTATCATCTTGTTGATAAGCGTAACGGCGAGATGCCAGTGTAGAGATCGAATTTGTACACATATATATTGAGTTCACTGCAACCTGAGGTAACTGTTTCCTTCAGAAACAACACAAACAAGAAACCAGTGACGGTTAAATGTTATAACGAAACAAAACCAGGGAGATATTATTGATCAGGTTGCAAGGCAGTATTCTATGAGGGTACCAACAAGTCGACGATGGTCCGTGCATGTTTTCTTAGAATGTGAATGATCGTCTACTTGCCAAAATGCCGATACTCTAAAAATATGCAAATCGAGGATTAGTTGCAAAATTGAATTATGCAAATCTTATCTGATAAGCTTTATGATATGTCAGCAATAACCAACAATGATGATGTGGCTAAAGAGGATCTGGGACCTACTCTAAATTTTTAAGAACGTGCTCAAATACCAAATGCGCACCAGAGCAACCCTTATATGTTACACCAAAAAACGGCGATTTGTTTTATAAGTGTTGACCTAAGGTGTAAGTAAAATATTGCAAGTAGCTGTGAGCGCAATAAACCGTGGTTTCTGATGCCGTTTGTTGAGATTGGTGCTGATTTCTAGATCCGGTAAATGCATTTAATCGAAGAAAATTCAACATGCGTCAAAAAAGCCACATGGTAGTTCTAGGTAGTTCGAAGTTCCGGTAGTTCTAGTGTTAATCATAATCACCTCTCTGCCTAAGTTACAATAGCTACTTTTGTATTGATGTTTGGTTAGGCTTAGTTAAACGATAGAATATAATAGTTCTAATTCTATAGTTAAATGCAGTTTCACTGTTGCTGCTTGGCGAGCAGTAAGCCTATATGGTACGAACGTACAGCAGACAAAGGTTTAAAATTTTGTTCTCGTCAAATAAAACATTACGGTTTCCACAACGAAGCATTAAAATCAACAGCTGCTGATATAGAACATAACTGGGCTGTTGTTTTGCCGTTTCTCGTAATGGCAGCTTGCATTACATTATCACATTAAGTTGAAGGCAGAATTTTATGTTCACTTTCGGTTATTCTCATATTATTCCACTCAAAACGGGCGCCAATCGTTATTTCACAATTCTTTACTGAACAATTGGACCTGCCGCCATAGCCATCGGCTTATATACCATGTTAGCGTGGGTTGTGTAGCTAGAATCAGGATCAAAACAGCAAAAGCGTCCCCCAACCAAACTTTGGTCTTGGGCCCCCATAGGGTAGTCAATTTTGAAGTTAAAGATTTAATGTCGTCAATCATATTGGTGATTGCATTATATTGCATTTTTAATCCTATCTCAGCGCCTGATGGTCAGATTTACCTGAACAGTGGGGGGCGTAATTCATAATTATAACATATGGTACCTAGCAATAATTACCTTATTGTATGTTGTTAATTCGTGACCTCCGGTCTGTTATATAGCCAAAAGATATTGATCGTAGCGGCCCAAACAGCAGACTAAAAGAAAAACTTGCGTGAGGCCACTGAGACGCACACACAAATTGTCATGTCTAATGCTCTGCGGGTGCCCTGGTGGCATTTGCATCGTGGGCTCAGATTGGAAGGAATGGACTTGTTAGTCACGCCCACCCAGCGCGCCTATTAACAATGGACACATACCCTAAGTTTTGGTCAATGTCTTTCTTTAATAGCACACTTCGTGGAGTCTCATGTTGGCCGAAACTGCATATGTCTTTCGATGTGTCGAGGAGCGGTATTGACTGGCAACTAAATGCCTATTACTAATAATTATGCATGCTTTATTTCTTGAGGGGGATACGTAACGTATGCATTTCGAAATCAAGCTATCTAGAGACATTTAAATCGCAAAGCTCAAAGAGAAATTCCAAGTTAATGAAATCTCTCGAAAATACTCTATAATTTATGTTCGTTTACAAAATACTTTTGAGTCCCCTCCAACCACGCTCCCCACCCTATTGGGGAATTAGGGGTTTGGCAGTTATGGACCTGGCAAGAATGCAAATCATTGGGTACGATAAACCGTCCTCTATAAAATGGGCAATGGGTACATTATGACGTAACAAGGAAATGTCCCATCTTTTTAAAGACAGTTGTTATATCATTGGGCCTTTCCAGCGCAATCCATGCAGTGTCTTCCAATATAACTACTACGATACAAAATAAATGTAATCGTGAGTAATCGTGATTACTTTTCCAATGTAATCGTAATCGACTACTTCCCGATTTTGCTGTAATCGTAATCGTAATCGCGTGATTCAGAAGTAATCGTAATCGCAATCGATTACATTCATGAAGTAATCACCCCATGTCTGACTGGGATATTGATTTATTCAGCGGTAATTGTTTTTCAGGGGGTGGCGGATAAGCTATGGGATGCAACAACGCTAATCAACAAAACGGAAATATGGAGTGTAGAATTATCGTGTTACATTTAACAATTTAAACTGGCTATTACATGTATAATTGATGCAATTTCGCGATGCTATTTATATTTTCATATTGCATTTTACAATTAGGTAACCTAAACTGTAGCAAAAATTTTCGCAACTCGATGAAAACAATGGTAATACCATAAACATCACGTCGAACCTAAATATTTCCGAAAATGAAGGTTTCACGGTGATTTGAATGCACAAATGCTTTTACTACAGTAAAGTTCAAGCCGTCATCCTGTTCATTTTTCGCTATTATAATGATTGAGTCACAAGGTAGAATCGAATAGCAGGATAAAATGAATGTATTCCGTCGTCTTACACCTTGAAAATAATTGATTATAATAGAAGTTACATAAAAAGCATGAATATTAGGGTTGTTCAGAATTGATCGACTTTCAAAATGTCGTGGTTTTCAGTCCGATTCCCATGCCTTATACCATAAAAACATATTCTAGGTACTTTTTTTCGTAATTCATCCCTTGCATCCGTGTGCACATTGAGCTGGAAGAATATCGGCTAAAAATAGGGGATTCCCCTAAAATTTGAGTGTCGCTATTCGGACTAGGCTAGTAATACGTCATATAGAAGCTGGTTTTATGTAGCTATTGCGGTTGGAGTGCTACATAACCTCACTATAGAAAGTATTGTCAGTTCAGGACACCATTTTCATGTCCCACACTACCTTAGAACTCCTCAAAACTGCCTAAGACTGATAGTCATTTTGTTGGATCACCTATCCAACACTCCTCAACCCTACCCGAGATTATTCATCAATTGCCGGGATCACCACGTGTAAGAATACAACTGTAAATGTATCATTCACTCACAGCCACATTATAAACATCACATTGTTCAAAGGAAACGAAACAAAAAGGCAAAGAAACAGATCAACTTGGCAAATACTACTTAAATCAGGTCCGGATGAAATGGTTGGTTTAGAGAAATCGGCATATCTGTTCCCGTTATCTTCCACGGCCTGTAAGAGGCTAGCTCGCTGTTCTTTGTCATATGTTTTGAAAGCATCAAAGTCGGTATTCAATTTCACCAAACGCTCTGCTGCGCCGTTAATTATTTCAACGCTACTCACAAATTCTTGAGCAGTCACGAAATGCGAATCAGTATGCCATTCCGAAACTGAAAGACTAAACCAATCATGTTCGACATGTATAGCATTGAATAGAAACCATGATTCCGGTTCAATTAAAGCAACCATACTCATTGACTCAGAGACAGAGTCAGAGATTAGACTCAGAGGTATAGCCTACCTCTGCGAAATTGTTCAAGGATTAGCATTTGCAGCAATAGTAGCCATCGCTTCCTTCACTTTGTCAGGAATCTTTGGTTTAGCCGAGAACATTGTTGATACCACCGTTTCCTCGGTGAGATGCCAATGATGTTCTGGCATCTTTTTATATGCCTCATCAGCAACTGTGAAATCGCACAATGAAAAGTCTGTCATGCCATGAAGGAATTTGAGATCAATATTCTGTGCGTCACATGCATTACCAGTTTTCAACCAAGCTGGGACATAAAACAGGGCAACTTTCTAATGAACTCTTCAGAATAGGCCGTTTGCTCTCTCCACATGAACATTTTTGACAGTACAGCACTTGACTCATCCATACAGTGCTATTAGTAGCACCAGGCTTGCGAAATTGATTATCAATATATTGGGCAGCTACAATCGCCAAGGTGCCTGTTGCACATTCTCTGTAGTCATTTATTATCAAGACTTCTTTCTGCTTTCCATTATATGGCTTCATCAGTGAAATTATTTCTTGCTTAGCTTCATCAGCTTTGATCGCCAACCAGCTGCATTCATCAAACTGAAGTGTTTTAGAGCTTCCTAATTGATGAATATCTTTCCACTTCTTGGAAGGTATTAAAATCTGTGTTTTCAGGACCTGTGGTCGCAGATCCAAACACACTTCACTTCCAGACCTCCCCGGATGACTAGTTCATAAATATGAGCAGAAGCAGAAGTATAAAGTAGAAAACTTTCCTGTTTCTCAATTCTTCAAGTAACAGAGCCGCACCTTTATTTTTTCCATTGTTTGAGGGTGTTGTGTCAAACACAAGAGCTCTGACATTATTTGTTAAATTATAAAGTTCCAGCAGTTCAAATGACAGATCAGCCTGTGCTTTTCCTGTAGCACTCTCCAGAGTTCGATTGCCAAGAGGTTTGCCTTTCTCAAATGCGTTGGAATACGCAGACTATGCCAGCACTGCCAAGGACTCAAATTTCCCTCCGAAACGACTTCTAGAGAGCTTTGCATCCCAGTGCAATGAAATGTGCCAAGTTGATCTGTTTCTTTGCCTTTTTGTTTCGTTCCCTTTGAACAATGTGATGTTTATAATATGGCTGTGAGTGAATGATACATTTACAGTTGTATTCTTGCACGTGGTGATCCCGGCAATTGATGAACAATCTCAAGTAGGGTTGAGGAGTGTAGGATAGGTGATCCAACAAAATGACTATCAGTCTTAGGCAGTTTTGAGGAGTTCTAAGGCAGTGTGGGACATGATAATGATGTCCTGAACTGACAATACTTTCTATAATGAGGTTATGTAGCTCTCCAACCGCAATAGCTACATAAAACCAGCTAATATATGACGTTTTTCTAGCCTAGTCCGAATAGCGACACTCGAATTCTAGGGTAATCCCTTATTTTTAGCCGATATTCTTCTAGCTCAATGTGCACACGGATGCAAGGGATGAATTACGAAAAAAAGTACCTAGAATATGTTTTTATGGTATAAGGCATGGGAATCGGACTGAAAACCACGACATTTTGAAAGTCGATCAATTCTGAACAACCCTAATGAATATGGAAAATGAAGAATAAAATTGTTATAATCTTACGTGTGCAGTGTATACTGTGTAGTTCCTTACGTTTTGTGTGATGGATTATGATAGAAATGTAATATTTCCAAAAACCCAAAAACAATTTAAAAATAAAAATTTGTTAAAAATAAATGTAGTGTAGTGTATGAAATCCATTGTAATATCAATCATGTAGGATTCTCCATGCTCCATCATGATCTTGTGATCTTTCTCTATATCTTTGGTACAGTTGACTTCAGGAGACTGTTGAATAGTAAAATTACCGAGTTGAGAACTTCCATTAGCAAGATATTTCATGACCTTGATATTATTCTGTAGAATGACGGTCGCTGGAATTCAAGCCAACGATTTTTTTTGCTTCTATGACCAATGACCATGTTTTCTGATGCCTTGGTGTTTCTAAATGGTTTAAGTACAATATAATTGGCTTATTCCTCTTGATGCGCTCGTTTGATATTGGCATGTGATTAATTGATTCTCAATGACTTAATGCACCATAGTTGACTGAAAAAAAGGAAAATTGTCAATCCATACCAATCGAAATTTCAGATAATCTTATGAATGTGATTCAATATTCCCTTTTTACTGAAATATTATGATTTACTGCTCAACATTCCATAAATTAATCTTACTGTCGATTGTGACTAATTTGCAATTATACTGATATTATCCACAACTCAAACTCAGAGTATTGTTAATAACTCCTAATAAGTATCTTCATCTTAGACTGAGAGAGTAGTGGCTGGAATTTCCGTGATTTTATGTTGTATTTGGCTGCGTTTTCATGTTATGAAATGGATAGAATTGATTTGAAACAAATATTTATTAGTTATTTGAGCCTTGCATTTTCTTTGGGTTATCGGGATATGGAGAGACAATGTATTTTACGCAAATGTGTACAATGTGACAAATGGTTGCGTAGCAATCAGGATAAATGCCAGACAATTGTTTCATGTGTCAGAACTTAATTCGAATGGGAGGTAGGTAGGCTTGGTCAAGATGGCATCCCCCCAATTTCTGCGCGAGAGGGGGTGAAATTGCCCATCTCGACAACCACTGGTCGTAGGGTCATGAAAGCGGCCAAAACATCATGTTTCTATCAGTCTTAAGAAGAAAGTTTTCACTATTGTTAACACAAAACGAGTTACAGCCGAAAAACACTAGATTTTTGAAGCCGGTAAATGGCGGGAGTAACTTAGTTACATGTTAGTGTGATTTACACAAGAACAGCCAAATAAATCAAACTCATTATGTACAAAATAGCCCTAGTAATGACTTTGAATCATGTCTAGCACTTTGCAATTTCAACTTGACTTGACTAGTTACTTCACTCGTGACTTGACTTGACTCGACGGGACTCGGGTCTCCTCCAAAAATTTAGTGACTTGACTTGACCCTTGCCACCTATGAAAATCAAGTGACTCGACTCGAGTCAAAATGTGCAATCATTGGAGATGACTTGTGATTCGAAGGCAGTGACTTAATCCCAACACTGCCACAGACATTAACGAGGTTGGCTGCGTTCCAATACAACTGATGTTCGCGTGCAGTCTTTACCAAGGGGTTTTGCATATGATATACAACAGAGTTCAAAAAACTAGTTGACAGTTTCGAGCGATCATAGATGTCTGATTGACTTCAATATCTGTTGTAAATAAATTCATTAAATACTGTTTTTGATCTCTATGCTTTAAACTTGAAGTTTACACAATTGTGTCCATGTAGAGGTGGATAAATATGCGATTTATGTATAATGTATATATTAGGCAGTTTAGGCTTACCATATTTTGAAAATCTAAAAAGAGGACACTTTTTCAGAAATTTGCAACATTCAAAACCGTAGTAAAATTCTCAAAAACCGGTGAGTTTTTCCCACTTTGTGATCGGTTGACTGAAAAAAAGGTCATCTTTTCCGCTCAGAACTCAAAATACCGTTTTTCTCTCCACATTGCCAGGTGGATGACTAAAAAAAGTCATCTTTTCGCTCAGAGCTAAAATCACCCTTTTTCACTCCGAAAGACCCGCCGGAGCTTCGCTTCTGTGCTAATTTGCGGCATATCACTCGCAATTTGCTCTAAATCTGACCTAAATTTTCAAAAAAGAGGACAAAATCTCAAAAAAGAGGACAAAAGGGCGTCCTCCGAGGACACTTTCAAAAAAGTCAAAAATGAGGACAAATCCTCTTAAAAGAGGACGTATGGTAAGCCTAGTATATATTCTGTAATCTGGCCCGCCAAGTGCCTAATTTTCCCATATCCGACTCACCGACCGGAGAAGTTGCCCGCCCCTGGCATACGGCAAGTGCAAACGATATATACAGTGGCGGTTACTAGGCACGGCAAGAGGTCTCCTTGATATCCAAGGACGTCATGCATCGATGGCTCCTCACCTTTATAGCAGTTTAGTTCTTTTAAATGTTTATAATACGTGCCCTATTTAAATGTGAGCTTTATCGACTGATCCGATAACATCGATATGTACAGGAGAATAAAATTTGGAGAGATGACAAAACAAAATTATGAAGGAAATGTAATATCGAACTGCATGAGTGATTGAGTGTTATCGATTTGACGCCTTTTGTTCTTCCGCGTGGTGGAGCTAATGTCTCACGTGCATCAATGGCTCTGAGTCAAAACATGGAATGAAATCTGCTGATTGAGTGTTCTAATATCAGTTTTAATTCGATCGGGCGTTGGAGATATAGCTAATATGTTTAAGGCTGACTCACCTATATTTCTGGATAAGGCGAAAAAGAGTGACATGGTAAGGTTTTACAACTGAATTTAGGAAGAATCAATGATATATATACAATGATTGGAAACTCCAGTGAGCTCTGCATTTGAGCGCGTCGCGAGTCATGCTTCACCAGCGGTATGAAATCGATCTAAACAAATGGTTCGCCAGCAATCTTTCTTCAGGAACTGGCGTTAACGTAGTGAAAAGTTTTTCATCGAGACCTCTGTTGCAGGTGAAATGTGTTCATACTGTACAGGTTTTGGCCAATACCAGTAGCATGCCTTAATATTCAGACGAAACTGATGTACCAGTGTGCCTATACGATGAACATTGCGACCGGAGGTGGTCTCGCAGTATCAAATACCGGTGGATACTTCATAGTACGAGGTAGAGTTGGGATCAGGTCACTATTTTCAAGTCATTGCAAATTTTTAATCAAGTCACGAAGTCATTTCTAAATTTTTCAAGTCAATTCAGGCAGGCTCTAAAACTGACTCTGAAGTCGGGCCTTCTGAAGTTGTGAAAGTAGGCAAAACCTACTTGAGGATATCGCAAAAAGCATCACGTTTTTGAAGTAATAATAGTCATTATTCCTTTGTTACGGAGATTCAACTTGTGATTCGAATGCTCCTACATACAATTCAATAAATAGAAACATATTTTTGTTTGATACTTATCAGGAGTAGAGAGTCTTCATTTTCATCCAATCAAAATACATAACACACAGCAGTGATGGAGGTACAGAAAATATGCTTGCAAGTAATCGTCAGCAGCTTGTAGATACAGTATACAATTGACTAACGGATGTATACATTGTATAGTCTAACTCATTTCTTGATACTACTTGAGTACTTTTCAGACCGTTCATTTTCTGCTTCAAAAAGTCGATTTCAATATCCAATTGACCTACAAACCTTTGCAAAATCTGGTCCTAACCTACTTTTTCGAACTACTTCATGAGTACAATTTTCCATGATATGATGGTATATATTAGAAGTGTGTGTGTGCGCAAGAGCGACCCATAATAGGTAGAAACTTCCTGCCACTGTCCATTTCAGGTTTGATAGACTTGTGCACAGCCAATGATATATAAATGATTGTTCACAGCATAAACTTTGTATAGTCATTTAATTGTAATATTGTCCATGTCCAGTTTGTCAACTCTTACAATCATAGTTGACTTGCAAGATGGTGACTTCGAAGAATGGGACGGAATAGAGGCTGTCCAACAATCCCCTTCACTCAACAAATTTCCGAACTTACACGTCACCATCTATTCCCTCAACGGCCGAGGTGATCATGGAAGAAGTTGATCGAATCTGAGCGTCATAACAATGTGTCACTGGATGGGTATTACAGAAACAGGATTTTGACCAGCTTAAATACCTCAACTCTTCATGGAGTCCTGAATGCGCTGATACTAGTCGTGACTAAATTTCAATGAGGATACCAATACCATAATATCTTTTGAGAATTTTATACAGTGTATAGATATTTCATTTACTATAACACTTGAAAACTGCATAAACAACTTTTGGTATTATGTCAGACTTGTTGTCATCTAAATTCAGAATAACAAGAACCAAAATCCTAGTCAACGGAAAGCATTTAAGTCAAGTCAATATATAGCAAAAAGGGATTTTCATGTTTATGCAAATCACAATATCAGATATAACCTATCTTTAAGCCATTCGATAAATGTACTGTGTGCATCTATTTTTGTTGTAATTTATGAAACTGTGCTGTGCTATTATGAACAATCGAATAACTGTGCCTAATAGTTGATAACGTCAATGTTTCTTGTCACGTAACAAAAATATATATTCTCAAATGTTATTTTTTCGAGCTTTCTTATTCTCTTTTAATGACAATAACAGAACTGCAGTTGGATTGTAGAGCAGCGATTTTACATGACGTTGAGCATCGGAGGGCATTGAAGCATTAAGTACCATGGCATTCGAACACTAGGATGTTTCAGGCCTCTTTGGAAATCAATTATTCTTTGAAAATTACCATATCGCAGGTGCGGCCAGATTTCATGATCAGGCTAAAAACGATTCCAATAACGGATCAAGACTCAATCTCTTGGTGACAATGAGGTAGTCTGCTCGATGGATTGGCAAAAATGTCCATATCAAATTTATCATTGTTGTTGTTTTCTTGTCTCTTTGATAAGCTTCCCTGCTCACGAATTTCGTTGCTGTTTCTGCGGCATAAGAATATCTCAAGTTTTGCAGTAGCGGCATATCTTTTTCCAGCTAGTAAAAGTGAAGCAATAATATCTGTAATGCAATATGGCTTTAAATGGCAGTTGTAGCTGAACTTGGTTGTCATATTCACAAAGCACACGAAATTATCCACAGATTGCATTGTAGTGTCCATCTCCTCACCTCTCGCACTTGAATAATATGCATAGTCTTTCAGCAAGACTATTTTTCTCTGCATCAATCGATCCAATGAGTATCAATCCAATCCGACACCAATCCAACAATCCAACACCATTTTGACTACAATCTTTGCAAGTATCTCAATGTCTGAAGCAGAGTGGAACATGACATGGTTGCTTCTCACGGAATGCCGGACGTGTCAGAATCCCATTAGATAATGATTTGCACTTTTATTAAGATCCATAAATTCTTTTCAATTTCCTCGCGGTTGTAGGTTACTTTGCGGCTGTTTCAATACACGAACAATCTTTTCTTGAAAGTTAGAATGGACTATAATTTTAAAAAAATGTTAATAACGGTCCTGTAAAAAAATTTATGCATTAGACATTTACAGAATGGGGATTTGTTATGTCACAGTTTTGCCAGTCAACTACAATTGAAATCAAGGTAAATATTCAAGCCGTATTAACGCATATGCAATATATATGAGCATTGAGCAATGAGCATATTCAAGAGAGAGATTTTGCATTGGAGGATTGTGGAGTTACAATGCTGAAAAATAACCTGGGTATTTCAGGCAGCAGTACATACAAATGCAAGTTGATGCTCATGCTCAGGTCATAAAGCGTGATGCAAATAGCGAAAAGTTATGAAGATTTCACATAAAATACTATTGACGTACACACTATACAATGATGAAGGTTACAAAATCATTTCCTAACCTTTCAATGAATAAGACGCCATAGAATGTTGCTCGCTAATGCATAAATCATCTATTTTGTACAATCCTTCCAGCTATCAATCTTAACGAGTAGTCCTTGTAAAATTTTCAAGGTTTACAGGCAATTCATGGGGAACACTTCACAACGTGTAGTTTATATCGAAGAAGTGCCAAAACGTTTACCAGGTATATTTTGAATAAATGGGCATTGGTACACGTTTTCGGACACCCCGGTGTGAAAGATTAAACTATTGAGAGGAGTACGACAGACCACACCAGGTCGATGGGAACAATACCAACTATGGAGTGATTATCAGTGCATTGTTTTGCCGAATGAATATTGTTTGGTACAAGGCCGATTCTTACCATTGATGTGGATTTAACGGCCTGACCCGGTAAAAAGTTATATATGTTAGCATTTTAGCAATCAGTACAATGATAGTTTTCTGTTAGTTTCGATTTTATATTATGAAGGTACAATCAATATATTGATACTATGGTTGACAGTGAACTCGGCGCTTGCTGAATTCGACCCCACAATATTACAATATATACTATTTAAAATACCTTAGTTGCTCACACAAATATCGTAATCAACCCTTCTCTTTAAAAAAATCCGGTGACGTAAATGCTGCCAGAAAATTTTCAAATCCTCTTTTAACAATCCTTCTAGGTTCTGTACATCTATATTGACGCTCATCCACGGTATCTATTAATTTTTTAGGCTGTGTTGTACATGCATGGTTGCAACCGATGCTAAAATGCCTCGCAGCTTAGTTGGTACTTTGATAAATGTGCATTGTTAAAAGTTATGTTACATCCTAGTATGCAGCACTGCCGCACTATGCTCAAGAAACCAACAAAAACTAAACCGATTGGGGGAAAATCTGTGAATTAGTACGCCAGCAAGGTCGATTGCAGCACTTCACCTCAGTCGACATACACAATCCCGTACCTCTGCTCAAGCATATCCCGCGACGGACTGATTTCGCCGGGAACCTATCTTGTAGCGTTAAGGGGCGTGGCAGTTTCCAATCATTGCATATATATCATTGGAAAGAATAGATGGATCTCCACGTCTTTATTCTTTATAAATTCGTCAATCAGCATCTCTTTGCCTAGTTTGTGTTCTTGCAGCCAGTGCCATTATGTTATCTCGTCTATTTAGGTTACCTATATAGTGTGATACCACTTAGTTTTTCATCTGTTTCTGATACATTGTGAATATGTTATATTTTTTGCTTGCAAATGTGTTATATTATGTGTTAAGTTATATATACTTTGCTTTGTATTTATCTATCTGGGTATTATCAATGTTCATGGACCGAATAAATTCTCTCTCTCTCTCTCTCTCCACGATGCCGAATGGGCGAATGCGCAAACCTAACCTATAGCTCAGGGGTTCTCAACTTCGCTCGTATAACGGGCCGCATTTTAACAGCAGAAGACGCTGCGGGCCGCAAAACATTATCACCATGTATTTATCGGCTACTATTAGATTTGGGATACTGTAGCCTATTTACCAGTCTTACATGGGTATTTCGTACACTGTTATGCATTCTAAAGCATTAATGGACAGCGTTCGTAAGTTTACAGTTGCTGTTTTTTTGTGTGTGAGAATATCTATCCTCCAGCGGAGCAACCAGGTCCCTTCATGGAGCGTGCATTGCATTCGTTGCGAAGTCGGTATATGCACCTCCAAACCCTTGCACCAGAGAACCGAACTCTCTGTTTCAATGCGGGAGCGAGCAAGTATAAAATTACGGTAACTTCTTCGTTACAGAGGCCATTATCACTTTGAGCTCTCAGTGATACGAGAGGTCAGACGTTTGGGCTAATCTCGGAGCAAGCAAATCAGCCCTTCTCCCTTTCTTCCATGGCCGGAGCGCTGCACCAATCGTTACAGAAGTCAGCTTTGTCAAGTTAATGTTTTTCATTGGTCCCCTTCCCAAGTTTGCCCAGTCAGCATTTCCTTTCGAGCGAGATAGTGTAATGGCTATGCGTCCGGCTCCTCGATCGGTAGGTCGTGGATTTGATCCCCGGCTGAGTCATACCAAAGTCTCGAAAATTGGTGTCCGCAGCTATCCTGCTAGTTGCTCAGCAATCACGGATAGCATGGAGGAGAAAAAAAACTGGGGCAAAGACTAGATGTCCTGACGGCCATATCGCAACTCCGTCGTCAAAGCATCTCGATGGTGGAGGCGAAAAAGAATTTCATATCTCTCTCTCTCCTTCCAGTAATATGCCCAGTGTAATAAAATGCACCTGGATAATTAGCTAGGCAATGTGTGTCAAGTAGATGGATTCGACCACTGCTAGGTTAAATTATAGCCTACGTATAGCAACGTGTTTAAGAAGTAGCGATTAAAATTCGACGGACACTGCTGTTAATCTTTTGGTGCCGGTTGAATCACACAACATTAGCTTCGGAATTTGTCAGGTTTGTTTGTTTGTTTTGTGGTATTCATGGAGTTTGTCGACTACTATGATCATTTACACCAGGCCGATATTGTTCATTATTTTTCGTAACTGCCGACTTATAGCACGGCCCACCTCTATCGGCTTTTTGTAAGACACCGCTTACGCGGATGATGAATTTGTCAGGTGATGTTGGCCTTGCTGTTCAATTTCGGAAACAGCGAATATACGCACGGTTCCCTTGAAATTTTATTGAAGTCACATCTCCTCTAGCATATTCTTGGGTTCGGAGATGTTCCAAGCAATTTTGAACAATGCGTCTGTAACGCCGTCGGTAATTTTAACAATGGCTGGAAATGTGGATTGCTGTGCTTGACACCTAACTAGCAACGTTTTCATTAACATCAGGTGATAATGTCTAACTCCACAAGAAGCTATTGCGGTATCATTTTAAGCTTCTAGCTTCGTTACAACAACTGTTCTTCGACAGATATGACACTTCGGTCTTACATAGCAATACTGTACCAGTAGTAATTGCGTTCATAATGAAAGATGTCGCGGGCCGCAAAATAATCGTCTGCGGGCCGCATGCCGCCCGCGGGCCGCGGGTTGAGAACCTCTGCTATAGCTACTTGATGTTGATTGATTGTAGACCAGTGCTTTATTGGCATACCGTTTCGCGCTTCTGCTGTGCTTACATACAAAAGTACAGTCTTGGTATATTGATAGGAATAGAGGTTACCAACTCGAAATTGTGATGGCCTCTGGCTACATCAGTGTGTTACGAAAGGTTTGGTCTGATATGGCTTGATAGTCGATACCGGTATAACCCCGGACTCTGGAAATCGCCCTCGGAAAGAAAGAAGTGTTAATGTATTCAATCAATATGCTCGAAAATGGAATCCTGATACGTTTAGCGTGACATGTTTGGTGTGCCAAGACGGTTCTCAGCGCCTCGCTTCACACCTGTGTGTATTCAGTAGAGTCTTTAGTCTGCACGAGAAGCAAATTCCATATTGGCTTACAGCTTCTATCAAACATGATTTTCAAGTTTCCATGGAGTATCGATCGCTCGTTCCTGCCTCGCTCGAGAATGGAATTACTGAATGTAAAATGATGCTGCAAGTCTGATTAAGTTCAACCTTGAGTCATGATCAAGTCAACTTACTGGATTGTTTGTGACATTAGGTAACTGATGTATTTATGTAATTTCATGTCAAATGAACCAAAAACAGATGTGGTCTCCATCGAGTTGCAGATTTTGATGAAATTCGACTCATCACCTTGTGAAAGGCTATAGCTGAGTAGATATAGCTACCGGTGTCCATTTTGAATGAAGTTTTCATCGTAAATACTATTATATAAAAAATGAGCAAAATTTCAATTTTAATGACCTCGACATCTACTGGTTGGCATGTTTTTTTAAGATAACTTGACGATTTGACAATCAAGCGGATGAAATTTAAAAAATGTCGTCCATATTGTACGGGTCTGTCCGTCAACATAATTGTGACTTTGTGACTACTATTGTAGGGCAACAACCTGGACGGGAATGAGATTCGAGTTAATCAAGCTGTGAGCAGACGTGAAAAGGATGATAAATCAATAGAAGAAGTACACCAAGGAGAAGGATGGCAAGAGGAATTTGTATCTCGGCAGGGACGGTCTTTTACGATCAGGTATGCGCGGTCTAATATTCAGCAAAACAAACTGTCAGTATTGTTGGGTTGGCCTACTCTAGACCACCTGTCGGCAGCTTCTTACTACGTGACCAGAATTAAAACGAAATAAAATAAAACCAGCATTTACATGCGACCTCATTTTGTTTTCCGATACGCAGATAATGTTCAAGTATTGCTGAAGCACCAGCTATTGAGAAATGTTGTCGTACAAAAATATTCCAAATATTCATTTCAAGGGTCACTGCGCTCTAAAATGATGCTGTATCAAATTAAACATAAAATGGTGATAAAATTTTAGGTTGTAGCCATTTTCTTCCGAAAACTACCATAATGGGACTGCAAGTAAATGATTTTTCAATACCGCCATGTTCCATTATAGTTGCCTCTATGCTGCGAGAAGCTATCCATCTGTGTCTTGCACTACTCTATTGTAGTATCATGTAGTTGCTGAGCCATTGGTTAATGATGCAAAATATGACATGTCTCTCTCTTCTGATGGCAGTGTTGGGATCAAGTCGCTACTTTCAAGTCAATAGTCATCTGGATTCATTGCACATTTTGACTCGAGTCAAGTCAGGTCACTCCATTTTTCAAGGTGAATCGAGTCAAATCGAGTCACAATTCGAGTCAAATTGTCTTTTTGGAGTACAAGGCATCACATTGCATTTCGCTAGCTGTTCGAAATTCAGATTCATTTATTTTAAATAGAAGGATAAATATAGAGGTAAATACACATTCAATTATGCATTGCGTAGCTCCCGAATGCATAGTACTATTAAACTATGTAACCGTTGTTTACCCGCTGTCTTCAATTTATCAACCAAAACAGAGAATAGAACACGAAATCTAAGATAGCGGAAACGAATTGATATGATACTTGACATAATACATAGCCATGAAATACAAAGTTAGCCTACGCCAATGCTTGACTAGTAATATAGACTTGTGAACTATATTCGAATTCAATTTAGAATATTAGATCATACAAGAGATTTGGTTAAGGTGATCACCTAGCACCAATGAACACTGAACAGTCTATGGAACAGAGATAGACACCTTGTTATTATATTACTTTACTACTGCGACCCGACAACGTACGCTGTAAGGCAGTAAGCGGTCAATGTATTTGTAATAGAATAATGGACGTTCAATAAGACGCAAAATCATTGAATGAAGCGTAGCGAGAACAATCAGAGACAATTTTTTAGTATACAGTGATTTTTAGCGACATCGATTTCGTGATGACTTGAAATTGACTCGTCAATTTTGCTTCGACTCACGAGTCAATCCGCATTTCTGAAACGCCATGTCAAGTCAAGTCGTTTCTGCAAAGTGAGTCAGGTCATACGAAAAATGTGACTCAAGTATGACTCCACTCGAGTCATGACTCGACTCATCTCAGCATTGTCCGCCAGGCCACTAGGACAGGCTGTGCTTTCACAAACACGCTTGCATATCACAGCTTGAGACTTGCCGCTATTGATAGCTTTGCCTCAATAATCAACGGTTCTCAGTATCAGTCGGACCAACTGACAAATATGATAAAGTGAAGGCCATTTTAAGATTGCTTTAGACAGAAATCCACCTGACTGAATATCATCCGTTGAGAGCTAGTGCCGCACGTCTACATACTGGAACTAAACTAAGTATAGAACAAGAACATTAAACTATTAGCCAATTTTCACTATTGAATTGAAACAGTGATAGATATGTTGAGTCATGGCGACGCCAGGAAAATTTACGACGGCCCTGCTTGAGGTTGCCGACCACTGAACTGAACTCAAAATTTGCTTGTTGCAAGTGTAGGGAAGCCAAAAGCAATTATCAAAAAGCTGAATTTATTGAGAAACTCGATGCTTCTTTATTGATATAAAGTGTGTTGTATGTATGGTCATCAGATCTCAGATACATGTACAATGGTAAATGATTTCCCGACACATATTCATATATTTCAATACGTTGCTATTACATTTTGGACATCTTCTATTCAGATCGCCAGCGATTCCACCATCGGCATTGGACATGCTCTCGTCCAATTCAAGACCTCGCCTTTGACAAAGTGGGCAATGGTATCGACTCACTGAGTGGTAAGGAAAACGTAGGTGAACTCGTTCATATCTAACGTAATTGCAAATCACTACTCCGGCACCGTAACCAGACTTTTCCAAACTACTGGGTTTCCAAAATCTGTACTCGTTTCGCTAAATTTGCAACTTCAATTAGATCTAGAACGGCTGTTCTTAAAGTTTTTTTGACACGCTCCCCTTTTGATAGTGAAAAATTTCACTCCTCCCCCCCCCCCCTTTATCGTCATATCACAAATGCAATCAGAATGCTGGCAATCCCGACGGAGAGTTTGATGACATGTATGGCTTTAACTAAGTTGACATTTAGTACCTAAAAAATGCAAGATGTTGACCTAAATAATCAAAATTTTGATATTTTTTGACCTAAAAATATTAATTTTGATCAAATTTGACGTAACATATGCAAATTAGGTGTTTCCCACATTACGTTAGAACTGTGGGCTACTACTTATCTTAACTCATGGTTGGGACTGTCTGTCCTGACTGAGTAGTTTGGCCTGTAAATACTTTTCCGCCACAATAACTCACAAATTTTTACATGAAAAGACTCATTTGACCAAAATCTGGCCCTATGAAAAATTGCAGTAGTTGCACTGCGCATTATGGTAGAAATAATTAAAATGTGTAGTAGTACAACCCTTCTTGATATAAGAACCATGCAATGCCCACTCAGACTTGCTTAAGTTAGGATATTGCGGTACGTTGAGCATACCATCATGTCGACCTATTTGTTTCAATTGAATGTTTATTATTCACAATGACTAGACAATGGGCCGTCTACAACGGTAGACCTATAAAGTAGGCTACAAGCGGTAAAATGTCAAATGAAAAGTTTACTGACAGTGCGAAATCCACAATATGAACGAAATGCTGGTTGGAATTGAGGCAAATTTGGCGTGCAACGGGTTGTAATGAATCGAGTCATGACTCGATTTGAGTCGCGTTTTTCTGATGACTCGACTTGATTCAAGTCATTTTCTCAAAATACGGAAATGACTCGAGTTCAAGTCATATCACTTGAGACTCGGGCTGCAAAGACCGACATTTCATTGTAATTTCGAAAAATAGTAAAGTAACCACATTGTTGGTATTTCATCTGTTGTTAGCGGGTCTTGAAAATGCGACCAGAAACTGTTAAAAGTGAGAAAAATGAGTATATTATAAATGCGAACCGCTCGATATCACCGAACAGTCATAAAAAGTGGATTAAACAAGACTTCAACTGGAAAGTGCATGTTACCATGACTCGGACTCGACCCTCTGCTCGCTGACTTGGACTTGACTCGGCGGTGAATTGAAAACGAATCAACTTGACTCGAGTCGAAACTATAAAAGTGAGAATGGCTTATGACTCGGAACCATGTGACTTGATTACAGCCCTGACAAAAAGTTGAAATACTTTGTCGTTGATCATGACCACGTCTGATGTAAGTAAACCAACTCCTAGTATACAATGGTGGAATTTGGGGCCCTAATAATCGCCTTGTTCATTTTTTGAGAGCTTGATTTTTAGGAACATTTTCGGTAAAAACACTTCAAGGGGATTTGGTATCCCGATGACTACAAACGAAATTTCATCTCTTCTGCCCACTCCTAATGATGGCCCCTGATTACTAATAAATGCTCGTCACTTTTGCTTGCGAACTGTTGTGAGCGCCAAAAATGAAACAAAATAAATATGTCTGTCTGCAATGAGAACAGATGTTATAAAGGACAATATAGCCTATTATTCTCTTTTAAACATTGGCCTTCCATGGCCCTTCAACTACGGTAATATGTGTAGGTCTACACCATCAAAGGATATATAGACCCCAGGTCAAGATCTCCTACTGTTGTGTCAGTATATTACCCTCCCTATTAGTTGTATAGTCATCAGGTGCCTGTACATTGTACAACTCCCGGATGTACTGGTGTGTTTGAATGCGTTGTTTCCACGTTTTTGTCATCTTGTTTATTCAGATCTCCATCAACTCCGCCGTCGGAAATGTACAACAGGTGTTCTTCCATCCAATTCAAAACCTCTTGAGATGGGACAATTTGTGTCAACGTGCTTAATGGTGTAGAAAACGTATGCAGTTGCGTCCATGATCAATTTTGATCCACTATTCCAGTGCTGCAATTGAACTAAGTACAAGCTATAGGATTTGCAAAATTTGTATTGACGTTGCAAAGCTCACATCTTCAACTAATCTATAAACAACAACCTTAACAATCCTAATTAAAACAGCTAATAACTATAAATAAATGAAACTACTGAATTGCAAATGAGCTGAGAAATATTGGAGATAGAACCGGCATTTCTAAAGGCAGGTGTTTTGAGCTTGAAATGAGAGGCGGTTGTACCCATAAAACCCACCCCTGGTTACACCACAGTCAGAAGCTATGACTCTGACATAGTGAGGGCTGCAAGACCATAACACAAGAAAACACCTAACAATAAAATCTGCTTTATGGTTGTTTCACGACTGAATTATTTTTAAGGTGCACAACTAGAACTGCTCACTTTATAAAATCCGCAGCTAGAACTAGAACTACTCACATTTGAGATCCTCATCTAGAACTGTTGAACTAGATTGGTGATTTGTACAAGTCTGGCTTTAACCATGCAGTTGACTGCCATTTTAGTGCTCCCCGAACAAAATGATCGGTCAACAGATGAAGCAAATGAATGAAACGGAGGAAAAGAGATATTTGTATCTCGGCAAAGAAGGTATAGTGCGACCAGATACTTGAGAGCCAAAATTCAGTTCAATCTTGACGGTGTTGTGGTGCCGACGTACTCTAGACCAGTCATCAAAAATAGAAATCATACCAACATGTATTTACGGCAATTGTGTGCAATTTAAAAGTCGATATCTGAAATTTCTATATAATCATAAAGTTGCTAGTGCCATTTTGATAATACGCGTGTTATCTGTGAATCTATTTAAGTTACCGGGCATTAAGTCCCGTTAAAATCACTTGAATCTTTGATTTCATTTCATAGTATTGCAACCTTGTGGGCTGGACTCGATCATACTCTCAGATGTCTGCAAATAGTACGGTAAAAAATAACAATTTTTAACACGTCTTCTTAGGTTTTAGCAGGGTTGTAATCACTCGATTCACAATTTTTAGTTGAACTCAACTTGACTCAAGTTATTTTCTTAAAAACGCAGAATGACTCACTTCAACTCCAGTCAATTTGTCTATTGACGCGACTTGTACTAGAGTCTTTGCGCAGGACTCAACCAATTCCCATGACTCTACACATTCTAAATGACGTATCAAAGTCACGTATGGCATTAGCATACTGATAACTGGAAAATATACCACTAAACTGTATTTATCTGTTTGAATAGGCATATTTAGAGTGAGAAAAATGAGTATATTGTGAATCCTTGGCCTTTGATATCACCCAAGAGTTCCATAGAAGTGAGTTAACCCTGACTAACTCTCACTGCAAAATAAACATGATCACTTGGAATCGGACTCGAGTCTTAACACAATGACTCGGACTCGGCGCATTGCTACGTGACGTGGAGTCAGTCTTGATTTGGTGGTGAATTGAAAATGATTTGACTTGACTTGAGCCGAAGTTTTAGCTTAACAGTTTATTGGACTTGTGACTCGGAAGCTTGTGACTGGGTCACAGCTTTGGGTTTCACATGTAAATATCCTTGAACCAGTTGTAGGGTAGGCTACTTTCAAACGCTATGGCACAGCAATTGCAGTATTGTGAATCGTGATGCATGCCAAGTCCAAAGTAGGTCATAAACTATGTCATGACATGATTCAGAAAATACGTTCCAAATTTCTAAATCAATTCAATAACTAATTAACTGTCGTTCAACTTGTCGCATTTCTGAATTAGAGATTTAAAATCGTAGTAGATTTGGAAAACCTGCAGTGTGGTCTATGACATAGACATGGTACGGTATAATATACTTTTGAATAACAATTTTATCAAAGTAACGTTCCGATACATTTGTATCTGAATAAATCATCATAATATCCATTAGGGTTGTTCAAAAATAACTTTGTTTCCGGATCCCGGATTCGCTGACTAAATTGCTAGGTTGCCTAACAACACTGTACACCAAATTTGTCTCAATTCCTACCAGCAGAGGCCGACACAGAGCTAATTGAAATTTATTAATTTATTACAAATATATATTTATTTTTTTTTCAAAAAAAACCTCATGAAATTGTTGAGTTGTCTAAGGAAACGATGCAAAACAAGTTTGATGCAATTCCAAGACGTAGAACCAAAGTTATTCGAGTTTTTCAATAATAATTCTGGGTTTTCCAACCGTCAATGGCATATTTGCTTTCAACCCGTTGGAATTGAGCAAAAATTATTATGCGTCGTTCTTTCAAGCAATTTAACAATTTTTTGGGGACAGCAGTAAAATTTGAAATCTTATTTTTAGTTTTTTATATTAAATTCTGAAATTTAAATTGGGTCTGTGTGAGCAATACAACTAACCTACAACTAACCTAATGTTCGTTTTTCGTGATCTGTGCCAATTACTGCTGTTTAGAGGAGGAGCAATTAATGTATTCCACAACAGTAATGTATTTTGAATGCGTTGTGGGCCTTATGCACAACCATGAAGAGAGCAATTGATTTTCCGGTGAACTTGGACAAAGCTTTGTTTCCGCTTAATTTTGTCAAAAGGGAGCAGAACAAAACTGTCAGAAATAGCGGATTGGACTGTCTAGCTGTTCTTTGCTATTGGCTAACATGTTTACTCTGAATGCTTCGATATACTGATGCCGTCATGTTTCCGGTATTTCTCCTATTCCAATACAAATATCGATGTGGTGTAGTTTTCACTCGATCTCGAATGATACGAGATCTGAAGAATTTCATCGGACTTGTTAGAATTTGAAAATAGCTCTTATTCGCATTCATCAACTTCAAGCACGAACAGTCGAACACGCTTTTTTAAGCTTAGAGCTGTTTCTATAACAATCTCGACCTTTACAAACCGATTAAGACCCGCATAGTTGAATTGTCATTGGAAAACAGGTAAAACTTGAAGTGATGCTGATATTTTGATCTTATATTTTACATAAACTTTCACCAGTATCTGTTTCATTTTCTGCCGCTATTCCTCCTTGACAACACTTGACCACCATCCAGCCAATGAGGAAGAAACTATAACCACTTCTTAAAATAGTATAAATGAACCAACTCAATGTCGGCAACTATACTTGAAAAGACTCAGCCAGGATATATTTTATCATTTTACTTGCGTAGCATCAATGTCAGCAACTGTCTTGACTCTACCAGGAACCATCTATCTCCATCTGGTTTTTTGCTCTCTCTATATATATATCCCTCCACCCATTCTTTCAGATGGCATGAAGCTGCCCTGATTTTGTGCAATTCAGTATAATATAACGATACAAACAAAAATATACGCCGTGTCTCTAACTTGGGTATAATTGCCGGCAATATTGCTACCAAACTAATATAGTTAGCTACATTGGCTAAATAGATACACCAGTGACAGGTCAGTAAACCTATTTCAAATGCATGCTATGCTTGCCCGCTTTCAGTTCTCCAGTCCAAGAAGAAACACGCTACCAAGACGTCCCACGATGGTCGCACGATATTTGTTCAAAATCTGTTTTGATGTTTTGGAAGGCGGTTTGGCCAATGCATTCTCGGATTTTCTATGCAAAGGTAAAGCTTATTTTGTAACGTATCTCATTGGAATGCTAGTCAGTAGTCCGCCAGACATGTGCGAACGACTGGATATTGAAAACTTGAAACTAGAACAAGGACTGCTCAGTTTACAAAACTTGCAGCTACAACTAGAACTTCTCAAAAAAGCCAGTAGTTGGTTCACTCTCAACTAACTAGATTGGTAGTTCGTACAAATCTGCAGTCCACGTTTCTTGGGGGGTGTAGATTGTTGCTTGCTTTCATAACTAACATGGTTAGGAGTATATGTGTGACGCACTCAAATTTTGACCCTGACGTCACAAAAAGTGGATGGTGCGCAGATCAGACATGGGGTAATCGCGATTAGTAATCGTAATCGATTACGACGATTACAGCATTTTGAAGTAATCGTAATCGCAATCGATTACATTCGAAAAAAATCCGAAGTAATCGTAATCGTAATCGACTACTTTCCGTATCTAATCGATTTTTTTGTGAAAGAACGATTACTTTTTGTTTGTACAAGGACTATGACATAAACTGAATATTCGTGAACAAGAATGAGATAATATACCACGTTAGCGATAGCACAAACGTCTGTTTTCAAACGCCGCTACTCATTATTACGTCAGAAGTATTAGCTCCGCTCGTCATTGCATAGAAGTATCCACACATAGTAAACAGACATGCGATGAACATTGTAGTGTGATTTTAAAAACACCCCCGTGGTGTATATCAGGTTATCAATACACTACAGCAGCTCCTACCTCGCAGCAGGATATTGATCACCACTCCGCCTATAGTTTCAAATAGTAACTTATGTATTGATGTTTGGTTGTGCCTAGCTAAACGCAGTTTACCGTTGCTGCTTGGCGAGCAGGAGGCCTACGTACGAACGTGCACCTGACGAAGATTCGGAATTTTGTACTCGTCGAATAAAACATTGCAGTTTCCACAACGAAGCATTAAAATAAACAGCTGCTGATATATATCATAACCGAGCCGTGCTTAGCCGTTTCTCGTAACAGCAGCTCGCAGTATAGCCTATGTATTAAGTTGAAGGCAGAATTTTTATGTTCACTATATCTTATTCTCATATAACTACTTGAAACGGGCGTCAATCGTTATTTCACAGTTCGTTACTCAGCATTTGGACCTGCCGCCATAACCATCCGCTTATATACCCTGACATGTTAGCGTGGGTTGTAGCTAGAATCAGAACCAAAACAGCAATTCGTCCCCCAGTCCAACCGTTGGTCAATTTTCAAAACTGAATTTCGTCAATAATATTGGTAATTGCATTATATTACTATTCATTTATAACCTCTCTCTGCCCCGAGTGTCAGATTTACCTGTAGAGCTGGGGCACGTAATTCATAATTATAGCATCTAGTATGCTGTTATAATTACTTCATTGTATGTTGTTAATTCGCGACCTCCAATCTGTTGTATAATCAAAAGATATTGTACTCGCCCAAACGTAGCAGACTAAAAGAATATCTTTCGTGAGACGCACACACAAATTGTCATGGCTTTATTCCTTTGTGGATGCGCCGGGTGGCATTTGCATTGTGGGCCAAGATTGGAAGGGCAGGAGTTATTAGTCACGCCCACCCAGCGCGGCTATTGACAATGGACGAATACCCTAAGTTTCGGCCAAGGTATTTCTTTGGTATCACATCCCGTGGAGTTGCGTGCTGGCCGAAACTGCATATCTCTTTTGGTGTGTTGTGGGATCGTGGTGCGGTAATGACCGGCTCCGAAATGCTTGTTTCCATAAAATAGCCTACGCATGTTTTTTCTTGAGGGGAAGAGGTATGCATTTCAAATCAAGCTATCTACTGGAGCACGGGTCACCAACCGTTTTGAAACAAAAAGCTACTTCTTGTGTAGTGTGTACTGAATATTGCGACGACCGACGGGTTACCACTTACTCCCGCCGTTTATCCGTGCTCAGTTGGATTTCTTCACTTAAAGTAAGACAATCAGAGAACTGGACCGGGTTTCCGCCCCTTACCAAGAACAAAAAAACGCTCACTCGCCGGGACGCACACCAGCTCCTCCAGGCTCAGTTGCGTTGCTGCAGTGCGCGCTGAAGCGCCGATCTCCGCGTCGAGACTCGGGAATATTAGCTATAGTTTCCCGTTGAGCCGCCGCGTAGGCGAAGACGAGCAATGCCCCGAGCGATAGCGTTCGTATGTTCCTTGCGGTCGGCCGACCCATGTTTAACTGCGGCTCATATGAAACCAGCTTCAACTTTCAAATCTCTCATTTGGATGTTGGATTTGATTTTGCTACAGCGACCGCGGGCGACTCATTTGGTCCGCGTTGGTGACCCCTGTACTAGAGACATTTGAATCGCGAAGCTCGAAGAACATTTTCAAGAAATAATTAAATTCTCGAAAATACTCTATAATTTATGTTGGTTTACGAAATAGTTTTGAATTCCCTTCGAGCACGCTCCCTACCCTATTAAGGAATTTGGGGTGCGGCAGGTAAAGACCTGGCAATAATGCAAATCGTTGGGTGCGATAAATCATCCCCTATAATGTTGGGCATTGGTATATTATGACGTAATAAGCAAATGACGCATGATGTATGAAGAGAGTTGATATCTCATTAAGCCTTTTCAACGCAATCCTTGTATTGTCTTCCAGTATATCATTTAAGATTATAGTCCTAAGAAGCAAAACAAATGTAATCGTGAGTAATCGTGATTACTTTTCCAATGTAATCGTAATCGTAATCGACTACTTCCTGATTTTGCTGTAATCGTAATCGTAATCGTAATCGCGTGATTTTGAAGTAATCGTAATCGCAATCGATTACATTCATGAAGTAATCACCCCATGTCTGGCGCAGATGTGGTCAAAGTAGTCAGTAAGGCTTCTCAAGTAGAAAGCATAAACTTCTAAGTTCTAACTATGCGTCAAAATTTAGGAGGATTTGTCCTCCTTTTTCAAGAAATGTTCTCCCTTCGCCCAAAATTCCACATTTTTGGCAATTTGTCCTTATTTTTAGTCGAAAATACCCCAAAAGACTGTGAATATGGACCGAATCGACAAGAGACGGTTATTTCGGGAGTTGAATCGAAGAAAAATTACCAAGAGATGTGCTCTCGTCCAATTCAAGACCTCGAAAGAAGCGACAAACTGAGTCGAAGTGCTGAATTGAGACGAAAATGTAAGTAAATGTGTCCGTGTTTACTTTTAATTCACTATTGCGGCTATTGCAAAACTCGCAAGTACAAGTACATGTAGACCTAACGGCCTTTGGAAATCCCACACTATCTGAATAAAACACATCTAACTCTGATTATAATACAAACTTTGCATTGCAAATGAGATAGAAACTGCATTTTAATAGGAACTGGTTTCAAGCGTCAAATGGCAGGGGTTTCGACCCTCAAACCCAGGCTATGCCCCTGTCAGTAGTGATGACCGCAAGAACCTATCACGACAGAACACCGGTATCTTGATTTGCTTCATAAGAAGACGCGTGTTTTCTAGTTGTTTATTTTATAATTGTGCAACTAGAACTCAGGATTGTGATCAAGTCACAAGAATCCGAGTCACAAGTCAATTTCACTTTTATAGTTTTGACTTTAGTCATTTTCAATTCAACATCGAGTCAAGTCCGAGTCCATGTCATTGTGTTCACTGTTAAGTTTTGATCTCAATCCGATTCAACCCACTTTTTCAACTGTACGCTAGTGATGTAGAATTGCCCGCATTCATAACATCGTAATTTTCCTCAATTCTAACAGTTCCTGACCCTATTTTACAAGTATCAGGACCGATAGCCGAAATACCAATAATATGATTACTAGGGCAATTTTTTTTTTGACCTAAAAAACGGAAGATTTGGACCTAAAAAATCTAAATTTTGACCTTTTTTGACCTAATAAAACTGAAATTTGACCAAATTGTGACCTCAAGTATGCAAATTATGTGTTTTCGCATATAATGTTGAAATTGTACTACTTATCTTTATTTCTGGTTGGAACTGTCTCTCCTTACAAAGTAGATTGGCCTGAAAAAACGTTTTTGGCTAAAAACTGACAGATTTTTACATGAAAAACTAGTATTTTAACGAAATCTGGCCCTATGAAGAAGTCCAGTAGTTACATTACGTATTCTGGTGGAAATAAATAAAATTTGTTGTAGTACAACGAAAGATCCTTTCCTACATTCTCGGGTAGATAATATAATGTCCGTCCTTACTACGTAGCTTGCCAAGAACGGAGAAAGAACGTTCAACAGCAGCATTTGTTGGCTGACAACACTCAAGTTGTGTGCACACTGCTGGTGACCAACCGTGTTGCTTCATTCCGACAATGTTGTCTATATCACAATTTTTTAGCTTGCGCTTCTTGATATAAGAACCATGCAATGTCCAAGCAGTCTTGCTTCAGCTAGGATATTGCGGTACGTTGACCATAAAACCATGTCACTATTTGTTTCATTTGACCGTTTATGATTCACAATGAGCAGACGATGGTCCGTTTACAACGGTAGGCCTATAAAGTAGGCTACAAGCTGTAAAATATCAAATGATAAGTTCACCGACAGCGCAAAATCTACGATACAAACGAAATGCAGAGGTCAAAATATGTTTGACTTTGAAAGGAATTTTTACAAATTTTGACCTAACGCTACAATTTTGACCTAATTTTGACTTTTTTTGACATTTAACTATTTTTTGAAGTTACAATGAAATGTCTGTCTTGGCCGTCCTAGTCTCGAGTCACATGACTTGGTTCGAGTCATGTATAATGAATCGGGTACAAGTCGAGTCAATGCACAAAATAACTCGAGTCGATATGAGTCATTTTATGCATTTGTAGAAAATACTCGAGCCCAGTCGTTTCACCGAAAATCGTGACTCGAGTCGAGTCATTAGAAACCTGCTATCACTACTAACCTTATGAAATCCGCAACATGAGCTAGAATTAGAACTACTATCTTTTCAAAATCCGCAACTAGAACTAACTGAATAATCGGTAGTCAGTTGATAACCAACTAACTAGATTGGTAGTTTGTACAAGTCTGTCCGTAAATAAATCTATGGCTGCCATTTCAGACAAAATCCTGAACAATAAAGAGATTCAAGCGTATCAAGCAGTGAGCAGTACTGATATGAAAAGGATTCCCAGTCAACAGTAGAACCGAAATCATGAAAATTAGAACAAGAGGAATTCGTATCTCGGCAGGCAATGTCTCGTTCGACCTGGTACACGAGGGCCAATATCCAACACAAGCTTTTCAGTATTGTGATGCTGCCCTACTCTAGACCAGTCATCAAAAATCAAAATTAACCTAAAACGTATTTAAGGCAAGTGTGCAACTTGAAAGCAAATATCAGAGGCTTATTTTAATTAGACAGTTGCTAGTGCCTTTTTGATATCACGCTCGTTGTATGAGGCTCTATTAAAAAGCAGTAGCTTGATTTGGATTCTTGGATTTCTTTTCAAAAGGCAACAACTTTGGTGTGGGCTGGACTCCAGACTCCATTATACTCACAGATCTCTCCAAAAGGTGGAGTCAATATGTAACGAAATTGGTTTACAAGTCTTATTCGGTTACACAATCGCATATAAATATTCTTCAAGTAGCTGAAAGGTAGGTTAGTTTTAAAAAGTTTGGTCCAGCAATTACATTATTGTGAATTTTGATGTATGCCAAGACCAAAATAGATCATGGACTCTGTCATGACAAGACGCAGATAAATACATTACGAATTTATAAATCGATTCAAAAGTTTGATGTTCTCCATGAAATGAACTAGCGCAGTTCCTCTCAACTTGTGGGATGGTACGCATTAGTGCAGATGGAAAAATTTGCAGTGCGGATGAGAGACGTGGTGCAGATGAATGCGGATTAAAATAGTGACTAATTGTCATCGTACTTGTTCTGGCGTGGAATAATTTAAATAATGCTGATTGGAAATTCGAGTGCAGTGGCTCCATAACCTTGCTCGTTGAAACGTAAATGCAAAAACGTGTTTGACCTATTCGTATCTTTTACAATAAATTTGTCTCACGCCAGCCGTAGTGAATTACTATTTGTGCGCTGCATTTATTACCTACTAAAAAGTCTGATACAAAACTGGGTGTATTGGCATGTGTAGGTTACATTATATCAGCTGAGTCTGTGCTTGCGATACGCGGGATTAATGACTTAAAAATGACTGTCTGTTTGTTTCTCTGGAAAATCGTCATATTTTCGTGAATATGGTTCGATTAGCACGAGGCACGAAGATAATAATACATACCACCATCGCAGACTCACACTTGCAAGTTTCTGTAAAGCAAATTCTGTTCCGTCACGGCTTCTCAAAGTATCGGTTGCAAACACTGGCGTAGCCAGGTGGGGCGAAAGGGGCGGTCGCCCCCCCCAAATTTTTTGAAAATTTTCGTAAAATCAAGAGATATTAAGAGTATTTTGGGGCAAATGTATGCAACCTAAAATTTTTCTTCGCGCTTCGCGCGATTTAGTGTCCGTTCATGTCTTAATTTTAATGTCGGTATCACGAAAAAAAATTATTCCGCAAATACCCATTATTGAATTTAGCTGCATTCTCAATTATGAGAATACAACCGCACCAGTAGATGCACTAGAGTAGCCTGAGGTCGTTGGGTTGATTGAATCTGTAGGAGTGTCAGTTCAGTATGGGGGTTGGGGACTGTTAGCTCCGGCAACTTCCGTTCTGGGACACACGAAGATATATAAAGTAGGCTACATGCGACTCCGCAAAGTGCGCTCCCAAAATGATTGACGACCATAAAACCGACCCATGTATTCCGAAGCCTTCGATATAGATTTTCGGGTGCTTGAATAGCTGGCACCTAATGATCCTGTCCCTGCAATCAGACCCCTCCAACATAAACGCAACTGGCACAGGAAAATATCACCACCTCCCGTTAAAAATTGCTAATTTGAAATTGAACGAGTCTGATCAAAGGAGTTTTTTAATTTATGGTTGGGTATGTATCAGCGATTTCAATCTTTAAAGTAGCGTCAATCTCTACCAGAGGTTACGCCCAAACCGTGCTTCAACGGAGTAATAAGAATGGACACCACTTGCTCATATAGACGTACCAATATTATTGATCAAATTTTTTCAAAAACATTTATGCTCCGCGTGACTAGGGCCGAAATTCACACTGATTGTTCATCACTTTATGTCATCGATTTGGGCTCGTCCGTGCAACGACCGCCTAATACAAGCTATAGTTGGCAACTGGAAGCTTCCATAGAGTATGTGTGTGTGTGCGTCTAAGAATCGTATGTATAAAGGGTAGTGATGAAATTGCCTATGGCAGGATGTACGGTTCTGCGAGATGTTCCCACGGGAGAGATCCCCTAAAGTCATAACTTCCCCCCCAAACAAAATACAAATAAATTGTTTTTCTGGCTACGACCTTGCGTGTGCTCGATCTCTTGAGTGGTGACAGCATTCTACGCAAGTCATGAAGTAACAGCAATAAATGACAACTGTCCCGTCCGGCGTCCACCCTCTATAGAACAGGGGCGGCCAACCTATGGCCCGCGAGAAGGTTTTGAGAGGCCCGCGGTTCATTCTCGAAATTACTGATATTATCAAAAAATAAATCACCAAAACCGAATAACCAAAATTTGATTAGCCTGACCGCGAAATTTGGGATTTTGCCGACTAAAATATCAGTTCCGAGTTCCGACGCATTGGCGTAGCCAGGGGCCAGCCACATTTTCGCAGATCGTCGTATATGACTTTATAATGTACAATATTTCGCGCGGCTAGGCCGGGGATCGACACCAAGTTTTCATGTCATAATTGTTATTGATTTTGATGCGTATAATATAAGTATTGTTTTCAACGTTACCTATTATCCGGTACGCTCCTATCGGAAGACTAAAAAAGGTCATCACCATTCAAGTGGCCCGCGCAATGGTTCGTAAGTCTCATGTGGCCCTTTGGACACCCTGCTCTAGAAACTCTAAATAGTCTTGCCGTGTGGTATGAACATATTGCTCAAGATGTATAATTAATTGCCCGCTGAATGTTTGATGACACCACTTCTATCAGCCCTGCCGGTAAATGTGATAATGAAAACGTATTTGCAATATGCAAATACCAATAAAATGAACCAATTTCATTCATTAACCATGAAAAATTTTCGCGCTTCGCGCGAAAGTGTTGTCGTCCTGGTTTTCCACAATCACCATTTGATCACAGCCGTCTGTGAGTGGACAGCCGTCTGTGAGTGGAATATACAACGACCGCCCCAGATGTTGTGTTAATCATCCAATAAGCGCCAAAGTCCATCGATTTTACCTATTTTTTCCTTATCTTTAAGGGGGGGGGGTCATTTACTTCATCGAATTTTTCGCCGCCCCCAAATATTTTTTCTGGCTACGCCCTTGGTTGCAAATGGTATAATTTTGAGTCTCCACGCCACCTAAGTGGTCTGATAATATGCAGGTAAAATTTGTGGAATTTCTTGCAGATTGTTTTTATATATCCAAGGTCACTGTATATCAGCGTATCACAAGGTATCCAGCTCATATGTGCTTATTCTTCATGTTAGTTTTGGGGCTCACTTTCCAAGTCATGTGAGAGAAGCATTGAAACAGACATGCGGGTTTTGCAGCCATTCGACGAACTGGAGGTTGTGAGACCTTTGTCGGAAACTTTTTTTTTTGCACAAGGAAAAGACGCTGTATTCTGGATAGGAGTGCCGGATGGTTCTGATAAACACCTGGATATCCAAGCACTAGAAGTTCTTGTACAAAACTGAACACTTATTTCGCCGAAAAGGGTTTAGTGCACTATAGTTGAAATCGAAACTACGAAATAGAGTGGTCTTTTTAATGAGAAATTTAATAGCCTGAACCAGTCGCCTACTTCTTACACATATAAACAAGATCTTGTTAAGTATCTGCATTTTCTTTTTGTATAACATTTTTCGGTTGGTATGTAGCCATGAAATTTATCTTGCAGAAAAAGTGCTGATGGTGTTCAAAAAGGTTGAAAAGCACTGTACTAGCGTATCGATGTATAAAATTGTATTATATCTGACAGACCTGCAGTCTATGGCATGGTATCATGTAACACATTTTTATCAAAAACCCATTCTCGTACATTTTTATCATAATTAATCATCATAGTATCCGAGAGGTACAGTTCCCGTTTGAGTTCATATCACCCAGTGATTCTCAACTATTTTAGCTAATTTTTGCAACTATCATATACCAACTTTGAAAGCTCATTTTCACTCAACATGAAGTTTTTGTTTGCTGTGAAGATTACTGCTTCCGCTTGGATGGCATTTGACTCCATTTTGATTCCTAAAACTTTTTAGTATGTTTTGCTTAGTATAACGGTAACTAATTAAATTGGTTATGTTATGACTGCTTCCAATTCTACTTCACGACCAAACTACGGCACTTACTATTGCATTTTGATTTTGAAAACTACAGAGTAGTTTTGAGTTAAGTTACAGCACCTATTTTACTGAGTTACAGCCCCCTGTGTCGTTGTAGTTGAAAGTGGTTTCCATGATTCTTCCTGTGTATTGTGTGAATCATTTTACTCTAATCGAGAATCTACTTCGAAAGTAGCCACCCAGCAAACACGAAACAGCCCATTGAGGTTAAAAAAACGTTTTTATTTGGTTCATATTAAAGACTAGCAGGATAGTTTTAAGTCGGTTTTTGTGTCGACGCGTTTTAACGCGTTCTTCACGCAAATCGGGTTCGTTAATAAAACGTAGATAAAACTGTGTATCTACAATGCTTCAGAACGTACAATCGATGGTCAGAAAAACATCCTGAGATACTAACATCCCTGTATTCCCATATTTAGGCATACCTGAGGGTGGCTGCGGACACATACACGTAACACAGTACACATTACCTTTGATGAACTTATAATTCATACAGAAAACAATGTCAACGAAACTCAAAGAAAATAATTCAGAACGAAACGATGTCAAAGAAGCCAATGAAAAAATAATCAAGCCAACTGATTATGTGTCTTCTTCATCTTCTGATGACGAGGATAAGACGCTGCTTTCTGCCTTTTTCCCCATAGAACCCTACAGAGAAACAACAACATTGAATGTTAAAGACATGCTCGATCCTGTTTAGATAGCTCTTAGTACTACGCAGTGTTGGGATGACTCGAGTCACTTTGCAAAAATGACTTGACTCGACTCGGCGCTCGAGATGTATGGATTGACTCGTGACTCGGAGTAAAATTCACGAGTCAATTTCAAGTAATCAAGTAAACGGTGTCAATTAAATCACCCTATATCTTATGTACGTTCGGATTTTTTGCGATATGCCGGTATCACTTGTGAGAGCAAACAGCCATTCACTGATCGCACCTTTCACTGATCCTGTTGTTACATCATAATTTAATTGACCGCAAACGAAACGGTCACAGCTTATGCTTGCGTTGTCGTCGTAGTAGTAGTTTATTCTGTTAGCAAGGTATCTTTGTTTCTCAGACAGCACAGTGGTTAAATTGCGCGGTGCTATCTTTTACCAACTCTCCTGTATAATTTAAATCGAACGAATACTGTCTATGCGTCCCTATTCTCACGGAAGGGTAGTATATTGTCCCTTATCAATTTATTGCAACTTCTCGAGGCTTCGTATTCGATCCTCTATTTTGGCTGATAATAGAACGTAGCGTGTAGCTATAAAGTTACTCACATATGCTATTAGCAGTTCTACGTGTGAGTGATAAAACGCCTTTTGCATTTATATTTAACTTTATATTATTTGATTGAAGATAAATGACCGATTAATCCGTCTTTTACCCAGCAAAATGGAATGCGAGAACGTGTCGTCCGACATCCGACTTCGCGCCTGCACTCGCGAAGAGATCGTCGGCGATGAAAACTTTGCACAAAGTGATAGACGCGCTTTCACTGAACTCTTCGATATTGATATGTCCAAGCGTTGATTAATCATGTCCTGGTCAAATAAGCCCAGCGGTATACAGCGACGGCCCACAATATATGTAACTAACATTATTTCATTGACCTAATTGTTTCGTGAACTTTGAAAAAATTTGAAAGGGTTGGCCACCCCTGCACAAACCATAATAGACTTTTGAAAACGATTGGCCACCCCTGCACTAACCATAATAGACTTGCAATGTTAAATTACATAACATTCTGTTGAATAACATTACATCGTATTACATTTGAATAACTGAACCATGACACTGAATTGGTTAATCGATTGAATAATGATTGACAAAAATTTATTGATACCGTACATCAGGGGTGGCCAACCTTTTCGGCCAACGGGCCACATGAGATTTCCAAACCATTGCGTGGGCCACTTGAATGTTGATGTGCTTTTTTAGTCGTTCGATAGGAACGAACCGGATTATAGGTGACGGTAAAAAAGGACTCATATTACCACACATCAAAATCGTTAACAATTATGTCATGAAAACATGTCCTAGTCGCGCAAAGCGCGAAAATATTATTAAAGTTATTGAAAGAATTAGGTCAATAAAACATTGTTAGTTGCATATATTGTGGGTCGACGCTGTAAACTGCTGGGCTCATTTGGCCAGGACATGATTAATCAACGCTTGGACGTATCAATATCGAAGAGTTCAGTGAAAGTGCGTCTATCACTTTGTGCAAAGGTTTCATCGCCGACGATCTTTTCGCGAGTGCAGACGCGAAGTCGTATGTTGGACGACACGTTCTCGCATAATTGCCAATATAGCTAATATCAATTCCGTAAATAAGACGTTTCAGGAGGAGACACCAATACTAAAAGCAAGAAAACGATTGGCAATAAATCGAGCGCAGCGCTAAAAAAATATCAAGACAAATAAATCCTTTACGAGATATTCTACTTTATGGTCATATACAAAGATGGCTCCTGGCTACGCCAACATGTCGGAACTGATATTTTAGTCATCAACAGCCTAAAGTCCGCGGTCAGGCTAACATTCGCACACGCTGCGCACACACGACAGTCCTACTGGAGACGCGATAGTTCAGGCTGGTAACATAGTGTAGCCAGAATACCCTGCATGCCGCCAAACAATGTGTTGGGGTCGCTAATATTCTGGCTGCTCGTTTTAATATTTTTGATATGACGATAAAGGGGTGGTGGCGAAAATTTTAGCTATTGTCAAGGTAGCTTGTCAAAAAAGTTCGAGAACCACTGAGCTAGCTCAACATTTACATGGGGTGTAAGGTAGGCTACTGAACACATATAGATAGGTTCGAAGGTAAACATAAATGTTGCTCACTATATATGATCTTGTATAACGCGAGCTTGTTAAAAGCCTCCTTCCCAGATTTTCCAACACGGCTGTAACTGCTCCACACACGGGTAGTAGCGACCTTTTTCATGATGGATCTGACAGATTGGCCAATTGTGTCGCCTCCAACTGAGCTGAATCCAGCTATCTGAAATCATAATATACAAACAGAATTATTCAAGTGCAACGATCATACCCGACAAGGACTTCACAAAAAGACTTGGACAATTAGAAATATTTTAGCTTTTCCTGATTAGATTGGAATTACAGTTAGATATATTTCCGAATCAGAGTAGAATAAGGATTATAGCTACACAGCAGTTGTCTGCAAATTAGATTTAAATTAGAATTATAGCTACAGTTTGTATACAAATTAGATTAAAATGACTAAATTCGAGAAAACTCGGACATCGCATCAAGTTCCAAATCATGGTCCATTCTTATTAAGGACATGAGAATAGCAAATGTCTGTACCGTACAGCAAGCTTGGCTTGTTTCACACAATAGGCCTACAGTCGCCTTTACAGGAAAACCAGGAATTGGATTAGAAGTAAAACAAAAATGCATCATCATGCATCCAAGCCTCTTGCTTTGAGTCTGGAGTTTTAACTAGGATTGCAGAAAAGTTGTGAGAAGACTGCTAACGTTACGTCACTGCTATTTCAATGCAATGTGCTGTGTAACTTTCCAGTTGACCGAACAGTAGCTATAGATATAGGTATTGATAACTAATCTACGGATAGATGTGCAACACGTGGCTGACGGTTGAATGCTGAAATTGATGTCAGTTTCAAATTATTGCTTTTTTCAAAATAAGCTATTCGCCTGTGTGCAACAACACTATTCCGCACTAGCAGAAACGGCTTCGTCGTTGTACTAACGCATGGTGTATCATATCTGTTTGTAAAAGGGTAATGTATTGCATCTTATCAATTTATTTCTCTATTCTCTATTTTGGCTGGTAAAGTTACCAGTTCTAGAAGTTCTATAAACTGAGGCTGTGCAATAACTTACGCAGTTTAACAGTTCTGCGTATATGTGAGCGATACAGCGTCTTCTTGCGCGTATATTTAACTCTATATTCGTTCATTGGCTCAGAGTCAATTACCGCTCAATCTGTTTCAGACAGCTAGCAAAATGCAATGACATAATCATGCCTCATACGACGAAAAGGCACCTTGACTTGAATTTTGACTCAACTCGAGTCACATACAAAAATCGAGAGATTTGACTCGAGTCACCTTCGAAAATCGATTAACCTGACTTGACGCGAGTCAAAATATACAATATGGCGGTATCGTATCTACAGGGGTTCTTAAATACTTTTGGTCATGAAAGTAAAATGCGGATATTCGACCCCCACATTGTTTTCAGAATATTAAAATGAATCTAGTGCACATAACTATCCCCGCAAAGCATGAAAATATAGTCTCAAGTTACTGAAGATACCTCATTACTCTAAAGAACTCTATTGAGGGATTCTGGGTACAGCAGTTGCAGTTATTGCTTCACATCCACGAATCAAAGATTGATACTTGGTTTGAGATTGAGTTTTTGATATCATTATAATTATCAAAGTCAGTCCGGTTAAAAATTCTAGACATACCGAGGGAATAATCCACTTTTGCGATCGTCTCAATGTGATATTGTGACAGTCCGGTCTGCCAAGTGGGAAGTTGCTTCTGCGTTGGATGAACTTTAAACTGCAATTGTATATCTTGTTTTGCTAGCCATAAGTCTCAGAAGTATTAGAAATATTCAGCCTCATACCTGCGGTACAATCTTTTTGTAGAACAGTTTAATTCACTTTCCGGTCAAGAAGTTTACCAATTTTGCCAGCTCTTACGCATCTGCTTGCTCTTCCGAAAAAAATCAGTGCTGCTGTTTCTGAAATCGAAAGCAGTAGGTGGTAATCTTAGCGCTGGCAACTCGAGCTCAAAATTTTGCTGAACCGGTCTCAATCGAAAGCTACTGTCACATTGATTTCGAAAATATAAATTAAAATTTGGTCCGGCCACTGGAAGCCCCCGAAAATAACCCTCAATGTCCGAATCTACATTGTTTCTAACAATTGTATCGCCCGTAGACAATAGTCGAATAAAGTCTCTTTTCGACTGTGACGCCAACAAGCGTCTCGGCAAAGTCGAGCTGTGTTCCCCATGATTGTCAGAGTATTTTGCGACATATAATTCAATGTGACCCGAATACGTCGAGTAGTTTTTGCATTTCGCATCATCGCGCATCCACGAATTTTGATTATACAAATGCAGCCTACCTACGCATATCACTGCGGAATTCGATATAGATGCGTACTTCCTTGCACGTAGCAGATGAATCCATTCGGCTCTTTGTGGGTCATAAATTTCATCGGAACTGACAATATTATAACATAGTTCTAATGTGAATGAGACACCAGTGCGATAACACACTAGGTGTTCTCTGCGCATAACAGGCTAATTAACGAAATCCAGTGTTTATAGTGCATCATAGATAGATAAATTGTACCTATAATTGGGATGTTCGGCAGTTTGAAATCATACATTTGCGATATCTGCGACGCCGATCAAAACATGGCGGCCTAAAACCACTTAGATCACACACCACTGTTTATGCCATTTTTGGTTTGGTTGGGATGCCGTTTAGGACTTAGCTGAATGAATTATGAGAATGAGCCGTTTTGTTAATCAGTCGGTTAATCGCAGAGAATAACTGGTGTGTTCTCATTTCTATTTGTCCAAATTTTTATATGCGCGACAAAAAATATGAAAGTAGGCTACTTGCATTTTAGGACGTATTCGCGTTTACAGTGATTGATGCGATGCAACCAACTCAAAGTAGCTGCAACCAATGTTCCCTCCAATTTTTCAAGAGTCTTCACGCACTCAACTTGGACAACAGTGCGTAGCGACTAAAAAAAGGTCATCACTTTGATGTTTTGTGCGCAGCTTAAATTTTCTGTGCCCAGATACGGTGTCAGCATGTCGCATTTGCACACTTGAGCAGCTTACAGGGAACATTGGTTGCAACACCTAAAACTACGTTCCAATATTGCCAATTCAAATAAAATTTAGGAACCATCAAGACCCGAATGGAACTATATAATTGTTTTGTAAATTGGCCAGCTAGCTTCAAATAAGTACACGTTGATGTTGATAGTAAATTCTACAATATGCGTTGGCTTCAGTGCTATCATTTGTATTCTCAAATTTGTAAATGCGCTACGACGCGAAATACTAAAACTACTCGAATAGGACGTATATTGGCATCACATCAATCTCTAGCAACATACTCAGAGGGTCACGGCCTCACCGGGAGCACGGCTTGACTTCGCCGAGACGCTCAATGGCATGGCGTCACAATCGGTACCGTGCGTACCAAATGTTAATCGGCATTCAGCTCGGGCGCCCCTATTGTTCAGTAAAATGAAAATTTCCAACTTTGTGGGAGATTTTAGGGGGTTTCAGTGCCCGGACGAGATTTTAATTAGTATTTTAGGAATCAGTGAAAAAGTAGTTGGTACAGCTGGTCGCCAGCGCTAAGATTATACCCAGTAGGCCGTGTCATATAATCCCCTACATGTTACGGTATGTTATCATAATATGATACGAAAATGACTCATATAAGCATAATTTTAGAAACTTACGTGGATAACTGCAGACGACCAAGCCATTGAGCAACCCATATAGTATGCAGTCCGGTACGGTGATTGTCCCTGATAACATGCTACATTATAATGTTATAAATAGCTGAAAATGCTTGTATTATTATTATTACTGCCACCGAAATAGACGTAATTTTCGAACTGTTTGCAGCAAGTCAAACAGCTCTCGGAGTCATAAACTACAGGGTATTCCTTCAAAATAGCATATTACTCGCTCAACTATGTACCGTACAGCTAGTTTTTACCCACACCCGGTACCAGTCGCAATTCCAGCTTCCAGAATTTAACATACACAACTACAACCACATTCCGAAACAGTCATCCCGCGATTCCGCGAACGAAGCGCGAAGCGCGGTTCAAATTTCCAGAATAATCTAGAAGTTACGCTCGGATAACCACGTACAGTTAAGTGCACCCATTCGACTTATTTAGTTATATTTACTCGGAATAAAACTGGAATTCATGCTCAGCTAGCGAAACAGACGAGACTCACGAGACAATGAATATAGGCTGTATATAATGATGACGGTAAATCAGAAAATAGGGTTTTCGACCAAGTAACACGAATTTATACTGATGGCAGCACTCTATCAAAACGCAACGGTATCTACAGGTTCCAAATAGCTTCCCACATCAGAATACTTACCACCAAATTGGAATTCATACAGAATAATTTGATCTTCAAGATCATTTTTCCTACGTTTTTTAAACATACCTCTGAAACATAAAAATCGAAACCCTAAAATAACCATTCGAAACCATCCCGAAAGGTTTTTTTACGGTTCAGTGTTTGCTGGGCACATCCGATTAACACTTGTAGTAAATTGCAATGCTGACTACACTGACCTGATGTGTTTTTTTTTGTGTAGGAACGCGAGCCGCATTAGGTCTCAACGCAATAGAATGGAAGAAACGTGAAAAGATCAACAATGCCAAACGGGCCTAACAGAAAAAATCCTAATGTCTCTCTGCAACTTGACTTTATTTTGACAATCTTCCTAGAAGTGTGAACGGTGAAAAGTTTAAGGTGTGTCAGAATCACAACTGATAGCATGCTTTGTATTTTACCTTGGAGCGGTGCTTACTAACAAGGGCTCATACGATTACCGCAGGGGTTTTATGAGCCAGACATGGACAACTACATGATTTTCAGGTTTTCGAAATTAGATCGGAATTAGAGTTGCAGCTGCACATTTTTTTTCTTTTCCAAATTAGACTAGAATTCGAATTATAACTGTACCGTTTTTTTTCAAATTAGACCAGACTTCAAGTTACATAGTTACACAGTTTTACCAAATTAGATTGTAATTAGAATTAATCAATTTGCAAAAGCTTGGACATGGAATAAAGTCCAGTTCATATCATATCAGACCTTATTCTCATAAGCATGACGCTGACAAATGTCTGCACACTATGCTCGACTCGTTTTGCACGGCACAGTTCTCCTGTAGCAATTCTGGATGGACCAGAAAATACATTAGAATTAAGAAATTAGATTAGAATTAGAGCAAAGAAAAATTTCACTAATTATGTTAGAATTATATTACTGACATTTTCGTATAATTAGTGATATCAAACAACCAGAATTATTCAGTTGTCCAAGTCATTCTGAACCAGACTCATACAGCAGAAGTCTCAATCATTTACTGTAATATATGCTGTGTGATCATCATGTTATATGTTTTTTTCCTTCAACAGTGATGGTAATGCAAAATTGATTTAGTGGACTAGTATTCTATAGTACGGTAGTGCATTAGATGTGTTACCTGGTAGCTTGTTAGTGACTTGCCAAAAATATGGGGTTCTCCTAATGCTTTCAGAATAATGTAACGGTTCACCGGGTTAGTAAAGGTTAAGAACTACTGTCCTCGCATAAGAACCTCGAACAAGTAGCATCGGTTCAGAATATTCGATCCGTCATGTTAACAATTTCCATTCATAGCTATGACACAAGTCCATCGTTAAACTGATTATCACTGGATACAACTTCTCTGCTGAAATATGTGTGTTTTCTATGATGTGCTATCATCGAGGTAGTATACTAAATGACTAGAGCAGTGGTTCTTAACCTTTTCTAACCTGAAGATACCTTATGCTAACCTGGAAGTCTTCAGCGAACAATGCTTCAATTGCTGTACCGTGTTTGAAAGTAGCCTACAACTCGTTAAAGACCATTCATGAGTCATAAATACTTACCGAAATTTGAGGACATTCTAAAATACCAAAATAGCAATGTTTGACAGTATTATATATCCGGCAGACATTTGGTCGCGTTTCTTCCAAAATAAACCAAATGGTCAAAAGTGAGTTGTTGGTTTTATCCCGTCTCTCAGAGGCTTCAATGAGACCTCATATAACGGGTGTGATATCAAACGGACAGTAGCAAATTTCTCATTTGAATAATGTTAAGATTCTTTGTTTCAAATTGCATGATGTTGTCGTCATTACATTCTGTGTTGAACTTGATTTTTGGATATTTTATCGTTACACAAGCTGATAAGGTAGAGAAACGCTGTTCTATATTTTGTCTGTAGCCGTTTTGTGTAACTAACTCGTTTACTCTTAGGAGTACTTCGATAAAGTGATTCCATTATGTTTTCAGAAGCTTCTCCTGTCCCAATTCAAAGATCGACATGGTGCAGTTATCATGGATTCTCGAGAAGACTTTCAACAAAGACGGAGTCGGAAGACCGCTCTGATACGCATTCATTCGCGTCACCAAGCACGAGCACGCTTTGAAAGCTTCGAAAAGTTTTGATGACAATCCTGGTGTCTTCGTGCCGATCAAGAGGCCCATAGTTGATTTTCATTGGAAAACAGGTAAATATGCAAGCAAAGCAGACATTTTGTGACTTTGACATTACCTTTTCTTGTTTTCTGTTTCATTTTATGGTATCATTTTCCCTTTACAACACTTGATCATAATCATTCGGCCAATGAGGATAAAACTCTACCCACTTCCTGAAATAATTTATACCAACAGATTCCTACAAACTGCTGGGTGTTTGAGATGCGTAACTGGAACCACGACCATTAAAGCTCTGCAACTAACTTAACTAGATCGCATACCACTATGCACTGTCGATTGTCGATAATTGACCCCGCTTGGGATCATGATACAGAGGTGGCCGGCCACTGCTCTATATCCGTCATCCAAACATGAAAATGAATTCAAAATTTGATTGTGGCAAGTGTGTGGAAGTTGAAGGCAAATATCAAAAACTAGAACTTAATGAGAAACATTATTTCTTCCTTTTTGATATCAAGTGTGTTATATGTATGGTCATCAGATCTCAGATGCATGCATATTATTTTCCTGCACATATTCATATATTTCAATACGTTGCTGTCACATTTTTGACATCTTATACATATTCAGATCGCCATCAATTCCACCATTGGCATGTCCAAAGGATGTGGTCTCGTCCAATTCAAGACTTCACTTTCGACAAAGTGGCAAATTGTATCGACTCGCTGAATGGTAAGGAAAACGTTGGTAGACTCGTTCATGCTTACCGTACTTTTAAACCACTATTCAGGTGCTGTACCCAGACTTCAACAAACTACTAGATTTCCAAAATCTGTACTCTCTTTGCAAAACCCGCAACTTCAATTAGATTTAGAACAGCGGTTCTCAAATTTTCTTTGACACGCCCCACTTTTTAATAGTGAAAAATTTCGCGCCCCCATTATCGTCATGTCACAAATGCAATCAGAATGCTGCCAGTCTCAACGGAGAGTTTGATGACATGGATGGTTTTGAGTAGGGTGATTCTTTTACCTACAAAACCAAAGATTGTGACCTAAAAAATCAAAACTTTAACATTTTTTGACCTAAAAAATCCTAATTTTGAACAAATTTGACCTATCATGCAAACTAGATGTTTTCCCACATAACGTTAGAATTGCACTACTTATCTTCCCTTCTGTTTGGAAATGTCTGTCCTTACGAAGTAGTTTGTCCTAGTTGAAATGAGGAGGCTGTAAACTCCTAACTAACAGCCTGGCCACGCCATTCTCCGCAGTGATGACTCTAAGGTAGTAATGTCTGCAATAACATCACACGATAAAACACCGGATCACGATTCACGTCAAACGATGACGCAAGTTTTCTAGTTGTTGGCAACTAGTCATTTGTCAGTTGATCGTCAACTAACTAGATCGGTTGGTTGTACAAGTCTGCATACCAACGAATCATATTATACTGGGTGAAGCCTGAAATAGTAGGTGAAAGAATACGCTCTCAATGTGATTTAGAACTTGTTGGCCACCCGAATAGATTTTGAGATACTGCCATTCATTATTGAATAACGATGTTTTGTGAGAGTTGATGACCACTGACAATCTCCTTGTAGAATTCATTGGTAGGGTTGTGAAAATCGAGTGCCTGAGTGACTCGACCATGAATCGAATAGTAGGCGTCGAGTCAAGTACCACTACTTATGACATCATAGGGTTATGAGAAATGTGAAAAGTGCAAAAATGTACCTTTCATGCAACCACAAAGAATGTAATGCCGGGTCTACGTCATATCAAAAATGATATGGTATTATGTCGGCCATGGCTATTTCATTGCAAATGCCGCGGGTTTACAGATATTTCCTTTTCGCTAACGTAGTTTTGTACAACAGCTTTCGTATGCTGCTATATGACCAATACAGTTCCAAGGCTTCCACAGTGGAAATACGATCGAAACGATAATTTTAGTTAATAAGTCGACACATATGGTTAGTAGGGCTTGGCACAATGATACGAATACTGGAATCTGCTTCGATTAATATATCTAATGATTCGAGTAGTAGTGAAATTTTCGCCGTGCTGATATTATACGCTCCTTGCCGCTGAAATGTAATTGTTTACGATAATTATAGTTTCGGCGGTGTTTTCTACTGTAGGAGCATTGAAACCTCTACGGCCATATTGGAGCCTACGGAACATGTAGTACAAAGATATGAATGTTATTGGGATTAACATATTTCTGAAGTCATGATCAAGCCACAGCATTGTCACGAAGTGCAATCAGATCGGTATTGTGAAAAAAATATCAAAGTACAGGAATTTCATTATTTGTAGTAGCGTAAAGGGTATATATATGAACTTTGACATCTTATATACTGGTATTTCGTCATAATGGGTGATACTCGAATACTACACCAGGCTCAAAGCCTAATGTGTGAGTCAGTATTGAATCGCTCAAGTACTTTTGCACAGCCATTATTGGTTAGGCTTACCATACGTCCTCTTTTAAGAGGATTTGTCCTCTTTTTTGACTTTTTTGAAAGTGTCCTCGGAGGACGCCCTTTTGTCCTCTTTTTTGAGATTTTGTCCTCTTTTTTGAAAATTTCGGTATGATTTAGAGCAAATTGCGAGTAATATGCCGCAAATTAGCACAGAAGTGAAGCTCCGGCGGGTATTTCGGAGTGAAAAACGGTGAATTTAGCTCTGAGCGAAAAGATGATTTTTTTTTAGTCATCCACCTGGCAAAACGGTATTTTGAGCTCTGAGCGGAAAGATGACCTTTTTTTTTTAGTCAACTGATCACCGGTTTTTGAGAATTCTACTTCTGTTTCGCAAGTTGCAAATTTCTGAAAAAGTGTCCTCTTTTTAGATTTCCAAAATATGGTAACCCTATTATTGGTAAGAAGACAAATCATTTCTCTAGTTGGCTCGAATAAGTAGAGTTAATACTGATTTCAGATGCGATACCTCTGGTCATTGTGCCTAGCCCAATAATGAGTGCTATCTTAGAAAATATTTTATGTTACTGTGATACGAGGCTGTTGTTCTCTCTCTATTCAACCGATTCCTACCTTTTAGGGAAATCAAAGGACAGCGTAAAGTTTCAAGAGAAAGTCATAGGAACATTCAGTCGCTCACATGAAAAGACAGAGAACGTTACAAAACTCTGGATTGCAGAATTGGAAAACACATTCTATCCACATAATCCTCAGATGCGACTATACTTCCGTTTTAAGGCAAAGTCAGTACGACAGCCAGCGTTCATGAATCATGTGAAACCGAAAAGAGCAAGATTGTGGTACAATTGCGACGTAGCAGAAAACTCCACAGTGAGTCCGAGCAGCGGAATGTCACGCAAATGGAAAGCAAGAAGCCTTAGTGGGAGAGGCCAGGAAATCAACGCAAGACGCTACTGGCAGACACAGATTGTTTGGCGATCTCGTTACGAAATACGCTCGCGTCATTCCAGTGAATTGTAATTGAAAACGTACCCGCGGAAAATGGTTCCAAGTGCTACTGGTTTGGAAGTTGTCCTTTTCTACCGACGCTATACACAACTAACCTACTGATACATGCACTGTGCGTGTACTGATACATGCACGGTGCGTGGCTGCACGATTGTACACCATACGAAGCTAGAAATAACTAGAGTCGCGATTTGTGGTTGACTCCACTTCAAGGGCGCCGACTTTTATTAATTTACGAGGTGGCGAAGTCTTGTGACGTCATAATTGTTCCATATCGATGACGTCATCATACACGAAAACGTACTTTACTACATGCCGCCGGTGTGCGTGCAGCGTTAAACCATTCGCGTTACATTTTAATACTGGCCTTGCACTCATTAATATCAAACCATGCAGTCGAGATATTAAATGGAATCTTAAAACGGCACGATCATTTGAAGTGTTGAAGTGCCTGCGCTACCAGTCCGTCCGGCGGAATCTGCAGTTGCATCGATGTTATTCACGCGCAAGGTGTAATGCCAGGTGTGACTAACGAAATACACTACGCACTGGCCTTGCAAGTAACACACGACAACTCTCGAATACTTCAAGCAGATAATGATGATGATTACAAACGCGAAATTGCGCAGCCAATCAATAATTGTCTCTTATGGTTTCTTGCTTCGCGTTGACCAACTCGCATCGCGGCAATTGTCTGATGATTAAAACATCGGTGCATCTCTCGATTCAAGTTCGCGAAGCATTTCGGGAGTACATCGGTCAATTCGTAAATTCAATTGGCGTGTCGACGGCCGCCAACACATACTAATTGAATTACGTGTTGACGGCCGCACAAATTTCGTTCTATGGCCGCGGGTTGACCACCCTTGGGCTAGAATTAATTCCACTTTCAGAGGCATGCCGCGATCTTACCAATAGAAATCCACTGTCGATCTAATGCCTAATAGTTTAATATTCGATAATGTTATTCTCGATAGGAGTAACATCCAGCAATCATCAAGTTTATCGGAATGTAGAAGGTTCCCTGTTCAAACGAATCGAATAAAACAGAATTTGTGCCACCCGTGATGCATCACGTTAATAATGAAAGGAAGACTGAAAAATGACTTTGTGCGACAATTTCGGAGTACAAATGTATCAAGTAGATAACAAGAAATATGGATGATGGCAAATAAGAAAGCGTGTAATCTAATCAGTATCGCCACGAATCGGTTGTGAGTGTGACACTGTATTGAGTGGCTTTCCTCGCGACAATTGTTTTCTCATTATATCGGTGTTTATGCTGTATTGCTGCATCTCCCGTTTAATGTCACGGACAAAACGAATCTGCGAAGAAATTAATTCCAATTTGCAGGCACACACCGACACACCCTTCAATTCCGCGCTGCAATTCCCTATCACGAAGCTAGCTAGCTCATGAATGGTTTTGTAAACGAATATGGGTGCACATAATTTAGATTTTAGAAAAGCATAATGTATATTTGGGCGTTTGGTCGGCAGAGAAGATCTAGGATGGTGCTTCTTAGCACACGCTAGGCGCGTAGCCAGTCGAAAAATTAGGGGGATTTGAATTTTTTTCAAATTTCCTGATATAGCGTCAAATCAATTAGTAGTCAAGTACATGCGTAAATCGCGATTATATAATCTCTTCGTGTCGACGATTTTAGGCGTATGATAAGCTTGCCAGAGTCCGGAATTGCTGTCAATTAGCGAGTCACTGATCTCTGGTGAACAATTAAATACGCGCGAGTATTACGCAGTCACGGCGACAGTTTTCGCAAATCAAAATGTCCGAACTTGATTGCCCCGATTACAAACCTTTGTCGTATTTCAGAACTCAAGACATGATACACATCTTCTGGTTGTTACGTTCAAGTATTAGGGGGAGTCAATTTCGCACGTTAAAGTCTGTTTGCAGCGATTTGATGTTATTCAGTTTCGCGGTGTCGCTTTTCAATCAATATGACATAAAACAATAACTAATTAGCGTAAATTCGACCGCATTGTCTCGAAACCAGCGAGAGACAGGAACCAAAGCAAGCTAGGCCCGAGATGCGATAGTTAGGCCATAGGCCAGCAATGATATATTTCACTCCAGGCCTATTGCAGATGCTATTGTGTACGTCAGCAATGATATCGTGCACACCAGGCCGAAGCCGCCAATGCAGATTCGATAGTGCAGTTAAGCGATGATATAGTGTGAACTGGGTCCATTGCAGATGCGATTGCGGAACCAGGCTTGATCGACACGAGGTAAATCAGGCTAGCGACGATTGCCGCTCACGAATGACCTAATTTCGCGACCATTTCAGCGCGAGATAATCACAGATTCTTCGCGCTAATTGACAACACGTTTCTCGCAAACCCGCCGCGCGGAACGCTGTTTACACAATTATTGAATTGCAAATGTTGCAATTGCAAGAGTTAGAATGATCATTTCAAAATGACGGGGTTTCGCGTTTCAAGTAGGGAAGTCCGACCCCCGAAAACCCGTGGCTACGCGCCTGGCACAAGCGCGTATCGAAATCGAAGACGTCTCTAACGAGGTCGCATCGATTCGCCTGATTACTAATTACTGGTCACAAATCACTTGGGCGTTTGAGCATTTTGTACGAGGTGGCCGCCACCTCGTAACCTCGTAAGTCGGCGTCTATGCTCCACTTGACCCGAGCCAATTTCTTACATGCTGAAAATGACTCGAGTCATTTCATTTGACTCGAACAAGTCACATGACCGAAACGGCGTTTCATTGCAACTTGAAAATAGTAAAGTTCCATATTATTGGTACTGGTATATAAAATTATGGCCTAAACTTGTTAGGAATGATCAAAATCAGCATATCAGGAATGTGAAGCCTTCGATATCACCAAAGTATAGTTGTAGAAAATTGGTTTGAACATGACTGGCTGACGCGATGATGAATTGAAAATGACTCACTCGAGTCAAAATTATAAAAGTAAGATTGACATGGGACTCGGAACCTTGTGACTTGATTACAACTCTTAAATTCGGGCTTTGTAACGACACATTAGGTCATTTTATAATCATTTTGTTGCTGCCATACCATGTCGATTTCTACCAATGTTAGGGTAGTTTTGAGCATATTACAGTACCCTGACCAGATTATAATTTTTAGTTTCGAAATCAGAGCTGCGGCAGTATAGCATTCGAATAAGGCCGCTTCCAATAAATTTGGCACTTGGGCCGTAAACTATGTGATTGTAACAAAGTCCGTAGTCGCAAGTCAATCCTATATTAATGGATTTGAGTCGAGTCGATTCATTTCATTTTCAATTCACCACTGAGTCATGTCAGAGTCATAGCCAGAGTTCGAAGGCTCAAGTCCGATTCACCTTGTTGAGGCTGGAGTCTGACACCGAGTCGTGGCGTTCACAGCTTATTTTCCAGCTTGATCCTGTTCAATTCACGTTTTTACAACTTCATTTGATTGATATTTAGGGCATAGCAATATGTGGTTGCGTACTAATCTTCGAAGTTACAAAGAAATTCCTGTCTGGCCGTCCTAGTCGCGACTTCTATGACTTGATCAAGTCAGACGCGATGACTCGAGTACAAGTCGAGTCAATACACAAATTGCCCCAAACCGAGTCGTGTCACATTCCAGATTTCAGAAATTGACCAGAGTCAAGTCTAGTCACTAAAATTTCTCGACTCTAGTACATTCAGGAATCGAGCCATAACAAATCTGTCATATACGTTTACGAAGCTATCATATATTGCTATTAGCCACATCTGTCGGCTTTCCTAACCTACTATGCTATTACGTGAGGACGATCTATCCGTAGTCTAATTGTCTTATATATCAACACTGCCTCCTATCTCCCTATGTATAAATAAACACAGTTTCCAGGTTGACACGGTGTATTTTTACCTCGTAGCAGGGAAGATAACTGGAATTGGAAAAGCTTCAAATGAAATCGCAGCAGCTTCGGTACACATATCTCTTTCATAACAAGAAAGGAACAGAGATGGGATGCGCATTACGTTTCAAAAATAAGTAGTTGGTCATGAATAGGCTTGAATAATTTTCTACTTTAGCAAGATGAGTGGGCCGCGATTGAAAACCTTTGGACTAGGACAGTCGTACTTGAACTAGGCGACGCGCCAGTCTCTGGCGGCATGAAAACATCTGAAGGGGTTGCGAAGATGCGGTCAACTGAACAATTTTTTTCGTGTTTCGCGCGATTTACCGTCAGTTCTCGGAGTTGTACAGACTACTGAATGTTCAAAAAGCGCAACCAGAACTAGAACTACCTAATTTTTAAAACTGGCAACTATAACTAGAACTGGCTGATTTTAAAAATCCGCTACTAGAACAAGAACTATCCGAATTTCATTATCTGCGACTAGAACTAGTCAATTTTCAGAATCCACAACTAGAACTAAAACTAGATCTACTCAGAAACCGTTAGTTAGTTCACCATCACCTGACTAAATGGGTAGTTTGTACAAGTCTGTCTGCATAGATTTACCGGAAGTCCTATATTACAACACGCACAGATGTGGTATGCTTATATTTCGTGACTCGTTGAATATTCGGGGTTCCCCTAAGGCAGGGTCGGCAACCTTTTGCTAGTCACGGCCTCACGGGTCAAATTTCGAGTGCACTACATTTTGGCGGGTCGGAATTTTTCTTAATACTATATTTATCGATCACGTCGGTATATTACCCTACAATGCTGTCATCTCAATCATACAAATCACAAAAAGAGCAAAGTACATGTATTTACACTTCAACAACGCAGGATAAATGTGACACTTGGCGCAGCTTGCTTTGTGAAAGGTTTTCAACTTCGGGTAACGAGTCAAATGAAGCAAGAATCAGACCATATTCTAAATGGGCGCTGGAATACGTGATCTTAGCTTGCTCGTCGTGAATTTCATTGTTGAAAACAAAAATCGATGCCATTTCTTTTCCATTGTTGGTCAAGCTGGGATGAAGACCCATTTCAAGAACGTACTCTTTGTCAAAGTCATTCAGCGATATGCTCTTTGTATGAAATTTGTCATTCAATTCCACTGCATCTCTTTTCAAATGTATAGTATAGTGCTGGTTTTAATCTCCTTCAGAGGAAGGTAAGCATAATTTTCTTTGTACTGTTGACATTCCAAGAGTCGCAGTTTTGTTTCAAATGCGTCTCAACATCTCATGTATTTAGTTGTTTCCTCCTGATGTTGCAAATTCAATTTGTTTAGTTGTGACGTTAAATGTACTACGAAAGCTATATCAGATACCCATTTTCGATGACAAGATTATGAGTCAGCGATGTATGTATTTTCAAGGAAAGTTGCTATTTCATTTCTCAGTTCATACACTCGTGCGAGCATATAGCTTCTCGACCTAATGCGCGAACATGGCAGATATGCAAGACATCGCCATATTGATGCTCTGCTTCTAGTAATATCTGAGGTAGGCTAACTGTCAGTGATTCAGTTTGTGATACAAAATCAGCTTTCACCATTGTGTCCAAAACACTATTCAGGGTTGTTGTCTCGGTGTAAAATGTCTTCTGGTGAAGTAAACTACAGATGACTAACGTACCGATGCTAGTTATCTATAATGAAACAGGGAAAGTTTGAGATTTTGTCATTGCGTCTGAGCAGAGGAACGGCAGTCGACAGACTACTTTGACCACCTCCGGTGTAAAAGGTTATTAGTGGCCGTGTTCGAACCATTTCATGGTCCAATAGAGTCATGGGGTGAGTTTCAGTATTGGTTCCACCGGTGGCGAGATAGCGTACGAGTAATATAATTACGTAGTGTTTAAACAGAAATCAATTTAAAACAAACATTTTTAAAACAAGGCCTTGTTTAAAACGTGTTTTTCATTGTTTTTAAGCTACGGCGTCACGCACCTTGACACCATAGTCGATTGATATTCAGAGATGAAAATATCGATGAGGCCTAAACATAGCTTACTTGACGAAATAGCCTTCCAACCCCTGTCATATACGGGCCAAAATATCTTCAACCAGCACTGCATCATCTTGCAGCATTTGTACAGTAGGCGGTCACCATCATCATCAGACCATTCATTCTGTACCAATCATCCATAACTATATGCACTATAGCTTCCGAACCGATTATTTCGAGGGTTCCAGCCTCTGTTCCTACTTATTTTCACGTGTCTGTGCGCACTCACAAACTCACTGCGCGGTCGCTTGGACAATAGTGAGAAACGACTAAAAAATAAGGTCATCAATCCTGCTTTTTTGTGCGGAGCAGACTTAGATCAATTTACTAGTTTTGGAGGACGCCGCGTTTTTTTCAAAATTAGATTGGAATTAGAATTCAAGCAACACAATTTTTTTCCAAATTAGATTAGAATTAGAATTACTGAATTCGCAAAACACTCGGAAATTGCATGAAATTGTGAATGAGAAAAAAATACGGCAAAACTTAAGTTCAGTTCATATTAAATCACAGTGCGTTCCAATAACCACGAGAATAGGTAGAGCACTGTACATCAAGCTTGGCGCGCTTTGCACTCACCAGGGGCCGCCTAGACGCGGGCCACATGCGGCCGGCGATTTGATCTGTGAATTTGGAAGAACGTGAAGTAAAGCATACTAAACTGCTAAAATTGATTTCAGTTTCATATTATTATTGTTGTTGTTTCAAAATATGCTATTCGCCTGTGCCCAACATCACTATTCCGCCGGAACAATCGGTCTTGACGGCTGTTTCGGAGTGGTTCCATCGTCATGCTCACATTTTAATTCGTGTTTTCGGAATCAGTGCGTTAGAGAATTTAAGCCCTCGGGTCACGAGCTATAGTAGGCCTACTACCAATTATATACCGCCAAGTGACTGCTGCGCCACTGGGTTTAACATTCTAAAATTTTGGCACATTTGAAAAAGTGTATGTCAAAGTTAAGCATTCACAGGGTGAGAGACTGACATCACCTATCAGCAAACACGGCAGCTAAAGTAGTAAAGGCGGGTTTTCAATGAAATGATAGTCACGGTAATAGAATCGATACATAATAGCGTAATAATTCACTTATGCAGGAAATAAATCATATTCAATGAAGCGTTTAAAGCATAAAGAACAAAAACAGTATTTAATGAATTTATCAATGTAGTGTAGCCTACTAAAATAACTGCTGAGGTCAATCAGACATATGTCGTCGATCAAAGTTGTAAACAAGTTCTTTAATCTCTCAGCAAAGACTGCACGGGAACATCATTTATATTGGAACGCAGCCTTGTCTTAGAAATGTTCATTGTCAATAATGTCCGCTCGTAAATGAATATAAACCGGATCAGAACAAGTAGTTTCATGACCATTTTTCTGAGGTTGGAAAACCTGGATTAATTAAGTGACGCATAAAATATGTCAATACATTTGAAAACGTAATTGCCTATAGTTTATATCGATATTGAATTCATGCGACCAGCGCCCGCTACTAATTTTGAAAAGTGGCCCGCGATCCGTTTGAGTTGGCGACCCATGCTATATACAATGTATATTATACATATTCATTGCTAGTCAGACCACTTAACCGATCCCCGTGCATTGTGTCTATAATACCCATTATCAAATGCCTGCAATGCGAATGGCTTACCACGTCCCGCTGTACCATCTATGTATCAATTAAGAATTATCCTCAGTGTTGCAGTTCAGCAAGATCCATTTTTGGAAGAATGTTGAGCTACCAGGACGCATCGTATGTTTGCAGCAAATGCAAACTAATACAATGAAATTGCCCAGTTCGCAAAACGACCAGTCACTACTGTACTGTACAGTACTGCTACTGTCACTACTGTAGCAATTGCAAGCTCATTCATGCTACATACTGAAATAAGGACATGTTAAATCGATAGTCGCACATGAAGTTGAGTCCAACGATGTAACGCAATCTTTAAGTTTCGTGCAATGTAGTACACCAGGGGTGGGCAACATACGGCCCGCGGGCCGGATCCGGCCCGCGAAGGGATTTTGTCCGGCCCGCGGACTGTTTTCCGTCTTATATGATAATGTGACCCGCGGCTAGTCTGCCGAGATTCCCCGCTACTTGCTTACTACGTCAAATCTTAGTGACTGTTATTATATACATGCATGTGCAGTGCATTGTGCAGTGTGCACTGCGCAGCGCGTGCGATAGAGGAGCTTACGCTTAAGTTCGTCGAAGCGGGAAGACATGCATTATAGGAATTTACGATGTACTCAACCCTAATATCGTTTGTGGTAATCATGTTGTTTGTCGACTACAATGGTAATTTACACCTGGCCGATAATTCTTATTTTTGATTCCGTAGTCGCCGACATGTGGCACCGCACACTTCTAGGCTTTTGTAAGACACCGCTTATGCCAGGGGTTGCCAACTCAAAATGGGTCGCGATGCACTTTTCAAATGTCGTAGAAGTCTCGGTCCGCGTGAATTCAATATCGAGATGAAATAGGCCACACAGTTGAACAACGACCCTATCTCGTCACCTACTCAGCCCTAATGAATTGATATCTTAGTAAATTTGGGGTACCGGGATTATCGAACGCCTTGAAATCCTAATTAGTGATTGCACCGTGTGTTGATTGATCAGAGAGAAGCAGACATGGCGGCGCCTGTATGACAATGCTGTTCTCAAATCCAAATTATCTTCGTCATTATCGGCGAGAAATGGCTTTGAAGTGACATTGCTGTCGTTAACATATATTTATTAAATATGATTTACACCTTGTATATGTGGATAAATGGGAGAATAATGTATCGATTGAGCAATCCGGCCCGCCAAGTACCTAATTTTCCTATATCCGGCCCGGCGACAGGAGAAGTTGCCCGCCCCTGTAGTACACAATAGATACGATATAGTCTTAAAATTTTATATAGTCTGACGGGCACTTGCCGGGCACGGCACTTGCCGAGGATGGGAGTTTTGGCTAGGTTGGAATACTTGTGATTCTCTTATGGAGATAACGAATAGGGCATAGGAAGGTTCGTTAACAAACTAAAGTTATATATAAGGGTATATCATGTAGGGGAGATGTGGTACCGATGAGGCACTGGGAAAATACTTGAAAAATTATCCATGACAATCCCATGATTACAGTACGCGACCCTTGTTGACAATGGCCTGCTGGCAGAATCTTTCCTCACATGCAAAAAAAAATTCGACCTGAGTGAGTTACGGGGTCTGTGGCAAATAATTTGCGTTTAGGGGGTGTAAAGTAATTTCGGATGGACATATACATTTTTCTATACCAGCTTCCATACTAACAAACCCGTAATAACTTTTTATGTGAAGTATAGGGTATATAATGACACATACCTTTTGAATCGATACCATCCTCGAGTGGACCATTTTCAATTCAATTACAATATTTATAGGGTTGGGGACCTATGGTACCATAGCCAAATTAAGCAAAATAGTAGGACCAACTAATCACGTAACAACAGAAATACGCCTACATATATAGAGGCTGTAAATCATAGTTACCTGTTGCGTTTCACCGCTATTACGAGGTATTTGAAAGTCAAAATGTCGATTTTCCGGTAATATGTATGTGGCATTAATTTTGAAAGTTTCCGCAGAAATCAAAACGTGATTTTATCCCAATATTTGAGTTGATATAATCTATTTTATTCTTGAAGGTGATGACGAAACATTCTTCATTGGCATGCTGAAGCTTGGATTATGGTACACATGAAAAGAAGTTGAAAAAGTTGAGTTTTGAGCGTATTTCTCATAGATACCATGATCGTGTGCCATCGGGCCCACCCGGTAGGGACCGATGATAAGTTCGAGCAATAAATTTTAAACGTTTATAAATATTTTTGAAAAGGAGGATGTCCATGTAAATGCCCGCGATAGGTAGAGCTTATATCAAGGTGTTGAGACAAAAAAAGATCCGCTATTCTAGGCTGACGATTTGAGGGCCAGAGATCATTTTGCAATTTTTGATTCATCGGTACCACATCTCTCCAAATACAATTTCATATGCACAAGATAACATAGGGCGGTAGGGTTTCGTAGTAGTTCTCTCCATATGCGAATCGTCCATTGGACACTTTCCTGGTCATTATTTAACAACGTTCTCAAATTAGAAAGTTCTACCGAATTTAATATATTAATGTAACCTCGCCTCTCCCAACTTATATGCCACATAATTCACATGCTTGAACCCGGCAACGTTTCTTGAAAAACTTCGTTTAAAAACTTTCTCTCGGTACTTGTATGTGATTATAATAAATTTTAGTTCATGACTCGTGTAAATTAAGCCGCGTGTACTAGACCAGAGGTCTCAAACACGCGGCTCGCGATGGCATTTTAGAATTTCAAGTATTCGACATTATAGGGGAGATGTGGTACCGATATGTATCAACAATTGCAAAATGCACATTTGTCGCACCCGTAAAGTAATGTGTCATGAGTCAACTGTTGCAAAATGATTGCATTCTAACAGATTATTGCGCGATTCTTTGATCCGTACGCCGTTCGTGCACTTTCATTTTTAGAAGCAAATAGACTCGGTCCTTATCAGCCTAGAAATTGTCCATTGATCTAATCGTACGCGGGAGGAAAGGGTACTATTATCTATTTTTCTCAACATATGTCGATAAAAATGATTTTATCTGCACAACCCGAGCGTGGTTTCAGCACATTACCACGCACCGGGGCCTTTCTTAGAATCGGGATGTGAAAAGATATCTTCTCAGCGGTGTCATTCTGGTTATTCGAGATTAACTCATCACGGAACATTTTGCAACTATGAAATCACGCCGCGCGCATTAGGCTACTGATACAAGCGTTAAAATATGCAGCTAATAACTAATGTACTTCTTACTTCATATTTTCTTGCGATTAATTTGAAATACGTAAGCATAGTTAACCATGCCTAATGTCTATACCCCATACAAACTGTGTGCGACCCCCATGAAGTCACATTTTCACGCCGGAATAATCCAGTGTGACGTCATTTAGACAACAAAAATCGCATATACACCCCTTGCCCCACCACCCGATATTGTCACGAGCCGCCCCTGCCATGCACACTATTACAACATCACGGATTCCGTTTTCCTAAATTCTAGATCAATTGCAAATTTGACGTTCCATTTCTCTAGACAAGGGATCCTCCTCGTGCGTTTTCAATTGATATGTGATATTGTAATATATTTGGCAGACCGGCAAGAAACTGGAAACCGACCGACACCGGTTCAATTTTGGCGGCTGAGAATCGCTGATCTATAACATTTTTATCAAATGCATCATATCAGTTGGAACTGATAGTCACGATATGATGTACATAAACCTTCTTTACGAAATGTAATTAATATATATATTTCCAGTATTGTCATATACTCTAGCTGATTAGTACCACACTATTAATACCATGGCAGAAGGGGGTCAAGATCACGATTCTGGTGTCGCTGAAGAGATACCTACGTCATTATCACCGCAAGCAAGGGATAAGTAATGTCTGTTGTTTTTTAGCGAAGACCACTTAGTAAACAGTTGTATAGTTATTCAAATTCAGCACATTTCGCTCGCTGTGTAAAGAATATACAAAAATATATCGAAGAACATAATAGAATCCAAATTTATTTTATGAGAAGAACTGTATGTAACCGGGCACGCAGTACAATACTAGGCTTACCATAAGAGGAGTTGTCCTCTTTTTTGACTTTATTGAAAGTGTCCTCGGAGGACGCCCTTTTGTCCTCTTTTTTGAGATTTTGTCCTCGTTTTTGAAAATTTAGGCAGATTTAGAGAAAATTGCGAGTGATATGACGCATATTAGCACAGAAGTGAAGCTCCGGCGGGTATTTCGGAGTGAAAAACGGTGATTTTAGCTCTGAGCGAAAAGATGAACTTTTTTTTTTTCAGTCATCCACCTGGCAATGTGGAGTAAAAAACGTTATTTTGATCTGCTCTGAGCGGAAAAGATGACTTTTTTTTTTTTTTTTTTTTTAGTCAACCGATCACAAAGTGGGAAAAATTAACCGGTTTTGGGGAATTTTACTCCGGTTTTGTAAGTTGCAAATTTCTGAAAAAGTTTCCTCTTTTTTGATTTCCCAAATATGGTAAGCCTATACAATACTCACTTGTGTTTTAGGATCTGCAACTTTGGCTCAAGGTGAAAATGTTAATCTGAGGTTCATCAAGAGCCCCGTTAACCTTGTGGCCGGAAATCAGACGAACGTAAAAAATGTGTTCAACTTCACCAGTTCTAAAGAAGAAGCTACACCATCGAGTCATGGTAAGTTGAATGATTTTTCATCCGATATGGGGTCTCACTTGGGGAGAATGGTCCACCTCGAGGCACTTTTTCAAGGACTAGCAAAATGTGTGAAAAAGTAGTTATGATAACTTTGTTAGTGTTATGGGTCATCAGCATGTTGATACTTCGATTAAACGCAATGAAAGCCATCAGTGTAGCCCGGATGAACTTTGAGACGATGTACCTGGATGTTTTTCAAGTAACGCGATTGCTCAATCATGGAAGGAAAGGAAGGAAAGGACGTAGTTTATTTTTGTCCTTGATATTTTTGCGGCATATTCACCGACTCATGATACACATACACATGATCTGCGCATATGCATACCATGAGTGCATGATGTGCATATGCCGTTGGACAAGGAAGTGTAGATATATATAGCCTTTACGGCTTTCTAAGTCATGGACCACCCCTCCATGCTATCCCAGTAATGCATGAGCGCCAAGCAGGGAAGCCATGGATACCAGTGTTACTAATCAGGTCTTTGGTCTGACCCGGCCGGGAATCGAACCCACGACCTACCGATCAACAAGCCGGACGCTTAACCATTACGCTATCTTATCGCTATCTTGTGGCCAAATGTTTAAAGCAGGGGTCACGAACCTCTTTTTTCCGCAAAGCCGTATTGACCCTATTTTCCCGTCAATAATCTTATACGTCATAATTGAAAGCCGTGACGTCATGCTAGAACTAATTCGAACCCAATATACATGAGATTCGTTTTGCGCTACTTTTGGTCCGTAAAAACCTGTACTAATCACGCTGCTTGTCTTATTTGAGCATGCGAAACTTGAATTAGATAGATCTTTTGCAAGTTACGGCGTTTCAATGGTATTTCGTTGAGAGCCATATTATATTCTTAGAAACACAAGACATTTATCATAGCCGTTTTTGAGCAAAAATGTTATTCGATTTTTTCGAAAAATTGTAACGTGATGAGAGAAATAGATGCCGAATACATTGTCGGGATTGCTGTCGGCACGTACTTAAGCATTGTGGCATAATCTGGCCTGAGTCGTCACTGGGTATCGTGAATACCGAAATGTAGGGTTGTAATCAGTAATATGACATCACGTGACGTCATAGGATCACGTACTTGTTCACACATGACTTTTCTCAGGTTCGAGGTGATCCACTGTAATATTGATTGTGATGGCGTGGATCCATTGTGACGTGGATCTCACGTGGAACTCCCCATTATACCCATATAGGCTAACCTAATCCTAGTACTACACCCTTAAAACATTATGGTACACGAGTGATGTGCGTTGAGGTTCATGGCTGGGGAGTCACTGACGCCCTACAAAGCCCTTTCCTTACTTTATTGGATTCGAGGTTTTATTGTCTTAAACTATACCCTCCAAATATTCACGATACTTGGTGTTTCCAAGAAATTTAGATGCAACTTGCATGAAAGATAGTCATATATATTTTTCTAAACACCCTTTCCTAATAAGAAGTAGGGGGTTTTGGTGAGTGTTCTGAGGTACAACAAATATACACTTACACACTCTATTGTATTAACTCGAGAGAGGAAACTTTTCGTGAATGCATTAAGAACGTGAACTCTTTTTAAAAAGAGCATTTAACAACTTTTTCATGAGATGGTTTGATATATAGGCTATCATTAGGGGAATACAACGTTACATATGTCGATCAGAGCAGGCTCTGAAACGTTGTAGAGCCTGGTGCTAGATACTCCCTCATCGGCCGCTTACGTTTAATTCAATGAGTTCTACTGTCCCATTCACAAATAAAACAAGGATACCTCGTAGTTTTAGATCAGTGGTTCCCAACGTGGGCGATATCGCCCCCCAGGGGGCGATTTGGCGGTCTCGGGGGGCGATAGGGGGCGAAAATGGACAAAGGGGGCGACGGGGGGGGGGCGAAAATAGCGAAGGGGACGATAGGGGGGCGATGACGCGTTAAAACGGCTGACCTTTTTTTGTCAACCCACGGAAATGTAGTTACAAAAGTGTCAAATTAGACATCGACCCGATAAGATGACTTTTTTTTAGTAAACCCGCCGGTGATTACAGTTTGTATGCCCATGCCCAATTTTCGGTACACAAAATTTGGGGGGCGATGATCGGTGTTGAGCTTGAAAAGGGGGCGATGGGTCGAACAAGGTTAGGAACCACTGTTTTAGACAGTTGAACCAGTAGCATATTTATATGTTCAAAATCTATGGAAACTTCACACGTTTGAGTAGTTTGAATAATATTTTCCAAATTTTAAATCAAACATTTTATATTCTCGTAGGCAGGGCATGGTATGGTATGGTATGGAACGAGGATTTTCCATACTCCATACTTGCCTTACTCTCTCCATACCATACTTGCGATTTTCCATACCATACCAACATTAATTGTTCCATACCATACTTCATACATATTCCATACTTTCAAATACTTCCATATCGTAAGTATAGTACCTTTTCTAGCACCTGTATTATTGATATTTCGGATGTCATTATTGTTTAAACTAGCCATGATGCGAATCTAATTCCTGGTATTAGTTTTACAGAGTCTATTTTGGTGAGGTTTAGTACACGGTGGTGAGGTGCCGTGTACGTCTACTCTACAGCTTCCGCGAGAAAAATGAGATAGTTAGCAGATTGTTACCTAGGACCGTCCACGAAATGGACGGGCAACATACGGCCTACGGGCTTCTTGATGCGGCCCGCTACAAGATTTTGTCCGGCCAACAGACAGTTTCCCGTCTTACAATTATAATATGGCCAGCGGCCCCAGTCTGCCGAGATTCTCCACTATACTTGCCTAAACGTCAAATTTTAGTGACTGTATGTTATTATAAACCTGCGCGCACTGCGCAGCGTGCAACAGTGGAGCTTACCAGTTCATCGAAGCGACAAGACTTGCACTATCACCATTGACGATGTACTCAACCCTAATGAATTGATATCTTGGTAAATTTTGGGAAACGGGCTTATCAAACGCTTTGAAATCTTAAGGTTAGTGAGTTGACTGATCAGAGAGAAGCCGACATGGCGGCGCCTATGACAATATTTTTCTCAAATCCACATATTATTCGTCATTATCGGCGAGAAATGGCTCTGAAGTGACATTGCTGTCGTTAAAATACATTCATTAAGTACGATTTATTCCTTGTATATGGGCGAATAATGTATCGATTCGGTAATCCGGCCCGCCTAGTACTTAATTTTCCTATATCCGGCCCGCCGACTGGAGAAGTTGCCCGCCCATGCTCCATAAGAATATCATCGCATTCTGGTATATTAGCATGCGGCACATGTAAGTTTGTAGTAAATATTCGCAAAATCATTTAGACCAGTGGTTCCCAACCTTTTTCGACTCATCGCCCCCTATTGAAGCTCCACACCGATCATCGCCCCCCCCCAAGTATTGGGAACCGAAAAACAGCACTTCGACAGCCCCCCTCGAATAAAAAAAACGTTGGTATTTGGCCATATAGGGTGATAAACCGAACCCCAGACCCCCCTCAGCCAGTGGGCTTTTTGTCGCTACATATCAGCTATACCCTATTTCATGTACTGTTAGGTGAGTCACCATATTTCGCCTAAACGCGCGAAGCGCGACAAATTTATATAATTCATGTTTGTATCGGTCAATATGGTCGATGTGGTATGTTGGAAAAGGCCTGACCCCTAAATAACAATTAAACATCCAGGGTTGTAACCAAGTCACATTGCTCCGAGTCACGAGTAAATCTTACTTTTGTGGTTTTGACTCGAGTCAAGTCGAGTCATTTTCAATTCATCACCGAGTCGAGTCCGAGTCCAAGTCACCGTTTAAAGGCTCAAGTCCGAGTCATAGTGTTATGACTCGAGTCGAGTCCAAGTCACAGTATTGAAGTCATGTTCAACTCGTGTTTTCAATCCTGAATTTGCTTATAGCTTATAGAGAATCAACGAATTCATTCTACATGCTATCTGATATAGAACCAATGAATTCACGTCTAGATACCAGGTGATAGAGAATCAGCAGATGCATGTTTATGTAGACGTACCGTTTTTCTTTCACATTATCAGGTGGTTGACTAAAAAAGGTCTGCTTTCCTGCTCAGCTCCCGAAATAGCCGCTGGAGCGTTACTAATATGAGAGGAAATTTTGGATTAACTACAAATAGAGATTTTCGAATTTTACCGGCCACCACATGATATTGTTATATTGTGTGGAAATATGATTCATAGCAAATTTGGCTCAATTCCAACTAGAAAAAGCGAATTTATTAGAGTGGAATATTTTGGATGTGAAAAAATAGTCGGCTTACTACTAGCATGTAATTATATTATATGAAATAATTTCTCAACAAAAACACTCCCTTTATTTTCAAATATAAAATTTTCTCCTCTCATATCATTGATTCTTCTTTTTAAAATTAAGCCAGATTCAGTGTTCTTTTTCTGGAACATAACAATTTTACCAAGTAGCCACCCAGTAAAATAAATAAGTTATTTTTGAACAACCCTATTGTACAAACATCACACAACGTCAAATGGATGGAGTGTATTGTGTGCTTTCACTGACAGCAGATCAAATCAATGATGAGTTACAATTAGAAAATACTGAAGTGGAAAGGAGATCCTCATATACGTTATAGCGGCATGGCCTTAGAATAAAGCCACATCTACTGAAACACGTTCCACTGGTGCACTAGATACAGGAATTGACAAGCATTTTTGAACCACATTGAAGAGCATTGGATACTTATTATTTCTGGTCGCCCAATAATGCAAAGAATTAACACCTTCAAAGCTACACGTGAGCTTATCAGTCTCTTCCAAGTACTTGACCATCTGAGTCATTTCATAGGCCCTACTTGAACTTTGCTTCGATTGTTTGTATAATTGAAAAGTATTGAGTACTTTGATTGCGGTGGATCTATTACCTCTTCATCACTGGATGATTTTGTGAAATGCATTGCGACTATATGTACCAGTGATGAGCGGATAGTGCTTTTCGAGACTCCGAATCCCTCCGACAACTTTAGGGTCTGAGGAAAACTCCCTCCGACTCCGAAGAGCTCAATCCCAGACTCCGACATACTCCGATGAATCTCGTCAAGTATCCGAAACAGTGGCAAACATGGTACATGGTACACGTGGTACATGTGATAATGTGGTTGACTCATAGTATTGTTTACCCTCCAGCCCCCAATTGCAGTGCAGATGTCTAATTTTTATGCACTTGGTAATCATTTTTGCGTGTTACCCGTCATATTACAACTTTACAAGGTGTCAACTGTCTGCGTTTTGGTTTGTAATCATAATCAATAGTGTATTCTGGTCAGAGCTATCCAAAGATATCGGAGACAAAAGTTACAATACTCCGACATTCTCCGAAAAAATATCTGTAGTAGACTCCGACTCCGCTCCGACTGTCACAAAATCGGCAAAACTCCGCTCCTAATCCACTCCGACTCCGCTCTGATGCTCATCACTGATATGTACCATTGTCTGCTGTTTTTACGGTGGCATATCTGATATCAGACGAATGCAACGAAAGCAGTGGCGACAAATAGCGGTGTCGGCAGAATTCGTCAGATGCGTTGATCTAGCCATTACGATTAGCAAATTTCTTCATCTTCAAGTCATATAAAATAAGCCGAGTCAATGACTTGGGTCGAGTCATGCGTAATGACTCGAGTCCAAGTCGAGTCAATCCAAATATTGACTCGAGTCGAGTCGAGTCATTTTCCCATTTCAAGAAAATGACTCGAGTCAAGTTGAGTCACAAAAAAATCGTGACTCGAGTCTGACTCGAGTCATTACAACCCTGTTAAAACATCTTCTGGCGGAATCGTTGTTATATTGACTTCTTTATATGATGCTATTTCGTGACCTCCAATATCTGCTATGTCAGAAGATATGGAAATCGTCAAAAAATCGCCAGGACAGGAACATTCGACGCCAGCCTATGGACACTTAAACATATATTTATATATATCGAAGTTTTCGGTCAGCACAAGGGCATTCCTTTTCGGCCAAGGTACTCTCGCTGCTGATCGTTCCGCCACCTAGGAGTCGCATGTTACATGGCCTCTAACTACATATGTATTGGGTGTCGTGGCACAGTAATGGCCGACGCCGAAGTCTCCCATTTCCATAAATCATGCGTATTTTTGTTGGGTGACGGGGACCCCAACATCAAGATTCATTAAAATATGAAATCGCGAAAATTTTTTGAAAAAGTCGCTTGAATTTAAAAAAAATTACTCTATCATTCATGTTAATTCACGAAATAATTCTGGGCTTCCTTCGGTTTCGGGCCCCCATCCCCAATTGGGGGGTTTGGGATGCGGTAGTTACGGTCCCGACTCCAATAAAGTCGTTTTAACGCGCCATCGCCCCCTTCGTTGTTGTCGCCCCTTGTCGCCCCTTCGTCCGTTTTCGCCCCCTTCGTTATTTTCGCCTCCTTAGACCGCCAAATCGCCCCCATGGGGGGCGTTATCGCCCACGTTGGAAACCACTGATTTAAACGAACCCATAAAATATCCCAGCTGCAGGCGATCAATATTGCAACGATCTGTGTGATTATTAGTACACTATTTGGTTGGGGTTAGCGTGACGGACAATTTCAAACTATATCTACCCCACTCCCTGATCTATAATCCTAATGCGAGAGCGTTTGAAATATGACCAATAAGATATCTCGGTATGTAAATAGTGTAAATGTGCGGACATGCGGACAATGTTGCAGAGGAAATGTAATTATCAATCACATTGAGCAATTAGTACGTTGCATCATGATTGTTTGTAAGCTGTCGTCACTTAAAGAATGAGGTAGTTGGAGTTGCCTAATTTTCCAATTATTGCGTAACATGATAGACGTCGGAGACGTCGTGTCTAGAGTTGTAGAAAATCGGATCAACATTACTGCTGTCGTTATTACATCACAAAATCATGTCATTCCAAGTGCTCTTGTAAATCCGTTGCACAAGCGTGTATCTGTTCCTACACAGTGTTCAATACTGTAGTTCACGTTCACACATAATAAAAGCGATCGTATTCCATGAACAGCGAACAACTTACGCTTCATGAAGCTTGCACTGATCACAATAAAATGTATAAAATACCAAAGTATGGAAGTAAGGAAATGTCGTTCCATACCATAGATTAAAATCTTCCATTCCATAACATACTTGCATTGTTCCATATTCCATACCAAAATATCGATCCATACCATACCATACTTCCATACCATACCATGCCCTGCTCGTAGGACCCCTTGATTTCAGTTGTACCAGATACGGAGATAGACGCACAATGATTTGTATTGTGTGACAAATTAGCTTTGATGCTTGATGCCTGAATAAGAATCGCAATTCACAGTTCCCAATGTCTCTATAAGACCTTGAACAACGACACAATAGACAAAAGAGGGTTCGGAGGCGAGGTATTAGTGCCGAGAATACGTCTGGCTTTTAATCTGAAACCTACAATAAGACCAAATTCCTTTGGTAAAATTCAAATTTATGACAAATATATTTAGCTCAGCCTGGTTTAACTCTATATAGCTGCTGATCACCATCACACTCAGGCCGAGAACATACGTCAGACAATGGCTCTCACCGAGAGAATCTTCTTCAACTATTGGTAAAAATTTTGAAGGCAATGGAATTGTGACATCTGGCTCATGAGGAGTCGGTCGAATTGCGCAAGTCAAATTGGATATATAATTTTATGATCATTGCTGACATTGAATCCCCCCAAAACACATGATCAAATGCAACAATCTTTCCATGTCTTTGTGTTTCTATTAAAACCATTGGCACACGAAATTCTAAAGTTTTTTTTGTTTGTTTTCAAATGCTTCACAGCCTCAATGTCGTTTATTTTAATTCAGAGTGCCGTGCAAACTTCTTCTTTACATCGCGTAGGAGAGACTACTCCAAGTAATTTCGGCGCCTTTTTATATTTTCATTGTATCAAAGTCTTGTGATGCTTTAAAAGGAAGAAGATATTAATAAATTGATACTGATATCAAAAACTAGACCTAGAATACTTGCTTTTTCACATACTTATAAAAAGTTACTTTTACTTCTACTTATATTCGAGTACCTAAATACTTTGACATATTCCGATGACGTCACAATCAATATAACTATGACCCAATAGCATGGAATATGTCACAGAACAGTCTGTTTTTAGCAATGAAATGCAAAATTTTAAATCACAGATGATAAACAATCGTGAGGTGAGAAAAAAGCGACTTCATATTCGTAATCAGCATAGAAAAATTGAACCTTGGTAGGTTCTGCACTGTGAACCTTTTTCATATACTACAATATTGAATTTTCACTTCATTATAACATCTTTGGTTTAAATTTATTGCATTTCAATTGCGGGCCAGGCGCTGGCAGCATAAAATAATCCACACTAAACGAGCCTTGACAATCTGAAAAATGTTTGTTGTATTTTTTGTTACAAAAATTTTCTCGAAATGTCCAGCTTTCCGTTAGTGACTCTCCGCTGTGAGCTTGACCCGCCATCACACAACATCAAGAGAAAAATACACGACATGTACTCAGCGAATGTTGCTTAATCAAACAATCAATGAAATTGATATTGTTGTCTGATGTAAAAATTCTAGCAGGTGTACTGGGTTAATCATGACTTCATTTGTTTATTGCATCATAAAAACCGAATCCGTGCGATTGGATTGTTGGCTACAGCTGTATAACTTGGTAATGGGGTAATATTGGTAGCAAGTACAGAAGGAAACCAGTTTTACACTCTGCTCAATAACAACGTAGCAATACTCTGTCGCCTAATACATTGTCCAGTTTGGCCTACACCGTTTAGGCGTAAGCTTATATTCCATTGCAAGTCCTCGTCGAAATTGTTGCCAAAGCGACGGAAGATAGTGATTATATGGGATTATTATATGATTTGATTGCCCCAGTATTGCCCCATTTGGTGACGTTTAAGACGTCAATATGTACTTCAGCATTGTGGCATTTTGTGGCCCGAGTCGTCGCAAGGTATCGTGTACATTAATATAGGCCAGCACTTCACTGAAATGTTGGGCTGGAATCAGCAATGTGACGTCACGTGACGTCATGAGGTTCAAGTTCGCGTTCATACAGAACCTTTCAAAAATGTTCGCGTTCACACGAACCTGAACATATCAGAGGTTCACACCATCCCTACTATTAGGTCTATATTCCAATGTGGTATTAAATTCCATGCGGTGTAGTATTACAGTATATACCGGTATAAACCGGTTTACCTTAGTTATCTATAGTAACAGGTTAAATTGAGGCGAAATTTGATCGATGGTCTGGAAGCGGTCAAGCGTAGCACAATTTAGAATGCAAATTGTTCAAAATCCTATAAAAATATTCAAGCGAGTAGTGTATAATATGAAAGCTGGTTTCAAGCACAATTTTTCATTGCTTTTTCAGTTTTTTACTGTATGGTGGTGAAATCGCAGTCTCAAGAGTACACTGCATTTGTACATGGAAATGCGTAAGTTTGGGAGATGGTAGACCGATGGTCCCCATACTTTTTGACTCGTCACACCTTGTCAAGTCAACTCAACTTATATTCATCACTACTTTTGAAGACAATATGTCAAGTTTCAACAACATTTTTCAAAACAAAGAGCTGTTTTTTGGGATGTTGTTTGTAGTATTAATGGTGCTTGACGACTACAATGATCACTTGCACCAGGCCAATATTCATTAATTTTAATTCCCTAATTGCCGATTTGTAGCGCGATACACTTCTAGGCTTTTGTAAGGCACCGCTTACGCGGATGATATGGCGAACGGCGTATACCACTAGAAATAACAGGAACGCGGATGTGTTACTGGGCTCGGGACCTCGTCTCTTTGCGATTGCCGCCTGCTCAAACGACACTTACACAATACACGGTGGAGACTGACACTGACAACACCACAAGTGTATGCGGTTATAATATTATATTGATATTACACAAGAAACTCATAATAGCGATGCTCATTGCTCACGGACACATATAACGGAACCCATACGATCTACAACCCCTATATCCAGGGTTGTAACCAAGTCACAAGGCTCCGAGTCACAAGTCAATCTCACTTTTATATTTTTGACTCGAGTCAAGTCGAGTCATTTTCAATTCCCACCGAGTCAAGTCCGAGTCCAAGTCAGCGAACAGAGGATCGAGTCCGAGTCATGGTATTATGACTCGAGTCCGACTCCAAGTCATTGTGTTGACTGCGCAGTTTCCAGTTAAAATCTTCCTAAACCCACTTTTTAAACTCTGTTTAGTGATATTGAATGGTTCGCATTTATAATATGTCAATATGGCTCACTTTTAGCAGTTTCTGGTCGCATTTTCAAGCACCAGTACCAACAAACGAAATCCCAATAGTGTGTTGGCTTCGAAATTACAATGAAATGTCGGTCTTCGCCGTCTGAATCTCGAGTCAATGACTTGGTTCGAGTCATGAGCCATGACTCGAGTCCAAGTCGAGTCAATACACAGATTGACTCGAGTCGAGTCGAGTCATTTCCGTATTTTGAGAAAATGACTCGAGTCGAGTCGAGTCATCCGAAAATCGTGACTCGAGTCTGACTCGAGTCGAGTCATGACTCGAGTCATTACAACCCTGCCTATATCCAATACATGCACTGCACAGCAAACTGTAACGACACTCCACGCACACATAGGCCTACTTATCAGCCTGAACCTATCCCAGCAGCAGCCTTGCCAGCGACAAGCCAGTACCAACTACCAACGGGTCAACATCACTCCCTAGGTCAGTGGTTCTTAACCTGGGGGTAATTACCCCCAAAAGGGGTAATTTACCAATTTTCGGGGGGTAATTCAAATTGTCATTTCTTATTAACTAATAACGCTGCTCTGAAATATTTTCAAACGTAAATATGAATGTAGGATAACATATATTTTCGCGAGCTTGTAGGCTATATATTTAGTTTCACTTGACACACCATGCCTGCTGTGACATCATAGTAACCATAACCAATAGTGATTATGAATACTAGGTTCGAATGTAGTTTAGTATATTGCTAGGTGAGTCCAATTTATTTTGCAGTAGTGGCGGGGATCATATATTGTTACGCATGCTGGCAAATTAAAAGACAATAAGGGACGTCGAAGTTCAGCTTTATGATGAAAAACTCAGAATCTACTCCGTTCTACCTGCGGCTTGAGATTCTTATCCAAACACCAGTCCAACACACAGCAGAGTATTGTACAGCGTACCTGTTCAAAACAGCGGGCGACGTCTCGAAACTTTCTTAAAAACTTCTGCCACGAGGTAAGCACACTGGCCAGATATTATACGCGGCATTATCACGACACAACAAAGGGAAAGGACGTAATTTATTTTTGTCCTCGATGTTTTTTGGGGCATATAAACCGACTCATGATATACATACAAACGATCTGCGCATATGCATATCATGAGTGCATGATGTGCATATGTCACAGGACAAGAAAGGTGCAGATATAGCCATTTACGGCTTTCTAAATCTTGTACCACCACTCCATGCTATCCCAGTAATGCATGAGCGCCAAGCAGGGAAGTCATGTTACCAATCAGGTCTTTGGTCTGACCGGCCGGGGATCGAACCCACGACCTACCGACAAGATGCCAGACGCTTTACCATTACGCTATCTCGTCGGTGACAACACAACACAATAAATATTACCTAACACTAGGCTTACCATATTTTGAAAATGTAAAAAGAGGACACTTTTTCAGAAATTTGCAAGATGCAAAACCGGAGTAGAATTCTCAAAAACCGGTGAATTTCTCCCACTTTGTGATCGGTTGACTAAAAAAAAAAGTTCATCACTTCCGCTCAGAGGTCAAAATACCGTTCTTTTCTCCACATTGCCGGGTGGATGACTAACAAAAAAAAAAAGGTCATCTTTTCGCTCAGAGCTAAATTCACCGTTTTTCACTCCGAAATATCCGCCGGACCATCACTTATGTGCAAATTTGAGGCATTTCAGACCTAAATTTTTAAAAAAGAGGACAAAATCTCAAAAAAGAGGACAAAAGGGCGTCCTCCGAGGACACTTTCAAAAAAGTAAAAAAAGAGGACAAATCCTCTTAAAAGAGGACGTATGGTAAGCCTACCTAACACTTCAAACAGTAGTATAGCAGACATTATTTACGACAGTCTAACAAAGTCTCAAGCATTATCAAATTATCATTTTCAACACTCCTTCTCTTGGGACATTTTTAACTGTTCATCATGCTGGCATTTGAGTAACACCAATATTATCTCTCAAGTAACAGAAGGGTTGTCGACGTAAAGGCTTTGTCAAGATATCGGCTAATTGATCATCACTTGGTACATAACGAATTTCAATTCTATCACCATCAAGTTCATCTTTGATATAACCAAATTTTATTGCAATGTACTTGTTTGCTTGGTGATTGACAGGATTCTTGGACATAACAATAGCACTTTGATTGTCTTCATATATTGTGATTGGTCCATCAATCTTTCTCCCCATTTCGTCATGCAACTGACGAAACCATGCAGTTTCTCGAGCGATTCAACGCAATGAATTCGGCTTCAGCAGTAGACTGTGCCGTTACAGTTTGTTTTTTCGATCTCCATGCAATAGGACCATTGTTTTTCATTATTACATATCCAGACGTTGACTTTCTGTCATCTCGATCTCCACCAAAATCAGCATCTGCATACGTCATAATTGTATTCGGCTCACGCTTGTAGAGTATCCCATAATCGGTATCGATTATGCCACCTCGCCTCATCCATGTTTCGTCCCTGATTTAAATGGATATTTCGACATTCGTATGCATTGATACACGCATGACAGGGTTGTAATGACTCGAGTCATGACTCGACTCGAGTCCGACTTGAGTCACTATTTACTGATGACTCGACTTGACTCGAGTCATTTTCCCAAAATACGGAAATGACTGGACTCGAGTCAATCTGTGTATTGACTCGACTTGGACACGAGTCATTTCGCATGACTCGAACCAAGTCATATGACTCGAGACTAAGACGGCCAAGACCGACATTTCATTGTAATTTCGAAGAATAGTAAAGTAACGACACTGTCGTCTATTCGTACTGGTACTTGAAAATGCGACCGAAAACTGCTAAAAGTGAGGAAATCAGTATACTATAAATGCGAACCATTCGATATCACCAGACAGAGATATAAAAAGTGGGTTTAACAAGACGTTAACTGGAAACTGATCAGTCAATACAATGACTTGGACTCGGACTCGAGTCATAATACCATGATTCGGACTCGACCCCCAACTCGATGACTTGGACTCGGACTTGACTCGGTGGTGAATTGAAACTGACTCGACTTGACTCGAGTGAAAACTATAAAAGTGACATTGACTTGTGACTCGGAGTCGTGGGACTTGGTTACAACCCTTCGCATGATATCAAATGTCCTCATCAAATCCTTTCTGATCCAAAAATTCCGTTTACTACAATTCTAGTCCCAATTCTAATCCGATTCAAACTTAGCATTCCACTTAGAAAGCCTATATCTAATGCCTATAATTCTGTAAAAAATAGATAAAATGCTCAAAATCCATGAAGTAACTTGATAGGACGAAAAACTTTGTCGCCATTCGCCACAGGACATCAATCTTCCGAAAATCAGTAAATCCAATCAGAATCCTAATCCACCATAATTTCTCAAATCCTGTTTTCCCAAATCCTAATCCTAATAATTCTCATCTCAACAGCAAACCCTGTCGCGGATGGATATCAACCGGGCATTTGAATTCTGTCGTTACTCCATCCCACAATCACTTTATTTATTATTTATACGCAATGAATGGTCGCCGCATCACCTTCCCGTGACCTAAGGTTAAACTCTCTGAGAATAGGGTTACGTCATAATGCAATAACTCGAGCTACCGTGACGGCAACAACAACGACAGTAAAACTCCCCGTTCCCCGTTCCCCTTTTCCTCCGAAAAATATACGATAGAAATGCTGTTGCACTTAAGGAGACTAGTCTGCCGCCGGATTCAGTAGCTTTTTTCAATAACTGTCAGGTAACAACAGAAATGTTTTTACGGAATAGTGAGGTGGGTCAGAAGAGAGCGATAGAGAAATAAAGTCCAAACGCCAAGCCAGCATTAGATTGGGAGGGAACATCGCAGTTTTTTTTTAGGTTACATGGATTGACGCCGATATTCGGCTCGTCATACTGATGTGGCCCTAAATCGAGAATATGCCAATAGCAGAAATTTCTAAGAATTCACAGACGAGTAGCCTAATTGAGGACAATGACTGGTTCGAATAATTTAACAACCGGACTTTCATATCAGTAGTTCTTAACCTTTTGGAACTTACGGCACTCTCTCTAAAAAGAGAATAGCTCGCGTCACAGTATAGTACTTCGAGTAGTGGTATGCAAGACGTCACTGCCACATCCGAAAAAAACCTGAAGCGCGGAACTCGATAGAGACCCGTGAATGAACAATGAACATATATCATAGACATATCTTTCAAGTTATTAGTGTTATTTGTGTCCGGAACCAGGATGTAACTCAAGTTTGAGGTCATTGCTCATGGAAATCACAGGAGTATCCTTCTCATTTTGTCAACTTTCAAATTTTAATTAACCGTGTCATATGAAAGCTATATGGCAACACTGAATGCTAAGCAAGTGAGATGTTATTAAATATATATGGTACTTTTAAAGTTTTGACAGTAATGTATCGTAGGCAAAAGTAGACAATTTGTATTTCTTGAAACTATAGCGTACCGGTATGCAATATTTCTGTAAACAGCATTACACTAACAATATTCGAATTTTACGTTGTTGACTTGTTTTTGAGAATTGTCGTGTTCTAAGCAGGTTCTACCCTTGATCTCATTTTATTGTCTGGTTCAAGAGGTTCAAATATTGTATCTTTAGACGAGGTGATCTGACTAAGCTGTTTTATGACCGACACCATCTCAAGCATTCAATATTAAAGTAAATGAACTTCATGATTGGGTGACCACTAAATGGTTGATTTGATATAGAATCACCCAGTAACAATAAATATGACAAAAAGCTTCAACGAAATCAGGCTATGAATATTATTTTGTACCCATAATCACCATATCTTTACTGGGATTAGTGCTGGCGACATACTGATTAGAAATAATAATGTATTTTTTGCTATGACTTTCATATCTTCTATAGGTCAGGGGTTCCCAAACTATTTCCATTCATTTCCCAATTGAGGAGTTTAACAAATCTTTTTGGCCGCTCTAAAGACTAGACCAAAGGTAACCAGTAGGGCAAGTTTTTGCAACTCTTTTTACAGCTTCCTAGATCTCAGAATCTATGTACAGTGATGTTTTAAGCTGTTTGGAGGGATTTTATTATAAAATTATAAAATTTTTATAGTGCAAATTTTTGCAACTTTTCACTATTTTTCTTTTTTGTGCAATTTTTATCATATATTGCGTCAAATTGTAAAGGAGTGATTTGAAAACATGCTTTAAATTATTTATAGTATGGCTCTATTCTCTTTTTGCATGCTTGCAAGTACAAAAAGTTCAACTACCCCTGCCAAGCACGACCGTGTCGGAACAATATGTAAAGAGATCGTTTAAGTAATTCTGTCGTTTAAATTAGAGATAGTTTTCCATTTCACGGACGCCAATGCGAGACCGCCGAAAATTACATTTTCATTGGGTCACCTTATTCAGGCCATTGAATTTGTTACAGTCGCCAAGAATGATTTTTCCGCAACACCTTGAGTAGTATATACGATCGCTCGCGATTCGTAATGGGGTTCTTATGGGCGGGGTGGCGAGCGGCTGGAAAACCGGGGATGGCGAGCGGCTCTTATTTCTTATGGCGGGGGTGGCGAGCGGCTATTGCGTCTTATGGCGGGGGCGGCGAGCGGCTCTTATTTCCTATGGGCGGGGTGGTGACGCGCCTGAAAACCGGGGGTGGCAAGCGGCTTTTATGTCTTATGGCGGGGGTGGCGAGCGGCTATTGTGTCTTGTGGTCGCACGGTAACCCTTTTCAGCATAGACAGCGGTCGCACGCGACTTCGTTGTTGGCATGTCGTACTTCGTGTTGAATGTGTATCAAATAAATAGTCATGTGAATGAACCTTTGTTAATGTGTATATCATCGTGTATTATTACACGGTCTCTACTGATTCACCATGTGTTCTTATGGGTGCGGTCGTGATTCGTACTTTCAGGCATCTCTCGCGTGGTGTTGAATAGTCACCAACAATAACCGCACAAACGGAAACGTGGCTTGCAAGAGGATTAAGCAGTGCGACCTATATTCCGAATGACCTGCGCGCTGAATTGTTTCCGTGTAGTTGTGTGCTACTATCGATTATTACACTAGACCAGTCAGTGTGAAATAGTTTGATCGTAAATTATGATATATGATGTCGTAGTTTAGTCGTGTCAAATGACCGATCGTGTTCTCTTTCCTCGCTATTGATTGCTACCTGAATAATACTTTCGGCTTATTCACACCGCTGTTTCGCGCCTACAGAATAGTCTGCTGTTCACAGTCGCAACTTCATCGCCATAGCACAATTTTCACACCTCGATCAGTAGAACAACACCGCGCTAACCCAGTTGTCGAATCACATAGGTCATACATTTTACGCGAAATGAAATATTGTATTGTGGTATACAAATATGCAAACTATTCTTTCAATTCAACAAGTCTAGTTAACGAATCGATTTTCAAGCTGCCGACACAGTTTTTAACACGAGTGAGTTGATATTTCTTCCCGGGTACGAGCGAGGCTTTGTTCCATTGATCCAAAACCACCTCGCCAGTATCATCCTTCAATATAAAACTGTATAATTTCAACTCCTTTCCGGCACCAGAATTGACCATCTTCTCCTCTCGAGAAACACAAGTAGCGGCGATCGAGACGTATTCATCTTTATTTCCGTATACCGATTCACAGGTCAATAATGGATATTCTTCAGTCGTATGTCTCGATTTTCCATGTAGAGTTACTGACGAAGCCCGACCAAGTAATACAGCGGGTTTTCCAGTAAATTTATCAATTTGAACCCAACCGGATTTGACCATGAGTTTTTTTCGTTTGGTTAATGCTTTCTCAATGTTCCCGAACAAATCACGATTGAAACACGTGAAAGATATCTCTTCGTTATTGCCATCGATGAATATACCTTTGAGATATTGGCTAACGCCACCTCTTTTGAAATGTAACTCACTACACAAATCAAGTTGAATCGTATTTGAATGTATTGATTCGACCCAACTCAAATCCTTTGACAAATCCTATTAACGCGATCTGTCGAATCGAACGTAACCTGAATATTACTGACGCCAACATTCACCCACATCGGATCATTCACACATTCCACGCCGCTGTTTTAACACTTATAGAATCAATACCAACTATTTCTAACCCGATAATATTCAATCATTTTGGTAATTTGCCAACTTTAAATCCATTCGCGGGATGTACTAAAAGTAAATCCAAATAATCCAGAATGAAATATTTGGACTTTGACAAACATGACTACCAGTTTTGATCCAGTCACATTTCAAGATCATACTTTGAAACAATCCTTGAAACTTACAACTCTATTCACGACTGAGTTCTCCGTTTATCAAATAGAGTTTCAGTAAATACTATCGCGATATTTTAATGTGTTACTACACACAATAGAGTCAATCAATGAAATATCGCCCATTGTTGTAAACATTTCCAACTTGACAACCGCTTGCAGATAACACGATCGAGTTGCAATGCGATGAGTTGAATGGGAATATTTCAACCTACTTTGTCATATCGCGATTTGAAGTAGGATTGCCAGACAGGTTGGGTAAACTTTCACTCCACTGCGTTTCAGATTAATTTATTCACACGATCACCATCTCGCTGTCTTCACACTTACACAATCGCGTACTGTTCCCACTCGCAACTTTGGTACGATATTTCAACTTGTCGCAATAACTGATTATTCACATGTTGATTTGAAACAAAAGAAACCATGAACAAGTTATCTGGGTATTTTTTGTCACAATTGAATTAATGGAAATAGTATTACACCTCGAAATTTTAACATCTTACCATACTCAAAGGAGTAAAATTCAAAAACCTTGTCAAGTCAATCCGTTTGTAACTTACCCAACCAACTCAACAGTATCCTTATGAAAAGTAGACAAGACTACGCGAGTAATCACCACAATCCAAAATCCATAGCAAGTTCGGTTGTATTCATAGTCCGCAAAGTCGTATTTTTTTTTATTCAACTGTAAAAGTCGTTACTATTCTGTAACCTAAAGTAATTACTACTCGGTGCGCACAACTTGAGATTAACATATGTTTTGAGTATATGATATTTGGATGTCTGACCAACGTAGTTAAGAATTCATTTCTTACGATCGAACACCGGTGTTACATTGAAAGTTATCATGTTGTAAGCATCCTTATTAACACATTGGTTTGACAGATTTTGTAATAGTAGATCATGACTTGATTATTAAATTACGACGTAATTAGACCGGGGTTGTGTTGAAAGTTATTACGATACCAACAAACTTTTCAGAAACATTGTTATTAACATATTGATTTGTAAAACTAGACTTACATGTGCGAAATGTTCTTGATTTGAAAGATATTCCATGTTGGTACAAATCACTCTGCGTATTACGGATATCAGAAAATATTTTTACAAATGTAATTGTTTCCAGTAACCAAGACTAAAGATGAAACAACAATTTCGTTATTAAAACATTGAACACCCGACGCAAAATGCTTTATTGGTCGAATTCGTGACGGCTAATTGAAACGACTACGTATAGAGTCAGAATATCACGATCTGGAATATCTTCAATGGGTGCACCTTATTCTACTACACTTGGGTAATATACAAAACTCATAGCGGTATTAAAATCGAAATATGTCCTACACTGAAATCTACAAAAATCTGTTGTATTGTCGTTCATAGTAGTGATACCGATTTGAACCCTCAAATAATAATTCCCGACATGAAACTAAGCCGCCGAAAGTCGTTACCATCACAAAGAAACAATTTACACGATGTTTTCCAAATGTATCCTATAGTTACGTGTTCTGGAATTATTTGTAAAACACACTCTGGTAAAGAAATCGAAAAGATATCCTGCACCTAAATCTGATAAAACCATTTTGCACTTTGTGTTCGTCAGTAGTATCCATTTGAATTTTTCCATTTCCTCTCGTCAAAGTAGATGTAATCATAGTCGCTAAAGAACTTACTTGGATGTGTTTGAATTCTAGACATAATTCTAATTTACTCGACGCAAGACCCAAGAACAACCGTAGTTTACAACCGTGCACACATATCCAAAATATCGCACACTCCGCTATTCCTAAAGTACAAACACCCGATACAAAATATTACTTGTTGTGTTGTTGCGGCATCATCTTCACAATATCACCCTCAATACAAATGATGTTTATGTGTAACATGCTATTGATTTGAATCACACCCACCTGACGGAGGAGGATTTACTCAATCTTTACAAAATGGATATTGACCAACATCACATCATCGGATTGTATCTGTTTTGCTGGATATATGAGTTATGTTAGTTCAACAGTGAACAAATTTCACCCTCTTGGATTATGAACTCAATGCGTTAGCAGTCATTCAATATTTTGTTTGTGTCAACTAGTTACTTTGTATGTTACTCCACAACTCTTACAAAAGTACGAAGGATATTAACATCACACTAAGTAATTAACTTTACTCGATATTCTCGCATTACGAAACTAAAGAATGGTTGGTTAGACTCTACAAACTGTTTCGATATCACAAGAACTTTATTGTCTGAATGGGTGTTCATGTATCTTAATAATCAAATAGTTCAACACAGAACTAGTACTAACAGAAACATCAGAGAGTTGTTTACACAAAAGTTTGTATATGTGCACAGCATGCGAATACCATGTGTGAGTCCAGCACAATTGCGGTATCCATCCTAGTTTAGTTAACACAAATTTATTACAACGGGGCCACGTAAACTTTCGCGAAAGAAAAGCATACTCACTTCCAGAGGGTTATGTCAATGCCATAGCAGTACCCCAACAAGAAAGTACATATGTTTTCTAGTCACGGTCCTTACATCTTTCACATAGATCAATCTACTTTGCTAACGAAAAGTGCTGAGTCATCACATGATCGCCCTCACAACAAAACAGCTAGTAGATATTATCATACAAAAATATTTCTAACCCTTTGCGCACCAGTGACAAATCATACAACAAACATTTTTTGTGAGTCGAATTGTTGTTCAGTGTCAAGTCTACCTGTTGAAACGTACATTAAAACAACACAGTCACAATTCAATTAAAACCACGAATCTATTTTCATTTCGTCACATATAGAAAAATAAATTTTCTCTCCCCAACATATACTTGTAACCAATCGCTTTCATTAAACACACAACTCCATAAAAGTATTTACTTTCTACAACATAGACATTCCGATGTAGTCAAGAAATATTTTTAATAATCAAAATCATCGATTTCTGTTCACGGCGTTAGTGTATGCATGTCATACCTGTGGGTCCAGTATTAAAATGGACACGACACGACTGAATGTAAGGGGGTAGAAGTCTATCGCATCGATTTACATGTGGTCTTCGCTACGGTTTCAAAAAACGAATCATCTATTTTACATTGGTCGAGACCGAGCGAACCAGCTACATGTATTCGCGGTAATGATTTTACTTGTCATATGCGAATGATAGGGTTGCTACTCCGACAAATCAACATACAACAATCTTCTGACGATCATAATAGCAATTTCATTTTCGACCCCCCTTCGTAACTGTATACGCACGAAAAGTATATTGTACAACTCGGTAACTACGTTTAACAAGACCAATCACACTACCAGCGTTGAACACAAGATACCTACCCAAGTAAAAATATCATACTGGTTTGGACAACTGACGTTTACCTGTGTAAAATTATCATTTTCACTTGGCGATCTATCCTTTCCTAGAGTAACAAACCCTTATCGTTTACAAATCTATTTTTTTTCCTACAGCAAAAAACTATTTTCACTTGGAAAAATACTTTTACCTAGAGTAACTAATCATTTTCTTTTGAAAATATATTTTCTCCCTGGGTAACAAACCCTTTTCGTTTGGAAAACTATCATTTACCTGAGTACCAATACCGTTTTCACTTGGCAGTCCGTCGTTTACCTGGTTAAACATATCATTTTCACTTGGAAATATATTTTTTTCCCAGAGTAAGAAACCTTTTCCACTTGGAAATCTATTTTTTCCCTGGGTAACAAACCTTTTTCACTTGGAAATATATTTTTTCCCCGGGTAACAAACCTTTTTCGCTTGGAAATATATTTTTCCCTGGGTTACAAACCTTTTTCACTTCGTGGTCCGTCGTTTACCTGAGTAAAAATATCATTTTCCTTTGGGGGGATCTGGCGTTTACCCAGTGTAACAATACATTTTCTCTTGGTCATCTAGCTTTTCCTAGAGTAACAAAACCATTTTCATTTTGAAATCTGACAAACACACCTGACAATTTGATATTTTTGTATATTGTTACAACGGATAGCGACAAAATATACACCAACAACAACTCCAATACATTTGTGTAATCGCATATTCACTTGTGCTGATGCAACCCATCAAGATCATCGGTTACCCACTTGCAATGTGTTGTTGTACATCGACGTTTATGTTTTGGGAAAATTGGACAATAGGCTTCGATAGTTCTGTGATGTCCGGGCTCGTGCTTTGGATTTTCCAGAGTCAAAATGTCTGAATAAAACATCTCCTTGACGATGGTTGGTATGTGGATAACGGTGTTCGGAAAACGGTTGGATTTATGTCACCCATCGCGATAACAATTCCAGGTCGAGTTTTCCCCCGCGTGTTTACTATATAGTCCCCTTAAATAACATTAAGACGCCATATTCGCCTTTTCATACGTAAAAACGAATATGTTAAACTAATAAATTAGCAAATATTAGAGGCTATATTTGACATCAATTTTTATGATTTTGAAAAGGGGGGGGGGTTCCGACCCCCTGAAACCCCCCCTGGATACGCCACTGCATAAAACACAGATATCCATCTTCTCAAAAGTCGTCCGCCCGTTCCACGCCAAGTCAAATCAATACTGAGCCGTAGAGCCGACCACGCGTGCTCGATGTGCGAACGTCGTGTTATCTTATCTCCCGCGCTTGCGCAATCCGTGATCAAGTGATCTAATCACGTTGTGACTGCGTGATCTACGCATGCCCTGACCTCCTTAAAAGATTGCCAATCACTTGATAATACTATTATTAGTTTCATAATTCATATCAATAGCTGTTAATACACTTTATTACAAAATTTCCCGATGACCGAGTTCACCAATGGCCGAATTCACCAAGTGCCGAGTTCACCAAGTGCCGAGTTCGTCCGGCCGAATTCACCAAGTGCCGAGTTCACCGGCAACCCTTGACTCGAATCAGTAGAGTTGATGATACTTAATTCAGATTTTAGTACTGGTACGCAAATCATTGTGTCACAATCCTATAGATAATATGTAGCTACCTCAATGTAAAACAATGCTGCGAGTCTGATCAAGTTAAACCTTGAGTTGAGATCAATCCAGCGTAACGGATTGATTGTTTGTGCCATGATAATAGATTTGGATTCCATCTAGTTTCATATTTTTCATAAATTTGGCTCATAACCTAGTGGAATATATCTTAGTAAATATCAATCTATTTTGAATGAAATAGCCTACATACCATAAGTATAGTTTCCAAGTTATAGCATGATGAAAAATAAGCTTTTAATGATCATTTATCATTCAACTGTGAAATTGAAAGGCTTTGTCAAGGAAGATTTGAAATTGTGTCTGTAATTGAGCTATTTTGACGTTGAAACCCTGTTCACTTCGGTATGGTATAAAGATTGGTCTATTCTGTCATGTAAGTAAGAGGTTAGCCCAAATTATTTTTGATACTCGGCCCTGAATGTAGCTCGTGTTATGGGTCATTGTCTATAGAAATCAGTTAAGTGTGACATTATTATCGGATTCTCCCTCTCATTTCTGTCTACTTGGAAATTTTTGTTACGAATTGAAAAATTTAACAACTAGACTGATTAGCATCAATGTTATGAATAATCTCTGGACTCTCCCAGTTAATATTTCAGTACGGTATCGGTACTGTTCTTGAGTAGCAACAATGTTTGCTACCACCATGACTCCGCCTGAAAATATTTAATTATTCTAATTGAGTGGCATTAATGTCGGCATCTATCTCAACCTGGGTGTCTATTGTATATATCACTTACAATTATTATACGGTACCCTTTCTTACAGATAGCATGAAACTGCCCCGACATTTTATGCAGTTCAACGCAGTGTTGGGATGACTTGAGTCATGACTTGACTCGAATCAGACTGGAGTCATTTTGCTAAAATGACTTGACTTGACCTGGCGTGTCAGAAAAGTGGATTGACTCGTGACTTTGAGCAAAATTCACAAGTCAATTTCAAGTCATCAAGCAATAGACGTCAATAAAATTCGCAGTATTTTGTATATGGTCGGATTGTTCACGAAACGTTAAATCGTGAGAACGGCCAATCATCCAATGATCGTGCGTTTTACTGAGCCTCCATTGTTCTCTCATAAATATATTGCCACCACCGAAGTGAAGCTTGCGCTGTCATAACCGAACCTCTTGATTTTTTAAAATTGAATACGAATATAGTTCATATAGTCCCGAACTATTCGCGCAGGCTTGAGTTTGTATCATTCCATATGAATTTGTAAATGGGTAATGTATTGCATCTTATCAATTCGTTTCTCAATGATCTATTTTGACAGGTAACTATAAACTGAGGCTATGCAATTGCTTACGTAGTTTAGGGTTTCTACGTAGGCTATATGTGAATGAATCAATGACCACTTAATCTGTATTTCAGACAGCTAGCAGAGTGCAAAAAAATAAGCATGCCTCATACTCCGAAAAGGCATTTTGACTTGAGTTGTGACTTGACTTGCGACTTGACTTGACTCGACTCGAGTCAACTCTAAAAATCGAGTGACTTGGCTTGACTCGGAGTCACCTTCGAAAATCGATTGACTTGACTTAACTCGAGTCAAAATGTGCAACGACTCGAAATGACTCGTGACTCGAAGGTAGTGACTTGATCCCAACACTAGTTCAACGTTATATGAAGACCCGAACAAAAATTAGCGCCGTGTCTCTCAAATTGATAAAGTTGCCGATTATTGCTACTCTAGTTGTAGCCTATAGCGACATTGAAAAAATAGATACATTCCTAAGAGGCCAGTAAAACGATATTTCCGACGCATACGGTGTGTGCATGGTCTTAATGCTTGATTGCTGAAGCCTCAGTTGTTGAAAAATGTTGTCATATAAACATATTCAAAAATTATTGTTTTCAAGTGTCACTGTGCTCTAAAACTGATGTGGTATCAAATTAAAGATAAAATCATGAATTTTTTTTGGTGGTAGCTATTTTCTTCAGAAAACTGCTGTATTGGAACTGCAAAGTCATTATTTTTTAGTAACGCCATGTTGCACTCTAGTTGCCTCTATGCTGTGCAAAGCTATTCATTTGTGTCTGGAACGACTATAGTGCAGTATCATGTAGCTGCCGAATCATGGGTGAATGGTGCAAAATAGGCCATGTCCATCTCTTCCGCCAGACCACTACGACAGGCTGTGCAGTAGGGCTGTTCAAAAAAACTTTTTTTCCTGAACCTTGTTAGTTACGTGATTAAATCATTAGGTTGCCTTAAAAAATCGATGCACACGAAATTTGAATTCATTCCAACCGGTAAGGGCGTAATTCGTACAGTGTGAAAATTTAGAATTTACCTAAAAATGCCATAAAAAATAATTTTCAAATTTTTCTGTCAACCTCGGGAAATTGTGGCGCTGTCTTTTAAAACGATCCAAAACAAATTTGACTCGATTCCAACTAGTAGAAGCAGAGTTATTCCAGTTTTTCGTTGATAATTCTTGGATTATCCACCGATCAAGGATAATCCCAGAATTATCAAAGAAAAACTCAAATGACCCTGCTTTCACTGGTTGGAATTGAGTCAAATTTGTTTTGGATCGTTTTTGAAGACAGCGCAACAATTTCCTGGGGTTGACCAAAAATTTGAAATTTTTTTTGCATTTTTGAGTATATTCAAAAAAGCGCTTACCGGTTGGAATGAATTCCAATTTCGTGTGCATCGTTTTTTAAGCCAAACTAATGGTTTAATAATGCAGCCAACAAGATTCAGAAAAAAAAGATTTTTTCCAACAGCCCTACTGTTCTATCCTGTTCTGTTCGATTAGGGTGGTTGTCTCTTGTACATGCCACAGAAAGCTGATCAATAAACTAGAAAACAATTATTGCCTAATTGTGCACATTCATTGATATGTAGGAGTTACCCAAAGAGCAAAAGATGATGCAGAATCACATATCAGTCCAGTAGAGTTAGGCTGTGATGCAGGAAGCATAGTTTCACTGCATGCTCACCCACTCCAACTTGTCCTGCAAGGGCAATCTGTCACGCAGCCCCCTTTGTCTCGTCGATTTCCTGAGACTGAGAACTCGGAGCGATGTTCCAAACATTGGCCTCGATCATCGGCTAGGTCGATATCGGTCCACCTCTACTACTTGCTGTGACTAAAGTGAACGTAGAATAAGACCATAAAACTATTAGGCGATTTTCACTATTGAAATGAAACAGTGATGGATATGTTGGGTCCTGCCGATGCCAAATACCCAAAATATCAAATAAATAAATAAATATCAGAAATTTGAATTCAATGAGAAACTTGATAGTTTCTTTTTGATATCAAGTGTGTTGTATGTATGATCATAAGATCTCAGATGCATGAACATTATTTTCCTGCTTGTATTCATATGTTTCAAATTCAATACGTTGCTGTCACATTTATGACATCTTCTATTCAGATCGCCATTGGCATGTCCAAGCGATGTGCTCTCGTCCGATTCAAGACCTCACCTTCGACAAAGTTTCAAATTGTATCGACTCACTGAATGGTAAGGAAAATGCAAATGCAATCAGAAAGCTGGCAATCCCAACGGAGAATTTGATGACGTGTATGGTTTTGACTAGGCTTATTTTTAACCTAAAAATGAACGATTTTGACCTAAAAATCAATATTTTGACATTTTTTACCGACTTTTAAAAAATAATGTATACCAATGAGGTGTTTTCCCACATAACGTTAGAATTGTCTTCATTTCCGGTTGGAACTGTCTTTCCTTACGAAGTAGTATGGCCTGAAAAAAACTTTTTTGCATCGATAACTGAAAATTTTTCTAACTTTATTTTAAGAAAATCTGGCCCTATGAAGAATTGCAGAAGTTACACCACGGATTATGGTAGAAATAATTAAAATGTTTAGTAGCACAACACTTCTTGATATAAGAACCTTGCAATGTCCACGCAGTGTAGCTTTAGTGGGATATTGCGGTACGTTGAGCACCATGTTGACCTATTTGTTTCATTTGAATGTTTACGATTCACAATAAGCAGACCATGGGCCGTCTACAACTGCGGGCCTATAAAGTAGGCTACAAGCGGTGAAATGTCAAATGACAAGTTCACAGACACTGCAAAATATACAAAATGAACAAAACGCAGGTTGCAAAAAAGTTATTTGTAAACAATTTAGACAATTTTTGGCCTAACGCTACAATTTTGACATAATTTTGACTTCTCCAAGTTTGAATATTTTGAAAAAGTGTCCCCCTTATCCGATTCCAGAATATGGTAATCCTAAAGTCAAGTCTATTGAAGAAATTGCTCAAGGCAAGTTGATTCAACACATCAATTTATTCGAGTAGAGTTATTTGAAAAAATTACTCGAGTCAAGTTGAGTCACCGGTAAATCGAGTCATAGCAACCCAGCGTGAAGCTAGGTAGCCACTTCCGATTAACACTTGTAGAAAAGTGCGATGCAGACTGCATGACCACCTGTGATTTTTCTGTGTAGAAACGCAAGCCCCTGAAGATCTTAACGCAACAGAATGGAAGAAACATGTGAAGATTGAAAATGCAAATCGGGCCAAAGTGAAAAATGCAGACGTACAACTCGATTATGTGCTGACAATCTTACTAGAAGTGTCAAAAGCTGAAGGTATGTCATAACCACAACTGTTAGCATACTTTCTTATTAAGCTAACTTGCAGCAGGGGTTTCTAACCGGGGTTCACACGATAACTGGGTTTTCTCAGCCAGATTGGGACAACTAGATCATTTTCAAATTCAAATTAGATTGGAATTAGAATGATAGCTAAAAGCTACAGTTTTTTTGTACAAATTGTACTACATTTAGAATTATAATTAGACTGTTTTTTTCAAATTAGATCAGAATCACAGCTAAAGCTAAACAATTTTTCAAAATTAGATTTAAATATTTAATTTATTGGTGAAATCGAAAAAAAAAATTCAAATTGTTACTGTCAACCTCATGATATTGTTAGCAGTCTTCAAAAACGTTGCGAAACAAATTTCAGTCAATTCCAACGAGTAGAAGAGGAGTTATTCGAGTTTTTCGTTGATAATTCTCTGATTATTATCCTTGATTGTTTTTTTTTATATCTTCCCTAGCGAATTGAAAATTTTAATTGGATCAGCGGAGCCTTATACTTGTCAGAATTGAACCAAATTTGGTGTGCAGCGTTTTTTAGGGTAACCTGACTATTTATTCACCGAATGGTTGGAATCCAGAAAAAGGCTTATTCTTGAACAGTCCTAATACAGTAATGCACAGCCATGGAGGGGCAATTAAATTTCCGGTTAACTTGAACAAAGCAGTGTCTCGACTTCATTTGGCCAAAAGGGAGCAGAACAACACCGTCCGAAATAGCGGAGTCGAATGTGTTGCTCTTCTTTGGAATCGGCTAACATGTTTACTCTATGAGTTCTTTGATAAATGATGCCGTCCTATTTCAGTAACTTCTCCTGTTCCAATACGAAGATCGACGCGGTGTAGTTATCACTGAATCTCAAGTGATACGAGATCTGATAAATCCCTGCGTAAATATTAGAAGTTAGAAGATAGCTCTGATACGCGTTCATCAATTTCAAGCATGAAAAGTCGCTTTTGAAGCTTTGAGAAGCTTCAACATCAATCCTACATTTAGCTCAATTCCAACCATTGCGCATGACTCGAACCAAGTCATTGACTCGAGACTCAGGCAGCCAAGGCCAATATTTCATTATAATTCTGAAGCCAACACACTATTGGGATTTCGTCTGTTGGTACTGGTACTTGAAAATGCGACCATAAACTGCTGAAAGTGACGAAAATTGGCATATTATAAATGCGAACCATTCGATATCACCAAACAGAGCTATAAAAAGTGGGTTTACCAAGGCTTCAAATGGAAACTGAGCAGTCAACACAATGACTTGGACTAGGACTCTAGTCATAATTCCATGACTCAGACTCGGCACTCTGCTCGCTGACTTGGACTCGGACTTGACTCGTTGGTGAATTGAAATGACTCGATTTCACTCGAGTCAAAACTATAAAAGTGAGATTGACTTGTGACTTGGTTACAACCCTGGTGATCAGAAAGTATTGAAAAAAAATTATTTAATTTTTTTATATTAGGCTATATCCAAATCTTTCATCTCTTGTAGCAACGCGGCTACTGATTGGTATTAAACCAAGTTTGGTGTAGTGAGTTTTTATAGCCAAACTAACAACTTCATCATGTAGTCAGTTGAATTAGAAAAAAAAATTGAAGACTCCTTATACGTTGTATAACTCGTGTTTTTCTACATGTATTTGTGTATTTGAATACGTCGCTGTCACATTTTTAATATATGTTGCTTAGTTCGTCAGCAATTCTGCCATAGCCCATCAGCCACTCCAAGAGATGTGCTTACGTCCAATCCAAGACCCCGGAAGAAACGACAAATTGTATCGGCGAGCTGAATGGCGAGGAAACGTATGTATATTAGTGAGGAGCGGATCGACAAATTCTCTGGTCCTGCTCAGATCCGGTTTGTCAATTCTCTGGTCCGGCTCCGGCCGTATCAGGAAAAAGTACTGACCCGGCTCCGGCCAAAAATTAAAAACTCCTGCTGGAAATCCGACCTAACACGGTACGGTGGTTCTATGAATTTAAAAATATAGCTCGTTTCTTTTCGCACTGGCTTGGCGGTTACTTGCGTGTTGTTGGTTGGTAGTTATTTAGTTACAAACGTCATGCTTATCCATAGAGATTCTGGCCTTATCAAAGAAGTACTTATCCGGCTCCGATACGGTCCAACCGAAATTTGAGAAAAATCCGGCCGGATATCCAACCCGGCTCCGCACTAATGTATATGCGACCATGCTAAGTGCTACTTTCAATCCACTGTTACGGCGCTGCAACAAGACCTTTACTAACTATTGGATTTGCAAAATCGGTACGGTAGTCATTTTCCAAAATTCGCAACTTCAACTAGACTATATTTTATAGAACCAACTATCTTTGATAACTTGAATCCAACTAACTAAAACAGAGCTGACTAATAATGGATAATACGAATTACTGAATCACAAGCAACCTAACAAATATTGGAGATAGATTTGGCATTACATAAGGCCAGGATATCGAGCTTGCGATGAAAGGGGTTCCGTGAATCAAAACCCACCACCGGGCTTAACCACTGTTAGTAGTGATGACTCTTAGCTAGCAATGCAAGAATAACGCACAAGAGAACACCGATATCACGATTCACAGAACGGTGACACGTGTTTTATAGTTTCGCAACTAACTTATTCCGTAATGCAACTAGAACTACTCGCATTAAAAAAATTGTAACTAGAACTAGAACTACGGGATAACCAGTAGTTAATGACCGTCGACTGACTAGATTCGTAGTATGTATAAATCTGGCTGTAACTGTGTGTTTGGGTATTGTTTCAGGGCAAGATCATGAACGGGAGTGAGATTCAAATCTATCAATGTGCTTCAACAGAAGAAACTAAAGAATCAAAAGGAGGACAAGAGTAATTTGTGTCTCGACCTCCTATCACCAGGTACGTGAGAGCCAATATTCAATATTCAGCACAAACTTGTCGGTATTGTGGTGCTGACGTGCTCTGTTTATGTATTGTACAGGCTTCGGGATTGTGTGTAGGTATGTGTGTGAGTGTTAAATTCACAATTTACCAGGTTGAGTAAGTAGATGTAGTCATTGAAGCTGTAGTCTGATCTTGCGGTCATTCCAAAACAGAAAGTATTATTTTCAAATCTTGTGACGTTGAAGTTCCTAATCATTTACTGACGACCATACAGGCTCCGTGTCGCAAGTCAATCTTACTTTCATAGTTTCAACTCGAGTCAAGTCGAGTCATTTTTAATTCACCATCGAGCCATTCCGAGTCCAAGTCAGCGAGCAGAGGGTCAAGTCCAAGTCATAATATTATGACTCGAGTCCGAGTCGAAGTCATTGAGTTGACTGCTCAGTTTCCATTTATTCTTGTTAAAACTACTTTTTATAACGATATTGAATGGTAAACATTTAAAACATATAAACTGATTTTCGCATTTTGAACAGTTTCAGATAGCATTTTCAAGTACCGGTAGCAATTGATGAAATACCAACACTGTGGTTACTTCACTATTCTTCGAAATTGCAATGGTATGTTGGTCTTGGCCGTTGCAGACTCGAGTCATATCACTTGGTCAGAGTCATGCGCAATGACTCGCGTTCAAACTGAGTCATTATACAGATTGACTATAGTAAAGTCTAGTCAATTTCGACAACTAGAGGGTGCACGAGCCCAAAATTATTATAGATTTTTTTGTAATTTGTCACCACATAAAAAGTGTCCGTTTTAAAATTCAAAATTTTCCATTTTTCACTCCTCCCTAGTAGCCAGTCCTAGTTCTAGCTACGGATTTTGAAAAGATCGCAGTTCCGGTTTTAACTCAAGTTGCTAATTTTCAAAAATTTAGTGATTATACTTCTATTTCCAGTTACTTGTTTTGAAAACTTGAGTAGTTCCAGTTCTAGTTGCTAGTTTTGAAAAATAAGTAGTTCCAGTTCTGGTGACGGATTTTAAAAATAGCGTAGTTCCAACTCAAGTTGCTAATTGTTAAAAATTGAGTAATTAAATTTCTATTTCTAGTAGCGAATTTTGAAAAATGAGTAATTCCAGTTACTAGTTTTGAAAATAAGTAGTTATAGTTGCTTGTTTTGAAAATTAAGTAGTTCCCAGTCCAATGGTTGGTTGAGTATGGTGCACTAGTCTGCCCCCTGCCATTGTGTGTTGAACTAGAGCCTGACTATTACCGGATATCTCATGAACTACCCATCAAACCAATAACTGAACCTTTGCTGATCATTCCGATGTAGTCGCCGATGCTCAAAATATATTTCATCTCGCTTCAAGCACACACATCCATTGCTAAGCTTGGACGTGAAATAAACAAGAAAACCAAATCAGGTCCTCAGCAAGCAGTGGTGGTCAGTAATGAAGTTATTTAATTTTTTTTTACAGTACTCAAATCTCAAATAAGTTTTGCATACTTGTACTAATTACCGTACTCGAGTTGTTATGATTTAGGACTACTTACACTTGTACCTGAACAGTTTTCATTTTTGTGGCAAAACTGGCATTTGTCTTTCAAGTTACTTGTAAATTGCACTTGAGTAGAAACGTATGATGTTACTTCTACCTGAGTAACACTGAGGAAAACCTGACCATTTCAGCCTGTGACTATAGGAAATAGATGAATATAGTCGGGTGCTATCCTTTTATAGATGGTTAGATTTACTGAATCTAATTTATACAACTACTTCTAATTTTATTACAGTGGATTGCCATCAGAATATCATCGTACATAAGATCTCATTTGAGAGGCTGTTCCTCCGATACATCTAAATTTCTTTCGTGAAAGACGTTTGCATGACAATCTCAACCTTTCAGCCGGAATCTGACAAACATAAATGTTCAACTGCCACACGAGGAGGTGAAAAGTGAGTAAATTATAAATTACATTATTTTGGCAAATCCATGATTTAAGATCCGAATAGTGGCGTGTTGTCGGCAGTGTTTGAACCAAGTCACTTCCTTCGAGTCACGAGTCATTTCAAGTCATTGACATTTGACTCGAGTCAAGTCAAGTCATCCTATTTTCAAAGGTGGCTCGAGTTAAGTCGAGTTAAGTCAAGTCACGAGTCAAGTCATAGTTCAATGCAAGTTGATTTTTTGAAGTACGAAGCATAATTGCGTCATCGCATTTTGATACCAGTAGCTGTTTGGAAGTTGCCATTAGTTTGGAACCGTGGGACGACTATACCTAGTTTAAAATACATGTAAAAAAAGGCTTCGTATCGCCCACGCATGGGTAGAACTGATAAAGTACTCAAATAACCGTATAGCCTCAATCTATAATTATCATTCAAAATAGTGATTGCTCACTCTTACATGTCACACCAGCGTATCGAGAACAATTCGAATATATGCAAGTTCAGCTATTTTTATCGACACTGTTACTTGATGACTTGAAATTGACTCAAAACCTTTTCTCCGAATCACGAGTCAAACCACATTTCTGACGCGCCAAGTCACGTCAAGTCATACGAGAAAAGTGACTCGAGTCATCCCAACACTGGTTGTTGGCAGCACCAGTAAAAACCATGATATACTCATTCTTTTCACTCCTAACATGTGTATGACTACAGGTAAACACAGTTTCTAGCTCTAGCTCTAGCCTTGCGCTATCTTGTGGTTGAAGTAGAAGTAATTATGGTATTGTTTGTGGTGTTCATGGTGTTTGTTGACTACCATGGTCATTACAACCAGGCCAATTTTCTTCCTTTCCATCCTTTAGCTGCCGACTTGTAGAACGGCTCGCGGCTGGGCTTTTATAAGACACTGCTTACACAGATGATATGACAAGGGGGAGCCTAGATAAATCTCCGACACTTGGTAGGAAGTTTGAAGTCGACCCCTTAATTTCTCATTAATTATGGGTGATTTGAGACTTGTTACAACTACTTGAAGTAATATTCAAAAGTAGAAGTTCTGGTGAGTACTTGAGTATAAGTTGTTTTACCGAATAGATTGTCTGAATGAGACGCAAGCTTTTGGTAATAATTTCCCAGTACTAGCTTTTAAAATGGCAAGAATCATATTTTATAGTAACTGATAATGAGCAACAGAAACGCGGATAGACAAGATTTTCGTAACAATATCATTTCATGACAATACCGTGGCTACATTCAGGCTTGTAATAAATCGAGTCATGACTTGACTCGAGTCGCAGAGTCAAGTATTGATCCTGATACACGAGACTTCAATCAAGTTGTATATAATGTTTGAGTCATATGACTTTATTGAGACTTGCGCAATGACTGTAGTAGGCCTACAAGTTGACACCACACATAAAGTGTCTCAAGTTGACTCGAGTCATTTTCCATTTCCATTTTCCATGAAGATGACTCAACTCAAGTCAAGTTGACAAAAATTTCAATTATGTGAATCATTTCTTTTCTCCACTTCAAATTGGTATTAATAAGGCAGTACATAGCTATGTGAAAACAGTCAGTGCTCCTCTTTAATCGGAGCACATTTATATAAGAGCAGCAAAGAGCTCTTCATCTTTAATGCACCTAATATTTTCAGATGTCTCTTTTTAACTGTCAAGAAAAACGTCAAGTTGGAATGAATCTTCAAAAATGGATGAACTGCATCTCATGGTTGTCAATGAGTGTACGTCCGTCATACAAATGAAGAATCAGTGTCTTCCCTAATGAAAAAGTCACATATTACGTTAGTCTGTTCTCTCAGTGGGTACTTCTAAGTAACATTCTATATATGAAATTACTATATGTCAATAAATTGTGTGATACTGTTCACGGTGTGTTGAATCTTCGAACACACTGTGCTAATGTACGCTACCAAGGTCAGTAGGAAGTCAGATCGCACACCCTCCAATATACAATTATGTCATACCTTTTGCATGTTAACCTACATCATGTGTATGGGAATTGAAATGACCTTGTCAAATTTTCATGTTATCCATCTTCTGATAGAGACCTTGCCTATGGAAGATCATCATATGACATATTAATTTAAGTCCTATTCCTCCGATGCCCATCAGTTGGATCATAAAGAAATTCGTACGGCAATCTCAACAGATCAAATGTAATCTGACGAACATCAATGTCTATTAGACTGAAAGGCACCATATGGGTGAGTTCAGATATTGTTTTATCCCTAAATCAATGATCTCGGATATGACAGTTTTTCATTCTGTGACATCACTGCGGATATGATTACTTCTGTATGTAACAAAAAATCTTAACACATTGGTTAACTGTAAAGTTTGAATTTGACTCGCTTCTGAATCGACGTATCTTTTCTTTGTCATTACAGACAAAAGTATTTTTATCGATCAGATCCAAGCAATTTGCGCAACTTTCAAGCAACGACATTTTCAATTGTAATACGAGGTGAGTTTAATACCGCTTCATACTTTTCGAGACACATTGGCATTGACGGTGACATTGTAGGCGCATTATAATTATGATCTTGTAACCTAGTGGTTCTCAAACTTTTCAATAAATTCACAAAACGGCCCATTTGCAATTTTTTAAATGACCCACGGTCATTATCTTTAAATTTGAAAATCACTCGATTCGAGTCAATAGACAATGTGACTTGAATTGAGTCATTTATATTCCAAATCTGTGTTGATGACTCGTGTCTGACTTATGTCGAGTCATTACAACCAGGGCTCTAGTTTTACACTATCTGGCGATTGAAGTAGAAGTATTTCTGTTCATTTTTAAGCAATTACAAGACTTGTTACTACTATTTGAAGTAATATTTATATGTGGTAGTTCTGAACAGTAACTGTGTTAATAGTATTACTAAGTAGATCGAGACCATTCGCCTCAGTTTCTGGTCCTAATTCAACGAAAAGTACGCGTGTAAGTAGTTTAAAAAAGTCGATTTGTTAGACGTGTTATATGCTTTTTGCAAGTAATCGAACTTGGATAATTTCGGAATTGCATGTGCATCTCCGTGAGTGACGTAGCATGACAAATGACAGTGTCAGTGTGAACGACACGACAAATAGGCTTATGTGCAATTTTCAAAAATACATTTGGTGTGATGTGGGAGTATTTCGCCCACGTGTCATGCCGATGTAGCTCAGCAAAATCATGCAAGCTTATCTCCAAACTATCTTCCGCTTGACAAAATATCAAGTTTGAGAAGTAAGTAGGCCAGTTTTACATAAAAAGTGAGGTACAAGTGAAAGCAGTCTAAAATCTTCACAAAATCAGTCAGTAGTGCAAGTATATAAACCTAGCGATACTTGGGTATTACCAAATTCAGGATTGTAATGAATCGAGTCATGACTCGATTTGAGTCGCGATTTTCAGATCACTCGACTTGACTCTAGTCATTTTCTCAAAATACGGAAATGACTCGAGTTCAAGTCATGTGACTTGAGACTCAGGCTGCAAAGACCGACATTTCATTGTAATTTCGAAAAATAGTAAAGTAACCACACTGATGGTATTTCATCTGTTGTTAGCGGTGCTTGAAAATGCGACCAGAAACTGTTGAAAGTGAGAAAAATTAGTATATTATAAATGCGAACGGCTCGATATGACCAAACAGTTATAAAAAGTGGATTTAATTGGAAACTGTTACCATGACTCAGACTCGACCCTCCGCTCGCTGACTTGGACTTGACTCGGTGGTGAATTGAAAATGAATCAACTTGACTCGAGTCAAAACTATAAAAGTGAGAATGACTTATGACTCGGAACCATGTGACTTAGTTACAACCCTGACCAAAAGTTGAAATACTTTGTCACTGACCATGACCACGTCTGATGTTACTAAACTAACACCTAGTATACAATGGGGGAATTCGGGGCCCTAATGATCGCCTTGTTCATTCTTTGAGAGCTTGATTTTTTTATGAAAATTTTCGGTTAAAACACTTCATGGGGATTTGGTATCCCGATAACTAAAACGAAATTTCATCTCTTCTGCCCACTCTTAATGATTGCACCTAATTACTAATAAATGCTCGCCACTTTTGCTTGCGAACTGTTGTGAGCGCCAAAAATGAAACAAAATATATATGTCAGTCTGCAATGAGAACAGATGTTATAAAGGACAATATAGCTTATTATTCTTTTTTAAACATTGGCCTTTCGTGGCCCTTCAACTACGGTAATATGTGTTGGCCTACACCATCAAGGAATATGTAGACCCCAGGTCAAGATCTCCTACTGTAGTGTATGTATATTACCCTCACCATTAGTTGTTAGGTCGTCAGGTGCCGGTATATTGTATCACTCTGGATGTATCGGTGTGTTTGACTGCGCTGCTGTCATGTTTTTATCATGTTCTATTCAGATCCCCATCAACTCCACCATCGAAAATGTCCAACAGATGTGCTTCCATCCCATTTATGACCTCTTAAGATGGGATAATTTGTATCAACGCGCTGAATGGTGTAGAAAACGTATGTAGTTGCATCCATGATTAATTTTGATCCACTATTTCGGTGCTGCAGCCAGACTTGTACAAACTATTGGGTTTGCAAAATATGTACTGACGTTGCTAAACTCGCAGCTTCAACAAATCTATAAACAACTTCTTAAGCAATCCTAATTAAAACAGCTAATAATTACAAATTAATTAAACTACTGAATTGCAAATGAGCTGAGAAATATTGGAGATAGAAGCGGCATTTCTAAAGGCAAGTGTTTCAAGCTTGAATGAGAGGTTGTACCCACAAAACCAACCCCTGGTCACGCCACTGTCAGAAGCTATGACTCTGACCTAGCGAGGGCTGCAATAACACATAACAACAAACAAAACACGGAACGATAACAGTTGCTTTCTGGTTGTTTTACAACTGAATTATATTTAAGATACACAACTAGAACTACTCACTTTTCGAAATCATTTATAACAGTGGTTCCCAACGTGGGCGATATCGCCCCCCAGGGGGAGATTTGGCGATCCAGGGGGGCGAAAATCACGAAGGGGGCGACAGGGGGGCGAAAATGGACAAAGGGGGCGATGGGGGGCGAAAATAGCGAAGGGGGCGACAGGGGGGCGAAAATGGACAAAAAGGGCGATGGGGGGCGAAAATAGCGAAGGGGGCGATAGGGGGGCGATGACGCGTAAAAACGGCTGACTTTTTTTTTTTTTTTTAGTCATCCACCTAGAGATGCGGAGCGAAAAAACGTTATTTTCAGCTCTGGGCGGAGAAAGAGGACCTTTTTTTTTTTTTTAGTTAACCCGCCGGTCATTACAGTCTGTGTGCCCAATTGTCGGTGCACAAAATTTGGGGGGCGATGATCGGTGTTGACCTTGAAAAGGGGGCGATGGGTCGAAAAAGGTTGGGAACCACTGATTTAGAACAACAAAATACCCTAACTCAGGGGTGGGCAAACTACGGCCCGCGGGCCGCATGCGGCCCTCGACACCGTTCTGTGCGGCCCGCGAGAGTCTAAAGAAACTTATCAAAAATATTGATAAAATGCGTACCAAAAATCGAATTAATGCAGGGACTTGATTAACCTTTTTCTTAGTATATTTCACCATAATAATTCTAAGACAGTGGTTGTCAAACGGAGGGGCGCACCCGCCTTGGGGGTCGTCAAAGCATCTGAAGGGGACGCGAAGCTGAACTCAACTGAAATTTTTCTCGCGCTCCGTGCGATTTACATACGATTCTAGGGTACGTACTTCCTATATTACTTTTATGTTCAATTTCTGGCGTGACAGCCCGATCTCAAGGCCCACGCAGTTTACAAGGTTTCAACTGGTAAACATCACAGAAATCCTAAACGACATTGACATAATTCGGATCACGAGTGTGATTTCAGATTGACCAGTTTAGTTTTAAATATTTCAGTGGTGTGCTTATAATAATGATTCGCGCGTGTCTTAAGTAGATTCGTTCTCTGTATACGTACAATTAGGGCATTTATATTTTGTCTACACATAGTAGAAGCGTGTTTGAAGCTAACATGGTTATGATGCTGTCAGCATTGTGTGCCCTGGAACTGTACCAAAAGTGGAATTGGTAAATCTATGAACAGATCGCTGCTCACAGATTCAAATTTCAATCCTGTTCAAAGAATTGGGACAACCGACAAATTGGTTATTGAGGTCGACCAGCCTATGAAATCTCGCCACTGTTTCTCACGCTTGTCCGATATCATCAAAGTATAATGTTAGGTTTGCATTGAATAAGCATATATATTATCTCCATGTCATCACTATATGATATAATCAAATACCAGTACTGTGTTTTGGTGTATAGTCCCAATTTTATATAGTGCGGCCCGCGAATGGATTAAGATATCGAATGCGGCCCGCGAGCTCAAAAGTTTGCCCACCCCTGCCCTAACTAGACTGGGAATTTGTTCAAGTCTGGCTTTGACCATGCGGTTGACTGCCATTTCAGGAATTCCCGAACGGAATGATCGGTCAACAGAAGAAGCAAAAGAATGAAATGAATGACAAAAGGAATTTGAACCTCCGCAACGAAGGTATGGTACGACCAGATACTTGAGAGCCAATATTCAGTTCAATCTTGTCAGTGTTGTTGTGCTGGTACTCCAGACCAGTCATCAAAAATAGAAATCATACCAACATGTATTCAAGGCAATTGCGTGCAACTTAAAAATGGATATCTGAAAGTTCAATATAATCAGAAAGTTGCTAGTGCCATTTTGATTCTATTGAAGTCACCGTAAGGCATTAAGTCCCGTTAAAATCCCTTTATTCTTTGATTTTTTTTTCAAATTATTGCAACCTTGTTGTGGGCTGGACTTGTTCATACTCTCAGATGTCTCCAAATAGGACAGTAAAAAAATAACAATTCTTAACAAGTCTTCTTAGGTTTTGGCAGGATTGCAATGACTCGAGTCACAATTATTCGTTTAACTCAACTTGACTGAAGTTATTTTCTTAAAAACGCAAAATGACTTACTTCGACTCGAGACAATTTCTGTTTTGACGCGACTTGTACTAGAGTCTTTGCGCATGAGTCGACCCAAGATATCACCCAAGAGTTCAACCTGATTTAACTCTTACTGCATAATAAACACAATCACTTGGACTCGGACCCGAGTTTTAACACAATGACTCAGACTCGGCGCATTGCTCCGTGACGTGGAGTCGGTCTTGATTCGGTGGTGAATTGGAAATGATTTGACTTGACTTGAGTCGAAGTTATAGCCTAACAGTTTATTGGACTTGTGACTCGGGACCTTGTAACTTGGTCACAGCTTTAAGTTTTACATGTAAATATCCTTGAACCAGTTGTAGGGTAGGCTACTTTTAAACAGTATGGTACAGCAATTGCAGCATTGTGAATTGTGATGCATGCCAAATCGAAAGCAGGTCATGAACGGTGTCATGACACAATGTGGAAAATTCGCTCCAAATTTCTAAATCAATTCAATACCTAATGAGTTGGCGTACAACTTGTTCCGTTTCTGAAATTGAGATTTAAAATCGTAGTATATTTTGCAGTCCTGCAATGCAGTCTTAGGCATGGCACGGCATAATACACTATTGAATAACACATTTTATCAAAGTAATGTTCCGATACATTTGTATCATATGAATCATCATAATATCCAAGTGGTATAGTTCCCGTATGACTAATCATTAGGGTTGTTCAAAAATAACTTTTTTTCAGGATCCCGGGCATCCTCTAATTAAATTGTTCTTTTGCCTAAAAAAAAACGCTGCACACCAAATTTTGCTGAATTCTTACCAGTAGAGGCCGACACAGAGACAATTGAAATTTATTAAAAGTATGAATCAATTTTTTTTTTTTCAAATTTGTCTGTAAACCTCATGGAATTGTTGAGTTGTCTAAGAAAACGATGAAAAAAAAATTTGACGCTACTCCAAGACGTAGAAACAAAGTTATTTGACTTTTTCATTCATAATTCTGGGTTTTCCCGCCGTCAATGGTATGTTTGCAAATCTAAAATTTCAACTGTAATAACTTCGCTTTTACCCGTTGGAATCGAGCCAAAAATTGTTACACGTCGTTCATTTAGGCAACTTAACAATTTTATAGGGTTGAGAGTAAAATTTCAAAATTTATTTTTTAGTTTTCCTCATAAATTAAAAAAATTGAATTGAGTCTGCGTCAGCTTTCATTGGTTGGAATCGAGCCAAATTTAACGCGAAGCATTTTTTTATGCAACCTAACAATTTAATCAGTTAATCCCCGGAAAATCAGTTATTTTTGAACCACCCTACTGGACATCATCGTCCAGTGGTTCTCAACCTTTATGGCTAATTTTTGCCGCTAATTTTTGCCGCTACCTTGGTATTGTGTGATAGTGTCATGAATCATTTTGCTATAATCGAGAATATACTTCGAAAATAGCCACCTCCGATTAGCAATTGTAGTAAATTGCAATCCTGACTACAGCGACCGACAGTAGTTTTCCGTGTAGGAACACACGCCTCGGACGGTCTTAACGCAATAGAATGGAAGAAACGTGAAAAGATCGACAATGCAAAACGGGCCAAACAGACAGACACACTTCTAATGTTTTTTTTTTTCTCTACAACTTCACTTATTTTTGACGATCTTCCTAGAAGTGTGGAAATTAAAAAGTTGAAGGTATGTCAGAATCACAACTATGAGCATGCTTTGTATTTAACTTGGAGCAGTGGTTCCTAACCGGGTTCACACGATAACACCAGGGGTTCTATGAGCCAGACTTGGACAACTAGATTATGTTCAGCTTTTAGAAATTAAATTTGGAATTAGAATGGTTGCTGTACAGTATTTTTACAAATTAGGTTAGAATTAGAGTTATAGCTGCACAGATATTTTTCTAATTTAGACTAGAATCCGAATTATAACTAGACAGTATTTTCCCAAATTACACCAGGCTTAAAGTCACACAGTTACACAGTTGTTCCAAATTAGATTGTATTAGAATTACTCAATTCGCAAAAACTTGGACGTGGAATGAAGTCCAGTTCATATCAGATCAGACCTCAGTCTCATAAGCATGAGACTGACAAATGTCTGCACACTATGCCCGGCTCGTTTCGCATGCTACAGTTCCCCTGTAGCATTTTCGGAAAGACCAGAAATTAGAATTAGAATTAGAGCAAACAAACTTTTCACGAATTCTGTTAGAATTAGATTACCGACAATTTCCTCTAATTAGTGTAATCAGACAACCAAAATGATCTAGTTGTCCACGTCATGCTGAGCCAATCTCAGGGTTCACCGGAAGTCAAAACACACCCGACTCATACAGCACAAGTCGAAATGATTTACTGTAATATATTTTCAGTGATGATCATGTTTAAAGGATTTTTTACTTCAACACTGATGGTAACGCACAGTTGATATAGTGAACCAGTATTCTGAAAAGGTGTATTTAGATGTGTAAGGTGGTAGGTTTTTTGTGACTTTGTGACGGAAATATGGGGCTCTCCAAATGCTTTCAGATAAATGTAACAGTTCACCTGGTTAGTTAAAGTTGAGAACCACTGTTCCTGCATAAAAACCTGGAAAAAGTAGCATCACTGGAGAGTATTCGATCTGTCATGTAATTTTGCTCCATAGCTATGACACAAGTCTATCGGTTAACTGAGAATTACTGGACACGACTTCGGTGCTGAAATATGTGTGTGTTCTATGAAGTGTTATCGTCAAGTCAGTATACAAAAATGACTAGAGCAGTGGTTCTTAACCTTTTTTAAGCCTACAACTCGTGTGAGACCAGTCATGAGTCATAAAGACTTTCCAAAATTTGACGAAATTCGTAAATGCTATTTAGCAATGTTCACCAGTATGGTACATCTGGTAAGCATTTAGTCGCATTTTTTTCAAAATACACCAAACGGTCAAAAGTGAGTTGTTGGTTTTATCCCTTCTTCTAGAATCTTTAATGAGACCTGGTATAACAGGTATGATATCAAACGGACAGTATAAAATTTCTCATTTAATTGAAATTCATGTTCTTGGTTTTAAATTGCATGCTGTTGTCGTCATTACATTCTGTGTTGACCTTAATTTTGGGAAATTTACCAGTACACAGGCTGATAAGGTAGAGAATCGCTGTTCTATATTTTGTTTGTAGCAGTTTTGTGTGACTAACTCATTCACTCTATGAAGAGTAGGCCTACTTCAATAAACTGATTTCGTTATGTTTTCAGGAGCTTCTCCTGTCCCAATTCAAACATCGACGCGGCGTAGTTGTCACGGATTCTCAAGAGATGCGAGATCTGAAGACTTTCAGCAAAGATGGAATCGGAAAACCGCTCGGATACGCATTCATAAACTTCACCAAGCATGAGAACGCTTTAAAAGCTTCGAAGAGTTTTAATAACAGTTCTGGTATCTTTGGAACGATCAAAATGCCCAAGCCCAGAGTTGATTTACATTGGAAAGCAAGTAAAGCTTCAAGTAAACCGGACATTTTGTGACTTTGAATTAAACTTTACTTGTTTTCAGTTTCATTTTCAGATCTCATTTACCTTTACAACACTTGATCCTAATCATTCGGCCAATGAGGATAAAACACACCACCACTTACTAAAATAATATATACCAACAGACTTTTACAAACTGCTGGGTGTTCGAGATCGGTGACGTGTACTTCGACCATAGAAGATCTGCAACTAACAACTAGATCGCATGCCGCTATGCACTGTCGATTGTCGATAATTGGCAGCACTGATGACTCAAATTACTGAATCGCAAACAAGATGAGTAATATAGGATGCAGAATTGTCACTTCTAATATAAGGTTTCTGCGTATAATGGGAAGGCTTTCAACCCCAAACAACCCGGCTACGTCAGTCTCTGTAGTAATGAGGTCTCTGAGGTTTACATGAAGATTTATGCCAAATGATGACGCGTGTTTTCTAGATGCTGGCAACTATTTAATGAACTACTGAACTAAAACCACACACTTTTCAAAATGTCTAACTAGAACTAGTCAAAAAAACAGTTGTTACTTAACCGGCGACTAACTAGACTGGTAGCTTGTACAAATTGGCGTACCAGCCAATAATATCATACTCAGTGAGGCCTGAAAAAGTATGTGAGACAATACACTCTTAATGGTATTTAGAACTTGTAGGCCACCCAATAGATTTTGAGATGCTGTCACTCATGATTGAAACCAGGACCGTAACTGCCACACCCCAAACCCCCCAATGGGGGGGGGGCGAGCTAGACGGGAACCCAAAATTATTTCGTGAATTAGCATAAATTATAGAGTACTTTTTAAAAAAATTTGCAACTCTCTGAATTTTTTTTCGCGCCATACGCGATTTCAAGTTGCCAAATATCTTGACTTTTGCCCCCCCCCCAAAAAAAAAAGAAATTCGCAAATTTTATAGAAATGGGCATATCGGCGCTGGCCAATACCACGCCAAGATGCACCAAGACATATAAAGTTTTAGGCCATGTAATGTGCGACTCCAAGAAATGTGCCAGAACGATCGGCAGCGAAAAAACCTTGGCCGAAAAGGACTGCCCTTATGCTGACTGAAAACTTCGTTATATATACAAAAATACATGTAGGTTTAATTGTCCATGGGCGCCTATGACTGGCGTCGAATGTTACTGTGTTGGCCATCTGAACCTCACGAGACAAATACCATCCCGGTCCCGCAGGGAAAAATTATATTCCAGTGAATAAATACCAATTTGAAATCGTGTGCGTCTTTTAGATTAGTAGTCTACGTTTGGGCGATTCTATATTTTTTGATATAGCAGACAGAGGTCACGAAATAACATCATGTTACGGAGTCATAGCAACGGGCCCTACAGTTTTCAAGACACCTCACGCAGCTCTACAGGTAAATATGAGTAGCCTATGTGAGCAGAGAGGACAATAAATTGATAGCAATATATAGGCTATGCAATTCCCGATCTTACTGACCGATTTTATCATGAATTATCAAAACTTTTCGCGCTTCACGCTGGCTCACTAGACAGTACGTCTCTTTTCGTGGCAAAAGCAAACAACGTGATTGGGGGTATGAATATCACCCTATGGGAGATCAAGACCAATTGTTTTAGGGGGGGGGGCTGACGAAGTGCTGTTTCGTTCCTGCCCCGTTTCTACCTTTCGGGTATACGGCCGAAGATGTTAGATTATTGAGAGGTCCTACCCTTTCAAACACACCTCACTCAGCTCTACCTGTAAATCTAATTACGTCAGCAGAGAGAGGGTAAAAATTTATAGAAATATATTTGCAATTCCGATCATATTGACCGATTTAATCATCAATCATGAAAAATTTCGCGCGTTTAAGCCCCAAAAGGTTACTCAGCAAATTGCCCCCAATGCAGATGATAAGTAGCGGTAATCAACAGCGTATTGCCTGAGGGGGGTCTGGGGGGCTTCGTTATCATCATATGGGGGGCCCCAGACCAGCGTTTTGGGGGGGGGGCTGACGAAGTGCTGTTACGGCCCTGATTGAAACATGATGTTTTGTGAGATTTGATGGCCACTGACAATATCCCCGTTGTGTTCATGAGTATGTTTATCATAACAGCATGGAAAATGTTGGAAGTGCAAATATGTACATGCCATGAGTAGAAAGAATATAATGCCGGCTCTACTTCATATTAAATGCCTGACTGATGCATGAATCAGACTGCGGTTTACGGACAAACGCTCTATAGTATCGATTGCATAAGTTGAGCGAAATCGGTCAGTCGTGCCTTGTTCGAAAGATGTTATCTGTGTTGCAGTGAACAGCAGGTACAAATTAGCGCTAGGTATTCGTAGTGGACTCCATAAGGAAGTAACCAAAACATGTCCATTTTTACAGAAAAGTTTTCTAGTCTTCTCGATTATATACACGGGTGGTTGACCTGCTCCCGTCTCGCTTCGTGGTTTAGTGGGTTAGGCGTTGACATTCTGAGTCTAACGATGTATCCCATTTTGCATGCCATTGGTGTCGTGTTTTTCAGTTTTGAAAAATGCAGCAAAATTTTTGGAGAAAACTGCCAGTGCCAATCGGTTAATCAATTCTATAGTAGCAACGAGGTTATAATATCAGTGCTCGTAAAAATCGTCTCTCAATACTCGACTCAAAGCATTTGAATTATGATTCAGATATTTTTAAGTCAATCAATTATCTGTGATACTGCGGCTATTTTTCCCGGTCAAATCAACCGATTCCTATCTTCTAGGAAATCGCTCGGAAAGAAAGATCAGCGTGAAGCGACATTTCCTACAAAGCAGAAGAAAAAAGGAGGAATTTGACTCGTCGAATGATGCAGCAGATTCTTCAAATCTAACTTGACTTCCGTTTCAAGGCAGCTTCTGCGCAGAGGTCAGCGGTGAAAAACTTCCTAGGCTGAAACACAGGAAACCGAAAATCTGTGGGAAAGACTAGATCGTGGAGCAAAAGTATCGAGAGCAAATGGACGGCTTCGAGGGAGATGCCAAAAAATCAAACAAAGGCACTATTGCCAGTGGCAGAATGTTCGACTATCTCGTTTCCGAACACACCCGCACCTTTCCCGTAAGCCAAAAAAATGGGTCGAAGTGTGACGCATTTGAAAGTTAATGTTTTCTTCCGGCTCTATAGACAACCACCTACTAAAACCTGCGTAGTACGTTTCTGCATGATTTGACAACATATAACGCTAGAAATTGGCAAGGTTGGTTCGATGACTCAACCTTACTCGAGTCACTTCCTTAAAAACTGAAAATCAGTCGACTCGACTTAGTCCTTTTTGTTAATCGACTCGACTTGTACTCGTGTCATTGCGCATGATCCGACCAAGTCAGACTAGAAACTTAGACGGCTAATATGGGCGTTTTCATTGTAACCCCGATCAATAGTAAAGTTCGGCATTATTGCTATTACGTCTATCAGTACTTGTACAACAAAATAGGGGTCAGAAATTGTTGAGAATGACAGAAATCAGCGCATTATGAATGTGAGGCATTCAATACCAATCGAGCAGAGTTGTAAAAAATCGGGTTGAGCATGACTGACTAACATCGAAACTGAACAATGGACAAAATGACTTAGACTCTGGCGCGACCCTTTGCACCACGACTTGGACTTAACTCGATTATAAATTCAAAATCACTCGACTCCATTAATAACAGAAAAGTAAGATTGACTTGTGACTTGGAACCAGGTGACTTAGTTACAGCCATTGATTTCGGGCTTTGTAGCGAATGATTGGAACGCCATAATAGGTCATTTTTATGGTATTATTTTTGCTGCTAGACTGTGTCGAATTTTTAATTTTTCGAAATTGTTTGGCGGATATATTCGAAATCCGCGTGTCAATAGTATTTTTGGAGGTCGTATCAATCAATTTTGCGCTTGGGTCGTGAACTTTCAAACATTACCATATCACAGGGTTGACCGAGTCACAAGATCCCGAGTCATAATCAATACTACTTTATTAGTTTTGACTCGAGTCAAGTCGAGTCATTTTGTATTCACCACCGAGTCAAGTCCGTGTCATAGTCCGGGTTAAAAAGGTTTTAGTCACTAGTCACAGTGTTGAGACTCGAGCCTGATTCCAAGTCATTGTGTTACCTGTTCATTTTCAAGCTCAATCCTGTTCAACTCCCGATTTTGCAACTCTGTGTAGTAGATATTTAATGCCAGCATTACGAGGTAGCTTTGGGTACTATTTTTCGAAGTTACAACGAAATGCCTGTCTAGGCCGTCCGAGTCCTGAGTTTTATGACTTGGTTGAGTCATATGTAGTGACTCGAGAACAAGTCGAGTCAATACACAAATTGCCTCAAATCCAGTCGAGAAAAGTCTAGTCACTGAAAAATCGCGACTCGAGTCAGGACATGACTCAAGTCATCACCACCCGACTGATCTGAAATTTCGATATTAGATGCAGTCGACATTCTTCAATTCGTTTCACTAGTATTTTCCTTATGAGAATCATAGAAAGTCAGGAGATGAGTTGCATGCGTTGTATGTATACAGTGCAAAGCACACCACGAATGCATATTTCTGATGAAGAATAACAGCAGATTTGATAGAGACTTTTATTTTGCTTTCAATTTGATTTCATTAATACTTTATAAATCTCATTTTATATTTATCTGAGAGTCATATGTCATCAAAAGAATCGTAGATACCCATGAAACCCCCAATGTAAATATTTTCTGTAGACTGCTAACGTGTTCCGTATTCACGTTAAGTCATTAACAAATCTCGTATATATGGTTTTGAATAAAGTGATACAGTTTATAGATTTATATTATCCATAAACAATATAGCCTTGTTGTGGTATTCATGGTGTGTGTCGACTTCTCTGGTCATTTACACCAGGCCAATTTCCTTCATTTTTATTCAGTAGCTGCCGACTTATATAGCACGGTTCACTTCCACACTTACGTATGAATCCTGAAGTCGACCTCGGTCGGGCTCGAATCCGCAATCTATTGCCGTTGCAGCTGTGGATTATACAAGTAAACTACTGCCCACTGATATATGGCCTTGAACTGTATCTTTTGAATGTGTACGACGTACGTGGATCATCAGGTTGCACGGGAATATGTGAATTGTGAACTAAGAAGCATCGTCATTGATGCAGTTCAAAAATGATTATTTATTCTTGGAATACACACGTCACGCTATTTAGGCGCGTGGCATCGCATGTCTGTAGTGAAATGCATATTTATCAAGCTCAGTTGGAGAAACGATCGGGTTACTTGCACAGCGGAAGCAATTGCAAGCTGACTCGCGCGTCATATCGGTTTAGAATGCAGACATGTGAGTTCGTACACCGCACAGGAATCCGTTCGCAGCGATTTAACGCAATCCCAGAACTTCGTGCAGTAAGTGACAGCATATGCGACGAGTATGCAGTCTGGTACAGGCACTGTTAAGTCAGTATTGTTTATGCTAGATTGGACAACCTATACCGCTGTTATGAACATAGCGTCACAAAGACATAGAACAGTTTGCGGACAGCTAAAGCGAGGTGTTGCTAATGTTTATTATGTAATATAATTACATATCGACAAGATAGCATGACATTAGAGAGAGGGTTTTGCAGCCGTTGTTTTTCAATGGAATCTTCCACTGGCTACTTTCCTCATTAATATCACACTTCAATCAAAAGCCTGAGTATAATATATTATCATGAAGTAGCGTGTCCCAGCAAGTTTCCACTCATATAATGTGCTATCAACCTGCGTACCATGCATGACATATAAATTTGTCAAAACTAAGATATATGTAATTTCACGACTCGTATAAAAATAAACACTCAATGACATGGCAATGTCGGCTTAATCCTTATAGAGCCTATGGCACCGATATCTGCCATCAGTCGACTGAAATATTATCATGATACTTGTCGTAACGATGAAATGTACACTGCATTGACGATAATTTTTAGGCGGACAGATAGCTCGTCCATAGTGATGCGTCACAGGCGGAACTCCTGAGAAGTAATCATCACTTTTATTTCGCCTCACGCGCCGAAAGCACTTGGAAAAGGCAATGTTGTAAACAATTTAGAGATTGCGCAGCCACAACAAAACTATGGTACAGAAAACGTTGTGATTGTATAAAATGATCCATTACTCTTCTTACAGGCATAGTATGAATTCGATGCATAACAGGAGCTTCATTTTAGTGTTCGATATTAAATCAAAAGTTGCAATAGCAGGATGTTCTCATAGCGCTGTAACGCATTGTACGATTTTCGTGCAGTTGAAGTGGCAATATATGTTACGAATATGCAGACTGGTACAGGAACTGCGCAGTGCGCAATTAGTAGAATTCATGGAAGATGAGATAACTTATGCTGCTGGTACTAGCATAGCTTCACGAAGGCATAAAACAGTTTATTGGCAAACTAAAGCGATGGGACGGTAATATGTATCGTGCAATATAATTTCATATCGGTAAGATAACATATACTTGTCGGGTTCTTAGCAGTTTTTTCTTCATTGGAATCTTCCACTGGTAACTTCCCTAATCATTATTTCATATCATTCTTCATTTCAAAAGCCCGCGGGAAAATTTATTTTGACAAAGCAGCGTGTCCCAGCTTCGTTGCCACTTGTATTGTGCCATAAACCTGCTTGTGGTGTATGGGGGATAAGTTTGATAAAACTACTTAGCGGTAAGGTTCTCTGAAATATGATATAGGCTATTTGAGTTTACGACTCGTCGTAAACCAAATCACAGTTAATTTGGCAATGTCAGCTTACTTCTCATACAGTTGTGATTCTTGTAGGACGCGTCCCTTTCGGGGTCGGGAAAGCGTCTGAAGGGGCGGTAAGCCGCCTGAGTAAAGCGGAGTTTCTCGAACTCAGAGTGAGTTTAATGGGTGTGGAAACTTCCATGTTCAAACAATGTCAATAATCCGAATCATAGTACGATATCATATGCCATGATGGCTTCGTACCATCCATACACCGAACCTAACGATCGGAATGACCATGAATTAGGAGTAACTTGCGTGTATGTGTTAGCTGATGCTTTTATGGTCTGTCCGTGAGCCATCTGTGCAGAGTGCGTAGTAGGAGACAACGATATGAAGAAATAAATTATTTTCTTAATCAGGTCATGTGATACGCCATGTGTGACATGCTTTTTGATGTCATGTGTGAAATGCTTTTGGATCTTTAGAAATTATGGTTTTTGATTGAACCTAGCCCAAGTCAGGAAATAAAAGGCATTTGACACCAAAATTTCTAAACTATGTATAATTGTATATGCTACGTGCTACGTGGACAGGACATGATTATTCTTGACAAATTATTCAACGATATTTTTTTTTCGTCCACCGAGATTCACTCCAACCATTGGCCATGCTCCAACTGGTAATTGGCCTGGCTATAGTCTGAATTTCATCTTTGGAAGGTCTCTCAACAGTCATAACCTCAAATGCCATCAAAGTATGCATTATGATCGCAAATATTCTTGTTGCTCTTGATAATAGTTTTATAATGTGATACTAAGGGGCGCGATAATTTCCACTATCAATGAGCGTTTTTAAAAAAGTTTGCGCATTACTGTTATAGAGCTTTGCACCAAGATGTTTCATCAGTCGACTGAAATATTATGATGATGCTTGAACTATCAATGGAATGCACATAGCATTGAAGCTAGTTTGTAAGCGGTAATAGAACATGTTGCTTAATAAAACCATTTCGTCAAGAATGGTAACCGTTACTTGCTTTCCAATTAATTTTATATTTGAAACTAACCGATTTGACTTCGCTGCTAAATCGCGCGCATTTGTCACACGCATAAAGGAACGCTGCGCAAATCTCTCCGCTGCAAAATGACTGCCTCTAACAGATTATTCCGGAAACAACTACGATTTCAGTCACGCGCAGAAATGTTGATGCATGGAATTTTCAGCACGTTATACTTCATGTCATACTAAGCGATAAACCGAATCGTGTGGGTAGGGGATGGTGATTCAATGATCTGGAGGCACGAAGTGACGCGCCATATCGAATTAACTAATCTATTTATTGTTTCAACTTTTATCCCGAGTTGATTGATGGAGTCGTTCAATAGACTCACATCTAGCTAGTCATTTTACAATGTGTTGCAATTGAATTTGCTGAATAGAATAGTTGTTGAAATAATCCTTTGTTGATGTTTGGTCATGTTTTATCATGTTGCTGGCGAAAAATGACAAAATGCATTTGGAGCAGACATGGGGTAATCGTATTTATAATTGCAAGCGATTTCGACGATTGCAGCATCTTCAAGTAATTGTAATCGCAATCTAGAAAAAAATCGGAAGTAATAGTAACTGCGTGTATAAATGCCATTTAAAAGTTATCTCGGATCGCGCATTGTTTGCAAGGTGGATAGCGCGGGGATATCACGTTTGAAGCATGACTGAGTCCATTCAGTGTGTCGATATCGAGTGCGTGCCATGTCAGGGCTATTTTGAAGTTCACATATCAGCTCCGGTCCATGTCCGGATACAATTGTTGCGACAATCTAAAGCTTGGTCTGAGGCATCGGTGGCACTGTTTTTCGTGCACATATGTCCACGCCGATGCATGTCTGACCCCAAATAGAGCGTATATACCAGCTTTCACCGCGCACAATCAGTTCCGTAGAATACCCGGCCCCCAATACTGCGCAGATACGAGTTCTGAATTATTCTTGGGCTCTTTTTGATGCGTAGATATCAATATCGAAGCATGTCCGAATATCAATAGTACGCAGATATCAGGTCTGACCACAATAGGCCAGGAATGAAGTACTTCGGCTTTTTTAGGATATACAATTAGGATTTTTTACCGGCATTTCTCAACCATACTAAAGTGTTTGTGATATTCAACTACTTCCACTACTATCAAACATATTCCTTGGCAAATATGGCCTGATATATATTTTCAAAAATACATCCTGAAGCATGTTATTTAGATTAGTGAGAATTGGAAAACCGGTGTATCGCGGATCATATTTGGCTCTCCTTGTGACTAAGTCGAAAGGTATGTTTATTTAAAACAAACCAACCATTGATTTGATGATATCTTACACGTGACTAATTTCATAAGCTGGTCAATTTTCACAATTAGGGATGATAGTCAGTTGTCCCGATCCTTAGAACAGGATGGAGATTAGAATGTAAGCAGTGATCTCTTATTAGATTAGCTACTTCTACTTTTGGTTCAACTCCAGGATACACTGTGCTGACAGCGTTATAACCATGTTAGCTTCAAATAAGCTCTCGACAAATTATACTTCTGAATACTTCTGTACATGCAGAGAGCGATTCCACTTAACACATGCGCGATTTTGTTGCATGCGGCTAGTAGTTGGCCCAGCCCTGCATTAACATTTTTGTAACTGGTTTGCCGTACAATGAGTGTACTTGCCTCTGGATTTCAGGCCAATGTATGAAAATAAACTAATATGTGCGAAGGCACACTAAAACCCAGTTAGAGGTAGGTTTCTGGTTTTAAAAAGGCTGATTTAAATCAATGCGATTTGATTTAGGTTTTTAACCTTGATTTTTTTATTTTTTTATGTTCACTGGGCTGATTTTGTGTATTTTCTTTTGCCGTTGTTTTATTTTCTGGGGAGATGATGCGTGGGTTTATTATTGGGCAACAATGTGAATTACGCATTGTGCATAAACCAGACTTGGTTTATCGCATCCAAATACCACTCCCGAGAGCATCAATGATACTCATGTTCCATGTTCCCTGTAATTGTCTACGACTCTGCGCGCACTTACCAACTCACCGCGCGGTCCCTTGGATAATAGTGCGTGACAACAAAAAAATGTCACTACTTCGGCTTACTTGTGCGCAGCACACGTTTTTCTGAGTGCGGTCACCCACGCACGCAGCTTATAGAGAATATTGCTCATGATACATATGCTAGTGTTATGGATGATTCCTATTTAACTGAATATTAAGGGTGATCGAAATCGTGCACCTGACTAATGCCATTCTGAATCGAGTATTAGGAATAAAATCGAGTATTAGAGTAACATACATTATTGACTAATGATATCACAACTGTATAAACGACGTGAGAAATTCACATATGTACAATTGTACATTGTACACTTTATGCGACCCCAAATAGAATGTCAGTTGTACACTCGGACTACAACTCGGCTTTGTCTTTGTGATCGACCTGACTTGAGTTAAAATTGTGAAAGTGAGATTGACGTGTAAGTCGGAGCCTTGTGACCTGTCTAGAACCCTGCTCCAGCCGTACTCAGCAGGTCTCGGTGCGTCTTAATGGCTATTCTAGCGATAAATTATTGTCAGCGAGGTTGAACCAGGGGTGTCAAACTCAACTTGGGTCACGGGCCGGATTCAAAAGTTTTGATCACTCGCGAGCCGTACTAGACACTGATTACAGATTACCTCCAAATCCATATTTTTGTTTTTACGGGAATGCCTTAAACGCCAAGCAGAATAGTATTATACATTATATCACGAAAATTATGGGCTCTGTTCGAGCAACATATTCATTCGCAACAAATGGAATTGGCACAAATACGATGATCAGCCGATTGACTACTGTTATAAACCACTAAAGCAGTAGCTCTGATGACGATACAAGTTGAAATATTTCTGTGCTCCCGTTGTTTTGATCGTGATGCGTCGTTGGCCCCGACACAAGATATTGTTAACAACACGGGCTCTATTAATTTTATATCACCAACCAACTCATCATTCGAGTTTCTCTGGGGCTGCGGGGCTTTTCGGGTCAAAGTAAGGTAAATAGCAGTGGGACTAAATAAATCTGAATTTTATTCTTCGTGTAGCTATTATATTCTCCATGCATTTTACATGAAGCGATTCCGCCTCTGTGGATATATAACTATTATTCGATCCATTTTTTCCGAAAGTTCCGAACTGAGTGCGCAATTTTTGCCTTCTCAGAATAATGCAGCGACAACGTCACCGACGTGTTCCTTATGACTACTTTCAAGACTGAGAACTTAACACTGACGACAGATGGTTATCGTCTATGAACATGAACTTGAACATGCTAGACATTTACCGTCTTGATGAAATATAATTATTTGCGTCAAAGTATTTATTACTAACTATTTCAACTTCTGTCGGTAACGGGATTCATGGATCCGAACATTTCCACAATGTAGCTGTGTAGTAGCTCCAGGGTTGAAAACTAGTTTATAGAGGACGAGTTACAATACAATGCTGTCAGTAGTGTTGTATTTGGAATCCTCAATTGTTTCTTTTTTATCCCTGATAACGAGCGAGTGCCATTTTTCATCGCTAATCTTCATCAGGCCAAAAACGGACAATCGCTGAGAAAGAGAGTAGGCTAATTAAGTGAGTAAGTAATCCTCGCTTTGCTGCTCTGCACAGCAGGAATACTTTTTTAAGTTGTCAGTATTGTTTGGCATTTCCTGGATTAGCTTGGTATTTGCGCATCATGCGAGTTTCGTTCGAGACATTCATTTAATTCTTCAGTATGTAACTAATAAATATCCCTTTTTGGTAATTAACCGTCACTTTCTCATTCCCTAATTTCAACACAGACATATCCACTGAGCAGCATTCAATAACAGTGTAATTAACAGCTTTCAATTTAAAAATAAAATCAATTCGCTGGAAAACACGGCTACACGACTCCTCCCGCCAAAGCATTTTCTGCTTCTCAATTGGCCCGCGGATAAAAATAATTGCTCAACGCTGGGTTAGATAAACTGACGCACTGAAATGAGTTGAACAAGTCATGCTTACAAGTAGCGGGGAATAGGTGTATCATTATGGGGGTGGAGGAATGTTTGATTTATCATACTATGGGGGCCCGATATCAACGTTTTTTTTTTTTGGAGAGGCCTGACGAGTTGCTGTTTCGGCCCTGGTTAGCTAGTCGTGGCTCGCGTAAACATTTTCCGGAATTCATGATTGAATTCGGTCGATGATATTGGCAATTGCATATATTGGTATATTTTTTCCAGCTCTCTCAATCCATGTGATCATGATGTGCCGGTAGATCTACGGGAGGAGGTGGGGTAATTGAAAATGGTGGATACATACTTATTCATTATTGCATCCAGGTTCGGTTGTGTTTGTAAAAATCAATTTAAAATAAACATGTTTAAAACAAGGCTCTTGTTTAAAACATGTTTTTTTTGCTGTAGTGTTTTATAAAGCAATGACGTCACGAATATTTAATTGTGACGTCATGGTGTATTTACATCGGCAGTTGAAAATATAGGGTAAATATAGCTACTTTGGCGAAATAGGCTTCCAACCCGTCATCTGAACATACATTCCGTACCGTTGAACCGACTATTTCGCGGGCTGCAACCATTCTATATCGTATACGTCATTGTTGCTTTCTGGCAGATATATTTACCTTATGTTGCAAGACATCACAATTTGACAATATATTTTCATTATCGTGTTAGTTATAATAAAATCCACCACGAGCATACATTCAAAATACCGGTCAAATACAGACAGACAGTCATATAAAATGCATAAAACGACACAGTGATTTCAGTCGACATACAGAGAGATGTTCTTTCCGGGACAAGTTTGATACAACTATTCCTGTTCTTGAATTGAAATGCAGACAAAATCTGGTTTATCGAACAAGTCTGTACCTTGGCGGGAAGAATAGGGTCAAGGCAACGCGGAGCTACCATCAGCAGCCAGCTCACTGTCTGGGACGCTAAATTCATTCAGAGCCCAATTGTGAATGATAAAACCCACGTTTCGGCTTAGCCTGGTCTTTGATATCTGGGTAATTCCACTGGCCTCATATTCCTCGATGTACAGAAAGCGAGATATCATTACTAATGATAATCGGCAGATCAAGGACCTTGCTTGTCCCTGCAGGCTGAAGCAATGCTTAGAGGACGATATTTTATGAACTGTTGCCTTCGCCAACGCTGCATTTCTTTCAATTCACCATCAGACGTATACGGATATCTGGGTATATCGCAGTCACTTCATGGCTTCCGTCTCCATCGTAAAATAAAGGCTAAATATAGCAATAAAAATAACTCGTAGATTAACTGAAATGAGTATCACAAATTTTGATCAGAATTATTACAATATATAGTATTTGGCTGAACAGTTGAAATGGCAACCGATGTAACGATTGTAAATTCAATCACATATAATGCAAACAGAGAAAATAGATGGTTGAGCATATCCCATGTTTCGTCAATATACCTAGCCAACATGAATGAATGCATTAACAAATGATGTCAAAGCCATAACCACAACACGTCATGATTCGGCGCGCGGTAACTACACTCTTTCGCGGTTTAGCAATAAAATATACATCAACAAGTCCGTAGTACGCATAACGGTCAGAGCACTTGACAAGTATCACGCTGTTCACTGCCGCCAACCTGACACTTCAGACCACGGAAAGTCAAAGTCAGCATTTATAGCATGTCCTATTTTACAAGCCTAACACAAACAAGCAATTAATATGACTGATCTGCTATTCTCAAATCTCAAAAATAACACGAACTATCTCTTGCTCCACTTATCTCAACAAATAACTTCATTCAAATTCCACTCCATCGCTACAGTCTCGGAAATACAATTCGCCGGTACGGACGATAATTCAAAATTCAAGTGTGCAGCAGTAAACAACATCCGATGACTTATGACATCACCATCACTCCACGCTCAAGTGCTCACGAACCTGGAAAAGCCAGGCAGAAGAAACGTCACGTTGAAGCCGCGTGATAATCAAGCGCAATTTGATTGGTTAATTACGCTGACACCAATCTCGCTGGCCGACCGATGGAAAGGAGAACAATCGATCTTCTGAATTCGAGAGCGATCAGTTTTTGTACATCAAAGGCGCCGCCTCACTGTAGTGTCAAAACTAGAGCCCGACCGATATTGGATTTCTGAGCCGATACCGATAACGATAAGACCGATATCCAGTACCTCCACCGATAACCCCGATATATTCAGCCGATATTCAAAAGATATGGAATCTAGCTCAAGGCCCAATTTTAACAACTCAGAGCATTTATTTCAACAACTTTACAGCCATTGATATGTTTGAACATGAAATAAATGATCTAGGGGCTATAAAAATATATCAAAAGCACCAATCCAGCAGTTGCAGATTACAGTTCACGAACCACAATTTCTCGGCTCTTTCTCCAAGGAATGAACTTCTGTGGTCTTCCATAAATGATGTATAAAGTACTAAACATAGTGAGCAATCTTTCACTTGGTACCATAGTTAGTGGCACAGCAAGAATTGGAAATCTTTCTCCATTTCGGTTCCACCGCTCCCTTGCAGGGGATCTTTCCTTCAATGGTTTCACCAAATATTGATATTAATATTGATATTCTTCTGGCAGTGCACCTGGAGCCGTCAGCACATCATTAACAAATAGCTGAAGAGAATGTGCAAAACAACTGAAATTGTCCACGTCTGCAACTGCTCCACCCACCCCCCTTGGGCCTTGACCATGACCAGCATTCAAACAATCAATATTTTACGCTCTTTTGTCAGAATTGGCCTATGTCATCATGGAATTAAAAATTTTCGTATCAATTATTGGCTTTACTCCATGTTTGCTTGATTTTCTTGGCCTCTATGCTCGCATATTTCCTATCATGGTGGCCCCGAAGGCCTCAGTCAGACGACTTCATACATTACTGGTAGCTCTGTTGGTACTGAACCAATAGCACTATCTTCGAGAAATGTTTCGACGAGACGCTTTTCTCTATAATCACGAGGGTCAGTCCAGCATGATTGATGTTCTCATTTCTCTTACTGATTGAAATCTTCTGCAGACAACTATCGAATCCACCCAGCTGCTCTCTGTCTTTGGTGATCGATTACTGCAGGGGGATTCCCACAAAGTCAGTGGGGCATAACGGTGGTTAGTAATCCATAATATTTTTCAGATAGGCACGCCTACTGCCTGTATGGAGTATGCACTATATGCAGCTTGGCCATTTATTTTTTATAATTTACCGTCCTCACGTCTTCTATCGACTTCTCTGACTCCCTGCCACCATTTTGTGACGTCACGAAAATGGCCGATATTTTTTTACCTTCAACGGCCGATACCGATATTTCTCTCCAAGCGTGATATCGACTCGATATTATCGGCGAGCCGATAATCGGTCGGGCTCTAGTCAAAACGGTTGCGTTCACTTCTCTCCTGCACTTTCTTCGCCTGTTTCGGCATTGAATGTACACACTTTTGTTGACTGGGTAGGCTCATAGAACATGTATTTGGAACATATTTAACACTTGCGGCATAATTATACAACTTAACAAAAGCACATTTTTAAATGACTCTGTTTAAAACACTGTTTTAAACAACCATTTGATTTAAACGCAACCCTACATCCATGGCAGGGTAAGGTATATGGCAGGGGTCACCAACCCGGTGCCCGCGGGCACCATGAAGCCCGCGAGGACTAGATGAGTAGCCCGCGAGCCCATTCTAAAAATAGGTGGAATAGCAGCATTTACCAATATTCGTCAGATTATTACCAGTGAGCTTTTAAATCTATAGATATATTTATTCAGCTCTTCTTGTTTAAAACACACTAACATATAACTTACATATATAAACACTTAGAAATAATATCTTCAATTACAATTAGTAATATAAGATTTATATGATAGAATCACCAGAATGCATTGCCTATAAAGGCGACATGACGGAATGCCGTCCGCAGTCTTCTTGAAATGGTGGGGGGTTCCGTTATGATAGCTCGACGACAGAGACAATGCCAGAGTAGTACACAGTATTACTATTCGAAGTCAGATAGCCGTGAAGTACTAGCAGATTTTCAATATCTGTATACCCAACAGCGCACTAGTTGATATCATACAATGTCAGGCTTCCCACTGACTGCTATAGAAACAGATAACATGATGTCCAGTCCTGCCAAGTGATATGAATATCAAAGCGGAAATTCAGTGTGACACGGGTAAACGGCGGGAGTAAATAGTAGCCCGCCGCTTCAATCATCACGCAAAAGTAGCCCTCGGTTGCAAAAAGGTTGGTGACCCCTGGTATATGGTATGGAACGAAGTATCGGTATCGGATATGGAAATATGCAACTATGGTATGGTATAGAAATTTTAGTCTTTTCTGGATTTTTTTTTATCGTGCTCTTCCCTATTGTGACAATCTTGCCACCACCATGACGATGAGCCTGTTCTAGATTTGTCAGAAAATCTCGGAAAATCGTTCACTTTCTTTGTTCACATGTCAAATTGCGATTCATGACTCATGGTTTCTGACCAAGCCCGGTCGACATCTACTCGTAAGCAACGAAGTTGTGCAACACACACATATGAAGAAAGGTGATAATATTAAAAATTATTATTCCAATCCAATTATATCTGACCACTGTCGCGTTACGACCTGCAATTCACTTATCGTAACTTCCACTCCGTAAACTACGAAGAGAAGTTTGAAAATCGCAGACTCTGAAAATGTAGCAGTTACATGATTATTTATATGAATTCGTTGTTGAACTGGGAAATCATTTCCCGCAGTCGGATAGTCATCACTAGGGCACGTTTTTGTTGCAGTCAAATCCGTGGAAAGTTGCATTTATTTTCACAAAATTTGCACTGAAAAGTTGTATTTATGAACAAGTTCCTTGAAATTATTTGGGTATGAGATACTCGAATCAGTCCGTATGCACGGCACTTTAGCAAAATTCAGTGTAGGCGAGTTCAACAAAATCAATAGCCCGAAAAAATTGACCCAGTGAAAATATAATTTTCGGCGGTCTAGCCTAAATATATACGTCAAATCAGAAAGGACCTCAAATTTAAACGCCAGTGAAATAATCGAGTGATCTATTTACATAGTGTCAACTATTTGCAGTAAAAAGTTATTTGCATGAAAAATCGAAAAATATGCTAAAAGTTGCACGAAAAAAATTGAGAAAAGTTGCAAAAACTTGTAACATAAGAATCCCCCAAACAGCCTAAAACACCATACTAAATAACTTCTGAGTATTTAATAAGCTGTAAAAAAGTTGCAAAAGTTGCTAAAACTTGCCCAAGTCATAACGCAATATCTATTCGACATAAGCAGCATGCGACTGTTGACAGGTGACAATTGCTCCAATATATCCATCAGGTCTTCCATAGCCCGCTGTGCTCAGGATTGATAATATTAGCCTGTTGTTCAGAAAAGAAATATAGAATAGGGTTACCATATTTTTGGAAATATGAAAAGAGGACACATTTTCAACATTTTCAGACTTGCAATACCGGATGAAATCCTGTAAAAATGGTAATTTTTTGTCAATTCGTGTTCGGTTGACTAAAATAAGGCCAACTTTCCGGCTCACCTCTCGAAATAGCCGCCGGAGCGTTCGTTACTTCAATACTGAACTATCTCAGTCAAATTTTGGCATATATTGAAACAAAATTCTAAAAAAAAGAGTCCATGGGGGCATGCTCCGAGGACACTTTCCAAAAAGTAAAAAAAGAGGACAAATCCTCTTAAAAGAGGAAGTGTGGGACCCCTAACATAGAATGTTCTTATATATTTTCAGTATTGTCATATAAGCTAGCTAATTAGTACCGCGTTATCAAGACCATGGCAGAAGGGGGTAAATATAACAATTCTGATGTCGCTGATGTCAAGCCTACATCAATATCACCCGGAATAAGCGGTGAGTAGCCCAATCTCTGTTGTATTTGAGCTCAGACTACTTGAAATACTTGATTATATTATCCATCTAAAACATTTGACAAGGTATTCAAATACCGTACATTTTGTTCGTTGCGCAAATAATATTCCGAATGATATCGAAGAAAATAAAAGAATTCATAATGTTTTCTAATAAGGCTATCTATGGAACCTGGCACGCAGAAAAATAATCATGTTTTTTTCTTAGGATCCGCAACTTTGGCCGAAGGAGAAAATGTCAATCTGAAGTTCACAAAGAGCTCTGTTAACGTCGTGGCCAGAGATCAAATCAATGCAAACAAGATCGTCTACAATATTAAAATTGTTGAAGGAGAAACACCTTCCGGGATTAAAAGTGAGTATAATGCTCTTTAATTCAATACGGTGTGCATATTTAGGAGAATGGTCTGCTGAAAGCACCTTTTCAATGAATTGCAAAATATGTTAAGAAATTTTCTTCAGGCCTAGAAGTCATGAGGTTATGACTTCTGTGGTATCAGTATGTTGATGCATAAATTAGGCGCAATTATGTCCACAACCCACCTGCGTATTTCACATGAACAATGGGAGTATATAACTGCTTTTCATTCAGGTGCAGATTGCCCGACACTTCAACATGTCGTATAATTACAAGCGACAGTTTAGTAGGAGACATTTCTAAATGGGCACTTCGACATGGGACTTCGTAACCCTAAAGAAGTCATAATTTACCGTTGTTTCGAGATCACGTAATCCTGTTTTCGCCATAAGGCTCGATCCATACGGTGCGCAATCATAGTTATAAAGTATGATTAGATTGAACTTTTGTCCATCTACTGATCTGACCATGGGCGTGAATATCTCCCATTCAACACGCCATCAGTGATTATACGACATGTAGAAATCTGAGACAGTTTTTCATGTACGAAGATCCTCACCTTGATCTTCTATTACTCTTCATCTTCAATGCATGTATTAATAAGTGAAGCTATACTGGACACCATCTGTATTCCCAACAATCTTCATCAATAGATTGTCTCAAAAGTACATAAATTGTGGCTATCAGCGGAAATCGCGAAGAGAAAACCCCCGCAAATGCTACTTTGTACATGGAGTAGTTTATCCAGTCTCGGATTGCCAATCCTCTAAAGCAGTGGTTCTCGATCAACCTTTTTTAGACACGCCCCCCTCTTTGATTGTGAAAAATTTCGCGCCCCCCTTATAGTCATATCACAAAATCCAACCGGGATGCTAGCAACCTTAACAGATTGTTTGATGGCATGGAGGGTTATGAAAAAATTAAAAATATGAAATTCGGTCTGTATATAGAGAATCACGCATGAACACGCCAAGCGCGAATTTTTTTTACTTGACCGCTTCTTCGCGCCCCCTTCAATGCTTTCATTGATCTACAGACCAATTGTTACGCAATGAATGAACGTCCTTGTCGACCTACTGCTACTACCCTTCCGTAACCTTAGGTTAAGCCGGCTGTCATGGCGGAACGTCACAATATGATAACTCGACCATGTCGGTAACAACAACGACAACTACACGGCGGACAGTCGCTTAGTATTCTTACCAAATCATGCAGCAGGAATCATGTCGCGGTAAGGAAGACTGATCTACTACAGGGATAGGTAGATATTTGTAATAGCAGTCAGTATACAGCGAAGATTCATTGGAGTATAGAGGTGGGTGAGAAGATAGCTATAAGAGAATTTTGCGCAATAGTACGGATGTGTTACCAGGATTAAATATGGAAGAAACCTTGTAATTGTTTTAGGTTACATTGAGCAACACCTGATCTCTGGCCCGTTGAAGATGGCCGTCATACTGTTGTAGGCGCAACAAGATTAGGTTTGATGACACTGTCCTAATTAAAAATAATACCATTTGCAGGATTTCTTTACACTTTACTGCCGAGTAATCTATATTTTTGTCAGCCCTGTTGTTTCAGCCCTGGTAACCTCTATATCGGGGATTCTTGGCCTTCTTTTGACCGTGGCCCATTTTCGGGTTTCAAAATGTTCCATGGCCCACCTCTTATCCTACCTAGAGTCATAGCCCTGTTCAATGTGTGGAAATAGCCGCTGCCGATATGCCTATTTCCAGTGTTGGGAGTACTCGAGTCATAACTTGACTCAAGTCAGACTCTAGTCACCTTTTTTCGTATGATTTGATTTGACTCGAGTCACGTTGCTAAAATGACTTGACATGACTTGACCCGGCGTATCAGTAATGCCGATTGACTGGGAGCAAAATTCATGAGTCATTTTCAAGACATCAAGTAATAGCTGTCGATAAAAACACTGTACCTTACATTACTCATGTGGCCCACCAGTGGGTCATGGCCAAGCCTTTGAGAACCCTGCTCTCTACATAAGAAAGTGTAATTATTACTATGGAAAGTTTTTATTGCATTTGGAAAGTTGCAGTAAAGATTTTCATTTATAATTTTTTGATATATTAGGGTATTAGATACTCGAAAAGTTTAAGATTTGCAGGGTGTCTGTTTTTTTAGCTTCTTTCTTCCTTATTCAATCAATCATTAATACCATTTCATGTTCTTTGGGTTTGACACTACATGACAGCATTTCGCTGTCTCCTCATGCGCGTAGAGCTGTCAAATATGATACTTTCTTATTTCACGAACGGCCTGGCGAGACCGCTGAAACTTACATGTTTTGCCGGTACGCAGCAAGAAAGTAACGCAACACGCGAAAGTAATTTTCCGCGAAAATCCATGCATGTCTATAAAACAAGTCAAGTACCACGCACCTGAAACCCCCTAGATCCGCAAATGGCATTGCAGCAAAACGCAGCGTTCCTGACTTTAACAAAATCAATAGCCTGAAAAGGTAACCCAATGATAGTGTTATTGTCAGCGGTCTCGCTTGAGCGTCCGAAGTGGAGGACGTCAGATTGAAGCGAAAATGAATAAATCAAGCGATATAATATATATATAGAGAGAGATCAGGCACTGTCGTCTTTGGATGTGGTTTTTGAACTTCTTGCTTGCAAGCCATTGTGCCATAGATATCATTAGGATGCAGCTAATCCATCACATAGCTCTTTGTTGAGCGAATCGAGCAGAACTGATACTGATATTGTTACTGACTATCTATCGATCTCGTTTTCAGTGAAATGCCACTCCATTTTTTCGCTTGCTTTTTTTTCTGTACTACTTTTACTTCTCATTCAGTTTACATGCCTCCTCTTTACATCGCTAGGCCAGGGCCGGCCAACCCGTGACCCGCGAGAAGGTTTTGAGTGGCCCGCAAGGCAATTCTTGAAATTACTTATAATATCAAAAAATAAATTAGCCAGGTAATTTATTGTGAACTTGCAAGAGCAGCCGAAAATATGATTAGCCTGACCACGGACATTGGGACATTCATGACTAAAATATCAGTTCCAACGTATTGGCGTAGCCAGGGGCATCAACATTTTCGTAGATCTCCGTATATGACCATAAAGGGGAATATTTACGATTTATAAAATTAATTTGACTTACCGGTAATATTTTCCAGCACTGCGTGCGATTTATTGCTTTAAGTAGTGTTACCTTCTCACGGAAATCAAAAATACGCCTAATTTACGGAATTAAGTGTAACTATATCGGCAATTATGCGAGAATGTATGGTCCGACATGCGACTTGGCGTCTGCACGCGCGGAAAGATCTTCAGCGATGAAATCATTGCACAAAGTGATAGACGCAACTTTCACTGAAATCTTCGATATTGATATGTCCAACCGCCGATTAATCATGTCCTGGTAAAATGAACCCAGCAAAATATATGCAACTAACATTCTTTTATTGACCATTGAAAAAATTCGCGCTTCGCGCGGCTCGGACATGTGTAGAGAGTTTTTGTGACATAAGTGTTATCGATTTTGTTGTTTTTATTTTTGTCCATTTTACCATTACCTATTCCGGCCCGCTATTATCGGATGACTAAAAGGACATCAACGTACAAGTGGCGCGCACAATGCTTCGTAAATCTTATGTGGCCCTTAAGCCAAAAAGGTTGTCCACCCTGGCCTAGGCCATGGTGGTTGTCTGACTCCAAAGACTACTCAATGTGGTTTCGACATCTTCCTATCTTTTCATTGTATCGCAATTTTGTGGTGTATTGAACTGATAAGAATTGCTAACAAAGAGAACCACACCATAAATAGTTTTATAGCATGTTTTTTTTTAATTACTCCTTCAAATTTTGCGCAATACTTGATAAAAGTTTCAATAATTTTATTTTTCTGCAGGCGTAGATTACTGGAAATTGATAAAGGTTATAAACGACCATACTCGACAAGAAACGGCAAATGGAATTCGCGAAGATTTCAAGAATGAATTTCCTCACGAACCTGACTTCGAAGTTTTCTCGCAGATGCAAAAGTTTAATGCTGATGAATACTACAAAGGCCGTCTTCGCGAACAAAAATCTTCAAATGATAAACCTGTTCTTGAATCTAGAAGGGAAGCTTTTAAAAGTCAGTTGATAGAGGAAGTCGGGTTTTACAGTAAATCCGAAAATGACGGTAAACCGATAACAATGGAAGAGATAATGGAATGGCTGTCAAAGTCCGAGAAATTACCTCATGACAATAAAGTTGGTTACACCTCAATTGTCGCCTCTGCAGGATCGGGCAAAACTACTCTTGTGCGTAGAATTGCACGGAAAGCGCTCGAAATTCCCTCCGCGAAGGAAAAGGACGAAGCGGTTCCGTTCAGGATATCCAATATATTTCATAGAGTTGCCCGAAGGGCTCTCGGAATCTTTTCCGAACCGAAGCGAAAAATGATACATTACGTCGAATTGAAGAACATGAAAGAAGAGAACTCCATAAAAGCATCTAAATTTCTATTCGGCGGTCTGTTTGCAACTGAGTATGAAGAGGATGAATCTTTCAAATGGCTGCTGGAGAATCAATCCAAAGCAATTATAATTTTTGACGGGCTTGATCAAGTAAAGTGGGACTTTGAGGAGTCTACCATACGAAATATGAGGTCGTTTGAAAAAGCAAGTATGTCGACCATCATGTACAACATCCTATCACGCAGAATCCTTCGCCATGTCAAAATCATCGTGGCGTCACGTGAATTCAAAGTCTCCGAGTTACCGGCGGAGGCACGTCCGCAAGATATTATCACACTTACCGGTCTCACATTGCAAGACGCTTATAAACTGTTTACTTTTCTGCTCTGTGAGAACGGGCAGCGTCTCTGGGAAAAGATTGAAATCATGTCACCGCGATTAATACAACTTGTATCGGTTCCGGTTTTCCTGATTTTGGTAGCAGTGGTGATGGGAATTGATCCAGATAGACCTCCTCCGTCTACCGTGACAGAACTGTACAGCAGGATCCTGTTAGTCTTACAGAGTGTGGAAAATATGCGAAACCGTAAGCAAATCCTCTCGATTATCAACAAATTGAAGGAAATGGCTTTTGAAGGCATGAAAGAGGGACGAGTCGTATTCTACAAAGCAGATTTGGATCAGTTTGGAGTTTCCGCGGACGAAGTACAGGATTTGATGACGAAAGTGCCTGGCAACAACATCCTCAGCCGTCACTTGATGGAAGGCGACTTCACATTCTTCTTCTGTCATCAAAGCATGCAGGAATTTCTGGCAGCTAGTTTTATCTCGGAAATGGAGCTCGAAATGTTCATTCGCTTTGATGGCCAACATCTACATGAGAAACGATGGTCCGTGGTTCGAAGATTCGTTACAGGCATCGTTTACATGAAATCTAATAACGATCTTCACAGCGGTGAGTAATCATGGTTTTCCGGGGCTATTCTGCCACAGCACCGACTGATTATTATGGGTCGCTTATGGTTTATCATGACTTTGATGGTATTGTCAGAATCGAAGGGGTGAAATAGTCGAAAGATCTTAAATTCATGCAAAGCTGGTAAATAAGTCTTTACATTCAGTTGGCTAAATAAAACTTATATATCTAAAATCTGCATAAGTTCGCAGATTATTTATCGTGAGCGCTACCAGGGCTCATAGATGATCACTATGTGACCTTGTTTGTTTGTTTGTTTCGGGTATTTATGGTGTCTGTCGGCTAAAGGTGTCATTTACACCAGGCCGATTTTTTGCATTTTTGATTTCGCATCCGCCGACTTGTAGCACTGCCCACTTCTAAGCTTTTTGAAAAATATAGCTTCCGGAGGGTGAGCCTAAATAAACCTCCAACACTTAGGTATGAATTCTGGAGCCGATCTTAGTCGAACATGCGATATTGATGCGCATGAAATGATCTTGTTATTGTGAACTAGACATTAAAGTTCAATGACTCCATTTGAACCCTGTCTCATCATAGTCGCGTGAATTATTCAATTGTTACGTAAACGATTAGGCAAACATTACGAATACCGGTACAACGACAACGACAATGACATTGTGTATTGCTTGACAGTCTCGGATCAAAAACAGAAGCAACAAGCTTTATATCAATCGATCCGTTCACAACTTCACGATAAGACTGGAGACGGAGACAGATACGTTCGCATGGAACTCTATACAGCAATCTACGAATCGGGCGACGACAATCTTATGAAAGATCTTTCCGTCATCGACGCATCTTATATCTCGTTGAATCGCGATGAAGCTCATATCGTTGGATCGCTCGCAGCAAGGAATCAAAGCCTTCGTTCTTTGAATTTAAGTTTCTGCAGTATCGACGACGAGCTTTTGAGCATCATTGCAAGGTGTCTGGAAAATCGAATACGAGTGAGTCATACTTTTTCAAATGATTCATTTCGTAGGAAAACTATATGATGTGTTATTCTGGAATTTATCTCATTTTGAAGCCTCCCCTCTTCAGATATGATATGGTGCAATATTCACATCTTTCCTTAGCAATCCATTCGGGGTCATAATTTCGCGTTGGTTAGGCCTATTGCGGGAACCATAGCAATTTTCAAAATCGTATTCGATGGGAACGATATAGTAGCAACCTGCTCAGTGAACTATGAATATACTTGATATATGAGTATATCAGGAGTATTTTCATCGATATCACTAACCCGACAGCGATGGCTTAATGTATTACTTCGAAGATTAGCTATTCCAAATAGTCGTTTGCCATAGACATCAGCTGTTATCCCAAAAAGACTAATTCAGATTCAATCAACAAACGCCTGTATGACGACTGACCTAATTTAATTGCCGGGCGATGAAAACTGGCTAATTGTGCGCAATATATGACGCTGGTGGACGTCACATTGGATTGATTAAATCTTCAGAGTAGATATTATGCAAATGTTCATTTTTTGGGAAATTCAATATCAAAGTTTATTAGCCAATATTAAAAGTTTTTTATTAGACGATCATAATTAACCTGGATGAGCTGGCTTCCGTAACCTTCGCCATAAGTCTACATAAACTTTGATTAATAAACTTGGGTGAATGCTGATTACAACTTCCATCTTCGGCATTGCTTTCCGATTATTGTATTGTTCAGTTTCAACCTTGTTTGTTAGCATTCTTACATGGTCAGTGAGTTTTGTTGTGAATAAACAGTCATATACTCAGTAATTGATATGAAAATATTATTATGCTATTTACACATTCACTTAGCAGCAATGTTCCCTCTAATTTTTTTTAACTAGTCGGTGCACACTCGCCATCTCACTGCGCGGTCGTTGGACAGCAGTGCGTAACGACTGAAAAAAGGTCATAACTTCGGATTTTTTGTGGGTAGCTTAGATTTTCTGTGCTCAGCGGACGGGTCAGCACTGCGCAATTGCGCACGTGCGCAGCTTAAAGGAAATATTGCTTAGCATCTCGAGTAAAGACATCCTTTACTGCCCGAAATTTAGAACCAGAATTTACGCCGCAGAATAAGTTGTGGCCCGGCTTACCACAATAATTTTCGTCTTCTGATTTGGTCTCTTACAGAAACAATATATGAGAGCCAAGCATTCACCGACAAATAGTTGCGAGAAAATCTGTCCAGTTCCACATTTAATATGCGGCCATATGAATTTGTCAGCAGAGTATAATTTGTTTTGAAAATAGTGTTGTTTCATTAACTCGCACTTGTAAAAAAATCGCTATGTGATCTGGAATCAGTGTTGATGTGTGCCTTATACCAAGCACATCGGAATCGCAACTGTCACGGCCAAAGATGGTACCAAATTCCGTCGATTACAGGTAGTTCACCAGTAGGAGAACATCTCATAACCTGATAACCGGAGTGCCTTCGAAATCTGAAGAAACTAGTAACGACGCAAGCAGCAGTGAATTTGCGATCCAAGTCGTTGGCCCACTTGGCATAACAATTGTAACAGCGAATTTAGGCGGTCTATTTGTGTCGATTGAAAGTAAAGGAACGGCTAGGCAGTGGTTTTCAAACGGTGTTCTGCGCCAAATTAGTGTGCCATTCACGTCCCGCAAGGGTGCCGCGAGACAATTCTTCACATTTTAGAATTCTATGCAGTATAATTCTAGTGCAGTGGTTCTCAACCGGGGGTCCGCGGACCCCTAGGGGTCCGCGAAGCAATTTCAGGGGGTCCGCGAGACCTCTAAATTTTTAAAATGGTTGATAACCTGATTTTTATTTTATTTTTCAATTTGAGAAAGCATGAGGCAGTTTCGCACCACAACTGCTAAAACCTCATGACTCATATCATCGTATTAATCGTCTGACATGGACTATGGTAGTGTGGAAACTCATTTTCATTGCCAATTTTCCAATAACCTGCTCATACAAACATATTGCTCTTTAGAGACGTTTTGTACGGGTTTGTGGAAAAAATAAAAATATGGAGATAGTAGCGTCAATCAGGGTGACTTCGTAATGTCTACGAATCCTTCTCGATTTGAAGTTGTCAGTCTCATCAAGTTAGTGAACAGTCGTTTGAAATAAAAAAAATGGAGGTACAGAGCTTTAATATAAAATTGAATAGTATATTCATACTGAAATGAACCCGAATATTTTCGGCTGACACTCGTCAATAATCGGACAATGATATACCTGCTCTTAAAGCTCGGCTATCACATGTGGCGCATTCTTATTGCGGATGCCCTATCGACAAGGCTGATTTTTTGATGTACAAGGAGTGTTTCGTTGCTATCAAAGCATTACGCTCCAACCCTGAAATTCATATCACGAGTTATATTGGTATGCAGCCTTGTCTTGTTAATGTTCAATTGTTCATGGTCGAAAATGTTTGCTCGTAAATATATATTTAACCCGAACAGAACAAGTCGTTTCATGACAGTCTCTGGTTGGAAAACTTGGATCCATGCTCTGGAGCATAATATTTGTCTATACTTTTAGATTAGGATTTCACTTTGACGGTAGAATCTCTCTGCGGGTCGATCAAAATGCCGTCACGGGCCGATTCCGGCCCGCGGTCCGTATGTTGCCCGTCCCTGCGCTAGATGCTGGACGTGATATGTTCATTAAATATGTGTTTCTTCATTTTGGTGCCATAAATGTTGCGATCACACCAAAAGTATCGTCGGAAGCGTTATACGTAAATATTGCATTAGATTCCATCTATCTTTGCGGAAATGGTTTTCGGCACTCCTCGTTCATATCAAAACGAAGACGCGGATTTTCAAGACACGACCACGTACTTCAAGAAGTACAGCAGCAAAATTAGCTTTGAAATAATAAAAGTCCACTAATTTCTACGTAAATAGTATGATGTTATCTTCAAGAAAAATCACTATTTTGCTGTTTATCACAAGCCTACAGTTCATATTTGCACAAGACAGATGAAGGTTGCACCATAATAGAGCTAAAATTGAGCTAAAACTTTAGGGGGTCCGCGCGCGTCCGTGACGGTCAAAAGGGGTCCGCGAAGCCAAAAAGGTTGAGAACCACTGTTCTAGTGTATAGCAAACAATCAATATACCGTAATCTAAATGGGGCTCGAAATCAAAATTTCTGTCATACATACAGGCAATCAATATCCCCCGCTAATACGCTTTTCCCGACATATTGCTTTGAAGGCTGCTATTTAGGTTGATTCATCTGAGAGGATAGCAGTCATGGCGTGGCCTGTGTGAATGTGTGATGATGCAATTTTCAAATCATCATTGTTGTCCTAATCACAAGAGTGAAATGAACTCATTTGGAGGTGATGTTCACGTTGACCAATCCGAATTACAAACTAGCCATCCAAGATGTGATTGTTAGATTGTGTGCCTGCACTGACGTCAAAATGTAGGCTTGTAGAGCAGGCGACAAATTTGAGAATTGACAAGTAAAGTTGATGAAACTATATCAGTTACAGATTTTCCGGCCACAGAGATTATTATCCCGGATTGTTGTAAGCTTGGAAATACATACTTGAACTGTGGGTGGCTGCCAGTAAAACTATCCTCACGTGTAATGCATGATTTGCGTGGAAATGCGTTTGTCATCCCTGGTTGATTACATTAAAAACGCGGAAGTGCGTGTTGTTTGTCCAACAAATTATATGAAATATAGTATCTTAAGAGCAGTCAGAAATTTCTTTAATGTCGTAAATCATTTGTGAATCAAAATGACCCCCTTTACATTCGTCTGGATCTGCTGCGACAAATGAACTGCCGTGCAAGTGACATGCACGTTTACAAATTCAACTTATGAACAGTACCATAGCGATATCCACGTTCGTGATTGCTAAAAGTACCTTTCTACTACCGCCGCTAAATTGTAGGCGTATAGCGCAACGTTACGTCACCGTCGAATACTTTTAGTATTGAGAAGTCGATCAATATCTAGATTTTCGATATCAGTGTGACAATTTAATTCGATTGACATCAGTTATCGATTCAGAGCTATTCAAAATCAATTATTGCGCTAATATAAAGGATGCTTGGCCCGTCCTGTGCCTTACCTCTCATTTCCCACTTTATTGTCGAACAATAAATGTTCATATTGTGTGATTTTGAGAGTAAAAATGTTCAAAATCTGGTCATTCATGAGCATCGACAGAAGATACCAATATAATCATTTTTGAAGTTTAAAAAAATTCACTTTCAAAACCGACCACTAGAACTATAACTAAAACTAGGGTTGCATTTAAAACAAAAATCAATTTAAAACAAACATGATATAAACAAAGCCCATGTTTAAAGCATGCTTTTTATTTTCATTCAAGTCACGACTTCACGAATATTCAATTGTGACGTCATAACAGATTGACATCGACAATTGAAAATATAAAATGAATATAGTTTCTTTGACGAAATATATGTAATATTACTGTTGAACCGCCTATTCCTTGAGTTCCAACCATCCAATATCGATATACGTCGGCTATATTGGGTCGTAATTGTTCTTCGGCTCATACAATGTTTTTTGGAAAGTATTTACGCACCTATGGCATAAATTTACATAATTTTATTTCTAACAACACTGTTTGAAACATGCTTTAGACATGTTTTTTTAAAACACTGTTTGTTTTAAATGCAACACTAACGAGAACTAACGACCTTTAAAAATCCGCAACTAGCTACAACACAACTAACCGGACGCAGAATGTTTGTAATGTAATAAATGTGTGCTGATTGTGTAATGTGGTTGGTTTGTTGCAGTGACTGACTGAAAATTAGTGGTTCCCCAAAGCTTGTAGATTATCTTAGAGCAGACCTTGCGATTTGGCGGGCCGCGGGGGAAATATACGGACGGCGAAAAGTTACTTTGAAATTGTAATTCAACATTTCAATGCGTACTGAAACTATGGGCTGTATATAAATTGCGTTTACTTTGAAGGCTGTTTAGTGTTCATCTGTTCATCGTGGTTTGCCTACGTTATTTGTATGCCATGTCTATAATCAAAATAAAGTCGATATAACATGGATCATGGGATAATTTGAGTCGGGATTATCGCAGGGCTGTGAAGTCGGAGTCGGAATTTGGCTAATTTTCTCTGGATGGAGTCGGAGTCGTGAAAACTGTAGTGACTATACGCTGTGAGGAATAAGATGGATTTAACTATAAACGGTGACGTTGGAACTTGGTTCAACAATATTCAAACCCATTTCAGGTTTATGTGGGTGCCAGGGACCGTTTGACCCAAAACTGACATAGCGCTGCGGAAACAGATATCAGAACTATATTTTTGTCACTTTTTATTCTCCGTGTGACCTGAATATAAAAGTTTTGCATTGCCTTTTCACCTCTATGAAGAACTACTTAGCAATACATTTTACATAAACCTGTGAACTCTGCGCACATTTTGCCACTCTATAGAGTGGGTATAATTTGGCATATGAATATTACTCAACATTTGTTTTCTTTGACACCACTGGTTTAGATCATCACAGTTATGTGTGGATATTTTCTGAACGCATCGTTGCATCAAAATAACATTGCTTTTGTTGAAAAAAGTGCGCACGGATGATTATCTGAAATTTTCAAGTTATTTCGAATATGGGACATGACCCCGAACAGTAGAACGTGTATTTCCGCGATTGTGGATTGAGGTATACATTCGTATTGCCATACGTCCGGAGTTTCCCCGACATGTTCGGGTTGAAGTTGCGTCCGGAAGGAAATTCTAATATATGGCTCTAAGTCCGCAATTTTAAAGGCTTGAAGTATGCTAAAAATGTTTTCCGTATAAATATAATCAATAATAGCAGATTTATGCTACGGAAATTTTTTCTTTAGTACACTGTGTATTAATTTAAATATAGGGCTACCTCCAGAGTTGGATCAATTACATTAATTCAATTCAATTACAATTACTTTATTGCATGTTCTAATTACATTATGATTAAAATTACTCTATGCTAAATATATCAAATCAGGGTTGTAACCTAGTCACGCTCCGAGTAGCAAGTTAATCTCATTTTCATAGTTTTGACTCGAGTCAAGTCGAGTCATTTTCAACTCAACACCGAGTCCAAGTCAGAGATCAGAGGGTGGAGTCCGTGTCATGGCATTATGACTCGAGTCCAAGTCATTGTGTTGACGGCTCAGCTTCCAGTTAAAGTCTTGGTAACCCACATATTATAACCCAGTTTGTTGATATTGAATGGTTCACAGGTTAATACATTAATTTTCCTCACTTGTAGCAGTTTCTGGTTGCATTTTTAGGTACCAGTACCCATAGACGAAATCCCAATAGTGTGGTCACTTTACTATTCTTTGAAATTTCAATGAAATGTCGATCTTGCCCGTCTGAGTCTCAAGTCATATGACTTGATTCAAGTCATGCGTAATGACTCAAGTCCTATCCGAGTCAAGTCAATACACAGATTGACTCGAAAATACAATTACTGGTAAAAGCCTGACTGATTTGGTAGAGAGGTGCTTTTTGACAACTGTAGCGACGTATTCAGCCACAATCTCAAGCTATTCATGTTTCATTCATGATTCATACTACGTAGAATACCCTTTAATTAGAAAAAAACAAACTTGAACCCAGGGCTGTGGAGTCGGTAAATTTTACCACCGACTCCGGCTCCGACTCCGACTCCACACATTTTCAATATACCGACTCCGACTCCGACTCCGACTCCTGAGTCTTCAAACGTACCGACTCCGACTCCGACTCCGACTCCTGGGTCTTTAAACGTACCGACTCCGACTCCCGACTCCGACTCCGACTCCAGCATTATTACCAATTTACCTCGAAAATTATATGCCACATTGTCGGTTGAATGACTATCATACAACCATTAAACATATGCAAACATATGATCAACTGTGGCATGCTGAATTGTTTCATTGTGGCACAGCTCGAATTATCCACTATGCAATTAACATGAAATAAAGATTTGCTAAATATCCTTCCTTATTCAAGTTTTTATAACATGGACTCTCTAATATCCTGAAATGTATGAATCATTCAAATATGGCAGATATCCAATCCTGTATAATAATAATGTAGATAAAAAATCCAAGTGTAGCTCCTGTGTATGACTCAGCAACTAATAAAGAAATTGAACTTACTAATTTTGTCATTACACACTATCCTGATTACAAGCACAAACACTCTTACTACTAGTAATAGACATTGGTCATAAGTGGAATTTAGTTAAGTAGTTAAAGACCTTGGCTATGTCTAGTCTACATGTACTTAATCAAGTATTCAAGGATTGGGACTTGCAGTCTTTTTTAATCATTTGTTCGACCCAAACAGCTAAGCTACACTACAAATATTTTTAATTTTGTCAAATGGGAAGCATCGTTTGGTCATATTTACATATTGTTACAATTTTACAAAACCAGCCGATGCATTTTCTCTGTCACAGTATCATGGTATAATTCCAAAAATTGCATCAATTTTGACTGTATCGCGAAAACGCATCTTACAATTTTCTTCCCCTCTGCAACTGAGTTGTAATTTGCAAGTAATGTCTTTTATCTTTATCAGGGGTGGGCAACTTTTTCGGCGAAAGGGACACCTGAGATTTACGAACCATTGCGCGGGCAACGGGAATGTTGATAACCTTTTTTTAGTCGTCGATAGGAGCGAACCGAATTATGAAACATTGCAAACAAGACTTATATTATTACGCTCTAAAATTGATAACATTATGTCATCCAACTGTGCAGTGCACAATCAGGCCCTGGTCGCGCGAAGCGCGAATTTTTTTTGCAAGATAACGACTGAATTAGGCTATAGCTATATCAATAAATATGTCGCTAACATACATTGGGGGTCGCATCTGTATACCACTGGGCTCATTTGGCAAGGACAGGATTATTCGACGTTTAGACATAGCAAAATCGACGGTATCAGTGAACAATGAACATGCCTCTATCATTTAGTGCAAATGTTTTGTCGACGATCTCGCTGCGAGTGCACAAGCGAAGCCGTATCTCCTAGTTGCGAATATAGTTAGACTCAATTCCGTGAAGAATATGTACTTATAATTTTCAGAAGGGGGCTCAAGTACTGAATGCAAGAAATCTAGTGACAATGAATCATGCGAAGTACCGAGAAAAATTTCAAGTCAAATAAATTTGCTATGAAATATTCTACTTCATGGTCATGGTCATATACGAAGATCTGGGATAAATGTGGCTGACCCCTGGATACGTCAATGCCTCAGAACTGTTGTTTTAGTCATAATCAAATTTCTCGGTCATGCTAATCAAATTTTGGTTGGCCTTGCAATTGTACCTGATGTCATAAATAATTTCGAGAATTACCTCGCAGGCCACACCTAACCTTCTCGTGTGCCAAATTTGGCCTGCGTGCCACGGGCTGGCCGCAGCTGATCTGTATGGTTAATAATAACAGTGATTGGTAGTACATAAAAATTATATTGAAAATTCTTCGAAAGCAAATGTTTACATGATAGAGAAGTTGGAGTCGGAGTCGGAGTCGAAATCATAGTCATTCTAACAAACTCCGACTCCGACTCCAGTCAGTATTTCCCACCGACTCCGACTCCGACTCCGACTCCAGCTATTAAAGTTTTCACGACTCCGACTCCGACTCCGACTCCATCAAGCGAAAATTACCCCGACTCCGACTCCGACTCCACCGACTCCGACTCCGACTCCACAGCCCTGCTTGAACCTATTCGAACCATTCCTAATCATGAGCTCTGAAAAATACAAAAAAATAGATTTTTTTATAAGCGACTACTATCGATCAAAAGTTCTAGCGACTGGCAACGACTAATAGCGAATAGGATACAAGACAGTCAATGAATTTTACTCAAACGAATACTCAGAGCTGAGTAAGGTGAATGAAATGTAATTGGTAAGGCAATAAGGATGATACCGATAAGGTGTGTGAGATTAAAATAAATGCAAAAGTAAAGAAGCTTCTCATAAGTACCAAATACAAAATTTTGGTTCGCAGTTACATTTTCACTTGCTCAAAACTGTTCGACTGCATTTAATGAACATTAGGATGCGGAGAGGTTCTGGCCCCAGTAAATTAAGCTAAGATAGGAGGTAAGACTGGGATAACATCTCTACGAATGTGTGATCTAGCGTGACGAAGTCTTGGTTGAAAACTTGAATTTCTTTTTGCAATTGCTGCAGGAAGCCTCAGTACTGGAAAGAGAATAAAATAAAACACTGACCTTGGTGTAGGAAATGGTTCAGCACAGGTTACAGAAGAGTTTATTTGCTTTTCGTCCATTTATGAAATAGTCAGATTTTGTTCAATAGCCTATATTGTAATTCACCAAGTTTTTTGTCGGAGCTGAAGTTGGCCTATGGGAAACAGTTTAGTATGGCTGAATTAGTTAACGAGGTACGCATAGAACACCCATGTTAATGGGCTAATTATTTTGTTGGGATTGTCAGGTTTCAATAAAAATGCAATTGAAATTGTAATTTGTAAAATTTTTATCAAATTACAATTACAATTACACAGAATAGAAATGCTTCAATGACAATTAAAATAACATGAAAAAATTAAATTAATTACATGAAGCTCAATTACAATTACAGTTGATCCTACTGTGGCCGCCTCACTCGCAAAAATGAAATCGAAAGTGAATAAAATTAGCCATCATTCACTTAAATCAAAGTGTACTCTTAATTATAAAGTATTGTGTATTGTGTATTCCTAGAATTTATTGAAGCCGCTTGAATGAATTAGTAAAAGACCCTGGCTCTAAACCTAGGGTCGTTTGCCTTTGTTATGGGGATCGCAATGATGTTGAACATACTCAGCTTCCAAAATATGCCCTGAATAAGTCAGTGCAAAGCTCTGTTAGTTTGACATGATATTGGCAGACATTGTATTCATATTTCATTCATCATTCCAGGTGAAGGAAGTGAATTTATTCGTGAACAAAATCTCAGCAACAGCACTACGTTCACTTCTCGGGCATCGTCGGATTGAATCGCTATCTGGAAAATTGGATTGGGAAGTGAGATCGATTCTATGATTTAGTTGTGTACTAACAAGCCACTATAATTAATGTGAGTAGCCTATGCGGAGATTTGTGACGTGACAATCGCGCGTGATTGGTGACGCCATAGTCTTGATAGAAAGCATTCTGCATTAGGGCTGTTCAAAAAAACCTTCCGATTTCTTCGGCTATGTTATAAAATTGTTAGGTTGGCAAAAACAACGCTGCACGCCAACTTTGGCTCAATTGCAACCAGTAAAAGCGATTTTCTTGCAGTAGAAAATTTTGGATTAATCATTAAAAAATAAAATTTTGAAATTTTTCTGTCAACAACGTAAAATTGTATTGCTGTCAGTAGAGATGATGCACACCAATTGTGGTTCAATTCCAACCACTACGAACGAAGGTATAGCGGTAGAAAAATTTTGGATTCGAATAAAATAATTTTACGGTAGGCAACTCTTTAATTAATTATTCAAATAGCTGATTCGTGGTACAGAACTTGAATATAGCTTTCAATACAAAATCCATTGTAGTAGAATATTTATTAAACTTGAAGACATTTTTGTTGCCTCTTTCAAGAGTTAGCGGCAAACTGAAGGGAGTTGAACGGATTTGGTTTAGCTTCTAAATCCATTTAAATCCCTTTAGTGTGCCGAACAGTATTTGAGTTTAAATATTTTATTACAATGGATGTTGTATTGAAAGCAATATTTATTTCCTATAAAATCATGGAATGGAAATTTCACTACGGCAATAACTTTGCTCCTAGCGGTTGGAATTGAGCCAAATTTGTTATACATCATCTCTACTGATTGCTCAACAATTTTATGGGATTGAAAAAGAAATACTTTTGAATTTTTTCTTAATTATAAATTCAAAACTTTCTACACATAGAATCTTGCTTCTATTCGTTGGATTTGAAGCCAAATTTGGTTTACAGCGTTGTTTCAACCAACCTAACAATTTTATCACATAGCCTGTGAATTCTGAAAAAAAATTAACAGTTCTACTCTGTTTTCATTCCGAAGCCGTAGCGTATTTACCCACTGATATGATGTTTTAATATCCGCACTGTGTCATTAATATCGAGCTATGTAATCGAATTTGGTGAAATAGGGGATTATGCAGCTTAGTGGCAGCAATAAGAGCGCAGAGCTAACGCCACGACCTCGTGAACAATAATCCGCTTTTTACTGAATTGGGAATCAATGAAATGAATGCAATGTGAAAAATTTGATATTGGTGTGATCGATACCAGCCGGTCTGGCGATGATCGAATTGTTCATCAATATTTTGAAAAATTATGTCACATTTACGTAACCAAACAGCGCGTGCCCCTACACAATGCATTGCGTAAATAAAAAGTAACATCATCAGCATCGTCATAGATACCCGTCAGCCTGGCGGTCATCAAGTTGTGCATCAATATTTTGACAAATTATGTGCCATTCACGTAATTAAACGCCGCGTGCCGCTAAAAAATGCACTGCGTGAGTAACAAGTAACATTGCTAGCATCGTCACAATTCTGGAGTGTGCATGTAGACATTGTCGGTACGCAACAGATAATTACCAGTCCTTATCAACAAAGTGTGCTTCGAAAAAGTTTTTACTGAACATAACAGCGTTTTGGACTGCAGCATTTTGTCTTCCTTTAATATAGGAGTCAATATGATGTCCATGAAGTAATTCTGAGTTACATGCTCACACTAGGAAACTGTCCAATTTCGCGCTCGGATCAAAAGACAAAATTCACTCGTGAATTCGTGTTAATACAGGAATATGGTTTTGGTTGCTAACGATTTGCTTTACAGATTAACTAGATTGACCAAAATGTATTTGTCTCGATTCGTAGGGTTTTTTCTCCTGATGTGGCCAATATAATTCATGCCTCATATAAACGAGTGTTTGCGGAGATATCGAGTCGCAAATGTTCCAAAATGGTGCCACTGACAAAATCGCCGGTAAAATCAGTGACCCGTGCCGATGTCGTGTAACATATGATGATCTGTGATGCTTCGGTCGTCACTGTATCTGTGATATGACGTCACGATATTTGGTAGATGATCGATAAAATGCACGTTTCGCGTTTCAAATCTGAACAATATGTAGATTGTCAAGCTGACTGTAGGAGATGGAGGGGTTGAATTGAAGAACGAAGAAGATGTCATCAAGATACGTGGTCACTGTATTGTAGGTCAATTTGACTTCAAGGTTGGATATCAAGTTGATTCAATTTCGATAACGAGTCCATACTAATGATGTCATCAAGATAAGTGGACGTTGCATAATTACTGGCGCGGTTACAATTGAAGGGCACTTCAACGTAAAGGTTTGATATCAAGATGATTCAACTTTGATAACGAGTCCATACATCTGAATGGATTGAACTATTGCTCATTTCACTGACTTCACTATGCGCGCAATTGTAGACAACGCTAGGCACGTCAAGCGATCAGCTCGCAGTGTAGTATCGCCAAGCTGTAGCTCATGACGTAATTAGGAGTGTTTTGAAGTTGTGATAATTTTGTAGGGAATAGCTAGCTTACAGCATGTGATAATTTCATAAGTCATTTTTTTGCATGCTGAATTTGAAGATTTTTTGTTGTCACTGTACTTTAATTTTCAATTCCCTTCGGGATTCTATGTCATTTTAAATCGAGGGATGTGGTTTCTGCCATTTGTTGTTTTGTACAAGCAAGACAACTTTTTAAAATATTTTGAAGTTTGGCACTGAATAATTGAAGAGCTTCTTCCTGAATCATTGTGTGTGGGAGTGGGGGGGGGGGTTATTAAACGTATATTCTGGACAAGGTTCTGCTTCGATATATTGAAACAACGTTGTAAGGGATGTGATTTGGAATCGAATTGCTTGGTTTTATTAAATCAAATAGCCTTGAATCTAACGTTATTCAACTTTGGTCAATTCAAATACCCAATACAATGACACGGTGATTAAGAGTTGAAGCTAATTTAAATATTCTGGTAATTCAAACCCAGAATTTGTCAATGACCAATTACTTCTACTTTTCCGAAGTACTCAAGTACTCCCGTCCTTGTAGCACTTAAACAAGTAAATCATATTTCCGACACTCTACTTGTACTTGTACTCTGTCATATTTTGAGATCTACCAACTTACTTTTCGATATTTACAAATTATCAAGTAGAAGTATTATGTACTTCCACAGAGAGGAAGATAGAGACCAAGACGACGAAATTCAGGTGCAGAGTCCAAAATTTATTCATGCTTGGCGCAAAATAGATGTGGACGGACTAATATATTTCCTAAAAAGTTTCGATCAATATAATGCATGTAGCGGTTACGCGGTTCACGTGCGCTATTTCAGGTGACTCGTTTGAAAAGATATGTTCTCAGAACGCGACGATTTAGCCTAGCCCGCAGTATGCAGCAGTAGTCACTATTGTAAAGCGAACCTCGAATGATCGTACGATACGCAAGTCGAAAGCGATCTAACTGGCTTGGTTGCTTGATTGCTTTTTCATTGGGTCAATTTCCTAGTGTGCATTATCTATATTGTACATTCTGTTGCGCTTTCTCATTGAGTTTGTGTTTGAGTGCTCTGTACGACGGTTATTTTTCTTGGGCGGCGCGCCAAATTGACAATTTTCGAAGGCATCCTATTCTTACCCTTACGGTGTGAGGTGTCTTGACTTTGATTTATCTGTTTGCAAGTCATTGATATTTCTTTTGAATTTTGTTAATAAAATTCTTCAGTCACACATATATCTTAGGGCATCTTGTTGGGGGATTGTGACCTAACTCGCAACACTTTATTTTCGCAGGAATCCACTCTATCATTCAAAATGGTTCTTTCCCTCGCGACAGTGGAATTTTTGATCACTCTCTTCAATGCAGAATTTGTCAAATTGATTGAAGAACTGGGTGTCACGCAGGCTGGTTTACGGGAGTTATCAGAGTTTAAAGTAAAAAAGGTCTGCTACAGATATATTTTTCTTATGCTATTTATTTAGTTTCATGTCTGGTGTGGATTTGAACTCTGAATCACGGGTGACCGATTTGACTATTCTATTTTATTCTACTATCAAATGTACTTCATCATCTTACAGTAGGTAATCCAGTAATCAATACCTGAATATCTAACAAAAACAAGTAGGCTAACCGAATGATTTCTTGAGCGCCCTTGAATTAATAATATTTATGGTTGGGTAGTTTGCAGGTGGCCAATTCGTTTAGGGTTCAAGGCATCATTTCATGGCTCGCAGTCACAATTTCAGTACAGTGGATATGATGGTCTTATTTTAATAAGAGCATATAATGCAAAAATCTTATAAGATATCGAATTCGATATTTTTAGTAACGAGAGAATGCGCAGTGCAGTAAGATGCAAGTTTCAATTTATAACTTGTGCTGTCAATTTCTACTTAACTTGCGTTCATAATATTGCGAGTCGGTCTGAGTATACGCAGAAGTGGTTAATGTTGTCAGCGTCGCAAACCAAGTCCAAGCAGAAGTAATGGTTTGAATTTATACACAATTCCAAGTAAAGTTAGCTCTTAAAAAACCTGTTCAAAGTAGAAAATGTACGGCCTGGAAGGTACTCAGTAAAAGTATTTTAGTCGATGTTTTGCAAATATTTTGCAGTTTATCAGTGGTGGCTACTTTTGAATTTCTGCTTTTAGAAATCTAATGCGTGAAAAGTATGTGCATTTGTGAAAGAGCTGTTCGAGTATAAATGGAAGTAGCTTAAAATCGAAACACATTGGGCTAGTAATGTAAGTAGGCATAACCTGTTTTGTACTCTGAAAAGTAGTCTTTTGATGGATGGGGTTAATACAGTTTTCATACTTTGAGTACTTACGCATGTGGTCGTCTTTCCGTTTCGACTTGAGCAATTTTTCGGCAAGTCTACTTACTGGTTACAATTTGCATTCTGAAAAGTATTAAGCAGTTCGTAAGTTTCCATTAAAATTATGAGTGAAATTGTCATAATAACCATGTACTCTGGAAATATGTAAGTGACTCGTTAATAGATGAGGATAGCAAACCAGTACTAGTACTTCTCCAAAACTTTGCCTACTTCCGCTACTTACTCAAGCGGCAATGTTTTTGACTACTTCCAATTCTACTTGACCAGTTCTGTTACATAGGGTTACCATACGTCCTCTCTTATGAGGACTTATCCTCCTTTATCGGGGTATTGGAAATGTCCTCTGAGGACGCCTAAATGTCCTCCTTTTTGAGATTTTGTCCTCTTTTTTCAGAATTTTGCTGAAACACAGGGCAAAATCCGACCGAGATACCATAAAATAACATTGAACTAACTGTCAGGCGGGTATTTCGTGAGCTGAGCGAAAGTTGACCTTTTTTTATAGTCAACCGACTACGAAGTAGAAAAAGTTTACCATTTTTACCCGATTCCAGAATATGTTAACCCTATTTTACGAGAATAATTGCTTGTTGTATTTTGTATTCTGATATGGAGAAAGTAGGTTGTGTTAAGTTTTCATAAATTTTGATTCTGGAAAATATAAAGTACTTCATGGATAACTTTTCATCTATTTTATAAGTGAAATTGTACGCTCAAGCATTGACGTTGTCAGAGGTGAAAATCAACAATGCATGCTACAAATAATAGTTTTGGAAAGCTGGCAGTTAACAATTCAAATAAGGTATGCTTCTCCGTGCCAAGCATATAGGTAAGTTCAGGTAAACATGAGTGACCATGACCACGTTACATAGCCAGAGTTCCTTACAACCTATATCCAGAGGTGATCAGTAACAAAGTACTTCTACTTGTCGTAGTAATTCAAGTAGATTATTCCTACCTAACTACTTGCTCAAGTGGTTATGATTTTAGAATACTTTCAATTCTATTTGTGGTTTTCATTTTTCAGTCAAAACTAGGCCTTGAGTACTCACTTTTTTACTACCTGCATATTGATTCTTATACCTCTACTTGAGTAAAAATTGAAGGCATTACTTCTGCTTGACCACCGACGATGACTACTTTGACCATCATCTTCTATATCATCCGTCTGTACAATGCATATCATATTCATAAGTAGATTTTAAAAAAAGCATGTTCTTTGATGAGACTAAAACCGATGTAGTATAAGCATTATGGAGAATCGAAGAATTCATACTAAGTACTATTGTACTGAAACTGGATGGATAATTATTCAAATGGGAATACATCATAACAATCAAGTAATCCTACCTAATGAAACCAATATTGTGTTCAGATAAGCAAGATCGTGCTCGATTGCACAGAAGAAGAAGAAAACATCTGGTCGATGGACTGGTCGATGATTGAGACTTGCTGGAAAAAGTATCAAGTACGATTCCTGATTCGATTCATAAATTATTTCCAAACGCATTTAAATTTACCTATGATTTTATGTGACTTCGGACCCAATGATCTCTTCCGTGGCTATATTCAAGTCTGAAAAAAAATTCATGCATTTTAGTTGGATCTCCTGGATATTGCCGTGAATGGCCAGATACCCGTCGACGATTACAAACTAATTTTGGAGCGCGGGAGAGCAATTTCCGTTCCCCTTCATATCCATGCAATGTTTTACGTTGAGAAAGCAGATGAATTCAGGAAGACGTTAGAAGATTGTCAGCGAAAGAAGGTAGTACTTATCATCCAGTATTAGTTGCATTGGATATATTGGACATTCTTCTCCCACCATCACACGTTTATCATTGAATTCTGCCGCACAGTTCGAGTCCCCTCCACATAAATTAAGTTATATTCCATGCCCGTGATATCCACCGCAGTTGCGGAGTTCGTGATTCCTGGTAATTTGTTCATCTATAGCAGGGGTGTCAAACTCAACTGGCGTCGCGGGTCAGAGTCAAACTTTCAGAGCACTCGCGGGCCGGACCAGTCAAATGATTCCAAAATATTTTCTTAAAATCCATGCCCTTGTTTTTCACTTGAATACTTGATTATAAAGCTTATACGCATTATAATAATCACGTTATATCACGGCCATCTTGTTCTTTTCCATCAATACCTTCATTATTCGCAAACAACCGAATTGGCGAAATTACGATGAATGGCCGGACCGACGATATACGTTGGCGAATTGCTATGCTTGCTTTGTTTTAGTCGGAATCTGACAATCCTGTGTAAGCGTTGTGAGGAATACAAGCGATTTGACCGTAAACGTAGACGTTGAAATTTGGTTTATTATTTTTACATCTTGATCCGGGTTTCTCTGGAAGCCAAGGAGATGTTGACTCATAAGCGCAAAATGAGTGCTCCCACAGATATTTAAATTATATTTTGGTGTCATAATTATATTATCCACTTCTGCAGATAACTGCTTTGTTGTCCATTTTTGCATGAAACTGTGAACTCACTGAGCACTTTTTCGCCTTCTCAGAATTGAGTGTCGATCAGGGTGACCACTGATGATATTTTGAGAATCTGAAAAGAGGATACCTTTAAAAAAAATCAGACTTGAAATACAGGAGTGAAATTTGAAAAAAATCGCAAATTTATTCCAAGTTTGTAGTTGGTTAAGTAAAAGAATGTCAACTTTCTGGCTCAACTCCTGAAAGACCTGCCGGAGCGTTACTTCAGTACTTAATTCAAATTTCTCAGTTGAATTTTCACACACATTTTACCAAAATTTTTAAAAAAGAGGATAAATTCTCAAAAAGAGGTCATTTGAGCTTGCTAAAACGTTGCACACCAAATTCGATTCAATTCCAACCAGTAGAAGCCAAGGTCACTCCAATTGAAATTTCGTTCATGTTTGAAATAATAATATTTACGGTGACCAATTTCATCACACCGACATGACCAAAAATCGTGTTTCGGGTATGCCTGAAGTGGCAGGGATGTCGTTTCCCTTGTTTTGATCTTGACAGGGTCCCAGGGTGGGTTTCGAATGAAGACATCGCCAGTGAACGAAAAAAAATATATGGTCTTTCAATATCACCAGGACCCCCTTGTCATAGAGTTATATAAGGCATTGGTGTTTACCACGATATATGGATACAATTAGATTATAGTAACCGAATATGGAGTAGGATGACATGAATAGAGGACGATAACTTTTGATAGGAAAAGATCTGTCATGATGACCATAAGTATTATAATTTGCCTGTGGTAGTACTGTAGGAATGGTGCAGAGCAAATAATAAAATATCATATAATATCAAATTGTATCTTGCGGAAATTTACATTGGACCGACCAAGAATATTGATCACTTGAGAAATATATATACCTGGATTTTACCTGCTTGTCAGCTCATTTTCTTTTCGTGGTCGTTAATTTCAGTGTGTAAAGTAGGCCTACTCTATTTGAAAATTATCTCACCATCGTTCTGACATGTCTATTTCGATAAAGTGAACTATTTTACAGGTAGTCCGTGTCATATATTTTTTTCGTTTACTGGCGATGTCTTCATTCAAACCCCATCGTAGGTCCGTATCAAGAGCGAAACAAGTGAAAAAGACATCCCTGCCTGGAACACGATTTTTAGTCATGTCGGTACGACGAAATTGGTCACCGTGAATACTATTATTTCAAAAATGACCGAAATTTCAATTTGAGTGACCTATGGCTTCTACTGGTTGGAATTGAGTCAAATTTGGTGTGCAACGTTTTTTAGGTAACCTGATGATTTGACAACTACCGGTAAGCTGATGAATTTTTTTTTTAAGTTTTTTTGAACACCCCTCATGCATCTAGAACACTTTCATAAAAGTCAGAAAAGAGGACTTATGGTCAATGGCAGTGACTTGTTGCTGACGGTGACTACAGTGTAACTTCAACAGCACGGTCGGATGGTTATAATTTGACCTGAACCAAAAATGGTCGACATTTTCTGTCTTGAGAGAATGGAAATGTTTCCTACTAGAAATTTCAACATATATTAGAAATGTGCCAGATAATACGGCCATTTTTTCGGAATCGCCTAGCGAGCCAGACTAAACCGTCCAAACTGGTGATCCAAAGTATATTGTAATACATGATGGCCTCTGGTGAAATGGTCAACAATAGTGGTAAGAATCATTGTAATACACAATATTAAGAGTCATAATTTCTCACAGCAGATCGAATATATCCGATGCATATTACGGTATCGTGTTCCACTGGCTGACATTTCGTCTCTCATCAACAACTCCAATTTGAAGAAAGTAACATTGATATACGAGTGGGGACATGATATGTTGAAAGGAGACGAATTGCAGAGAGTCCAGAAGATTGTAAATGATCTCGATACTGAGTTGGAAGTTTTAGAATGTGAGTCATGGTTTAGTTGCATCGTATCTTAGATCCGTTTTATTAGGTATATTAAATAAGCACAATTACTTTGAATGAAATGCTCAATTCAGGTCCAATTCGTTACTAACGCTAAAAATCAAGAGCCTTTAGTTTCATGCATGACATAGTGTCGTTATCAGGGTTACGTGATAACACACGGTATTCATGTATTTTAGTTTCATTCGATATCCCATACTTAATACGATTAATAGTTGTACGAAAATCAGGCATGATCTCTCACACGTAGCCGATTGTGAGCTTGCATATCAATTTCGAAGCAAGGCATCGTTGAAGTGCGTCAAAATCTACTTCACTTGACAATGTCAAATATGCATAAATTATTAGTATTCACCATAAAAAATTGTTGACGTAGAGGTAGTATACGAACAAAACTACTTGAGTAAGCGAAACAAGTATATAATAATAAGTACTACAGAAAAGCACAAGTACTTCGCTGCTGATAGTACTTCTACCATTATGGGGCGTGATAAAGATATATGGAGCCTGATAAGGAGACGATAAGTCAAAGAAACTTGTAAACCACTTTCATATACTTTTATAACTTTGGAACAAATTTAATACTTCATGCAGCTTATTTACGACATCTGGTGACCAATCAGACTCTGATCGGTTCTGAGAGTTGTTAAAACGAGACCGTGAACGATTAGAGGAGGTAAAAGTAGTCAGAGTTAGGACTCAAGTAGAACGATAAATAGCACATTAAGCTGCTGTTGATGTACAAGTAGAAGTAGCAATTTCCAAGAAATAACAAATTAACTTGAGGTGGAAGTAGAAAATGTATTAGTCTGAAATGTAGTGGAATAAGTTGTTTCAAAAAGTAGATTTGGTCGAAGGGCCGCATACTTTTAGCAGTTTATAGGAGATATCTACTTTCGAAATTGCAAGATATGTCTTCGCGACTAATGCAAAATGCCTAATAACACTGCCAGTGAGTGGAATCTTTAAAAATATGTTCATGCAGTGACCGTGATACATGGGCTATTTGAGGCGGCTCCTATAAGAATTTCATTGAAAACGATGACGAATACGGAGCTAGGAACAGCTTGATACTTTTTAAAATCAATATAGTATAAAGTCTGTAGTTTTCAATAACAACTGTGGCAAGAAGTAGAAACAGAAGTAGTCTAAAATGACAACCCCTTGATTAAGCAATGCAAGTAGACAGCAATACTTGACTAGTCTGATAAAGTAGAGTTACTCTGTTACTGACCACCTCTCTGCATGATTCGTGGTTTTATGTCCTACAGCATCCCACTTTTTATATTGGCGCTGATACGAATCATTTCATCATTCATGTGCATTGTGCATTCTTTTCGGTAGAACTGAATTATAATCAACAACATTGCATTAATTCGGAAATCGTTTTGTCCAACTTAATCAAGTACTCTCATTATTGAAATAGCATTCGTGATTTCTTTGTTCGATTTACCTTTGATACGGAAACAAATATGCGAGTTCATATTCGTTTTGTGAAAGTATCTCACAGAACGTGGAACAGGTGCCAATATAAATCGAATATAAATTTAGTGATTGGAATAGATTAACATTACGTAAATAATTAGAAATGGATTAAAGTTACTTTCACTCATTTGCATATCTAATTGGATTATATATACGTAATATGCATTCTATTGCCGGGGCATCATATTGTGTGTAATTTCTCATTTCACTGCCCACTGACATAACTATAACACATTAAAACGACACTGCGCTCTAAATATAATGTTGTCTGAAATGAAAGTGGAGAGTGTGAAATACATTTTGGCCGCAGCAATGTTCCCCTTGAAAGCCACCACTTTTTAACTGGAACTATAACAAATCTTTTCACGATTTTAGGAGTCCACTCTATGCATCTCTCTCATGCACTTTTTGATCAAGTTTCAGCCATTACCGGATTGGACGTGAATATGGGCGCGAGACAAAATAAAATATGGATTTGTACTTGGATTTGAATGTATCATCAGGAATAGGATTCGGAGTTAAAATAGTAGATAAGCGCAAGTTCGGTACGCTTAATTACCATAACCAAACCACCGTGTATTATAGGAAACATTTCATTTATATTTTTGATGATTTCAACTCTCTTTGAGCGTGATGACTGTTTCAGATATTACGCAATAGGCTTAGCACCAGAGCACAATTCATAGGATGCATGCATCTTTTGCTAACAAGCATTTTCAGCTATATAACTTATTTCTTATTTCAGTGTACCGAGAAAATGATGCCTGGAAGCGACTCGACGATCAATTTTATATGAGGTGAGTATATGTTGCGAAGTGTGACCGTTCTAAAATGAGAGTTGAGATTTATTCTTCCATTACATCGTCGATCCATTCGAATGCACATCCGGTTTCAAACAACAGCTTCGAAATATTGTGACGCAAATTGTGTATTAATTAAATTAATATACAATATTAACTGATGTGATGTCGCATAGTGACGTCATAACGTTGACACGCAGAGCATCGAACATAGCTTTGTGGAAAAAAGACATCGTTTATTCTGCAAGAATATAATAGCGGTCGCAACATACTTTTCACGTCACTCCTAGTTTTGCTGAAAAAAATAAAAGTTGTCAAATAGAAGTAAAAGTAGGCTGAACTAATAACTACTCAAGTAAGTAGTGTAAGTGGACAAAACGTACTTTTATACTTTGAAAAAGTGGAGTTAGTTGGTTGCTGACCACCTCTGTCAATATATACTAAAGTTGATCTTCGGCAGTAATGCGTCACTTCAATTCATGATTACTTGCTGCATTCAGACCACACAGATTTCATTTTATTGGGAGAAATATTTGTTGTATTATGAAATTGAGATTTGATGAGATACTCGAAGAATTTATATGTCAATGCGGCGTAGGTCGAGAATTAATGCGAACGGATTGTTTAGCTGCTGGGGGTGATATAAATAGAGTTATTGGTCGTAATATGTTGTCACAAAATTTTCAAAGAGACTATCGAAATAGTCATTGATTAAACTCGAACAGAAGTTGGAGTGATCCCGTTCATTTTTTACTCGGGTGCATGTAGCAATAGTGTAAATGAAAGTTTGAAAAGTACTGGAGTATGTGCATTTCAAATATTATTACTGGACTGGTTGTCGAATACTTTTCTTAGGTAATCGCAAGTGACAACTTACAAATTTTTCGTAAACTTCGTCTTGAATCTGCTCAATAGTTGTGCTGCAAATCGACAAGATTTCACATTTATTTCCAGTCAGACTCGGTCATCTATAAGATTTCCTGCTTTTGCCAAATTGATAAGTATTACAATTACAGTTAAATTTTCTTTCAACATACAGTAGAATTAGAATTGACGCTACACAGTTATTTCCAACTTATGGTAGAATTATAATTATCGCTTTACTTTTTTAAAAATAGATTAAAACTGTAGTATAGCTGCACATTTTTCCAAATTAGATTGGGATTGGAATTACTGAGTCCGCAAAAAACTAGGTCATTGAATCCAGTTCCGTTACTATCAAATCAACATGATAATAGCAAATGTCTGTCCAAAAAGCTTGGCTCGTTTCGCACTACATAATTCTCTCAGTAGCATTCACAGGAAAACCAGAGATAGGGTTTGAATTAAAATGAGAAAATATAAATTATTTACCAATTTGATTAGAATTAGTGCAGAGAATCATTTCACAAAATAGATTCAAGTTATATTACCGGCATTTGCTCTAATTAGTCTAATTAGACAACTAGAATTATCTAATTATCCAATTCTGGCAGAAGTACGCTTATCGTCACTAATATTTTAGGCTTTCCATAAAACAAGCCGATAGCTACTTTTCGAGTGTCATTGATACTCGATATTGTTAACAGCACCGCAATTTCTCTCATCGAAATGTTAACAAAGTCCTCTAGCAAGTACACCGTCACAGCCAATACCGCTCCCGCGATACGATGTGTTGTCTGCAGGTTTATTTTCATGAAATTCGTGTACCGACTAAATATGTTACCGTGTATTGGATTGTGTGCCGACGATACGTGAGAATCGTCTCGCGAAAATTTAAATGCCGAATCGTCCTGTAGATTCAATCCCTACGATTTATCCGACTCTGATCCCAGGTACTCTACAGCAAGTCGAATTCTATTTTGTGCATTGTTATGACATACCCGTGTGAACAGTTAATTTTCTGCTTATAGTTCGAATAGTTTGCTGACGTAATTGATTAACTGGGATAGTGATTTATTCAGAGATATTTGTTTTTCAGGGAGTTTCTGAAAAGGCAGTAGATGCAACATTGTTACTCGTGTACAAGAGCCAATCGTCATCAACAAAATTGAGACGTGCAGAGCAGAATTACTACTATTCGTTTTAGAATTCAAACTGACTATTTCATGTTCAATCGATGCAATTTCACGAAACTATTTCTAATATGCATTTTACAATTAAGTAACCAAAACAGTTGCATAAAGCTTCACAAATCGACGAAAACAATGGAAATGCAATAAATGTCAGGTCGAACCTATATATTTTCGAAGAGGAATATTTTACGGCACAAATTACTGAGGGTTGAATGGATTTGAATGCGAAGGCTGTTTGACTACAGTAGAGTCCAAGCCGTCATCCTGTTGAATTTTTTGCTATTATAAGGATTTACTCGCAAGTTGGGATCGACCCGCGGGATAAAATAAACATATACCATCGTCTTACACCTCTAAAATAATTGATTATAATAAAAATTACATAAAAATCATAAATATGGAAAAATGAAAAAAATTGTTATATTCTTAGATGTGCACTGTGCACTGTGCAGTGTGTACTTTGTGCTGTCTTTACGTTTTGTGTGATGGATTATGATAGAAATTAAATGTTTCAAAAAAACCCAAAAAATATAAAATTGAAAATTTTGTTGAAAATGAATGTAGTGTAGTATATGAAATTCATTGTGATGTCAATTATGTAGGATTCTCCATATTCCATCATGATCTAGTGATCTTTCTCTATTCTCTACTGATGCGTGTCGTACGATATCCTCCTATCTGTTCATGACATCGCATTGTGTCTTATCGCATTGTACATTGTGTGTGACTTGTTCAGATAAAAATAATAACCCAACAATGTTATGTTATGTTATGTTATCTTTAGTACAGTTGACTTCAGTAAAGTGTTGAAAGGTATGGCCTACTTACCGAGTTTAAAACTTTCATTACCAAGATATTTCATGACCTTGATATTATACTGTAGAATGACGGTCGCTGTACTTCGAGCCAACGATTTTTCTTGCTTCTATGACCACCCAGCAAACACATTACGGCAAGCGGATACCCGTCGGATAACTTGTCATTTGGCACAGAGTCATCCTACCGCTATCCGGTTGCACCGAGCGTGTCGACTCCTGGTGGTATCCAGTGGGTGACCACTGACCATCCATCAAGTCATTTCTGAGTCACTTCCTGGCCACTGTAGGGACAAAGTCCGGTTGGGACCGATATCCATAGACTATCCACTGATCAACCCTCTGAATACTAGCTAGCTCCTGGACCTGCATATTTCCTTACCACAGGTTAGGCGACGCACAAATACACTTAAACAAGATTAATTTTCAGGCAAAAAGCTTATATTATCAAATTGTCAGCAATAAAAACTAAGCAGCAACGAGTAAAATTAACAACGGCCGTAAATCACGTCAAAATCAATCACTCACTCAAGTTGAAGAGATACAATAAAGCAGCAGGTGTACTCAAAAATATCACAAGCAGTCGTTGGATCAGTTAATCAATTGGGCTAAGAATATTGGGCTAAGAATAAGACGACTAACGAAGTATGTACACTGGGAAGAATACCACACATGGGCTAGTGTTGAAAAATAAAAATAAAGTTCAAAGCAATTACCTTCAATTTCGTCAATGAGAATAAAAACAAGACACGCACCGCATTACACATACACAACGATATCAGAAACACCAGAGGTTGGCAAGTTTTGAAAATCATTATAGGCAATAGTACAAATTGCAGCAAAAGCACAGCAAAAAGTCAAAGCAACAACTGTCAAACAATCAAGGTGAAGAAGCATGCACACTGGGAGGATTACAGAATACGACACATGGGCAAGTGTTCAAAAATGAAGATAGGTCGAAGCAATTACCCAGAATTCTGCTAATGAGAATATGAAAACAAGACATGCACCGCATTACACATACACAAATGTATCAGAAATACAGAGGTTGGCAAGTTTTGAAAATAATCATGCAACAAGACATAGCGATAGGCCTACATCACAAATTGCAGTGAAGTAGAAAAAAGCACAGCATTGATTCAAAGCAACAACCGTCAAATCAAGTTGAAAAAGTACGTTCACAATATGATAATACCATTGAAATGGGACGGTAACAAAAATTCGAAAAGTGGCAGGTTGAAGTTCTTCAATGACAGTAAAAATACATGAGTAGTATAGTCGATCGCTCGCATGCGGCCATGGGGCTCTTATGGGCGGGGTGGCAATTCGCCTGGAAACCCGGGGTGGCGATTCGCCTTTTTAGACCCCCCTCTGGGCCGCGATTCGCCATGTGTTCTTATGGGTGCGGTCGTGATTCGCCTTTTCGGGTATAGGCTGCGGCGGTGAGGTGTCTGAAAACCCGGGGTGGTGACTCGCCTTTTTTGCTATAGGCCGCGGTCGTGATTCGCCGTGAAAACTCGTGGTCGTGACTCGTCTTTTTTGCTATAGGTGGTGGCGGTGATTCGCCATGTGTTCTTATGGGTGCGGTCGTGATTCGCACTTTCAGGCATCTCTCGCACGTCGTACTTTCGCGTATAGGCTGTGGCGGTGATTCGCCTGTCGTGTATTCTTACGGGATCTGTGGTGATTCGCCATGTGTTCTTATGGATGCGGTCGTGATTCGCACTTTCAGGCATCTCTCGCGCGGTGTTGAATATGTACGAGTCACCAACAATAACCGCACAAACGGAAACGTGGCTTGCAAGAGGATTAAGCAGTGCGACCTATATTTCGAATGACCTGCGTGCGGAATTGTTTCCGTGCAGTCGTGTGCTACTATCGATTATTACACTAGATCAGTCAGTGTGAAATAGTTTGCTAAATCTAGGAATCAGTCGCATGGTGTTACTTTAGTAATTAGTTTACCACAGAGCCGGCGTAGCCGGTGATTCGAATACCGACAAATTTTCACTTATTTCTGACCCAACCCTAATCCTCTGTGAAGTTGACGCTTATTCAAAAAGGTGTGAAATAATTGTAAAATCCTAATCCGAAACCGATTATTTCGACTTTGGCGTAGTGCGCATTGAAATAGGATTGACAAACATGACTAGCAACTTCCCCCACAGTCCCGTTTCGATATTATACACACACTGATTTGAAACAAGTAATGTAACATTACAACTCTATTCCCGATCCAGCTTTCCGTTTGTCAAAGAGACATTTTAACATCTTACCATACTCAAAAGAATTACTCACAACATTACCAATTGTTAAAAATCTAGTTTTAGGTAATATTTCGGTAATTAGTTTACCATAGAACCGGCGTAGACGGTGATTCGAAAACCAACTATTTGACGCTTTCTGGTGCTTGCTATATGTTTTTACACTTCGAACGTGGTGGACTTTAGTTGCGTGATAAGAATATTCAACCAATGTGTCAATTTGTCAACTCGAAATGAAACTTACTACACAGCTCAAGTTGATTCGTATCTGAATGTGTTAATTCGGTACAATTCTAATTATTTTGAGAAATCTTTTCGTGATCTTTTGATTCGACCGTAACCTGAATATTACTGACGCCGACTTTCAGCCACATCGAATTATTCGCACATTCCACGACGCTGTTTTCACACTTATAGAATCAATACCAACTATAATTCTACAAGAATCAAGAATCACAAGTATGTGTATTATACAGTTATTGTCTTTCTCAACACGAAATCAAACTCTTAACAAAAACACGCATCTTATCACTCGTCAACTCTATCATGAAAAGCCTCGAGTCCTTATTATCAAAAATGTTATAGCGCGGTGTCGGAATCCATTCGCGGGATGTACTAAAGGTAAATCCAGATAATCCAAAATGAAATATTTGGACTTTGACATAATCTGAATTGAAATATATTGACAAACATGACTACCAACTTTGATCCAGTCACATTCCAAGATCATACTTTGAAACAATCCTTGAAACTTACAACTCTATTCACGATCCTGCTTTCCGTTTGTCAAAGAGATATTTCAATATCGTACCATACTCAAAAGAATTATTCACAACATTAACAATTGTTAAAAATCTAGTTTCACTTACTTGATTATATCACTACAACTCATAAATTTGAAATAATTCATCCTGGTTGTACTCGTATGATCGGTCTTTTTTTTATTCGATTGTAAAGGTCGTTACTATTCTGAAGACAAAGTATTTACTAATCGGTGCATATACGATTTGACTTGAACATATTATATTTTGAGTATACGAGATTTGAATGTCTGAACAATAACTGACTAATAATTTATCACAATTAAATCCGTATATTACAGCGTAAAAGATATTTGAATGTCAGCAACTCGGTAAGGTCATAGTTACTACCACATTACCTAATTTACCCGACCAACTCGTCATGATCATTCCTGAAATCAACACAAACATGACTACTGACTTGAGTTAACCACAAAACAGCATCAAGTTTTAAATCCACTTGTAGCTTACGGCTTATTTGAATGCGGGTTATGTTTTGTTGTAATTGAGTGTACGGAAATAGTATTACGTCTCGACATCTCACCATCTTACCATATTCAAAGAGTCAACCACGAAAACATTGTCAAGTAAATCCGTTTGTAACTTACCCGACCAACTCAAACAGTATCAGTATGAAAAACAGCCAAACATACACGAATCCATACAATCACTAAAACCTAAAATTCATAACAAGCTTGGTTGTATTCATATCCATACACATCTTTTTTTATTCAACTTGAAAAGTCGTCACTATTCTGTAAGATAGAGGAATTACTACGCGGTATATTCTGCAAGACAAACTAATTACTACTCGGTATATTTTGTAAGACAAAAGTAATTACTTCTCAGTGTCGGCGACTTGAGATTAACATAATATGTTTGAGTATACGAGATTTGAAAGTCTGACCAACGTAGTTGAGAATTCATTTCTTACAATCGAACGATGGTGTTATATTCAAAGTTATCATGCTGTGAACATAAGGATTGACACATTGATTTGACATATGAGATTTTGTAATAGTTGATCATTACTTTATTATTAAATTATTTGCGTTAATTAGACCCGGCGTTGTGGTAAATGTTATGACAGCAACAAACTTTTCAGTACCAATGTTATTAACATATTAAGCTGTAAAACTATGTGTGTCTGAAATGTTCTTGATAGGAAAATTACTCCACCTTGGTAAAAATCACTCTGCGTATCGCGGATATCAGAAAATATTTCCAGTAACCAAGACTAAAGATGAAACGACAATATCGGTATTATTACATTCAACAATCAGTACAATTATTAAAATCTATCGTTTGCGATAAACAGCACTAAAAATGTAATAATTCCAGTATTCATACATTAAACCTCCGATACAAAATGCTTTATTATCCCGATTCCCAACGGGTAATTGAAACGACTAAGTGTAGAATCAGTATATCACAGTATCGTTACTATTGAATCCAACGATTTATTGTCGGAATTTGTGACAGAGAATTGAAACATATGCACTTTACAGAGTGTGAAAATATCACTTTGAGTATCGAGTACCGTTCGAAGCTAGCGATCAATTCTTAATCATTTCAGTAACTCACCATTGTGCGTGCTAAATGTAAAATATCGCGAGGTTATACACTCTAAGACTTAGATCATTACAAAAGTAAATTGTGATATGTTTGTTAGATGCATCCAATTCAGTTAGAAATGTCTGGTGCACAACAATCGTAATATCAAAAAAGTACTTGCTACACTGTTATTTGCTAAACGTGTTTTGCATTGTTGTTCATTTGTAGTATTGATTGAAATTGTTCTTGAACCCTCAAATAATAATTCCTGACATGAAACCAAGCCGCTGAAAGTCGCTACCATCACGAAGATACAATGTGTACGATGTTTGTCAAATGTGTCCTACCTGGCCAACAGAAAACAATTTTCACTCACTTGAAATGAAACCAATGTGATGGTCTCCATTCGATATTTTGTTTGTGGCAAATACTTTGCAATGAACACATTTGCGTGGTTGAGCTTTACATCATCAAGCTGTTATTTGTAAATCAAGATTTCGGTAAACTTGTAAATGTATCGTTTAACTAACCGACATTCAGTGATTGGGGAACATACCAGACGATACACATCCATCTCCGAAATACTGCGTTGATCTTAATTTCCATCGTCGTGATAATCGAAGTACATTTCTTTCGAATTCGTAACAACCGACTATGACATGATAAATTTTTGACAAGTTATGCTTAGAAGAATGGTTGCATATCGCGAAAAAAAAATATACCACTCATATTGATACTATTACTCCATTGATCGATATTTTCAAACGAGTAAAATTTATTACTTGAGTTTCCCCGCTTAATGTAAATGAAAACTCAACCGTCTTTTAACATCACAAAGACATTGATAAAAAGTAGGCAATCAAACACAACACTTTGTACGACACTAATTATTGTTCCACACATCTCATTTCATACTAAGTGTATACGAAAGATATTTATGACACATGAAAATATTCCCATGCTACAAACCTGTACAATGATTGGTGGTGCTTTCAAACTGTTTCGATATCACAAGAACTTTATTGTCTGAATGGGTGTTCATGTATCTTAATAATCAAATAGTTCAACACAGAACTAGTACGAACAGAAACATCAGAGTTGTTTACACAAAAGTTTGTATGTGCACAGTATGCGAATACCATGTGTAAGTCCAGCACAATTGTGGTATCCATCCGATTTAGTTAACACAATTTACGACACCGAGGTCGCCTCATCTTTCGTAAGACAACAAACCAAGGCTTCAGGATATGTCCATGTCATAGCAATAAATCAGCTACTCCAACAACAGAGTACATATGTTTTCTAGTTACGGTGCTTACATCTTACACACAAATCAATCTGCTTTGCTAACGAAAAGTGCTGAGTCATCACATGGTTGTCCTCACAACAATACAACTAAAACATACTATCATACAAAATGGCCGTTATAGTCACCAATGGTACATCGTACAAGTAACAAGTCTCGAGAATCCAGTTATTCAAAAAACGTGAAAGTATTTCTACACCAAGTCGTTATGTTGACGAAGACGTATATTGTAATATCATGATCGATTTGTATTCGTTGACCGCAAAATGTCACTACTCTAAATAATTATTTTTCACTCAAACACAAAAACCTACTTGTCGCCATTGGTTTTCATCAAGCACGAGTTCAAGAAACTTACTTACTACGACATGAATTGTTATTTTATGTTGTGTAAATAGGTAATAATTAGTTCAAGTAACACTATATCAACATCATCGAGCTGTGCGAATAGATTTACATGTGGTCTTGTGGTTTTAATCGAAGTACACAGTACGGTCTAATGTAGAGTCATCTCTATTGTACAGCAACTCGGTAGTCGAAATGCATTAAAATTTAAACAGCGATCTTGTTTCATCACGCGAAAAATATGTTCACTATCGCGATACTTTGCACAGGACGTGTAAATCCTTTTCACACTCGTAATAGTATACCAACGGCTACCGGCGACAACGTTTAACAACACCAACGACACTAAACATACGATACCTACCCAAGTAAAATTTCCATTTTCACCTGGAGGTCAGCCGTTACCTGAGTAAAAATACCATTATTCTTTGGAGATTTATCGTTTAATCAGAGTAACAAAACATTTTCACTTGGGGTTCCATCGTTTCCCAGAGTAACAAACCCCCCTTTCCTTTGGGAATCTATTTTTTTTTCCGTGGGTAACAAATCTTTTTCACTTGGAAATATCTTTTTTCCTCGGGTAACAAACCTTTTTCGCTTGGAAACATATTTTTTTCCCTGGGGAGCAAACCTTTTTCACTTGAAAATATATTTTTTCCTCGGGTAACAAACCTTTTTCACTTGGAAATATATTTTTTCCTCGGGTAACAACCCATTTTCACTTGGAAATATATTTTTTCCTCGAGCAACAAGCCTTTTTCACTTGTGAATATATTTTTTTTCCCCTGAACAGCAAACCATTTTCACTTGGCGGTCCGTCGTTTACCTGAGTAAAAATATCATTTTCCTTTGGAGATCTGGCGTTTACCCAGTGTAACAACACATTTTCTCTTGGTCATCTAGCTTTTCCTAGAGTAACAAAACCATTTTCATTTTGAAATCTGACAAACACACCTGACAATTTGATATTTTTGTATATTGTTACAACGGATAGCGACAAAATATACACCAACAACAACTCCAATACATTTGTGTAATCGCATATTCACTTGTGCTGATGCAACCCATCAGAATCATCGGTTACCCACATGCAATGTACTGTTGTACATCGACGTTTATGTTTTTGGAAAATTGGACAATAGGCTTCGATAGTTCTGTGATGTCCGGGTTCGTGCTTTGGATTTTCCAGAGTCAAAATGTCTGAATAAAACACCTCCTTGACGATGGTTGGTATGTGGATAACGGTGTTCGGAAAACGGTTGGATTTATGTCACCCACCGCGATAACAATTCCAGGTCGAGATTTCCCCCGCGTGTTTACTATATTGTGTCTTTATTGGTCATGTATGTCTCGACATTCAGTTTGAAATCGGAAACCCTGATAAAGTATGTAACCGGATCCGGATATCAACTCTGAATTGATAAACCAATGAACAATATTCAAAGTAAACATGTTACACCCTGTGTTTCCACGAAAAAATACCATCCAGATATACGTCGCGCTTGTTTGCCCACATCAGTATACGCGTAAATGGAGGTGTGTGACATTGCATGCAATGTGTTGGTATACAAACATCGATCCACAGACATTATCATAGCCGGTAGTTTTGATGTAGATCGAATGTCATCACACCCGTTAACAATGTCATACCAATAAGCCACATTGCAATGACTCTGAGTCAATCTGAAGCGTGACATACAGACACACAAACATCGAACCGTAACATGGGTTATTCGCACGACGGTGAAAGTGAACTATACAGCATATACCAATAGAGCGTTCACAGTCGAATATGCGAACCACGCACAATCACATACCCTGGTTTTTGTTGGATATGTACGAAACCAATAAATCGATACATTTCTGTTCCTTCTACGTCAATAATACAAGCGTCATTCCAATGCATCGCTCGAATGTAAGGTTCGTCGGGTGTAAAATCCATGTCAAATAACACCAAAGTGTGCTTTCCGTGTTTTATTATTTCCACCGACGCTTCTTGTCTGTGTCGTAACACTATGGTGCGGGGAGTTGAAAAACGGTGGATTGTGAAAGGGATTGACATGACCAACAGAATCGACGTCAATAGACTTGTGACGATGTCGTTTCAAAATGATACCGATCTCTTGTGGCGACGACCGTTTCGAAATGTCACCGGACGAACTGGACCCTTACGATGACGTGTTTTATGATTGCGTGTGAAATCGCGAGGTAGTGTTCTATTGTGGTGTACGATTGCAGTCTTCATTCCACAGAAACACACCTTATTGGATCACAGTATCAGTCCGAGATTTGCAGAATCACTGTTCACGATATTTATCACGAGTCGTTATGTGGGAGTAGTGACATCCATGCATCGTGATTTAGTGAAAGACTGATCGCAATCATTTCGAGCACCCGTGATTCGATAGTTCACCTTGGTCAAACGCTGCAGTCTCAGCAGAAAACTTCGGTGTCGACAACACGATGGATATTGACCGATGTATCCAATTGATCTGGGTGGTCTGTCCGGAGATAGGGCCATGACTATCTTGTAATGTTACAACACGATAACACCATCGAGTAAATCAGTGAACGGTGCCGAAATATCGATGTAATAGCGCGGACTCAGAGTCATTGCAATGTGGCTTATTGGTATGACATTGTTATCGGGTGTGATGACATTCGATCTACATCAAAACTACCGGCTATGATAATGTCTGTGGATCGATGTTTGTATACCAACACATTGCATGCAATGTCACACACCTCCATTTACGCGTATACTGATGTGGGCAAACAAGCGCGACGTATATCTGGATGGTATTTTTTCGTGGAAACACAGGGTGTAACATGTTTACTTTGAATATTGTTCATTGGTTTATCAATTCAGAGTTGATATCCGGATCCGGTTACATACTTTATCAGGGTTTCCGATTTCAAACTGAATGTCGAGACATACATGACCAATAAAGACACAATATAGTAAACACGCGGGGGAAATCTCGACCTGGAATTATTATCGCGATGGGTGACATAAATCCAACCGTTTTCCGAACACCGTTATCCACATACCAACCATCGTCAAGGAGGTGTTTTATTCAGACATTTTGACTCTGGAAAATCCAAAGCACGAACCCGGACATCACAGAACTATCGAAGCCTATTGTCCAATTTTCCAAAAACATAAACGTCGATGTACAACAGTACATTGCATGTGGGTAACCGATGATTTTGATGGGTTGCATCAGCACAAGTGAATATGCGATTACACAAATGTATTGGAGTTGTTGTTGGTGTATATTTTGTCGCTATCCGTTGTAACAATATACAAAAATATCAAATTGTCAGGTGTGTTTGTCAGATTTCAAAATGAAAATGGTTTTGTTACTCTAGGAAAAGCTAGATGACCAAGAGAAAATGTGTTGTTACACTGGGTAAACGCCAGATCTCCAAAGGAAAATGATATTTTTACTCAGGTAAACGACGGACCGCCAAGTGAAAATGGTTTGTTGTTCAGGGGAAAAAAATATATTCACAAGTGAAAAAGGCTTGTTGCTCGGGGAAAAAATATATTTCCAAGTGAAAATGGGTTGTTACCCGAGGAAAAAATATATTTCCAAGTGAAAAAGGTTTGTTACCCGAGGAAAAAATATATTTTCAAGTGAAAAAGGTTTGCTCCCCAGGGAAAAAAATATGTTTCCAAGCGAAAAAGGTTTGTTACCCGAGGAAAAAAGATATTTCCAAGTGAAAAAGATTTGTTACCCACGGAAAAAAAAATAGATTCCCAAAGGAAAGGGGGGTTTGTTACTCTGGGAAACGATGGAACCCCAAGTGAAAATGTTTTGTTACTCTGATTAAACGATAAATCTCCAAAGAATAATGGTATTTTTACTCAGGTAACGGCTGACCTCCAGGTGAAAATGGAAATTTTACTTGGGTAGGTATCGTATGTTTAGTGTCGTTGGTGTTGTTAAACGTTGTCGCCGGTAGCCGTTGGTATACTATTACGAGTGTGAAAAGGATTTACACGTCCTGTGCAAAGTATCGCGATAGTGAACATATTTTTCGCGTGATGAAACAAGATCGCTGTTTAAATTTTAATGCATTTCGACTACCGAGTTGCTGTACAATAGAGATGACTCTACATTAGACCGTACTGTGTACTTCGATTAAAACCACAAGACCACATGTAAATCTATTCGCACAGCTCGATGATGTTGATATAGTGTTACTTGAATTAATTATTACCTATTTACACAACATAAAATAACAATTCATGTCGTAGTAAGTAAGTTTCTTGAACTCGTGCTTGATGAAAACCAATGGCGACAAGTAGGTTTTTGTGTTTGAGTGAAAAATAATTATTTAGAGTAGTGACATTTTGCGGTCAACGAATACAAATCGATCATGATATTACAATATACGTCTTCGTCAACATAACGACTTGGTGTAGAAATACTTTCACGTTTTTTGAATAACTGGATTCTCGAGACTTGTTACTTGTACGATGTACCATTGGTGACTATAACGGCCATTTTGTATGATAGTATGTTTTAGTTGTATTGTTGTGAGGACAACCATGTGATGACTCAGCACTTTTCGTTAGCACAGCAGATTGATTTGTGTGTAAGATGTAAGCACCGTAACTAGAAAACATATGTACTCTGTTGTTGGAGTAGCTGATTTATTGCTATGACATGGACATATCCTGAAGCCTTGGTTTGTTGTCTTACGAAAGATGAGGCGACCTCGGTGTCGTAAATTGTGTTAACTAAATCGGATGGATACCACAATTGTGCTGGACTTACACATGGTATTCGCATACTGTGCACATACAAACTTTTGTGTAAACAACTCTGATGTTTCTGTTCGTACTAGTTCTGTGTTGAACTATTTGATTATTAAGATACATGAACACCCATTCAGACAATAAAGTTCTTGTGATATCGAAACAGTTTGAAAGCACCACCAATCATTGTACAGGTTTGTAGCATGGGAATATTTTCATGTGTCATAAATATCTTTCGTATACACTTAGTATGAAATGAGATGTGTGGAACAATAATTAGTGTCGTACAAAGTGTTGTGTTTGATTGCCTACTTTTTATCAATGTCTTTGTGATGTTAAAAGACGGTTGAGTTTTCATTTACATTAAGCGGGGAAACTCAAGTAATAAATTTTACTCGTTTGAAAATATCGATCAATGGAGTAATAGTATCAATATGAGTGGTATATTTTTTTTTTCGCGATATGCAACCATTCTTCTAAGCATAACTTGTCAAAAATTTATCATGTCATAGTCGGTTGTTACGAATTCGAAAGAAATGTACTTCGATTATCACGACGATGGAAATTAAGATCAACGCAGTATTTCGGAGATGGATGTGTATCGTCTGGTATGTTCCCCAATCACTGAATGTCGGTTAGTTAAACGATACATTTACAAGTTTACCGAAATCTTGATTTACAAATAACAGCTTGATGATGTAAAGCTCAACCACGCAAATGTGTTCATTGCAAAGTATTTGCCACAAACAAAATATCGAATGGAGACCATCACATTGGTTTCATTTCAAGTGAGTGAAAATTGTTTTCTGTTGGCCAGGTAGGACACATTTGACAAACATCGTACACATTGTATCTTCGTGATGGTAGCGACTTTCAGCGGCTTGGTTTCATGTCAGGAATTATTATTTGAGGGTTCAAGAACAATTTCAATCAATACTACAAATGAACAACAATGCAAAACACGTTTAGCAAATAACAGTGTAGCAAGTACTTTTTTGATATTACGATTGTTGTGCACCAGACATTTCTAACTGAATTGGATGCATCTAACAAACATATCACAATTTACTTTTGTAATGATCTAAGTCTTAGAGTGTATAACCTCGCGATATTTTACATTTAGCACGCACAATGGTGAGTTACTGAAATGATTAAGAATTGATCGCTAGCTTCGAACGGTACTCGATACTCAAAGTGATATTTTCACACTCTGTAAAGTGCATATGTTTCAATTCTCTGTCACAAATTCCGACAATAAATCGTTGGATTCAATAGTAACGATACTGTGATATACTGATTCTACACTTAGTCGTTTCAATTACCCGTTGGGAATCGGGATAATAAAGCATTTTGTATCGGAGGTTTAATGTATGAATACTGGAATTATTACATTTTTAGTGCTGTTTATCGCAAACGATAGATTTTAATAATTGTACTGATTGTTGAATGTAATAATACCGATATTGTCGTTTCATCTTTAGTCTTGGTTACTGGAAATATTTTCTGATATCCGCGATACGCAGAGTGATTTTTACCAAGGTGGAGTAATTTTCCTATCAAGAACATTTCAGACACACATAGTTTTACAGCTTAATATGTTAATAACATTGGTACTGAAAAGTTTGTTGCTGTCATAACATTTACCACAACGCCGGGTCTAATTAACGCAAATAATTTAATAATAAAGTAATGATCAACTATTACAAAATCTCATATGTCAAATCAATGTGTCAATCCTTATGTTCACAGCATGATAACTTTGAATATAACACCATCGTTCGATTGTAAGAAATGAATTCTCAACTACGTTGGTCAGACTTTCAAATCTCGTATACTCAAACATATTATGTTAATCTCAAGTCGCCGACACTGAGAAGTAATTACTTTTGTCTTACAAAATATACCGAGTAGTAATTAGTTTGTCTTGCAGAATATACCGCGTAGTAATTCCTCTATCTTACAGAATAGTAACGACTTTTCAAGTTGAATAAAAAAAGATGTGTATGGATATGAATACAACCAAGCTTGTTATGAATTTTAGGTTTTAGTGATTGTATGGATTCGTGTATGTTTGGCTGTTTTTCATACTGATACTGTTTGAGTTGGTCGGGTAAGTTACAAACGGATTTACTTGACAATGTTTTCGTGGTTGACTCTTTGAATATGGTAAGATGGTGAGATGTCGAGACGTAATACTATTTCCGTACACTCAATTACAACAAAACATAACCCGCATTCAAATAAGCCGTAAGCTACAAGTGGATTTAAAACTTGATGCTGTTTTGTGGTTAACTCAAGTCAGTAGTCATGTTTGTGTTGATTTCAGGAATGATCATGACGAGTTGGTCGGGTAAATTAGGTAATGTGGTAGTAACTATGACCTTACCGAGTTGCTGACATTCAAATATCTTTTACGCTGTAATATACGGATTTAATTGTGATAAATTATTAGTCAGTTATTGTTCAGACATTCAAATCTCGTATACTCAAAATATAATATGTTCAAGTCAAATCGTATATGCACCGATTAGTAAATACTTTGTCTTCAGAATAGTAACGACCTTTACAATCGAATAAAAAAAAGACCGATCATACGAGTACAACCAGGATGAATTATTTCAAATTTATGAGTTGTAGTGATATAATCAAGTAAGTGAAACTAGATTTTTAACAATTGTTAATGTTGTGAATAATTCTTTTGAGTATGGTACGATATTGAAATATCTCTTTGACAAACGGAAAGCAGGATCGTGAATAGAGTTGTAAGTTTCAAGGATTGTTTCAAAGTATGATCTTGAAATGTGACTGGATCAAAGTTGGTAGTCATGTTTGTCAATATATTTCAATTCAGATTATGTCAAAGTCCAAATATTTCATTTTGGATTATCTGGATTTACCTTTAGTACATCCCGCGAATGGATTCCGACACCGCGCTATAACATTTTTGATAATAAGGACTCGAGGCTTTTCATGATAGAGTTGACGAGTGATAAGATGCGTGTTTTTGTTAAGAGTTTGATTTCGTGTTGAGAAAGACAATAACTGTATAATACACATACTTGTGATTCTTGATTCTTGTAGAATTATAGTTGGTATTGATTCTATAAGTGTGAAAACAGCGTCGTGGAATGTGCGAATAATTCGATGTGGCTGAAAGTCGGCGTCAGTAATATTCAGGTTACGGTCGAATCAAAAGATCACGAAAAGATTTCTCAAAATAATTAGAATTGTACCGAATTAACACATTCAGATACGAATCAACTTGAGCTGTGTAGTAAGTTTCATTTCGAGTTGACAAATTGACACATTGGTTGAATATTCTTATCACGCAACTAAAGTCCACCACGTTCGAAGTGTAAAAACATATAGCAAGCACCAGAAAGCGTCAAATAGTTGGTTTTCGAATCACCGTCTACGCCGGTTCTATGGTAAACTAATTACCGAAATATTACCTAAAACTAGATTTTTAACAATTGGTAATGTTGTGAGTAATTCTTTTGAGTATGGTAAGATGTTAAAATGTCTCTTTGACAAACGGAAAGCTGGATCGGGAATAGAGTTGTAATGTTACATTACTTGTTTCAAATCAGTGTGTGTATAATATCGAAACGGGACTGTGGGGGAAGTTGCTAGTCATGTTTGTCAATCCTATTTCAATGCGCACTACGCCAAAGTCGAAATAATCGGTTTCGGATTAGGATTTTACAATTATTTCACACCTTTTTGAATAAGCGTCAACTTCACAGAGGATTAGGGTTGGGTCAGAAATAAGTGAAAATTTGTCGGTATTCGAATCACCGGCTACGCCGGCTCTGTGGTAAACTAATTACTAAAGTAACACCATGCGACTGATTCCTAGATTTAGCAAACTATTTCACACTGACTGATCTAGTGTAATAATCGATAGTAGCACACGACTGCACGGAAACAATTCAGCGCGCGGGTCATTCGAAATATTGGTCGCACGCACTGCTTAATCCTCTTGCAAGCCACGTTTCCGTTTGTGCGGTTATTGTTGGTGACTCGTACATATTCAACACCGCGCGAGAGATGCCTGAAAGTGCGAATCACGACCGCATCCATAAGAACACATGGCGAATCACCACAGATCCCGTAAGAATACACGACAGGCGAATCACCGCCACAGCCTACACGCGAAAGTACGACGTGCGAGAGATGCCTGAAAGTGCGAATCACGACCGCACCCATAAGAACACATGGCGAATCACCGCCACCACCTATAGCAAAAAAAACGAGTCACGACCACGAGTTTTCACGGCGAATCACGACCGCGGCCTATAGCAAAAAAGGCGAGTCACCACCCCGGGTTTTCAGACACCTCACCGCCGCAGCCTATACCCGAAAAGGCGAATCACGACCGCACCCATAAGAACACATGGCGAATCGCGGCCCAGAGGGGGGTCTAAAAAGGCGAATCGCCACCCCGGGTTTCCAGGCGAATCGCCACCCCGCCCATAAGAACCCCATGGCCGCATGCGAGCGATCGACTATACTACTTACATGCACACTAGTTGACGTTGACATTTAAGATGACAAATATTGAAGGTGGAGAGGTAATACGAATAGAGATACAAAAAATAGGATGTTTTACTATGGTCAATTGGCCGTTCCGACATCCTCTATGTGCAGATCTGTCACGCATTGTGCAAGGTGCAGTATAACAAACAAAGCACTTCTACTTAGATTTTGCCTACTTTTGTTGCATGTTTTTGTGACTACTTCTACTTAGGTTTTTGAGACATAACCAGTTAGATAGCCCCTATAATGTAGCGATAGTGAATGCAATTTAGTAATCGCACTATAGTTGAGTGCCATTATATTTTTCGCGGTGGCATATCCCTCAATTTTTAAAGCGGCCCCTACCAACTGCAGTAACCTGCAAGTGTGCGACTTTTTCTGTTTTTGGAAAGTACTCAAGTAGTCAGATTCAGATCCACCTTTACTTGAGCAGCAAGGATGACTCACTTTCACCCCTTTTTGATTGTATATACCGTGTCCTGAGCGGATGAAAATAATAATCAGCAGATTCAACCTTAACTTGTAAAAATTTCCACAACAAGCAATGCACACTTGCAAGCAACAATTTCTTTAGCTGGAAATATCTTCAATCTTTCATACAGGTTTAACTTGCAATGAGGCCAAAAGTTGGCATGATGGAAATGACTTTATACAGCATCCTCTTCCTCGTCATCGTCTGGGCAAGGCTGAGACAGGATATGGACTTGTTCTGCATTCTTGTCCTAAAAATTAATTAGCAAGAAAATCATTACATGCAAACATGAAACAATCCTTTAAAATGCTACCAATTCTGAACGCCCAGCAAGCCTTATTCAGTAGACCAGAGGTCTCAAACACGCGGCCCGCCATAGCATTTTGAGCGGCCCGCGACGACATTTTAGATTTTTAATCAAAATCATTTGACAATATATAAGTGTCACATATATCTTTTCAAGTTATAAAGTGAAAATTCCTTATTAAATTGCTCCGAAAGCCTGAAACTATTCATCAAACTTCACTATCAAATCAAAAGCAAACGCTACCATGCAGTGGAAAACTCACTATTTCGTCACATTTCGAATTCATGATGACAAAACCTGACCCCTCGGTGGCAAAATGAAAATGACTCAAGTGGACTCGGAATGCCGTGCATTTGTTAGAACCATGGACGCAACAAACTAATCGCGTATCAGGGGAACAGTAATAGATCAAAAGGTCGCAGCTTGGTATTTCGCTAACTAAGCAAGTAGGTATGGCAACCATTGGCAATCTGTTAGTTATACATTTTTGGTCGCTAAACCATGTTATTAAGGCCACTTAAAGGTATCGAGTACCGTAGTGGTACGCTCCAACGATGTAACAACAATGGGGCGTTCGGCGTTCCGACATTTCAGTCACTAGGACACATTCATTAATATATTTATGTTATATTTATATTTTTTTCTGCTCCTATATTTGAAGATATTTGGCCATGAGATTAATAGCCTACTTATCAAACGTATACCCGAATCCTGGATTGGAATTACAATGCTCATGCTCAACCTAAAATGTTTTGATATCAGATAAGTCTCTATTATCAATCTGTTAAATTAAAAATATCCATAGTAGCTCCAAAATTATAACCCGATAGCTTTTTGTCCACCCACATGGTGTCTATATATTATGATTAATATATATCAATTCTATTCAAATAGGTATAATTGTGATGATTCTTTTCGTGTCAGGCCTAAGTTGATACAAGAGTAAATCACATTTTGACGATGTGTGTTTACTGTCACTCTGCTGGATCGGCTCACTTTCAATAGGACAATTCATTCCCGCCAAATAAGGCCTACTTCGAAAGACATAGAATACCCCTATAAATGCTGCGGCCCGCGGCGGCGTAAAAACTGGAAAATTGGCCCGCGAGCACATTTGAGTTTGAGACCTCTGCAGTAGACACTGGGGGTCTTCAAAAAAACTTGAAGTAGACACGTTCAAATGATTATGATATACTTTGCAAATGAACTACTTTTTGTACTAAAATTAACGACCACGAAAACGAAAAAAACTGACATGCAAGTAAAACATGGGTGAATATATGAGTACTGAGTAGCGTCATGGTCATAGGGGCCGAGTTATGGGGTGGCACCCCATACAATATGCTGAAACGCCCGCCGTCTGCGATTTCAAATTTTCGTATATTTCTATTGTCTGGTCATTTTGATACGACATCAGCGCTGTCAATGAGCGAGTCCGTGATATCGCGTAAATGCCAACTATTTACCATTAACCAATAGGCCTACACCTACACGCGCAAATAATTGAATACGCAGCTTTGTAGGCGGCGACAAAGTAATGCTTGAAACGCCTCAATAAATTGTAATCCAGGATTTCAACATGCAACTGTCGTGTTGTTAGACTAGGTTCCAACCCATTGTGCTGTAGTCAAGTTCAGGAATTACTGATTAGATGCGCCGGGGCCTACAATATTCGTATCGTAGGCCTGGGATGCGTGCTTTCTCGTTTGCTATCATCTGCAGGCTACTAATTCTTGTCTGCTTTATATTTCAAACCCCCTTGTTTCATCTGGTCACCCTATGTAGAAATAAAATTTGGCGCCTACGAGTATGGTCACACAATATAACCATTATCTCCTCTGCGCAATATATTTAGAACATCAATATTGCATCTACCTCGTATTGCTGATTTGTTTTTGGATGGTGCATGGCTTAACACAGATCGGACTGCAATCTCGTAGTCCTTTTCCGGTACAGTCGTAGAAATACTGCACCTAAACAGAAAGATTATATTAAACAATTTATAGAGACGACAAACTAGTTCAATCTACGATATACGATCTCGTCTAAACTACAGAGCTTTCTTCCCAGTTCTGTCCAACTTTGTCAGCTGCCACTTTATTGGGAAACTCCGCGGTAATCTAATAAATATACTATATACTCACCATTTCCAGTTCCAGGAAATTCCCAGCAGAATGAACCTAGACGGCTCCCTCTAGGAAGGGCTACTTGCTGAGACAACGTATCTGAACAGATAAATAACAGTCAGAGGCAGTAGTGGCACCTCAAACACACAGTAACAGACATATGAGTTGATTAAACGCAGATTAAGTTGGTAATCTTATAGCTGGCAAACAGAGCGCAAAATTTAATAAAACAGGTCTCAATAAAAAGTTACTTTCACACTAATCTAGTCCGGGCACTTAAACCCCCCGAAAACTGCCTTCAAAGTCGGAAATCGGCATTGTTTCCAACAAAGGTAGCGCCAGTAGACAATAACAAATCAAATGTCTCGAACTGATTGTGACATCATTGAGCGCCTCGGCGAAGTCATGCCGTGTTCCCTGTGATTCTCAGAGTATAGCGCGCCGTATCAATCGCCATAACGCGAATAAGTCGTAATGTGAATAGTTTGTGTATTTTGCGTCGTCGCACATTCAAAAATTTGGATTAACACAAATTATGGCACAGAAGCCTACACATATCATCGTAGAATTTACTATCAACGCGTACGCGAAACAGTTTGTTCCATTCGGCACAGCGGTTCATGAATTTCATTGGAATATATTTTCGTCGTTACAATCAGTCGTAGCACTTTGCGCCGCATCAATTGCTGTAACGTGAATACTTCCTAATGCTACGAGTACTTATCGCGTTTCGCGCCGTCGCACATTTTCAAATATCAACAAATATAAATGATAATACTCCAGATCTGCTCTACGAGTAACAGGTTGATTAACAAAACATTTCGTACATCACAATACAACAGTAGCCTACAGCTGTATCAAAATTCATTTAGCGAAGTCCTAAACGGCGTCCCGACACCTGTCAGTGTGACATGGATGCACGGAATCAGCCCAATTCAATTCCAGATGCGTGATTGCAACGCCGAATATATATTACAATGAAATTCATGAACCGCTGTGCCGAATGGAACAAAGTGTTTCGTAGATCGGCCTGTTGCGTACTAAGAAATACGCGTTGATAGTAAATTCTACAATATATGTGTAGGCTTCTGTGCTATAATTTGTATTTATCCAAATTTTTGAATGCGCGACGACGCAAAATACATAAACTATTCACATTACGACTGATTCGCGTTACGGTGATTGATACGACGCGTTATACTCTGAGAATCACGGCACGACTTCGCCGAGGCGCTCAATGATGTCACAATCAGTACGAGACATTGAACGGTCATTGTCTACCGGCGTTACCATTGATTGAAACAATACCGACATTGGCACTTTGAGGGCGATTTCCGGGGTTTTCAGTGCCCGGACTAGATTTTAATTTCTCTTTTCGGAATCAGTGCGAAAGTAGCTTTCGATTGATTGAGACCTGCGTAATTAAATTGCGCGTTCTGGTCGCCAGCTCTAACATTACCGTTGAGTTATCAAATTGGAAGTTTCTACAATCTACAGTCATCATTGCATGTGCATAAAAATTTCAAATAATTCATAACTTACATACTCAGTTTTACTCTATATACTCAGCTTTCTAGACTATACTTGAGAGTTAATAATCTTTCAATACAACATCCATTGTAACAGAATATCTATTAAACTCTACGACTTTTCGGGTGCCTTTTTTCAAGAGTTAACGGCACACTAAAGGGATTTAAACAGATTTAAAAGCAAAACCAAAAAGGCAAAGTGTGACGCAATTCTGTTACAATGGATGTTGTATTGAAAGCTATATTCAATTTCTGTACCACGAACCAGCTATTTGGGTTAATAATCTTTTTACAGATCAAACGGTCATAACTGCAGATTTCTTGCTGTTTTGATGCCACATAGAGGAATTAAGGCCTAACCTGCATTTGGTGAATTGGTGATGCACTGTCAGTAAAATCGTGACATTACTGGCATATTTCTTTTTTCACTTTTCTTCAAGATGCTGAGATTTCTTTTCGAAATGTTTCGTCTGAGCTTCAGCGAGATCCGTATCACTGGTATCAGTGGAACATGTGCGATTTCTTTGAATCTTCTCGTGACCACCCGAATCAGACCTTGAATCGGAATCATATATGGTAGATCTTCCTATCCGTCGTCTTTTCCCCGCATCCGATGCTGAGCTTTCCAAGTTAGTATTGCAATATAGTACTCATACGGTGACCATATATAGGGCTGGGTAGAATTGAATATCGGTACTTCAATAATACAATTTGGAAGCCAAGCATTAATATCATGATTGAAATACCAGCAACCAAGACTCTTGAGTAGGTATGTCTATCACTCAATTTGAGTTACGGGTCTAATTCAAAAATTATGATAGCTTGCGGTCAGTCAAATCCTTACTTTCGAATCCATTTCCAGTCATAAATCACAAAACAGTAACTTTTACCTTATGTTGATCAAGAAATCAGGTTAGGTTACAATAAAAGGACGTACTATAACAGTATCAACTCTAAAAAATAATAGGCCTGCCGAAGATCCGTCATAGCTCTTTACTATAGGGATTCAATAACCAAGCGCATTTTCGTTGAGCACATACGCCACTTCTGACTATAACCGTATCATTGACTGACTACACTGCTACAACCAGTGGTTATGGTTAAGTAATCACCGAGCTAAGTGACACACAGCAAATGTCGAAAATGATTCTCGCCGCTGACAGCAATTCACTTCACAGAATCACGGTTCAAACTTCCCAGACGAAAATTTGAATCTCGTGAACAGGGCTCGCTGCGCAATGCGCCACTGCGCATATAGATGAAAAAGGCTAATGATCTCATTCACTTCACGCATGGCGCCACGCGACGTACGAGGAAAGCTCGTCAATCGTTGAGTGGTATTCAGCGGGGTAATATCGGTAAAGGTAAAACATTATGCGGTATAAATTTGTAAAGTTTATTACATGCTCGAAATAAAAGTACGAAAGCGAATGTACCATTATCGAAGTCGATAATAGGGTATGCCATTAACTATTCAATATACCAGCATATAATCCTTGTCAATTATATGGCGATCAAGTCAGATTCACTGTGCGCAGTCGCCATTTCTGGCGACCCATTGAGCGAATTCAAGTGAAAAACGCTAAACATCTCACGGCATGATGCACGCGAAAAGTTCATAACATCTTTCGGAATTGCGAATGTTCACCGCAGGAACAAACAGTAACACGACAGCTAAAAGGGCACAGAAATGGCTTGAAATGTTGGCCCGACAGTAAATATTGACCGTTCAATGCCAGCATATGCATAATCCGGTTACGTGACGTCGCTATGAAAAATCATGTCCAGTGACGATTTTCCTTCAAATTCTCTTGAAATATTTTGAAATACTGAAATATGTGCAATTTGTGCATATCAGCGTCGGGAGTTAATGAGAGATTGACTTTAGAGCTGCAACAAAATGGAGCTATCCTCACACTGTCCGAATATGATATCCGTTGGAATTCTGATTCGCACTTTCAGTGGACTATCCCGAATATCGGTGTGTAAATGTGCGATTTTCTTTCGAACTGTACTCTTGAAATATTTTGAAAGGATGAAATATGTGCCCTTATCAGCAAGAACTTGAGTGGTTGACTTTTTAGCATAGATACAACATGGAGATATCCGCACACTGTCAGATTATGATATCCATTGAAAATTGAATTGGGACTTTTAGTGGACTATCCGAAATGTTTTTCTGTATGTATGTCCTAGGATATCCGAACCGGACATTTTCGAACGTGGATAGCCAAGTATTAGCCCACGTCTGTCCAACCGGACACTGGGACACTCGGACACTGCTTGGATAGCCCTAGGCAATTATGTGTTTGCTGGGCAATGACCAAGTTTTCTGCTACCTTGGTTTTTCTAAATGCTTCGAGCAGAATATAATTGGCTCATTTCTCTTCATGACCTCGTTTATTATTGATATGTGATTGCGACTAATTTGCAATTATGCTAAAAATATCCACAACTCATTATAACTCAAGAGTATTGTTAAATGTCTCCTAATGAGTATCTGCATTAGGGCTGTTCAAAAATAACAATTTTTCCTGAATCTTGCCGGTTACTTGATTAAATCGTTAGGTTGCCTTAAAAAATGACGCACACCAAATTTGAATTCATTCCAACCGATATTCGCGGATTTCGTAGAGTTTGAAAATTTTGAATTTGCCTAAAAATTTTGCCTCCATTTTCCAGCCGGCATCACCCCAATGTCTGCGCGAGGGGGGAGGGTGAAATTGCCCATCTCGACAACCACTAGTCGTAGGGTCATGAAAGCTGCCTAAACATCAAGTTTCTATCAGTCTTAAGAAGAAAGTTTTCTCTATTGTGAACACAAAACGATTTACAGCCGAGAAACACTAGATTTTTGAAGCTGGTAAATGGCGGGAGTAACTAAGTTACATGTTAGTGTGATTTACACAAGAACAGCTAAATAAATTAAACTCGTTATGTAAAAAAAAAATTGAATTATTTTGAAGTGTAAAAAAATCGCCCTAGTAATGAATTTAAATCATGTCTATAGTACTTTGAAATTTCAACTTAACTTGACTCGTGTCACCTCCAGAAATCGAGTGACTTGACTTGACCCTTGTCGCCTATGAAAATCAAGTGAATTGACTTGACTCAAGTTAAAATGTGCAATGATTCGAGATGACTTGTGATTCGAAGGCAGTGACTTAATCCCTGTTGTAAAGCTAACGTCAAGTGGTCGTGCGATACGCAAGCCGAAGAGCTTCCAACCGACTTGATTGCTTAATTGTTTTTTCACTAAGTTAATTACCTAGTGCGTGGCTAAGGTGTCAGTATGTGAGTTTGTGCTTTGTAAGCCAGTTCGTTTTTGATCGCTGTGTACGACGGTTACCTTTATTGAACGACGCGCCGAATTGACACGTTCCGAAGACTATTGCGAGCTGAGACGGCATCGTATTTAATCCCTCACGGTGTGAGGTGTTGGAATAATTTCTCGTCTTGACTCTTGATTTATCCGTGTGCAAGTCGCTGATCTTTTAGGGGAATTTTGTTAATAAAATTCTCAAATCCCAACACTGCCACGAACATTAGTAGTCTTCACTAAGGGTTTTTGCATTGCAGAGGTGGTCAAAGTAGTCAAGAAAGCTACTCAAGTAGAAGTAGAAGTAGCGACGAAAAAATCTACTCAAGTACAAGTAGAAGTACTTCTTTCATGAGCAACCTAAAACTACTTGAAGTAGAAGTAGAATTGACTGACTCTAGAAGTACTCAAGTAAGTAAGTAGTTGTGAAAACGATCCTGATTGGATGGATTATAAAAAGGGGCAAATTGAGCTATGTGATAGGTGACGAGCTTGATTGATATTGATGCATACCAGCAGGTATCCAATTTTCGATAGCATAAGCATTCGTCCACATCATGGGATGAAAATGATAGTATTGGCAAGGAAATGCGATACTAATCCTCTGTTTTCTCGAACAATACGTTTTGGAAAATAGCATGGTATGGCGTCATCCCCCATATTATAATGCCCGTAGTTTAGTCGAAGAGCAATACGGAGAAGTTGTATAGGATACGGTGTAAACCAGTGATTCCCAACCGCGGCCCTCAGCTAGCCTTCTTGCGGCCCTCACAAAAATATTGAAAAATCGATTTATAAAAAAAAATTATATTCATAAAATACTCTTGCTTGGCTTGGAGTTTTCAATTAGAATTGCAGGGAAATTGTGGGTTGTAGTTGTAGGTATATATATAGGTATTGACAGGACCGTAACTGCCGCACTCCAAGCCCCCAATTGGGGGGGGGCGAGCTCGAAGGGGGCCCAAAATTATTTAATGAATTAGCTTAAATTAAAGAGTATTTTATGCAACTTTTTGAAATATTTTTCGCGCGGGGCGCGATTTCAAGTTTCCAACTACCATAATTATTTTGTACTCTTCCGCCAAGATAAAATACGCAAGATTTATCGAAGTGAGCATATCGGCGTTGGCCATTACCGCGCCACGACACACAAAGACATAAAGTTTTAGGCCATAACATGCAACTCCAAGAAGTGTGCCAAAACGATTGGCAGCGAGAAAACCTTGGCCGAAAAGGACTGCCCTTACGCTGACCGAAAGCTTCGTCATCTATATACAAGATACATATAGGTAGGCCTATAATTGACCATAGGCGCCTAAATGACTGGCGCCAAATGTCCCTGTCTTGGCAATCCGAAACTCACGAGAGAAATAGGCTACCATCCCACAGGGAAGAATTATATGCCAGTGAAGACCTACCAATTTGAAATCGTGTGCATCTTTTAGTTTAGTACGCTTGGGCGATTCTATATTTTTTGATAAGGCAGACTGGAGGTCATCAAATAACATCATGTAACGAAGTCGTACCAACGGGTCTACCCGTCCGAATATTTTTAATTATTATTTGCGGGCCCCACAGTTTCCAAGACACCTCAGTCAGTTACGGAAAAAAAAAAGAATATCGGCCTGGTGTAAATGACCATCGTAGTCGACAAACACCATGAATACCCCATAAACAACCAACAACACCTCAGTCAGCTCCACCGGTAAATCTGATTACGTGAGCAGAGAGGACAAGTAATTGATAGCAATATATATGCAATTCCCGGTCTTATTGACCTATTTTATTTTGAATTATCGAAGATTTTCGCGCTTCACGCTGCCTCACTATAAACGGTGATTCTGATTTCGTGGCAGAAGCGAACAATGGGATGAGGGGTCGGTTTACCACCCTATGGGAGCTCAAGACCTAAGTGTTTTTGGGGGGCTGACGAAGTGCTGTTTCGTTCCTGCCAACGGGTATACGCCCGAAGGTGTTTAATTATTACAGAGTCGCTACCTAAAACGGACACCCGATTTCGATGATAAATAACGGTAAACACCCGTCTGGTCTGAGGGGAGGGGCTTCGAAGTTCGGTTTAGGGGGGCCTGACGAAGTACTGTTACGGCCCTGGGTATTGATAACTAATTTACGGACGCAACAAGTGACTCACGATTGAATACGCCGAGATGCGTACTGCTTAGCCGGAAAAAATCAGCATAATCGGCAGTCCTATTGCTCGCGACCCAAGCGTCCGAATAATTTGATATGTCGGTTTTTATCGGAAACAAGTGTCGCAGTATTTCCAAAAATACGAATTGAAATCTCGTCAGGGCAATAAAACTACTCCGAAATAGCCACCAGAAGTTGATTGTTCTGAACAACGGAAGCGCGGCAACACAATGACCAATGGCGTCAAGCGAATGATCGGAACAATGGCAATTTTCATATTTTGGTGACTATTTCGGGTTCCTTTCATTGCCCTGGTATTCGTGCGGCCCCGACCACACTCTGAAGTTCCAAATTTGGCCCTGCCACCGAAAAAGGTTGGGAACCACTGGTGTAAACACTTTGTGCGATTAGTAAACGTTAATAAAAAATATGGTGGACCGTAAAATAGCCATATTGTGTAGCTTTATTTCCAGAAATTTAAGGCATTACTGCACTTACTTTTATACTTCAATATGTATGTTATTCGGATAACAGAACTGATATTAATTATAACTCAAAGTATATGATACTGGGAATTATAAGTGAAATATAAATACTACTTCTAAAAGCAGAATATGTATTTCATGTTTTTAGTCAAGAAAGTTTCAAAGGTGGTATGCTAAAACAGCTCTAAAATTAAAAAAAAAAGTCCACTCTTCCAGATTAGGACACGCCATGGACATATTTGCTAGATTACGATATGACAAGAAAATGCTAGATTGCGAAACATCAGCTTCAAAGGTTATGATGAGCCATACATACTGTGATGAATAATTTCATATGGGCGAAGGGCGACAGTGTGGTGTGAACGGAACCACGCCAACCCTCGATCTAAATTATATTCACCGATACTTTCGTGAAATCATACTGCATGGTCACTCCGTATCCACTGGGCGCGAAGAGCGACAGAAATTCTGTGCTTTACTAAACTTTTATGAAAATTAAATGGTAATACTCCTTGAAAACAGCCCCGAAATTCCTCAGGCTATCTTCCTGATTGGAAGATTGAACTACTTCTACTTGACAAACTGAAAATAGCGAAAAGTAAGTAAGTAGATCACAAAATATTAACAAGTAGAAGTAGAAGTAGCGAAATCAGATCTACTTGAGTAAGTACCAGAAGTAGAGGAAAACTACTTGAGTACTTCGAAAAAGTAGAAGTACTTCGTTACTGACCACTAGGGTTGTTCAGAATTGACCGACTTTCAAAAATTCCAGGTTTTCAGTCCGATTCCCATGCCTTATACCTTAAAAACATATTCTGGCTACTTTTTTTTGTAACTCGTCCCCTGCATCCGTGTGCACATTGAGCTGGAAGAATAGCAGCTGAAAATAGGGGATTCCCCTAAAATCAGAGGGTCACGATTTTACCTAGCCTAGTTAAAGTGACATATAACATGGATTTATGCAGCTGTTGCGGTTTGGGGTGCTACAAAACCCCACCATATAAGGCATTCCTAGTTCAGGATATCATTCCATGTCCCACACTGCCTTAGAACTGCTCAAAACTACCTAAAACTGATAGTCATTTTGTTGGATCACATATCCTACACCCCTCAAACCTACCCGGCACTGTTCATCAATTTCCTGGATCCCCATGTGCGAGAATACAACTGTAAATGTAACATCCACTCACAGCCACATAATAAACATCACAGGAAACGAAAAAATAAGGCAAAGAAAGAGATCAACTAGGCAAAATATTACATAAATCAGGTGGATGAAATGGTTGCTTTCGAGAAATCTGCATATCTGTTCCGGTGATCTTCCACAGCTTGTAGGAGGCTCGCTCGCTGTTTTTTGTCATTCGTTATGAACGCAGCATAGACGGTATTCAATTTTACCATACGCTCTGCTGAATCATTAACTACTTCAACAGTATTCACAAATTCTTGAGCAGTCACGAAATCTGGATCAGTATGCCATTCCGAAACTGGAAGACTCAACCAATCATGTTCCACATGTATAGCATCAAATAGAAACCACGATTCTGGCCCAATCAAATCGACCATACTCATTGACTCAGAGACAGAGTCAGAGATCAGACTGAGAGGCATACCTCTGCGAAATTTTTCAGGGATTGGCATTTTCAGCAATATAGCAGCCATCGCTTCCTTCAGTTTGTCAGGAATCTTTGGATTAGCCGAGAACATGGTAAATACCACCATTTCCTCAGCTAGATACCAATGATGTTTTCGCAATTTCTTGTATGCCACATCAGCAACAGTGAGATCGCATATTGAAAAGTTTTTCTTGTCATGAAGGAATTTGAGATCATTCCAAGGTGCGTCACATGCAATACCAGTTTTCAACCAAGCTGGAACATAAAACAAAGCAATGAATGTATTGATTCGTTCCAACTTTTCAATGAACTCTTCAGAATAGTCCATTTGCTCATTCCACATGAACATTTTTTGACAGTACAGGACTTGACTCATCCATCTAGCGCTATGAGTAGCACCAGGCTTGCGAAAACGATGATCAACATATTTGTCATCCAAAATCGCCAAGGTGCCTGTTGCACATTCTCTGTAGTCATCTCTTATCAAGATTTCTTTCTGCTTTCCATCATTGGGTTTCATCAGTGGAATTATTTCTTGCTTTGCTTCATCAGCTTTCATCGTCAACCAGCTGCCTTCAATAAACTTCAGCGTTTTATAGCTTCTTGATTTATCAATATGTTTCCACTTCTTCTTGAAGGTATTAAAATCCGTGTTTTCAGGGCCTGTGGTTGTCGATCCAAACAAACACTTCCAAACCTCTCGAATGACCAGTTCATAAATATGATGGCGACAGGCATTGTAGAAAACTTTCCTGTTAATCAATTCTTCAAGTAACGGAACCGCACCTTTGTTTTTACCAGTGTTTGAGGATGTTGTGTCAAACACAAGAGGTCTAACAGATTTTGTTAAATTCCCAAGTTCCAGCAGTTCAAATGATGCATCAGCCTGTGCTTTTCCTGTAGCACTTTCCAGAGTTTTAATGCCAAGAAGTTTCCCTTTCTTAAATGCGCCGGAATACGCAGACGATGCGAGCACTGCCAAGGCCTCAAATTGATATCCTAGACGACTCTTAGTGAGCTTTCCATCCCAGTGCAATGCAATGTGCTCTGGTGGATTGGTGGATATTTTTTCAAAGATAGATTCGGAAATTTTCAAACGATTTGCAATGCGTCGTCGATAGGTCCCAGATCTTGAAAGATGGAAGTCATTAGGGTTGCCATCGCAAGCTTTAATCAGTGCTGCAGTTATCATGGTAGCGGCATTATCACTGACTTTCAAGGGATCAAAAACCTGGCATAGGTCTTCGTCGCTGAATAGGTTTACAGCAGCTTTTAGAGTCACGAATTTAGCGGAATCACCAGATGTCGACTGTGCAAGTTCTAAATCAGTGCTGTGAGAAGTGTCAACTACCTGTGAAGATATAGATGAGCTCTCTGTAAATTCACCTTCGCTACTTGATGCTGGTGCAGACTCTCTTGCACTCATGGTCGTCTCTTTTGTAGCATGATTTTCGCTTTCAACACTTTATCTTTGCCACCGATCGTTGCTAATCTCGGACCCCTTTGATCCTGATAAAATGCTATGTCTTCACGTTTTTTATCGTCAGAAAGAAGTGTACTTGCTTCAATTGTCGCTATCGCGTCAGGAAGGAAAGGACGTAGTTTATTTTTGTCCTTGATGTTTTTTGCGGCATATACACCGACTCATGATATACATACACACGATCTGCGCATATGCATTCCATGAGTGCATGATGTGCATATGCCGCTGGACAAGGAAGTGCAGATATAGCCTTTACGACTTTCTAAGTCATGCACCACCCCTCCATGCTATCCCAGTAATGCATGAGCGCCAAGCAGGGAAGCCATGGATACCAGTGTTACTCGAGTCCGACTCGACTCACGATTTTCTGATGACTCGACTTGACTCGAGTCATTTATTCAAAATACGGAAATGACTCGACTCGAGTCATTCTGTGTACTGACTCGACTTGGACTCGAGTCATTGCGCATGACTCGAACCAAGTCATTGACTCGAGACTCAGATGGCCAAGACCGATATTTCATTGTAATTCTGAAGCCAACACACTATTGGGATTTCGTCTATTGGTGCTGGTACTTGAAAATGCGACCATAAACTGCTGAAAGTGACGAACATTGGCATATTATAAATGCGAACCATTCGATATCACCAAACAGAGCTATAAAAAGTGGGTTTACCAAGACTTCAACTGGAAACTGAGCAGTCAACACAATGACTTGGACTAGGACTCGAGTAATAATTCCATGACTCGGACTCGGCACTCTGCTCGCTGACTTAAACTCGGACTTGACTCGGTGGTGAATTGAAATGACTCGACTTCACTCGATCAAAACTACAAAAGTGATATTGACTTGTGACTCGGAGCCTTGTGACTTGGTTACAACCCTGGTGATCAGAAAGTATTGAAAAAAAATTATTTAATTTTTATATATTAGGCTATATCCAAATCTTTCATCTCTTGTAGCAACGCGCGGCTACTGATCGGTATTAAACCAAGTTTGGTGTAGCGAGTTTTTATAGCCAAACTAACAACTTCATCATGTAGTCAGTTGAATTTGAAAAAAAAATTGAAGACTCCTTATACGGTGTATAACTCGTGTTTTTCTGCATGTATTTGTGTATTTGAATACGTCGCTGTCACAGTTTCAATATATATGGTTTAGTTCGTCAGCAATTCTGCCATAGCCCATCAGCCACTCCAAGAGATGTGCTTACGTCCAATCCAAGACCCCGGAAGAAACGACAAATTGTATCGGCGAGCTGAATGGCGAGGAAACGTATGTATATTAGTGAGGAGCGGATCGACAAATTCTCTGGTCCGGCTCCGATCCGGTTTGTCAATTCTCTGTTCCGGCTCCGGCCGTATCAGAAAAAAGTACTTATCCGGCTCCGGCCAAAAATTAAAAAGTCCTGCTGGAAATCCGACCTAACACGGTACACGGTGGTTCCATGAATTTAAAAATATAGCTCGTTTCTTTTCGCACTGGCTTGGCGGTTTCTTGCGTGTTGTTGGTTTCGAAAGGACGTAGGACGTAGTTTATTTTTGTCCTTGATGTTTTTGCGGCATATACACCGACTCATGATATACATACACACGATCTGCGCATATGCATACCATGAGTGCATGGTTGGTAGTTATTTAGTTACAAACGTCATGCTTATCCATAGAGATTCTGGCCTTATCAAAGAAGTACTGATCCGGCTCCGATACGGTCCAACCAAAATTAAAAAAAAAATCCGGCCGGATATCCAACCCGGCTCCGGTTCATGCTCCGCACCAATCTATATGCGTCCATGCTAAGTGCTACTTTCAATCCACGGTTACGGCGCTGCAGCAAGACCTTTACTAACTATTGGATTTGCAAAATCTGTACGGTACTCATTTTCCAAAATTCGCAACCGCAACTAGACTATATTTTATAGAACTAACTATCTTTGATAACTTGAAACCAACTAACTAAAACAGAGCTGACTAATAATGGATAATACGAATTACGGAATCACAAACAACCTAAGAAATATTGGAGATAGATTCGGCATTACAAAAGGCCAGGATATCGAGCTTGCGATGAAAGGGGTTCCGTGAATCAAAACCCACCACCGGGCTTAACCACTGTTAGTAGTGATGACTTTTAGCTAGCAATGCAAGAACAAAACACAATAGAACACCGATATCACGATTCACAGAACGGTGACACGTGTTTTATAGTTTCGCAACTAACTTATCCGTAATGCAACTAGAACTACTTGCGGTAAAAAAATTGTAACTAGAACTATGGGATAACCATTAGTTAATGACCGTCGACTGACTAGATTCGTAGTATGTATAAATCTGGCTGTAACTGTAATCTGTAATCTGGCTGTGTGTTTGGGTATTGATTCAGGGGAAGATCATGAACGGGAGTGAGATTCAAAGCTATCAATGTGCTTCAACAGAAGAAACTAAAGAATCAAAAGGAGGACAAGAGTAATTTGTGTCTCGACCTCCTATGACCAGGTACGTGAGAGCCAATATTCAATATTCAGCACAAACTTGTCGGTATTGTGGTGCTGATGGCTCTGTTTATGTATTGTACAGGCGTCGGGATTGTGTGTAGGTATGTGTGTGAGTGTTAAATTCACAATTCACAAGGTTGAGTGAGTAGATGTAGTCATTGAAGCTGTAGTCTGATCTTGCGGTCATTCCGAAAAAGAACGTATTATTTTCAAATCTTGTGACGTTGAAGTTCTTAATCATTTAGTGACAACCATACAGGCTCCGAGTCACAAGTCAATCTTACTTTTATAGTTTCAACTCGAGTCAAGTCGAGTCATTCTTAATTCACCATCGAGTCATTCCGAGTCCAAGTCAGCGAGCAGAGGGTCAAGTCCAAGTCATGATATTATGACTCGAGTCAGAGTCGAAGTCATTGCGTTGACTGCTCAGTTTAGATTTAGTCTTGTTAAAACTACTTTTTATAACGATATCTGGCGTATTGCCTGGTTAACATTTAAAACATATAAACTGATTTTCGCATTTTGAACAGTCTCAGATTGCATTTTCAAGTACCAGTAGCAATTGATGAAATACCAACACTGTGGTTACTTCACTATTCTTCGAAATTGCAATGGTATGTTGGTCTTGGCCGTTTCAGACTCGAGTCATATCACTTGGTCAGAGTCAATGTCTCGCGTTCAAACTGAGCCATTATACAGATTGACTATAGTAAAGTCTAGTCAATTTCAACAACTAGAGGGTGCACGAGCCCAAAATTATTATGGAATTTTTTTTTTTTAATTTGGCACCACATATCAAGCGTCCGTTTTAAAATTCAAAATTTTCCATTTTTCACTCCACCCTAGTAGCCAGTCCTAGTTCTAGCTACGGATTTTGAAAAGATTGTAGTTCCGGTTTTAACTCGAGTTGCTAATTCTCGAAAATTGAGTGATTATACTTCTATTTCTAGTTACTTGTTTTGAAAACTTGAGTAGTTCCAATTTCTAATTGCTAGTTTTGAAAAATAAGTAGTTCTAGTTCTAGTGACGGATTTTAAAAATAGCGTAGTTCCAACTCAAGTTGCTAATTGTTAAAAATTGAGTAATTAAATTTCTATTTCTAGTAGCGAATTTTGAAAAATGAGTAATTCTAGTTACTAGTTTTGAAAATAAGTAGTTATAGTTGCTTGTTTTAAAAATTAAGTAGTTCCCGGTCCAATGGTTGGTTGAGTATGGTGTACTAGTCTGTCCCCTGCCATTGTGTGTTGAACTAGAGCCTGACTATTACCAGTTATCTCATAAACTACCCATCAAACCGATACCTAAACCTTTGCTGATCATTCCGATGTAGCCGCCGATGCTCAAAATATATTTCATCTCGCTTCAAGCACACACATCCATTGCTAAGCTTGGACGTGAAATAAACTAGAAAACCAAATCCGGTCCTCTGCAAGCAGTGGTGGTCCGTAATGAATTCATTTTAATTTTTCTTAAAGTACTTAAATCTCAAATAAGTTTTGCATACTAGTACTAATTACCGTACTCGAGTTGTTATGATTTAGGACTACTTACACTTCTACCTGAACAGTTTGCATTTTTCTGGCAAAACTGGCATTTGTCTTTCAAGTTACTTGTAAATTGCACTTGAGTAGAAACGTATGATGTTACTTCTACCTGAGTAACACTGAGGAAAACCTGACCATTTCAGCCTGTGACTATAGGAAATAGATGAATATAGTCGGGTGCTATCCTTTTATAGATGGTTTGATTTACTGAATCTAATTTATACAACTACTTCTAATTTTATTACAGTGGATTGCCATCAGAATATCATCGTACATAACATCTCATTTGAGAGGTTGTTCCTCCGATACATCTAAATTTCTTTCGTGAAAGACGTTTGCATGACAATCTCAACCGTTCAGTCGGAATCTGACAAACATAAATGTTCAACTGACACACGAGGAGGTGAAAAGTGAGTAAATTATAAATTACATTATTTTGGCAAATCCATTATGATTTCAGATCCGAATAGTGGCGTGTTGTCGGCAGTGTTTGAACCAAGTCACTACCTTCGAGTCACGAGTCATTTCAAGTCATTGACATTTGACTCGAGTCAGGTCAAGTCATCCTATTTTCAAAGGTGGCTGGAGTTATGTCGAGTTAAGTCAAGTCACGAGTCAAGTCATAGTTCAATTCAAGTGGATTTTTTGAAGTACGAAGCATAATTGCGTCATCGCATTTTGATACCGGTAGCTGTTTGGAAGTCGCCATTAGTTTGGAACCGTGGGACGACTATACCTAGTTTAATATACATGTAAAAAAAAGGCTTCGTATCGCCCACGCATGCGTAGAACTGATAAAGTACTCAAATAACCGTATAGCCTCAATCTATAATATTCATTCAAAATAGTGACTGCTCACTCTTACATGTCACACCAGCGTATCGAGAACAATTCGAATATATGCAAGATCAGCCATTTTTATCGACACTGTCACTTGACTACTTGAAATTGACTCGAAACCTTTTCTCCAAGTCACGAGTCAAACCACATTTCTGACACGCCAAGTCAAGTCAAGTCATACGAAAAAAGTGACTCGAGTCATCCCAACACTGGTTGTTGGCAGCACCAGTAAAAACCATGATATACTCATTCTTTTCACTCCTAACATGTGTATGACTACAGGTAAACACAGTTTCTAGCTCTAGCTCTAGCCTTGCACTATCTTGAGGTTGAAGTAGAAGTAATTATGTTGTTGTTTGTGGTGTTCATGGTGTTTGTTGATTACCATGGTCATTAAAACCAGGCCAATTTTCTTCATTTCTATCCTTTAGCTGCCGACTTGTAGCACGGCCCGCGTCTGGGCTTTTATAAGACACTGCTTACACAGATGATATGACAAGGGGGAGCCTAGATAAATCTCCGACACTTGGTAGGAAGTCTGAAGTCGACCCCTTAATTTCTCGTTAATTATGGGTGATTTGAGACTTGTTACAACTACTTGAAGTAATATTCAAAAGTGGAAGTTCTGATGAGTACTTGAGTATAAGTTGTTTCACCAAATAGATTGTCTGAATGAGACGCAGGCTTTTGGTAATAATTTCCCAGTACTAGCTTTTAAAATGGCAAGAATCATCTTTTTGAGTAACTGATAATGAGCAACAAAAACGCGAATAGACAAGATTTTCGTAACAATATCCTTTTATGACAATACCCTGGCTACATTCAGGCTTGTAATAAATCGAGTCATGACTTGACTCGTCTTGACTCGAGTCGCAGACTCAAGTATTGATCCTGATACACGAGACTTCAATCAAGTTGTATATAATGTTTGAGTCATATGACTTCATTGAGACTTGTGCAATGACTGTAGTAGGCCTACAAGTTGACACCACACATAAAGTGTCTCAAGTTGACTCGAGTCATTTTCCATTTCCATTTTTCAAGAAAATTGCTCGACTCAAGTCAAGTTGACAAAAAATTTCAATTATGTGAATCATTTCTTTTCTCCACTTAAAATCGGTATTAATAAGGCATTACATAGCTATGTGAAAGCAGTCAGTTCTCCTCTTAATCGGAGCACATTTATATAAGAGCAGCAAAGAGCTATTCATCTTTATTGCACCTAATATTTTCAGATGTCTCTCTTTAACTGTCAAGAAAAACGTAAAGTTGGAATGAATCTTGAAAAATGGATGAACTGCATCTCATGGTTCTCAATGAGTGTAAGTTCGTCATACAAATGAAGAATCAGTGTCTTCCTTAATGAGAAAAGTCACATATTCCGTTAGTCTGTTCTCTCAGTGGATACTTCCAAGTAACATTCTATATATGAAATTACTATATGTCATTGAATTGTGTGTTGTATGTATGCTGTTCATGGTGTGTTGAATCTTAAAATACACTGCGCTACTGTATGCTACCATGGTCAGTAGGAAGTTAGATCGCACACCCTCCAATATGCAATTATATCATACCTTTTGTGTGTCAACCTACATCATGTGTATGGGAATTGAAATGACCTTGTCAAATTTCGACGTCGTCCCTCTTCTAACAGAGACCTTGCCTATGGAAGATCATCACGTGACATATCATTTTAAGTCCCATTCCTACGATGCTCATCAGTTGGATCATAAAGACATTCGTACGGCAATCTAAACCGATCAGATGTAATCTGACGAACATCAATGTCTAACAGACTGAAAGACACCATATGGGTAAGTTCAGATTTTCTTTGATCGCCAAATCAATGATCTCGGATAGGAGAGTTTTTTATTCTGTGACATCACCACCGATATGATTACTTCTGTCTGTAACAAAAAGTCGCAACACATTGGTTGACTGTAAAGTTTGAATTTGAGTCGATTTTGAATCGAAGTATCTTTTCTTTGTCATTACAGACAAGGTCTTTTTATCAATCAGATTCAAGCAATTTGCAACTTTCAACCAACGGCATTTTCTATTGTAATACGAGGTGAGCTTAATACCGCGACATACTTTTCAAGACACAATTGGAATTGAGATCGACATTGAAGGCGCAATACAATTATGTTCTTGTAACCCAGTGGTTCTCAAACTTCAATAAAATTCACAAAACGGTCATTTGCAATTTTTTAAATGACTCACACACGGTCAATGTCTTGAAATTTGAAAATGACTCGATTCGAGTCAAAAGACGAAGTGACTGAAATCGAATCATTTTCCAATTTTAAGATAATGACTCGAGTCCGACTCGGGTGGAGTCATTACTGCCCTGGCTCTAGCTTTACACGCTATCTGGCGATTGATTTAGCAGTAATTCTGTTCATTTTTAAGCAATTACAAGCGATTTACCAGATTTGTTGCAACTACTTGAAGTAATATTTCAATGCGGTAGTTCTGAACAGTACTTGTGTCGGCAGCATTAATAAGTAGATTGAGACAATGCACCGTCGGCTTGAGGTACTAATTTGTTAGTAAATTTCAAATTGCGACAATCATCTTTTCCATTAGCCGATAATGAACAGTAGCAAATTCAGACTTGTAATAGCTCGATTCATGACAAGACTCGAGTCCCAAACAGTTCCTCAACCTGTTACGTGAACTTGAATCAAGTCATATAGAATGTCTTGAGTCATATGTGTTGGTCGAATCATACCCCACGACTCGAGTACTAGTCGAGTCAATATACGAATCGTCTCCAGTCGAGTCGAGTCATATGCCACTTCCATTTTCAAAGTAAATGCCTTGGCTCAAGCCAACGAAAAATTCGAATTATGGGAATGATTTCCTCCCTCCTCTTTGAATTAGTAATAATGATGCAGTCCATAGCCGTGTGAAAACAGTCGGTGATTCTCTACCTCCGAACACATTTACAAGCGCTTTTCATATTTATGACACTTGTATTTTCAAACAGCACATTTCCCGGCATATATCTCTCGATACTGCAAAATATAGTTTCAAAGTGACACTGTAGGCCCCTATATTTGGAGATCCGTAAAAATGCGGGTGTAGCTATGTAGTCAATGTCGACAATGCCACCGATGGACAATGTCACAACTAAACTGGAGTAGCATCAATTTCGGTAACAATCTCGACTCTGCGCTGCCAGTAACTATTTCACCAATATACTTGAATAGCATCAATGGTATCCACTAAGCAGTATCTCAACTCTACTAGGGAGTATTATCTCCACTCTAACTGGAGCACTATTCGACCAGAATAGTATTAATCAATGCCTGCCTCTATCTCCATTAGGGCTGTTCAAAAACAATTTTTTTCTTTCCAATTTCACTTGCTACGGAATAAAATTATTATGTTGCCTAAAACAAAGCTGCACACCAAATTTGACTCAATTCGAACGAGTAGAAGCGAGATTCTTGCCGTCATTTTTTAAAAATTTATCATATGAAAAATATATTTGAAAATTGATCTGTCTACTCTATAAAATTGTTAGGTTGCCAGTAGAGATGATGCATACCAAATTCGGCTCAATTAAAACCACTAGAAGCGAAGTTATTGAAGTAGCAAAATTTCTAATTCCATGATTTTATAAGAAATAACAAATCAAGAGTTAGTCACCGTAAATACTATTTTATTCTAACCCAAATTTCTCTACCACAATAACTAGGCTTCTAGTAGTGGGAATTGAGCCAAAATTGGTGTGCATCATCGATATTGACAGCCTAACAATTTTATGGGGTCAGAAGAAAGTGTTTAATTTTTTTAATGATAAATTCAAAACTTTCTACTACAAGAATTTTGCTTCTACTGGGGTTGGAATTGAGTCAAATTTGATGTGCTGCGTTGTTTTAGCCGACATAATTTTATCAAGTAGTCAGTGTAATTCCAAAGAAAAAAATTGTTTTGAACAGCCCTTTTTATCCATCTTGTTGTCTGCTCTATATATCCCTCGCAATTAATATCCCCATTCTTCACGATAGCATGAAACTGCCTCCAGATTTTATGCAATTCAACATTATAGGAATATACAAACGAAAATTAGCGCCTTGTCTCTCACTTTGGTATTGAAACCTTGTTGTGGGCTGGACTTAATCATACTCTCAGTGGTCTCCAAATAGTACAATAAAAAATAACAATTTTTTAATCAGTCATCTTAGGTTTTAGCAGGGTTGTAATGACTCGAGTCACAATTTTTCGTTCAGCACAACTTGAGTCAAGTTATTTTCTTAAACACGCAAAATGACTCGCTTCGACTCAAGTCTCAACACAATGACTCAGGCTCGGCGCATTGCTTCCTCACTAGCAGTTGGTCTTGATTCGGTGGTGAATTGAAAATGATTTGACTTGACTTGAGCCGAAGTTATAGCCCAACAGTTTATTGGACTTGTGACTCGGAACCTTGCGACTTGGTCACAGGTTTGGGTTTAACATGTAAATATCCTTGTACCAGTTGTAGGGTGGCCAACTTTTACACAGTATGACACAAGAATTGCAGTATTCTGAGTCTTGATGCATGCCAAGTCCAAAGTAGGTCATCAGCTCTGTCATGACACGATGCAGGAAATTCGTTCCAAATTTCTAAATCAATTCGGTAACTAATGAACTCGCGTACATTTCTGAAATTGAGATTTAAAATCGTAGTTGGCAGACCTGCAATGTGGTCTATGGCATGGTACGGTATAATAAACGTTCGCATTACTGATTTTATCAAAGTAATGTTCCAATACATTTGTATCATAATGAATCATCGTAACATCCAAATGTTATAGTTCCCGTGTGACTGGACATCGTCTGATTATTCTCAACCTTTTTGACTCATTTTAGCAGCTATTTTCTACTAACTTTGAAAGCTCACGTTCGCTGTTTCAACTCAATGATTTGGTCTGCTGTGAAAATTACCACTCGGTTGGCATCTGAATCCATTCTGTTTCCTGAAAACTTTCAGTAGATATTGTCTACTTGAACTAGCAGTTCAAGTGGTCATGTTTTTAGGTTATTTCCACTTCTACTTTCAGACCAGACTATTTACTTTTGCAATTTAAATATTAAAAAGTAGAAAGTAGTTTTGGGGTGAGTCACAGCCCCCTGTGTCAAGGTAATTTAAAATATTACGAAGATTCTACCTGTGTATTGTGTGTTAGTGTCATGAATCATTTTGCTTTCGTCGTGAAGCTACTTCGAAAGTAGCCACCTCCGGTTAACCAATTACCACTTGTAAAAAATTGCAATATTGACTACATTCACCGCTTGTGGTTTTCTGTGTAGGAACGTGAGCCGCTGAAAGTCTCAACGCAACAGAATGGAAGAAACGTGAAAAGATCCAAAGTGCCAAACGGGTCAAACTGGAATATCCGAGTCTTTTTCTCCACAACTCGACTCTGAGTTCACTCCCCTAGAAGTGTAAACGGTAAAAATTGAAGGTATGACAGAATCACAACTACCATCATACATAGTAATTACCTTAGAGCAGTGGTCCCTTACCGGGTTTCACACGATAACCCCAGGGATTTGCTAGGCCTGATTTGCACAATTAGATCATTTTAGCTTTCCAATTTTGATGGGAATTCAAATGATAGATACAAGTCAGACTAGAGATATACCTAGACATTCATTTCCAAATTAGATTAGAATTAGAGTCATAGTTACACATATTTTTCAAATAGATTGAACTTAGAAATACTCAATTCACGAAAATATGGACATGGAATGGTGTTCCGTGTGTAGCACAACTCTATTGAAGTATCATGTAGTTGCTGAGACATGGGTAAATGATGCAAAATATCCCATGTCTCTCTCTTCAGCCAGCAGTGTTTCGATCAAGTCACTACCTTCGAGTCACGAGTCATCTTGATTCATTGCGCATTTTGGCTCGAGTCAAGTCAAGTCAAAGTCAAAAAATGTCAGGCGAACCGGTGAACTTTAAAAATTGAAATGAAGCCAAAATGTAAAATATATGCCACCGTATTTAGGAATTATATGGTGTTACAGAGTGACATTTAGAGGATTCGTAATTAATTATCTTCGTGTGATTTTATGGTAGCTTAGCGAGTCTGCTGCTAAAATCGGTCCAGATAAAAGTGCTACCGCCGAAAGTCGTTCATAGTCTTTCACGCCAACTCAAATAATATTCTTCTCTTTGACAATATCGTGAGAAGAAACATTTCGGAGTCAGTCGAATCACCACTACCACCAGACGCAGGTTACTCTAGCAACTACGAACACAATGCGTACCGCAAGAATACACTTTACAGCAGCTATACGGGCCATTCGCAAATCCGGGCCAAAACAGCACTTCTTCAGTCGACCCCAAAAATCGTGGGTTTTGGGCCCCCACAGTGCGATAAGCCAAACTTCCGGGGGGCACCGTTCCAAGACCCTCCAGTTGGGTCGATCTTTTCACCTATACTTGTGATTGTGAGCACATTCATTCTACTCAGTATAAGCAGAGAGTTTATGTAAAATGTAGCTTAATCGCGCCACTAGCGAAAATTTTCGATCATTCAGGACTGAATCGGTTTTCTCGCTGCCGAATTTTCGAAACACCTTTCGGAGTCACATGTTAGCCTAAACTTCAATATGTGTTGGTACGGCGTGGCGCGGTAATGGCTGACGCCAAAATCTCGGTTTCGATAAATCATGCGTATTTCTCGGAGAATGGAACCTAATAAGCAAGACATTTAGTGACCCTAAATCGTGCAATGCGCGAAAATAAATTTGAAAATGTTGGAAAAAGTTTCAAAAGATACGTTATGATTTATGCTCATTTGCCAAATAATTTTGGTCATTTTCAAACTCGGCGCCTCTGCAATTTGGCGGCTTGGGGTGCCCCAGTTGCAGTCCTGCACAAAACGAATGAATCGAATGTGAATGATCGTGCAAACTACACTGTTTAGCGATGAGTCAGCTCGTATCCGTCCTGTACTTGTCGATCGCATGTCGTCAAAGGATAGCCTACGTCTTGAACTTAAAGTCAATTTAAACATGTTCCCAGCCCTAATGTTACCTCACGATATTCTGAATAAGTTTAAAATTTGATGTTGTATTTATTTTATCAATGGACAATCCTTCAACATTGCATCATGAAATTAAGGGATAAAATTGTAATATACCTGGTGGACCGGCAGGAATGTCATCGCGGATTGGCACCGGCGGTTGAGAACCACTGCGTTGAGGCGTATCATACCTGGTAAATATGGTATGCTTGGACTCGAGATTGTATGACAATAGTTCTACTTGAGCACGTACAATGACTACTTGACCACTTTCACCTGTAAGGTATAAGAAATAGATCGATATTCTCAGTATAGCCTTTGTAAATTATAATTCTCTGAATCCTACTACTGTGTTTTGCGATGCCATGAAAATTGGCGATATTTATTACCTCCAATGGCAAATACCGATATTTCTTTCAAACTGCGATAGACCCGATATAGTGTTAACCCCTCGTTTATTTGCAGACAAACTAAGTGAATGCAATGCAATGTGATGCAACGTTCCAAAGAGAATAAGAACTTGCCGAAACGACATCCAAAAAGGCCAAGATATTCCAGATAGAAGAATCGTGGAATTTCAATGTTCTGCTCGGAAATGATATTGGCCGGCCTGCTAGCCCGCGAGTAATGCTATAGCGTTGAAACCATGAAACGCAACAATGGCAAGAGAACTGGAAAACGCCAGAATGGTGCGCCTCTACTCAAATTCTCATCAATTTCAGCGATAAGAATCGGTTGATATTGCACATGCACAGATCGTGTGAAACTATATCGTGCCATTGCTAACCTACTTGAGTCAGTGTTGTATACCTTGCGAAAAAACATGAAAAGAACAAAAACTAGCTATGCCTATTCAGTAGGAAGTAGGTCGAGGATGTATTCGGATCACTTTTATCAGTGTATGTCATAACAACTAGGTGAAATATGTATGACAATAACGGTAAATACTTTCAGAAATTGCAGCTATCCGTAAAGTATTAAGCCATTTTTGTTATGGTAATATGGTCAGTAATGAATGGCTGCTTTAATTGTTTGCGGCTGTCAAGCAGCTCTGTCTTACTGCCATCATTTTCTTAGGCGATGTACCTTTTCATTGCCTTGCAATCATGTTGTGTTTTGAATATATAACGAAGTGATATCATTGTCAGGATCAGCTTTATTAATATTTTCATCATATCAAAACACGAAAAGATAGAAAGGTACCGATGCCGAAACGACTTGGAATAGTCTTTGAAATCAGACCCCCACCTTGGCCTAGGCGAAGTAGAGAAGAGAGATGCACTCCGAATGAAAAGTAAGGCTGAGAATATAAAAGGCAAGCAACAAAATGAGGTGGCATGTGGCGGAAGGCAAGATCGATATGCTAGTTCGTGGTCCGGTGATCCTGGATGCTGACTAGTTTTCAGTCGGATGAAATCGCTTGTATTTCGACTTGAATACGGACATGCTCGACGACTGTCTGATACCCAGCGAGATGTTCCACGATTGGGGTCCGGCATACTTGATAGAGCAATGCGTTTCCTTGTATTCCGTCCTGATCATATGGCAGTTGCAGTTCATCATATGTAGTGAATAAGTGATATCAGCAGCTCATCTCGTATGACTTATCCTACGTCATATTACTACAAGATTTGTATGTAACTGTTTACAATTGGCCTAGAAATCCTGACAGACCAGTAATAGGTGAATGCTATTATAGAATATAGATAGATGGAATATAGAAAACGATGAAGTCGTATTTCCTTCATAAGAAACACAATAGCCGAAATACAGTTGATAGTTTCAACCGGACTCTGCATTGCACAAACATGTAATTACATTGTTGTAATTAGAAGGTTCATCAGAAGTCTGCCAGCCAGCCAATGTTATCACTGAAAGGTATTGAAATTCACAAGTGAAATCCCAATATAGCCTAATTCACAACTCGTAGAAGCACGGGACAGATTCTTATTATAAATGTGCACTTCACGCTAGCCAAGAAGATTGATAAGCAAATTCGTCTCTTCCTTGTAAAACGGTGTTATTAACCTTTCACTTTTTACTGCATGATTGTCAATGCAAAACCATAAGTATCGAAACCGCTGTATGTTTTTGATTTTGCACCATCAACAAATATGCTTGAGATGTAAGTTGTTGACACGTAAGTTGTTTGGAAAAGGTGGTTGCCCACTAGACAATAGAGAAAACTTTCTACTTAAGACAGATAGACACATGTTTTCGCAGCTTTTGAGCTGTACGACCATAGTAGTTGTCGAGATGGCAGATGGGCAATTTCACCCCCTTGCGCGCGAAAATTGGGAAGTTAGCCGGCTGTAAAATGGAGGCAATCATCTAAAGTCAAATTTTATTGAAATTTCTGTTCATTTGTCGGGATTCGAGAACCCCCTTTCTTCGAAGTTATTTGCACTCCACCTTATCCATGTCTGCCTCATTTCAATTTTCTATGGCGTCAGAAACAAACATGTCTCGCTTTAGGGAATACCCCTTATAGTTCTTTTAAATGTCGATGATTCGCATCGCATCTTTTGCAGTAATAACATTGTGCATAGGAAAATAACTAAATTGAACATGAAGTAAATATATCGATCTGAATGAGTGCTATTGATTTGACGCCGGCCTTACACCTGTGTGATGGCACTAATGCCTCACGTACATCGAGCGATTTTACGATTACGCGCAAGTAAAGTTGAAGGGGTCAGCGATCAATAAAGTTGATGAATCAGAATGTAGACCAGCAAGTTCAGTTGGGTCGTAGTTGGACCCTGTTCCCACGTTGGTGTCGAACAAACTTGGTACGAGTGGAATTTTAGTGTGTTCACACCTATTGTGACTGTCAAAATATTATTGCGGTTGCTCGCATTGTGGATAGAGTATGGCCGATCATACCGCACTAGCGGCACAAGACAATTTAGGTTTGCTGTGGTTAGAAATTTTATAGGCAACTTCACTATCAGCTGCAACAGGGGTTAAACCCGCTCAGAGGCCAAACGCCAGACGCCAAACGCCGCGCGGCGGCCGAATATCTGTACGGAGTTTGGCGGCTGAGCTGGTGACGCTAGATGGCGTTTGGCGGCTACAGTTTTGAGACGCCGAGTAAGAGAGAGAGAGAGAGAGAGTCTTTATTTTTCATCAAACCAAAATACATAACACTCGGCAGTGGTGGTGGTACAGAAAATATGCATGCACAGTATTCGGTATTAGATAGGAATGATCGATAAGACCGTGAGGGTCATCTAGTCTGATCACACCAGCATCAAATATGTACACTTGACTCTAAACAGTCTGGCTGTAAAAAAAGTTACAGTAGTTAAAAAAATAAAATAGAAGAAAAATTAAACGATGGTAGCAAATGATCAATGAAGCAATGTCTGGGCGAGGTAGGGCAACAGTGTTAGTGTAACGATAAGACAGTGTTTCCCAACCGGGGAGGAATTCCCCCCTTGGGGGGAATTTTGCAATTTTTAGGGAGGAATTCCACTTCAGAATTGTAACGGATTTCCCAAATTGTTCATGTCCGAACTGTCATGTAGTCAACCAGTCATATCAGAACGTATGCTCCTTATAGCTGTTTTTTTTTTTGCTGAAAGTATGTTCAAATGCTATATGAAATCTCTTTCTCACATACAAGTTCCTTGTTTTTTTAAACTAGTTCCAGATGTGCTGCATTTCGCAAGACAATTTTGTAGGCCAGAGACGGCCTCTCAATCAAATATATTCTAAGCGAGCAAATGTCCTGCCGAATCTATCACAACAAGGCCTCTAACGAATGTATTTATCTTATATTTTCAAGTCAACATTTTCATAAAGTGACAAAATATTCCAACGCCATCGATTCAAGTCAAAGAGATCGCTAGCCTGCCTTTATTTTTAGTGAACAGCTACTCGATCGAAAAAAATGCATGTTAAACTTGGTGCAATGTTGCCGAAACAGAATGAGTGTCCTAAACTTCAATGAGCTCAAGCAGGAAATCTGATTACGTGTATGTTATATATCACGGTATGTATCAGGGCTGTAACCAAGTCACGAGGCTCCGAGTCACAAGTCAATCTCACTTAAACAGTTTTGACTCGAATCAAGTCGAGTCATTTTCAATTCACTATTGAGTCAAGTCCGACGAGCCAAGTCACCGAGCGTAGGTTCGAGTCAGATTCATTTTATTATGACTCGAGTCCGAGTCCAAGTCATTGTGCTGACTGCTCAATTTCCAGTTGAAGTCTTGTTAGACTCACTTTTTATAACTCTGTTTGGTAATATTGAATGATTTTGATTTATAATATGCTAATTTTCTTCACTTTGAGCAGTTTATTGTCGCATTTTCGAGTACCAGGACCAATAGACGAAATTCCAATAGGAAGGCCAAGTGGCGAGATAGTGCAGTGGTATAATCCGCGGCTGCAACACCAATGGGTACGGGTTCGAGTCCGACCGAGGTCGCCACCTCATCCGCGTCAGCGGTGTCTTACAAAAAGCCTAGAGGTGGGCCATGCTATAAGTCGGCAGTTACGGAAGATAAGATAAATATCGGCCTGGTGTAAATGACCATGGTAGTCGACAAACACCATGAATACCCCAAAACAAACAAACAAATAGGAAGGCCACTTACTTAGTTACTTGAGAAAAAAATCGCGAGACCAGTACATTTATGCATACTGATTTTTCACAGCGGTTATATTAGCGATTAGTGCATAATAAGCCGAAAACACAAATGGAAAAATGGGGTCTGTTGAGTCAAGCCTTCCAGAATTTGTTTGATTGGGACCAAGACCATTGTTTTTGGAGGTCTACAAAGTGTTGCTACAGCACTGCTAGAAACAAACACTCCGTACCGCCCGTCTTATTCTTCGGTCAACCGGTGATTGCGCGGTTAAAAATCACCTTTTTTAATCATCGGGCAGATTTCTCCTAAGGGGGGAATTTTGGCTCAAATTTCGGCCAAGGGAGGCACGAGATGAAAAAGGTTGGGAACCACTGCGATAAGAGGTGATCAAGTAGGGCTTTTTTGAATCTATCATAAGGCAATTCACGGATATGTGGTGGTAATGCATTCCAAATGATAGGTCCCGAGTAGTCGATAGATCTCTTAGTTAGGTTGCTATTGGGTGGGGGTAAGTAGATATTTCCCTTTGACGAGGATCTCGTGTAATGGGAATGGACATTTTTAGCAGGTATGAAAAAGTCATCAAACACAGGAGGCAGACTATTGGAAAAATATTTGTGAACAACTTTTGATACTTCGAAGCGATATAGCTCATCAACTCGCAAAATTCGATGCTTACGGTAGTAAGGCGATAAATTGGTACGTAAAGGTACAGATGAGATCAGCCGTATCGCACGGTTTTGCAGGGTTCGAATTCTGCACAGAAATGTTTTGCATGCACTTCCCCATACTACGATTCCATATTGCAGGTGAGAGTGGAAAAGAGAAAAATATATGGTTCGTAGTATTGATCTGGAAACCAAAGATTGCAGACGGGTCATTATTCCCACACACCGAGCTAGTTTTGATATTGTGCATTCAATATGCTGCTTCCAAGACATTTTAGCATCAATAGTGACACCGAGATATTTTGCTGAGTCACATATGGAGATTTGTTTATGATTGATGTTCACAGTGAAACTATGATTGGCATTATTTAAAAGGAGCATCTCGGTCTTATCTGCATTCAAGCTTAGTTTGTTTGCTTGGAGCCATCTCGATACTTTTGGGAGTTCCCTATTCACGGATGCATGCAAATCATTGCCAGTGTTAGAGGTTATGAAGAGGTGAGTATCATCAGCAAATAGGGTTGTGCGGAATAAAGATGCATTAACAATGTCGTTAATATAAATGAGGAAAAAAGTCGGTCCAAGGACTGAGCCTTGTGGGACTCCACAAGTTATATCTCTGGTAGTCGATCTTAATGTCCCCAGTTTAACAAATTGTTTGCGATTTGCCAGGTAGCTTTCAAGTAGAGTTGCTGCAATACCCCTGATTCCATAGTGTTCTAGCTTGTATCTTAAGATTCTGTGGTTAACTGTGTCGAAAGCTTTGCGGAGGTCGATAAAAATGCTGCAGCCACTATTTTTTTGCTTGATGGTTTTGTAATAGTCCGTTACAATTGATAGTATTGCATGGTTGGTGTTGTGGTTTGATCTGAATCCATGCTGGGTCGGAGACAGTACTGCATTCAATTCGAAAAATTTTTTGAGTCGGCAGTCAATCAGTTTTTCAAAAACCGTGGCAAGATTTAGCTATACGGGTCCCCGACCCCCGTGGATATACTCAGATATCGCAGATATCGCAGGTACCGCAGATACCGCAGATATCACTACTGTGGATATACTCAGATATCGCAGATATCACTGTGGATATACTCAGATATCGCAGATATCACAAAAAACAGCAGACATAGAGGTCATATAAAGGTCACACGTTGTTTCAAACGTTCCAGGGCGCAGATATCACGTCTGAAGCATGTCTGGGGCCATTCAGTGCGCAGATATCAGGTCCGTACCATATCTAGGGGTATTTGCTGCGCAGATATCAGCTCCGAAGCATGTCTGGATGAAAATAGATCGCAGATATCCAGCTCCGGAGCATGTCCGGATATATAGGCGGATATCAGGTCCGGGCAATACCTGGGTTCTTTTGGTGCGCAGATATCAGCTCCAGAGCATGTCCAGTTAAAATAGTTCGCAGATATCAGGTCTGAGGAATGTCAGGCGCTAGTTCGAGCGCAGATATCAGCTCTGCAGCATGTCTGACGCCAAATGGAGCGAAGAGGTCAGCTTTTGTTGCGCAGCTATCAGCTCCGACGTATATCTGTCCCTAACCCGCCGTGCGCATATAATATATATCAGGTCTGGACCATACCTGGGCTCATTTAGTGCGCAGCCAAAGCAGATCACTGTCCGCTGCGACCAGTGACCCAAGTACAGAAGATACATCCACGGTGACGTATTAACAAAAAAATCTTCGCAAAATTTTAGTCGAAATGTAATGGAGTAACAAGGACACTAACAACAACTTAATATGCCTATATTTGCACGTCCGTAGCGTGCGCCGAGATAGCATATAGTGGTACGTTGCATAGCTGCTAAACCAATCGTCTGCTGGTTTTGGGGCGACACTGGGTCGATTCAAGAATTCCTATCGAAGTGATGGTAAGCTCCCCTCGTTACGTAATCCGCGTAAGTAGTGTCTTAAAGAGACCATAGAAGTCGGCTATGCTACAAGTCGGAAATACGGAAACATGATAACGAATATTGACCAATGTCGTCGAAACACCATGAATATCAAAAACAACTCCTCGTTAAGCAATATGTATATTGCACGCTTCAATGGTAGTTTCCGGAAAGTCATTCGAACGGTAGCCTGGGGTGCGGGCAAACTTTTGAGATCGCGGGCCGCATTCAAGTTCTAAATCCATTCGCGCGAAGCACTATATAAAATTGGGATTATTAACCAAAATGCAATATTGGTATTTGATTATATAGTGAGGACATGGAGATAATCATGCTTTTTTAAACAAACAAATCATTGCTTTGATGATATCGTACACGCATCAGAATCAGTGGCGAGATTTCATAGGCTGGTCGACCTCAATAACCAACTTGTCAAAACTATAAAGATGAAAGTCAGTGGTATGACGTCGAGATGTGTTCAGCACATAAAAGCGACTAACATCAAGTTTTATGTGCGCCATACCAAGCTGAACAAAAATCCATCGCGGCTCGAATAAGTCTAATTTTGCTCGCGAAAGCCGGGAAGACTGCGAAAACTCATGATAGTCAGAGTCACGAATGTGCGATCTGCGGTGCCAAACAAATTTTCGGAAGATGAGAATGGGAGTACAACAGAAACATTGTGAATTCTCCTCGTGTGTGTCCAACTATCGAATACACATGCCTTTATGTGGCAGTTTTTGTGCAGCGTATATGTCCAATTGTCCATTTGGAGCATTAATCACATTAAATGCAAAGGACTCACCGTGCTTTCCGATGTACAGGCGGTGCACGGATATTATGACATCTCGCCGGGATCGAAAGAAATCAAATATGCAGTGGTGGCTTTTGGGGTGGGCGAAGTGGGCGGTGGTATTCATGGTGTTTGTCGACTACTATGGTCATTTACACCAGGCCGATATTGCTTACTTTATTCAGTATATCTGCCGACTTGTAGAGAGGCCCACTTATACGCTTTTTGTAATACACCGATTACGCGGATGAGATGGCGAGGAGTAGCCTAGATTAACGTCCAACACATAGGTAGGAATTCTGAAGTCGACCTCGGACCTATTGGTGTCGTGAGGTGACTGTAGATTATACCACTACGCTATCTCGCCACAGGCCTTGGTATTGTATATGACAGTGGTTCTCAACCTTTTTGTCTTCGCAGACCCCCTTTGGACCATCACGGACCACCGTTTACCCCGCAAGGTTTGGTTCAAAATTATCTCTATTATCGTGCAACCGTCATCTATATTGTGCAAATATTAACTGCAGGCTAGTGATAAACAGCAACAAATTGACCTTTCCTGAAAATAACATCATACTATTTAGCCTATGTATAAAATGGCAAGACTTCTTATTTCAAAGTTCAAGTTCAAGTTTATTCATAAAATTTCATCACTTCAAAACATCACAAGACTGCAATACAATGAATGATAGGAAGATGCCGGCACGACTAGTAGTCTTAAGATCAGACACCCATCTGGGCCAACGCGATGTAAATAGGAGGCATGCACATTAGGGCTGTTCAAAAATAACTTTTTTTCCTGAATCTTGCTGGTTACTTGATTAAATCGTTAGGTTGCCTTAAAAAACGACGCACACCAAATTTGAATTCATTCCGACAAATATTCGCGGTTTACGTAGAGTTTGAAAATTTTGGATTTGCCCATAAACGCAAAAAAAAAATTTTCTCAAATTTTTCTGCCAACCCCATGAAATTGTTGGGCTGTCTTCAAAAACTATGCAAAACAAATTTGACTCAATTCCAAGCCGTAGAAGCGGAGTTATTCCAGTTTTTCTGTGATAATTCTTGGATTATCCACCAATCAAGGATAATCCCAGAATTATCGAATAAAAACTGAAATAACTCCGCTGTATTGCTGCTCGGCGTCTGAACATAACAGACGCCAAACGCCGTATAGCTACTAGAGATGTACAGGATCAGGATTTTGGATTCTAACAGGTCAGGAATCCGGGTGATTTTTTGGCAATAGGATTGGATCCGGATTCCAGATTTTACTGTTTTGCCGGATCCGGATCAGGACAGGATTTTTATTTTGACGAAAACCTGATAAGAATCTTGTCGAACATGTTTTGGTTCAGAAAAGGTAGAACTTATCTTCTCGGAGTTTATAAACTATATTTTTTACATGTAGAAGTCAGATCATGGAAAACTCAATTTTCCATGAGTCAGATAATATATATTTTCCGCGTAGGAAATTTCAGTGGCAGAAATGTCTTGAGCTGCTCTTCCGTCAGATCTTGATGTAGGTTGATATCATTAGGGGTTCTTGTCTAATTCAGAATGTGAGCGATTTTAGAATTGATATTTGGAATGACATTGTTAATACTGACGAAAACACCGTCACAAGGACTAACAGTGATGTTTAAAGACAGTTCCGATACTTGGTAGACTACTTGGGAAATATGCTGGGTATGTTTTGTGCTTGTTGCCAATAGCATGTCAATGTTCAACTGATGAGCTCGAAGACTAAGAGTCCTTAGAGTGACTCAGATATTAGAGATGGCATCGGCTTAGTGAAGTATTGGACGAATCCCAATACAATTGCTAGGTATCCAAATCTCAGTAGACTTGCTGATGGGTTAATCAAAATTAGTATTACTGTATCAAGTTTATCCAGGTAAAGGGCATTCAGATTGTGTGGGAATACTATTGAGAAGAAAAGAACCTTTTTGGTTTCGCGGACCCCTTTTGACCGTCACGGACCCTCGCGGACCCCCTCAAGTTTGAGTTCAACTTTTGCTCTAATATGGTGCAACCTTCATGTCTTATGCAAATATGAACTGTATGCTTGTGATAAACAGGAAAATAATGATTTTTCTTGAAAATAACCTCATACGATTTATGTAGAAATTGGTAGACTTTTATTACTTCAAAGCTAATTTTGCTGCTGTATTTCTTGAAGTACTATAGGCCGTGTCTTGAAAATCCACGTCTTCGTTTTGATATGAACGAGGATTGCCGAATACATTCGTAACATTTATGGCACCAAAATGAAGAAATTAAATAGTATATTCATATTGAAATGAACCCGAATATTTTCGGCTGACACTCGTCAGGGGTAATCGTCAGCAACTAGTAGAGAATTGGAAAGAACATTGTATATCAACAATCGTATCACAAAATATGACGTCACCAGCATGAAATTTCGAATGAGAGAGCGTTCAATGTACTATTTTTAGGTGATACACGAACTCCTTTTGTTGACAGAGTTTTGGTTGGTGTATTTTGATAAAAGTTGATTCCAAGGCACACAAATGGAATTGTGAACGGCCTCGACCTACGATTCGAAATCGGTCGTCTCGATAATTATTCGCACAAATCGGATTATCCAACAGATGTTTGCCGATGGCAGAATTAATTGCCTTTGATCGATCAGCATCAATCTTAAGTGGATGAGTTAAGGGTGAGCTTTTCACATCGCGTGACGCACGTGTTCTGATAAATCTGGGGACATGTTGGTTTATGCGGTCCTGCAGACGTCTTGACGTTCTTCCCACGTAGCCACAATCACAGTGGCACCTATATTCGTACACTACATTACTTTGTTGAAGTGCAGGAAGCACGTCTTTGCGTGTTGAAGGGAGCAGTTCAACACGCAAAGACGTGCTTCCTGCACTTCAACAAAGTAATGTAGTGTACGAATATAGGTGCCACTGTGATTGTGGCTACGTGGGAAGAACGTCAAGACGTCTGCAGGACCGCATAAACCAACATGTCCCCAGATTTATCAGAACACGTGCGTCACGCGATGTGAAAAGCTCACCCTTAACTCATCCACTTAAGATTGATGCTGATCGATCAAAGGCAATTAATTCTGCCATCGGCAAACATCTGTTGGATAATCCGATTTGTGCGAATAATTATCGAGACGACCGATTTCGAATCGTAGGTCGAGGCCGTTCACAATTCCATTTGTGTGCCTTGGAATCAACTTTTATCAAAATACACCAACCAAAACTCTGTCAACAAAAGGAGTTCGTGTATCACCTAAAAATAGTACATTGAACGCTCTCTCATTCGAAATTTCATGCTGGTGACGTCATATTTTGTGATACGATTGTTGATATACAATGTTCTTTCCAATTCTCTACTAGTTGCTGACGATTACCCCTGACGAGTGTCAGCCGAAAATATTCGGGTTCATTTCAATATGAATATACTATTTAATTGTATATTGAAGTTCTGTACCTCCAAGAAGCTCTTCAAAATGAAGAAACATATATTTTATGAACATATCATGTCCAGCAGCTAGCGCAGGGATGGCAACATACAAATCGCGAGCCGCAGAGAGTTTATACTGTCAAAGTGAAATCTTAATCTAAAAGTATAGACAAATTTTCTGCGCCAAAGAATGGATCCAAGCTTTCCAACCTGAGAAAAACTGTCAGGAACGACTTGTTATGTTCGGGTTGACATATATATTTACGAGCAAACATTTTCGACCGTGAACAATTGAACATTAACAAGACAAGGCTGCATACCAATATAACTGGTGATATGAATTTCAGGGTTGGAGCGTAATGCTTTGATAGCAACGAAACGCTCCTTGTTCATCAAAAAACCAGCCTTGGCGATAGGGAATCCGCAATAAGAATGTGCAAAATCTGATAGTCGAGCTTTAAGGGCAGATATATCAATCTCTTATTTATGACGAGCGTCAGCCGCAAATACTCGTGTTCATTTCAATATGAATATACTATTCAATTGTATATTGCAGTTCTCTACCTTCAAGAAGCTGTTAAAATAGTGGTTGTGTATATCACAGAATAAATAAATTTCGTGGCGAGGTTTCAATCCTTCCATTGGGACAAATTAGGGAAATACTCCGGCATTTTTTTCTCAAACGACTGTTCACTAATTTTATTGTACTGACAACTTCGCATCGAGAAGGTTTCGCAGACATTATGAAGTCACCCTGATTGACGTTATCTCCATATTTTTATTTTTTCCACAAACCCTAACAAAACGTCTCTAAACAGCAATATGTTTCTATCAGCAGGTTATTGAAAAATTCGCAATGGAAATGATTTTCCACACTACGATAGTTCATGTCATACGAATATTATGATGATATGAGTCATGAGGTTTTAGCACTTGTGGTGCGAAACTGCCCCATGCTTTCTCAAATTTAAAAATAAAATAATATAAGGTTAACAACCATTTGAAAAATCTAGAGGTCTCGCGGACCCCCTGAAATTGCTTCGCGGACCCCTAGGGTCCGCGGACCCCTGGTTGAGAACCGCTGGCCTATACCTAACGAATTGCGGATTTCACGCAAAGCCGCTGTGTCTGTGGTAACGTTAACTGTGTTCCATGCTGAGATAGGTGATGAGATGATGATATCATTAGACAGTTTACTAACATTCTCGGTTGGCATTCAAATATTTACTTTTATTTTATATTCTCCAATGTCAATTTTACCGTGAAATTGCGGCCTTCAGGCCATTTGCTACAATTACAACCCCCTGTCAAGCGCGATAACTGTTTCGTTTTCGATGGCGGCTAACGGCTGATCACTTGATCATCCTATTCCTCAGTAAATTTTGCGCAAAATTCGGTGTTGGTCTGTTCATATTGATTTTGGCAGTGTGCCATACCAAAAATGGCCACGAGGCCACTTCTCGATGATGTCATGTAACAGTGTACTACAGTGCACTATCTATAATCAAGTAAAGTCGATATAATATGGGACATTTAAATCAGGATTATGACGGGGTTGTAACCAGGGCTGTGGAGTCGGAGTTTGGCTAATCTTCGCGCGATGGAGTCGGAGTCGTGAAAACTGTGGTGACTACCGATATATGTTGTGAGGAATAAGATAGATTCAACTATAAGCGGTGACATTGGAATTTGGTTCATCAATATTCAAACCCATTTCAGGTTTCTGTGGGAGCCAGGGACCGGTTGACCCAAAACTGACATTTTGCTGCGAAACCAGATATCAGAGCCATATTTTTGTCACTTTAATTCTCCTTGTGTTGCGTTGCGTTTTCACTTCTATGAAGAACTACTTTGCGATACATTTTACGTAAACCTGTGAACTCAGTGCGCACATTTTATCACTAGAGATTCTCGAGTTATATCGAATGTGACACATGTTCCCGAATAGTTGAACAATCAGCATTGGCTCCGTAATGTACGTTGTATTGGTTATCCTTCGGCCGTAACGTAAATAGCATCTGGTATACTGTCTTTTACGATTAGTACCCTAGTTTCATAAAATATTTCCATCGTTGCAGGTGAAGGAAGTGGATTTGCGTCACAACAATTTCCCAGCAAAAGCACTACGTTCACTTCTCGGACATCGTCGGATTGAATCGCTATTTGGAAAATTGGATTGGGAAGTGAGATCGATTCTATGATTTAGTTACGTACTAACAAGCATATAGTTGCCGAAGTATAGTTTATGTGGGTATGCGGAGACTTGTGACGTGATGACAGCTCGTGATCCATGACGCCGTAGTCGTGATAGAAAGCATTATACTACATGTCCTCTGCATTAAGGCTGTACAAAAAATGTTTAGATTTCAGTGGCTATGTTATGAAATTGTTAGGTTGGCGAAAACAATGCTTCACATCAACTTTGGGTCTATTGCAACCAGTAGAAGCGATTTTCTAGCAGTAGAAAGTTTTGGATTTGTCATTCAGAAATGACAAAAAAAAATTCAAAATTTTTCTGTCAACCTCGTGAAATTGTTAAGCTGTCAGCAGGGACGAGGCACACCATAATTGGCTCAATTCAAACCGCTAGAAGCGAAGTTATTGCAGTAGAAAAAGTTGGATTCCAATAAATTAGCTTTTACGGTGGCAAACTCATCAATTATTTGTTTGAATATCAGATTCGCCGTACATAACTTGAATATAGCTTTCAATACAACATCCATTGTAGTAGAATATTTATTTACTCGACGACTTTCCGGGTGCCTCTTTACAAAAGTTAACGGCACACTGAAGGGAATTGAACAGATTTGGTTTTGCTTCTAAATCCGCTTAAATCCATTTAGTGTACCTTTAACTCTTAAAAAGAGGCAACCGAAAAGTATTTGAGTTTAAATATTGTACTGCAATGGATGTTGTATTGAAAGCTATAATTATTTATTATAAAATCATTGAATCGTAAATTTTACTACGGCAATAACTTCGCTCCGAGCGGTTGGAATTGAGCCAAATTTGGTGTGCATCATCTCTACTGATTGCCTAACAATTTTATGGGGTTGACAGAAAACTTTGAATTCTTTTTTTATTGAATAATTCAAAATTTTCTACAGCAAGAATCTCGCTTCAACTGGTTTACAGCGTTCTTTTAACCAACCTAACAATTTTATCACATAGCCAGTGAAATCTGCATTCATCCCGAAGCCTCAAAGTATTTACCCACTGATATGATGCTTTATCATCCGCACTGTGTCATTAATATCGAGCTATGTAATCGAATTTAGTGAAATGGTGGATTATGTTGCGTAGTGGCAACAATAAGAGAACTGAGGTAACGTCACAACCTCGTCAACAAAAACACGCTTTCTACTACATTGAGAATGAGTGAAATGAATGCAACGTAATGAAATTTGATATTGGTGTGATCGATACCGGTCAGGCTGGCGATGATCGAATTGTGCATCAATATTTTGACAAATTATGTCGCATTTACATAATCGAACGCCCCGTGCCGCTAAAAAATGCACAGCGTGAGTAACAAGAAGCATTACTAGCATCGTCAGAATTCTGGAGTGCGCATGTAGACATTGTCGGTTCGCAACAGATAATTACCAGTCCTTAACAACAAAGTGCGCATCGAAAAAGTTTTTACTGAACATAACAGCGTTTTTGACTAAAAAAAACGTTTTGTTTCCCTTGTAATATAGGAGTCAATATGATGTCCATGAAGTAATTCAGATTTACATGCTCACACTAGGAAACTGTCCAATTTCGCGTTCGGATCAAAAGACGAAATTCACACTGAATTCGTGTAAATACTGGAATACGGTTTCGGGTGCTTACGATTTGCTTTTAAGATCAACTAGATTGACCAAAGTGTCATTGTCTCAATTCGTAGAGTTTTTTCTCCTGATTTCGATAATACTTCTTGCCTCATACAAACGATTGTTTGCGGAGATTTCGAGTCGCAAATGTCCCAAAATGCCGCCACCGACAGAAACGCCGGTAAAATCAGTGACCCGTGTGGACGACGTATAACACGTAATGATCTGTGATACTTCGTTCGTCACTGTATGTGCGATATGACGTCACGATATTTGGTGGATGATCGATAAAATGCACGATCTTGAGTTTCAACTCTGAACAATATTTGAAGGTTGTCAAGCTAACTGTACGAGAAGACTGGATTGAATTGAAGAACGAAGAAGATGTCATCAAGATAAGTGGAAGCCGCATAATTACTTTCAAGAATATTGACGGGCACTTCAACATAAAGGTTTGATATCAAGATGATTCTACTTTGATATTAAGCCCGTATTAATGATTGGATTGAACTTTCGCTCATTGCACATGCACGAAACTGTGAACAACGCTAGGCACGTGAAGCGATGACCTCACAGTGTAGTATAGCCAAGCTGTAGCTGATGAGATAATTATGAGCGTTTTGAAGACCCGATAATTTTGTAGGGAACAGTAAGCTTACAGCTTGTGCTAATTTCTTAAGTAATTTTCTTTCCTGCTGAATTTAAAGATATTTTGTCGTCACTGTGCTTTAATTTTCAATTTCATTCGGGATTTTAGATCACATCGATTAAAAATCAAAGGATGGGGCTTTTACCCTTCGTTGTTTTGAACAGGCAAGCCATCTTCTTGAAATATTTCGAAATCTTGCACTGAAATATTCTGTGGTGGGGGTGGAACATTCAAGGTCTATTCTGGACACAGTTCTGCTTTGATTTATGTAAAACACCATTGTAAGGGATGCGATTTGGAATTGAATAGCTTAGTTTAATCAAATCAAATAACCTTGAATCTAACGTTATTCAACTTTATTACCAATACAATGATGCGGTGATTAAGAGTGGAAGCGAATTTAAATATTCCATTAATTCAAACCCAGAATTTGTCAATGGCCAAGTACCTCTACTTTTCCAAAGTACTCAAGTACCCCCGTACTTGTAGTACTTGAACAAGTAAAGCCAATATTCCGACACTCTACTTCTACTTGTACTCTGTCATATTTCGATTTTCGATACCTACTAACTTACTTTTCGATATCACAAATTTTCAAGTAGACGTGATATGTACTTCAAAAAAGAGAGAGGGAGAGAGAGACCAAGACGAAGAAATTCAGTTTCGGGTTCAAAATTTCGTCATGCTCGGCGCAAAATAGATAGATAGAACGGACTAATATATTTCCTAAAAGTTTTGGTCAATATAATGCATGTAGCTGTTACGTGGTTCCTGTGCGCAATTTCAGGCGACTCGTTTGAGAAGCTATGCTCTTATAACACGGTGATTTCGCGTAGCCAGTAGTAGTCACTATTGTAAAGCCGAGTGATCGTACGATCCGCACGCCGAAACCGATCTGACTGGCTTGATTCCTTGATTGTTTTTTCATTGAGGTAATTTCTTAGCGTGTGTTACCTACGCTGTACATTCCGTTGTGCTTTCTAATTGAGATTATGTTTGAGAACTCTGTACGACCATTATTTTTCCTGGGCGACGTGCCAAATTGACAATTTTCGAAGGCTACTGCGGGCTCAACCGGCATCGTATTTAACTCTTACAGTGTGAGTGGTTGGCATAATTTTTCTTCTGGACTTTGATTTATCTGTTTGCAAGTCACTGATGTTTCTTTTGAATTTTGGTAATAAAATTCTTCAGTCATACATATATCTTAGGGCTTCTTGTTGGTGGATTGTGACCTAACTCGCAACACTTTATTTTCGCAGGATTCCACTCTATTATTCAAAACGGTTTGTTTCCTCGTAGAAGTGGAATATTTGATCAACCTTTTTGATGCAGAATTTGTCAAATTGATTGAAGAACTGTACGTCAAGCAGGCTTGTTTGCGGGAGTTATCAGAGTATAAAGTAGAAAAAGTCAGTTACAGATATATTTTTCTTATGCTATTTATTTAGTTTCATATTTTGAATCACGGTTGACCGATTCGACTATTTGATTTGCTTCTACTTTCAGACATACTTCATCTTACAGTATGTAATCCAGTAATCAATACCTAAATATCTGACAAAAATAATTAACTGACCGGTTTCTTGTGCTCGCTTGAATTCATAATAATTATGGTTGGGTAGTGTGCAGGTGGCCAATTGGTTTTTGGGGTTCAAGGCATCATTTCATGACTCGATGCTGCAATTTCAGTACAGTGGATCTGGTCTTGTTTTAATAAGAGCATATAATGCAAAAATCTTACAAGATATCGAATTCGATATTTTTAGTAATAAGAGAATGCAAGTGTCAATTTATAACGTGTGCTGTCAATTTCTACTCAACATGCGTTAATAATATTGCGAGTCGGTCTGGAGTATGTACAGAACTGGTTAATGTTGTCAGTGTCGCTAATGAAGTCCAAGCAGAAGTAATGGTTTGAATTTATACACAATTCCAAGTAGAATTACATCTTAAAATACCTGTTAAAGTAGAGAATGTAAGGCTGGGGAAGTGCTCAAGTAAAAAGTTTTTAAAAGTATTTTTACTCAATGTTTCGCCGACCAGTATATCAGTGGTGGGCTGGTGGTTACTTTGAATCTCTTCTTTTATAAATCCAATTCGTGAAAAGTATGTGTATTTGCGAAAAAGCTGTTCGAGTAGAAATGGTAGTAACTTAAAATCGAAACCAATTTGCTAGTAATGTAATTACCGTAATTTTCCAAGTATAGTACGCCCCCATGTATATTACGCACCCCTAAAATAGCATGCAAATTCTGGGAAAAACCCTATACCCATGTATAGTACGCATCCTGCATTTCACTACATGAATAGTTCCGATTTAGTACACGATGTCATTCTGCTTTGCGATGTCACTGTTGAACAATCATGACATAACGATCGCAAATCATTATGCAATTACGGGATTGTGTTTAAACGATACTAGATAGCAGCCAAAGCCTACGAGGCCGGCGGCGAGATAGTTCCGGCCAACGACACGAGACCTATTACAGATGCGATTGCTAATCATTATACAATTAACGGCATTGTCTCTAAACCAGTGCTCTTCAACCTTTTTCGGAGTGGTACACCCTTTTAACGTTTGCTCAAAACTCGTACACCCCTGTTCGTTATGGGTCTTCAAAAATGACTTTTTTCTCAAATCGTACTGGCTACTTGATAAAATTGTTAGGTTACCTAATTTAAGCCTACACACCAAATTTGGTTCGATTCCAACCAGTATAGCCGCATTGCTACGGGAAAAATAAATAACGACAAATTTGAAATTTTTCTGTTCACCCGATGAAAGTATTAGGTTGTCTATAAAAACGATGTTCTTCAAATTTGGTTCAATTCCAACCAGTAGAAGCGGAGTTATTGCCGTCCAAAAATTTGGATTTGAATAAAATAGTATTTGGTCACAGAGTCTATTCGCCGCCAGTTAGGCCGCCTGTCACGCAAATTGGAATTTATTTCGTGTCAGCCCAAAAACAGCATGACATTACGAACGATAATCAACCTAAATGTAACAGTATTGGGGACAGAGTAGGTAATGCTACTGCTGCAGAAGCGGTAATTCAGATCAGCGATGATAGCAGACGCACCAGCCTGCTGCGTATCAGGCCTGCCCCACACCACACACAGTCGATAGTAGCACATGGGCTGCAAAAGATGTCAGCAACCTCAGATTGTATGTCGCTATACACAGTCTATTGTCGCTAATTTGCATCACTAATAACAAAATATTAAATTGCAAATGTATGGCGAAATATTGGACATAAAATCGGCATTTTAAAACAAAAGGGTTTCGATTTCATCATGGATGCTGTTTCGACCCTGGCTGGCTTCGTCACTTCATTTATGTGCATTGCGGTATTTATTAATGTCGGGTATGAAGTACCGATTCAAGAAGTCTGAGCTATCGCGGCGGTTTCCTCAAAAATCACTAAAGAAAAATGACTAGCTGAACACATGTTTGTTACCTGCATACTTTCCAACACCAAACGGAACCATTGGTCTATTGCCGACGGCTAAATGAATACGAGAAATTTGTGTTTATAACATCACAATCAAACGGTGTACAGTATTACACTTGAGATAACATCGTACCATGCTCATTAACCTGTGCGTCAAACTGTACTGACCCATGAACCTGCCTTTGTGATAGCTAGCCTTCGGCTCATTGTAATTAGGATCTGGTACACCCCTGTACACCCAATCCGAGTGATACACTCTTTGCAAATTCTGGTACACCCTGGGGTTTACGACAACCCCGGTTGAAGAGCACTGCTCTAAACGATAGTAGAGAGCAGCCAAAGCCTTAGAGGCCGGCGGCGAGATGGTGTAGGCCAACGAACCGACATCTTGCGCATGATGCGAGTGCTCGGGCTAACGGTTATGTCATGCGCACCAGGTCTGTTGGAGATGCGATTACGCAAGCGATTATATCTTGTGCACATGGCCTCTTGTATACGTATATGCGATTGTTTGGGCATGTCGTTGACGCGATGAATTAGCGAGAATTGCCGCGCGTTAGTGTCTATGACTGACTTACTTTCGCTCGCGTACAAACGGCAAACCAACTCAGCGGGAGATCGCGTCCTTTTGTACACGACTCTCGTTCATTGGCAACACGCTTCCCGCTAATTGGCTGCGCGTTACACTCTATAATACGAATTAATGTGCGCGATGGCTGGAAGTGATATGCGATTGGAAACAAACATGAAGAAAAGTGTGATTTCAAGTTTTTTATCGAGGGAGATTTTTTTCAAGGCTTGTTGTACCCATGTATAATACGCACCCCCCTATTCCAGGGCAAAAAACGTGAAAATTTTGCGCATTATACATGGAAAATTACGGTACGTAAACCTATTTTGCACTCTGAGAAGTAGTTTTTTGATGGATGTGGTTAATAAAGTTTTCTCACTTACAGTACTTCCGCAAATGTTCATCTTTCTGTTATGAGTGAAATTGTCATATTAACCATGTATTCTGGAAATATGAAAGTGACTCCATAATAGATGTAGTTAGCAAACCAGTACTTCTCCAGAATACTGAAATAAATTTTGCATACTTACTCAAGCGGCAATGATTTTGACTACTTCCAGTTCTACTTGAGTGTAGGGAGAAGTGAAAAAAAAGAAAAATTTGAATTTCAAAAAGTGTCGCTGATATTTGGTCTCAAATCTCAAATGAATTACTTCTATCATCATTTCAGGTTTCTGCACCCTCTAGTGGTCGTGCAATTTCACCGAACGAGCCAAAAATAGCTAATTTTGCCATATCCTAATAACCGCTTATGCTTGAAGGCTAGTTTTTGGCTTAAAATCTGTGGAAGCAACATGTTTCTATCTCATTTCCATAGAACTTTGTCTTGAAAATGTACAGAAAAAAGTTACAAGCAAATCATTGATTTTTAGACCGCCATTCAAAATGTCGGCTGGTTTTACCAAGTTTGCAATGATAATTTGCATGTTACAATTTGTTACATTAGAACTTTAATAACAAAATCTTGTTTGGCAGGGCGTATCAATTGACCTACGAGTTGATTTATATATCAGCCTAGCATAATTTGGATGAAGAATAGAGAATGATTGAACTTTTATCATATTACATCATCACAAACCTTTATGTCATGAGCTTGGTGGAACGGGTATCTTCCGTTCAACTCTACAACAAACGATAGGCATAGATGGTTCAAACTGTGAATCAGTTACAGTAAATCAGCTATATAATTTAGCCTATATACCTCATACCTGCATGTTTTGTTGAAAATGATGATTTTCCATAACACTTGAGACATTGTAAATTGTTTTATATATTATACATATTCTGGTTTATCTTGGAGTTGATCATATAATTATCTGTAATATCTGCATTAAAACTATCTCCTCCTTGAGCACTGTGCAGTGTCATAGGCCGCTGGCTGAATGAACAGAACAGGTTGCTGTAATATACTTTGCTATGTGTGTGAATTGAACTGACATTGTCTAGTATAAGTACAGATTCAGAATTTCACCATGTTCTACTTATAGCAGATTGTGGTTTATCATATGTACAAGTATTACAAGTAATTGACATAATGTTAACAAGAAAAACATCCAAATCTTCTGTTGCTTGCAAGAAGTTGCACTGTGGAGAAGCTTTTCGAAGTGTTGATGGTTTTCCTTCTGGAATACTTCCGACTAAAGGACAAGTGAATGAAGGTATGCTCAACTTTGATCACTTTAGTTGTGATCAAACAACTATATTTAACTGTCTTTAGTTTGAAGTGTTCGAGAAGGAAAACCATCAACACTTTGAAAAGTTTCTCCACAGTGCAACTTATTGCAAGCAACAACAGACCTGGATCTTTTTCTTGATAACAATATGTCAATTACTTGCAGTACTTGTACATATGATAAACCACAATCTGCTATAAGTAGAACATGATGAAATTCTGAATCTGTACTTATACTAGACAATGTCAGTTCAGTTCACACACGTAGCAAAGTATATTCCAGAGACCTTTTCATACAGGCAGTGGCCTTTGATACTACACATGAAAGAGTCAGTCTTAACACCAATATACCAGAGTATTATAAGATAAACTCCAAGATACACCAGAAACCAGAACACTTTCAAAATGAGTTATCATCACTTCTACTGGGAGACTTGAGGTTGACTATGAAAGTTCCAGAATATTCCAAACATGAGTACAGCAGCTTGAACAATATGTATAATATATAAAACAGTTTAACAATGTATCAAGTGATCTCATCATTTTCAACAAAACATACATCAATTACAAATTATATAGCTGATTTACTGCAACTGATTCAGTTTTTCAACAATCTTGGCCTATCGCTTGATGTAGAGTTGAACAGGAAGATACCCTTTTCACCAACTTCATATCATAAAGGTTTGTGATGATGTAATATCATGAAAGTTCTATCATTCTCTCTACTGATCAAAATCATACCCGGTAGGTATAAAAATCAACTCATTGGTCCACCAAACAAGATTTTGTTGTTAAAGCAGCAATGTAACAAATTGTAACATGCAAATTGGCATTGCAACCTAGGTAAAACCCACCAACCTTTTAATGGCGGTCTAAAAATCAGTAATTTGCATGTAACTTTTTTCTGTACATTTTCAAAACAAAGTTCTATGGAAGTGAGATAGAAACATGTTGCATCTGCAGCTTTTCGGCTCGTCCGGTGAAATTGCACGGCCACTAGAGGGTGCAAGAACCTGAAATCATGATAGAAGTAATTCATTTGAGATTTGGGACCAAATATCAAAGGCACTTTTTGAAATTCAAATTTTTCTTTTTTTCAATGAGCAGTTCTTTTACATAGGGTTACCATACGTCGGGTTACCATACCATACGGGAGCTGAGCGAATGTTGACCTTTTTTATTCTCTAGTTGACCACCTCGTACAAAATGCTTAAACGCCTACGTGATTTGTGACCAGTAATTCGATGCGACCTCGTTAGAGACATCTTCCATTTCGATAACGTGCGTTTGCCAGCGCATAGCCACAGGGGGTTGAACCCAACTATTTGAAACGCCGAAACTCCGTCATTTAGAAATGATCTGACTCTAATATTCAGTTGCAGATTTGCGCGAAGCGTGTTGTCAATTAGCGAGAAGAGTCAGCAATGTTCTCCTGCTGAGATGGTCGCGAAATTAGTTTATTCAGTCCCGTGCGCATGGCAATCGTTGCTAGCCCGATTTATCGCGTCTCGAACAAGCCTGGTTCCGCAGGCTTGAATGATCGCATCTGTAATAGGCCCAGTTAACACTATATCATTGCTTGCCGCACAATCAGATGTGCAATGGTGGTTTCGGCCTGGCCTGCACGGTATCATCGATGGCCTACACAATAGCATCTTCAATAGGCCTGGGGCAAAAGATATCATTGCTGCCTAATTGTGTATGCTTTGGCTCCTATCACTCGCTGCGCTATTAGTGATGGTTTTGACATATTGATTAAAAAGCGATATCGCGAAACTGAATAACATCGAATCGCTGCGAACAGACTTTACCGTGCGCAATTGATTCCCGCTAATACTTGAACGTAACGATCAAAAGATGTGTATCATGGCTTGAGATCATAGGGACTCGCTAATTGACAGCACTCCCGGACTCTTTGGCATGCTTATCATACGCCTAAAATCGTCATTACGAAGAGACCATATGATCGCCATTTACACATGTACTTGACCCGAATTTAATTGATGCTATATTGATAAATTTGAAGAAAAAAAACTGATTATCGACTGGCTACGTGCCTAACGTGTGCTGAAAAGCGGCATATAGTAAAGTGCGTTCTAGTATGACAATGACGTCATCGATATGGAACAATTGCGACGTCAAAAGACTTCGCCACCTCGTAAAAAATAAAAGTCGGCTCTTGTCAATTGGTTATGCTTTTTATGTACTTTTAATTCTATTAAACAGTTTTCATTTTTTAGACAAAACTAGACCTTGAGCAGTGAGTACTCACATTTTACTACCTGCATATTGCTTCTCCTCCCTCAACTTGAATAGAAATGGAAGGCGTTACTTCTATTTGACTACCGACGATGACTACTTTGAGCACCATCTTCTATATCATACGTTTGTAGAACGCATATCATATTCCTGAGTGGATTTAAAAAAAAAACATATTCTGGAATGAGACTAAAATCGATGTAGTATATGCATTATAGAGAATCGAAGTATTCATACTAATAACTATTGTACTGTAACTATATGAATAATTATTCAAATGGGAGATCATCGTAACAATCATGTCATCTTACTCAAAGAAACCAATATTGTGTTCAGATAAGCAAGATCCTGCTCGATTGCACAGATGAAGACATCGACTGGTCTTTGATTGAGACTTGCTGGAGAAAGTATCAAGTACGATTCCTTATTCGATTCGCAAAGTATTTTCAAACGCATTTACATTTACCCATAATTTTATATGACCTCGAACCCAATCATCTCTTCGGCAGCTATCTTAAAGTCTTGAAACAACTGTTTTTCGCATTTTAGTTGGATATCGTGGATATTGCTCTGAATGGCCAGATACCCGATGTTAATTACAATCGAATTTTGGAGCGCCGGAGAGCAATTTCCGTTCCCGTCAATATCCACGCAATGTTTTACGTTAGGAAAGCAGATGAATTCAGGAAGACGGTAGAAGCTTGTCAGCAAAAGAAGGTAATACTTATCATCCAGTATTAATTGCATTGGATATATGGAAGATTTTCTCCCACCATTGCACGTTTATCATTAAATTCTGCCGCACAGTACGAGTCCCCGTCACATGAATTAAATTATATTCCATACCCGAAATATCCACTGCAGTTGCGGGGTTCGTGATTCCTGGTAATTTTCTCATCTAAAGCAGGGGTGTCAAACTCAACTGGCGTCGCGGGTCGGATTCAAACCTGCAGAGCACCCGCGAGACGGACCAGACAAATGATTCCGAAGATTGCTTCAAAATCCATGCCCCTGTTTTACACGAAAAATAAATTGCTAGTCGTAATCTCGGAATTGAGTGTCAATTGGGGTTAGCATATTTTGGGAATCTGAAAAGGACAACTTTTAAAAAAAATTCATACTTACAATACCGGAAAAATTGGTGAATTTAATCCATGTTTTTAGTTGGTTGAATAAAAAAAGGTCACCTTTTTGGCTCAACTCCCGAATGACCTGCCGGACTGTTACTTCAGTTCTTATTTCCAATTTCTCAGTTGAATTTTCACATATATTTTAACAAAATTTTCAAAAAAGAGGACAAATTCTCAAAAAGAGGTCATTTGAGCGTGCTCCTTAGGGGTGTTGAAAAAATACTTTTTTTTCAAATTTCATCGGCTTACCTGTCAAATCGTCAGGTTACCTAAAAAACGTTGCACACTAAATTTGACTCAATTCCAACCAGTAGAAGCCGAGGTCACTCCAATTAAAATTTCGGTCATTTTTGAAATAATACTATTTACGGTGACCAATCTCGTCACACCACCATGACCAAAAATCGTGTTCCAGGTATGCCCGAAGTGGCAGGGATGTCTTTTCTCCTTGTTTTGATCTTGACAAGGTCCTAGGGTTTGGTTTGAATGAGGAAATCGCCAGTGAACAAAAATATATGACACGGATTACCTGGAAATTGGTCCACTTCATTGAAATATACATGTTAAAACGATGGAGAGTACTTAACACACTAAAATTAACGACCACGAAAAGAAAATGACCTGACAAGCAGGTAAAATACAGGTAAATATATTTATCAAGTTATAGTCATATGAAGTATTTTTTGTCGGTCAAATTTAGATCTGACGAAATCTATCCCAGTTATGCAGGGCATACTCTCTGCTTTGATTCAAAGTTTGTACTGATTGCAAAGTCGCCATTCCCAAAACCTCATCCACAGAGACATCAGTTGCATTCCTCAGCAGATCAGTGTTCAAATATTTCTCTACTATTTGACATTGACTGATCCAGGGTGTTGAAAATGGCACTGATTGCAATTGAGAATGGGTTATGCCACTGAATAGTATTTATGACTGAATAGTATTAATGAGTTGATGAGTTTATGAGTTTATTTCACATATGTGAGATTCGGGGAAACCAAATGGTAACCCAATGAGCTGATAAAGCACATTAGTCAGTTTTGGGTGTTTCAATATCACCAGGACCCCCTTGTCATAGAGTGATAAAGGGCATTGGTGTTTTATTGCGATATATGAATACAATTAGATTATAGTAACCGAATATGGAGGAGAAAGATGACATGAATAGAGGACGATAACTTTTGATAGGAAGAAGATTCGTCACGATGACCATAAGCCTTCTAATTCGCCTGTGATAGTACTGTAGGAGTGGTGCAGAACAAATAATAAAATATCATATAATATCAAATTGTATCGTGAAGAAATTTACATTGGACCGACACAGAATATAGATCACTTGAGAAATATATTTACCTAGATTTTACCTGCTTGTCAGTTCATTTTCTTTTCGTGGCCGTTAATTTCAGTGTGTAAAGTAGGCTCACTCTTTTTGTTAATTATCTCACCATCGTTTTGACATGTCTATATTTCCAGGTGGTCCGTGTCATATATTTTTTTCGTTTACTGGCAATGTCTTCATCCAAACCACACCCTAGTGAAAAAGACATCCCTGCCACTTCGGGCGTACCTGGAACACGATTTTTGATCATGTCTGTGTGACGAAATTGGTCACGGTAAATACTATTATTTCAAAAATGACTAACATTTCAATTTGACTGACCTCGTCTTCCACTAGTTGGAGTTGAGTCAAATTTGGTGTGCAACGCTTTTTTAGGTAACCTGACTATTTGACAAGCAAGCCGTTGAAATTTGAAGAAGAAAAAAATTTTAACACTCTTAGAGTTTCTAGAACACTTTCAAAAAAGTAAAAAAAGAGGAGGTATGGTAACATTAGTGTCCATGTCAGTGACTTGTTTCTGATGGTGACGACAGTGCAACCTCAACACCACGGTCGGATGGTTTTAATTTGACCTGAACAGAAAATGCTCGACATTTTCTTCTTGAGAGAATGGAAGTGTTTCCGACTAAAAATTTCAACATGTATTAGATATGTGCTGGATAATACGGCCATTGTTTTCAGAATCGCCTAGCAGGTCCGACTAAACCGTCCAAACTGGTGATCCAAAGTATATTGTAATACATGATGGCCCCTGGTGACATGGTCAACAATAGTGGTAAGCATCATTGTAACTCACAATAATATTAGTTATAATTTCTCACTGCAGATCGAATATATCCGATGCATATTATTGTACCCTGCTTCACTCGATGACATTTCGTCTCTCATCAACAACTCTAATTTGAAGAAAGTAACATTGATGTACAACCAAGAAGATAATATGTTAAAAGGAGACGAATTGCAGAAAGTCCAGAACATTGTAAATGATCTCGATACTGAATTGAAAGTTTTACAAGGTGAGTCATTGTTTGGTTGCATCGTATCTTAGAAAGCTTTTTAAGGTATATTATATATGCGCGATCATTTCGAATGAAAGGGTCAATTCACGTAAAAAATCCAATTCGTTACTAGCGCAGCTAAAAATCCTGAGGCTTTAGTTTCATGCATGACGTAGCGTCGTGGCCAGGGTTACGTGATAACGCACGGTAATCGTGAATTTTAGTATTTCGATATCCCATACTTAATTCGAAAAGTTGATGTACGAAATTCAGGCATGATCTCTCACACGTTGCTAATTGTGAGCTTGCATATCACTTCTATCAATTTCGAAGCAAGGCGTCGTTGAAGTGCGTCAAAAATTACTTTTCACATGACAATATCAAGTATGCAAAAATTAGTATTCACCATAAAAAAACTGTTGATGTATACCAGTGGTTCTTAACCTTGTCTCCAGCGGCCCCGCAAGGGGCGCTAGCGATTTTGAAGGGGGCGGTAGCGCTCAAGGGACGAAATTGGGGTCGCTGGGCTCAAGGGGGCGATATAGGGGGCGCTGAAGAAAAATTACTTCGTAGTAGATAATGTGGTAGTAAGACATGTCCTTAATGAGTATTCAGAGCAAATTAACATCCACAGAACATGTCAAATCCCGAAATTTTCATGCGCGCCACGCGACGATGTTTGCTACAAATGTTTTCATAAATGTAGTAGTATACGAACATACGGTACTATAGTAGCAGCCATAGACGCCGACTTTTATTTTTTTACGAGGTGGCGAAGTCTTACAACGTCATAGTTGTTCCATCTCGATGACGTCATCGTCGCACGAAAACGCACTTTACTGCATGCCGCTGGTGTACGTGCAGCGTTAAACCATTCGCGTGACGTTTTATTATCGGCCTTGCACTCATTAATATCAAACCATGCAGTCGAGTAATCTTAAAACGGTACGATCATTTGAAGTGTAACTGCGGCCCGCGCTACCAGTCCGTCCGACGTAATCTGCAGTTCTGTGGCGTATCCAGGGGGGTTTAGGGGGCCGTAATCCCCCCCCCTTTTCAAAATCCTAAAAATTGATGTCAAATATAGCCTCTAATATTTGCTAATTTATTAGTTTAACATATTTGTTTTTACGTATGAGAAGGCAAATATGGCTTCTTAATGTAATTTAAGGGGACTAAAACCACTATGGCCCATGGCGGTGGTGGTGCAGTAACAAGCAATTATTACGTAACAGGGTGCGCTGTGAAACCGTACTCATGAGCGAAAGTCTCTGAAAAAATGCAGAGCGATTTCGCTCTGATGCTCTGTCGTTTCTTGTTAAACTCAGTCTGCAGATTCGGGCAAGATATTCATTTACAGAGACAGACAGACAGCTTTATTGAACAAAATTGCAATAAAAATATAATACAATGCTGCAGCGGGATTCCCGCGGATCATCCAGTCAGCTGCATTGGTGGAGTACTAATTAAGCATTGTTCAATTCGAGTCTCGCGTCATAAATAAATGTAAAAAAATGTAAGCAGGCCGAAGAATAGTAAAATCAATTATTCGTCTAGCTGTGCAATTTCCCTCTGTGATATTATTTGATGAACTTGATGATTTGTCAGAAGAATGGGCTGCTTTGGCAAGATCGCAAAATGAGCTGCAGGTTATCAGTCAATGCCCTCACACAGAATTTTTGCAAAAATTGAAATCAGTGCACAATGGATTCGGTGAATCAAAATATTCTTTACTGGGGAAGCTCATGACGAATCTCTTGGCATTGCCACATTCCACTGCATTCGTGGAATTGAAGTATGCTGCACATGGAAACCTCCCCATTTTTTGGTTGAGGATGCACGGTAGTGATGGATGGTGTATAATCGAAAGATAATTTTTATGATGCCGTGTACAATTCGAAAGCGACAATATTTGATGTTTTTGCGCTATTGAATTCGTTTCATTAATTTTCGTTGAATAATCATGCAGTTTATGTATCGAATTCATGTGTGGAACACTTCTTATCTGTGGATTTGTACCTTATGGTCATCATGATTACTTGACAAGGGCAAATTATTCCTGCCATGTACTAATCTAGTGTTTTTTTCGCCAATCTAGTGTTTTTTCACGACATAATCTTGTGTTTTTCCGGTAACCTAGATTGGCAACACTGGATACGAGTGATCGTAATGATGACGTCACAATAGCCAATTTCTTAACGCACCCGCCCCCCCCCCTTTTTTTCGCGCTCTGGATACGCACCTGCTGCAGCTGCATCAATATTATTCACGCGCAATGCCCATTGTGACTAACGAAATACAACGCGCACTGGCCTTGCAAGTAACACACGACAACTCTCGAATACTTCAAGCAGACAATAATGATGATTACAAACGCGAAATCGCGCAGCCAATCAGTAATTGTCTCTTGCGGTTTCTTGGTTCGCGTTGACTAACTCGCATCGCGGCAATTGTTTGATGATTAAAATATTGATGCATTTCCCGATTTAAGTTCGCGAAGCATTTCGGGAATACATCGGTCAATTCGTAAATCCAATCTGCATGTCGACGGCCGCCAACGCATACTAATTGAATTACGTGTTGACGGCCGCACAAATTTCGTTCTACGGCCATGGGTTGGCCACCCTTGGACTAGAATTAATTCCACTTTCGGACGCATGCCGCGACCTTACCAATAGAAATCCACTGTCTATCTAGTGCCTAATAGTTTAATATGCGATAATGTTGTTCTCGATACGAGTACATCCAGCAATCAAGTTTATCGGAATGTAGAAGGTTCCCTGTTCAAACGAATCGAATAAAATCAGAATTTGTGCCACCCATAATTTTGTGATGCATCACGTTAATAATGAAAGAAAGACTGAAAAATGACTTTGTGCGACAATTTCGGAGTACGAATGTATCAAGTAGATAACAAGAAATATGAATGATGGCAAATGAGAAAGCGTGTAATCTAATCAGTATCGCCACGAATTGGTTTTGAGTCTGACACCGTATTGAGTAGCTTTCGTCGCGACAATTGTTTTCTCATTATATCGGTGTTTAAGCTGTATTGCTGCATTTCCCGATTAATGTCACTGGCAAAGCCTTGTTAGAGAAACGAATCTGCGCAGAAATGAATTCCAATTTGCAGGCACACACCAACACACCCTCCAATTTCGGGCTCCTATTACTTATCATGAAGCTAGCTAGGTCATGAATGGTTTTCTAAACAAATATGGGTGCACAAAGTGCACATAATTTAGATTTCAGAAAAGCAGAACGTATATTTGGGCGCATTGTCGGCAGATGAGATCTAGGATGGTGCTTCTCAGCACACACTAGGCGCGCGACCAATCGAAAACTTACTGGGGATTTGATTTTTTTTTTCAATTTACCAATATAGCATCAATTCAATTAGGGTCAAGTACATGTGTAAATGGCGATCATATAATCTCTTCGTATCGACGATTTTAGGCGTATGATAAAGCTTGCCAAAGAGTCCTGGAGTGCTGTCAATTAGCGAGTCACTGATCTCTGGTGAACAATTAAATACGCGCGTGTCTCGGCTACAGTTCTCGCAAATCAAAATGTCCGAACTTGATTGCACCGACTTCAAACATTTGTCGTATTCCTGAACTCGAGACATGATACACATCTTCTGGTCGTTACGTTCAAGTATTGGCGGGAATCAATTTTGCATGTTAAAGTCTGTTTGCAGCGATTTGATGTTATTCAGTTTCGCGATGTCGCTTTTTAATCAATATGACATAAGATAATCACTAATTAGCGTAAACTCGACCGCATTGTCTCGAAACCAGCGAGAGATAGGAGCCAAAGCTTGCTAAGCCCTAGACGCGATAGTTAGGTCATAGGCCAGCAATGATATATTTCACTCCAGGCCTATTGCAGATGCTATTGTGTAGGCCAGCGATAATATTGTGCACACCAGGCCGAATCCGCCAATGCAGATTCGATTGCGCAGTTGAACTGGGCCTATTACAGATGCGATTGTTGAAGCCTGCGGAACCAGGCTTGATCGAGACGCGATAAATTAGGCTAGCGACGATTGCCATGAATGACCTAATTTTACAATCATCTCAGTGGGAGATCATCACGGATTCTTCTTGCTAATTGACAACACGTTTCTCGCAAATCCGCCGCGCGGAAGACTGATACACAATTATTGAATGGCAACTGAATATCAGAGTTAGAATGATCATTTCAAAATGACGGGGTTTCACGTCTCAAATAGGGAAGTTCGATCCCCAAAACCTCCGTGGCTACGCGCCTGGCACGCGCGCGTATCGAAATCGAAGACGTCTCTAACGAGGTCGCATCGATTCGCCTTATTACTAATTACTGGTCAAAAATCACTTGGGCGTTTGAGCATTTTATACGAGGTGGCCGCCACCTCGTAAGCTCGTAAGTCGGCGCCTATGGTACCAGTACAATTCGTTGCGTCATACTTTACCTTTTTGGTTTTGCTTTTAAATCTGTTTAAACCCCTTTAGTGTGCCGTTAACTCTTGAAAAGAGGCACACGAAAAGTCTTCGAGTTAATGAATATTCTGTTACAATGAATGTTGTATTGAAAGGAAACTAGAACAAATAATATCAAAATTTTCCACTCCACTCTATACATCTCTCTGGTATTGAGGTCACGCGTCATCTCTTCTGCCTCACTTTTGATCGGATGTCGATTTCTGATTCATGCGAAGATAGATTTGCATCTCTATTTTGAAATTAACCTTCGTTTTTATGCGACTTTTGATCAAGTTTCAGCCATTACAGGATTGGACGTGGATTTGGACGCGATACAAAACTATATATGGATTAGTACTTAGATTTGAATCTCTCATCCGGAACCGGATTTAGATTTTTAAATAGTGGATAAGCGCAGGTTCCATACGCCTACTTACCATAAATAAACCTTCGTGTATCGTAAGACACAAATCATTTATATTTTTGATTATTTTAACTCGGTTCGAACCAGATGACTGTTTCAGATATGACACAATATGTTCTGCAACAAAGCACAATTCATAGGATGCATTCATCTTTTACAATCAAGTATTTCTCATTTCAGTGAAAGCATATGGAGATGCCTGGCAGCGACTCGACTGGAGTTTTTATTGGAGGTGAGTAGATGTTGCGAAGTCTGACCGTTCTAAAATGAGAGTTGAAATTTATCCTTCCATTTTGTCGTCGATCCATTCTCATGCACATCCGGTTTCAAACAACTGCCTAGAAATATTGTGACGTGATCTGTGCATCAAATAAATTAATAGAGATTATTAAACAAAATGATGTCGGATAGTGTCGTCATTACAATTTAACATGGGGTTTCAAACGGTGCTTCATTGAAAAAAATCCACCAACTAATCACTCAACAACAGAAACTCGCCTACATATATATAGGCGTTGAATCATAGTTACATGCGGTGTTTTATCGCTGTTACGAGGTATTTGAAAGTCAAAATGTTGATTGGCGGGTGATATGTATGTGGCATTCATTTTGTAAGTTTAGGCGTAAATCAAAACATGATTTTTTGCCAACATTTGAGTTCATATAATCTATTTGATTCTTGAAGGTCGCTACGAAACATTCTTCATTAACTTGCTGTAGCTTAGCTTACAGTACACAACAAAACAAGTCATCAAATTTGAGTTTTTGAGCGTATGTCTCATAGGTCCCATGGTCGTGTGCCTTTGGACCCACCGGGTGGGGACCGATGACACGTTCGAGCAACAAATTTTAAACGTTAATAAATATTTTTTGAAAAGGCGGATATTCATGTAAATGCCCGCGATAGGTAGAGCTTGTATCAAAGTGTTGAGACAGCAAAAGATCTGCTGTTCTCGGCTGAAGATTTGCGTGCCAGAGAACATTTTGTAATTTTTGATCCGTCGGTACCACATCTCCCCTAGGTAGTGAAAATGAGCTAAACGTACTCTTGTACTTCGCATAATTAGAAGTACTTGGTTACTACTGACCACCACTGCCAATTTAAAATACTAAAGTTGATCTTCGGCAGTAATGCGTCACTTCAATACATGATTACTTGCTGCATTCAGAACACGCAGGTCTCAGTTTCTTAGGATAAATATTTATTACGTTATAAAACTGAGATTTGATACGATACTTGAAGAATTTATATGTCAATACGGCGTAGGTAGAAAATCAATACGTCGGAATTGTTCAGCTGCTGGAGGTGAACTAAATAGAGTTATTGGCCGTAATATCTTGTAGCACATCATCGTTATAGAAACGAACAAAATAGTCGTTGATTAAACTCGAACAGAAGTTGTAGTGATCCCGTCAATATTTTTACTTGGTTTCATGTAGCAATAGTGTAAATGAAGGTTTGAAAAGTACTGGAGTATGTGAATTTTAAATCTTATTACTGGGACTGGTTGTCGAATACTTTTATTAGGTAATCTTATGTGACAACTTACAAATTTCCCGTAACCATCGCTCTTGGACAAAATGTGCTCGACAGTTTTACCGCAAATCGACAAGATTTCAGATTCATTTCCAGTCAGACTCGGCCATTTAGAAGATTTCCTGCTTTTGTAAATTAGATTAGAACTAGAATTACAATTACAATTGTTTCCAACATACAGTAGAATTAGAATTGACGCTACACAGTTTTTTTCAAATTGTAGTAGAATTTAATTATCGCGTCACTTTTTTTTAAATACTTTAAAACTATATTTATGGCGATGCATATTTCCAAATTAGATTGGAATTAGAATTACTGAATACACAAAAATTATCAAAAAGTATCAAATCAAGTCTCATTCTTATGAGCATGACAATAACAAATCTCTGTACAACAAGCTTGGCTCGTTTCGCACTATACATTTCTCTCAGTAACATTTACAGGAAAACCGGAGATCGGGTTTAAATTAAAATGAGAGCATATAAAAATTTCACAAATTAGATTAGAATTAGAGCAGAAATAGATTCAAATTAGGTTACCGGCATTACGCTCTAATTAGACAACTAGAGTTATCTGAGTCTGATAGCAGTACAGTGAGTACACTTATCGTCACCTATTTTAGGCTATATTGAAGAAGTAACGCGGTCCTTATTTTGATGAATTTTCCACTGATACAGATGATGATTAGAATAGAAAATATACTTTCCATCAAACAAGATGTTGAGCTACTTTTCAAATGTCATTGATACTCGGCATTGTTAGCTACACCGCAATTTCCTAATCTAAATGTAAACTGTCAACAAAGTCCTATAGCTATTTACCCGTCCCAGCCAATACCGCTACCTGAGATACGATGTGTTGCCAGCTGTTTTATCTTCACGAATTTCCTGTACTAACTAAATATGTTACCAAATATAGGATTGTGTGCCGACGAAACCTGACAATTGTCGTGCGGGAATAGAAATGCACAATCCACCTGTCGATCGAATCCCTAAAATCTATCTCGGACTATGAGCCCAGGTCGTGTACAAAAAGTCCAATTCTAATTTGTGCAGTGTAAAGACGTACCCGTGTAAACAGTCCAGTCCATCTCCGGCTCATAGTCCGAATAGTTGGGAAACATGATTGATTAACTATGATATTGATTTATTCAGAGGTACTTGTTTTCCAGTCAGCGGTACGGAAAGTAACAGAAGCAACATCGTTGATCGTTTACAAGAGCCAACGATTCCTCAACAACAAAATTGAAATATGGAGAGCATTTCATTTAAGTATTTAAACTGGTTATTTCATGTTTAATTGATGCAATTTCGCGATTTCAAATAATTTGATGAATGTGATTCAATGTTCCCTTTTTACTGAGATATTATGATTTGCTGCTCGACATTCTATAAATTACTCCTACTGTCCATTGTGACTAATTTTCAATTATACTGACATTATCCACAACTCATAACTCAGAGTATTGTTAATGACTCCTAATAAATATCTTCATCTTACACTTATAGAGTAATGGCTGTAATTTCCGTGATTTTATGTTGTATTGGGCTGCGTTTTCATGTTATGAAATGTATAGAATTGATTTGAAATAAATATTAATCAGTTATTTGAGCCTTGTATTTTCATTGGGTTATCGGGATATGGAGAGACAATGTATTTTACGCGAATGCGTACAATGTGACAAAAGGTTGCGTAGCAATGAGGATGAATGCCAGACAATCGTTTCATGCGTCAGAACTTAATTCGAATGAGAGGTTGGTAGGCTTGGTGGAGAGGTGAGGATATATATCGTCATTTGTCGTTAAATATTGAAATGTTGTAGGGTGGAGTGAAAAAGACTTTTTTCAAATCGAAAAAAGGGGATTCTAAAGCCCCGAAAAATGTCTTGAAACTTCAATAAAAATTGGTTTTAGGGGATTGCCTCCATTTTCCAGCCAGCATTCCCCCAATTTCTGCGCGAGAAGTGGTGAAATTGCCATCTCGACAATCACTGGTTGTAGGGTCATGAAAGCTGCCAAAACATCATGCTTCTATCTGTCTTAGAAGCAAGTTTTCTCTATTGTGAACACAAAACGAGTTACAGCCAAAAAACACTAGATTTTTGAAACCGATAAATGGCGGGAGTAACTAAGTTACATGTTAGTGTGATTTACACAAGAACAGCTTAATAAATCGAACTCATTATGTGAAAAATTTTTAACTTTTTTTGACGTGCCAAAAATAGCCCTAGTTAGTAATGACTTTAAATCATGTATATTACTTTGAAATTTCAACTTGACTTTACTCTTGACTAGACCTGACTCGTGACTTGACTTGACTTGAGTCAACGTGACTCGGGTCGCCTCCAAAAACCGAGTGACTTGACTTGACCATTGTCACCTATGAAAATCAAGTGAATTGACTTGACTAGAGTAAAATGTGGAATGATTCGAGATGACTTGTGATTCGAAGGCAGTGGCTTAATCCCAACACTGCCTTCTTAGTGTTTTTATTCCAAGTATGCAAAAGTATCAGCAAAAACATAATAAAAATAGATGAATAGAAAGTATAGGAAATTATGAAAAGTGGTGCTATTGGGCAAGATGGCGTTCATCTTGGGTTGTGTTTAGCACAGGGTGTGGTAGGTGATCTTTCGTTGGTTCTGGGTGTGGTCGTCAATCAAATGCTTTCTTTTTCTTTCCCGGTGGTTTTGGAAGATTTGCTTATAAAATTTCCATATCTTTGTCAATTTCACGTTATTTACCAAAATTTATTGTGGGGCTTGTGTGTGTGGGGTGGGGGGGGTGGGGGTATTTTCTTTATTCATTGTTCAACGGAAGGATAAACGTGCATGTAATATGAGTTATGACAGAAAACGAAGATAGGAAAATTGCGAGTTTTGGAAAAGGTTTGCGTGATTGTGTAGCTTTATGTTATGATGTTAATGTATATAATTGCGTCTGGGAAGCGATATTCGCGCGTGCGTATGTTTTCTTCCTCTTCATCCTCTATCCCATTGCTGTCTTGCTTCCTGTGTGTTTGGGTGTAGCGATGTTCGTACGAGTTCAATTCTGTTTGTGACGTCATTGGCGTATTCGTTCTCAATGTCGAGCGATGCTTTCCAACGCCATATCATCTCTTTCATTTGCATGAAGGTTTCGAAGATTTGTTGCTTATGATGGCCGTCGTAGTGATTTCGGGACATGTCTTCACTCGTTAGGATGATATCAGCTCGGATTGTGTCCTCAAGGTCGGATTTGATGACGTCGAAGAGCTTTTTGATCACTGGGCATTTCGTGTAGATATGCTGCATCGTATCTGGGTTCTGCTTGCAGAATTTGCATTCGTTTTTGAGCGGTACGGATGTTCTTGTAGTCCATCCCATTTTGTTTTTACGCGCTCCTGTGAAGTATGCTTCATTAATAATACTGTATGATATTACACGTTGATAGTTGTTGATGTGGTGCTTGACATCATTGTCGTAGAGCCACGTTTGCTTCCAGTCTTGCAGCTCGTGCTCCTGATGTTGTGTTCTGTTCTTGATGAGGATGTTGTAGATCTCTTTTTGCGATAGCTCCTCGGTTGGTGTTTCTTCTTTCCTTAACGTCTCGTAGGACTGAAATATCGAACTGCATGATGTTATGTATTTGACGCCTTTCGTTATTCCGCGTGGTGGAGCTAATGTCTCACATGCATCAATGGCTCTAAGTCAAAACATGGAATGAAATCAGCTGATCGAGTGTTCTAATACCAGTTTTAATTCGATCGGACGTTGGAGATACAGCTAATATGTTTCACAATACAGACTGAGTCACTTATATTACTGGATAAAGCGAAAAAGAACGACATGGTAAAGTTTTACACCTGAATTTAGGAAGAATAGATGGATCTCCATGTTGCCGAATGGGGGAATATGCAAACCTAACCTAGCTTGATGTTGATTGTAGACCATGTGCTGCATTGGCATACCGTTTCACGCTTCTACCGTCCTCACATACAATACTACAGTCTTGGTATATCGATAGGAATTGAGGTTACCAACTCGAAATTGTGATGGCCTCTTGCTGAATGAGTGTGTTATGAAAGGTTTGGTCTGATGTGAAATCTTTTGAAATAGTAACATGACGTGATAGTCGATACCGGTAACCCCCGACTCCAGAAATCGCCCTCGACAAGAAAGAAGCGTTTATGTGTTCAATCAATATGCTCGAAAATGTAATCCTGGTACGTTTAGCGTGATATGTTTGGTGTGCCATGACGGTTCTCAGCGTCTTGCTTCACACCTGTGTGTATAGTATATAAGTATAGAGTCTTTAGTCTGCAGGTGACACCGATTCCATATTGGCTTACAGCTTATTTCAAACATGATTTTCGAGGTTCCCTGGAGTATCGATCGTCCGTTCCTGCCTCGCTCGAGAATGCAATTACTGAATATAAAATGATGCTACAATTCTGATCAAGTTCAACCTTGCCAAACAACCTTGTCAAACAGCCAGCTTACTGGATTGTTTATGACATTAGGTAACTGCTGTATACATGTAATTTCACGTCAACTGAACCAAGGAGAGATATGATCTCCATCAAGTTGCAGATTTTGCTGAAATTCGACTCATCAGCTTGTGAAAGGGTATAGTTGAGTAGATAGCTACCGTTATCCATTTTGAATGAAGTTTTCAAGTTTTCGCGTGATGAAAACAAGCTTTTTGTAGGAAGATCTGAACTTGTGTCTGCATAAATGACCCGAGAATGTTGTCATGTTGTGTAAATTGATACATTCAGCAAGCCAGTGTAAAAATATTTATCTTCAGTGCCCTGCCCCCCTTGTTAGCCCCCCCCCTTCCCTAACCCTAATATTCACCAACCCTAATCTTGGGATAACCCAACCCCAACTTTGACTCTAACCCACCTCCAATCCCCCTTTCCTCAAACCTTAATATCGAAACCTCAATAAACCGCACCTCCAATCCCAAACCCTTGTTTCCCCCTCCCATAACCCTAATTTCCACCAAGCCTACCATCCCCTCTCAAGCCCAAATATCCCTCTTCCCCCAATCCTAATACCCCTCAACCCAACCCTAATATCCGTCTCTGCAATGACAGAAAAAAACAACAATTCATTTTGACGTTTATAAATTTTTATTCGTGTTCATGGGAAACATTCATTGGTGATCATGGTGAACACTGTTCGATGTCTACCTACTATCGAAGAAGTACCAAAATTTTCCCTTCAGTATCAAGAGTTTCTTGTATTCTGTTATTAGACACCATCATTCGCTCTTAACTACTTCAATACGCTGTTTTGTGATTGTACTGTAACAGGTGATGTGAAACTAATTAAACTTCATCGTGGAGTGAGCACAAAATGGTTTCATTGTATTAATTTTGCGCAAAATCATGTTTTCTACACTCAGTGCTAGATACCGTACTAGATTCACTCCTAAAATGACATGAAAATCGGAGACCTAGTGGGTCACTGTGTTGTTGACTTGAAATGGAATTACCGATGGACGATGATGCTGGAGACGAAATCATGCTGGAAAAAGGTTTGCTCGTAATTACAGGCTTACATCTGGGCAAAATCGAATACCGGTAGGCCTACATGAGTGATTGTAGTCTGGCTTCACATCAAGTATTTGATAATCACTCATGATGACGATACAAGTATATGGAGTCTGGGAGACCTAAACGTTTGAGTATGTGTCCTACTTTTCATGCAACTATGAAACATAAGACCGGCTCTTCACCACATGATGATGACAAGGTATTTTTTGAAAATACTTTATTTGACTTCGTGACAATGTTGCAAATCGATCCAGCTACACAGAAATATCATTTACAATAATGTGCAAACTTTGTACACCATTTTTCGTATGTTGCGATACGACCAATCGAGGTTTCAGAAAATTGATGCAATTATAGCTTTTTGATGGAACTGGGCGTAAAGTTTCATTAGTCCAAAAAACCGACTCGAATAATTACAGTTACGGTAGGACTGTTCGATTCAGATTCGAGTATTAGTACGCAAATCACTGTGTCTTGGTCCTATAGATAATATGTGTCTCAATGTAAAATGATGCTGCGAAGTCTGATCAAGTTCAACCTTGAGCCGTGATCAATCCAGCGTAAGGGATTGTTTGTGCCATGAAAATAGATTTGGACTCCATCAAGTTTCAGATTTTGCAGAAGTTTGGTTCATAACGTAGTGAAATATATCTTGGTAAATATCAATTTATTTGCATGAATTACATACCATAAGTATAGTGTCCAAGTTATAGCATGATGAAAAGCAAGCTTTTAATGATCATACACTTGTGAAATTGAAAGGCTTTTCCAAGGCAAATTTGAAATTTCGTCTGTAATTGAGCTACTTGGACCTAAAAATCCTGTTCACTTTGCTATGGTATAAAGATTGGTCTATTCTGTCGTGTAAGAGATTAGGCCTAATAATGTTTGATGCTCGGCCCTAAATGTAGCTCGAGTGGGGGTCATTGTGTATAGAAATCAGTCAAGTGTGACAATATTATAGGATTCTCCCTCTCATTTCTGTCTACTTGGAAATTTTTGCCACCAATTGAAACATTCACCAACTATATTGATTAGCATCAATGTTATGAACTATCTCTAGACTCTCCCAGCTAATATTTCATTACTGTATTGTTCTTGAGTAGCAACAATGTTTGCTACCACCTTGACTCTGCTTGAAAATATTTCATTATTCTACTTGAGTGGCATTCATGTCGCCATCTATCTCAATCTGGGTGTCTACTGTATACATCCCTTATAATTATTATACCTTTTCTTACAGATGACATGGAACTGCCCCGAGATTTTATGCAATTCAACATTATTTGAAGACCAAAACAAAAAGTGAAATATTTAAGGGATATTTTTTAGGGGTTAATATATATCTTATTTTCAAGGTCACAATTTTTCATCATGTGCTTCCTAATACAAAAATGATGCAATGCCCAAGAGGTCTTTCTTCAGTTAGAATATTTCGGTACGTTGATCATAACATTATGTCTACCTATTTGTTTTATTTTACCGTTTATGATTCACAATGAGCAGACAATTAGCAGTTTACAATGGTAGGCCTATAAAGTAGGCCACAAGCTGTAAAATATCAAATGATAAGCTCAGCGACAGTGCAAAATCTACGATACAAACGAAATGCAGACGTCAGAAAAATTTTGGCTTCATGAACAATTTTGACTATTTTTGATCTAACGCTACAATTTAAAAAAATTTTGACATGTGAAAAAAAAAACGCTTTACTGGTCTAGTGTCTCTATATTGCCCTCACAATGTATATAGTCATCAGATCCATATCCATCGTATATTTCGTACTCTCCTCGGTCTCCTGTATGTACGGCATTCAGGTATTTCAATACATTGATGTCACGATTTTGCCATCTTCTATTCAGAGCGCCACCAATTCGTTGCACCGGCATGTGGAAGTGATGTACTTTCGTCCAATTCAAGACCCAGAAGAATCGACAAATTGTGTTGAAGCGCTGAACAGCAAGCAAATCGTATGTTGCTGCATCTATGCTTACTTTCAATCCAGGATTGCTGCTCTTCAACTGGACATGTAGGCCTACAAACTACTCGGCTTAAAAAATCTGTAGCCTACTCCTCATCCAAAACTCAAAACTATAACTGCACAGCACAGCCTTGCACAGCACGTGACCTAATGTTGAGTTAGTTTGCCATTTGTACGTGATCAAAATTAGGTCATTGATTGCTGCAAGCGCAGCAATCCTCGCTAATTCATCGCGTCGATGACAGGCCTTAACAATAGCATATTCAATTGACCATGTGCGCAAGATATAATCACTTGCGTAATCAGTCGCATCTTCAACAGACTTGGTGCGCAAGACATGATTGTTAACCTGAGCAATCGCATGTGTAATAGGCCTCGTGCGCAAGATGTCATGTCGCTGGCCTGAACTATCACGCCGCAGGCCTCGCAGGCTTTGGCTTCAATCTACTATTGTTTAGAGACAATGCCGTTGATTTTATATTTATTAGCGATCGTTATGTCATGATTGTTCAACAGTGTCATCCCAAAAGATAATGACATGGTCAACTAAAGCAACTTTTGATGTACTGCGAATGCAGGGTGCGTACTATACATTGGTACAGGTTTTTTCCCAGAATTTGCATGCTATTTTAAAGGGTGCGTATTATAAATGGGGGCGTACAATACTTGGAAAATTACGGTAATAGATATACCGATATAAAGATGGTCGGTATCTACCATATCAAACATAATTTTAAACTCTAATATTATTCTTGATTTAGGCTTGAGATTCAAGGATTCTAGGAACTGAAGATTTGTAGAAATTCGGTACTGTAACCAAATCCATTTCTTTATTGCCCACACTATCTGTATAGCCCGTATCTGCATTACGACTTTGCTTTCAGGCTTGTATTCATGTATTTGAATACATTCTTGTAACGTTTTCGACATCTTCTATTCAGATCACCATCAATCATTCCGCCATCAGCATGTGCGGGGGAACTTTTGAATCTGAAGGTGGCACAGCAGTGTGACCACGTATATGAATAACGATACCAGTACGGGTGTGAAAAACCACCTTCAAGTCCATTTTTCATAAAACTCGGTGCGCACTGTTTTGCCTTCTCCGAATTGGGTTTCAATGTCACGGACTTGCTCCTAATGGTGACTAAAAGGAAACTCCAACAGTGCAGTCAAAGGACTATAGTGTGGCCTGTGAACATTTACTGCCTTGAAGGATTATTGAATGGAAATGTTTCGCTCGACGTTTGCTTAAAATGTGATGGACACTTTATTTGCATTTTTCAATCTACTTATAATGGCTTCGTTGGCCGGATGAAATCGTGTGACGGGCCGTATATTTGACACGCTTGATATACACCAAATGACGACACATGTTTTCTGGTTCACAAAAAATTATTCTGAAATGCGCCACTACAATTACTCACTTACGCAACTAGACTTCGAATTACTTTTGCCAAAAAAACAAATAGAACTGGAACTACTGAATAACCACAAGTTAGTTGCGTGTAAACTAACTTGATTATTTGTTTTTACAAGTGTGACTGTAAACTTATGGGTGACCGCCATTTTAGAGCGAGACCCCGGATGGGAATGAGCTTTGAGCATATCAAGCTGTGAGCAGAACCGAAGTGTAAAGGTTGCTCATCCAACAGAAGAAGAAAAATAATAATTAGGAAAGGGACAAGATGAAATTTCATCGTGGCAGATCAAGGCTCGTACGACCAGGTACGTGTGGGGGTCGATATACAGAACAAAATTTTCACCATAGAGGTGGTGACGTACTCTTGGCGAGTGGTTGGCAATTTTTTCAAGTGGAAATAAATGGAAATAAAACCAGCATTTACATTCAACCACATATTGTTTTCTGTAATGTTTTCTGTTTCGAGTAATGTTGCAGCTGCAATTACAAGGAAATGTGGATATACAAAAGTATTCTAAAATGATTGTTTTCAGTGGTATTGCGCTCTAAATATGAAATGGCCTTCAATTGAAAATAAAATGAGAAAAAAAATTTCGATCGCTGATATTTTCTTCAAAGAGCCACCGTACTGCAAATAAATTTTTTCCATAACACCGTGTTCCACTCCAGTTTTATCCATGCTTCCACGGCTGCGCAAATCTATTCATCTGTGTGTTGAACAACTCTAAGGTACTGTCTCCTTGCTGCTGAGCCATGGGTAAATGATGCCAATGCCAAATGTGCCTCTCTTCCAGACCACTACGACAGGTTGTGAGCTCATAAATACGGTAACATATCACAGCTTGAAAATCACCTCTGTATTAATACCTCAATATACCTCAATATACAATCATTGGCATCTCGGTATAGTCCGACACCCTGCCAAATATGATATAATCCAACATGCTTCTGACACAAATCCAACTGGTTGAAGTTTCCGTCAGGCGCAGTCCTGTTAAGAACCACCATCTTGATTTTGATTCTTGGGTTTATTTTCAAAGGGCTGCAACTTTGGTGTGGGTTAAACTCTATTTTACGTTCAGATGTACATAGAATGTACGGTTGAAATTTTACGAATTTTTTTCTGGCAAGTCTTCTTCGACATAACTAATAAAAATCTTCTGAAACGATTTGTAGGGTATAGGCTGCTTTAAATAGTTTGATATAAATATCACAGCATTGAAAATTGTGTTGTCATGGTAAGTCAAAAGTAGGTCATCAACTCTGTCATGACACGATTAGGGCTGGGCACGATGATTCGAGAACTCGAGTCTGAATGGCGCATTAATTTCAATGATTCGAGTCGAGTAGTAAAAACGATTTTTTCGAGTATTGAAATTATAGGTTTCTCACCACTGAAAGTTAATTTATCAACAAGAATTATAGTTGTGATACTTAATTTCACTTTCGAAGCCTCGAAACCTTATTGGCGGTATTGTAGCATATGGAATATTTAATACAAACCTACGAAGGTTACTGGACGAAGCCCATTTCCGAAGTTATCATTATCACACAACATTGTCACCGAGTGGAATGAAATCGGTATGATCGAAAAGTATACTAAAGCATATTTCATGAGATGGCTAACAGGCAACATATTCCAATCTTTGTGGTGGCAAAAACGGTAGGACATCGTAATGAGTGATACTAGATTACTTGATATGGCTCGAAGCATATTTCGTGAATCAGAATCTGCTCATTCAGGAACTCGATTTTTCTCAGCCCTAGACACGATGCAGAAAGATACGTAACGAATTTCTAAATCACCTCAAAATTTGATGTGTATTTTCTCACAAGAGGACTAGCCTACAACTTGTTGCATTTTCAGATTGAGATGTGAAATTGTAATATATTAGGCAGACCTGCAGTCCATGGCATGGCACGATATCATAAACTTCCGGGTAACACATTTTGGCAAAGAAACGTTCAGATTCCGATACATTTGTATCTTGTTGAATCATCATAATTTCTAAGCGATATTGTTCCCGTATGACTCCTAATCGACCAGTGGTTCTCAAGCTTTTTAGCTATTTTAACGGCTATCATCCATCAACTTGTAAAGTTTGCATTCAATGTTACAACTTGAAGTTTACTGTGAAAATTATTACTTGAGTAGCATCTGACTATATTTTAATTCCTGAAAATTTTCAGTACGGTACCATATTTGAACTGCATGATGAACTTCTTGTTGTGTTTTGAGACAACACACAAGCCAAATTTGAGATCAAACTACTTCTCTCACAATTTGAATTTTGAAAAGTTTTAATTGGATTTAGGATGAGTTGCATCACTTATTTTAGTGAATGACTGCCCCCTGTGTCACAGTATTTGAAAATAGTTTTTAAGATGCAACTTGTGTATTGTGTGTTGGTGTCATGAATCATTTTGCCTTAGTCCTGAAGCTACGTCGAAATTATCAACCTTCGATTAACCAATTACCACTAGTAGAAAATTGCAATGCTCACTACATTGACCAACTGTGTCTGTATGTGTAGGAAATCAAGCCGCTGAATGTCTCAGCACAATAGAATGGAAGAAACGTGGATCGATAGAAGAGGCAAAACAGGCCAAACTGAAAAATCCAAACGTCTCTTTCTCTACTTCTGAACTTTGTGTTCGCAAATTCCTAGAAGTGTCGTCGATAAAAGTTGAAGGTATGTCAACATCACAACTGTTAGCATTTTTTGTAATGACCTTGGAGCAGTTGTTCCTAACCGGTCTTCACACGACAACCCCACGGGTTGCTATGAGCCAGACTTGGACAACTGGATCATTTGCAGACTTTTCAAATCAGCTTGGAATTAGAATGCTAGCTGAAAAGTTTTGACAAATCATGCTAGAATTATAATTCTAACTACACAGTTTTTTTTTAATTAGAATAGAATTAAAGTAATAGCTACACAGTTTTAACAAAGTAGATTGGAATCAGAATTACTGAATTCGCAAAAAGTTGAGCATGTAATCAAGTTCAATTCATATCAAATCAGACCTCATTCTGATCAGCATGGGAATGACAAATGTCTGCATGCCAACCTTGACTCGTTTCGCATTATACATTTCTCTTGTAGCATTTTTCGAAAAACCAGAGATTAGATCAGAGTTATAGTTAGAGCAATGAAACATTTCACAAACTATAGTAGAATGAAATTTCAGACATTTTGCTGTAATCCGTGTAATTAGACAACTAGAATTATCTAGTTGTCCAAGCCATGCTGAGCCAGTCTCAGGGTTCACGTTAGGCTAGGTCAAAACACACACCCGACTCATACAACAGAAGTCACTATGATTTACAGTGCCAGTAAATTAGAGTGAAATACCAGCAATCTAATTGTGATCTACTTTGTGAAATGATCTTCAGTTCTAATTGTAATCTAATTTGTGAAATGTTCATATGCTCTCATTTTAATTCTAATCTAATTTATAGTTCTCCTGAAAATACCTGTTTGTCCGAGGCATTTTGCGACGAGGTAACAAGAATATCCCTCGCGCAGGGAAATCGATTGCCAAGCCGCCGTCGCCTTACTTACATCGTAAAGTCATAGTAGGTATTGTTGAGTGGAAGTAGAAATAGAAACGTCTAAAAATTTCCCGATTGAGTGGTCTAAAAAAGTAGATTCAGTAAAGGTGTCACTTATAATATGTAGAAGTAAATTTTGCAATTTCAGATACATCCCCGCGAGAAACGTGAAATGAAATGACCGAATCTTCAACTTTCAAAACTAAAGTTGGTATCGGTGATGTTGGTTTGTTTCTCTTGGTGTCATGCCAATTTCCCTCATAGAAGCCATGCAAGATTATCCTCTAACTATTTTTCCATGTTCCACTCCAGTTGCCGCTTTGCTGCACGAAGCTATTCATCTGTGTTTTGAACAACTGTAGTTCATGAGCCATGAGTGAATGAAACAAAATGCCCAATTTCTCTCTCTCTTCTGCGTAAAACCATTACAACAGCCCGTGCTTTCACAAACACGCTGACAGATCACAGCTTGAAAATTTCCTTTATGGATAGCTATGCCTCAATATACAAGCGTTGGCATCTCAGTATCTGTCCGACCCACTGGGAAATATGATGAAGTGAAGGAAATTTTAGGATAGTTAAGACACGAATCTACCTGGCTTGAACAACATCGAGTCATTGCTTGGGGTCACGACCCGCAATTTGCCGATCACTGATCAATAATCGTCATTCAAAAATCAAAATGAACTCAATGTGTGTAAGCGGACAAGTGCGTGGAAGTCGAAAGCAAATATACAAAGTCGACTTTAGTGAGAAACTTGATGCTTTCTTTTTGATATTAAATGCATTGTACGTATGGTGATAAGATGCATATTCATTGTTTAACAGCACGTTTTTTTATATTGCAATATGTTGCTGTCACTTGGACATCTTGTATTCAGATCTCCATGAATTCCGCCATTGACATGTGCAAGGGATGTGCTCTCGTCCAATTCAAGACCTCACTCCCGAATAAGTGACAAATTGTATCGACACGCTGAATGGTAATGAAAACGTGGGTAGATACGTCCATGCTTACTTTTAAACCACTATTCGGCGCCGTAACCCGACTTTTACAAACTAGTGGATTTCCAAAATCTGTACTCACTTTGTAAAGCTTGCAACTTCAATCAGATCTAGAACTAACAACCTTTGAAAATCTGATACCTTACCAACTAAAACACAACTAACTAATAACTGATAGTAATACGAACCAATGAATTACAAAGTAAGTAAGAAGTATTGGAGATAGAATCGGCTTCTCAACAGGACGGGGTTTCGAGCTTGAAACATGAGTTCTGACGCTTAAAACCCATCCTCAGCCTGTCAGTAGCCATGATTCTGAGCTAGCAATGGCTGCAAGGTAGGGGTTCTCAAAATAACTTTTTTTTTTCAAATTTCATCGACCTGATTGTCAAATCGTCAGGTCACCTAATTTCAGTGCATGAAGTCTACTCTATTTGAAAATTATCTCACCATCGCTGTAATGTGTCTATTTCAATGAAGTGGAATAATTTCCAGCTAATCCGCGTCATATCTTTTTTTCGTTTACATGCGATGTCTTCATCCAAACTCCACTATAGTCCCTTGTCAAGCTCAAAACAAGTGGAAAAGACATCCCTGCCTCTTCAGACATACCTGGAACACGATTTTTGGCCATTTCGGTCTGACGAAATTGGCAACCGTAAATACTATTATTTAAAAATTAGCAAAATTTCAATTTTAATGGCCTCCGCATCTACTGGTTGGAATTGGGTCAAATTTGGTGTGCAACATTTTTTTAAGGTAACTCGATTATTTGACAATAAAGCCGACAAAATTTGAAAAAAAAGTCCTTTTTACACCCTTATTGTACAAGTCTGACTGTGAAGAGCTTCTTGGAGGTACAGAACTTCAATATACAATTGAATACTCATAACTCATAACTCATCCGCTTAAGATTGATGCTGATCGATCAAAGGCCATTAATTCTGCCATCGGCGAACATCTGTTAGATCAGTGGTTCCCAACCTGTGGTACGCGTACCACTAGTGGTACGCGAAGGTCTTCCTGGTGGTACGCGAGTAGATTCTGTTTTTTTTTCGACCGAAGGGAGTTATTAGTTCAGATGGGGTTGACTTTAAGTCGTCGTCGTTGTGGGTAGGGGCAATCCCACCAGTGACGATGTACGGCAGGGATTGTCAACCTGCGGCTGTTGAAGGGAATTTGTGCGCCTATATCTATATTTCTCGATTTTAATATGGTAGGGCCCTTTGCAATTAGAGCCCCCCATTTCAAATTCGAAGAGTAGGGGAATATGATGCGCCCCATATACAAATACCAACTCGGAATCGTGTACACCTCACTATATACCGACAATCCTGATGGGATGTCAAGAAATAACCGCATGTAGCACAGTGACTAATAACAATTGGTCCACCCGAAGATGCATCATCAACTAAATTTTCGAAAACATCCCCTCCATCAACTCTACCGGTCAATCTGACCACATCCATGGGCTGAGAAAGGTTAAATGTTTGATAGTAATATGTAAAACTACTTATATTATTCACGAAATCCAGTAGTAAATCTGAAAAAATACGCGCCTCGCGCGGCAATTCCTGCTATCTCATAACCTCACCATTGACCCCATATCGATTTCGGTGCGTATAGCAACCCTATGTCATTAAATAGATTAGTCCGCAGCTCACCGGAAATGAGTAGTTCAAATGCGGCCATGAATGGCAAAAAGGTTGGCCACCCCTGCCCTACGGGAAGAGATCTAGTCGTAAAGCATTGGGATTCTTACTTAACCAAATTCCGTTTTAATATAACTGACCACAAGAATTCCTAATGGATCCACTACAGAAATCGTATACTGCACCTTAAAATGGGCAGTTTATTTTCTGTTTCGCTGCCTTCGGCAGCTCAACCCGGTAGTAACATTTTTGACCACCTTCGGCGCGCATAACTTATGTAGGTGGTACGCGAGCACTACATGAAACCTCGAAATGGTACGCGGGTGGAAAAAGGTTGGGAACCACTGTGTTAGATGATCCGATTTGTGCGAATAATTATCGAGACAACAGATTTCGAATCGTTGAGCGAGGCCGTTCACAATTCCATTTGTGTCGACTTTTATCAAAATACACCAACCAAAACTCTGTCAACAAAAGGAGTTCGTGTACCACCTAAAAATAGTACATTGAACGCTCTCTCATTCACGAAATTTCATGCTGGTGACGTCATATTTTGTGATACGATTGTTGATATACAATGTTCTTTCCATTTCTCTACTAGTTGCTGACAATTACCCCTGACGAGTGTCAGCCGAAAATATTCGGGTTCATTTCAATATGAATATACTATTCAAGTCTGACGGTGAACATATTTGTGACTTTGTGGCTACCATTGCAGGGCAACAACCCGGACGGGAATGCCATTCGAGTTAATCAAGCTGTGAGCAGACGTGAAAGGGATGATCAATCAACAGAAGAAGTGAAACAATGAGAAAGATGGCAAGAGGGATTTGTATCTCGACAGGGACGGTCTCTTACGACCAGGTATGTGCGGTCTAATATTCAGCAACAAAATTGTCAGTATTGTGGGGCTGACCTACTCGAGACCATCGGTTGGCAGCTTCTTAATAGGCGAGCCCAATTAAAACGAAAATAAAACTAGCATTTACATGCGACCTGATTTTGTTTTCTGATACGCAAAAAATGTTTAAGTATTACTGAAGCACCACTTATTGAGAAATGTTGTCGTACAAAAATATTCCAAAAAAATTCTTTTCAAGGGTTATGCGCCCTAAAATGATGCTGCATCAAATTAAACATAAAATTGTGATAAAATTTTAGGTTGTAGCCATTTTCTTCAGAAAACTACCATAATGGGACAGCAAATAAATGATATCTCAATACCGCCATGTTCCACTCTAGTTGCCTCTATGCTGCGAGAAGCTATCCATCTGTGTCTGGCACTACTCTATTGTAGTATCGTGTAGTGAGCCATGGGGATGCGAAGCAAAATATGCCATGTCTGTCTCTTCCGCCAGCAGTGTTGGGATCACGTTACTCCCTTCAAGTCACAAGTCATCTCGATTCATTGCACATGTGTGACTTCAGTCAGTCAAGTCAATTTTTGGAGGTGACTTGAGTCAAGTCTAGACACAATTCAAGTCAATATGTCTTTGCAAGGCATCACATTGCATTTTGGTAGCTGTTAAAAATTCAGATTGAGTCTCTATTTATTTTAAATCGAGAAACGAATATAGAGATAAATACGCATGCAAACATGCATTTCATAGCTCCCGAATGCATAGTACTGTTGAACTATGAAACTGTTGTATAACCGCAGTTATAATTTATCCGATAAAAGAGAGAATAGAGCACAAAACCCGAGATAGCAGAAACAAATTGATATCATGCATTACCTAACTACATATACACGAGATTCAAATTAAGCCTACGCCAATACCTGACTACTAATATAAACTTGTAAACTACCGGTATATTGTTTGTCAAATCGTCAGGTCACCTAATTTCAGCGCGTAAAGTAGGCCTACTCTATTTGAAAATAATCTCATCATCTTTTGAAAGGTGTCTATTTCTACGAAGTGGACCAATTTCCAGCTAATCCATGTCATATCTTTTTTTTCGTTCACTGGCGATGTCTCCACCAAACTCCACCATGGGCCCTTGTCAAGATCAAAACAAGTGGAAAAGACATCTCCGCCTCTTCAGGCATACCTGGAACAGGATTTTTGGTCATGTCGGAGAGACGAAATTGGTCACCGTAAATACTACTATTTATAAAATGAGCAAAATTTCAATTTGACTGACCTCGACATCTACTGGTTTGAATTGAGTCAAATTTGTTGTGCAACGTTTTTTCAAGATAACCTGACGATTTGACAATTTAGGCGATGAAAATTTGAAAAAAAGTTTTGTTTTTAACACCTATTGTACAAGTCTGTCTGTAAACATATTTGCGACTTTGTGACTACCATTGCAGGGCAACAACCGTGGCGGGAATGAGATTCGAGTTAATAAAGCTGTGAGCAGACGTGAAAGGATGATAAATCAACAGAAGAAGTAATAGAATGAGAAGGATGGCAAGGGGAATTTGTATCTTGGCGGAAAAGTTTTTGTTCGACCAGGTATGTGCGGGCTAATATTTAGCACAAACTCGTCAGCATCATGGTGCTGACCTACTCTAGTTCAGTAAAACGCACTATCATTGAATGAATGAGATTCGTCGCTCTCACAAGTCACACCAGCGTATCGAGAACAATCCGAACATTTAGTAAAGTATACAGCGATTTATAGAGACACCGATTTCCCGATGACTTGACTTGATTTTGCTTCGAGTCACGAGTCAATCGGCATTTCTGTAACACCGAGTCAAGTCATTTTTGAAAAGTGACTCGGTTCATCTCAAAACTGTCTGCCAGACCACTTCAACATGCTGCGCGGGCGTATCTCAGCTTGAAACTTGCCGCTAACAATACCTTCGCCTCGATATAGAACCGTCGGTATCTGTCCCACCGACTGACAAATATGATAAGGTGAAGGCAATTTTGAGCTAGCTTCAGACACAAATACACCCGCTTGAACTTAAAATTTGTTTGTGGCAAGTGTGTGTAAGTAGACGGCAAATGTCAAAAAGTTGGAATTGAATGAGAAACTTGTTGCTTCCTTTTTGATATCAAGTGCGTTGAACGTATGGTCATCAGATCTCAGATGCTTGTACATCCTTTTCCTGCATATGTTCATATAACTCAATACGTTGCTGTCACACTCTTGACATCTTCTATTCAGATTGCCATCAATTCCGCCACTAACATGTTCAATGGATGTGCTCTTGTTCGATTCATGACTTCACCTCTGACTAAGTGGCAAATTGTATCAACTTGCTGAAATGTAAGGAAAACGTGAGTAGACTTGTTCATACTTACCGTACTGTAACCAGAATTGAATAAACTACTTGATTTCCAAAATCTGTACTCGCTTCGCGAAACTTGCAAGGTAAATTAGATCTTTGATACGTCCCCCTTTTTGATATTGAAAATTTTCGGGCCCCCTTATCGTCATATCACAAACGCAATCAGAACGCAGCCAATCCCAACGGACAGTTTGATGGTATGGATGGTATTGATCAGGGTTTTTTGACCTAAAAATCAAAAGATTTTGACCTAAAAAATCAAAATTTTGACATTTTCCACCTAAAAAATCTGACCAAATTTGATCTACCGTATACAAATTAGTTTTTTCCCACATAACGTTAAAATTCTACTACTTATCTTCACCTCTGATTGGAATTGTTTGTTCTTACGAAGTAGTTTATCCTGAAAATTTTATTTTGCCGATATAACTGAAAAATTTTTACATGGAAAAAATTTATTTTAACGAAATCTGGCCCTATGAAGCATTGCAGTAACATTACGTATTATGGTAGAAATAATTAAAATGTTTAGAAGTAAAACGCTTCTTGATATCAGTACCATGCATTGCCCACGCAGTGTTGCTTCAGCTAGGTTATTGCGGTTCGTTGAGCATATCACCATGCCAACCTGTTTGTTTCATTTGAATGCTTATGATTCACAATGAGCAGACAATGGGCCGTCTACAACAGTAGGCCTATAAAGTAGGCTGCAAGCGGTGAATGTCAGACGATAAGTGCACTGACACTGCAAAATCTACAATATAAACGAAATGCAGATTGCAAAAAAGTTGTATATAACTTTGTAAACAATTTTGACATCTTTTGACATGTAACAAAAATCGCCCTAGTTATGACTGTTGATGTGAGAATCCTCTAACATGGAATTGGAGGTAAACTGCGCAAAGCTCGAATTTTTTTTATTTATTTGATCACAGCTTCGCGCCGCCATACAGATGGTTTTAGAACCTCTGATCCCAGTTTTAGAACCTCTGATCTAAAACTAACGACCTCCGAAAATCTGATGCCGTACTAACTCAAACATAACGAACTAACAACTGATAATACTGTAATACAAACTACTGAATTGCAAATGAGCTAAGTAATATTGGAGATAGAATCGGCATTTCAAAAAGACGGGCCTTTGAGCTTGAAATGCAAGGCCATTGCAACCCCAAAAATTCATTCCCGGGACGATTTTTATATGTTTAAATCCAGCCTACTTGCATGCTCCAGGTCGAAGTGGGTAGTTTGATTGAATGGTCGATTCTAGTGGTATCGGCTCCTTCCTATCGACTCCTTTCATCGCAATCTTGTGATGTGGTGAAAATTCATAGTGAGATAAAACGTACATGTCAGTCTTGTTCTGCCAAGACAGGGTTGGATTAGAATCTGTCAGCTACTAGTGGATTAAAAACTTGATGCCGTTTTGTGGTTAACTCAAGTCAGTGGTCGCGTTTGTGTTGATTTCAGGAATGATCATGACGTGTTGGCTGGGTAAATTAGTTAATGTGGTTGTAACTATGACCGTAAAGAGTTGCTGACATTCCAATATCTTTTACGCTGTCATATATGGATTCAATTGTGATAATTTAATTCTCAGTTATTGTTCAGACATTCAAATCTCGTATATTCAAAATATAATAGGTTTATGTCAAATCGCGTATATGCACCGATTAGTAAATACTTTGTCTTACAGAATAGTAACGACCTTTGCCGTTGAATAAAAATTATCGGTCATATGAATACAACCAGGACGAATTAATTCAAGTTTGCGAGTTGTAGTGTTATAATCAAGTAAGTGAAAACTATATTTTTATAACCGGTTAATGTTATGTATAATTCTTTTGAGTATGGTAAGATGTTAAATTTCTCTTTGACAAACGGAAAGTTGGATCGCGAATATAGTTGTAATATTTCATGACTTGTTTCAAATCAATATGCGTATAATTTCGAAATGTGACTGGGCGAAAGTTGGTAGTTATGTTTGTCAATCTATTTCAATTCAGACTATGTCAAAGTCCTAATATTTCATTTTGGATTATCTGAATTTACCTTTAGTACACCCCGCGAATGGATTCCGGCGCAGCACTATAACATTTTTGATAATAAGGACTCAAGGATTTTCAATCAATAATAGACCTACCTGATTTTTTGGTAATGCTAGACTTGACAAATGGTAAGTTGCGTGTTTTTGTTAAGAGTTTGATTTCAAGTTGATAAAGACAATAATTGTATAATGCACATACTTGTGCTTCTTGATTCTTGTAGAGTTATAGTTGGTGTTGATTCTATAGGTGTGAAAACAGTGACGCAGAATGCGCGAATAATTCGATCTGGCTGAAAGTCGGCGTCAGTAATATTCAGGTTACGGTCGATTCAAAAGATCGCATTAAAAGAATTTCTAAAAGGATCCGACTTGTACCGAATTAAAACATTAAGATACGAATCAACTTGCGTTGTTTAGTGAGTTTCATTTCAAGTTGACAAATTGACACATTACTTGTATATTCGCATGATTCTTATCATACAACTAAAGTCGACCACGTTCCGAAGTGTCAAAACATATAGCGACCACCAGAAAGTGTCAAATTGTTGGTTTACGAATCACCGTCTGCGACGACTCTGTGACAAACTAGTTACGGAAATATTACCTTGTGAGCGGACATGAGCGATCGCTATGTCTGGAGCATTACCCTGTGAGCGGTCGTAGGATTTTAAAATTATTTCACACCTCTCTGAATAAGCGTTCACTTCACAAAGGATTAGGGTTAGAGCAGAAATAAGTGACAATTTGTCACCATTCAAGTTACCGACACTGTGGTTCTGTTATTCGTTACTTATTAAATCTTACGAGTGTAATCAAGTTCTGTGATAAACTGCTTACTCAAATTTCACCGCGAGAGCGATCGGCATGCATGTAACACCAAGTCGCGAAATATGGCTATGTCCGAGACATTATCTTGTCAGCGATCGCAGTGTTTGCAAACTATTTCACAACTATTTGAAGTGTTAGTATGTGAACGCGGCTATTGTTGGTATTGGAATCGCCGTCTACGCCGGCTGTGTGACAAAATAATTACTAAAATATTACTTGTGCGTGATTCCTGCCTCTGTAACACCAAACCGCGAGAGATGGCTGTCTGATGTGTTATCCTGTCAGCGCTCGTAGGATTTTACAAATATTTCACATCTGTCGCGTAGGATCAGTTCTCGATAGAACTGGACTGGAATATCTGTTGCGAGTAACGACCGATATCTAACTGACCGTTAAAGTCCAGACACAGTGGGTTTCCGTAGCTTGTATTGCGAGTAGGATTAACTAAATGGTCTATAACGTATCGTTAAAATATACGCTGGCAATTACTCTAAATGGAAGATATTACGTTAATGCAATGCTACACGAAATACGACACAAGTTCCCTGTTTACTGTACGACGTCTGTCTCTAAAAAGGGCGAAAACGTGGTCGTCGCTTCTCTCGAGTTAGGAGTTAAGTAGAGCATGACAGAGCCACTCCTGCTGAGAGAATCCACCGTGACAACATCTTTTTGAAGTGATAGTATGTGAACGCAGCTATTGTTGGTAATCGACTCGCCGGCTACGCCGGCTCCGTGGTAAACTAATTACCAAGCGACTGATTCCTAGATTTAGCAAACTATTTCACACCCTTTTTGGTGAAAGTACGACGTGTCGCCCGCAGTCTATAAACGATAGTACGAATCATTGCCGCACCCATAAGAATAACGATATATCATTGTCGCACTCGCCGTAAACGCTAGGATCAACTCGGACCGGTCATATATAATAATTTGCGACATATTCATTAACTAAGAACCAATCACGTGAGTATTTACTTGATACATATTCAACACGAAGTACGACATGTTAACAACGAAGCCGCGTCCGACCGATCCCATAAGACGCAATAGCCGCTCGCCACCCCCCGCCATAAGACGCAATAGCCGCATGCGACCGCACCCATAAGAACACATGGCGAGTCACCACAGATCCCGTAAGAATACATGGCGAATCACCGCCACCGCCTATAGTAAAAAAGGCGAGTCACCAACACGAGTTTTCGCGGCGAATCACCGCCCAGGCCTATACCTGAAAGTGCGAATCACGACCGCGCCCATAAGAACACATGGCGAATCGCGGCCGAGAGGGGGGCCTAAAAAGGCGATTCGCCACCACGAGTTTCCAGGCGATTCGCCACCGCGCCCATAAGAACCCCATTGCGTCATGCGACCGATCTATATACTACTACTCACGATAGTAGCACGAATAAGATATTGTTCCAACAAGATCGGTAGATACAGTGGGGGAACGTCCGGTGGGCCAATTACTATTGACAAACTGTACCCTATCACAGCTATATCCAGAATATTCCCTTAGACCAGACCAGGAAGCAAATGCTTCACAGTCTGTTTATTGGTGTGGCCAGGAGAGGGCCAAAGTGGTCATGCCCTCTCCATTTTTTTTGAAATGTTATGTAAATTAATAAAAGGTGGAGTATTTTTCATCAGATATATTTATTTTCACACTTTTCACGATATTCAGTTTCGGTATTTTTTATTGTTGAGTACCTGCCTCTTGATGAAAAAAATGAATAGGCTAAATAATACGCATGATGTACAGAATTGTGTATCTACGTGTGTGATGTCTGCGGTTGCGGTTGCAATTACCAATTACTGACAAAATTCAGTTGTGAGTTGGAAAAATTAGTGGTTAACGCCACTGCATAAGAGATAAACGGTGTGTTTACATGACAATGACTTGGGGCTTTCGAGTAATCATGACATGGAAGGTCCACGTACCATTTCGAGGTTTTATGCAGTGCTCGTGTATCACCTACATAAGTTGCGCGCACCGAAGGCGGTCAAAAAATTTTTCCACTATGTTGAGCTGCCGACGACATCGAAACAGAAAATAAACTGCCCATTTTAAGGCGCAGTAGGCTGTATGATTTCTGTAGTGGATCCATTTGGAATACTTGTGGTCAAATATATTAAAACGGAATCCCATTGTAGGCCGTCATTGGTGGGATTGTCCCTACCCACGATGACGACGGCTTCAAAAAACTCAAAATCAACCCCATCTGAACTAATAACTCCCTTCGGTCAAAAAAAGAATCGACTCGCGTACCACAGGTTGAGAACCACTGGTCTAGAGGATGAAGCCCCCTGCGATAAGTTTGTTTGATCCACCCACCCTATTGAGTGTCCACGGATCAGTGAAACTGACAATATTCTTGACCAAATTCAACCATTATCTTTAAAATATTCATTTGCTCAGGAGCACTGATCTTCCATAACATGTCTGTGGGTAAAAGATCACCGTTAAAGTTGTGTTAATTACCCAGTTACGGGCCCAAGACCATAGTTTTTTTAGTCTATTTTTTTATATCCTCGTATCACCTCATCAAATTTTTGCCTCCCATCCCCCCCAAAAAATTGCAATGCCCTGGAGTCTGAATGAATGCCTTTGCTGATCGGTGTTTATGTCTTATCTTTACAGGGGGTTGTTAAAAAAAGAAAACAATGAGACACCATATCTTCAGACTACAATCAAGGTGAAGAAGATATGTGTTAATAAGCTTGCTGAAATGAAAGTTGTTTTTTTGTTTGAATTTGTTAATAACAGTAATTCAAAGTTATGATTTGTGTGTTCCCGAAATCAGATTTGCCGGCAGTAGTGACAATCTTGCGGAGCGTTAGAAGTACGTTGAATCGAGGCAATATGCAGAGCGTTTGAAGTACGTAGAAACGAGTCGACAAGGCAGGGAGGGTATTTTTACATTCTCGCCACGCCGTAATAAAGACAATCTCGCAGAGTGTTGAAAGTACGTTGAAAAGGTAGACTATGCACCATCCCACAGTCCATTGGAAGTACGCTGAAACGAGTCGACAAGGCAGGGTATTTTTACATTCCCGCCACGCCTTAATACAAACGGATTTTCTGCATTCCTGGTCTGTACCAGTGTTTGCTGGGTATGTGTTATCAGTGTAGTCCGATTTCCCGAAGTGGAGCCACATTGTTTACACGTTTGCGAAAATAGTTGTAAAGACATTTTATGTTGCACAAAAATGTCCTTAAAAGGGGGAGTGTAAATGACTGTCCCAATTCCGTTGTGCGCGAAAGCGTAAATAGGTCACTCTCGAAACCACAAGCTGTGACGGCACAGTTAGTCTGCGACGCACGTGTTCTCAGAGCCCGCATACTGAGGTCGGCGCGCTCGCGCTTCAGTCATAGAATAGACAATTGGCTCCATTTCTCTTCATTTATTCTTTCTATTTCTTATTGAACCGCAGTATCATTTGAACCTGGTAAATTTACAAGTTTCTGACCACTAATTACTACTATTTGGCTGTTCTGTGCTAGTAAAGAAAGCTCCTTGGATCTGCGTGTGTGATCAGGATTGCAAGTGTGATCAGGATTGCAAGTGTACTCAGAGCGGTCATTAGTCAGTGACTAGTGCGTACAACAGGAACTGTAAGCTGTGGCGTCGACTCCAATCAAGCACTATACCAGCGTGTCTTGCAACAAGTCGTTGCAGCGACCGCTACATTACGCATTATGGTAGAAATAATGAAAATGTGTAGTAGTACCACGCTTCTTGATATAAGAACCATGCAATGCCCACGCAGTCTTGCTTAAGTTAGGATATTGCGGTACGTTGAGCATACCATCATGTCGACCTATTTGTTTCAATTGAATGTTTATTATTCACAATGACTAGACAATGGGCCGTCTACAACGGTAGACCTATAAAGTAGGCAACAAGCGGTAAAATGTCAAATGAAAAGTTTACTGACAGTGCGAAATCTACATTGTGAACGAAATGCAGGCTGCAAAAAGTTATAACTTTGTAAACAAATTGTGACTATTATGACCTAACACGACGATTTTGACCTAATTTTGAGTTTTTTTTTTTGACATGTCAAAAAATAATTGCCCTGATCATGACTGTTGATATGAGAATCCTATACTATGAAATTTGGACCTATACACAGAGCAATAATTATGAAGTGGAGGTAAACCGCGCAGAGTGCGACTATTTTTTTCATTTGACTGCAGCTTCGCACCCCCCGTCAGATGCTTTCACGCCCCCTAGTTTCAGAATCACTGATCTTAAACTAAATTGTTCTGAAAATCCGATGCTGCATTCACTCTAACACAATGAACTAACAACTGATGATAATGTAATACGAACTACTGGACTGCAAATTATCTTGGTAATATAGGAGATTGAATTGGCATTTCAAAAAGACGGGCTTTCGAGCTTTAAATGCAAGGCGTTGCAACTTCCAAAACTCATACCTAGGGCTATTTTTATATGTCCAATTTCGGCCTACATAAACGTTCCAGGTCAAAGTGGCCTGTTTGATTGAATTGTCGATTCTAGTCGTATCGGCTACTTCCAATCGAGTCATTTTATCGCAATCTTGTGATGTGGTGAAATTATTAGTGAATAAGTGAGATAAAAACGTACATGTCAGCCTTGTTCGGCTAAGACACGGTTGGATTAGGCCTGGTCATGGAAACACGGCCGACATGTACAATCATGCGTCATGGCATTTTGGTCGTCCATCGGCGCTGCATGGAAGCACAGTAATTGTGTTCACTGTTTAGTTTTGTGGTGAATGTGGTGACTTCACTATTCTTCGAGGTTACAATGAAATTTCTGTCTTGGCCGTCCCAGTCTTGAGTCATGCGACTTGGTTAAAGTCATTCGAGTCTTACAAAAATTGACTCAAGTCGAGTCATTTGAAAATATGACTTTCAAGAGTCATGTCGATTCACCATAAAATCGAGTCATAACAACCCTGCGTGAAGCTATTTTGAAAGTAGCCACCTATGGTTATTGCAGTGCTGACCGTATGACGACCTGTGATTTTGTGTAGGAACGCAAGCCACTGAATGTCTCAACGCAATAGAATGGAACAAACGTGTGACGATTGAAAATGCAAAACTGGTCAAACTGAAAATTCAGACTGAAACACGACTTTGTGCTGACAATCTTCCTAGAAGTGTCAAAAAGTTGAAGGTATGTCCGAATCACAACTATTAGCATGCTTTCTAATTTGGCTATCTTGAAGTAGTGGTTCCAAACCGGGGTTCACACAGTCCGACCAGGGGTTCTCTCAGCTAGAGTTGGACAATTATATCATTTTCAACTTATCCAAATTAGATTGGAAATAGAATTATAGCTGAAAGCTACATATTTTTTACAAATTATGATAGATTCAGAATTATACTCGACTTTTTTCAAATTGAGATTATAGTTTAATCTACACAATTCAAGGATAATCCGAGATTTAGCAATGAAAAACTCAAATAACTCCGCTTCTACTGGTTGGAATTGAGTCAAATTTGTTTTGCATCGTCTTTGTAGACAACCCAAAAATTTTATGAGGTCGACAGAAAAATTTGATTTTTTTATTTCAATTTTTCCTAATAAATTAAAAATTTTAATCGGATCTGCTGATGCTTTTACTTGTTAGAATTGAACCAAATTTGGTGTGCAGCGTTTTTTAGGGTAACATTTAGTCAGTCAATGGCTGGAATCCGGAAAAAAAGTTATTTTTGAACAGACCTAATGTATAGCTTTTCTTTGCTTTTAGCTAACACGTTTACTCTATGAGTGTTTCGATAAACTGATGACATGTTTTCAGGAGCTTCTCCTGTTCCAATACAAAGATCGACGTGGTCTAGTTATAACGGAATCCTTACTGAAGCAAGATCTGAAGAATTTCAACTACATGGAGTTAGAAGATACATCTGATGCGCATTCATTAACTTCCAGCGCAGAGTGTCGAACACGCTTAGGAAGATTTGAGAAGTTTCAAAATCAATACCGACATTTTAGGATCAATCACAGGCCAATGGTTGAATTGTCTGTCACTGGAAAACAGGTAAAACTTCAAGTGATGTTGATATTTGTGATCTTACATTTTACATAAACCTTCATCAGTATCTGTGCAATTTTCTGCTGCCATTCCTCCTCCTTGACAGCAATTGATCATCATTCAGCCAATGAGGCATAAACTATAACCACGTCTTGAAATAATATAAATGATCAAACTTTTGTAACCACATGATTTTTGAGATGCCAAACTAGAAGTAGAACTAGGACCTTTAAAGATGTACAATTTACTAACTATTGAATAGTATATTTATATTGAAATGAACCCGAATATTCTCGGCTTACACTCGTCAGGGGTAATCGTCAGCAACAGGTAGAGAATTCAAAAGAACATTGCATGTCAACAATTGTAGCACAAAATATGATGTCACCAGCACGAAATGTCGAATACAAAAGCGTTCAATGTACTAACTAAATTGCATGTCGCTGTGTACTTTGGCTTGTTGCTAATTGGCAGACATGATAATGCAAATTACTGAATCGGAAATGGGTCATGAAATATTTTAATAATTGGTACCGTTTTTAAAAATATATTTAATGACCTTGATACAGACGCTACTTTAACGTTATGTCAATTTATACCTAAAATGATTGGAATCTATCACAAAACGACTTTCTAGTTTACAAAATCAAAAGTCGAAAAAGCAAGTGGTTCTGTCTGGTTAAACAGAAGTGGAAGTAGTCAAAATCTACTTGAGTACTCTGGGAAAGTATAGGAACTTTGATATTGATCGGCTTTTTGTCTGCACCTTCTCTAATTGATACATGCTCGTAAAGCGCTGCATAGGCTTACTTGTGTCAGAAATGCATTTTTACGATGTGCGAGGCTTGGGTTGCGAGATGTAAAATAACACAAAATTTGAGCGCGCTCTAAAAGCTGTGAGAACCACTGCTCTAAACTATTGACATCTCTATTAGCCTACATGCCACTTCTGAATATATATATATATTTATATCAAGACACCATGATACAAGGGCTGTATTTCTCGGTCATATCAACCAATTCCTTTTTTCTATGATAGCTCATGAAATCAAACAACAGTATGCAGCGAAATTTCTCACAGAACGGAAGCAAGAAATTGAAAGTGACTTCTCAAATGATTCCGATACTAAATCGGATCCCAACACACTTCATTTCAAGAGGATATCTTGGAAAGATTCAGTCACTCAGGAAAAAAGATGGCAAACCACAGCGATACCTGACAGGTTTGTGGGATTTCAGTTATCTCAGAAGACCTGACAAGGTGATAAGAAATGTGTCATCCAGTTTAAACGGGATTTTACGTTAATCGTGCTGTGAACTGTACCCGACACAAAAATATTTTACCTACACCACATCCTGCAATTGCGGTGTGACATCCCAGCAAACACAGTACAGACCAAAGATGTAGAAAAGCCGAGCCGATGTAGTAGATATTAGATCTTGGCAGGTCGTAGAAAGGGGGATTTTGTGTCGACTCAATTCAACGTCTTTTCCATGTCCTTCAATAATGTAAATATTATGCAGATGCTACAGCCTTTAAACATGGTGAGTAGAATGTAGATCCTACGTTAGAAGAAGAAGATCCTGATATAATAACCTGTTTTCTACCACTATGGGCTTAACCTGATCACGGCTGCGTACACACACCACATTATTTACTACATATTAATCACATTTGTGATTTGTGATGTAATTTAATTTCAAACGAATTGGCAATAATGCCGTTGTAAAAAATAAAACGAACAAACGAACGAGTGTTTTCAGAAAGAAAGTGAAAACAGTCCTTATCATCAGGTTTCATCTTCTGATGAGCCAGTTAAATAACCAGCATGCGGCCTTTTCTTTTCAACACCCTGCAGAAATAAAATGAAAATGATGATTGATAGCTAAGACATTCGTACTGCGAAAATGGCAGAGGTAGCGACTAACGAATGACTCCTACATTTATTTCGCCCATACTTACTAAAATGGATTCGATTCTGAACTATTTCCACTCAAGTTTTCAAGTTTTATTATTATATTTTTTAATATTATATGACTAGAGAACTGACTTCAATCGTCACTTCTACTTGATTATCAAGATCAACGATGACTACTTCAGCACTCTTTGAAAACAGCCACTACCACAAAAAGAATTCTTGACTAAAATTTCTTCACATTCTGTCCAAAATGATCAATTCAACAATCCAAATGAATCAGTTATTTGGCAGCTAGTTGGAGAGATATATACTCAAGTCTAGAAAGTGTAATGATACTCTGCATGGAAAGCTGAAGACCTAATAATATTGTGTACAGAGAACAAAACATTTGAGTGGCGGCACTGGTATAGACATTAATAAATTATTAGAATTGACAGCAAGATAACCAGCAAGACATTAAAATGAGAATTAGTGCAGTTTCTTAGGCTGTAGTGATACTCAGCCAGTAATTGACCTAGCAGAGAGCAAAACGTTGTAAATAAAGCGAGCGAAACCTCCGACAAATGATACGATAAAACATTAGAATCGACAGTCTTACTAGAAGCAGAATAACAATCATGAGGGGTTAGAGAACAGAAGCCCGGGAAGTGACCATCAGAAATTACTGCATACTGGCCGAACAAATCCATGACCACTAACAAATGGTCTTTCAATAGTCAATATTGATACCAAATGACACCACCCCTATTTCATAGCAACATTTAGCAAATACAGCGCTGGAGTCAACCTTATATAAGCGCTAACCAAACGCCCATTAGTTTTCCCACCTACTACTTCGCGGATTGAAATACGCATTAAAGCGAACGGACGCGACTTGTCACACTCTTGCTATTTCTGCTCCTTTTTTCTCTTCGTTCCTCTTCTCTGTCGCTTCCGCTTGAGGAGAGAAACAGTCGGCCGCGTTTACGGATCGTGAATTCCCGGTGGGTGATTCTTCCTCGAATGGTCAGCACCTTGAAAATTGAGAACAATGTTGTTGCAAAATGCATGACAATTTGAAAGTTACATCATTCTAATTATTCCAGTTATGGCCGTGAATCGTTACAAGTGCGGTAACCATAAGAATTATTACTATACTTCAACTACAAATACAATATATTGTATAAAATGATTACCAATTCTTTTACGTTGATCGAGTCCCAAATAGATGAAATATGTCAAAGAATTTGCTAAATTTTTGTATAATTTGACTGATTCCGAAATCTTCTCAAAGTGCACCTTTCAAAAATTTGATATCAAGACTCCCAACATTTTACAATTCGAAGTTGGATGGCTTTACCAATACAAGCAAACAGTTTGTATCGCAATTGACAATTATGTAGAGAACGCTGCGAGACATATGAGTAGGCCTACCCTAAAACGTTTCCCTGACATGGACATTAGGGCTCTTAAAATATGACTTTTTTTCTCAAATCGTTCTGGCTACTTGATAAAATTGTTAGGTTACCTAATTTAAGCCTAAACACAAAATTTGGTTCAATTCCAGCCAGTAACCGCTTTGCTACAGGAGAAGAAAGTTTCTATTTATTATATAAAAATGAATAGGTAATAAAAATTTGAAAATTTTCTGTTCACCCCATGAAAGTGTTAGGCTGTCTATAGAAACGATGCTCACCAAATTTGGTTCAATTCCAACCAGTGGAAGCGGAGATATAGCCGTCGAAAAATTTGGATTTGAATAAAATAGTATTTACTGTGACCGATTCTTTGTTTACTTATTAAAGTTGTGCTCACCGTAAGTACTATTTTATTAAAATCCAAATTTTTCGACAGCAATAACTCCGCTTCCACTGGTTGGAATTGAACCAAATTTGGTGAGCATCGTTTCTATAGACAGCCTAACACTTTCATGGGGTGAACAGAAAATCTTCAAATTTTTTATTATTCATTTTTATATAATAAATAGGAACTTTCTTCTCTTGTAGCAAAGCGGATACTGGCTGGATTTGAACCATATTTTGTTTGTAGGCTTAAATTAGGTAACCTAACAATTTTATCAAGTAGCCAGTACGATTTGAGAAAAAAAGTCATTTTTGAAGAGCCCTACTGTTCATGACCGTCCACGTTTAGAGTTGCATCTCAAAGATGCTAAAATAAGCCTAAATATAATCCAAGCAATACGATCGTCCACTTTGACTGACTGAATTTCTAAAAACACCTTGATAGCTTCCACATCTTACGTTTATATATACCGTCTGCTATCGGCACAACAAAGTAGGCCTATTTAAAAGTACCAAAACAGATTCAACATACCACATCTCTTGCTTTTGCTTTCATTCAATTTTCCATCAAACTTCTTTAAATCCTCCTTTGTGGTGAGTTGCTTTGGAATTCTCCTAGGATCAATTCCGATATCGTTTTATCATATACAATCTATGGCGGAATAAAAGTTTCGGATAAGTTCTAAAACGAACACATTTTTCCACACAAAAGTCAATTGCCACATGAAATGCCAAATGCTACGGTCTCATTTTACGAGGTATGGCGAGGAAACGTAGTGGTACGTTCCATTATAGCTAAACACCAATGAATTGCGGGTTCGAGCGTGACACGTCGACTCCATAATTCCTACCGAAGTGTTGGCCGTTTATCTAGGCTCCTCCTCGCCATCTGATTCGCATAGCCATGTCTTAAAAAGCCTAGGAGTGGGTCGTGCTGTAAGTGGGCAGATGGTTGCCGATGCACCCGGTACTTGGTGAATTCGGCCGCACAAACTCGGCACTTGGTGAATTCGGCCCTCGGGAAATTTTGAAATGAAGTGTATTTACAGCTATTAATATGAATTATCAAACTAATAATAGTATTATCAAGTGATTCGTCAATCTTGTAAGGAGGTCAGGGCATCCGTAGATCGCGCAGTCACGGCGTGATCACGGATTGCGTAGCCACGGGAAATAACACAGCGCTCATATACCGACCACGCGCGGTCTGCTTGGAATCGATGGCATGAGTCACGGGCCTGTGTCGTGTAAGTTTTGAGAAGATGGATCTTGGCGTTGTACGTGAGATCAAAACTGTGGAACATCAAGCGGCGCTTCTTCGTTTATCGATCACGACAAGCCAGTGTTCCTCATCAACAAATGTTTCGCATGATCACGTCAAAATAAATTATTTTTTGCCTTTGGAGAGACGATTCCACTCTGGGATTAAGGTGTCTCGATAACACGGTTGAAGGATCCCAAGATTACGAGATCTACCACGAGCCACGACACGTTTAAATTTCCTTTTTGATACTGTTCATTCATACTAAATGCATTTCTAATGCGAAGGTGTTCTAGTGCCAATTCCTCCAAGGGCCGAGTTCACCAAGTGAAGAGCGTCGCGTTATTTCCCGCAATTACGCAATCTGTGATCTAATCACGCCGTGACTGTGTGATCTACGCATGCCCTGACCCCCGTACAACATTGACAACCACTCAAAGTGCCAAGTTCACCGGCAAACATTCCAGTAACCAATCATGGTGACCGGTACCGCTACGAGATCTACCACGGCCGAATTCACCAAGTGCCGAGTTTGTGCGGCCGAATTCACCAAGTGCCGAGTTCACTGGTAATCGGGCAGATACGGAATAATAATAATAAGAACCGGCCTGGTGTAAAATGACCAGTGTAGTCGAACCACCACCATGAACACCACAAACAAACAAATAAACATCTAACATGGAAAAGAAATTACCTTTGCAGCCTTTGACAAACACAGTTACCATTGAAACCAGCAATTAAGGTCTTGTTCGAAAGCAGAATAACAACTGTTTTAGTGGACATATCAAATCAAATGTTGGAAAGTTCATGTAAAATAGCCCAAAATATTATCTTACTGTGACCATATTCCATCAATATGGTCTGGCTAGCCAAATTCTCTGGGCCAACATAATCAAGCTGCGTTTGGTTTCAACGATTAATAATCTTGTCACTGGATTCGAGGTATAATTGCACTCAAATATCAAATTTTGCTCCATTAATCAACATCAAGTTGAAAATGTCCATTCTTGCACCAACTTTTATAAAATCATGAATCAGTGTTCTACAGGAATGTATCTATATGACTTATATACCTAGAAAATTCAAGCATAAATATTATGATATACCGTAGGTATAGTTACCGGTAATTCAGATGTTTGAAGCGAATTATAGTGGTCTAATTTCACTAAATTAGAGCGAAATGCCAGCAATATAATTGTAATCTAATTCGGAAAAACGGTTTAGCTCTAATTCTAACCTGGAAAAGCTGAAACTTTTCTATAGTTGTCTACACCTGTTTTGCAGAAAGTCAAACAGCTCTAGGCGTCATATACTACAGGCAATTCGAAATACCCCATAAGCTATATGCTACTGCATATATACCTTTAACCCGCTACCTCAGTCAGTCACAATTCCTATATATTTACGGCATTTACCATACAGAAAGAGCGAACTATGCCTGGCTGCGACCTGTTGCGTGTCAAATCTTTGTATGGCGCGATGACGTAAAATTTGAATCGCCGAAATATTCTAGAAGTCACGCATCGATAATCATATTCCTAAACGTACAACATATCACTTTTATTTAGTTATTCTCTGAATAAAACTATTAACCATTCTCGTTGAACATGCGAGATTACCGAAAGAGAGAATATATATATAATGAAGATCATATATATCAGAGGAAAACAAAACTATTCGACCTTAGAGCAACAACACGAATATACAACACCGGTGACATCCTCACGCAATAAAACGAAGGGAGAACATTGTTTTCTAATGGATAGAACGAAGCTACCGCATGAGATCGAACAAAACCGGATAGAATTCATCGTGATTGAATGTACCGACAAAGTCATCCTTTCTACGTATTTTAGTCGTACCCGCGAGAGATAGAAAATTTGCATTATTAGGTTAACTACCGGATATAACGAAGTCTAATGCATGAGATGGAACAACACCGAGTATGAATTTATTCTGATTGAATATAACCACAAGACCATCCTACTACGTATTTTAGACATTCCCTCGACACTTAGAAAATCAGAACCTAATCGAGATGATCCCGGATGATCCTTTTACGGTTTTGTGTTTGCTGGGATATAAAATATTGCACCGGTAATAGGATTTGTCATTTTGATTGTGTGTTAGCAAAGTGGCATGAGCAAAGCCTATCCACAAAAATCGTAAAGAGAGTTGATCACTGGATTGTAAAGAGATCACTTTGCTTCACAAACACTTGAAGTGTGTTTTCTCTATCAACACCTTTCATTATGAAACTTCTAGGCAGAAATGAGCGAAATGCCAGCAATCTAATTTTAATCTAATCTGAAAGACTATCTCATCCTAAAGATTGATCTTGTGGGCCACTTTCTATGCGTCTCTGTCTTGGCAGTGTTTGAGCCATTGCATGTCAAGGCAATATGCTTATTGATATAAGCAGATATCCCTCGATGGAATGCTGTTGCCATCGCAGAAGCCGTTTCAGCTAGTGTGGAGTAGTGTTGTTGGGCACATGTGAATGGCTTATTTTGAAACAACCACAATAGTTTAAAACTGAAATCAATTTTAGCATTTCAAAATGCTTTATTTCTAGTACTTTCAAAATCTCAAATCAGATCGACGTCGGCGATTGCGGTGACCCCTGGTATAGTAGAAAACGAACCAAGCTTGCTGTAAGGCTATAGACGATAACTATTCTCATGGTTATGGAATGCACAGTGATTTGATATAAACTGATTTTTACAGTATTCATTTCCCATTCACAATTTTATTCAATTGCCAAGTTTCTGTGAATTCAGTTATCCAATTCTTATCTCATTTGAAAAAAGCTGTGTACCTTTAATTCTAATTCTAATCTAATTTGGAGAACCTTGCGTAGCTCTAATTCTAATTCTGATCTAATTCGGAGAAGATGAAAATTTTCTTTTTGTCCAAGTCTGCTTCTAGACATGCAGAGTTGAGAAGTAATTGCTATCATTCTGGAATCGTGGCAATCTGTTTTCTGATAATGAAAAAATGTAACAAATAATGTTGAAGCTGCAATTACAAGGAAATGTGCATTCGTATTTCTATTTCTAGTGGTGAATTTTAAAAATGAGTAATTTTAGTTGCTAGTTTTGAAAATTAAGTAGTTCTAGTTCCAGTTCTATTTACAGATTTTGAAAAGAACGTAGTTCCAGTCTAATTCAAATAGCAATTTTTAAAAAAATTGAGCAATTATATTTATATTTCTAGTGGCGGATTTAAAAAAATGAGTAATTCCAGTCACTAGTTTAGAAAATTAAGTAGTTCCAGTTTTAGTTACGGATTTTGAAAAGAGCGTAGTTCCAGTTATATCTCAAATTGCTAATTTTTTAAAAATTGATAATTATTATTTTTATTTCTAGTGGCGAATTTTTAAAAATGTATAATTTCAGTTACTAGTTTTGAATATCAAGTAGTTCCGGTTCCAGTTACGGATTTTGAAAAGAGCGTAGTTCCAGATTAACTGAAATTGCTAATTTTTAAAAATTGAGTAATTATATTTTCATTTCTAGTGGCGAATTTAAAAAATGAGTAATTCCAGTTACTAGTTTTGAAAATTAAGTAGTTCTAGTTTCTAGTTTTGAAAAATAAGTAGTTCTAGTTGCTAGTTTGGAAAATGAGTAGAGTGTACAAGTCTGCCCCCTGCCATTGTGTGTTGAACTAGAGCCTGACCATTACTGGATATTTCATCAGCTACCGATCAAACTACACATTCGCTGATAATGCCAATGCTGCATCCGATATTCAAAATATATTTCATCTCGTTTCAAGCACACACTGCTAAACTTGGACATGAAATAAACTAGAAAACTGTTTCTGGTCCTATGCACGCAGTGGTGGTCAGTAATGAAGTCATTTTAATTTTTGACGGTGATAAAATCCAAAATAGGTTTTGCATACTAGCACTAATTATCGGAGTGGTTATAATTTTGGTCTTTTTAAACTACATGAACAGCTTTCAGTTTCTGGGCAAAACTGGCATTTACCTTTTAACTAACATACTGTAATTAGAATTGTGCATGAGTGGAAATGTATGACGTTACTTCTACCTGAGTAACATCTAGGACATCTTGATCATTTGTGCCCGTAAACTATAGGAAATAGATCAATATAGCCGAGTACTGTGCTTTCTATGTCTAGATAGATTTACTAAATCTAATTTATACAACCGCTTCTGATTATATTACAGTTGATTGCAATCACAAGATCTTCATACATACATCTCATTTGAAAGGCTGTTCTTCTGGTGCATCAGAATTTTTTTCGTAAAAGACGTTTGCACGACAGTCTCAATCGATCGGTCGGAATCTGACAAACATCAATGTCCGAATGAAATATGAGGAGGTGAAAGGTGAGTAAATTATGAATTATATTTTTTGACAAACCAATGATTTCAGAGCAAAATATTTGCGTTTTCTCGCCACTACCAGTAACAACCACTAGTCATTCTTCTCACTCCTATCATGTTTATAAATAGAGATAAACACAGTCTCTCTGCCTATTTTCCAAGTATCGGTACTAATACACGAGTCTTAAAACCATGGCCGAGGAATGCACAATGATCCAAGCGCGGGTCGAGTCATTTTGTATATCCAAGATAATGACTCGAGTCCGACTCAAGTTGAGTCAATGCCATCCTAGCTCTAGCCTTATACTATGTTGTGGTCGCAGAAGAAGTAATTGCGTTGCCATTTTTATCGATCTAGTTGTCTGCTCTATACCTCCCTCACAATTATTATACGCATTGTTATGGCTGGGCACAATGATTCTAGTCGAGTAGTAAAATACGATTTAATCCAGTACTGGTATCATACGCTTCTCGCATTTGAAAGTTAATTTACCAACAATAATTATAGTTTTGATGCTATTTCCACTAAGGAAGCCTTGAAAACTTGATTGGAATGGCCATGTCGTGGCATACGCAAAATAGTACGGAGCTACGAATGTTACTGAAAATAACACATTTCCGAAGTCATGATCCTCCGACAACATTGCCAAAAACTGCAATGGAATCGGTATGGGCGAAAAAATACCGAAGTATCTTCACTGTGACCGATAACAGACATTATGTTATTTGTGGTCGCATGAAAGGTACATTCTGTTGTGCCGTCATAATGAGTGATAGTCGAATACTCGACTCGTCTCGAAGCGTAATACGTGATTCAGAATCGAAACACTCAGGTACTCGATATTTTGCCCAGCCCTACTCATTGTTCCAGATAGCATGAAACTGCCCCGAAATTTTATGCAATTCAACGTTATAGGATTATACAAAAGAAAATTAGCGCCTTGTCTCTCACTTCATCATAGTTTCCGAGATACTGCTACTCAAGCAGTATACCGTAATCGGCGACATTAGGAAAATAGCTACACCCATACGAGAAAAGCAAAACGTCATTTCGAGCCATGCTGTGTGTGCTTGGTCTTAGTTCTTGTTTGCTTTAAGTTCGAGAAGAAAGGCGATGCCAAGACGTCTAACGATGTTCGCGAAGGACGACTGGATTATTTGTTCGAAATATGTCAATTTTCGGAAAACGTTTTGGCCGAGGCTTTTTCGGTGCATGTCCAGATTTACGATGCCAAGGTAGAGCTTATTTTGTAACATGCGTTTCATTGCATCACTGGTCGGCAGTCCGCGAGTCTTGTGTAAGCTCTGGATTTTTATATCTAAAATCTACAACCAGGACTACTCACATTTTAAACCCTGCAACTAAAACTAAAACTAGACCTACTATAAAAAGCCTGTAGTTGGTATACCGTCAACTATCTAGATTGGCAGTATCAATCTATTGTGCGCGGTTCTTGTGTGGTGTAGACTGATGCCTCTTCTTATCACTAGCATGGTGAGCAATGTTCGTGACGCAGTCCTTGACCTTGATGCGAAAAATAAGGGTCCGCAAGATTGAACATACAACTGGAAAACTGTACGGTATGTTACTTGGTGATCTTAGTAGCCAAGGAAGAAATTGGAATTGAGGTGGAAGATCTCCGTAAATTTCTACTCGATTTCAAATAGATTTTCAATGTATATGCCAAGTAGGCCTACACGAGTAAGCAGTTGAAAAAAGTCAATTTGTTGGACGTGTTACATGATTCTAACGAGTATCGAAGTTGGATAATTTCAAGAATTGCATGTGCATCTTCGTGAGTAACGTAGCATGACAAATGACACGACCAATTTTCAAAAATATATTTGGTGTCGGTGAGGCAGTTGTATTCCGCCCATGTGTCATGCCAATGTAGCTGATTAAAATCACGCAAGCTCGTTCAAACTACCTTGCACTTGACAAATCATCAAGTTTGAGAAGTAGGTAGGCCAGTTTTACACGAAACTGTGAAGTACAAGTGGTAGCAGTCTAAAATCATAACGAATTGAGTTGATAGTGCAACTAGACAAATCTACCTGTACTTGAGCATTACCAAAATGACTCGAGTTACGATTTTCTGATGACTCAAATTGACTCGAGTCATTTTCTCAAAGTACGGAAACAGCTCGACTCGAGTCAATCTGCGTAATGACTCGACTTAGAGTCGAGTCATTCTGTATTACTTTGACGAAGTCATATGACTCGAGATTTAGGTAGCCAAGACTGACATTAACCACGCGATTGGTATTTCGTTTATTGTTAGCGGTACTTGAAAATGCGATCATAAACTGTTAAAAGTGAGAAAAATTAGTATATTATAAATGCGAACCGCTCGATATCACCGAACAGTTATTAAAAAAGTGGATTGAACAAGATTAGACCCTTTTCTCGCTGACTTGGACTCGGACTTGACTCGGTGGTGAATTGAAAATGAATCAACTTGACTCGAGTCAGAACTATAAAAGTGAGATTGACTTGCGACCCGGAACCTTGTGACTAGGTTACAACCCTGACCAAAAGTAAAAATACTTCATCACTGACCACGTCAGATGTTACAAAACTAACCCATAGTATGCAATGGGAGAATTCGCAGTCTCTAATATTCGCCTAGTTCATCCTTCCCCAGCCTGTTTTTTTTTTGGAAACCTTTTGGGTGAAATCGCTTGACGATGATTTTGTGTGTAATAGGTGTCAGGTGTATTATTTCGAATGCATCTTCTTCAACATGTTTAATGAATACACCAATACGATTAAGGGAATCGACAGAGTCACAGGCCAGTGGTTCACAACACATTTGTTAGGTTGCCTAAAAAACGCTGCACACCAAATTCGGCTCAATTCCTACCAGTAGAGGCCGACACAGAGCCAATTGAAATTTATTAAATATATATATATATATATATATATATAATTTTTTTTTCTAATTTAATTTTACTGTAAACCTCATGAAATTGTTGAGTTGTCGGAGAAAACGAGGCAAAACAAATCAGGGTTGTGATCAAGTCGCAAGGATCCGAGTCACGAGTCAATCTCACTTTTATAGTTTTGACGCGAGTACGAGTCATTGTGTTCACTGTTAAGTTTTGAGTTCAATCCGATTCCACCCACTCTTTCAACTGCACTCTAGTGAAATAGAATTGCCCGCAGACATAATATCATAAATTTCCTCAATTCTAACAGTTCCTGACCCTACTTTCCGAATATCCTGACCGGTAGCCGAAATACCAATAATACGATTACTTAACTATTATTTGAAGTTACAATTGGTCTTGACCGTCCCAGTTTCGAGTCATATGACGTGGTTAGAGTCAATAATCAAATTAATTCGATTCCAGTCATTTTACGCATTTGTAGAAATGACTCGAGTCAAGTCGAGTCACCAAAAATCGTGACTTGAGTAGGCGAACCCCTAGCACTGCTAACTTTATGAAATCCAAAACATGAGCTAGGCTAGAACTACTCGCTTTTCAAAATCCACAACTAGAACTACTGAAGTACTGAATAATCACTAGTTAGTTGATCGCCAACTAACTGGATTGTTAGTTTGTACAAGTATGTCTGTAAACATATGTGTGGCTGCCATTTCAGGCGAACTCCTGAACGGGAAAGAGATTTGAGTGCATCAAGGAGACAGCAGGACTGCTATGAAAAGGGTTCTCAATCAGCATAAGAAGCAAAATAATGAAAAGTAGGACAAGAGGAATTCGTATCTCGACAGGTAAGGCTGCAACTTTGGTGTGGGCGAGACTATATTATACTCTCAGATGTCTGCAAAAGGTACAGTCAATATTTAACGGTCGTTGACCAAAAACAGGTCAACTTTTTGGCTCAGCTCCCGAAATAGCCGGTGAAGCGTTATTTTAGTGCTGATTTACTGTATCTCGAGACAAAATCTCAAAAAGTAGGACATTTTCTAAAACCTTGAAAATGAGGTCAAATCCTCCTAAAGGACGTATGGTAACCCTATGTAACGCAAGGGTCCTCAAAGTATGGGTCGCAAAGGGTATAATTTTGGGTATACACCTCACCGAAGCGGACTGATAATTGGCATGTAAAATTTGTGGAATTTCTTAAAATGGTTTTTATATATCCAAGGTCACTGTTTATCTCCGTATCACAAGGTATCCAACTCAAATGTGCATATATTTCTTGTTAGTTTTGGAGTGATATTTAAGGGGCAGTAGGAAATTTCTCATTTAATTAATGTTCAGATACTTGGTTTCAAATTGCATGCTGTTGTCGTCATTACATTCTGTGTTGACCTTGATTTTTGGAAATGACTCTATGAAGAAAACTTCGATAAACTGGGTGCGTGCCTTTTCCCTGAATTTACATGCCATTTTAAGGGTGCGTATTATACGTTGAGACGTATCATACCTGAAAAATATGGTATGGTTGTACTCGAGATTGTATGACGATACTTCTACTTGAGCACCAACAATGACTACGTGACCACTGTGACCTGTAAGCTATTGAAAATCGATCGATATTCTCAGTATATAGCCTTTGTAAATTATAATTCTCTGAATCCTACTACTGTGTTTTGCGATGCCATGAAAATTGGCGATATTTATTACCTCCAATGGCAAATACCAATATTTCTTTCAAACTGCAACATACCCTATATAGTGTTGACCCCTCGTTTATTTGCAGACCGAAAACGATGTGAATGCAATGCAATGTGATGCAATGTTCCAAAGAGAATAAGAACTTGTCAAAACGACATCCATAAAGGCCAAGATGATCCAGATAGCCCTTGAAGAATCGTGGAATTCCACTGCTCTGCTCGGAAATGATATTGACCAGCATGCTGGAACTGCCTGGCAAGAGAACTGGAAAACGCCAGAATGGTGCACCTCTACTTAATTCTCATCGAATTCAGCGATATGAATCAGTTGAAATTGCACATGCACAGATCGTGTGAAACTGTATCATGCCATTGCTAGGCTACTTGAGTCGGTGTATATCCTGCGAAAAAACATGGAAAGAACGAAAACTACCTATGCCTATTTAGTAGCAAGTAGGTCGAGGTTGTATTCGAATCACTTTTATCAGTGTATGTCATAACAACTAGGTGAAATATATATGACAATAACTGAAAATACTTTCAAAAATTGCAGCTATGTGTAATGTATTAAGCGATTTTTGCTATGGTATCGTCAGTAATGAAGTAGGCTGCTTCTAATTTTTGGAGTTGTCAAGCAGCTTTGTCTTACTGGCATCAATTCGTTAGGTGATGTACCATTTCATTGCCTTGCAATCGTGTCGCGTTTGGAATATATAACGGAAGTGATATCATTGTCAGTATCAGTTTTATTAATATTTTCATAATGTCAAAACGCCACAAAACTGCGATACAACGAAAAGATAGGAAGGTGCCTAAACGACTTGGAATAGTCTTTGAAATCAGACCCCAACCTTGGCCTAGGCTAGGTAGAGAAGAGACATGCACACCGATTGAACATTAAAGCTGAGAATAGAAAAGGCAAGCGACAAAATGAGTTGGCATGTGACGGAAGGCAAGATCGATGTGTTAGGTCGTGGTCCGGTGATCCTGGAGGCTGGCTAGTTTTCATTCAGATGAAATTGCTTGTATTTCGACTTGAATACCGTACGGACATGCTCGACGATTGTCTGATAGTCGGCCAGATGTTCCACGATTGGGGTCCGGCATACTTGATGGAACAATGCGTTTTCTTGTGTTCCGTCCTGATCATATTGTAGTTGCAGTTGATCATATGTAGTGATATCGGCAGCTCATCTGCTATTGACTTATCCTACGCCATATTGCTGCAAGATTTGAACGTAACTGTTTACAATTTGCTTAGAAATCCTGACAGACCCGTAATAGGTGAATGCTATTAGAGACTTCTACCCTACAATTCGATGACATTTGACAGTACAATGGATGGAATACCGTATAGAAAATGGTGAAGATTCATAAGAAACACAAGAGCCAAAATAGAGTAGATAGTTTGAACGGGACTCTGCATTGCACAAACATGTAATCAAATTGTAGTGATTACAAGGTGGGTTATCAGAAGTCTGCCAGCCAGCCAGTGTTATCACTAAAAGGTATGGAAATTTACAAGTATAATACTAATATAGCCTATTTCACAACTCGGAAAAGCACGGGACAGATTCTTATTATAAATGCGCTTGATACTGCACTTCACGCTAACCGAAAAGATTGATAAGCAAATTCGTCTCTTCCTTGTTACACGGTGTTATTTACCGTCCACTTTTCATTAGATGATCGTCAATGCCAAACCATAAGTATCGATACCGGACCAACCGGTATGTTTTGGTTTTGCACCATCAACAAATATGCTTGATACGCAAGTTGTTTAGAAAAGGTGTTTGTCCACTAAACAATAGAGAAAATTTTCTTCTTAAGACAGATAGACACATGACGTTTGGCAGCTATCGAGCTATATATTATGAATGTACGACCAGTAGTTCTCGAGATGGCAGATGGGCAATTTTACCCCCTCAAGCGCATAAATTGGGAAGTTGCCGGCTGTAAAATGGGGGCAATGTTACTGTGGGCATTTCATGTTAATCTTGGGGGGTTCAATAATTTAGGAGCCATACTTGTACTCGCTAGATGGCGTATGCTTGACGATACTTCCTGGTCTGGTCTAAGGGAATATTCTGGATATAGCTGTGATAGGGTACAGTTTGTCAATAGTAATTGGCCCACCGGACGTTCCCTCACTGTATCTACCGATCTTGTTGGGACAATATCTTATTCGTGCTACTATCGTGTCTTATTATATTTGGATATAAGGAAATTCGATCAATTGGAACTTCAAGCAATATACTGTTTCTACCATACTTCAAGATCGCGTATATTTACATCGGGAAACTTATAGGACTTTGCGGCGCTGTAAGTTCAAGGGAAGACAGCTTACACAGAATCACATAGGCAGTTCAGCGACCGCAACAGTAGATACAGCTAAAGGTCCGGTCGTGGAGTAAACACAACAAAGGTCCCTTGGTGGAGTATTGTATTGGAATATACAATTCAACGCCAGGAAGCGGAACAGTAACACAGGACGACTATCGGTACATAAGTAAAGGACAATTCCATATTGTGTGGATTGGTGCCGGTAATAGGACTTGCTTCATTTATACTGATATTGGAGAAAGGACACACTTCTGTTGGAGAAAACAGTAAGTTGGTGTACTCTGGTTTCATAATGACTCCTGGCAGAAATAGGAAGAAGTCGGCGAAGGCTTCTGGTGACGGCCGCAAAGGTGTTAATTCAAGTAATTCTACTTTGGTGGGTGAAGATAACGTAGATTCGGATCCTAATAGAATTATGCATGAGGATTACAAGCGTGGCCAAACCGTGATATCGGACAGGAGAACTAGAGGAACCTCCGCAGTTATTGAAAACATGAAGCAAGAGTTTGACTTCCATGTCAAAGAGGTATTGCGACAGTGCAGATGTTTGAATGACCTGCTAGAGTCGCGGGACGATCGGGAATATGTTTTAAAAACATATTTAGATATGCAGAAGAAGTTTGCTCTACTGCAAGATTTTTGGAGTGATCTTGAGCCTCGTCTTAGGCCAGAGGAATCGAATGCAATTTCTTGTTCATTCAAGGATATACAAGGTCGTGTAGAAGAGACTGGCTACGAAGCAAAGGATTATCTGGACGAATACAACGGCGAAGTGAAGGCTAAGTTCTCTGAGCCCACTCCAAGACGGAATAGGTTCGCTGTATTAGAAGATTCGAACTCTCCCGAAAGAGAGACTGCTCTGCTGGTTGAACAAATGAAACGGGACAACGAGCAGAAGATGAAGGACCTATCGGCTCAGAATCAACGAGACAACGAGCAGAAGATGAAAGACCTATCGGCTCAGAATCAACGAGACTTGCAAAGGCTAATTGATAGAGGGCGGAAGTCGACACCGAGTAGTGTACTGGATAACACCGAAAATGTAATGGATAGAGCACCTAATAACGATGGTGCTCATGGGATATATCATGGTAATGCAAACCTGGATCAGGTTTTGAAGGAATTGGCTGTTTCGAATGCCATGTTGGCGCGATCGTGTGGTCTACCAGAAATTAAGGTTGGTGTTTTTGATGGCAATATTCTTGAATATTTAGCCTGGGAAACTTCGTTTGATGCATTGATTCAGTCGAAGACATGCAATGTGCATGAGCTCTTGAACTATCTAGAGTCACATCTATCTGGTGAGCCTAAGGAAATGATAAAAGGTTTACTGCTCTTGCAGAGTAGAGATGCCTATGAAAAGGCACGTAAGAGATTGAAAAATAGATACGGCAACGACAATGTAGTTGGGAATGCATTTTTGAATCGACTATCTTCTTGGCCAAAAATCAATGTCAAAGATGGGATTGGTCTGAGAAAATTTGCAGATTTTTTGGATCAAATCGCAGCAGCTGAGCAGAAAATACCTGCTCTTGGTGTTTTGAACTATGCTATTGAAAGTAATAAAATCATTGGAAAACTACCGCAATTTCTGAGAGGTAAATGGCGGGATGAAGTTTACAAATGGCGAAGTAAATATGGTGAGGCGTCATATCCACCATTGAAAGAAGTGGCAGGATTTGTCGATGTCTGTGCCGAAAAGATGAATATTCCAGAATTGGATGATCTGGATTCGCCAAATGACAAAGGAAAAATTGGCACTCCTGAAGTAGTGAGCAATAGAGACTCTTACAAGGGAAAATTTAAGGTCACATCGTTCTCGACAGAATGTCAGGACGACACGAGTGTTACAAGGACAAAGTGTTACTTTTGTGAAGAACCACATCACATTGATGATTGTGAAGGCTTTGGAAAGCTATCCCATATCGACAAACGGGAATTTATCATGAAACGAGGACTATGTTTTGGTTGTGGCTCATCGCAAGACCACATGGCCAAGGACTGTACAGCAAGAATAACTTGCAGGATATGCAAAAGGAGGCATTTGACATCTCTGCATGTTAAACCTGATGAGGTGGACTCGAAATGTACGCAAGTGTGCTCCAAGGAAGGACAGAAGGAAGGTAAGCAAAATTCTATGATCGTTCCGGTATATGTGAGTACTGCTGCCAATCCTTCCAAGAAGGTCAAATGTTATTGTGCACTAGATGGTCAAAGTAATCGGACTTTCATCATTGATGATCTAAAGGAAACCTTAGGACTGGAATCTGTCAATACTAAGTTACAGATGTCCACATTGTATAAATCTGATGCAGTTATTAACTCAAGCAGGATCACTGGAATAAAAGTCTCAAGTATCGATGAAACCTCTTCTGTCACTATTCCTCAAGTGTACACAAGAGCAAAAATTCCAATTAAAATTTCACAAATCCCTAAACCTCAGGTTGCAAGAGAGTGGGCTCATCTTCGGAGCATTGCGGATAAAATTATGCCCTATGACCCATCTATGAAAGTTGGAATAATAATTGGCACTGATGTTCCTAACGCCTTACGTCCTCGTGAGGTTGTAGCCGGTGATGATGAGGATCCGTATGGTCAACTATCTATGTTTGGTTGGGGAATCGTTGGTAATGTTTGTATGGACTTGAAGGGTGAATCATCTAGTGTGGTATCGCATCATACTATTGTGACAGATGCACAGATGGAAGATGGCTTCGAAACTTCAGAAGTTGTTGCTGAAGGGAATACCGCCTTTGTATACATGACAAAGACGAAGGAAATTATGTGTCCACAGAATATCAATCATTTGCTAGAAATGGATTTCATCGAACATAGGAATTTGGAAGCTTCTTTGTCGGTTGAGGACAAGCGTTTTATGGACATCCTCTCAAACGGTGTTTCAAGGAGAGAGGACGGGCATTACGAATTCCCTCTGCCATTGAAATACGACAATGTTAGAGTGCCAAACAACAGGCCTTTGGCGGAGAAAAGAGCAGAGCAGGTCAAACGACGATTGGGTAAAAACCAGAATCTTCATGAGGAGTATAAGGATCAAATGAATCTGACAATTGAAAAGTACGCGGAAAAGGTTCCAGAAAACATACTTGATTTAAAGAATGGTCGTATCAACTACATACCTCATTCTCCTGTATTTCATAACAAGAAAGGAAGTCTTCGTATTGTAAATGATATGAGCGCCAAGTACGGTGGTCTGTGCATCAATGACGTACTATTGAGCGGACCGAATTTGATGGACAATATGACGGGAATCTTGTTGAGATTTAGAAAAAACGAAGTAGCCATCATGGCGGACATTGAGAAAATGTTTTTTCAATTTTATGTCAATGAAAAGGATCGTGATATGCTGAGATTTCTGTGGTGGAAAGATGGAGATCTTTCAAAGGAACTTTTAGAGTATCGTATGAAGGTATTTCCCTTTGGAAGTGTCTCATCGCCAGGCGCGGCCATGTATGGCATGAAGTTGGCCGCTGATGATGGAGAGCAAGAGTTCGGCTGCAAGGCTGCAGAATTTGTTCGATCCAATTTCTACGTTGATGATGGATTAACCTCGGTAGAGACTGTGGACGAAGCTGTTGAATTGGTGAAAAACAGCGTGGGTATATGTGGAAAGGCTGGATTGAGACTGCATAAATTTGTGTCGAACAAAATGCAAGTATTGGAATCGATTGATAAATCGGAAAGGGCGAAGGGATTACAGGACATTGACCTCGATACTATGTCGTCGTTAACAGAGAGGTCTTTGGGAATTTTATGGAATCCATCATTGGATGTGTTTCGGTTCCACAGGGAATTGGTGGAGAAGCCAGTAACAAGACGAACGGTATTGAGTGTCGTATCATCTATCTTCGATCCGATGGGTTTTCTAGCCCCTGTTCTTCTGGTTGGAAAGGTATTATTGCAAGAATTGTGCAAAATGAAACTAGATTGGGACACTGCGCTACCAGAAAGTTATGCTCGTAGATGGGAAGATTGGTTAAATGATTTGAATAATTTGGATAAAATTCAAATCAAAAGATGTGTGAAACCTGATGAATTCGGTACTATTGAGGAAGTGGAGCTTCATCATTTTTCGGACGCTTGTGAGTATGGATACGGACAATGTTCATATCTCCGATTGGTTAGTGATAAAGGGAAAGTGCATTGCACTCTCATTATGTCAAAATCGAGAGTTGCACCCTTGAAGCAAGTGTCAATTCCTAGGATGGAACTGACTGCGGCTGTGGTATCCGCCAAGATGAGCAAATTTCTCAACACAGAGTTGCGGTATGAAAATTTGAAAGAGTATTTTTGGACTGACAGCAATGTTGTTTTGGGATATATAAATAACGTAGCGAGGCGATTTCATGTTTTCGTGGCAAACAGAGTTCAACTGATACATGATTTGACAGACTCTTCTGCATGGATGCATGTGGCAGGACATGATAATCCAAGTGACATTGCAAGCAGAGGTATGTCGCTGGAAAAACTTTTATCACTTTCGTTATGGTGGGATGGACCGCAATTCTTGTGGAAAGAGGGAAGATTTGAAATACCAAAGGACGCTCGTCCATCAGGCGAATCTGTGGATGACTTGGTAGATGTGGAAGTCAGGAAGACTGTGTCATTCTGTACAACTTCCAATGAAAATTCAGGATCTAAATCTTGGAATACGAACTTGAAACAGTTTTCGTCGTGGTTCAAGGCAAAACGGGCTGTTGCAAACTGCCTGCAATTCAAAGACAGATTGAAGGGTTTGCCAATAAACAGTTCTCTCACTGTTGAAAGGTTGTCAATGGCAGAAAGGATCATCTTGAAAGACTTACAGAGCGAATTCTTTCCGGATGAAATGGAACGTCTTGATCCTGCATCAAAGTCGAAGGGTTCTACTGTAAAGAAAGACAGTCCTTTGTACAAACTAGATCCATTTGTGGACTGTGATGGCTTGATAAGAGTTGGCGGAAGAATCCGTAATAGCTCTTTGTCTTCTGAAGTCAAGAATCCAATTTTGCTGCCTCGGAAATCTCATGTAACGGACTTGATCATTCGCCATTTTCATGGAAAGGTCAATCATATGGGACGTGGAATTACGCACAATGAGATACGTCAACATGGATATTGGATTATAGGTGGTGTGAGCGCTGTCTCTCAGCACATCCACCAATGCATAACTTGTCGGAAATTACGGAAACCATTATCGGCACAAAAGATGTGCGATCTACCAGAGTCGAGAATGGCTGAGCAAGGTCCATTCACATTTTGCTCGTGCGATTTCTTCGGGCCATTTGAAATCAAAGAAAGGCGATCCGTATTGAAAAGGTACGGAGTTATTTTCTCGTGTATGTCATCCAGAGCTATACACTTGGAGACGACAAACTCTATGGACTTGGATTCATTCATTAATGCATTGAGAAGATTTCTTGCAAGGAGAGGGCCGATAAAATCACTGTTGAGTGATTGCGGAAGCAATATCATTGGGGGAAAGAATGCTTTCCAAAAGGCGATGGGTGAGATGAATCAGAAAAAGGTCAGAGATTATCTATTGTCTGAAAATTGTGATCTGATAGAATTCAACTTTCACGTGCCAAAAGCTAGTCATATGAATGGGAATGTCGAACGCCAAATTCTTACGGTGCGTCGTGTTTTGGAACCATTGCTTTGTCAAATAGGTTCACATTTGGATGATGAATCACTCAGAACCTTTTTCGCAGAAGTGGAAAATGTGGTAAATTCAAAACCACTAACTGTTATCAATTTGGGTGATGTCAATGCGCCAGAACCATTGACACCGAATCATCTGTTAACGATGAAACCAAAAATTTTGTTGTCACCTCCAGGGGAATTTGGCAAGCCAGATCTCTATGCAAGAAGGCGCTGGAGAAGAACACAATACGCTGTGAATCAATTTTGGTTCAGATGGAGAAGGGAGTTTTTACCTGGCATGCAACAACGCACTAAATGGAGCAAAGTTAGTCGAAATGTTCGCGTGGGAGATATTATTATCATTCATGATGATGACCTTCCGCGAAACTCTTGGAAATTGGGAATCGTACACTCGGTTTCGAGTTCGACAGATGGGCTGGTGCGAAAGGCCAAGATACGCATCGCCGACCGTACTATTGATCAGTACGGAAGAAGAATCAACGATGTGCAGTTTTTGGAGCGACCTATCCACAAATTGGTCGTGCTTCTCGCTGCAGAGGAAGTTACCGAGGATTCCACCGACGAGGAGCCACTAATGGACTAATGTTTTACTTAATTTGCAAAAAAGTTCTTTGTCATTTTATAACTTTTTTGGGGGGGTATGTTACTGTGGGCATTTCATGTTAATCTTGGGGGGTTCAATAATTTAGGAGCCATACTTGTACTCGCTAGATGGCGTATGCTTGACGATACTTCCTGGTCTGGTCTAAGGGAATATTCTGGATATAGCTGTGATAGGGTACAGTTTGTCAATAGTAATTGGCCCACCGGACGTTCCCTCACTGTATCTACCGATCTTGTTGGGACAATATCTTATTCGTGCTACTATCGTGTCTTATTATATTTGGATATAAGGAAATTCGATCAATTGGAACTTCAAGCAATATACTGTTTCTACCATACTTCAAGATCGCGTATATTTACATCGGGAAACTTATAGGACTTTGCGGCGCTGTAAGTTCAAGGGAAGACAGCTTACACAGAATCACATAGGCAGTTCAGCGACCGCAACAGGCAATCATCTAATGTTAAATTTTATTGAAATTACCGGTAATTTGTCGAGATTCGAGAACCTCCTTTTTCGATCTAAAAATAGGTTATTTGCACCCCACCTTATCCAATTCTGTCTCATTTCTATTTTCTATTGCGCCAGAAACAAACAAGTCTCGCTTTAGGGAATACCCCGTATAGTTCTTCTAAATGTCGATGATTCGCATCGCATCTTTTGCAATAATAACATTATGCACTTAAAAATAACTAAACTGAATATAAAGTAGATATAATATCGATCTGAATGGCCGCTATCGATTTGACGCCGGTATTTCTCCTGGGTGACGTCGATAATGCCTCACGTACATCGATTGCCCTGCCTCGTGTCAAACATGGAGTGAGATCAGCTTATCGAGAAATTGAAGATGAATGCTTTATTGCTATCACTAAAACAAACTGATGAAAAGACGTCCCTCGGGGGGCTCTAAACAAATCTAAAAGGGTCGTGAGGCTGAGCGATTTTACGATTACGCGCATGTATAAAGTTGAAGGGGTCGGCGATCCAAAAGTTAATGAATCAGAATGTACACTGGCGAATTCAGTTGGGTTGTAGTTTGACCCTGTTCCCACGCACACTCACCAACTCACTGCGCAGACCCTTGGACAAAGTGCGTAACGACTAAAAAAATGTCGTCACTTAGGATTTTTTGTGCGCAACTTAGGTTTTCTGTGCGCAGAGACCGTGTCATCACTGCGCATTTTCGTGTTTATATAGCTCCGTGATTTGCGCACGTGCGCAGCTTAGAGGGAAGGGAACATTGGCACATTGCATTGCTTATAAGGTAAAGATCTGTATGATACTTTTGCCGACTAGCTGATCCCCGTTCCCCACGCTGACGCTACAGTCTGACTGACTAACTTCCTGACAGGATAGTGGTATAGGAGTAGCAAGGACAGGACGCAGTTTATTTTTGTCCTTGATGTTTTTTGCGGCATACACCTACTAATGATGTGCATATGTCGCTGGACAAGGAAGTGCAGATATAGCCTTTACGGCGCTCTGTGTCATGCACCACCATTCCATGCTATCCCAGTAATGTATGAGCCCCAAGCAGGGAAGTCATGGATACCAGTGTTACTAATCGAACCCACGACCTACCGATCAAGAAGCCGGACGCTTCACCATCACGTTATCTTGTCGGTCAGACAGAATTTCGTGGTATGAAGTTAAGTTTGTTGTCGTGGTTACACAGCAGACGGTAAAGGCTACATGATATTTCTGTTATAAATAGTACTACGATCGATGTGTCCTCTTTTATCTCACAAAATTGAATTGGTCCTCCAAGGAAGCTTGAAAATGCTCATACCGTAATGGAGTTATAGTTGCTTACTTTCAACAGTACTTTCAGTAGACAAGGTATTGTATTTATTTACAGAAGTTGCCACGAAACATGATGAATTGCTGGTTTAAAAATGCTTTCCAACAATGTTCCCTCTAAGCTGCGCAGTGCGCACACTAGGCTGGAGTGAAAATGACTTTTTTTTCAAATCGAAAAAAGGGATTCCTCAATCCTGACAAATATGACCTAAAACTTCCATAGAAAGTGACTTCAGGGGATTACTCCCATTTACCAGCCGGCAACCCCCCAATTTCTGCACGTGGGGGTAAAATGGCCCATCTCGACAACCGCTGCATGGTCGTAGAGTCATGATATAGGCTATAGCTCAAAATCTGCGGAAACATCATGCTTCTATCCGTCTTAAGAAGAAAGTTTTCTCTATTGTGAACATGTAAAGCTTGTAACAGAAGCATCAGCACAAGTTTCAGGATTTAAAAGACAAGATGGCCTCATTCGCCGAAAAATTCTCGTGAACTGATGAAAAAACTTGACCAAAAATGCATTTTCAATAAGTCGTTAAATGTGAGTGCTTCATTATGATATTTTGAACCGATTTTAAAAGGACTGTGTTGTGAATATATTTGTATTATGGGCCCAATATTCATTATTGTTAGTGTGTTACTTTTCTTTTCAAAAAAACTGATGACGGATCACAATTCGTCAGAATAAATGCTGAATTTCAACAAAAATATGCGTATATATTGTTTTTTGGCTATAACTAATTTTGTGTTCACAATAGAGAAAACTTTCTTCTTAAGACAGATAGAAACATGATGTTTCCAATTGCACAATTGTGAAAAATTAGAGGGAACATTGCTTTCCAACAAATTGTTCTACCACCCCTATATATATGCCTTCTTGACTGTTATTGCAAACATGATAACTAGTAAAGTCGGCACTCGTAGAATTTTGTATTAAAATGTAGTAATAGGCTATCACATTAATAATATTTGAATCTTTGACATTCTTTCTAACGTCTTGGCCTTCTTACATGTGAGGATACCGGTATGTCGTAATTTTTCTGGCGCATGTTCGACTGTAACAGACGTATTACATGAATCAGTTTCGAGCAACTTGACTGATGTACGCTAAGAAATTTTAATGACATTTTGTGTAAACAATATCACCAACTCGTAAAAAAAAATGATTATGCCTTATTGCCAAAAGTGGAGGGAACCGGAAAGTATTCATAGGCTGAGTATGAGAAATAAATTGGATTTGTTGTTTTTGTGTCGATTTTTTTCCAATTTTTGCACTGATTTGTTTTTACAACCTAACAATTTCATGAAGTAGGCTAGCCTAGTAAAATTTGAAATGTTTTTGATTTTGTTGAATACAGATCGAAAACTCTCTCGTCTAATGGCAATATTTCTGTAGGTTGAAATTAAGCCGAATTCTAATGCCAGTCATAATTTCACTGTGAACATCAATCATAAACAAATCTCAATATGTGACTCAGCAAAATATCTCGGCGTCACCATTGATTCCACTCGCATCTGCAATATGGAATCGTAGTATGGGGAAATGCATGTACAACATTTTTGTGCAGAATTCGAACCCTGCAAAACCGTGCGATACGGCTGATCTCATATGTACCTTTACGTACTAATTTATCGCCTTACCACCGTAAGCATAGAATTTTGCGAGTTGATGAACTGTATCGCTTCGAAGTATCAAAAGTTGTTCACAAATATTTTTCCAATAGTCTCCCTCCTGTGTTTGATGACTTCTTCATACCTGCTAAACATGTCCATTCCCATTACACGAGATCTTCGTCTAAAGGAAACGTCTACTTACCCCAACCCAATAGCAACCTAACTAAGAGATCTATCGACTACTCGGGACCTATCATCTGGAATGCATTACCATCACATATCCGTGAATTGCCATATAATAGATTCAAAAAAGCCCTACTTGATCACCTCTTGTCGTTACACTAACACTGTTGCCCTACCTCGCCCAGACATTGCTTCATTGATCATTTGCTACCATTGTTTAATTTTTTTCTATTTTCCTTTCCTAACTAAACATTTTTTTACAGCCATACTGTTCTGAGTCAAGTGTACCTGTTTGATGCTGGTGTGATCAGACTAGATGACCTTCACGGTCTTATCGATCATTCCTTTCTAATACCGAATACTGTGCACGCATATTTTCTGTACCACCATCACTGCCGTTTGTTATGTATTTTGGTTCGATGAAAATAAAGACTCTCTCTCTCTCTCTCTCTCTCTCTATACCACTCTAGCAGAGTTGTAAGAAATCGGGTTGAGCATGACTGACTGACATCGAAACTGAACAGAGGACACAATGACTTGGACTCGGGCACGACCCTTTGCACCTTGACTTGGACTTAACTCGATTATAAATTCAAAATGACTCGACTCCATTAATAACAGAAAAGTAAGATTGACTTGCGACTTGCAATCAGGTGACTTAGTTACAGCCATTGAATTCGGGCTTTGTAGCGAATAATTGGCACGCCATAATAAGTCATTTTTATGGTAATGTTGTTGCTGCTAGACCGCTAGTATTTTTGGAGGTTGTATCAGTCAATTTTGCGCTTGGGTCGTGATCTATCAAACATTACCATATCACAGGGTTGACCGAGTCATAATCAATTCTACTTTATTTGCTTTGACTCGAGTCCAGTCGAGTCATTTTCAATTCACCACCGAGTCAAGTCCGTGTCATAGTCAGGGTTCAAAGGTTTTAGTCCATAGTCACAGTGTTGAGATTCGTGTCTGAGTCCAAGTCATTGTGTTACCTGTTCATTTTCAAGCTCAATCCTATTAAACTCCCGTTTTTGCAACTCTGTGTAGTAGATATTTAATGCCAGCATTATGAGGTATCTTTGGGTACTATTTTTCGAAGTTACAACGAAATGCCTGTCTAGGCCATCCGAGTCCTGAGTTTTATGACTTGGTTGAGTCTTGTGTAGTGACTCGAGTACAAGTCGAGTCAATACACAAATTGCTTCGAATCGAGTCGAGAAAAGTCTAGTCACTGAAAAATCGCGACCCGAGTCGAGACATGACTCAAGTCATTACCACCCGACTGATCTGAAATATCGATATTAGATGCAGTCGATATTCCTCATTTCGTTTCCCTAGTATTTTCCTTATGAGAATCATAGAAAGTCAGGAGATGCGTTGTATGTTTACCGTGCAAAGTACACCACGAATGTATATTTCTGATGAATGATAACAAAGCAGATTTGTAAGAGATTTTGATTTTGCTGCTATTTGATTTTCATTAATACTTGATAAATCACATTTTATATTTCTCTGAGAGTCATATGTCATCAAAAGAACCATAGATTCCCAAGGAAACCCTGATTTATACCTATGTAAATATTTTCTATAGACTGCTAACGTGTTCCGTGTATTCCTCTCAAGTCATTAACAAATCTCGTATATATGGTTTTGAATAAACTGCTACAGTTTACACATTTATATTACCCATAAACAATATAGCCTTGTTGTTGTTTGTGGTATCCGTGGTGATTATCAACTTCTCTGTCAATTACACCACGCCAATTTCCTTCATTTTTATTCCGTAGCTGCCGACTCATAGCACGGTCCACTTCTAGTTTTCACGGCTGATATGGCGAAGAAGAACCTAGATAAATTTCCAGTCGACCTCGGTCGGACTCGAATCCGCAATACATTGCCGTTGCAGCTGTGGATTATACAAGTAAACTACTCGCCACTGATGTATGGCCTTGAACTGTATCTTATGAATGTGTAGCTCGATTATCATCCCATCAGGTTACACGGTCTATATGTGAATTGTGAACTAAGAAGTATCTTCATTGATGCAGTTCAAAAATGTTTATTCTCGGAATACACACGTCACGCTATTAAGGCGCGTGACATCGCATGTCTGTGGTGAAATGCAAAGTAATGACATATTTATCTAGTTCAGTTTGAGAATCGATCGGGTTACTTGCAAAGCGGAAGCAATTGCAAGCTGAATCGCGCGTCATCGGTTTAGAATGCAGACATCTGAGCTCGTACACCGCACAGGAATCCGTTCGCAGCGATGTAACGCAATCCCGAGCTTCGTGCAGAAAGTGACAGCATATGCGACGAGTATGCAGTCTGGTACAGGCACTGTTAAGTTAGTATTGTTTATGCTGGATTGGATAACCTATACTGCTATTATGAACACAGCGTCACAGAGGCATAAAACAGTTTGCGAACAGCTAAAGCAAAGTGTTGCTAATGTTTATTATGTAATATGATTACATATCGACAAGATAGCATGGCATTAGAGCAGTGCTCTTCAACCTTTTTCGACGTGGTACACCCTTTTAACGTTTGCTCAAAACTCGTACACCCCTGTTCATTAGGGGTCTTCAAAAATGACTTTTTTCCTCAAATCGTACTGGCTACTTGATAAAATGGTTAGGTTACCTAACTTAAGCCTACACACCAAATTTGGTTCAATTCCAACCAGTAGCCGCATGGCTACGGGAGAAGAAACTTTCTCTTTATAATATAAAAATAAATACCGAAAAATGTGAAATCTTTCTGTTCACCCCATGAAAGTATTGGGTTGTCTCTAAAAAAGATGTTCTTAAAATTTGGTTCAATTCCAACCAGTAGAAGCGGAGTTATTGCCGTCAAAAAATTGGATTTGAATATAATAGCATTTGGTCACAGAGTCTATTCGCAGCCAGTTAGGCCGCCCGCCACGCAAATTGGTATTTATTTCGTGTCAGCCCAAAACAGCATGACATTACGAACGATAATGTACCTAAATGTAACAGTATTGGGGAAAGAGTAGGTAAAGCTACTGCTGCAGAAGCGGTAATTCAGATCAGCGATGGTAGGCGCACCAGTCCACTGCGTATCAGGCCTGCCCCACACCACACACAGTCGATAGTAGCACATGGGCTGGAAGAGATGTCAGTAACCTCAGATCGTATGCCGCTATACACAGTGTATTGTCGCTAATTGGCATCACTAATAACTAGGGCTGGGCATAATGATTCGAGTACTCGAATCTGAATCGAGTATTAATTTTAATGATTCGAGTCGAGTAGGAAAAGACGACTTTTTCGAGTACTGAAATTATACGCTCCTCGCGACTGAAAGTTAATTTATCACCGGGAATTAGTTTCGATACTAATTTTCACTGTTGAAGCCTTGAAACCTTGCTTGGCCGTATCGTAGCATACGAAACGGAACGTTACTGGAAATAGCATATTGCTGAAGTCATATCTTCCCACAACTTGAACTTTGAAATTTTACATTCTGTTATGACGTCATAATGAGTGATACTCGATTACTCGACTCGACTCGAAGCATATTACGTGATTCAGAATCGAATCACTCAGGTACTCGATTTTGCCCAGCCCTACTAATAACAAAATACTAAATTGCAAATGTATGGCGAAATATTGGACATAAAATCGGCATTTTAAAACAAAAGGGTTCCGATTTCAACATGGAAGCAGTTTCGACCCTGGCTGGCTACGACACTTCATTTATGTGCATTGCGGTATTTATTAACGTCGGGTAGGAAGTACCGATTCAAAAAGTCTGAGCTATCGCGGCGGTTACCTCAAAAATCACTAAAAGACAAATGACTATAGCTGAACACATGTTTGTTAACTGCATACTTTCCAATACCAAACGGAACCATTGGTGTATTGCCGACGGCTAAATGAAAAGTAGAAATATTTGCTTATGACATCACAATCACTAGATAACATCGTACCATATTGCTCATCAACCTGTGCGTCAACCTGTACTGACCCATAAACCTGCCTTTGTGATAGCTGGCCATCGGCTCATTGTAATTCGGATCTGGTACACCCCTGTACACCCCATCTGAGTGGTACACCCTTTGCAAATTCTGGTACACCCTAGGGTGTACGACAACCCCGGTTGAAGAGCACTGCATTAGAGGGTTTTGCAGCAGTTGTTTTTTCAATGGAATCTTCCACTGGCTACTTTCCTCATTAATATTTGATATCACACTTCAATCAAAAGCCTGAGTATAATATATTATCATGAAGTAGCGTGTCCCCGCTAAGTTGCCACTCATATAATGTGCTATAAACCTGCCTACCATGCATGACATATAAATTTGTCAAAACTAAGATATATGTAATTTCACGACTCGTATAAAAAAATAAACACTCAATGACATGGCAATGTCGACTCAATCCTTATAGAGAGCCTATGGCACCAATATCTGTCATCAGCCAACTGAAATATTATCATGATTCTTGTCGTAACGATGAAATGTACACTGCATTGACGATAATTATTAGGCGGACAGATAGCTCGTCCATAGTGATGCGTCACAGGCGGAACTCCTGAGAACTAATCATCACTTATATTTCGCCTCACGCGCCGAAAGCACTTGGAAAAGGCAATGTTGTAAAGAATTTAGAGATTGCGCAGCCACAACAAAACTATGGTACAGAAAACGTTGTAATTGTATAAAATGATCCATTACTCTCCTTACAGGCATAATATGAATTCGATGCATAATAGGAGCTCCATTTTAGTGTTCGATATTAAATCAAAGGTTGCAATAGCAGGATGTTCTCATTGCGCTGTAACGCAATGTACGATTTTCGTGCAGTTGAAGTGGCAATATATGTTACGAATATACAGCCCGGTACAGGAATTGCGCAATTAGTAGAATTCATGGAAGATGAGATAACTTATGCTGCTGGTACTAGCATAGCTTCACGAAGGCATAAAACAGTTCGTTAGCAAACTACAGCGACGGGACGGTAATATTTATCGTGCAATATAATGTCATATCGATAAGATAACATATACTTGTCGGGTTTCTTCGCAGTTTTTTCTTCATTGGAATCTTCCACTGGTAACTTCCCTAATCATTATATCATATCATTCTTCATTTAAAACGCATGCGGGAAAATTTATTGTGAAAAAGCAGCGTGTCCCAGCTTCGTTGCCACTTGGATTGTTCCATAAACGTGCTTGTGGTGTATGTGGGGTAAGTTTGATAAAACTATTTGGCGGTAAGGGTCTCTGAAATATGATATATTTGAGTTTACGACTCGTGTAAACCAATTCACAGTTAATTTGGCAATGTCAGCTTACTCCCCATACAGTAGTGATTCTTGTGGGACGCGTCCCTTTCGGGGTTGTGAAAGCGTCTGACGGGGCGGTAAGGCGCCTAAGTAAAGTGGAGTTTCTCGAACTCAGAGTGAGTTTAATGGGAGCGGAAACTTCCAAGTTTAAACAATGCCAATAATCCGAATTATAGTACGATTTCAAATGCCATAATGGCTTCGTACCATCCATACATCGCACCTTCTAACGATCGGAATGACCATGAATTAGGAGTAACTTGCGTGTATATGTTAGCTGATGCTTTTATGGTCTGTCTGTGAGCCATCTGTGCAGAGTGCGTAGTAGGAGACCATGTTATGAAGAAATAAAATGTTTTCTTATCAGGTCATGTCATACGCCATGTGTGACATGCTTTTTGATGTCATGTGTGAAATGCTTTTGGATCTTTAGAAATTATGGTTTTTGATTGAGCCTAGCCCAAGTCAGGAAATAAAAGGCATTTGACACCAAAATTTCTGAAGTATGTATATGCTACGTGCTACGTCAGGGCCGGCCAACCTTTTCAGCCAAAGGGCCACATTCGATTGACGAAATATTGTGCGGGCCACTTACCGCGCGAAGCGTGAAATTTTTTTGAAGTTCATAGGTCAATAATATTGTCACTTGACTATATTGCGGGCCTGCCGTATATCGCTCGGCTAAGTTTGCGAGGACTGGGCTATTCGGCGCATGGACATATCGATATCGAAAGCTGCGACCAACATGCGTCAATCTTTCCGTGCCTAGGTTTCATAGTCAACGATCTTACTGTGAGCGTAAACGCAAGGTCGCATATGTTGAACGACACTTTGTCCCGTAATCGCGAATATAGTTAGACTCAATCTGATACATCAGGCGTTCGTCCATTTTCACAAAAAGGGCAACAATATTAAAAACAAGGAATCGAGTGACAACATGTCGCGCTAAGCTTGCAGAAAATTTTTACTTTTGATAAATCTATCGCAAATTATTCTGCTTTATTTTAGTGTACGAAGATATACCAATATATGTGACTGGCTGATGGATCTGTCAATGCGTCGGAACTGATATTTTGTCATCACATCGCAAGTGTTGCGGCCAAACTAATCAAATTTTTGGTTGGCCTTGCAAGTTCACAATCTGTGCAATCCATTTTTGATATTAGAAATTTCGGAAATTACCTCGCGGGCCACTCAAAACCTTCTCGCGGGCCACATGTGGCCCGCGGGCCACGGGTTGGCCGGCCCTGTGCTACGTGGACAGGACATGGTTATTCTTGACACATTATTCAACGATATTTTTTTTCTCGTCCACCGAGATTCACTCCAACCATTGGCCATGCTCCAACTGGTAATTGGCCTGGGTATAGTCTGAATTCCATATTTGGAAGGTCTCTCAACAGTCATAACCTCAAATGCCATCAAAGTATGCATTGTGATCGCAAATATTCTTGTTGCTCATGATAATAGTTTTATAATGTGATACTAAGGGGCGCGATAATTTCCACGATCAATGGGCGTGTTTAAAAAAGTTTGCGCATTACTGTTTAAGAGCTTTGCAGCAAGATGTTTCATCAGTCGACTGAAATATTATGATGATGCTTGAACTATCAATGGAATGCACATAGCATTAAAGCTAGTTTGTAAGCTGTAATAGAACATGTTGCCTAATAAAACCATTTCGTCAAGAATGGTAACCGTTACTTGCTTTCCAATTAATTTTATATTTGAAACTAACCGATTTGACTTCGCTGCTGAATCGCGCGCATTTGTCACACGCATAAAGGAACGCTGCGCAAATCTCTCCGCTGCAAAATGACTGCCAATAACAGATTATTCCGGAAACAACTACGATTTCAGTCACGCGCAGAAGTGTTGATGCATGGAATTTTCAGCACGTCATACTTCATGCCATACTAAGCGATAAACCGAATCATGTGAGTATGGAGGATGGTGATTCAATGATCTGGAGGCACGAAGTGACGTGCCATATCAAATTAACTAATCTATTTATTGTTTCAACTTTTATCCCGAGTTGATTGATGGAATCGTTCAACAGATTCACATCTAGCTACTCATTTTACCATGTGTTCCAATTGAATTTGCTGAATAGAATAGTTGTTGAAATAATCCTTTGTTGATGTTTGGTAATGTTTTATCATGTTGCTGCTAAAAAATGACAAAATGCATTTAGAGCAGACATGGGGTAATCGTATTTATAATTGCAAGCGATTTCGACGATTGCAGTATCTTCAAGTAATTGTAATCGCAATCTAGAAAATAAATCGGAAGTAATAGTAACTGCGTGTATAAATGTCATTTAAAAGTTATCTCGGATCGCGCATTGTTTGCAAGGTGGATAGCGCGGGGATATCACGTTTGAAGCATGTCTGAGTCCATTCAGTGTGACGATATCGAGTGCGTGCCATGTCAGGGCTTTTTTGAAGTTCACATATCAGCTCGGGTTCATGTCCGGATACAATTGTTGCGACAATCTAAAGTTTGGTCTGAGGCATCGGTGGCACTGTTTTTGATGCACATATGTCCACGCCGATGCATGTCTGACCCCAAATAGAGCGTATATACCAGCTTCCACCGCGCACAATCAGTTCCGTAGAATACCCGGCCCCCAATACTGCGCAGATCCGAGTTCTGAATTATTCTTGGGCTCTTTTTGATGCGTAGATATCAATACCGAAGCACGTCCGAATATCAATAGTACGCAGATATTAGGTCTGACCACAATAGGCCAGCAATGAACTACTTAGACTTTTTTAGGATATCCAATTAGGATTATTTACCGGCACTTCTTAACCATACTAAAGTGTTTGTGATATTCAACTACTTCCACTACTATCAAACATTTTCCTTGGCAAATATGGCCTGATATATATTTTCAAAAATACATCTTGAAGCCTGCTTCTACTTTTGGTGCAACTCCAGGATACACTGTGCGGACAGCGTTATAACCATGTTAGCTTCAAGCTCCCGACAAAATATACTTCTGAATACTTCTGTACATGCAGAGAGCGATTCCACTTAACACATGCGCGATTTTTTTGCATGCGGCTAGTAGTTGGCCCAGCCCTGCATTAACATTTTTGTAACTGGTTTGTCGTACAATGAGTATACTTGCCCCTGGATTTCAGGCCAATACATGGAAATAAACTAATATGTGCGAAGGCACACTAAAACCCAGTCAGAGGTAGGTTTCTGGTTTAAAAAAGGCTGATTTAAATCAATGCGATTTAATTCAAGTTTTTAACCTTGATTTTTTTATTATTTTATGTTCACTGGGCTGATTTTGTGTATATTCTTTTGCCATTGTTTTATTTTCTGGGGAGATGATGCGTGGGTTTATTATTGGGCTACAATGTGAATTACGCATTGTGCATAAACCAGACTTAGTTTTTCGCATTTAAAGACCACTCCCGAAAGCATCAATGATACTCATGTTCCATGTTCCCTGTAATTGTCTACGAGTCTGCGCGCACTTACCAACTCACCTTGGACAATAGTGCGTGACAACAACAAAAATATCACTACTTCGGCTTACTTGTGCGCAGCACACGTTTTTCGGAGCGCGGCCGCCCACGCACGCAGCTTATAGAGAATATTGCTCATGATACATATGCTATAGTGTTATGGATGATTCCTATTTAACTGAATATTAACGGTGATCGAAATCGTGCACCTGACTAATGCCATTCTGAATCGAGTATTAGGAATAAAATCGAGTATTAGAGTAACATACATTATTGACAAATGATATCACAACTGTATAAACGACGTGAGAAATACAAATATGTACAATTGTACATTGTACACTTTATGCGACTCCAAATAGAATGTCAGTTGTACACTCGGACTACAACTCGGCTTTGTCTTTGTGATTGAACTGACTTGAGTTAAAATTGTGAAAGTGAGATTGACGTGTAAGTCGGAGCCTTGTGACCTGTTTAGAACCCTACTCCAGCCGTACTCAACAGGTCTCGGTGCGTCTTAATGGCTATTCTAGCGATAAATTATTGTCAGCGAGGTTGAACCAGGGGTGTCAAACTCAACTTGGGTCACGGGCCGGATTAAAAAGTTTTGATCACTCGCGAGCCGTACTAGACAATGATTACAGATTACCTCCAAATCCATACCTTTGTTTTTACGGGAATGCCTTAAACGCCAAGCAGAATAGTATTATACATTATATTACGAAAATTATGGGCTCTGTTCGAGCAACATATTCATTCGCAACAAGTGGAATTGGCACAAATACGATGATCAGACGATTGACTACTGTTATATACCACTCAAGCAGTAGCTCTGACGACGATACAAGTTGGAATATTTCTGTGCTCCCGTTGTTTTTATCGTGATGCGTCGTTGGCCCCGACACAAGATATTGTTAACAACACGCGCCGTATTATTTTTATATCACCAACCAACTCATCGTTCGAGTTTCTCTGGGGCTGCGGGGCTTTTCGGGTCAAAGTAAGGTAAACAGCAGTGGGACCAAATAAATCTGAATTATATTATTCGTGTAGCTATTATATTCTCCATGCATTTTCCATGAAGCGATTCCGCCTCTGTGGATATAAAACTATTATTCGATCCATTTTTCCTGAAAGTTCCGAACTGAGTGCGCAATTTTTGCCTTCTCAGAATAATGCAGCGACAATGTCATCGACGTGTTCCTTATGGTTACTTTCAAGACTGAGGACTTAACACTGACGACAGATGGTTATCGTCTATGAACATGAACTTGAACATGCTAGACATTTACCGTCTTGATGAAATATAATTATTTGCGTCAAAGTATTTATTACTAACTATTTCAACTTCTGTCGGTAACGGGATTCATGGATCCGAACATTTCCACAATGTAGCTGTGTAGTAGCTCCAGGGTTGAAAACTAGTTTATAGAGGACGAGTTACAATACAATGATGTCAGTAGTGGTGTATTTGGAATCCTCAATTGTTTCTTTTTTATCCCTGATAACGAGCGAGTGCCATTTTTCATCGCTAATCTTCATCAGGCCAAAAACGGACAATCGCTGAGAAAGAGAGTAATTAAGTGAGTAAGTAATCCTCGCTTTGCTGCTCTGCACAGCAGAAATACTTTTTTAAGTTGTCAGTATTGTTTGGCATTTCCTGGATTAGCTTGGTATTTGCGCATCATTCGAGTTTCGTTCGAGACATTCATTTAATTCTTCAGTATGTAACTAATAAATATCCCTTTTTGGTAATTAACCGTCACTTTCTCATTCCCTCATTTCAACACAGACATATCCACTGAGCAGCATTCAATAACAGTGTAATTAACAGCTCTCAATTTAAAAATAAAATCAATTCGCTGGAAAACACGGCTACACGACTCCTCCCGCCAAAGCATTTTCTGCTTCTCATTTGGCCCGCGGATAAAAATAATTGCTCAACGCTGGGTTAGATAAACTGACGCACTGAAATGAGTTGAACAAGTCATGCTTACAAGTAGCGGGGAATAGGTGTATCATTATGGGGGTGGAGGAATGTTTGATTTATCATACTATGGGGGCCCGATATCAACGGTTTTTTTAGGAGAGGCCTGACGAGTTGCTGTTTCGGCCCTGGTTAGCTAGTCGTGGCTCGCGTAGACATTTTCCGGAATTCATGATTGAATTCGGTCGATGATATTGGCAATTGCATACATCGGTATATTTTCTCCAGCTCTCTCAATCCATGTGATCATGATGTGCCGGTAGATCTAAGGGAGGAGGTGGGGTAATTGAAAATGGTGGGTACATACTTATTCATTATTGCATACAGGTTCGGTTGTGTTTGTAAAAATCAATTTAAAATAAACATGTTTAAAACAAGGCTCTTGTTTAAAACATGTTTTTTTAAGCAATGACGTCACGAATATTTAATTGTGACGTCATGGTGTATTTACATCGGCAGTTGAAAATATAGGGTAAATATAGCTACTTTGGCGAAATAGGCTTCCAACCCGTCATCTGAACATACATTCCGTACCGTTGAACCGACTATTTCGCGGGCTGCAACCATTCTATATCGTATACGTCAGTTATATCGGGTGGTATTCGTCCAGGCTCATAGAGCATGTATTTGGAACATATTTAACACTTGTGGCATAATTATACAACTTAACAAAAGCACATTTTAAATGACTCTGTTTAAAACACTGTTTTAAACCATTTTTAAACCATTTGATATAAACGCAACCCTACATCCATGGCAGGGTAAGGTATATGGCAGGGGTCACCAACCCGGTGCCCGTGGGCACCATGTAGCCCGCGAGGACTAGATGAGTAGCCCGCGAGCCCATTCTAAAAATAGGTGGAATAGCAGCATTTACCAATATTCGTCAGATTATTACCAGTGAGCTTTTAAATCTATAAATATATTTATTCAGCTCTTCTTGTTTAAAACACACTAACATATAACTTATATATATAAACACTTAGAAATAATATCTTCAATTACAATTAGTAATATAAGATTTATATGATAGAATCACCAGAATACATTGCCTATAAAGGCGACATGACGGAATGCCGTCCACAGTCTTCTTGAAATGGTGGGGGGTTCCGTTATGATAGCTCGACGACAGAGACAATGCCAGAGTAGTACACAGTATTATACTATTCGAAGTCAGATAGCCATGAAGTACTAGCAGATTTTCAATATCTGTATACCCAACAGCGCACTAGTTGATATCATACAATGTCAGGCTTCCCACTGACTGCTATAGAAACAGATAACATGATGTCCAGTCCTGCCAAGTGATATGAATATCAAAGCGGAAATTCAGTGTGACTCGGGTAAACGGCGGGAGTAAACAGTAGCCCGCCGCTTCAATCATTACGCAAAAGTAGCCCTCGGTTGCAAAAAGGTTGGTGACCCCTGGTATATGGTATGGAACGAAGTATCGGTATCGGATATGGAAATATGCAACTATGGTATGGTATAGAACAGGGGTCGCCAACTCAAAACGGGTCGCGGGCCACTTTTCAAATTTCGTAGCGGCCGCGGGCCGCATGAATTCAATATCGATATATAGTATAGAAAACCGCGTTTTAAAACTCTGTGTCAGTACAACGCTGTGTTACCTAACATAGTCGATGGGCATGGGGATCACAAAAGAAGTAATATTTTATTAAAGGAATAAAAATACAACAGAAGACCACCGTCATCAATTTCATTTTATTTTGAACTCTGAGATGTGCACGATACCTTGAAACGCTTTTTGGGGCTAGCGATATACGCTGCTAGATGAAAAACCATCTCCACGTAAAGCTTGATCTTGTGCAGAAGCCCTAAGCCAGTGGTTCTGAAACCTTTTTAGACATGTCTCGCTTTATGATAGTGAAAATTTTCGTCCCCCCTCATTTTCACATCACAAAATGCATCCACAGAGCTAGCAATTCGAACGGATAGTTTATTGGCATGGATGGTTATGAATGTTGATGACAGAATTCCATAATATGAATTCGGGACTATACACAGAGCAATAACTATAACTATGAACTTGAGGTAAATCGCGCGAGGCGCGAACATTTTCTCAGTTGACTGCAGCTCCGCACCACTTCAAATGCTTTCACGCCCCCACAGGCGACACGCCCCACAGTTTCAGAACCAATGCCCTAAGCCATTTTCTAGGCGTCTCGGTCTTGGCAGTATTTCGGCCATTGCAGGTCAATTTCAGCATTCGCAAATTGTTTTCTTAGCTTTCTTCCAAAATCTCAAATCAAGTCGCGGGCCGCAAAATATGACCTCGTGGGCCGCATGCGGCCCGCGGGCTGCGTGTTGGTGACCCCTGGTATAGAAATTTTAGTCTTTTCTGGATTTTTTTATCGTGCTCTTCCCTATTGTGACAATCTTGCCACCACCATGACGATGAGCCTGTTCTAGATTTGTCAGAAAATCTCAGAAAATCGTTCACTTTCTTTGTTCACATCTCAAATTGCGATTCATGACTCATGGTTTCTGACCAAGCCCGGTCGACATCTACTCGTAAGCAACGAAGTTGTGCAACACACACATATGAAGAAAGGTGATAATATTAAAAATTATTATTCCAATATAATTATATACGACCACTGTCGCGTTACGACCTGCAATTCACTTATCGTATCTTCCACTCCGTAAACTACGAAGAGAAGTTTTAAAATCGCAGACTCTGAAAATGTAGCAGTTACATGATTATTTATATGAATTCGTTGTTGAACTGGGAAATAATTTCCCGCAGTCGGATCGTCATCACTAGGGCACGTTTTTGTTGCAGTCAAATCCGAGGAAAGTTGCATTTATTTTCACAAAATTTGCACTGAAAAGTTGTATTTATGAACAAGTTCCTTGAAATTATGTGGGTATGAGATACTCGAATCAGTCCGTATGCAAGGCACTGTAGCAAAATTCAGTGTAGGCGAGTTCAACAAAATCAATAGCCCGAAAAAATTGACCCAGTGAAAATATAATTTTCGGCGGTCTAGCCTAAATATATACGTCAAATCAGAAAGGACCTCAAATTTAAACGCCAGTGAAATAATCGAGTGATCTATTTACATAGTGTCAACTATTTGCAGTAAAAAGTTATTTGCATGAAAAATCGAAAAAAATGCTAAAAGTTGCACGAAAAATATTGAGAAAAGTTGCAAAAACTTGTAACATAAGAATCCCCCAAACAGCTTAAAACACCATACTAAATAACTTCTGAGTATTTAATAAGCTGTAAAAAAGTTGCAAAAGTTGCTAAAACTTGTCCTAGTCATAACACAATATCTATTCGACATAAGCAGCATGTGACTGTTGACAGGTGACAATTGCCCCAATATATCCATCAGGTCTTCCATAGCCCGCTGTGCTCAGTATTGATAATATTAGCCTGTTGTTCAGAAAAGAAATATAGAATAGGGTTACCATATTTTTGGAAATATGAAAAGAGGACACATTTTCAACATTTTCAGACTTGCAATACCGGATGAAATCCTGTAAAAATGGTAATTTTTTGTCAATTCGTGTTCGGTTGACTAAAATAAGGCCAACTTTCCGGCTCACCTCTCGAAATAGCCGCCGGAACGTTCGTTACTTCAATACTGATTTACTCTATCTCAGTCAAATTTTGGCATATATTGAAACAAAATTCTAAAAAAAGAGTCCATGGGGGCATATGCTCCGAGGACACTTTCCAAAAAGTAAAAAAAGAGGACAAATCCTATTAAAAGAGGAAGTGTGGTACCCCTAACATAGAATGTTCTTATATATTTTCAGTATTGTCATATAAGCTAGCTAATTAGTACCGCGTTATCAAGACCATGGCAGAAGGGGGTAAATATAACAATTCTGATGTCGCTGATGTCAAGCCTACATCAATATCACCCGGAATAAGCGGTGAGTAGCCCAATCTCTGTTGTATTTGAGCTCAGACTACTTAAAATACATGATTATATTATCCATCTAAAACATTTGACAAGGTATTCAAATACCGTACATTTTGTTCGTTGCGCAAATAATATTCCGAATGATACCGAAGAAAATAAAAGAATTCATAATGTTTTCTAATAAGGCTATGTATGGAACCTGGCACGCAGAAAAATAATCATGTGTTTTTCTTAGGATCCGCAACTTTGGCCGAAGGAGAAAATGTCAATCTGAAGTTCACAAAGAGCACTGTTAACGTCGTGGCCAGAGATCAAATCAATGCAAACAAGATCGTCTACAATATTAAAATTGTTGAAGGAGAAACACCTTCCGGGATTAAAAGTGAGTATAATGCTCTTTAGTTCAATACGGTGTGCTTATTTAGGAGAATGGTGTGCTGAAAGCACCTTTTCAATGAATTGCAAAATATGTTAAGAATTTTTTTTCGGGCCTAGAAGTCATGAGGTTATGGCTTCTGTGGTATCAGTATGTTGATGCATAAATTAGGCTCGATTATATCCACAACCCACCTGCGTATTTCACATGAACAATGGGAGTATGTAACTGCTTTTCATTCAGGTGCAGATTGCCCGACACTTCAACATGTCGTATAATTACAAGCGACAGTTTAGTAGGAGACATTTCTAAATGGGCACTTCGGCATGGGACTTCGTAACCCTAAAGAAGTCATAATTTACCGCTGTTTCGAGATCACGTGATCCTGTTTTCGCCATAAGGTTCCATACGGTGCCCAATCATAGTTATAAAGCAGGGGTCGGCAACCTTTTGCTGGTCGCGGGCCAAATATCAAATGCACAACTCATAGGCGGGCCGGACTTCTCATACTACAATTCATACTCACTTCAGTGTATTACGCTATATTGCTCAATCTCAACCATACCAATCACAAAAAGAGCAAATGTATATTCACACTTCAACAACACAGCATTATTGCGAAACTTGATGCTGCTTGCTTTTTGAAAGTTTTTTTTAACATCTGGTACCAAGTCAGATGATGCAAGAACCAGAACATTTTCTAAATGGGCGTCGGAAATGCGCTATCTTTGCTTGCTCTTCGTTTCTTTTGCATGGCTGGTCAAGCTGGGATAAAGATATGCTCTTTGAACGGAATTTTTCCTTCAATTCGTTACTGTGTTATTAACTTTTACAGCAAACGGAGTACTGAATAGCCTGAATTTATTTCGTAGAGAACGAATTTCGAAAAGCGTGAGAAAAATTCAGTAATTAAATTAGTAGGCCGTGCTACAAATCGGCATATCTACAGAATCAAAGTACGGAATATCGGCCTGGTGTAAATGACATTGCAGTCGGAAAACACCACAAATACTACAAACAAGTGGAGCCATTAATGACATGCCTAATAGTATGTAATTTACAAGCTGCGTAGTGCGTACACTTGGGAGCATTATACCGTATTCTACATCCAGTCGACCCCTTCTGAAATATCAGCCTGTAGCAAATTCATTGTTGTGATTGATAGCTAGTCATCGGCCGAATGAAATGCGATATCTGGTACAACCCATCAGAGTGGCACATGATACACCCTTTAAAATATATGGTAGGTACACTATTGGGTGTACGCACTCGGTTGAAGAGCACTGTTCTTGGCAACTATCGTTGACTCTGCAGACAATATTGGGCGCTTGTGCATGGAAAACCGTAACTCGTACTTTTTAAAGGAAAAAGAGGGCCTAGTCCATAGGTGTAAGTGTAATTTTCACCGATCTATCTGGTGTCATGGGGGCGCACTATAGCCTATGACGACAGCGTGATGCAAATGATCGCGTGATCTCATGCATGATCACAGCTTCATATGATTCATATTTCCGACTGTTAATCACCGAGCATATGGATATTTTTTCACAAGAGCTTCCCTCATTTTAGATTAATCTCCAGGGCATCAGAATTGCGCCAATTTTCGCTTTGCAGATCTAAATTATACACTAACAGGTTGCGGCATTATGCTACTCAGATAGTCAATTCATATTTACCATTATATACAATAATAGGGCGCTCAGAAACTCTATTTTGCGTTAATCGCTATATACTATATACATGGATGTACGGTACTATATAACCATACAATATATCACTTTATTCCATCAATTTCAATAATACACTGTGATTGACTCCTAGCCCAAAATCACTTATGGATCGGGAATTGACTATATAATCCCAATTCGAGCGTTGCTTATTGCGATTTCAAATATAAGGCCATCGGTCGATTTCCAGTTTTGTCTTCACGTTTCCTAGTGCAATAAGTATATCGACGATCCATTCATATTAATTCACCCTTCCGTCTGGGTGTATAGAACATTTGCGAGTTACGTCATTTTGTATGCAATGTCATTACGTTTATAACAATCCTATTCAGACGTTTGTCCTATCGCATGACCATACCTAGACGGCCATCACTCTCCCCCAACTTTTTTAAAAGGGTAGGTTGTTTTATATAATTCCCTAATACACTACGCATTTTTTTAACTGTGAAACTCGGGTTATTGGCTTCATCGCTGCATTCAGTTGTTCTATCCCTCTCAAATTATAAGGTGAACACACGAATGGAGGGATCGATTCATCTTTTAGTTCTATTTTATATGGATACTTCATGGCTTGTTTCCCCCGCAAATGCCCGACAAGATCTTCCAATTCTGTGGCAAACGGCTCATACACCACTCTCCATATTTTCTCTGCTATAATAGCAATTAGCGTTGTCATTAAGGTCGGGCGGTTGGAAAGGCGCTTTTGACAGCAATACGGATTGCTTACGAAGTTCTTCCAATTCCAATGTAACCTCTATATCCGATTCATTTTGCAACACATATTCCGTTATTGGACCATCGAATACCTTTCGCGGGAAATATTTTGGCCTTTTATTTGTCGTTAAAAACGAGGCAAATAAATCTCCACTATGAGATTTTTGATGTTTCGGTACGCCTACGTCAACATCCACTTCGGGGCCTATTAGATCGAAAAGATCTTGCGTCCTAAAACTTTTCGACCCGTCGCACTCACATTTTACACCCAATGTGACCAAATTCCGTGCCTGCACTTCACCACTATTTTCAGCGCAAACCCTAACGGCGCTGTCGATATTATATTGGCACGGGTGCGACTTTCCAATTTCTAACGACCTAACATTCGAAACAGCTTCACGATTGCTGTTTTTCACGTTATTTCCTTGTTTGGCACAAGTTTTTATTTCCCGCCCTTCACCATCATATTCTATTACGGCATGTGTCGACAATGAACACGGAACACCTATTTCGGACTGAGCCAGCTCGTGACTTGCAATCGACGGGCTCTTTAACACCGTATCAATTGAAGGCAGCGGTATAACCTTGTTTATCCAATGATATCCAATAATATTTAACGGGACATTACCACGCGCAAAAGGAATTGAAACCCCATCAATTTCTATATATATCAATGACTCGACCTGTGACGATCCACATATACCTAATATTGTCGATGTAGCCAATTACCCGCGTATAAAGCTAATTGCCTCTACGATCGGATAATTATCTGCCAAAACTTCACTTTTGTATTTCCATCGAGTAAATTCATGTATTCTCCACTTAATAGCTTAGTCAAATCATAGCTGTTCAATCAGGCTTAGTCTACTATTCCAGAGTACTACTCAAAATAGATTTTTTTATACATGCAGGCATATACAACGTTGTCTCTACTTCTACTTGAGTATCAACGCTGACTACATTGACCAGCGTGAAATTTATTTCCTCTATCTAATCAAGTTATCCGGACAAACTAAATAGAATTGAAGATAATAATTGTTGATGCGTCTTTATATCGACTTCATGGGCATCAGCAGTGTACAATGTAGGCCTACGACATTTTCTAAAATACTATCGGCAACTGTATCGACATGTAACATATATCGGAAAACAGCTATCATGAACCAAATAAGCAGCCTATTACTGGGTGATATCAATATTGCTTCTTCCGCAGTAATCAGTTGCGCATATGCATTTACATGATTCAGATCCGCATCACAGATCTCTATTGAAGAATCAATCAATTGCGCTTGCTCGTCTGCGTGGCAAGATATGAGATCGTGCCATGCAACATTGGGTATTTTCTCAAGTGGAGAGACGACATTTATACCTATGTGCCGTATACTTTGGACTGTATATTGTTGTTTATCGATCAATTTTGGACGCTGAGAAGGTAATAATACCTGCGGTACCTTCTCTTGGTCGAGGGGCGATACGAAAGTCTCCTGTGCAATATAATGATCTGCGTTCGCATTGAGCGATACTCTTTCTGTCATTGACCGTGGTGTCGGGCGATTTCCAGATTCCAACTGCATATCTTCTGTGACTCCGGGCGACGACTGAAGGAACCCGTACGCTCGAAGAGGTACCGCTGGTTCGACTTTTGTCCGCGTCTGCATTTCTGACAGATTTGAAACTCGGCATGTAATTTCACTTCTGGCCACTCCAGATTTTGCTTGGCTCCTTAAGACTGGTTCAAGCGAATCGGCAGTATTTTTGGTACACACTTTCCGGACGGTAGTCAAATAAGTTTTCGCTTGTTTCACGTCTCTTTTGGCTTTTTTGAACAGTTTTGCCGTCTTGTGTAGAATAGACGCCACCTTTTTCACGAATTTTGCTTGATGCTAGACACTTGCTGTCACCTGACCTTCATTAGCCCGAGTCGTTAGCTGTCGTTGTTGAGTGGTCTTCATCAGTTGGGTGTTTTTGCGAAGGGTGCGAGTGTCCTCTTTACGTTTTCGTAGCCAAAATAACAGTCTCGTCTGAAGACGAATCTTCCAGAAGCAACAATGATTACCAGGCGCCTTGAATTACAATTCCGTCGGGTGCCTCCATATGTGTTAGTAGAAATATCTTGCCTTCAATCTTGTTAGTAGGAAGATATTGTTTTGCCTGGTTCTTTTGCTTGTAATTCAATTTGGTAAATCACTGTTGCTGGAAGTGCAGCCTTCGAAGTGTCTTGAACTTTCAATGACCTTGGGGTCCAGTCTTAGATAGCATATTGGTACGTACTTGATCTTGGTACCTTAATAGAACCAAATACTCCAATCTTAGACGTCACACTCAAATAGCGATGTTACCATAGCAACAACCCGAACAACACATTCATAAAATCCATCCAACTGTTACTAAAGTCTTCTAAAATCGTGCAATTCAACACATATGCGATCAAGACCATATTTCAGTAGCAATTCCACGTCTATTTCATGTATTCATAATTAACCCCAGGCCAAAGCATATTAATATTCCGTCGAAGGGCTTATTACATCTTCACATTATCGTTTAAGGCTGATCAAGGTTTTTGTGTATTTGTATAATCTCGAGTATACTAGGGTGTTACTTATCTAATCTTATGACAGTTCTCCCAAGCAACTCGTCTTGGTTTTATAACCGTCCAACCTCACTCAAGTGTAGGGGTCCTAGTCGCTTTGGGCGTGAACTAGTTATGACGCATCCTTAATAATCCACACAAAATCACACAATTTCCAATATACATTGATCCCAAAAACAAATGCAATAATGACTTCACATATAGACGTAATCATGTAACTTCTATGGGGTTGGGCTTGATTTTATTAACCGTTTTTCTAGGGTAACGCAATGTGTGGATATAATAATACGACGGATAATATATAATACATACAGTATCGCCAATTCACTGAAACGCCTTTTCAGTTCACTGTAAAAGTTCGCAGACACCGAAAATGGCGGAGCCATCATTATAATGCAACTTAATATTTGCATGTATTGTACATAACAATTACAGATAAGCCGGGATTAGCCTCCATACGCTAATCCTTCGCATTCGCTTCAGACACCTTTGTTACGCATAACAAGCGTGTCAGATTTGGGTTGTATGTAGGGTGGTTTTCAATAATCACCTATCGGTAGTTGGTTGACCAAAACGATCACCTTATTTTATTAATGACCTTCTTCAAGAAGTTATCTGCCTAAGGCCCTATGTACTCTGTCGTAATTATTTTCTGGGTTACAATACTGACATTATTCCCAGATAACATTAGATAATGTTTCCTTATAAGGTGGGTAATCACACCTCTGTTGTTTAGCAACAACACACGTGTGCTTAGGCGTCTTATGGGCCGCCGTGGCAGTTAATTGCAACTTCAACGAAAGCTGTATAGTATACATAAACACCAATCCATAATCTATACGGCTATCGCCAACAGATATATGTCGTCCTAATTTTTAAAAGCATGCTTGTTCCTAATACTGGCATATTACGGATATTCAATTAATGCAGTAAAGCATACAGGCATTTACAGTTCAAACATCAAATGACGTCATACCCTTAAATTACCGTGCCTCATCTCCAATCTAATCTTTGGAGTGCAATATAAGTAAGTCAAGAAATACGAAATACAATTCATTACAGGCTATAGTTATATTAAAATTAATATTTCACCATATAGGCAAATATACGATTCGTAATTGTTTACAAATTGCGAATAATGATACAGGACGAGTAGCCACTATTGCTTGACAAAAATTGACACTATATTGCTTTAAAAGGGTCATATAAAGACACCATAAAACAGAGCTTAATAACTCGGTTCACAAGCATTATGTTATTTCGATATCACTAACAAAATGACATTCGAACTTTAATACAATGCGTCAAGACTGCTGACTACAACTATACACTTTTGGTAAATATCATTTTTGATGATATCTGGATGCTCGATCCTTATCCATAATGAGCTATAAAGACATATTTTATTCATGTCCGAAATATGCTCAGTTTCAAATCTCCATTTATTACGACATTCTGACACTGCTCAACAACATCTTTACAATTAATACAACTAATCTCGTTCAACGATGCTTCTACTGGCAAAACACGGTTCATTTGTCATCATTAAATTTGCATTTTAAGCTCCGACTATAGACTTCTGATATCCCCTAACACTATCCTATTTCTCGAATCCAAAAAGGTCTGGAATTACCGTCCTATGTTTAGATCCGCGCTAATATAATAATGACGGCGACTAACGTATTATCCTATATCTAATGTGTGACGATCAACATATGGCCATATGTCCAAGCTTCCGGTATTTAAATTCAGCTAACTTCCTCATTGCATCACTCGGGCATTTAACTTGGTGATGTATTTTCTAGTTTATGATGTCATCAACCTCAATTTAATTTCAATTTGGGTTTCAACAAATAAAAAGATTCATATAAACCTTTTGCGTTGCATCGTTACAGTCCGTAGATTTTGATAATAATCCGTGATATCTCAAAACATACACAACGGTCCGAATTTTAGATAGCGCCAGTTAGCCATAGTTGCTATGCATTCATCAGCGCACCCAAATCCTAGAATTACGGGTCCCCAGGCGATGATCGTTTGGTTATAATAACTGTAATGCTACGGTTTTTCCCGCTTCTATACCGACTCGTTTATCAATCCTTTTCCTAATTGTGTCACATTGTAGTTCGCCTGCAAACATATTTACATATTATATATCGGTATTTATAAGTATTCACATCACTAATTTGTAACAATTTATATAAATTCACTCGTTCGATTTTATAGAATCACAGGGGTAGTATTAACACCTTTATTTCCCATTTCTACCTCAGAAGCTAACAGGTTATTATAATTTCCAACCGGTAAAAAGCAGTGTGCCCATTGATGATTTTCCGTTTATGATACGGTAGATTTTGCTTAAGATCCGGGACGGACCCTACGGTGCTCGCTGCACTTTCACCCAATATTGCACTGCGCTTAGTAGATATATTACCAGTATTCCGCTTACGCATCAGTTTTATTTCGTAACAATAGAGTAGTACAACGTACTTATATCTTAGCAATGTCACAATTTGTCTAAACCAGTGGTTCTTAACCTTGCCCCCAGCGCCCCCCCCCCCCCCAGGGGGCGCTGGCGACTTTGAAGGGGGGCGGAAGCGCTCAGGGGGCGATATGGGGGGCGCTGGGCTCAGGGGGCGGTACGGGGGGGGGGCGCTGGAGTAAAATGGCTTCGCAGTAAATGATGAGGTGATAGGACTTATCATTAATGAGTATTCAGAGCAAATTAACACCGAAAACTTCGTTACATATTGTAATAAAGATGTATGTATTCAAAAGTAGAAAACAACGACAACTGACACAGCACGTGTCCAACTCCGCAACATTGATATGCATAAAATCATCCTGCTTCCGCATCCACGCCGCGTCTTCTACAACGGCACCATTTACTCTCACGCAGCATCCTACCGCCAGATTGCTCGCGTCACACCACACTTCCACCCGACCACCTGGAGACATTCGCCAACTCCCACTGACTGGATCTTGTCTCCGCACCTTGGCCATAATCTCTCCGGCCAGAGTCTTCACTTGTCCTGAAACAACTGCATCCCATTCAACTTCGTCGGTTAGTCTTTCCACGTAACTGCATGCCACTCTCAACCATCCAGCCACTGGGTAGTGTCCAATCAACTTCCCAAAGACTGAAAATAACTCTCTTTTGGTCAGGGTTTCTGCCACCACAGGCAGTTCTCCATCTCTCTTCCATTTCCGCACCTCGCCATCGTTCACCGTCCACTTCACCCCTTCAAACATAGCTTGGTAGTCGCAGTCAACTTTTTCCACTGGCTGACTTTCTGAAACCACCTTTGTCACAGCACATGTCCTGATCACTGGAAGCCCAAACTTCGCGTTGAGCTCAGCATCAACTGCAACGCCACCAAGCGCTTTCACCATATCGTCCCCCAGAACTATTTTTGCATCATACACCAAATCTGAAGCCACTAAAAACTCAGTCTCTACAACAACACCATCAATCGTCACCTTGGCCCGAACCTCCCCTGGGCAATTAGTGAGTGCTCCATTTAACATTTCTACAACTCCATACGATCCTTCAAGTGTAAAACCCAGTTGCTTACACAGGTCTTCACGAATGACTGACTGTTCACAACCAGTGTCAACAAGACCATTTGTCACAATGCCACAAATCTCCACAGGCACAAATGGTAGCACCTTTCTTCCCCCTAGTGCGATGCGCAGGGGACGTCCGGTGCCAACGTCCCTCCTAGGTCTTTTCCCGCAGCCGGCAATCCTCTACATTGCCAGGCCATATGTCCCCATTGTCCACATGCAAAGCACTGCCGCTGGACACTGTCATAAAATCCTTGGCCTCGTACAGCACCAGTATTATTTCCATTCGGGCAGTCTCTGGCGATGTGACCCACATTATGACACCTGTAACAGGGGCCGTCCACTCTACGTCGTGCCCCAGCCGCACATAACACACTTTCACCATCTCTTGTGGATAATAATGTACGTGCCCTTTTTGCAATAGCGCTCAACTCCAATTTCTCCACCTCGGCGACAGACTTAAGCTGTATCTTGACATCCGCATGCAGACCAGCAACGAATGCACACTTGATTATTGGCTCTGCCGCAGCCCCGCTCAACCCTATCAACGTTCCCAGCCTCTTCAAATCAGACAAAAATACATCAACTGATTCCCCCGCTTGAAGTACCCTGTTACGGAATTGTTCATATGCCACATAGCAATCCACTCCAAAAGCTGCCAACATTTCTCCTTTAGGCAGTTCGTAGTCTTTTCTGGTATCCTCGGACAATTGTTTATACACCGCAAATGCCGGCCCTTCGAGCAATAACGGTAATATAGTCACAAGAGACCCCTTCATCTTTTTCAGTTCGGCAACCAATTCCAATTTCTCTATCCATTCAGCAAAGTCGCCTGACGTCTCCCAATCCACATAATTCTTAACGATGTCCGTCAACATTACGTTTGCCATCTTGGCCGCGATAGCTTGTAATAAAGATGTATGTATTCAAAAGTAGAAAACAACGACAACTGACACAGCACGTGCACACTCCCCCACAGCTCTCCTGCTTCTCCCCGACCACGACTAAAGGTCGCCGCCGTACACTACTTTGTGCAATGGTTCACATGATGCACATCACAATACCACACATATAGCCTTCAAAATACATATAGGTTTAATTGTCCATGGGCGCCTAAATGACTGACACCGAATGTTCCTGTCTTGGCAATCTGAACCCCAGAAGCCGAATTCCATCTGTCAGGGAAAATTATATGTCAGTGAAGAAATACCAATCTGAAATCGTGTGCGTCGTTTACTTTAGTACAATTGGGCGACAGGGATATTCCTGTTGGGCGATATCCCCGATGAGCGATTCTATATTTTTTGATATTGCAGACAGGGGGTCACGAAATAACATCATGCAACGAAGTCATACCAACGGGCTCACCCACCCGAATATGTTTAATTAGTAGTTACATGCCCTAGTTTCCAAGAATCCTCACAATGTTCGCTTTAAGTTTTGATGAGTCTGGGCACACTCAACAACTCACTGCACTGACCCTTGGACAACAGTGCGTAACGACTAAAAAAAGGGTAATAACTTCGGATTTGTTGCGCGCAACGTAGATTTCCTGTGCGCAGAGACCGTGTCAGCACTGCGCACGTGCGCAGCTTAGAGGGAACATTGCACCACATTCAGCTTTACCGGTAAATGTTGATACGTGAGCAGAGAGAGGATAAAAATTGATCTGAATTTACATGCAATTCCCGATGATATTAACCAATTTAATCATTAATTAGTGAAATTTTTCGCGCTTCACGCGACAAGGCGAGCATGGCTGCCTCATTAAATGGACACCCAATGTAGATACCTAATAGGCTATCAGCAAATAGCGGACAGCCTAATGGGGGTCTGGGAGTGAAGTCCCCCGGAAGTTTGGTTTAGCACCCGATGGAGCCCTGGACCAACGTTTTTTGTTTGTAGGGGGGCTGACGAAGTACTGTTACGGCCCTGGTAACGAATAATTGTACCTGCGGGCACGCCCGAGAATGTTTAATTAATAAGTACGTGCCCTTTATTTTCCTATACAACAGCTCACTCAGTGCTACTGGTAAATCTGATTACGTGGGCTGGGAGGATAAAAAGTTTATAGCGACTTATATATGTAATTACCACCTTTCCATTCATGCATTATAAAAAATTGTGGTACCTAGGGCGACCAGGCCACACAAACTTTGCTGACCATCAAAATCACGATATGGGGTTCGTGAGGGCGAAGCCCTCAAGAGGTCCAGTTTATCACGCTATGGGTGCGCAAGGCAATCGTTTTTAGGGGGGTTGACGAAGTGCTATTACGGCCCTCCCTCTTACTCATTGTCTTTATTACATTCTTTACAATATGAAGTTGGGGGGCGCTGGAGCACGATAATTTTTGAAAGGGGGCGCTGGAAGAAAAAAGGTTAAGAACCACTGGTCTAAACAGTGCTGGCACTGAAGTTTGAAACTCAACAAGAAACGGCGGGCCGTATTCTTGTGACAACTAGTTATGATGCCGCGGGCCGGACGATTTCGCGTGGCGGGCCGGATCCGGCCCACGGGCCGTAGGTTGCCGATCCTTGTTATAAAGTATGATTAGATTGAACTTTTGTCCCTCTACTGATCTGACCATGGGCGTGAATATCTCCCATTCAACACGCCATCAGTGATTATACGACATGTAGAAATCTGAGACAGTTTTTCATGTGCGAAGATCCTCACCTTGATCTTCTATTACTCTTCATCTTCAATGCATGTATTAATAAGTGAAGCTATACTGGACACCATCCGTATTCCCAACAATCTTCATCAATAGATTGTCTCAAAAGTACATAAATTGTGGCTATCAGCGGAAATCGCGAAGAGAAAACCCCTGCAAATGCTACTTTGTACATGGAGTAGTTTATCCAGTCTCGGATTGCCAATCCTCTAAAGCAGTGGTTCTCGATCAACCTTTTTTAGACACGCTCCCCTTTTTGATAGTGAAAAATTTCGCGTCCCCCTTATAGTAGGGTTACCATATTTTTGTGGAGCAAATTCCGGACACTTTTTAGCGCCCACTAGCGGATTTAAAAATGCGGTATAACATATTGTCTGTTAATTTGACGTCACACTAGCAACGCATTTCCAATCGACTGTATACAGAAATGGAGAGGAACATAGGTCAAGAATTGGGCCATCTGTAATGTTAGCTTTGGTGATTGCTACGTGCTGGGGTCCGCAATAGATTTATCCACGGGCCGAATGAAATCGTCCGGCGGGCCGTGTCTGGCCTGTCGGTATTGTGTTTGACAGCCCTGCTATACTGTTTGGTCAGTTCGGCTATCTGATTGTGTGTTTTAATCAGGTCCGAAACAACATTTTTTCTGCCCCCTTCCGCCCCAAAAATGCACTGATCTCGGGCCAATCACATGGTAATCGATGTAACTTTTTGGGCAGTTACTATATGCATTTGGCTGCTAAATTTTATGAATGAATTCTGTCAATAATATTGATTCTTCCATATATTAGGCTACTATATAATTCACCAGCAGGTTAGGCTACACATCCGGTGATTTCCAACCTTTTATGGTCGCGACCTCATTTCCCTCTTGGAAAATGTTCCATGGGCCAGCTCAAAACTTGAATAAGCTGATTAGTAAAAAAAATCAGCTTGCCCAAACTCACTCACGACCTAGGAAGCTTATTACGTCCAACATCATCACGATCCCCAGATAAAGGCAAACGAGTCCAAGATTTGGAATCACTGTCTGTGACTGAAGCATCCAATCGGCCTTAACCAACTCTAGGAATATACCGTTAGCTTATAATTGCGATTTCAATTCGACTTATTTCAGTAAATGATGGTTATGTATATATATTTTTGATTGCATATTTTGTGAGGGTGACGCCTGGTGCCCATACTAATATCAAGATACGTTTCATTAGCTCGCGCGCGGCGCGAAGAAGAATTTCGAATAGCAGTAGTCTGCTGGAAAATAATATTGTTTCTGTTGATTTACGAAAAACTTGTTTAGCCTACTTCAAGCCTTCATAATTCCGGACATTTAAGCATATTTTAGAAATTCCTCCCGGACGCAGATTTTTCAGTGAAATTCCGGACATGTCCGGGAAATTCCGGACGTATGGCAACCCTACCTTATAGTCATATCACAAAATCCAACCGGGATGCTAGCAACCTTAACAGATTGTTTGATGGCATGGAAGGTTATGAGTGCTGATGAAAAAATTAAAAATATGAAATTCGGTCTGTATATGAAGAATCACGCATGAACACGCCAAGCGCGAATTTTTTTTTACTTGACCGCTTCTTCGCGCCCCCTTCAATGCTTTCATTGATCTACAGACTAATTCTTACGCAATGAATGAACGTCCTTGTCGTCCTACCAGAGTGTACTCTGGTCCTACTACCCTTCCGTAACCTTAGGTTAAGCCGGCTGTCATGGCCGAACGTCACAATATGATAACTCGACCATGTCGGCAACAACAACGACAACTACACGGTGGACAGTCGCTTAGTATTCTTACCAAATCATGCAGCAGGAATCATGTCGCGGTAAGGAAGACTGATCTACTACAGGGATAGGTAGATATTTGTAATAGCAGTCAGTATACAGCAAAGATTCATTGGAGTATAGTGGTGGATGAGAAGATAGCTATAAGAGAATTTGGCACTTCTTCGTTATTCCCCACACATCCAGAAGTGATCACCATGAAACCAATAAATGATTCCCATGAACATGTGAAAATTTGTAAACGTCAAAATGAATTGTTTTTAGCGTTAGGATTAGGGCCAGGGGAATATTAGGGTCGGGGAAGGGAATATTAGGGAGGGTTTGGGTCAAGGTTGGGACATCCTAAGATTAGGGTCGGGGTGGGAGATATTAGGGTTGTGGGAAGGTTTTTTTGGGGTTGGGTGGAGATATTAGGGTTGGGGAAGGGGGTATTACGATGGGTTAGGGTCAAGGTTGGGATATCCTAGGATTAGGGCTGCGGAAGGGGTTATTAGGGTGGGTTACGATATCCTAAGATTAGGGTTGCGGGTGAGGGTGCTAGGGTAGGTTAGGGTCAAGGTTGAGTATCCCGAGATTAGGGTTAAATTTGGGCTCAGGGTATCCCGAAATTAGGGTTTGAAATATTGTTATCTTCCCTGCCAACCCTGATCTTATGATATCCTAACCCCATCATTGACCCAAACCCACTCTAATATCCCCCATCCCTAATATTCCCAACCCTAATCTTAGGATATCCTAACCCACCCTAATATCCCCCTCCCCATCCCTAATCTCCCCAACCCTAATCTTAGGATATCTTAAGCCACCCCAATATCCCCCTCCCCATCCCTGACATCTCCCGACCCTAATATCCCCAAACCTAATCTTAAGATATCCTAACCTAACCCTAACCGACCCTAATATCTCCCTCCCCATCCCTAATCTCCCCAACCCTAATCTTAGGATATCTTAAGCCACCCCAATATCCCCCTCCCCATCCCTGACATCTCCCGACCCTAATATCCCCAAATCTAATCTTAGGATATCCTAACCCTAACCCACCCTAATATCTCCCTCCCCATCCATAATATCTCCCGACCCTAATATCCCCAACCCTAATCTTAGGATATCCTAACCCATCCTAATATCCCCCTTCCCTAATATCCGTCTATCCCACCCCAACGCGAAAAACAATTCATTTTGACGTTTATAAATTTTTCTGTTTATGTTCATGGGGAAACATTTATTGGTGTCATGGGGATCATTTTTTCGATGTGTGGGGAATAACGAAGAAGTGCCGAGAATTTTGCGCAATAGTCCGGATGTGTTACCAGGATTAAATATGGAAGAAACCTTGTAATTGTTTTAGGTTACATTGAGCAACACCTGATCTCTGGCCCGTTGAAGATGGCCGTCATACTGTTGTAGGCGCAACAAGATTAGGTTTGATGACACTGTCCTAATTAAAAATAATACCATTTGCAGGATTTCTTTACACTTTACTGCCGAGTAATCTATATTTTTCTCAGCCCTGTTGTTTCAGCCCTGGTAACCTCTATATCGGGGATTCTCAGCCTTCTTTTGACCGTGGCCCATTTTCAGGTTTCAAAATGTTCCATGGCCCACCTCTTATCCTACCTAGAGTCATAGCCCTGTTCAATGTGTGGAAATAGCAGCTGCCGACATGACTATTTCCAGTGTTGGGAGTACTCGAGTCATAACTTGACTCAAGTCAGAATCTAGATACCTTTTTTCGTGTGATTTGATTTGACTCGAGTCACGTTGCTAAAATGACTTGACATGACTTGACCCGGCGTATCAGTAATGCCAATTGACTGGGAGCAAAATTCATGAGTCAATTTCAAGACATCAAGTAATAGTTGTCGATAAAAATCACTGTACCTTACATTACTCATGTGGCCCACCAGTGGGCCATGGCCAAGCCTTTGAGAACCCTGCTCTCTACATAAGAAAGTGTAATCATTACTATGGAAAGTTTTTATTGCATTTGGAAAGTTGCAGTAAAGATTTTCATTTATAATTTTTTGATATATTAGGGTATTAGATACTCGAAAAGTTTAAGATTTGCAGGATGTCTGTTTTTTTTTTAGCTTCTCTCTTCGTTATTCAATCAATCATGAATACCATTTCATGTTCTTTGGGTTTGACACTACATGACAGCATTTCGCTGTCCCCTCATGCGCGCAGAGCTGTCAAATATGGTACTTTCTTATTTCACGAACGGCCTGGCGAGACAGCTGAAACTTACATGTTTTGCCGGTACGCAGCAACAAAGTAACGCAATACGCGGAAGTAATTTTCCGTGAAAATCCATGCATATCTATAAAACAAGTCAAGTACCACGCACCTGAATCCCCCTAGATCCGCAAAAGGCATTGCAGCAAAACGCAGCGTTCCTGACTTTAACAAAATCAATAGTCTGAAAAGGTAACCGAATGAAAGTGTCATTGTCAGCGGTCTCGCTTGAGCGTCCGAAGTGAAGGACGTCAGATTGAAACGAAAATGAATAAATCAAGCGATATATTATATATAGAGAGAGAAATCAGGCACTGTCGTCTTTGGATGTGGTTTTTGAACTTCTTGCTTGCAAGCCATTGTGCCATAGATATCATTAGGATGCAGCTAATCCATCACATAGCTCTTTGTTGAGCGAATCGAGCAGAACTGATACTGTTATTGTTACTGACTATCTATCGATCTCGTTTTCAGTGAAATGCCACTCCAGTTTTCGCTTGCTTTTTTTCTGTACTACTTTTACTTCTCATTCAGTTTACATGAGTCCTCTTTACCTCGACTAGGCCAGGGCCGGCCAACCCGTGACCCGCGAGAAGGTTTTGAGTGGCCCGCAAGGCAATTCTTGAAATTACTTATAATATCAAAAAATAAATTAGCCAGGTAATTTATTGTGAACTTGCAAGAGCAGCCGAAAATATGATTAGCCTGACCACGGACATTGGGACATTCATGACTAAAATATCAGTTCCGACGTATTAGCGTAGCCAGGGGCATCAACATTTTCGTAGATCACCGTATATGACCATAAAGGGGAATATTTACGATTTATAAAATTAATTTGACTTACCGGTAATATTTTCCAGAACTGCGTGCGATTTATTGCTTTTAGTAGTGTTACCTTCTCACGGAAATCAAAAATACGCCTAATTTACGGAATTAAGTGTAACTATATCGGCAATTATGCGAGAATGTATGGTCCGACATGCGACTTGGCGTCTGCACGCGCGGAAAGATCTTCAGCGATGAAATCATTGCACAAAGTGATAGACGCAACTTTCACTGAAATCTTCGATATTGATATGTCCAACCGCCGATTAATCATGTCCTGGTAAAATGAACCCAGCGGTATACAGGAAAGACCCACCAAAATATATGCAACTAACATTCTTTTATTAACCTTTGAAAAAATTCGCGCTTCGCGCGGCTCGGACATGTGCAGAGAGTTTTTGTGACATAAGTGTTATCGATTTTGTTGTTTTTATTTTTGTCCATTTTACCTTTACCTAATCCGGCCCGCTATTATCGGACGACTAAAAGGACATCAACGTACAAGTGGCGTGCACAATGCTTCGTAAATCTTATGTTGCCCTTAAGCCGAAAAGGTTGTCCACCCCTGGCCTAGGCCATGGTGGTTGTCTGACTCCAAAGACTACTCCATGTGGTTTCGACATCTTCCTATCTTTTCATTGTATCGCAATTTTGTGGTGTATTGAACTGATAAGAATTGCTAACAAAGAGAACCACACCATAAATAGTTTTATAGCATGTTTTTTTTTAATTACTCCTTTAAATTTTGCGCAATACTTGATAAAAGTTTCAATAATTTTATTTTTCTGCAGGCGTAGATTACTGGAAATTGATAAAGGTTATAAACGACCATACTCGACAAGAAACGGCAAATGGAATTCGCGAAGATTTCAAGAATGAATTTCCTCACGAACCTGACTTCGAAGTTTTCCCGCAGATGAAAAAGTTCAATGTAGATGACTACTACAAAGGCCGTCGGGAAAAAAAATCTTCAGATGATGAATATGGTCTTGAATCTAGAAGGAAAGCTTTTAAAAGTCAGTTGATAGAGGAAGTCGGGTTTTACCGTCAATCCGACAATGACGGTAAACCGATAACAATGGAAAAGATAATGGAATGGCTGTCAAAGTCTGAGAAATTACCTCCTGACAATAAAGTTGGTTACACTGCAATCGTCGCCTCTGCGGGATCTGGCAAAACTACTCTTGTGCGTAGAATTGCACGGAAAGCGCTTGAAATTCCCTCTGAGAAGGTAAAGGATGAAGCGGTTCCGTTAAGGAAATCGAATCTCTTCCGTAGACTTGTCCGAATGGCTCTCAGAACTTCTTCTGGTATTGAAAAAGGTAAACAATCTTCTTCCGAACCGAAATCGAAGCAAAAAATGATACATTACGTCGAATTGAAGAACATGAAAGAACAGAACTGTATGAAAGCATCCAAATTTCTATTCGGCGGTCTGTTTGAAACTGAGTATGAAGAGGATGAATCTTTCAAATGGCTGCTCGAGAATCAATCCGAAGCACTTATCATTTTTGACGGGCTTGATCAAGTAAAGTGGGACTTTGAGGAGTCTACCATACGAAATATCAAAATCTTTGATAAAGCGAGCACCTCAACCATCATGTACAACATCCTATCACGCAGAATCCTTCGCCATGTCAAAATCATTGTGGCGTCACGTGAATTCAAAGTCTCCGAGTTACCGGCAGAGGCACGTCCAGAAGAAATAATCACACTCAATGGTCTCACACTGCAAGACGCTTATAAACTGTTTACTTTTCTGCTCTGTGAGAACGGGCAGCGTCTCTGGAAAAAGATTGAAATCATGTCACCGCGATTAATACAACTAGTATCGGTCCCGGTTTTCCTGATTTTGATAGCAGTGGTGATGGGAATTGATCCAGATAGACCTCCTCCGTCTACCGTGACAGAACTGTACAGCAGGATCATGTTAGTCTTACAGAGTGTGGAAAATATCCGAAACCGTAAGGAAATCCTCTCGATTATCAACAAATTGAAGGCAATGGCGTTTGAAGGCATGAAAGACGGACGAGTCGTATTCTACAAGTCAGATTTGGATCGGTTTGGAGTTTCCGCGGACGAAGTACAGGATTTGATGACGAAAGTGCCTGGCAACAACATCCTCAGCCGTCACTTGATGGAAGGCGACTTTACATTCTTCTTCTGTCATCAAAGCATGCAGGAATTTCTGGCAGCTGGTTTTATCTCGGAAATGGAGCTCGAAATGTTCTCTCGCTTTGATGGCCAACATCTACATGAGAAACGATGGTCCGTGGTTCGAAGATTCGTTACAGGCATCGTTTACATGAAATCTAATAGCAAACTTCACAGCGGTGAGTAATCATGATTTTTCGCGGCTATTCTGCCGCAGCACCGATTGATTATTATGGGTCGCTTATAGTTTATCATGAATTTGATGGTATCATCTCAATCGAAGGGGTGAAATAGTCGAAAGATCTTAAATTCATACACGGCCGGTAAATAAGTCTTTACATTCAGTCGGCTAAATAAAACTTATGTATCTAAAATCTGCATAACTTCACAGATTATTGATCGTGAGCGCTACCAGGGCTCATCGATGATCACTATGTGACATTGTTTGTTTGTTTGTTTCGTGTATTTATGGTGTCTGTCGACTAAAGGTGTCATTTACGCCAGGCCGATATTTTGTATTTTTGTTTTCGCATCCGCTGACTTGTAGCACGGCCCACTTCTAAGTTTTTTGAAAGATACAGCTTCCGGAGGGTGAGCCTAAATAAACCTCCAACACTTAAGTATGAATTCTGGAGCTGATCTTAGTCGAACATATGCGATATTGATGCGCATGAAATGCTCATGTTATTGTGAACTAGACATTAGAGTTCAATGACTTCATCTGAACCCTGGCTCATCACAGTCGCGTGAATTATTCAATTGTTAAGTAAACGGTAAAGCAAGAATAATTAAGAATACAACGACATTGTGCATTGCTTGACAGTCTCGGATCAAACACAGAAGCGACAAAATCTTGCTCGGTCGATCCGCTCGCGACTTCAGAAGACTGGAAAATACGACAAATTCGTCCGCATGGAACTATATACAGCAATCTACGAATCGGGCGACGACAATCTTATGAAAGATCTTTCCGTTATCGACGCATCTTATATCTCATTGAATCGCGATGAGGCTCACATCGTTGGATCGCTTGCAGCAAGGAATCAAAGCCTTGGTTCTTTGATATTATGGAACTGCAGTATCGACGACGAGATTTTGGGCATCATTGCGAGGTGTTTGGTAAATCGAATACAAGTGAGTCATACTTTTTAAATGATTCCTTTCGTAGGAAAACTATATTATTTGTTAATCTGGAATTCATGTCATTGTGAAGTCTATCCTCTCCAGATATGGTGCAATATTCACATCTTTTCGCGGCGGTGCACTGTTCGTAGCAATCGCTTTGGTATCATAATTTCACGTCGCTTAGGCCTATTGCGGAATAAATAGCAATTTTTAATTTCATATTCGATGGGAGCGATATAGTAGCAACCTGCTCAATGAACATACGTGATATAGCCTATATCAGGAGTATTTTAATCAATATCACGAACCGATGGCTGAACATAGACATCCACTGCTGTCTCAAAAAAACTAATCCAGAGTCAATCAAGGATCGCGCGAATGACGATTGACCTAATGTAATTGCTGGGCGGAAAAAATTGGCAAATTTTGCGCAATATATGACGCTAGTAGACCTCACATTGGCTAGATCGTGACTCGAGTCGAGTAATGACTCTTGTCATTACAGCCCTGCTATTAGGGGAAAATTATTCCACAACCTGATAGCCAGTTTGTTTTCTGAATGTGCAGGAACTAGTAACGTCGCACACAGCAGCGAATTTGTGATCCAATATACAGGCCCACGTGGCATAACAATTGCAACAGTGAATTTAGACGACCTAGTTGTTTGGACTGAAAGAGTAAACGAACGACTAGGGCAGTGGTTTACAACCGGTGTACTGCGGCAAACTTTTGTGTCATTCACGTCTCGCGAGGCTGCCGCGAGAGATTCGGCAAATTTTGAAATTATACGTATAATACTTCTAGTCTATAGCAAACGATCAATAATCTAAATCGGGTTCGATGTGAAGTTTGTATATTTGACAAATCAAAATTGCGGTCATGCAGGCAATCAATATCTAATCGTAGTTCGCTTTCAACGCCATATTGCTTTGAAGGCTGGATTAGCTTTTGCACAATACGTTTATTCGTCACAGCATACATGACAGTGCCCCTGTAGAAATGAACTCATTTAGGAGTGATGTTAACGTTGACCAATCCAAATTAGGAACCAGCCATCCATATTGTGATTGTTAGATAACGTGCCTGCACTGAAGTTGAAATATGGGCTTGTAGCAAAACGTTGTTACAAGCCAATTTGATAAATGAGAAGTAAAATTGATAAAACTATATCAGTAAGCAGATTTTCCAACCCTAGAGGTAATCATACCGGTTTGGCGAAAGCTTGGAACTATAGACTTGAACTGCGGGTGGATGCCAGTAGAACTATCTTCACGCGTGCTGCACGATCTGCGTACATCGAAAACGCGGAAGTGCGCAGTGTTTGTCAAACAAATCTTATGAAATATAGTATCTTAGCGCAGTCTGAAATTTCTGTAATGTCGTAAATCATTTGTGAATCAAAATGACCCACTTTACTTTCGTCTGGATCTGCTGCGACAAATGAACTGCCGTGCAAGTGACATGCACGTTTACAAATTCAACTTACGAACAGTACCATAGCGATATCCACGTTCTTAATTGCTAAAAGTACTTTTCTACTACCGCCGCTAAATTGTAGGCGTATAGCGCAACGTTATGTCACCGTTGAATACTTTTAGACTTGAGAAGTCGATCAATATCTAGATTTTTGGGATCAGTGAGACAATTCAATTCTACTAATATCGGTTATAGATTCAAAGCTATTTACGATGGATTATTGCGCTAATATAAAGGAGGCTTGTCCCGTCCTGTGCCTTACCTCCCATTTTGCGCTTTGATTTTTTTTTATAAGCGACTACTAACAATCAAAAGTTCGAGCGACTGGCAACGGTTAATAGCGAATATGATACAAGACAGTCAATGAAATGTACTCAAACAAATACTCAGAGCTGAGTAAGGTGAATGAAATGTAATTGGTTAGGCGATAAGGATGATACCGATAAGGTGAGTAAAATTAAAATAAATGGAAAAGTAAAGAAGCCCCTGATAACTACCAATTACAAAATTTTGTTTCGCAGCTACATTTTCACTTGCTCGAAACTGTTCGATTGCATTTGATGAACATTAGTATGCGGAAAGGTTCTGGCCCCAGTAAATTAGGCTAAGATATGAGGTAAGACTGGGATAACATATCTACAAATGTGTGATCCAGCGTGATGAAGTCTTGGTTGAAAACTTTAATTTCTTTTTGCAATTGCGGTAGCAAGCCTCAGTACTGGGAAGATATTTCAAAAAACACTTACTGTGGTGTAGGAAATGGTTCAGCACGGATTACAGACGAGTTTATTCCCTTTTCGTCCAATTATGAAATAGTAAGATTTTGTTCGATAGCCTATATTGTAATTCACCAAGTTTTATGTTGGAGCTGAAGTTGGCCTATCGGAAACAGTATAGTATGGCTGAATTAGTTAACGAGGTACGCATAGAACACCCATGTTAATAGGCTAAGTATTTTATGTTGTGATTGTCAGGTTTTAATAACAATGCAATTGAAATTGTAATTAGTAAAAGTTTTATCAAATTACAATTACACAGAATAGAAATGCTTCAATGACAATTAGAATAAGATGAAAAAATTTATATAATTACATGCAGCTCAATTCAAAATTGCAGTTGATCCTACTGTGGCCGCCTCGCTCGCAAAAATGAAATCGAAAGTGAATAAAATTAGCCATTCACTGAAATCAAATCGTAATCTCAATTATAGACTACGGTGTATTGATTGAAGCCGTTTGAATGGATTAGTAAAAGACCGTGGCTCTAAACCTAGGGTCGTTTGCCTTTATTATGGGGATCGCAATGATGTTGAACATATTCAGCTTCCTAAATATATCCTGAATAAGTCTGTGCAAAGCTCTGATATTTTGACATGATATTGGCAGACATTGTAATCATATTTCATTCATCATTCCAGGTGAAGAAAGTGAATTTGTGTGACAATAAGTTCTCAGCAACAGCACTGCGTTCACTTCTCGGACATCGTTGGATTGAATCGCTATCTGGAAAATTGGATTGGGAAGTGAGATCCATTCTATGATTTAGTTGTGCACTAACAAGCCACTATAATTTTATGTGGGTATGCGTGACTTGTGACGTGACAATCGCATGTGATTGGTGACGCCATAGTCAATGATAGAAAGCATTATACATACATTCTCTGCATTAGGGCTGTTCAAAAAACCTTCCGATTTCTTCGGCTATGTTATAAAATTGTTAGGTTGGCGAAAACAACGCTGCACGCCAACTTTTAATCAATTGCAACCTGCAGAAGCGATTTTCTTGCAGTAGAATATTTTGGATTTATCATTACAAAAATATATTTTAAAATTTTTCTGTCAATATCGTAAAATTGTTGGGCTGTCAGTAGAGACGATGCAGACCAAATGTGGCTTAATTCCAACCAGTAGAAGCTAAGTTGTTGCGATAGAAAAAAATTTAGACTCGAATAAAATAATTTTACGGTAGCTAACTCTTTCATCATTTATTGAAATAGGTGATTCGTGGTACAGAACTTGAATATAGCTTTCAATACAAAATCCATTGTAGTAGAATATTTATTGAACTCGAAGACTTTTTAGTTGCCGCTTTCAAGAAGGGAGTTAAATAGATTTGGTTTAGTGTCCCGAAAAGTATTTGAGTTTAAATATTGTACTACAATGGATGTTGTATTGAAAGCTATTATTATTTCCTATAAAATCATGGAATTGGAAATTTTACTACGGCAATAACTTCGCTCCTAGCGGTTGGAATTGAGCCAAATTTGGTATCATCACTACTGATTGCCTAACAATTTTATGGGGTTGAAAGAAAAACTTTGAATTTTTTTAATTATAAATTCAAAACTTTTTACAGCAAGACTCTTGCTTCTACTGGTTGGACTTGAAGCCAAATTTGGTTTACTGCGTTGTTTCAACCAACCTAACAATTTTATCACATATCCAGTAGATTCTGAAGAATTTTTTTAACAGTCCTACTCTGCTTTCATCCCGAAGCCGTAGAGTATTTACCCACTGATATGATGTTTTAATATCCGCACTGTGTCATTAATATCGAGCTATGTAATCGAATTTCGTGAAATGTGGGATTATGTAAAGTAGTGGCAGAAATAAGAGCGCTGAGCTAATATCACGACGTCATCAACAAAAATCAACTTTCTACTACATTGACAATGAATGAAATGAATGCAATGTAATGAAATTCGATATTGGTGTGATCGATACCAGGCAGTCTGACGACGATCAAATTGTTCATCAATATTTTGAAAAACTATGTCACATTTACGTAAGCAAACGGCGCGTGCCCCTACAAAACACACTGCGTAAATAAAAGTAACATTGTCAGCATCGTCAAAATTCAGAAGTGTGCATGTCGACATGAATTAGTGCGCAACAGAGTATTACTGCTCCTATTCAACAAAGTGCGCATCTGGTTTTCAGACCAACACGATCATTTTGACATTGCATGACGAAATTGTTCACTGATTATAACTAGGGCTGGGAAAAATCGAGTATCTGAGTGATTTAATTCTAAATCACATATAAGGCTTAGAGTCGAGTCGACTGTTCGAGTATCACTCGTTATGTTATGACGTCATAACAGAATATAATATGTCAAAGTTCAAATATGAACCTTTTATGTCACTTTAAATAATATAATGACTGTTGTTATGTATCACAAAAAAGATTATTCGGTAGTTTTTCGAACGTACCAATTTCATTGCAGTTTGTTGCAATTTCAGGCCATGATCATGACTTTGAAAATTTGTTATTCCAGTAATGTTCGTAACTTTGTGCAATATGTTTGATATGCTGCTATGCGACCAATCGTGATTTCACGGCTTCAAAAGTGAAAAATACTGTCAAAACCACAATTTTTGTCAATAAAGGAACTTTCAGTGTCGACGAACGCACAATTTCTATACTTGAGAAACGACTTTTACCACTCGGCCTGAATCATCAAAATTGATATTCGATTCAGATTTGTGCACTCGAATCATTGTGCTCAGCCCTAATTATAACAGCGTTTTTGACTTCAGTGTTTTATTTCCCTTGTAATATAGGACTCACTATGATGTCCATGGAGTAATTCCGATTTATATGCTCACAATAGGAAACTGTCCATTTTCGCGCTACGATTAAAAAACGAAAACAGCTCATGAATTCGTGTCAATGCAGGAATACGGTTCCGGGTGTTTACGATTTGATTAAAGGTCAACTATATTGCCCAAAATATCTTCGTATCCATAATCTACTTTTTCTACGGATTCCGCCATTATACTTCTTACCTCATATAAACAAGTATTTTTGGAGATATCGAGCCACTAAATTAGCAAAATACCACCACCGGCAAAAACGTCAGTGAAATCTGTGACCCGTGTCAACGAAATATAGCACATGAATGACATGATGATCTGTGATACTGCGGTTGTTACTGTATGTAAGATATGACGTCATGATATTTGTTGGATGATCGATACAATGCACAATCCCAAGTTTCACATCTGCATAATATTCAGGTTGTCAACCTGTCTGCAGATATATGGGGGATTGAATTGAAGAACGAAGAAGACATCATCACAATAAGTGGTACAATGGTTGATGGGCACTTCACCATCAAGGTTTGATATCAAGATTATTCAACTTTGATAACGAGTCCATACTAATGATTCGAATGAAGTTTCGCTCATTTCACTGACTTTACTGTACGAAGCTGCCAGCTACACTAGGCACGTACAACGATCACCTTGCCGTGTAGTATAGCCAGGATGTAGCTTATGACGTAATCAGAAGCGTCATGGAGACGAGATGCTTTTGTTGAGAATAGTAAGCTAACAACTCGTGCTGATTTTATAAGTAAAGAGTTTTTACCTGATGAATTTATTAAAAGAATTGTCGGCACTGTACTTTGATGATCAAGTCCATTCGAAATGTTAGGTTACATCTTTAAAAATATAAGGATTGTGTTTCTTTCACATCGCATTTTCCAACGGACAAGCATCATAGCCATCGCTTCACCCGCACTAGAATTGAATAGTAACAATAATCTGCTCATGTATGATCGTACCTCTGAGTGTTTCGTATTGAAGCAGATTGTGACGTAACTTACATTTTTATTTTTGCAGGATTCCAATCTATCGTTCAACCGGGTTTATACCGTAGCATACGTTGCATTTCTTGGAATACTTTTTGATGCTGAATTTATCAACTTTAAAAGACAAATACAACTGTTCGCCAAGCGGGATGATTTGCAGAAATTATCCGAGTGTAAATCAAACAAGGTATTACATACATTTCCTATTATATTATTGTAAAATATTTCCTGATATTGTTTTATTTCCATGATACTTTTGGACAAATTTCAGCCGTTATCGGATTTGTACTTGGAGTTAAGACAAATTTAATTATGGATTTGAAGAGGATTTGTATTTTGAAATTTCAAATCCGCTCATCACTGTTCGACAAAAACTTCCATTCTCAATTTCTACTCTACTTGCATCTCTAGTATTGCGAGTCGGGTCTCGATTGTACGTAGATGTGGCGAAAGTAGTCAGCCTTGATAATCGTGATGAGTAGAAGATACGTTTTAATTTTATATGCAATTATATGGAGAAATAGATGTGTCCACGATGTGTTAAAACTACTTCAAGTTGAGGTAGAAAGTGACAAGTGTGAAAAGTACTTGCTTTTCGAAAAGTAGTTTTGGTCGATCGCTCGTAAGTGTTTTGTGATTTATCGCTAGCGGTTACTTTGTAAATTACAAGATGAGTCTCTGCGAGTAACTAAAAATGATTATTATTGCAAATTTGTATAATCTTGGAAATTAGCTTCAACAGTTACCATGATGTCTATTGCGATTTCTTGAGACGATTTCACACATCACAGTGATACAAACGTAACTCAATCACTTTCTATCTATCAAAATCCATTCCGTGAAAAGTAAGCAATTTTGTGTGAAAGTAGTCTAAAATCATGTCTTATTCTTATGCATAAAATATTGTTTATTTATAAGAAAATTGTTGAGCATCATCTATTTCTGTCCTGAAGAAATAGATTACACTATGCCCAATTTTGACATAAATCTCCTCACTGAGCATCTTCCGTTGAACACGGTATTTAAACCACCTTGACATGTACGACATATTTCCTTCATAACATTGACTGACAACTATATAAAGTTCGATCTCTGTATGACTGCTGAAGCGTGAAGGTCCTGTGGAAATTTCAATAAATTGCAGCTCCATTACGGTGGCGTTCTGAAGAAAATGGATGTGGCCAAATTTTTATTTTCGTTTTGCCATTCAATTTAAGACCACATCATTTTTAGAGTGCAGTGCCCCTTTCAGGCATAATTTTGCATCAATTTCATAAGTGAAATCGGTATATCCACTCACTTTCAAGAAATAAAAGCAGATCGTTACTGTTCACCTCGTAATGTGCGCTCAAGCATTGGAGCAGTCTGAGGCGAAAAACAACAATGCCAGCTCGAAATGTTGGTTTCGAAAGCAGGTAGATAAAATTTAACATAGGGTATGCTTCTGTCCGTGCAAGTTTTTACGCAGATTGTAAGATGTTTTACTGTCTGGATAAAATTAATCCTTTGCGTAAACCAGTGGTTCCCAACCTTTTTCCACCCACGTACCACTTCGAGGTTTTATGCAGTGCTCGCGTACCACCTACATAATTTACGCACGCCGTTGGCGGTCAAAAATGTTTTCACCATTTATGACGTCATACTCACGTATTTGAGCTAAGTGAGGTGTAATAACTAGGACGATTTTTTACCTAAAAATCGGAGGATTTTGACCTAAAAATACTTGATTTTAACTTCACGTACGCAAATTAGGTATTTTCGCACATATTGTTAAAATTGTACTACTTATATTCATTTCTGGTTGGGACTGTCTGTCCTTGCGAAAAAGCGTTTTTGACGTAAAAATTGACAAATTTTGACATGGAAAAACTTCATTTTAAAGATATCTGGCCCAGTAGTTACACCACGTATTATGGTAGAGATAATTAAAATTCGTTGTAGTACAACGAGATATACTTTCTTACATTCTCGGGTAGAAAGTGTCTGTCCTGACTTGCCAAGAATGGAGAAATACCGTTTAACAGCAGTAGTTGTTGGCTGACACCACTGAAGCTGTGCGTACATTGCTGGTCACACAACTTGTTGCTTCATACTGACAATGTTGTCATGCATCACAATTTTTCATCATGCGCTTCTTGATAAAATAACCATGCAATGTCAAGCAGTTTTGCTTCAGTTAGGATATTGCGGTACGCTGAGCATAACAACATATCAATTGTCAGCCTATTTGTTTCTTTTGACAGTTTATGATCCACGATGAGCAGACAATGGGCCGCCTACAACGGTAGGCCTATAAAGTGGGCTACCAGCTGTAAAATATCAAAATCTATGATACAAACGAAATGGAGGGGTCCGAAAAATTTTGACTTTGTGAACAATTTTGACAATTTTTTGACTTCACGCTCAATTTTGTAAAGAAAAATCGCCCTAGTAATAACAAATTCAATTGAACTAGGCATTATCAGCCCGGGTTGATGAGATGCATGGAATTGTTTTTTCACCACTAGTCAAAAAACATTGAAAAAATTCAAAATCAACCCAACTAAACTAATAACTTGCTTCGGTCGAAAAGAAAAACAGAATCTACTCGCGTACCACCTGGAAGACCTTCGCGTACCACTAGTGGTACGCGTACCACAGGTTGGGAACCACTGGCGTAAACATAAGCGACATCGTTACATAGGCTATCCAGCGTTCCTTACAACATTTATCTAGAGGTGGTCAGTAACAATGTACTTCTACTTGTCGTAATACTTCAGGTAGATTTATCCTACTTTTCCTGCGTACTCAAGTGGTTAAGATTTCATACTACTTCTATTTGGCAGATTTCATTTTCATGCAAAACTAGGCCTGCAATAATTATATTTTACCTAATTGTGAATCGCTACTTTCACTTCTACTTGAGATAAAATAATTCTCTGGAATGAGACTAATACTGATGTAGCATATGCATTATGGAGAATCGAAGAATTCTAATGGATCAGTATTGAACTTTACCGATATGAATAATTATTCAAATAGGAAAACATGCAGACAATTTCGTCATCTTACGTAATGAAATCAATATTGTGTTTAGATAAGCAAGATCCTGCTCGATTGCACAGAAAAAGAAGAAATCATTGATTGGACGCTGATTGAGACTTGCTGGAAAAAGTATCAAGTATGATTCCTGATTCTATTCCCAAAGTATTTTTAAACGCATGTATATTTACCTATCATTTTATACGACTTGAAACCAATCATCTCTTCCGCGGCTATATTTGAGTCCGGGATAAACTGTTTTTGCATTTTAGTTGGATCTCCTGGATATTGCCGTGAATGGCCTGATACCTGACCAGGATTACAGCCGAATTTTGGAGCGCAGGACAGCAATTTCCGTTTTTGGCAATATCCATGCCATGTTTTACGTTGGAGAAGCAGATGAATTCTGGAAGACGTTAGAAGCTTGTCAGCAAAAGAAGGTAGTACTTATCATCCAGTTTTAGTTGCATTTGATATACTGAACGTTCTCCTCACACCATCGCACATTTATCATTGAGTTCTGCCGCACAGTACGTGTCCCATCCACATGAATTAAGTTCCATTCCATGCCCGAGATATCCACCGCAGTTGCGGAGTTCGTGATTCCTGGTAATTTATTCATCTGAAGCAGGGGTGTCAAACTCAACTGTCGTCGCGGGTCATGGTCAAACTTTCAGAGCATTCGCGGGCCGGACCAGTCAAATGATTCCAAAATATTTCCTTAAAATCAACACCCTTGTTTTTCACTTGAATACTTGATTATAAAGCCTATACGCATTATAATAATCACGTTATATCACGGCCATCTGGTTCTATTCCATCAATACCTTTATTATTCGCAAACAACCGAATTGGCGAAATTACGATGAATGGCCGGACCAACGATATACGTTGGCGAAATGCCATGCTTGCTTTGTTTTAGTCGCCATCTGACAATCCTGTGTAAGCGTTGTGAGGAATACGAGCGATTTAACCGTAAACGTAGACTTTGAAATTTGCTTCATCATTTTTACATCTTGATTCGGGTTTCTCTGGAAGCCAAGGAGATGTTGACTCATAAGCACAAAAGGAGTGCGACCACAGATGTTAGAATTATATTTTGGTGTCATAATTATATTATCCACTTCTACATATAACTACTTTGTGGTCCGTTTTTGCATGGAACTGTGAACTCACCTTTTTCGCCTTCTCAGAATTGGGTGTCTATTATGGTCACCATGTTTTGGGAATCTGAAAAGAGGACAACATTTAAATAAAATTCAGATTTGCAATACAGGAGTGAAATTTTCAAAAATTTGCAAATTTTTTACAATTTTGTAGTTGGTTGAGTAAAAAAAAAGGTCACCATTCTGGATCAACTCCCGAAAGACCTGCCGGAGCGTTACTCCAGTACTTATTTCAAATTTCTCAGTTGAATTTTCACGTACATTTTACCAAAATTTTCAAAAAAGAGGACAAATTCTCAAAAAGAGGTCATTTGAGCGTCATTTCAACTTTTTTTTTCAAATTTCATCGGCCTAATTGTCAAATCATCAGTTTACATAAAATACGTTGCACATCGAATTCGATTCAATTCCAACCAGTAGAAGCCGAGGTCAGTCAAATTGAAATTTCGGTCATTTTTGAAATAATAATATTTACGGTGACCACTTTCATCACACCGGCATGATCAAAAATCGTGTTTCATGTATGCCCGAACTGACAGGGTGTCTTTTCCACATGTTTTGATCTTGACAAGGTCCTACGGTGGGGTTTGAATGAATACATCGCCAGTGAACGAAAAAATTATATGACGCGGATACCTGGAAATTGGTCCACTTCACTGAAATAGACATGTTAAAACGATGGTGAGATAATTTTCAAATAGAGTACTTAACACACTAAAATTAACGACCACGAAATTAAAATGAACTGACAGGCAGGAAAAATACAAGTAATATATATTTCTCAAGTGATAATCATATCTAAACGTATTTTTTGTCCGACAAATTCATATTTCACGAAATCTATCTCAGTTATGCAGGCCATACTCTCTGCCTTGATTCAAAGTTTTTACTGATTACAAGGTTGCCATTCCCAAAACCTCATCCACGGAGACATCAGTTGCATTCCTCAGCAGCTCAGTGTTCGAATATTTCTCTGCTGTTTGACATTGACTGATCCAGAGCGTTGAAAATGGTACCGATTGCAATTCAGAATGGGCTAGGCCACTGAATAGTATTTATGAGTAGGAAAACATTACTGATACTTCACTTATGCGAGATTTGGGGAAACCAAATGGTAACCCAGTGAGCTTATAAAGCACATTACCTAGTCATTTTCTGGTCTTTCAATATCACCAGGACCCCCTTGTCATAGAGTCATAAAAGGCATTGGTGTTTTACCACGATATATGGATACAATTAGATTATAGTATCCTAATATGGAGGGGGATGACATGAATAGAGGGCGATAACTTTTGATAGGAAGAAGATCGGTCACGGTGCCTATAAGTCTTATAATTTGCCTGTGGTAGTACTGTAGGAGTGGTACAGAGCAAATGATAAAATATCTTATGATATCAAATTGTATCGTGAAGAAATTTACATTGGACCGACCAAGAATATAGATCACTTGATAAATATATTTACGTTGATTTTACCTGCTTGTCAGTTCATTTTCTTTTCGTGGTCTTTAATTTCAGTGTGTAAAGTAGGCCTACTCAATTTGAAAATTATCTCACCATCGTTTTGACATGTCTATTTCAATGAACTGGACCAATTTCCAGGTAGTCCGTGTCATATATTTTTTTCGTTTACTCGCGATGTCCTAATCCAAACACCACCCTAGGCTTGTATCAAGATCAATACAAGTGAAAAAGACATCCCCGCCCTCCGGGCGTATCTGGAACACGATTTTTGGTCATGTCTGTGTGACAAAATTGGTCATCGTAAATACTATTATTTCAAAAATGAGCAAAATTTCAATTTGACTGACCTCAGCTTCCACTGGTTGAGGTTGAGTCAATTTGGTGTGCAACGCTTTTTGAAGAAGATTTGACAACCAAACCGATGAAATTTGAATTTTTTTTTAAACACCGCTAGGGCTCCTAGAACACTTTCAAAAAAGTCAGAAAAGAGGACGTATGGTACCACTAGTGTCCATGGCAGTGACTTGTTTCTGATGACTACAGTGTAAGCTCAACAGCACGGTCGGATGGTTATGATTTGACCTGAACCGAATATGCTCGACATTTTCTGTCTTGAAGAATGGAAATGTTTCCGACTAGATATCTCAATATGTATTAGAAATGCGCCGGATAATACGGCCATTTTTTCAGAATCACCTAGTGGGTCAGACTAAACCGTCCAATCTAGTGATCCAAAGTATATTGTAATACATGATGTTCCCTGGTGAAATGGTCAGCAATAGTGGTAAGCATCATTGTAATACATAATATTAATAGTCATAATTTCTCACTGCAGATCAAATATATCCGATCCATATTTTGGTATCCTGTTTCACTCGATGAAATTTCGTCTCTCATCAAAAACTCCAATTTGAAGAAAGTAACATTGATATACCGCATAATTGATCATATGTTGAAAGGAGACGAATTGGAGAGAGCCCAGAAGATTGCCAATGATCTCGATACTGAGTTGGAAGTTTTATACTGTGAGTCATTGTTTGGTTGCACCGTATTTTGGATACGTTTTATTGGGTATATTAAATAAGCGCGATCAATTTGAATGAAATGGTCAATTCACGTAACAGGTCAAATTCGTTACTAACGCTAGAAATCACGAGGCTTTAGTTTCATTCATGACATAGTGACGTTACCAGGGTTATGTGATAACGCACGGTATTCATGAATTTTAGTTTCATTCCATATCCCATACTTAATTTAATACGATTAATTGTAGTAGGGAATTCAGGCATGATCTCTCATACATTGCTTATTGTGAGCTTGCATATCAATTTCGAAGCAAGGCATCGTTGAATTGTGTCAAAATCTACTTCAATTGACAATGTCAAGTATGCATAAATTAGTATTCACAATATAAAAATTGTTGAAGTAGAGGTAGTATACGATCAAAACTACTTGAGGAGGTGAAACAAGTATATAATAATAAGTATTACAGAAAAGCAAAAGTACTTCGCTGCTGATAGTACTTCTACCTTTATGGGACGTGATAAAGATACATCGAGCTTGATGAGGGGACGATAAGCCAAAGAAACTTGTAAACCACTTCTATATACTTATGTTACTATGGAACAAAGTTAATACTTCATGTAGCTTATTTACGACATCTGGTGATCAAGCGGACTCCGATTGGTTCTGAAAGTTGTCAACACGAGTTCATGAATGATTACAGATAGCCAAAGTAGTCAGAGTTAAGACTCATGTATAACGATAAATAGCGCCGTAATCCGATGCTGATATACAAAGTTGAAGTAGCAATTTCCAAGAAATCACAAATTGACTTGTGGTGGAAGTAGAAAATGTATTAGTCTGAAATGTAATGAAATAAGATGTTTCAAAAAATAGATTTGGTCGAAGGGCCGCATACTTTTACCAGTTTATAAGATATATCTACTTTCGAAATTGCAAGATATATCTTCGCGGCTAATGCAAGATGATTAAAGACACTGTAAGTTAGTGGAATCTTTGAAAATATGTCCATGCAGTCACCATGATACATGGGCTATGGCTTTTCCTATAAGAATTTCACTGAAAACGATGACGAATACGCAGCTAGGAACAACTTGATACTTTTCAAAATCAATATTGTATGAATAATGTAGTTTTGACTATTAGCTGTGACAAGATGTAGTCTAAAATGACCTTGAAAGCGATGTAAGTAGACAGCACTACTTGAGCTGTCTGATAAAGTAGAGTTACTTCGTTACTGACCAACTCTCCGCAGGATTTGTGGTTTTATGTCATACAGCATCCCACTTTTTTATAATTGGCGTTGATACGAACCATTTCCTCATTCATGTGCATTGTGCATTCTTTTAGGTAGAACTGAATTATAATCAACAACATTGCATAAATTCCGAAATCGTTTTTTTTTCAACCTAATCAAGTACTATAATTCTAAAAATGGCATTCGGGATTACTTTGTTCGATTTACCTTCGATACGAAAACGAATATGCGAGTTCATATTCGTTCTGTGAAAGTATCTCACAGAACGTGGAACCGGTGCGAATATAAATCGAATATAAATTTAGTGATTTGAATCGATTGACAATACATGAATAATTAGCTGCATATTGCAGGGAATGTTTTTCAAATGGATTAGAGTTACTTTCACTCATTCTCATATCTAATTGGATTAGATATAGGTAATATACATTCTACTGCCGGGGCATCATATTGTGTGTTATTTCTCAATTCACTGCCCACTGACATAACTATAATACATTAAAACGACACTTCGCTCTAAATATTATGTTGTCTGAAATGAAAGTGGATAGTGTGAAAAACAATTTTGGCCGCAGCAATGTTCCCTTTGAAAGCCACCACTTTAAAACGGAAGCTATAACAAATAATTTCACGATTTTACGAATCCACTCTACGCATCTATATGGTATTGAGGTCACGTGCCATCTCTTTTGCCTTTTACCTTTTTCGACTCAACGCCGCATTTTCAAGCACCACAGCGATCATCGCCCCCCCCCCCAAATTTTGTGAACCGAAAAATGGGCATACAAACTGTAATCACCGGTGGGTTGAATAAAAAAAGGTCAACTTTTCGGCTCGATATCAAAGTTTTACACTTTTGCAGCTGAATTTCCGTGGGTTGACTTTTAAAAAAGTCATTTCTGCGACTTGACGCCAATATAGCCGTTTTAACGCGCCATCGCCCCCCTATTGTCCCTTTCGCTATTTTCGCCCCCTGTCGCACCTTTTATCCATTTCCGCCCCCCTACCGCCCCCTTCCTCATTTTCGCCAAATCGCTCACGTTGGGAACCACTGCTTTAGATAATGGTTTGTGATTCATTCGAAGATGGATTTTCATCCGTACTTTGACTTAGAATTTCACGAAACTTTCATTTTCATGCGACTTTTTGATCAAGTTTCAGCCATTACCGGATTGGACGCGGATATGGACGCGTGATAAAATAAAATATGGATTTGTACTTGGATTTGAATGTATCATCAGGAACAGGATTCAGATTTAAAATAGTAGATAAGCGCAAGTCTATACGCTTACTCACCATAACTACACCACCGTGTATCGTAGGACACAATTCATTTATATTTTTGATGATTTCAACTCTCTTTGAGCCTGATGACTGTTTCAGATATTACGCAATAGGCTCATCAACAGAGCACAATTAATAGGATGCATACATATTTTGCTAACAAGCATTTTAAGCCATATAACTTATTTCTTATTTCAGTGATCCGCGAAAGGGATGCCTGGAAGCAACTCGACTGGGATTTTTATCGCAGGTGAGTAGATGTTGCGAAGTCTGACCGTTCTAAAATGAGAGTTGAGATTCGTCCTTCCATTGCATAATAGTCGATCCATTCTCATGCACATCTGGTTTCAAACAACAGTTTGGAAATATTGTGACGCAAACTGTGTATTAATTAAATTAATATACAATATTAACTGATGTCGTATAGTGACATCATAACGTTGACACGCGGTGCATCACACATAGCTTTGTGGAAAAAAGACTTTGTTTATTCTGCAAGAATATAATAGTGCTGTCATACATCATTTCACATCGAGTCGCAACATACTTTTCACATCGCTCCTAGATTTGCTGAAAAAAAATGAAAGTTGTCAAATACAAATGGAAGTAGTCTGAAGTAATAACTACTTAATTAATTAGTGTAAGTGGGCAAAACGCACTTTTATACTTTGAACAAGTGGAGTTAGTTGGTTACTGAGCACCTCTGTCAATATATACAAAAGTTGATCTTCGGCAGTAATGCGTCACTTCAATTCATGATTACTTGCTGCACTCAGACCACACAGATTTCATTTTATTGGGAGAAGTATTTGTTGTATTATGAAACTGAGATATGATGAGATACTCGAAGAATTTATATGTCAATACGGCGTAGGTCGAGAATTATTGCGTCCGGATTGTTTAGCTGCTGGGGGTGAAATAAATATAGTTATTGTTCGTAATATGTTGTCACATAATTTTTAAAGAGACTATATCGAAATAGTCATTGATTAAACTCGAACAGAAGTTGGAATGATCCCGTTCATTTTTTACTCGAGTACATGTAGCAATAGTGTAAATGAAAGTTTGAAAAGTACTAGAGTATGTGCATTTCAAATATTATTACTGGGACTGGTTGTCGAATACTTTTCTTAGGTAATCCGAAGTGACAACTTACAAATTTTTCGTGAACTTCCTCTTGAATGAGCTCAATAGCTGTGCAGCAAATCGACAAGATTTCAGATTAATTTCCAGTCAGACTCAGTCATCTAGAAGATTCCCTGCTTTTGCAAAATTGATTAGTATTATAATTACAGTTAAATTTTCTTTCAACATACAGTAGAATTAAAATTGACGCTACACAGTTATTTCCAATTTATGGTAGAATTATAATTATCGCATTACTTTTTTCAAAATAGATTAAAACTGTAGTTATAGCTATACATTTTTCCAAATTAGATTGGGATTAGAATTACTGAGTCCGCAAAAACTAGGTCATTGAATCCAGTTCCATTACTATCAAAACAGCATGATAATAGCAAATGTCTTTCCAACAAAGCTTGGCTCGTTTTGCACTACACAATTCTCTCAGTAGCATTTGCAGGGAAACCAGAGATGGGGTTTAAATTAAAATTAGAAAATATAAATTATTCACCAATTAGATTAGAATTAGTGCAGAGAATCATTTCACAAAATAGATTCAAGTTACATTACCGGCATTTGATCTAATTAGTCTAATTAGACAACTAGAATTATCTAATTATCCAATTCTAACAGCAGTACGCTTATCGTCACCAGTCTTTTAGGCTTTCCATAAAACAAGCCAATATCTACTTTTCGAGTGTCATTGATACTCGATATTGTTAACAGCACCGCAATTTCTCTAATCGAAATGTTAACTGTTATCAAAGTCCTCTAGCAAGTTCACCGTCCCAGCCAATACCGCTCCCGCGATACGATGTGTTGTCTGCAGGGTTATTCTCATGAAATTCGTGTACTGACTAAATATGTTTCCGTATATTGGATTGTGTGCCAACGATACGTGAGAATCGTCTCGCGAAAATTTAAATGACGAATCGTCCTGTAGATTCAATCCCTACGATTCGTCCGACTCTGATCCCAGGTACTCTACAGCAAGTCGAATTCTATATTGTGCATTGCTATGACATACCCGTGCGAACAGTTAATTTTCTTCTCATAGTCCATATAGTTTGCTGACGTAATTGAATAACTGGGATATTGATTTATTCAGAGGTATTTGTTTTTCAGGGAGTATTGGAAAAGGCATTAGATGCAACATTGTTACTCGTGTACAAGAGCCAATCGTCATCAACAAAATTGAGACATGCCAAGCAGAATTACTGCTATTCGTTTTAGAATTCAAACGGACTATTTGATGTTCAATCGATGCAATTTCACGAAACTATTTCTAATATGCATTTTACAATAACCAAAACAGTTACATAAAGCTTCATAAATCGACGAAAACAATTGTAATGCCATAAATGTCACGTCGAACCTACATATTTTCGAAGAGGAATGTTTTACAGCACAAATTACTGGTTGAATGGATTTGAATGCGAAGGTTGTTTGACTACAGTAGAGTTCAAGCCGTCATCCTGTTGAATTGTTTGCTATTGTAAGGATTTACTCGCAAGTTGGGATCGACTCGCGGGATAAAATAAATATATACCATCGTCCTACACCTATAAAATAATTGATTATAATAAAAATTACATAAAAATCATGAATATGGAAAAATGAAAAAAAGTGGTATATTCTTAGATGTCCACTGTGCACTGTGTACTTTGTACTGTCTTTACGTTTTGTGTGATGGATTATGATAGAAATTAAGTACTTCAAAAAACCCAAAAAAATATAAATAAAAATTTAAATTTTGTTGAAAATGAATGTAGTGTAGTATATGAAATCCATTGTAATGTCAATTATGTAGGATCATCCATGTTCCATCATCATCTAGTGATCTTTCTCTATATCTTTAGTACAGTTGACTTCAGGAGAGTGTTGAAAAGTATACTTACCGAATTTAAAACTTTCATTACCAAGATATTTCATGACCTTGATATTATTCTGTAGGATGAGGGTCGCTGTTGCTTCTATGACCAATGGCCAAATTTTCTGCTACCTTGGTGTTTCTAATTGCTTCGAGCATAATATAATTCGCTCATTTCTCTTTATGACCTTGTTTATTATTGATATGTGATTAATTGATTCTAAATGACTTTATACGCCATCGTTAACAGAAAAAGAGGCAAATTATTAATCCATAACAATCGAAATTTCGGATAATCTTATGAATGTGATTCAATATTCCCTTTTTACTGAGATATTATGATTTGCTTCTTGACATTCTATAAATTACTCTTAATGTCCATTCTGACTAATTTGCAATTATACTGACATTATCCACAACTCATTATAACTCAAGAGTATTAATTGTTAATGACTCTTAATGAGTATATCTGCATCTTAGACTTAGAGAGTATTGGCTGGAATTTCCGTGATTTTATGTTGTATTGGGCTGCGTTTTCATGTTCTGAAATGAATAGAATTGATCTGAAATAAATATTTGTTATTTGAGCCCTGCATTTTATTTGGGTTATCGGAATATGGAGAGACAATGTATTTTACGCGAATGTGTACAATTTGACAAAGGTTGCGTAGCAATCAGGATAAATGCCAGACAATTGTTCCATGTGTCAGAACTTATTTCAAATTAGAGGTAGGTAGACTTGGTGAAGATGCGAGGATATGTATCGTCATTTGTCGTTAAATGTTGAAATGTTGTAGGGTGGAGTGAAAATGACTTTTTTTCAAATCGAAAAAAGGGGATTCTTAAGTCCCAAAAAATGACTTGAAACTTCAATAAAAATTGATTTTAGGGGATTGCCTCTATTTTCAGCCCGCATCCCCCCAATTTCTGCGCGAGAGGGGGTGAAATTGCTCATCTCGACAACCACTGGTCGTAGGGTCATGAAAACTGCAAAAACATCATGTTTCTCTCTGTCTTAGAAGCAAGTTTTGTCTATTGTGAACACAAAACGAGTTCCAGCCGAAAAATACTAGATTTTTGAAGCCGGTAAATGGCGGGAGTAACTAAGTTACATGTTAGTGTGATTTACACAAGAACAGCTAAATAAATCAAACTCACCATGTAAAACAAAATTTGACTTCTTTTGAAGTGTCAAATAAAAATCGCCCTAGTAATGAATTTGAATCATGTCTAGTACTTTGAAATTTCAACTTGACTTGACTAGTTACTGGACTCGTGCCTTGACTTGACTTGACTCGGGTCACCTCCAAAAATCGAGTGACTTGACTTGACCCTTATCACCTATGAAAATCAAGTGAATTGACTTGACTCGAGTCAAAATGTGCAATGATTCGAGATGACTTGTGATTCGAAGGCAGTGACTTAATCCCAACACTGCCACGAACATTAACGATGAGGGCTGCGTTCCAACATAACTGATGTTCGCGCGCAGTCATCACTAAGGGTTTTTGCATATGATATGCAATCAGACTTCAAAAAACTACTTGACAGTATTGAGCGACCGTAGATGTCTAATTGACTTCAATAGCTGTTGTAAATAAATTCATTAAATACTCTTGTTGATCTCTATGCTTTAAACTTGAAGTTTACATCAATCAATCAGGTTTATTAATATTTTCATCGTTTCAAAACATCACAAGACTGCGATAGAATGAGAAGATAAGAAGGTGTCAAAACAACTTGGAGCAGCAATTAAGATCAGACATCAACCTTAGCCTCTAGGCCAGTGTTTCCCAACCCCGAGTCCGCGGACTCAAATGAGTCCGTGGAAGGGGGTGGATGAGTCCGCGAGCACACTAGTTGAAAAATTGTCAACTTGGCAATTCCGTGTGTGTTTTCAATGTATAGACGCTAGTCTCATGTCGCATTCGTTATTTTAGAGCATTAATATTGATAATACCTTGAGAAAGGGTCATCGATCAAAATTTGGAGGTCTGTTTTCTACCACGGACATAGTTTTAGCTTCAGCAAGTCGAAAATCTATGATAATGTCAAAATTTGCAATGTTTTCGTCCACTTCCGCATTGTGATTCCGCAATATGTAATTTGCGGACTAGCGGGGCTCGTTCACTTTCGGACCAAACTCACTACATCCTTACGGAGAAAATAGCTTTTTGGTCCGAAAGTGAACGAGCCCCGTGCTGGTCCGGATTCTTCAAATTAAGATTTGAGGATTAGGCTTCCGCCGTGATGTTTGATTCGCAAAATACCGCTATTTAAATGTTAATCACCCTAATAGCTCTGAGATAAAACGCACAGATATCTCGGCGGTCCTAAACTGGAATAGTGGTCTCGGAACTACATTCCTTGCGGTGCAATTTATCAACATATTGTAACGGGGCGCCATCTATGGCTAGTGATGACGTAATGCATATTGACGAAGCGTGTTGTTATTGATGCGTTCATTCTCTTGGATGTACGCCGTGCGAGCCGCACGTGCTATGTTTACTGGTCCTGTTTCCATGCGCCTGTGCTGCGATCTGATAGCTTGAAGAATAAAGAACTTACAACAACACTGTTACAATATCGTGTCCCTTATCAATAGTTAACGACACAATAAGAAGCAGAAGAGATTATATACAATATATACTGGTAATTGTATGTGTAACGTCTTCTGTGTATCGTATAATTCGATTTTCTGGGTTCTCTTTGTTAAGATTGTCGGAGTACCGGAACAGCTGCCTTTGCCTAACGTTCCTTTTATATCATTGTACTGTTACGTCATATGTTGCTGATTTGGTTTTCGTTTGGATGTCTTTCTGTATGCTTCTTATTGTGCTGTAAACTCTTTATAAGAGGCACACAAAAAGGTTTCGAGTTGATAAATTCTACTGCAATGAATCTATTTCTGAAAGCAATATTAAAGATACCTGAACAAGCGATGTTTCGCCACGTATATTTCAAACACAAGAACATCGTAACTTGAGCACTACAACAAATTGCTCAGCATTCCAAGCAATATTCGTTCTTAAGTTTTCTGTGTCTTGGGCAAAACCGTCGGCTCGGCTCAGGAGCCATAATGTCTTCGTATTATCTGGTTGCAAGACCAGTCATGCGTACAGGTAGCGTGTTGTTATATAGCTCGTGCCAGTGGTGCGAGATTGAAAAGAGGAAGTAAATAGTCAGACTTGGTCTTGGCAACATGTCTCCGGGTCCTTTCGAACCTGAAGTAACTTAGTCGTATTCTGGCAGATAGCGAGAACTACGACCGAACGGATACACAACTCATTGAAACATACTGCAAATGCATATCAATACTACGTAAGATTGATATCGTTATATGACAGCTCTTCATGCACACTTTTATGGCACGATATACGCTGAGTAATATGGTATTTATTGCGACTTATAGTTCACTTGTAGACTTATCTGGATATTGATAAATGGTAGGGGTATGTTCTCATCACAGAAACAATCCATAGCTGTCTATTATCAGTAGAACCCGCGATATATAACTTTACAGACTGTACTAGGCTCGCCGGTACCAGCCGGTAAAATGGCTAAAAGAAAGCAAGTTTTTGCATATCATGATGAATACTTGAAGCTTGGATTTACTTCGATTGAGGTGAATGGCGAAGTGAGGCCGCAGTGTGTGCTGTGCTCAACAGTCTTAGCTCACAGCTCTTTAAAGGAAGCGAAACTTCGTCGGCACCTCGAATCATACCATGAAAATTTTGTTAACAAATCTCTTGAAGTATTTAAAGAAAAAGAGCATCATGTGAAGCAAAGTCGACTTGATCGCCCAACTGCTTGGGGAGGAATAATATATTGTCACAGTCAAGCTGTGCGTGCTTCTTTTGCGGTTGCATGGATAATAGCTCGTGCAAAAGCACCTCACACAGCTGGAGAAAATTTGATTAAACCAGCATCTGTTGAAATGGCCAGAGTAATGTGTGGTGATGCTGTTGCTAACAAACTGGCAATGGTTCCTTTGTCGAACAACACCATGATGCGGCGTATCGAAGAACTCTCAAGAAATGTTCTGCAACAAACAATCGCTGCCATAAGGTGCTGTAAAAGATTCAGTTTGCAATTGGATGAGACAACAGATATCGGAAGTGATGCACAACTCATGGTTTTTGTGCGATATTTTGACACAAATGATGTCGTTGAGCAGTTTCTGTTTTGCCGTCCACTTGCTAAAAATACCACAGGAGAAGAAATATTCAGGAAAGTGAATTTATTCTTTGAAGATCATCAACTTGAATGGTCAAATTGTGTGTCCGTTTGTGCCGATGGTGCTCCAGCCATGATGGGAAGTAATAAAGGCTTCATCAGTTTTGTGAAGAAGAAAAACAATAACATTTCGGTTGTTCATTGTCTTCTTCACAGAGAAAATTTGGCAACAAGAGAAATACAAGAAAATCTTGCCATAGTTTTCAAAGAAGTTGTATCTGTGGTAAATTTTATTAAAGCTCGTCCTTTGAACACTCGCTTATTTCGTGCTTTGTGTGACGAAATGGGAGCGGAATTTAGTGGGCTTCTGTTTCATTCCACTGTTCGTTGGTTGTCACGAGGAAAGGTGCTTGAGAGAGTGGCTACTCTTAAAGAGGAAACCCATGCCTTTCTGAAAGACCAAAACCATGAACTTGCTGATCGCTTTTGTGATGATGAATGGATTGCGAAGTTGCTATTCTTGGCCGATGTTTTCTGCCATGTAAACCAACTGAACAGTTCAATTCAAGGAAAAGAGAAACTATTTTTTGATGTTTTGGAAAGTGTTGATGCATTCAAAGGTAAAATAAAGCTGTGGGTGCATCGAATGAAAAGTGGGAAGTTAGCTGCTTTCCCGGGATTGAACTTATTTGTAGAAGAGAAAGAGATCAATTTGGACGTCATCCTGCCCATCTTTCTTCAGCACCTCAACACATTTCTTTCCGAATTGGATCGTTATATTCCTTCCAACGATTATTGCAGGATCTTTAATTGGGTCAGGAATCCTTTTCAGGTGACAGCGCAAGAAGTCCATTCAGATATGGACTGCATTGCTGAACAATTGATTGAGTTGCAAAGCCGACAGATTTGGAAAGACAAGTTTAAAAAGGCTTCCTTGACTCAATTTTGGGCAAATGTGCAGTCGATGGAGCCTAATCTGTCAAATCTTTGCGAGCAAGCTGCAAAAGCTCTATTGCCATTTCCTACCACATACTTGTGTGAATCTGGCTTTTCAACTCTGACGTTGATCAAAACGAAGTATCGCAATAGACTTCAACCAGAAGATGACATCAGATGTGCACTGACAACCATAGATCCGGAATTAGATAAACTTGTCAAGCAAGTACAAGGACAAGGATCCCATTGAGCATGTGTCAATTGGAAAACAGTGCTTGCTTATTTCGTTGATACCATATTAAACTCTTTTGAATTGCAATAAAAAATATAAAAAATTCTTTGAAATATAGATTGAGTCCGCGGCTATATAGGCGAGCTTGAGAATAGTCCGCGGGTAAAAAAGGTTGGGAACCGCTGCTCTAGGCGAAGTAAATAAGAGGCATGGACACTGACTGAAAAGTGATGCAGAGAATATAAGACGCTAGCGACAAAATGAGGTGGCATGTGGCGAAGGGCGAGGTCGATGTTAGGTCGTGGTCCGGTAATCTCGAAGACTGGCTAGTATTGATTTAGGAGAAATTGCTTGTATTTCGACTTGAATGTAGGGCTGGGCATAATGATTCGAGTACTCGAATCTGAATCGAGTATTAATTGTGATGATTCGAGTCGAGTAGTAAAAAAAACGATTTTTTCGAGTACTGGAATTATACGCTCCTCGCCACTGGAAGTTAATTTGTAGAAGAGAATTATAGTGTCGACAGTAATTTTCGCAGTTGAAGGCTTGAAACCTTGATTGGCCATATCGTAGCATACAAAACATATAGTACAAAGCTACGAAGTTGCTGGAACTAGCAGATTTCCAAATTCAGGATCGTCCCGCAACATTGTCACCGAGTGCAATAAAATCGGTATGGTCGAAAAAATACCAAAATATCTTTTATGTGATGGATAACAGCCATTATATTCTTCGAGGTGGAATAAAAGATGCATATTTAAGCCTTCACACATCACGTTCTGTTATGACGTCATAATTAGTGATACTCGATTACTCGACTCGACTCGAAGCATATTGCGTGATTCAGAATCGATTCACTCACGTACTCGATTTTGCCCAGCCCTACTTGAATGCGGACATGCTCGACGACTGTCGGATAGCTGGCATTAAACACAATTGATTCCTTGTAGCGGTGGATAAATACGCGATTAAGGTATAATGTATAATTGTATATATTCCGTAATCTGGTCCGCCAAGTGCCTAATTTTCCCATATGCGGCTCACTGACCGGACATTAAGCTGCCCGCCCCTGGCATAGGGCAAGTGCAAAACGATATAAACATACAGTGGTTACTAGGCAAGTGGTCTCCTCGGCTTCCAAGGACGTCATGCATCGATGGCTCCTCACCTTTCTGGCAGTATAGTTCTTTTAAAACCACTGTGATGCTAATAGCACATCAGCATAAATATGATGACCGGGTGAATCATTGTGACTGTACATGGACAACATGATTTTTTTCGGTCTATAAAATTTAGGAATAACTGGAATATCGGTTGCCAGATTTCAAAATTCTCAGAAAAACCGGTTGCCAGCTCTTAATATTTAGAGGTGGTCAACAAAAAGGATCCTGTTAGTAGTATAGTAGATCGCTCAACCGGTGGCAGGGGTTCTTATGGGCGGGGTGGCGAGCTAACGAGAAACCGGGGGTGGCGAACTAACGTTTTCGTCTCATGGCGGGGGTGGCGAACTAACGTTTCGTCTTATGGCGGGGGTGGCGAGCTAACGTTTTCGTCTTATGGGTGGGGTCGCGAGCTAACGAGAAACCGGGGGTGGCGAACTAACGTTTTCGTCTTATGGCGGGGGTGGCGAACTAACGTTTTCGTCTTATGGTGGGGGTGGCGAACTAACGTTTTCGTCTTATGGCGGGGGTGGCGAACTAACGTTTTCGTCTTATGGCGGCGGTGGCAAGCGGTTATTGTGTCTTGTGGTCGCACGGTACCCCTTTTCAGCATAGACAGCGGTCGCACGCGGCTTCGTTGTTGGCATGTCGTACTTCGTGTTGAATATGTATCAAGTAAATAGTCATGTGAATGAACCTTTGTTAATGTGTATATCGTCGTGTATTATTACACGGTCTCTACTGATTCACCATGTGTTCTTATGGGCGCGGTCGTGATTCGTACTTTCAGCCATCTCTCGACCGGTGTTGAATATGTATCAAGTAAATAGTCATGTGAATGAATCTTTGTTAATGTGTATATCGTGTCGCACAAACGGAAACGCGGCTTGTTGTGAGGATTAAGTAGCGCGACCTATATTTCGAATGACCTGTGCGCTGAATTGTTTCACGGCCAACCGCTACTATCGATTACACTATTCCATTCAGCGCGAAATAGTTTGATCGTAAATTATGATTTATGATGTCGTAGTTTAGTCGTGTCAAATGACCGATCGTGTTCTCTTTCCTCGCTATTGATTGCTACCTGAATAATACTTTCGGATTATTCGCTGTTTCGCACCCACAAAATAATCTGCTGTTCACAGTCGCGACTTCACCGCGATGGCACAATTTTCACACCTCAATCAGTAGAACAACACCGCGCTAACCCAGTTGTCGAATCACATAGGTCATACATTTTACGCGAAATGAAATATTGTATTGTGGTATACAAATATGCAACTATTCTTTCAATTCAACAAGTCTAGTTAACGGATCGATTTTCAATCTGCCGACACAGTTTTTAACACGAGTGAGTTGATATTTCTTCCCGGGTACGAGCGAGGTTTTGTTCCATTGATCCAAAACCACCTCACCAGTATCATCCTTCAATGTAAAACTGTATAATTTCAACTCCTTTCCGGCGCCAGAATTGATCATCTTCTCCTCTCGAGAAACACAAGTAGCGGCGATCGAGAAGTATTCATCTTTATTTCCGTATACCGATTCACAGGTCAATAATGGGTATTCTTCAGTCGTATGTCTCGATTTTCCATGCAGAGTTACTGACGAAGCCCGTCCCAGTAATACAGCGGGTTTTCCGGTAAATTTATCAATTTGAACCCAACCGGATTTGACCATGAGTTTTTTTCGTTTGGTGAATGCTTTCTCAATGTTCCCGAACAAATCACGATTGAAACACGTGAAAGATATCTCTTCGTTATTGCCATCGATGAATATACCTTTGAGATATTGGCTAACGCCACCTCTTTTTGGTGATGAGACGAATTTGACGCCGACGTGAAAATTTGAAGTTGCTCCGAATTGCATAGTGTTGACGCTGTTCGATGTCATATCGTTTGATAAAGTGGGAGTCATCAGTGTAACTCACTACACAAATCAAGTTGAATCGTATTTGAATGTATTGATTCGACCCAACTCAAATCCTATTAACGCGATCTGTTGAATCGAACGTAACCTGAATATTACTGACGCCAACATTCACCCTCATCGGATCATTCACACATTCCACGCCGCTGTCTTAACACTTATAGAATCAATACCAACTATCTCTGACCCGATATTATTCAATCATTTTGGTAATTTGCCAACTTTAAATCCATTTGCGAGATGTACCAAAGGTAAATCCAAATAATCCAGAATGAAATATTTGGACTTTGACATTGCGTGAATTGAAATAGGTTTGACAAACATGACTACCAACTTTGATCCAGCCACATTTCAAACTCAAAAGAATTATTCACAACATTAACAATTGTTAAAAATCTAGTTTCACTTACTTGAATATATCATTACAACTCACAAATTTGAATTAATTCATCCTGGTTGTATTCGTATGCTCTATCTTTTTATTCAATTGTAAAGGTTGTTACTATTCTGAAGACAAAGTATTTACTAATAGGTGCATATACGATTTGACTTGGACATATTATATTTTGAGTATACGAGATTTGAATGTCTGAACAATAACTGAGAATTAATTTATCACAAATAAATCCGTATATTACAGCGTAAAAGATATTGTGTCAGCAACTCTGTACGGTCGTAGTTACAACCACATTAAAACTAATCTACCCAGGCAACTCGTCATGATCATTCCTGAAATCAACACATACACGACCACTGACTTGAGTTAACCGCGAAACACCATCAAGTTTTAAATCCGCTTGCAGCTGACATATTATTCGAATGCATCGATGGGGAATATTATTGAACTCGTCGATATTGTTACTTCAACAAATTACACCGACTGCGAAAGTTAAAATCGAATGGTAAGACTTGATCACATATTTGTTGATCACAGACATGACGAAAAAAAAACATTACCGAGATTTTATAAACTAGTCATATTACTCTACACATCTATCAATATCAAAATGCGAGTCATCCAATTTTTCTACTAAAGTAACATTGCACTTTCGGATTCGAATTCGGTATAGTCATACAAATTGTATTAAATCCAACATCAAAACAAAAGGATTTTTTTTTTAGTTTATTGAAATCAAATCATTCGTCTTCGACTTGTGCTTTTCTAGATTACCCGCGACAATTCGTTTCGAGTGAGTTGTAACCAAAGTCAAGATATCTTTGTGTCCACAGATATGGAAGATGAATATAGCTAACACAATCACGAATCGACGTTTCAGAGTATTTCACGGTGTAATAAACTTGTTAGTGTCACCTATCTAAAAGTACGCACGCGTTCGATTTCCATACCGACTGTTGCGATGTTTAGGATTCACTTACAATAACCACGGGTGAGGATTTAACATCAATGTCGTTACTGTCGGAATTTGCGACAGAGAATTGAAACATATGCACTTTACAGAGTGTGAAAATATCACTTTGAGTATCGAGTACCGTTCGAAGCTAGCGATCAATTCTTAATCATTTCAGTAACTCCCCATTGTGCGTGCTAAATGTAAAATATCGCGAGGTTATACACTCTAAGACTTTGATTATTGTAAAAGTAAATTGTGATATGTTTGTTAGATGCATCCAATTCAACTAGAAGTGTCTAGTATCCAACACTCGTAATATCAAAAAAGTACTTGCTACACTGTTATTTGCTAAACGTGTTTTGCATTGTTGTTCATTTCTAGTATTGATTGAAATTGTTTTTGAACCCTCAAATAATAATTCCCGACATGAAACTAAGCCGCCGAAAGTCGTTACCATCACAAAGAAACAATTTGCACGATGTTTACTAAATGTATCCTATAGTTAGGTGTACTGGAATTATTTGTAAAACACACACACACACACACACACGATCAGAGAAATTGGAAATTTTTCCGTTGTCATTCGCTAAAGTAAATGTCATCACAATACTCTGTCACTAAAAGACGTTACTTGGACGTGCTTGAATTCTAGACATAGTTCTGATTTACCCAACACAAGACCCAAGGACAACCCTACTTTCAGCCGAACACAGATATCCAAAATATCACACACTTCGCTATTCCTAAAGCACAAACACACGATACAAAATAATACTTGTTGTGTTGTTGCGGCATCATCACTCAACAATATCACCCTCAATACAAATGATGTTTATGTGTAACATGCTATTGATTTGAACCACACCCACCTGACGGAAGAGGATTTACTCAATCTTTACAAAATGGATATTGACCAACATCACATCACCGGATTGTATCTGTTTCGCTGGATACGAGTTATGTTAGTTTGACAGTAAACAAATTTCACCCTCTTGGATTATGAACTCAATGCGTTAGCAGTCATTCAATATTTTGTTTGTGTCAACTAGTTACTTGGTATGTTACTCCACAACTCTTACAAAAGTACGAAGGATATTAACATCGCACTAAGTAATTAACTTTACTCGATATTCTCGCATTACGAAACTAAAGAATGGTTGGTTAGACTCTACAAACTGTTTCGATATCACAAGACCTTTATTGTCTGAATGGGTGTTCATGTGTCTTAAGAACCAAATAGTTCAACACAACACTAGTACCAACAGAAACATCAGAGTTGTTTACACAAAAGTTTGTATGCGTGCAGTATGCGAATACCATGTGTAAGTCCAGCACAATTGTGGTATCCATCCGGGTTTAGTTAACACAATTTACGACACCGAGGTCACCTCATCTTTCGTAAGACAACAAACCAACCAAGGTTTCAGGATATGTCCGTGTCATAGCAATAAATCAGCTACTCCAACAACAGAGTACATATGTTTTCTAGTTACGTCGCTTACATCTTACACACAAATCAATCCACTTTGCTAACAAAAATTGCTGGGTCATCAAGTGATTACCCTAACAACAAAACAGCTAAACGTACTATCATACAAAATGGCCGTTACACTGTAAAAAATAAACCGTGTATTCAACGTGTTTTTTGCATGTTTTTTCCAATAACACGTTAAACGACGGAAAACGCCGACGTGTTTTTGAAATAAACACGTTTAAAACCGAAAACGCGACGTGTTTTCCCATTAATCAAGTTCAAAACTGAAACGCAACATGTTTTTTTAAATTCTATGTTAAGACCATGCAACTACCAAATATATTGGTTGAATATATAAAAACCAAAGATAACTATGATGAGCACCAGGCGGACACGGAAATAGTTTCAGGGACGCGGATTCTGCGCAATATTGATACAGTGGGACCAGATTCGAATTGTATTGCACCAATTGGAACGCAAGATAATTGCTAATCCTATCGCTGACGATCCGAGCACTCAAATTTAAAAAAGTTGAGCTTATTTATAAGCTACTGTCGCATTGATTCCGAAAATATACATTAAAATCTTATCGGGGCAATGGAACCCCCTCGAAATGCGCCCCAAAAGTCTGCAAATCGACATTGTTCTGAACAATCGCAACAACGCAAAGGCCGTTGTTATGGTGATTGTGCTGCATCGCTGCACGATGCCGATTTTCAGATTTTGAAGGCTAATTCGGGTTAGTTCCATTGTCCTAATGAAATTTTAATGTAATATTTTCAGAATCAGCGTGACGGTAGCTTTCAAATAAGATCATCTTTTGAGGGTTCGGGTCTTCAGCTATTGATAACCGATCATGCTGCGTTCAGATTGCTGAGCACTTCAGTAGTCAATTCCTCACGGCGAGCAAGGGTGATGATGGGTGGTGCGAATCTATGCGTAGGTTAGTTATCTATAAAAAAAAAAAGACATTTGAGTATTGGTCTTGATTAGTTGAAATACTGAGGTATAATTTCAGTTCACAGCTCACACGATTTCCGAATCCGTGGTTGGAAAACAGGAAATTTTAGTTCACGGTCCTCGATTTCAGTATCCGTCGTGATTGGTTGCAGAACGACGGTAAAATTTCAGTTCACCACTCACACTATTTCACGATCCGACGTGATTGGTTAAAAAAACGGAAGTTCTACTTCACTGCTCACGTGATTGCCGTATGCGTTACGATTGGTTTGAAAAACTTTCAGTGCCGGGAAGCCACTTCCATCGGCGATCACTACGCGGCCAGAAAAGTTGGCGAACTGAGTGTAGAGTTTATTACCGGCTGACGGTTATTGATCGTATTTGTCCAGTTAGTAGAGCATGCATTTCACATCAGTTTTCATCGGGGAAAGTGTTTCCGATTCATATGCGCGCCTACGGGGTGTGCATAGTTGGTGTGCTGCATTTAACTGCAGTACGGTAACGTGTGGCGTGTGGAGGCAGCATATCGTTTAGCACTTACCATATATAGCTTCAGAGTGCATACGGTAACCAGTCGATTACAGTATATCATGTTGGGGAATGTCTTAGCTTAACTATGTAAATAATGAACCTAAGAAAGTTGAGCCGGTTGATATATTAGGAAGATGTGTATACCATGCCAATATGTTGCATTTTGTCAAATGCAAGATATGGAGGGACAAGTTTGCTCTGTAAAATTATGTGACAAATACGGCAAAAAAGAATTAATGTTGTCAATCAGGATCAAGATGGTACAATATTTTTCTATGAAGATTTTGACGGGCACTGTCACATTTGTGGTATCCTCAAGTCAGGCTTTGGGCGATATTTACACTGTTATTCCTGTGAGGCTATGACGGAAACCGGTTTCCTTTGTGTTTTACAACCTGGTGAAATATTTTACCAGAGACTCTCTAATTTACCGGTATACTGTATTGGTAAATTACAGTATGGTGAGCAATGTTCCCTCTAATTTTTGACGAGTCTGCGCACACTCACGAACTCACTGCGCAGACCCTTGGACAACACTGCGTAAAGACTAAAAAAAGGTCATCATATCGGATTTTTTGTGCGCAGAGACCGTGTTAGCACTGCGCATTTGTGCATGTGCGCAGCTTAGAGGGAACATTGATGGTGAGATGGCTACATTAGACTGCATCATAGAATATGTTTCAAAGTTTAATAGTGAACTATATGCCGATAGAGAAAAGTACCGGTAATTAAAATTGCGTAATTTTGAACATGACGTTCTATTTTTCAGATTCATCAGACTGGTTAGCGATTTATTACTCTTGTGCTATTAAATATGAAAATGCTGATCATCCATGGTAATATTAGAAAGGTGATCACAGTTGATCACTTATCTGAGATTTATGATGTTGTGAGATGTGCAGTTCGTAGTACCATCTTGGACAGAAAATTCACTACGGAATATTACGACAAGTCGCTTGAATTGAACGGCGATTTTTATGAATTGTCTGCCAAAGATATGGGACAATATGACTGGTTTGACGATGGAAGTGAGTAATTATATTCTATGCATGTCAACAGAATTATCGTCGTAAAGCGATGATCATGGTAATCATACTGTACTAAAATTATCTTGTCTTGTTCGATATCTGTAATAGAAACGAATATAGATTTTTAGCCAAAATCACGCCGTGTTATGCAGGGCTTTAGAGCAGCCGCAAATTTAAACTGTTCCTGCTCTAGCTGCTGCTCCGGCTCTGAAATTATTGCATTGGCCTGTCTATATCAGGGGTGGCCAACCCGTGGGCCAAATATGGCCAGCGAGAGGGTTTTGCGTGACCCGTGAGCTAATTTCCTGTTATATTATCGAAAATGAATTGCTCAGATTGTGAACTTGCAATGCCAACAAAAAATTACAATTCTGGCTGCGACACTTGGGATGTTGATGACTAAAATATCAGTTCCGACGCATTGGCAGATCCAGGGTCCAGTCACCTTTTCAGTAAGTCGTCGTACATTATAATAAAGTAAAATAGCAGCGAAATTTTTCTTCACGCTTTGCGTGTTTAATTTTCGCACGATTTCTTGCTTGGTAGCCTACCCCCTACTGAAAACGAAAAAAACGCCTATTTTATCCGATTGAGTCTAACTGTATTCGCAATTACGGGAGAAAGTCTTTTCGCGTTTGCGCTCGCATAAAGATCGTCAATGGTGAAATGGCGATATCGATGTGGCCAGACGCCAAATAGTCGTGTCCTTGCAAACTGAGTCTAGCGGGCGGTATACAATAGACCCGCAATACTCGAGTAATAATATTATTGACCTTGTTTATTTATAAATTTCGAAAATTTTATTCGCTTGGCGTGGCTAGTGGACCGCGAACTCGCTCGTCAATTGCATGTGGCCCTTCAGCCGAAAAGGTTGGCCATTCCTGGTCTATATAGATTACTAATCTACCATAGGTTAGTACTTTTTTGTTTCCCGAATAGAATATGTTGGAATATGTTGATATGAACTTCTTCAACGAATATGTGATGTTCTCCTAGGGTGATTTTATTTTTATCTAAAAACCGAAGATTTTGACCGATAAAATCGGACATTCTGACAATTTTGACATTTTTAACCCTATAAATCTTAATTTTGATGAAATTGTGATCTCGTATATGTAAATTGCCTGTTTTCCCCCATTACCTTAGAATTTTAGGCTACTGCTTATCTTCATTTCTGGTTGGAACTGTCTGTTCTTACGAAATAGTTAGGCCTAAAAAAACTTTTGCTCTTTCTGCAATAAATTGACTCGCTATTACCGGCAAGCTGATAATTCGCTGGGCTTTAATGAAGATATTTATTACAGAGTCAACCTGCATCGGTATATTCTCCAGAAGACGAGTGCAGCATCGAGGTACAGCAGAAAGCAATAAGTGTCAAGTGGGCGAAAAGACTACGTGACAAGAAAAGATTCAGGTTAGGATGAAAAGAACATTTGAATCGTGTCATGAGGCCATTTTGAATGGGATATCAACACAAAGTCTGTTCGAGATTTAGCCGATGTTGATCGATGCGCATTGGGCAGGTATAAAGCAGTGTTGGGATCAAGTCACTGATAATGACATCCCCTTACCACGTTCATGCAATATGCTAGTCCTACAACGTATGCAATGCATGCACCAATTATTGACGATTATTATCAATGTGTAATATCATACAGCAGGGGCGGCATTACATTCCAATTTTTCAATGTTGGTGACACACATCTCAGAAGTTTGTACAAACTTAATCCAAACCTTACTTCAACTATGCCACATTGCAGGGATCATGGAAAGACAAGCTCTGCAACAAGTTGAGGGAATGGAGAAGACACCATGAAAAAGAAGTTCTCATCTTACACTTGGAATAGCAGAAGCATGGACGCTTTGGCAAACGGAAATCTCAGCAGCTTGTAGAAAAATCTAGTCAACGCTGCAAGAATTCTCGAGTCACAACATACAATGTGAGCATTTTAGTATCTTGCTTTCTTGATCTAGATATCCTCAATATGAATATTTTGATATGATACTGATAACGCCAACAGACAATGTTACGTCTAATTTTTCTCGTGTCTGTGCGCATGCGAGCAGCTTAGAAGGAACATTGGCAAGAAGCAGGGATATATAGAACTCCGGGATGGCTGACTTCATTTTGGCCTTTACCTAAGTAGGTCCAGGAAGTTACCTGCAATCTGCCTCGAAATATCCACTTTTCCGCAAGCTAGCGATACAGCTGTTTCTATAATAACGATCCTCAACCTTTTGCGGAATAGTTAGTGAGTAAGCTAGACATTCTTCCCTTATCACAACCTTACTGCTGTATAGCCAACCTAGTAAAGTATGACACTGCTGTATAGCCAACCAAGTAAACTATGACAACTCTGAATTTCAGTAAATCATGATTGTGTTTAATTTCTACACATCATATAATCTGCATCAGGCCATAAATAACAGAGTGAATAACGAATAATATCAGCGTCTTCTACCTATTTACAAGCCATTGTCGGAAACCTTGCAGCTGGAAAGGGGGGGGGGGGGTTAATAGGATTGATTAAATCAACTGTTTCAATTTGCGTTAATTGACAATTACCATGGAGTATAGGGTTGCATTGAAAACAAACATGTTTAAAACCAGTCCCTTGTATAAAACATACTTTTTTTAAGCCATGACGTCAATAATATTCAATAGTGACGTCATATTGGATTGACATTGACAATTGAAAATATAGTGTAATGTAAATATAGCTCCTTTGACGAAATATCTGTGCTATTGCTGTTGAACCGACTATTTTGAGGGTTCCAGCAATCCCGTATCGATATTAGTCGGCTATATCGGGTGGTAATCGTCCATAGGCTCATACAACACGTATTTTGGAAAGTATTTACACAATTATGGCATAATTTTACAACTTAAAAAGAATTTTTTTCAAAAGGCCTTTGTTTAAAACACTGTTTAAAGCATGTTTTAAACATAGTGTTTCAAACACCGTTTGTTTTAAATGCACCCCTACCATGGAGCATTTCCAATAACGAAAAGATAGCACGGTCTGTAAGGACTCGAAATTGTGATAGCAGCATTGTCAGCTTCTATGTCGCTCAATGAAAGTTGATCAAGAAATCAACACACCATTGATACTGCTCTTCAGGTTCAAATGTAGCCTCGGGGGGGGGGGGGGGGGGGTAGAAGTCTGGTACATATCACTATCAATTTAAGAAGCATTCGGTAGACCCAGTTGTTGAATTCCGCTGATATTTTGTTCACCGAGAAATAGTTTCATGACCGCAGTGAAGAAATTACCACCATGGCTTAACGGTACATCACGAATGGGCCTCCTGAAGCATTTCATGCCATTTATCAGTTAAGAAATATTCAGTATCATTGTCTTGCAGATTTTCCGATAGAGCGCAAGATGATTCCATGTCAAAAAATCATCTCGGTGAGGAGGCACGAGATCCAAATATTCAGATCGTGGCCATCTTTGCCAAGATTTCAATGGAATGTGTCCAGTATAATATATCAGGATATCCATTGTTGACGTGATGCAAATGCTGGAACATCGCGTTTGTTTTTCCGGAATCTGCAACAAAAATGAACAAATGATGTATTTAGAGACACAAATTAACCTTAAGAATATATATAGATATATGCAGAGTTGGTCAGTAGTGAAGAACTTCTACTTCATTGCAGTACTCAAGTAGGTGTTGCCTATTTTCGAAATTAAATTTTGTAATTTTGAAGCAGCCATCTCCAAACTTAAGTACCTTGCAGGCATTTCCCTTTCTACAGCTACTTGAGGAAGTTTAAATACCAGTACGCCCGGGAATACGACTGTTACTTGAGTAGCAATGCAGACTACTTTAACCACATCAGGATTAATGTAAATCGCTCATTTAATAACATATCACTAGAATCAGCCAAACTCACCTTGGGCCGACTGAGGAGAGGTCCATGCGTTATTGCAACGATTTGACTAAACCTCGCAAATTGAAAGCAATCTTCAGAGTTTTCTCTTCCTCCATCGTACAGGCCTATAGCCTATAAGTGTTTATATGGTAAAGACAGGCCGTATCTCAGGGTCGTATTGCGTCCTGACGATTGTGTTGGCTTATCCATTCAAGGGAGTTGGCATCTTCATGGCTTCAGTAAGAGCAAATAGTCAACAAATGTTGTGGCCATATACTGAGAGTCAGCCATTGGCAGTTCACAACAGTGCACTTCTGTTGAAGTATAATTCCAGTACTGTAGCATTGAGGTGCCGTTCATTAACAAACATATGCCTGCCTTGTTTTACCAGACATGTAACTGATGAATAGTATCTGTAACAAGAGATTGGATTCAACAGTTGTTATGGACACTTACAACTGCAACGACCTAGACGTGTTGTGTTGTGTTTGTATTAGATTCAAATGTTTGGTTATCCCGAATTGAAATGCCTCTTGAATCTTGCACACCGGTGGTGTACTCAGTGGCTCCAATTCTTACTAGGAATAATCCAGCAATGATCTGGAATACCGGTAAGCCTGCAATACCAGCACTACCTGCATATTCACATATTCATCTATAGTACAAGATCTTAACTGACGAAGTCCTTCCTAACGGTCGCCTTCATAGTTGACACGGCACAGTGTAAATGTATACTTGTACTTGTACAATGTACAGCCTTGGATGGTGGCATACGGTACATTCGCATAACATACCGGTAAATGAAAAACATATCGCAAGGCGTGATCAAAATCATACTGCGGATATCAATGTTGGAAATTATTCTACATTTTGTTATCTTCTCGCGATTATCAGCGCAGCAAAACATGTTACATAAGATACTACAGAAGCAGATATATTCCGAAGGCGAGTAAATGACCGTACCGGTGTACCGGTAAATTGCTGCTGAAGGAATAGGGCTATACCGCAAAGTTTCAGACTACCTGAACATCTCATAACCTAGTTAACCTCTAGCTTGATATAATAACATAAACATGGATATTATATGCCTCTACCGCTCTCAAGAACTTAAAATTACACACAGATGTAGCGGCTGACCGGAACGTACATCAAAACTGAATGCGCGAATCTGGACCCACTTAGGTAATACCGCGATGACGCAATTGACGCAGTCAGCCATCCCGGAGTTCTATATATCCCTGGCAAGAAGTAGCACCTTGCACCGATAACCGGTCATGTTTTGATTAGGATCTATTTTGTCCTACAGAGTCAACATGTATACTCTCCACAGACGACGAGCGCAGCATCGAGATACATCAAAACGCAATAAGAGGCAAGTGGAGAATACCTCACAAGGAAACGATTCTGGATAGGATGAAAAGAACATTCGAATCGCGTCGCGAGGCCATTCTGAATGGGATGTCAACACAGTCTGCTGGAGATTTACCCGATCTTGATCGATGCGCATTGGGTACCGTAGGTATAAAGCAGTGTTATGATCAAGTCACTGACGGCACAATCCCTCGGCATTTGTGGCATGCGCAATCATTTTTCATGACACAACAAATTACATATATATTATAACTAGGGCCATTTTTATATGACCTTAGAAAATCAATAATATGACTTTATTTTTTGGAAAATATGAATTTATGTGAAAATGGTGTAGTTTTACATGCAAATATCGGCACTGACGGAACTAAAGAGTAAAACCTATGCAACAACAGTTATACACGTCCATTTTTTATTCTAAATCACTGTTGCAGTACAGTAGCAGTGTGAAATGTTAAAGTCTTTGAAGTTACGATTCGGACGTAAAATGACTTTGGTAAGGAAAGTGAGAGCTCCACAAACGCTGATGTGGGTTGCCACTTCTGCAGGGGTGCATAAAGCGCTGGTGAAATGTCTTGTATTTGCAGCTCCATTGTTTGTTAAACCTCGTTTTTGTCCAATCGCTTCTTAATGTAAATTTTGAGCTTTATGACCTAATCAGGAAAATGTGACTTCATAGCTTTAATATAGCTCAAAGGGATACGGTTTTGTGTTGAAATTGATTTCACGACTTGCTGATGCATAGAACGAAATATGGCTTTGAATGGCCCTAATTATTACCATGGGTTAGCAAAAAGTGAAGTCAGTTTTCAAAATGTATAAAACTCGTCAGTGACCTAAAGATACTTTTTAAATTAACATACATTGTTCTTTTTGGGCAGATTGTAGTTTTCTTGAAGAATTTTTTAATCGCACATACTTCCAAACGTAGACATTTCTTCCTTAGATATAAAGGCGACCAACCCTCGGCCTGCAAGGCGATTCTAGAAATTGATTATAATATTTATTAGTACTCGCAGAAATATTGTCAGCGGCGAAACCGTTGCGCAACGCGATGTACGCAGCCTCGCCGCAACCTTGATATTTTTATGTCCAAGCTTGGAATATTCCTTGTCAAATGAGCCCAGAGGTATACAAAGACGACCTGCAACTCCTTGCAGGACATGACTGCACACTTGCTTGTCGTAACATAATTGTCATCGAATTTGCTGCGTAGTAATATATGTCATGTTTTCACCCTTGCCCAACCGTGTTACCTCCTGTCAGATGACTGAAAATCTTTATCACCATTAGAGGGGCCCGCGCAAGGTTTCAAAGTCGCTGATTTACTTTACGACGTCGCAGTCGCGTCAAAACATACATTGAGTTGATTTCTGACACTTCTCGTTCAGGTCGTCAAAAACTGGGGTGGATGGTCGGGATCCCAACGATCTTCAATTCTTCAATGACAACTATGGCAGCTTCCTGTTAGTTGACAAAGTAAGTTGTTTGGTGTATGTGAAAGCATTATGTCACTGTGTTGTGGACACAAGCAAATCGCATGGCTAACTGCCATCAGGCTACATCATTCACATCATACAAAAATGGCAATTTATGGCACTATTAACACTGTATTGCTGTATTAACACTGTATTTGATAAAACTTGGTATCTCGACAGGTCACTGTAAATCGAAAGAATGATGTAATCCAATATCAGTGAGTAACGAGATTTTCCGATGTCCATGCTACTGTAGGACACTATGGTGAAATTGTCACTAGTCTATGGCGTCCAATCAAAGAAGATGATGTGAAACCAATATTGGCCCCTCCTATTTCACTTAAAAAGTTGCAGTGTTACGACTGATGCTAAAATCATTCCACTCTGGGTACCATTATGCTCGCTCGATATCCTTGAAAGCACCATCACGTACGAACGTTTTCTTACCTCTTTGCATGACCCTGACTTGCGCGATAATGACTTATTAGGTAGGCTTACCATATTTTGGAAATCTAAAAAGAGGACACTTTTTCAGAAATTTGAGACTTGCAAAACCGGAGAAGAATTCTCAAAAATCGGTGAATTTTGCCCACTTTGTGACCGGTTGACTGGAAAATTTTTAAAAAGGTCAACTTTTCGCTCAGAGCTCCAATCACCGTTTTTCACTCCGAAATACCCGCCATAGAGTCACTTCTGTGCTAATTTACGGCATATCACTCGCATTTCGCTCTAAATGTGACCTAAATTTTCAAAAAAGAGGACAAAATCTCAAAAAAGAGGACAAAAGGGCGTCCTCCGAGGACACTTTTAAAAAAGTCAAGAAAGAGTACAAATCCTATTGAAAGAGGACGCATGGTAACCCTATTATTAGGCCTCATACTCAACTCAATTCTTAATCTCAGACCATATCGATAGTACTAAGCTAATAACATTTTTATTTATCAGGAGCCAAAGAATTATATCCGACGATCAAGTACAATACGATCCTGAATGAATGGAAAGTTCTCTTCTATGGCAAAGTTATCAAATGGGTCAGAAGCTTCCATCATGCTATGGCCATAATACTGGCAATATACTGGCTGTTCCAACATCAAGTTCGCTCCATCAGCCTCTAATTGATGGTCCGTCGTCACGAACTTTCCTTCGAAACTTCCGAACGTTAAGTACACTGCGGCTGTCTCGAAACTTTGTAACGTTAGGTAGACTTTGGTTGTTCGTAGTAAATTAATTTGAATAATTCACCAAGGACAGGTCATCAACATTTTTAGCCGTTATAATTCTTGTGTCATTGCATTAGGTACTCGGCGCCTTTCACTGTGACAATTTGTAATAACTTGATTAATCGAGGACCGGTCAATGTTTCAAGCCGGTATATTAATTCTTGTTTCATTACATACGTTTCGAAACTTTCTAACGTTAGGTGTGGCTGACTGTGTCTGTTCATTGTAATTTAATTTGATTAATTTATTGAGGATGGGTCAATGATTTTAGCCGTTATTATAATTCTGGTTTCATTACATATGTCCAAAACTTCAAAACATTAGGTACAAGGCGGCTTCCACTGTGGCTTTTTGTAGTAAATTAATTCATTGATGACGGGTCAATATTTTTAGCTGTTGTTGTAACAATTCTTCTCTCATTGTATAAATTCCAAAACTTCTTAACGTTAGGCTCTCTGCGGCTTACACTGTGGCTTTTTGTAGTAAATTAATTAATTTATGAGGGGCCAATATTTTTAGCCGTTGTTGTAAGAATTTTTCTTTCATTGCATAAGTTTCAAAACTTCTTAACGTTAGGTACTCTGCGGCCTGCTCTGTGGCTTTTTGTAGTAAATTAATTCATTGATGACGGGCCAATGTTTTTAGCCGTTGTTGTAATAATTCTTCATTCATTGCATAAGTTTCAAAACTTCTTAACGTTAGGCACTCTGCGGCTTACACTGTGGCTTTTTGTAGTAAATTAATTCATTGATGACGGGCCAATGTTTTTAGCCGTTGTTGTAATAATTCTTCATTCATTGCATAAGTTTCAAAACTTCTTAACGTTAGGCACTCTGCGGCTTACACTGTGGCTTTTTGTAGTAAATTAATTCATTGATGACGGGCCAATATTTTTAGCCGTTGTTGTAATAATTCGTCATTCATTGCATAAGTTCCAAAACTTCTTAACGTTAGGCACTCTGCGGCTCACACTGTGGCTTTTTGTAGTAAATTAATTCATTGATGACGGGCCAATATTTTTAGCCATTGTTGTATATAACTCTTCTTTCATTGCATAAGTTCCAAAACTTCTTAACGTTCGGTACTCTTCGACTTACACTGTGGCTGTAAGTAGTAAATTAATTGCGCCATGACATGTCAATATTTTTAGCCGTTATAGTAATTCTTATTTCATTACGTATTATCCGAAACTCTCGCCATTTCAGAATTTTTCTTGTTTTGATGCATTTGTTCTCAATATACCATCATTTGATCCAACACTGAATTGCTTGTTTTAATTCATATCCTGGCTACAGATTTTGTGCCAGTCGGTCCAAGGTGAAAGGTCAATTGAAGTCTCAGGTCAGACGTGTTTTCGAGATTACATGACGGGCAGAAACATGTTAGGCAACAGGTGGAACCGAACCTGTCGTATGGTTTTACATGATGGACATGTATTAAGAGGTACCAGGTGTAAACATGTCTATGGACACCTTTATTTTTTACAGTGTATAGTCACCAACGGTACATGGTACAAGTAACAAGTCTCGAGAATCCAGTTATTGAAAAAACATGAAAGTGTTTCTCCTGCGCCAAGTCGTTATGTTGACGAAAGCGTATATTGTAATATCATGATCGATTTACATTCGTTGGTCACAAAATGTCACTACTCTAAATAATTATTTTACACTCAAACACAAACGCATACTTGTCGCCAATCGTTTTCATCAAGCACGAGTTCAAGAAACCTGCTACGACATGAATTGTTATTTTTTTATGTTGTGTAAATAGGTAATAATTAATTTTAGTAACACTATATCAACATCATCTAGTTGCGCGAATAGATTTACACGTGGTCTTGTGGTTTTAATCGAAGTACACAGCACGGTCTAACGCGGAGTCATCTCTATTGTACAGCAACTCGGAAATCGAAATGCATGCATTAACATTTAAACAGCGATCGTGTTTCGTCACGCGAAAAATATGTTCACCACCGCGATACTCTGCACAGGGCGTGCAAATCCTTTTCACGCTCGTAATAGTATACCAACGGCTACCGGCGACAACGTTTAACAATACCAACGACACTAAACATACGATACCTACCCAAGTAAAATTTCCATTTTCACCTGGAGGTCAGCCGTTACCTGACTAAAAATACCATTGTCCTTTGAAGATTTATCGTTTACCCAGTGTAACAATCCCCTTTTCACTTGGAAATACATTTTTGACCTGGATAACTAACCCCTTTTCACTTGGAAATTTATTTTTGTCCTGGATAACCAACCTTTTTCACTTGGAAATATATTTTTTCTCTTGGTAACAAACCTTTTTCACTTGGAAATATATTTTTTCTCTGGGTAACAAACCCCTTTTCTCTGGGTAACAAACCTTTTTCACTTGGAAATATATTTTTTCTCTGGTTAACAAACCTTTTTCACTTGGAAATATATTTTTTCTCTGGTTAACAAACCTTTTTCACTTGGAAATATATTTTTTCTCTGGTTAACAAACCTTTTTCACTTGGAAATATATTTTTTCTCTGGTTAACAAACCTTTTTCACTTGGAAATATATTTTTTCCCCCGGTAACAAACCTTTTTCCCTGAGCAACAAACCATTTTCACTTGGTGTTCCGTCGTTTACCCGAGTAAAAATATCATTTTCCTTTAGAGATCCGGCGTTTACCTAGTGTAACAATACATTTTCACTTGGAAATCTGTCATTTACCTGAGTACCAATACCGTTTCACTTGGAAATCTATCATTTTCCTGGGTAACAATACCATTTTCGTTTTGAAAACTAACCACCACATCGGGTCAATTTGATATTTTTGGATATTGTTACAACGGACAGTGACAACATATACACCAACAGCGACTCCGATACATTTGTGTAATCGCATTTTCACTTGTTCTGGTGCATCCCATCAAAATCGACGGTTAGCCACACACACACACACACACACACAATAACAACGCGCTATTTCGATATGACCGCAATGTCCGGGTTCGTGCTTTAGATTTTCCAGAATCAATCCGTCTAAAGTTGTAATCCCCCCCCCCCACCGACTTTGTTAACTGGTTGATACACGGATAACAATCTTCGGAAAATGTAGGAACGCATGCTACCCATCGTGCGCACGATTCCAGGTTACTTGTGATTAATTTCCTTGCTCACACTATACAGATTATACGTACAGGGATATGTAGCGGTAATCGGCTTGGTCAATACATATCGCCCCATCCAGTATGGAATTACAAACCCAATACAGGCCAGTTCATAACCGGATCCGGATATTCAATGCAAAGCGATAAAGCAGAACCAATGACCAAATGTAATTAAACATATAGATTCACAACCCTTGATTTTTTTTTTCGTGAAAAATGACAATACATATCGAATATACTTTACGATTGTTCAACCCTACCAAGTACTCACGTAAATGTGGTTTATGACATTGCATACAATGTGTCGGTGTACAAATGTTGGGTGTTTATGCACACATCGGTATGACCCATAGACAACATCATCATACCCTCCAGGACTTCAGTTAACTACCATTGGTCTCCCGATACAGCGAACGATACAGTATGCAACACATATCATTAGAGTGATATAACCACAGGTAAATATGGGGACTGGCCACAATAATTGTATCGAGATTACCCGAGATTACTATCCGTTCACTGATTCACTCGATGGTTTTAGCAACTTGAAACATCACAAGATAGACACGACTCGAATTACTAATATTCACAATGTTTATAAGTGTCGTTACTGATCGCGCACTAAGTCTATATGAATATTCGAAATCTCGGGTATCGCTACTCTCAACACCAGTGATTCGGTTTAAGTTTGAAATCGATTTGGTAATGTAATCCGAAATGGTGTGTTTCTGCGGGATCTGTTAACTTTTACAAGAGAGTGCTGTCTCTTTGACGCATGAAACAACTATTATCAACCACACCTTGCGTGCATCGATTTGTCGGCGTCGTACAATTATTGCGGTTTCAAGGAAAGAACTACATCTTGCTACAAGTCGAAATGACTATCCCAACATTACCCCCAAAAATATTTCAGCCAATGAAACAAAATAGGGGACCCACTGAAAATGGAGCATTTTCAGGAACACAATAAAGGACCCACCAGAATCCAATGAAATGGGTCATTTTCAGGAAATAGACATACCAGTATTGATATTATAACGGAATTACAAACCTAATTTTCACTACTACTCTTCTCGACTTGTAGCAATATGTAGTTACGTCTTTGACGCCGCAGGGTAGTGAAAATGATATTTGTAATTCCGTTATAATATCAATACTGGTATGTTTATTTCCTGAAAAATGGTCATTTTCATTGGATTCTGGTGGGTCCCCTATTGTGTTCCTAAGGCTGAAATATTTTTGGGGGTAATGTTGGGATACTCTTCTCGACTTGTAGCAATATGTAGTTACGCCTTTGACGCCGCAGGGTAGTGAAAATGATTTTTGGAATTCCTTTATAATATCAATACTGGTATGTCTTTTTCCTGAAAAATGAACCATTTCATCGGATTCTGGTGGGTTCCCTATTGTGTTCCGAAGGCTGAAATATTTTTGGGGGTAATGTTGGGATACTCCTTTCAACTTGTAGCAAAATGTAGTTACGCCTTTGACGCCGCAGGGTAGTGAAAATGATTTTTGGAATTCCTTTATAATATCAATACTGGTATGTCTTTTTCCTGAAAAATGAACCATTTCATCGGATTCTGGTGGATCTCCTATTGTGTTCCGAGGGCTGAAATATTTTTGGGGGTAATATTGGGAGACTCCTCTCAACTTGTAGCATAATGTAGTCACGCCTTTGACGCCGCAGGGTAGTGAAAATTAGGTTTTTTATTCCGTTATAATATCAATACTTGTATGTCTATTTCCTGAAAATGACCCATTTCATTGGATTCTGGTGGGTCCCCTATTGTGTTCCGAAGGCTGAAATATTTTTGGGGGTAATGTTGGGATACTCCTCTCAACTTGTAGCAATATGTAGTTACGCCTTTGACGCCGCAGGGTAGTGAAAATGATTTTTGAAATTCCGTTATAATATCAATACTGGTAAAGTGTATTAATCTGAAACCACCAATTAGTGCCTATAACAGCATAGTGTTCTAAGGTGGTGTAGACACTACCGATCGTTCCGCTTCGTCAATTTGGAAAGGCAGTCGCCAAGATGCTATCTCTGCCGCTTGAGCACAGGGAAAAGTTGCGTTCTAATCAGATCTAGGAGGTTAATTGGTTAGCGCGGTATGTTTTCTGTACGCAATTCATAATGCTGAGATATCACTTCGTAGATTAAGATGTCAAATTTTGCTGCCGGTAGGGTTTTTCAGGCAGTGCCAGCGGCATGTTATCGTGTTACATTGCAACTGGAGTAGCCTGTCATAGCTTCCTTGGGAATGTTATCGTTATCATGCTATATGTTTTTGTGCCTGCTGTATGGAATCGACGTGAATATAGTGGGCACACAATTCCCTGTTAGCGCATTACTTTACCTTGGAAGATTATTGCTGGTCACCCGTTATAGTAGGCAAAACGTACATGAAATTCTAGATTGAATATCAATGGCTAATATTCCAGAATATAGCGTTGAGTGGCTTTCTCCGGAACTGATTCAAGAATTACTGATGCTTGATGATGAAGATATTTTGCCCATCCATCCGTCTTCGAAAAAAAGATCCGTGCCAGAAATAACTGACGAAGAAGTGACACAATTATTACGTGAAAGTCAGGGCGGAGATGGGCAACTTGAATTGACTTCATTTGGACTACAAAATATCAGAATGTGGATACAGGATTATGCTGTGACAAGAAATAAAGACAAGCTTGTCGCTCAGCAAAGCAAGCATTGCCTTAGAGCTTCTTCATTTTTTAAAGGTGCTTATGAAATCAGAGATCCTGCGTATTGTCTCCTTCAAATTATCAAAATAATTTCGAAAAATAAATGCGCATCAGAATCGACCACAGCAACGGAAATAACTTCATACGAGACAGACACACTCCAATACCTAGGGGGATTTGCTCTGAAAAAGGCAGTAGCAAAATTCGGAAAGAACTCGCTCTTGGATAATTTGACGAGTCAACCAAAACCGGGAAGTTTCATCACATTTATGGAAAAAAAAGTAGGATCTCTGTATTGCCCTTCTGAAGAGCTTGCACAGTTCTTGAACAAATTGTACTTGATGCTGGGTGAGCATTTCAGAAGGAGACCTGACGAAATAGATATAACCATCTTCACTAAAGAGCTTCGAAGCAATTTGTATTATGTATCGTATGTTGAAAGGCTAGAAGAGATGTCTCAACTTGACCATGATTTGACTGAACAGATTGTGTTACAAATTTTTACAACAGTCATTGCTCTTCTCACAAAGGGATTTGCAAAGAAATTATTTCAACGGATGCGCAGCAAATGCCTCCTTTCACGAGGCTTGAGAGGTGACCTCAAACGACAGGTGCAGCAGTAGATTTTTGTCATCATTTGTATTGCAGCTTTTTTTCCAATTACAGTCATCATGTTGAATATATGGGACTTGATTTTGTGTACAAACGAAACAATAGTGCAGCAGTCATAAGACATCATCCAAGGGAGAAAATAGGCTTCCAGCTGGAGCTACTTGCAATGTCTTGATAGATAGAGTATGCCTTGGAGAAAATAGGCTTCCAGCTGGAGCTACTTACAATGTCTTGATAGATAGAGTATGCTAGCCGCCTATCAGTTAGGTTCATTGGTATATTAACCTTCTACCAGGATATATGCAATAATATGACCAAGTATTACCTGCTTCAAATAGGTCTAATCGTATGCTACATATAGCGGTCAATGTAGTCACCTCACCTATTTCCATAGACACAAAGAATCAAACGTCTTACTACCAGTACTATCACAAGTAGAACTTTATTGTGCTCGACGGAGTAGCCTAATTCATGAAATTGAAAACAGATAAATCAATCAATTTAATCATACAAGTAGTAGGGTTTGACCGGGTGTATCTATTCTGCCAATGTTGCCAATGGAACATTTTGTTACCATCAAGCAGTATCAATGTCCGAAACTATCTCGACCATACCAGGAAATATTCCATTATTCTCTCGCATCGACATAGTTGCCAAAATTGAAGCTACTCAAGTCGAATAATGAAATAGTTTGTGATGGGTAGAGATAGTTGCCCATATTGATGTCGACATTGTTGAATTAGATATGGCCAGTTTGATCCTTCTGAAGAACACAATGCTGGAGGATGTAGATGTGTGGATTTACGTGGAGAGATCAGTTGGTGCTGTTGGAAGATTCAGGAATTTCTGAAAATGATTCGAGATATAAGCGACCATTCCGAAACCACTTTCGGTCTACGGCTAACCATCAGATTTTTGGCGCTTTGGTAAAGGCTCATGACATATTGCAGTCCAAGCATTACGAGAACCGTACGTTGTATTCCCTCCTTTGACTTTCTTGATTATTTTTCGTTGAATGATGTGCTGGATTCCATATCCGACTTCTTGGATGTCCGGATTCTGGGAAAACCTTCCCAAAGTTCTCTGTTAAATTTAGTCATCTGAACAAATGAAATTATGTGATCCTAAACCCCAAGGATACTAACGAGGTTTCCGAAAAATGCTTCCAATATATCCTGTGAAAAAGTTCGCAGCCGCACATAATCCATTTCTTGAAGGAGTCTCTCACATAAAAACACGAAGTTTCTTGAGGTGAATATTAGCCCCTCCAAAGTCGGCTGAGGTAGTATACGCATCTGTTCCCCAAATCCGTCCACTTCTTCCTATAATATAATCAATGTCTTGGAAGATATAAGGCTGAATTATTGCAACCAATACACACTTTCCAACGCAGTAGCTCTTCAACGAACTCCTTCAATTTCGTAATTCTGTTGTCAGTGATAGTGCGGATAGGATTCCTCGTCCCACAGTTGACAATTTCGAACCAGCTTCAATAATAGAAGGTAGAATTATTTACCCATCTTCATGACAAAAATAACGAAAGAATTCAAACCTGTTCATCATGAGGACGAATTCCGAGGTTCCCTTGGCTCCCTCCATGGTTTCAAGATTTTTTCCCACTTCCCAGCTGAGGACATCCCTTGCTAGATTCACCTTCATCTTTTAATAATTTCATTCCGCAACTAATGGGCCTGAACTATATTGGTCACGCTAACACACAAATGATACATACTTTGGAGTAAGGATTCAGCTTTATGTGATTTTCTGTGAGTCGAGATCGTCGGAGCATCAGGCTGTATTTCTCGTTATGATACAGTTTCGCAATGTGAGTCCATAAAATATGCTTCCCAGCTCTATTCATGAACCTTTTTCCTCCCGGTTTCGAGGAATATAAAGCATTCCGTGCAGTCTGCAAAATATACATCAATCACTCAACACCTTCATGTACCACTAAATGCAATTTCTATACTCACCTTGAGAAGGTGTGAGGGGTCAGAACAAAGTAAAATTGGTCTGTTCCGACCATATGGATTTGGAGCTGTGAATGCACACCGTATCGGAATTGAGTCAACTCCAGCAATAAGTTTAAAAAATTTGCGGTTGGTTGACATGCCGTCTGCAATTACAGCATGAATCCTCAAATTCAAACGCTCACAATGAGCAAGTATTTCCCAGAATATTAAACATAGATCCGCTTGTGGTGTAATGCTTGTTGGGTACCATGCAAGTGGCAAGGAAATCTCTCCTTTAACCGTTCGTAAGTAAAACACTGTAAATATAATATACTTTAATCAACGATCAATTTTATATCATAGTTTGTTACTACCAAGTATGTGAGTAGCCAGTTGACAGTCATTCACAAAATTTGGATCGATGAACCCAATCAACTTTCCGTCTGATACAACCAAATTTTCTCGGACTGCAAAATAACAACAATATGTTCTGATTATAAAACACCAAGATTTCAGTATATACTTTTCATTTCATCCAAAGTCAAAAAAGCCGGAAGGAATTCATGCTGCTTCATGACGTTTGTGATCTCACTGACCACCATTTCATTGATTCCTGGTTGAGGCTTGATGCAATTCCTATTAAAGTGTATAAGTAAACCAGATGGCAATTCAACGAGACCGTGAAATATTCAAACCTGTAACGTTGTATTGTTTTGCCAGAAGGTAAAACGAGGGCTTTACTGTTTACAACATGGTGATATGCTGCAGGTGAGCGACAATAAAACTCAATAGCCCATCTAATCACATCCGGATGGTACCTTCTTCTGGTAGAGCAAACCGATGAATTTTCAATTTGATTTCGTAAAAATAATTCTTGCCATTCATTAGGTTGTACAATACCAGGTTCCTGCATTCCCTGAAAAATCTCAAGCCAGGTTAAATGTTGAGCAGTCATAATGAAAAATACTGATGGCTTTAACGCTGTATACTGTACAGTGTACATGCTCTTGCTACTTCGGAACAATTACTTAAAAACCAGCAATCAAACAATCATAACACAACTCAAACTGTGAGGTTCACCTGAACGTCAACGGAATCCTCAACAAGTAATGTGGAATCTGATCTTCCCTCAAAGACTTCACATTTCATGCAACACTTGTTGTCTTCAACACAGCCAGCTAATAAATTCATAGGATCATATTGTCAAGATATCCTCACAAAACGGTTTAAATTGAACATACTATTACCAATAATCTGGCACTCTGGTGATCGTATCATTTCATGGACTGTAAGCTGCCCGTTATTCAACATAATCACCGGATGAACAACAGAGTTCTGTACTTTGTATGGCATTCCAGTACCCTCACATATTGTGATAGCTTCCACATCTCCTGAAAAGTCGCCACTTTATTTAGAAGACAGTTTACCTAGGGCTATCAATTTTTTCACTAAGCAAATTTCCTCCATTACTCTCATCTCACAAGATGCTCTACTATGAGATGCTCTACCTCAAGCTCCTCACAAAACCACAACCTATTAGTGCCCTCCGATATTATTCTATGTTTACAATCATTATAACGCTACCTAATTATTATCTTGCAGTTACCTACTGAAGCTATATACACACCTATGAATATCAGTTTCATATCACTATCCATATGTGAGTGAATTTACTATTCTAAAAAGCCCTTCGCCCAACAAGCTATTCTGCAAACATTGACCTAGGCATAACTGCGAAGGCGTAAACAGGCTGTTACTCACGTAAATACGCATTCAAAGTCTGATGTTGCAAGTTGACGCCAGATGGAAATGCCTCAAGCGGGACATTCCAACCATAAACGGACATCAGACAGAGATGCATATTGTCATCAAACTGCAACCTGAACACACTCATACTTTTAACACTCCATATCAAACTCAAGGGATGGAAATATTAATACTTAATCTTGGGAGAGACTTCATCGCTACATTGCAGTTCTGCTACAAACATCTGTCTTTTGTCATAGAAAACCCAATTTCCTGTGAAAAGTGCCGATTTTAACTCATCTAAGGATTAACGAGCAAAACTGCGTTTGGTAAGCATATAGGCTACCTTTTGCATTTGATGACAGCTTTTCAATCGACTTCCAAATATCAGTACGGCATTTATGTTGCAATTTTAGCGGGGTTTCAAATCGTGTCGGTGGAAATTTTCGCGGGGTAGGTTTGGGTGAAATGAATTTTTCCGGCATTTCCAGGATGGGTACGGCACCAAGCTTCAGACTTACTCTTTTTCCATTTCTCATGATGTCATCAGGGCGAAAATGGACATCACAGATAGTGGCTCTATTGAAAGTACAAATCATTATTGACACGGTAAGTCTGAAATGCGATAAACTTCAAACAGAATCATCATCCAAAATCTAACAAAGAGATATACGGTAGGCGTATATAGGCTATAGTTCACATGCGGCATATGCAATGACTCACGATTCCTTGTGAAGTTGCTTCTTTATTGTGTCTCCCTGTGTTGGATCCCTAATTTGTAATACAATTTTACGCAGAGCCTCCCTATGTTTCCTTTCTTCTTCGGTTTTCGCCAAATCTGGTCTTCGAATTTGAAAAAACGATCGTTGTGTTCCGGATTTCCGAGCCTTTTGTGAATGCCAGTGACAACCAGGAACGCAGCAATTGGAGCCTGACATTATTTTCTGCAACCAGTTAAGAACACTACAACACTAAATTTCTCAAGAAAATTGTGTCATCAGCCATCAAGTAATTTCATGTACGGTATGCCTAATATAACGACCGGCCAGCAATAATCTTCCAAGGTAAAGTAATGCGCTAACAGGGAATTGTGTGCCCACTATATTCACGTCGATTCCATACAGCAGACACAAAAACATATAGTTGATAACGATAACATTCCCAAGGAAGCTATGACAGGCTACTCCAGTTGCAATGTAACACGATAACATGCCGCTGGCACTGCCTGAAAAACCCTACCGGCAGCAAAATTTAACATCTTAATCTACGAAGTGATATCTCAGCATTATGAATTGCGTACAGAAAACATACCGCGCTAACCAATTAACCTCCTAGATCTGATTAGAACGCAACTTTTCCCTGTGCTCAAGCGGCAGAGATAGCATCTTGGCGACTGCCTTTCCAAATTGACGAAGCGGAACGATCGGTAGTGTCTACACCACCTTAGAACACTATGATAACAGGCAACCGTTTTATTTTGAAGAATTTTTTGATCTGGCAACCCATATCCCAGTTAATTCTAAATTTTACATACGGAAAAATAACGTGATTTACAGGTACATTCACAATGATTCACCCGGTCATTATATTTCTGCCAATGTGCTATTAGCATCACAGTGGTCTTTTAAATGCTTACCCTATTCGAGTGTGCGCTTTATCGACTTATCCGATGATAACGATATGTACAGGAGAATAAAATTAGGAGAGATGACAAACCAAATAGGTTATGAAGGAAATGTAATATCGAACTGCATGATCGATTTAACGCCTTTCGTTCTTCCGCGTGGTGGAGCTAATGTCTCACGTGCATGAATGGCTTGGAGTCAAAACATGTAATGAAATCAGCTGATTGAGTGTTCTGATATCAGTTTTAATTCGATCGGACGTTGGAGATATAGGCAATATGTTCCAGAGTACAGGCTGATCACTTATATTACTGGATAAAGCGTTGATTGATTGTAGACCAGTGCTTTATTGGCATACCGTTTCGCGTTTCTACTATGCTCACATACAGTAGTACAGTCTTGGTATATCGATAGGAATAGAGCAGTGGTTCCCAACCTTTTTGTCTTCATTCCCCACTTCAGATTCATTCCGAGCCTTCATTCCCCACCAGGACCGTAACAGCACTTCGGCAGCCCCGCCAAAAGCACGTTAATCTTGGCCCCCCACGTGGTGATAAACCCCCCAGACAACAGGGGTTAAACCCGCTCAGAGGCCAAACGCCAGACGCCAAACGCCGCGCGGCGGCCGAATGTCTATACGGCGTTTGGCGTCTGGTTTTCTGAGACGCCGAATAGCTATACGGCGTTTGGCGTCTGTTATGTTCAGACGCCGAGTAGCTATACGGCGTTTGGTGTCTGTTCAGACGCCGAGTAGCTATACGGCGTTCGGCATCTTGTATGTTGAGAATAGGGTTTGATTTGAAGGTTGAGGCTTGAACAGGAGTTTTCTGCAGCTAAATCTAAGCAAAGTATGTCATATCATTGGCCAGTGGGCAAGTGATTTGATGGTTGTTTCGTGTGTACCTGTACACTTACTGTACCGTACACGCTGTGACGACATCGCGTGTGCTTCGGTGCTGGGTCGACAGTGAAGATCTGGCTGCTTGAGAACATACGCGTTTCGTATTAGACAGATCGTCAGTCACGTTACTACAGATACCGTACTGCATGATTTGTTGCTGGGAACTCAACATCCGCAAGAAGATTACAGTATGTGACGTGTAGTAACAAGATATTTTATTGTTTTCTAGTAGGCCTATAGTTAGTTTGTGATTGATTCTAGACTAGACTGAAACAGCTGCAAAATCCTTTGTATCTCCACTTCACGTATGCTGTGGTAAATCAACAGTTCGCGTCACTGAGATCGTATTCAAGACACACCTAAAATTTCGTTTCCATATTACTCCGCAAAATTCTACACAAGTTTCCTCCAAATGGTCTTCGGTTGTGAGAAGTTCAAGGTTAAAGACCAGGATTGATGTTCAAAAAGATGGATGAAATTGTGAAGTACTTGCTTTGAAGGTTTGTCATGCGTTCACGTATTGAGATATGAAAAAAAATTATTTGCAATCTACTTTCACATAATAGGCCGCTGAACTCTACCCGATGCAAACCTGGATTTTGATCATTCTAGACGAGCTTGCGAAAGCTACCGCCAGCAGTTTGGTCAAATCTTGCTTGATGCGACGGGTATGTTAATCAATGTTGGATTAAGACCATTTTAAATACGTAGTCTGTTTTGCATGCAAATGAATAAGAATTGGGAGATTATTACATTGAATGCAGTGGTCCAAACCCAATAAAAAACATGAAATGGGTAGGGGAGATGTGGGACCGAAAATACTTGAAAAATTATCTGAGATAATCCTATGATTACAGTAGGGGAGAGGAGGCCAAGATGAGACACGGGGCAAGATGAGACATGCAATTTTTTCATAGAAAAATTTGCTGATGGACAGATTCCTTCAACTATGTTGTTCCCATAATGCCATTCCATAGTCCTACCATATTAACAAGGCAAACAGATTTGAGGTTGGGCAGAAAAATGCCAAAAACTATATTTTCATAGCCTATGTCAGTTATGTGATTTCATGTTTGTAAGGGCATACCTATCATAGTACTTAATATTATAAAACAAGAATACTGAAGCTGGTTGAGTGCAATATTAGCAGTGTAATCATGCGCTTACATCTGAAAAGTAACGGACAGAAATTTTTTTATTCAAATTTATATGTAAATTTAGGTGTGGGGGTAAGATGAGACAAAATCATGGGGGTAAGATGAGACATGGGTATCAGAGGGCTTTTCTATTGAAGGCCTCGGAAGATTAAAAATTTACTGTTGAAGGCACACAAAATGTATTATTTATCTAGTAATTTACCAGATGTGACATTACAAGACAAAATGATAACGAAACTCTTATCTCATGGTTAATTGGTTTTCGATGTCATTTATATTTGTATATGATGTACTAACTCTTTTTAAAAATGAATTATTTCATGATTATTATATTTTATTCACAATGTTACTGGTTGATTCATCATTCGGGATGAATTGGTGGTGTAATGAGCATAAATTGCTTGGTGTCTCATCTTAAACACAGTCTGTCTCATCTTACCCTCACCTGGGGGTAAGTTGAGACATTTGAGCAAGGATTTTTGAGGGCCAACAAATCCATCAGTATGTTGTTCAATATAACTCAAGTCATCGTCATAGAAAGTAGAGATCACAGGCTTTCCATTGGTACCAAAATTAATCCTCAGAAGGCATTACTCTTTGAGTGGCCTTGATTTATCAGAAAAGTGTCTCATCTTGGCCTCCTCTCCCTACACGAATTTGTCTACAAATGCATGCTGGCAGAATATTTCACACTAACAAACCAGCCATTATTTTTAATGTGAAGTGTAGGGCTTGTATCAGTGTATATATAATGCCACATCTTTTTTAATCCAATGCCATCCTCGAGTAGACTATTTTCAATTCAATTACAATATTTATAGGGTGGGGGGCCTATGGTACCATAACCAAATCAGGCAAAATGTTTGAATAAACTAATCACTTAACAACAGAAACACGCCTACACACATATAGGCTGCAAATCATAGTTTCCTGTGGTGCTTTATCGCTATAACGAGGTAATTGAAAGTCAAAATGTCGATTTACGGGTAATATGTATGTGCCAATAATTTTGTTGTTTTGGGCATAAATCGAAACGTGATTTTACTCCCAACATTTGAGTTGATATAATAAAATAATCTATTTTATGCCTGAAGGTGGTCCCAGGTCCCATGGTTGTATCACTTGTGTGCCTTTGGACTTACCGAGTGGGGACCAATGATGCGTTCGAGCAACGAATTTTTAACGTTCATGAATATTTTTTGAAAAAGCGGATATTCATGTAAATGTCCAAGATACGTAGAGCTTGGATCAAAGTGTTGAGCCAGCAAAAGATATATTATCGGCTGAAGATTTGAGGGCCAGAGATCATTTTGCAATTTTTGATCCATCGCAGGGTTGTAACCAAGTCACAAGGCTACGAGTCACAAGTCAATCTCACTTTTATAGTTTTGACTCGAGTCAAGTCGAGTCATTTTCAATTTACCACCGACTCAAGTCCGAGTCCAAGTCGAGTCAATACACAGATTGACTCGAGTCGAGCCGAGTCATTTCCGTATTTTGAGAAAATGACTTGAGTCGAGTCATGACTCAGTCATTACAACCCTGATCTATCGGTACCACATCTTTCCTATGCAATTACAAGATTACATTTGTAAGGTATATTGACTCTAACTTGTTTCCAGGATGCGCGTGACGGCTGTGGTTGATGGACGCACGAGCACTGTTGCCCGGGACAGCAGATACCTGATCCTGATTTTTATTGCATGCTATGTACCCAGATGTAAATTCTGATGTTTATATATTTATTGGGGACATTTTACTGTGGTTTCGTTGCGTATTTACTAATGACTTTTACTGTGGTTTCGTTGCTTGTTTCATAAGGATTTTTACTGTGGTTTCATTGCTTATATCTCGGTCACTTTTCCAGTGGTTCCGCTGCTGATTTCTCAATGTTTGCTGTGGTTCCATTGCTTATTTCTCTGTGACTTCTACTGTGGTTCCGCTGCTTATTTCTTGGTGACTTTTTCTGTGGTTTTGTTGCTTGCTTCTTGATAATTTTTACTGTGGTATTCGTTGCGTATTTCTTATTGTGGTTTCATTACATACTGTATCTACAGACTTGGGTCTGAAATTCATTGCGAGTGTACAAATAAAGGGTTGGGTTCAAGTCACTAACTTCGAGTCGCGAGTCATTGCACATTTTGACTCACTCGAGTCAAGTCAAGTCATTTTAGCAAAGTGACTTGAGTCGAGTCAAGTCATACGAAAAAGGTGACTTGAGTCAAGTCATGACTCGAGTCATCCCAACACTGATATGGGGTGGTGACAGGGTTGTAACCAAGTCAATTTGACTCGAGTCATTTTCAATTCACCACCGAGTGAATTCCGAGAGCACTGGGTTGAGTCCAAGTCATGGTGTTTCATGTTCCCCCATCCAGTTGAGCTTTAGATCACTTCTGTGGAACTCTCGGGGGTCATATCGAAAGCCTCGGATGATTCATATTTTTTCCCACTCTGAACATGTTTATTGTAACAGATAAAAGGCAGGTTTAGGGCCTATTTTTCATTTATCAGTCCCGATATACTATTCTTAAATAAGCCATAGGATGAGTAAATCCAATTTCAAGAAAATAATTCAGGTCAGCAAAAAAATTGTGAGTCGAATAGTAGTATAACGACCGGAGGTGATCAAGTAGGTCTTTTTTGAGAGAGAGAGAGAGAGTCTTTATTTTTCATCAAACCAGAATCTGAACATACAATCATTTGGGATTCTGCCAACGCTTATTATGAAAAAAATGTAACAATATGCAATCTTCGGTATCATATAGTTGCGAGAACTCAATAGTCGCGCCATGAAAGGATTTAGCCTCTGCTCAGTTCATCGAGACACCAGACGCCAAACGCCGTATAGCTACTCGGCGTCTCAACATACCAGACGCCGAACGCCGTATAGCTACTCGGCGTCTGAACATAGCAGACGCCAAACGCCGTATACATACTCGGCGTCTCACCATATCAGACGCCAAACGCCGTATAGCTACTTGGCGTCTCAGAAAACCAGACGCCAAACGCCGTATAGACATTCGGCCGCCGCTCGGCGTTTGGCGTCTGGCGTTTGGCCTCTGAGCGGGTTTAACCCCTACTCCCCCCAGAACCCCTCAGCCCCGCTGAGCATGTCTGCTTTTTCCCCACTACTTATCAGCAACATTGGGTCTACTGTTTAGCGAAAAATTTATATAATTCGTGTTTGAATCGGTCAATATGACCGGAAATTACATATATTTTGTAATCAATTTTTTATCCCCTCTCTGCTCACGTAATCAGATTTACCGGTAGAGCTGAGTGAGGTGTGTTGGAAAAGGTAGGACCCCTAAATATGAATTGAAAATCTTCGGGCGGACCCGTTGGTATATTGACTTCATTACATTAGGCCTATGCTATTTTGTGACCTCCTATCTGCTATGTCAAAAGATACGGAAATCGCCAAAACTAAAAGGCACACACGATTTTAAATTGGTATTGCTTTCATGGTAAATAATTTTTCCCTGCGGGATGGCATTTACCCTGTGGGGTTCAGATCGCCAGGACAGGAACATTTGGCGCCAGCCATTTAGCCGCCTATGGACAATAAAACGTATATGTATATTGTTGTATCGAAGTTTCCGGTCACCACAAGGCCATTCCTTCTCGGCCAAGGTCTCGCTTCTAATCGTTTTGGCACACTTCTCGGAGTTGCATGTTACATGGCCTATAACTTCATATGCCTTGGTGCGTCGTGGCGCAGAGATGGCAGACGCCGAAGTCTCCATTTATATAAATTCTACTTATTTTCGTGAGGAAGGGTACCCAATAATCAGATATTCAGCAATATTAAATCACGCTCCCAGTGCGAATTTTTTTTTAAAGTGGCATACCTTTTCAAAAAAAATACTTTAATTTATGTTGATTCACGAAATAATTTTGGGCCTTTTCGAGCTCACCCCCCCCCCCCCATTTGGAGGGTTTGGGGTGCGGCAGTTACGGTCCTGTTCCCCACTACCTAGTACTTTGATCATCACAGAGCAGCTATCTGCTGGTTTGACTCCACAAAAGACACACAACCACACCAGTACGCAAGACAATCGCCTATAAAACGTATTGTGAGCCGATACCAGTTACGCTCAAAATTTCGCGAAAGCGTTATTTCACGTCAAACTAGTCGTGCTGGATGCATTTGTGACGCCATGATTAGCCATCCTGGGTTAAAAATGAGGGTTTGTGAACCACACGCAATAAAACTTTCGATGCATATATTCCAGAGTAGTTAACTGGTAACGGTAATTGCGCATGCGTCTCCGTGAATATGTAGAGACTGTCCTGTATATAATTTTGAACAAATGTGTCTATTCCCCACCAAAAACCATCGAATTCCCCACCAGTGGGGAATTCCCCACCGTTTGGGAACCACTGCGGTCTCCTCGGCTTCCAAGGACGTCATGCATCGATGGCTCCTCACCTTTCTGGCAGTATAGTTCTTTTGAATGCTTATAATACGTACCCTATTCGAGTGTGCGCTTTATGGACCTATCCGATGATAACGATATGTACAGGAGAATAAAATTAGGAGAGATGACAAAACCAAATAGGTTATGTAGGAAATGTAATAATCGAACTGCATGTTGTTATCGATTTAACGCCTTTCGTTCTTCCGCGTGGTGGAGCTAATGTCTCACGTGCATGAATGGCTCGGAGTCAAAACATGGAATGAAATCAGCTGATTGAGACTTGAGTGTTCTAATATCAGTTTTAATTCGATCGGACGTTGGAGATATAGCTAATATGTTTCAGAGTACAGGCTGATTCACTTATATTACTGGATAAAGCGTTGATTGATTGTAGAATGTAGACCAGCGCTTTATTGGCATACCGTTTCGCGCTTCTACTATGCTCACATACAATAGTACAGTCTTGGTATATCGATAGGAATAGAGGTTACCAACTCGAAATTGTGATGGCCTCTGGCTGTATCTGTTAGTTACGAAAGGTTTGGTGTGGTGTGAAATCTTTTGGAATGGTAACATGGCTTGATAGTCAATACCGGTAACCACGGACTCTAAAATTGCTCTCGCCAAGGAAGAAGTGTGTATGTATTCAATCAATATGCTCGAAAATGGAATCCTGATACGTTTAGAGTAATATGTTTGGTGTGCCAAGACGGTTCTCAGCGTCTTGCTTCACACCTGTGTGTATTCAGTAGACTCTTTAGTCCGTACGAGACACCGATAACATATTGGCTTACAGCTTCTATCAAACATGATTTTCGAGTTTCCATGGAGTATCGATCGTTCGTTCCTGCCTCACTTGAGAATGAAATTACTGAATGTAAAATGATGCTGCAAGTCTGGTTAAGTTCAACCTTGAGCCATGATCAATCCAGCTTACTGGATTGTTTGTGACTGCTGTGTATAGGTAATTCTATGTGAAATGAACCAAAAAGAAATTCGGTCTCCATCAAGTTGCAGATTTTGCTGAAATTTAACTCGTCACCTTTTGAAATGCTATAGCTGAGTAGATAGCTACCGGCATCCATTTTGAATGAAGTTTTCAAGTTATTGCGTGATGAAAACAAGCTTTCTGCTCATTTAACCGTGAAATCCAAGTGCTGATTTTAAGCAGATCGGAACTTGTGTCTGTATAAATGAGCTACTTATACCTGAGAATGTTTTCATGTTGTATAAATTGATGAATTCAGCAAGCCAGTGAGAAAATATTCATCTTTGGTGCCCTGCCAAGAATTTAGCTGAAGGTGAAGCCCATGGAAATCGCTGTGTGTAAAAATATTTCATAACTCTCCCTATCATTTCTGTTTGCCTGAATATTTTGGTAAATAGTGGCGTATAATACCTGCCGCATAGAATCTTTAGGAAAGGAGTTTTTATGTAATATTTTCTTACGAACTTGGACTACAGGGAATATTTCAGATTATAAAAATGTGGTGATTTAGCTGAATATTATGCTCCATATTCTAGTTACAGAATTTTGGCATCTAACTCATTACTTAAGTACATGTTCCATGTGGCAACATAATTCCATAAAACCTGGAAGGGAATGAGATTCTAGTTGATCAAGCTGTGAGCAGACAAAGAAATGAAGGAATTAGAAAGATGGCAAGATGGATTTATATCTCGGCAGAGACGGTCTCTTATGACCAGGTATGTGCGGTCTAATATTCAGCAAAAAACGTTAGTATTGTGGGGCTGACCTACCCTAGACCACCGGTCGGTCAGACTTGAAAAACTAGAAAATTTTGGACTTTTCCAAATTAGATTAGAATTAGATTACTGGCATTTCGATCTAATTTAGTGAAATAAGACAACTAGAATTATCGAGTTGTCAAAGTCTGCGGTCGGCAACCTCTTTAGAGGTGATCCCAATTAAAACGAAAATAAAACCAGCATTTACATGCATTTTATTTTCCATTATGCAAAAAATGTTTAGGTAGGCTATTGCTGAAGCATCAGTTATTGAAAAATGTTGTTGTACAAAAATATTCAAAAATTATTGTTTTCGCGGGTCACTTCGCCCCAAAAATGAAGTGATATCAAATTTAAGATAAAATCATGAATTTTGTTGGCCGTAGCTATTTTCTTCAGAAAACTGCTGTATTGGAACTGCAAAGTCATGATTTTTTAGTTACGCCATGTTCCACTCTAGTTGCCTGTATGCTGTGCAAAGCTATTAATTTGTGTCTGGTACAACTATAGTGCAGTATGATATGTAGCTGCCGAATCTTGGGTGAATGGTGCAAAATACGCCAAGCCCCTATCTTCCGCCATACCACTACGACAAGCTGTGCAGTACGGCCGTTCAAAAAAACTTTTTTTCCGACATTTGAATTCATTCCAACCAGTATCGCAGAATTCGTACAGTGTGAAAATTTTGAATTTACTCAAAAATGCCTTGAAAATTAATTTTCAAATTTTTCTGTCAATCTCGTGAAAGTGTTGCGCTGTCTTCAAAAACGATGCAAAGCAAATTTAACTCTATTCCAACTCGCAGAAGCAGATTCATTCGAGTTTTTCGATGATAATTCTTGGATTATCTACTGATCAAGGATAATCCCAGAATTATTCAAGAAAAACTCAAATTTGTTTTAGATCGTTTTGAAGACAGCGCAACAATTTCTTGGGGTTGACCAAAAATTTGCATTTTTTTTGCATTTTTGGGTATATTCAAAATTTTCAAACTGTACGAAGTCCGCGCTTACCGGTTGGAATGAATTCCAATTTCGTGTGCATCGTTTTTTAAGCCAAACTAATGATTTAATGATGCAGCCAACAAGATTCAGAAAAAAACAGATTTTTTCGAACAGCCCTACTGTTCTACTCTGTTCTGTTCGATTAGGGTAGTTGTCTCTTGTACATGCCACAGAAAGCTGATCAATAAACTAGAAAAGAAATATTGCTCAATTGTGCACATTCATTGAAATGTGGGATATCCCAAAGAGCAAAAGATGACGCAGAATCACAGATCAGTCCAGTAGAGGTAGGCTGTGATGCACGAAGCATAGTTTCACTGCATGCTCACCCAGTTCAACTTGTCCTGCAAGGGCAATCTGTCACGCAGCCCCTGAGACTGAGAACTCGGAGCGATGTTCCAAACATTGGCCTCGATCATCGGCTAGGTCGATATCGGTCCACCTCTACTACTTGCTGTAACTAAAGTGAACGTAGAACAAGACCATAAAACTATTAGCCGATTTTCACTATTGAATTGAAACAGTCATGGATATGTTGGGTCATGGCGATGCCAAATACCAAAAATATCAAATAAATAGATAAATATCAGAAATTTGAATTTAATGCGAAACTTGATGGTTTCTTTTTGATATCAAGTGTGTTGTATGTATGATCATAAGATCTCAGATGCATGAACATTATTTTCCTGCTTGTATTCATCTGTTTCAGATTCAATACGTTGCTGTCACATTTATGACATCTTCTATTCAGATCGCCATTGGCATGTCCAAGGGATGTGCTCTCGTCCGATTCAAGACCTCACCTTCGACAAAGTTTAAAATTGTATCGACTCACTGAATGGTAAGGAAAATGCAAATGCAATCAGAATGCTGGCAATCCCAACGGAGAATTGGATGACGTGTATGGTTTTGACTGGGCTTATTTTTAACCTAAAAATGAAAGATTTTTACCTAAAACTCAATATGTTGACATTTTTGACCGACTTTTAAAAAATAATGTATACAAATGAGCTGTTTTCCGACATAACGTTGGAATTGTCTTCATTTCCGGTTGGAACTATCTTTCCTTACGAAGTAGTATGGCCTGAAAAAAACTTTTTTTGCATCAATAACTGAAAATTTTTCTAACTTTATTTTAAGAAAATCTTGCCCTATGAAGAATTTCAGAAGTTACACCACGGATTATGGTAAAGATGATTGAAATGTTTAGTAGCACAACACTTCTTGATATAAGAACCTTGCAATGTCCACGCAGTGTAGCTTCAGTTGGGATATTGCGGTACGTTGAGCACCATGTTGACCTATTTGTTTCATTTGAATGTTTACGATTCACAATAAGCAGGCCATGGGCCGTCTACAACTGCAGGCCTAAAGTATGCTACAAGCGGTGTAATGTCAAATGACAAGTTCACAGACACTGCAAAATATACAAAATGAACGAAACGCAGGTTGCAAAAAAGTTATTACTTTGTAAACAATTTAGGCAATTTTTGGCCTATCGCTACAATTTTGACATAATTTTGACTTCTCCAAGTTTAAATATTTTGAAAAAGTGTCCCCCTCTCCCGATTCCAGAATATGCTAATCCTAAAGTCAAGTCTATTGAAGAAATTGCTCGAGGCAAGTTGATTCAACACATCAATTTATTCGAGTAGAGTTATTTGAAAAAATTACTCGCGTCAAGTCGAGTCACCGTTAAATCGAGTCATAGCAACCCAGCGTGAAGCTAGGTAGCCACCCCCGATTAACACATGTAGAAAAGTGCGATGCACACTACATGACCACCTGTGATTTTTCTGTGTAGAAACGCAAGCCCCTGAAGGTCTCAACGCAACAGAATGGAAGAAACGTGTGAAGATTGAAAATGCAAATCGGGCCAAACTGAAAAATGCAGACGTACAACTCGATTATGTGCTGACAATCTTACTAGAAGTGTCAAAAGCTGAAGGTTTGTCATAACCATAACTATTAGCATACTTTCTCATTAAGCTAACTTGCAGCAGGGGTTTCTAACCGGGGTTCACACGATAACTGGGTTTTCTCAGCCAGATTGGGACAACTAGATCATTTTCAAATTCGAATTAGATTGGAATTAGAATGATAGCTAAAAGCTACAGTTTTTATGTACAAATTGTACTACATTTAGAATTATAATTAGACTGTTTTTTTTCGAATTAGATCAGAATCACAGCTAAAGCTACACAATTTTTCAAAATTAGATTCAAATATTTAATTTATTAGGTCAAATTGAAAAAAATTCAAATTGTTACTGTCAACCCCATGATATTTTTGAGCTGTCTTTAAAGACGATGCAAAACAATTTTCAGTCAATTCCAACTAGTAGAAGCGGAGTTATTCGAGTTTTCCGTTGATATTTCTCTAATTATTATCCTTGATTGTGTTTTTTTTATATCTTCACTAGCAAATTGAAAATTTTAGTTGGATCTGCGCAGTCTTATACTTGTCAGAATTGAACCAAATTTGGTGTGCAGCGTATTTTAGCGTAACCTGACTATTTATTCACCGAATGGCTGGAATCCAGAAAGAAGCTTATTCTTGAACAGTCCTAATACAGTAATGCACAGCCACGAAGGAGCAATTAAATTTCCGGTTAACTTGAACAAAGCAGTGTCTCGACTTAATTTGGCCAAAAGGGAGCAGAACAACACTGTCCAAAATAGCGGAGTCGAATGTGTTGCTCTTCTTTGGAACCGGCTAAAATGTTTACTCTATGAGTTCTTTGATAAAACGAAGCCATCCTATTTCAGCGACTTCTCCTGTTCCAATACAAAGATCGACGCGGTGTAGTTATCACTGAATCTCGAGTGATACGAGATCTGAAAAATCCCTGCGTAAATATTAGAAGTTAGAAGATAGCTCTGATACGCATTCATCAATTTCAAGCATGAAAAGTCGCTTTTGAAGCTTTGAGAAGCTTCAACATCAATCGTACATTTAGCTCAATTCCAACCAGTGGAAGCGGATTTATTGCAGTCGGAAATTTGGATATGAATAATTGGTGTCGTATTCACGGTGGGCAGGTTATTAATTTTTTCATATCCTAATTTTTCCACTGCAATAACTCCGCTTCCATTGGTTGGAATTGACCAAATTTATTTGGCAGCGTTTCTGTCGAAAAACTATAAATTTCATGGGGTGATCAGCAGAGTTGTAATGACTCGAGTCATGACTCGACTCGAGTCCGACTAGACTCACGATTTTCTGATGACTCGACTTGACTCGAGTCATTTATTCAAAATACGGAAATGACTCGACTCGATTCATTCTGTGTACTGACTCGAATTGGACTCGAGTCATTGCGCATGACTCGAACCAAGTCATTGACTCGAGACTCAGACGGCCAAGACCGATATTTCATTGTAATTCTGAAGCCAACACACTATTGGGATTTCGTCTGTTGGTGCTGGTACTTGAAAATGCGACCATAAACTGCTGAAACTGACGAAAATTGGCATATTATGAATGCGAACCATTCGATATCACCAAACAGAGCTATGAAAAGTGGGTTTACCAAGACTTCATCTGGAAACTGAGCAGTCAACACAATGACTTGGACTAGGACTCAAGTCATAATTCCATGACTCGGACTCGGCACTCTGCTCGCTGACTTGGACTCGGACTTGACTCGGTGGGAATCGAAAATGACTCGACTTGACTCGAGTCAAAACTATAAAAATGAGATTGACTTGTGACTCGGAGCTTTGTGACTTGGTTACAACCCTGGTGATCAGAAAGTATTGAAAAAAAATTATTTAATTTTTATATAATAGGCTATATCCAAATCTTTCATCTCTTGTAGCAACGCGGCTACTGATTGGTAATAAACCAAGTTTGGTGTAGTGAGTTTTTATAGCCATACTAACAACTTTATCATGTAGTCAGTTGAATTTGAAAAAAAAAAAATTAAGAATCCTTATATGCTGTATAACTCGTGTTTTTCTGCATGTATTTGTGTATTTGAATACGTCGCTGTCACATTTTCAATATATATTGTTTAGTTCGTCAGCAACTCTGCCAAAGCCCATCAGCCACTCCAAGAGATATGCTTACGTCCAATCCAAGACCCCGGAAGAAACGACAAATTGTATCGGCGAGCTGAATGGCGATTAAAAGTATGTATATTAGTGAGGAGCGGATCGACAAATTCTCTGGTCCGGCTCCGATCCGGTTTGTCAATTCTCTGGTCCGGCTCCGGCCGTATCAGGAAAAAGTACTGATCCGGCTCCGGCCAAAAATTGCTGGAAATCCGACCTAACACGGTACGGTGGTTCCATGAATTTAAAAGCATAGCTCGTTTCTTTTCGCACTGGCTAAGTGCTTACTTGCGTGTTGTTGGTTGGTAGTTATTTAGTTACAAACGTCATGCTTATCCATAGAGATTCTGGCCTCATCAAAGAAGTACTGATCCGGCTCCGATACGGTCAAACCAAAATTAAAAAAAAGCTAGCCGGATATCAAACCCGGCTCCGGTCCGTGCTCCGCACTAATGTATATGCGTCCGTGCTAAGTGGTACTTTCAATCCACTGTTACGGAGCTGCAACAAGAACTTTACTAACTATTGGATTTGCAAAATCTGTACGGTACTCATTTTCCAAAATTCGCAACCAAAACTAGACTATATTTTATAGAACTAACTATCTTTGATAACTTGAAACCAACTAACTAAAACAGAGCTGACTAATAATGGATAACACGAATTACTGAATCACAAACAACCTAACAAGTATTGGAGATAGATTCGGCATTACAAAAGGCCAGGATATCGAGCTTGCGATGAATGGGGTTTCGTGAATCAAAACCCACCACCGGCTTAACCACTGTTAGTAGTGATGACTCTTAGCTAGCAATGCAAGAACAACGCACAATAGAACACCGTTACACGATTCACAGAACGGTGACACGTGTTTTATAGTTTCGCAACTAACTTATTCCATAATGCAACTAGAACTACTCGCATTAAAAATATTGTAACTAGAACTAGAACTACGGGATAACCAGTAGTTAATGACCGTCGACTGACTAGATTCGTAGTATGTATAAATCCGGCTGTAAGTGTGTGTGTTTGGGTATTGATTCAGGGGAAGATCATGAACGGGAGTGAAATTCAAAGCTATCAATGTGCTTCAACAGAAAAAACTAAAGAATCAAAAGGAGGACAAGAGTAATTTGTGTCTCGACCTCCTATGACCAGGTACGTGAGAGCCAATATTCAATATTCAGCACAAACTTGTCGGTATTGTGGTGCTGACGTGCTCTGTTTATGTATTGTACAGTCTTCAGTATTGTGTGTAGGTATGTGTGTGAAGGTTAAATTCACAATGTACAAGGTTGAGTAAGTAGATGTAGTCATTGAAGCTGTAGTCTGATCTTGCGGTCATTCCAAAACAGAACGTATTATTTTCAAATCTTGTGACGTTGAAGTTCTTAGTCATTTAGTGACAACCATACAGGCTCCGAGTCCCAAGTCAATCTTACTTTTATAGTTTCAACTCGAGTCAAGTCGAGTCATTTTTAATTCACCATCGAGTCATTCCGGGTCCAAGTCAGCGAGCAGAGGGTCAAGTCCAAGTCATGATATTATGACTCGAGTCCGAGTCGAAGTCATTGCGTTGACTGCGCAGTTTCGATTTAGTCTTGGTAAAACTACTTTTTATAACGATATCTGACGATATTGAATGGTTAACATTTGAAACATATAAACTGATTTTTGCATTTTGAACAGTCTCAGATTGCATTTTCAAGTAGCAGTAGCAATTGATGAAATACCAACACTGTGGTTACTTCACTATTCTTCGGAATTGCAATGGTATGTTGGTCTTGGCCGTTTCAGACTCGAGTCATATCACTTGGTCAGAGTCATGCTAAATGCCTCGCGTTCGAACTGAGTCATTAAACATGTTGACTATAGTAAAGTCTAGTCAATTTCGACAACTAGAGTGTACACGAGCCCAAAATTATTATAGAATTATTTTTTTTTAATTTTGCACCACATATCAAGCGTCCGTTTTAAAATTCAAAATTTTCCATTTTTAACTCCACCTTAGTAGCCAGACCTAGTTCTAGCTACGGATTTTGAAAAGATCGGAGTTCGGGTTTTATCTCGAGTTGCTAATTTCAAAAATTGAGTGATTATACTTCTATTTCCAATTACTTGTTTTGAAAACTTGAGTAGTTCCAGTTCTAATTGCTAGTTTTGAAAAACAAGTAGTTCTAGTTCTAGTGACGGATTTTAAAAATAGCGTAGTTCCAACTCAAGTTGCTAATTGTTAAAAATTGAGTAATTAAATTTCTATTTCTAGTGGCGAATTTTGAAAAATGAGTAATTCTAGTTACTAGTTTTGAAAATAAGTAGTTATAGTTGCTTTTTTTAAAAATTAGGCAGTTCCCTGTCCAATGGTTGGTTGAGTATGGTGTACTAGTCTGCCCCCTGCCATTGTGGGTTGAACTAGAGCCTGACTATTACCGGATATCTCATGAACTACCCATCAAACCGATAGCTAAACCTTTGCTGATCATTCCGATGTAGCCGCCGATGCTCAAAATATATTTCATCTCGCTTCAAACACACACATCCATTGCTAAGCTTGGACGTGAAATAAACTAGAAAACCAAATCAGGTCATCTGCAAGCAGTGGCGGTCCGTAATGAAGTCATTTAAATTTTTTTTGAAGTACTTAAATCTCAAATAAGTTTTGCATACTAGTACTAATTACCGTACTCGAGTTGTTATGATTTAGGACTACTTACACTTCTACCTGAACAGTTTTCATTTTTCGGGCAAAACTGGCATTTGTCTTTCAAGTTGCTTGTAAATTGTACTTGAGTAGAAACGTATGATGTGACTTCTACTTGAGTAACACTGAGGAAAACCTGACCATTTCAGCCTGTGACTATAGAAAATAGATGAATATGGTCGGGTGCTGCGCTTTCTATAGATAGATACATTTACTGAATCTACTTTATACAACAACTCTTGCTTTTATTACAGTGGATTGCCATCAGAATATCATCGTACATAACATCTCATTTGAGATGCTGTTCCTCCGATACATCTAAATTTCTTTCGTGAAATACGTTTGCATGACAATCTCAATCGTTCAGTCGGAATCTGACAAACATAAATGTTCAACTGACACACGAGGAGGTGAAAAGTGAGTAAATTATAAATTATATTATTTTGGCAAATCCATGATTTCATATACGAATAGTGGCGTGTTGTCGGCAGTGTTTGAACCAGGTCACTACCTTCGAGTCACGAGTCATTTCAAGTCATTGACATTTGACTCGAGTCGAGTCAAGTCATCCTATTTTTAAAGGTGGCTCAAGTTAAGTCGAGTCGAGTCAAGTCACGAGTCAAGTCATAGTTCAATTCAAGTTGATTTTTTGAAGTACGAAGCATGATCGCGTCATCGCATTTTAATACCGGGAGCTGTTTGGAAGTTGCCATTTGTTTGGAACCGTGGGACGACTATACCAAGTTTAAAATACATGTAAAAAAAGGCTTCGTATCGCCCACGCATGCGTAGAACTGATAAAGTACTCAAATAACCGCATAGCCTCAATCTATACTTATCATTCAAAATAGTGATTGCTCACTCTTACATGTCACACCAGCGTATCGAGAACAATTCGAATATATGCGAGATCAGCCATTTTTATCGACACTGTTACTTGATGACTTGAAATTGACTCGGAACATTTTCTCCGAGTCACGAGTCAAACCACATTTCTGACACGCCAAGTCAAGTCAAGTCATACGAAAAAAGTGACTCGAGTCATCCCAACACTGGTTGTTGGCAGCACCAGTAAAAACCATGATATACTCATTCTTTTCACTCCTAACATGTGTATGACTATAGGTAAACACAGTTTCTAGCTCTAGCTCTAAGCCTTGCACTATCTTGTGGTGGAAGTAGAAGTAATTATGTTGTTGTTTGTGGTGTTCATGGTGTTTGTTGACTACCATGGTCATTAAAACCAGGCAAATTTTCTTCATTTCCATCCTTTAGCTGCCGACTTGTAGCACGGCCCGCGTCTGGGCTCTTATAAGACACTGCTTACTCAGATGATATGACAAGGGGGAGCCTAGATAAATCTCCGACACTTGGTAGGAAGTCTGAAGTCGACCCCTTAATTTCTCATCAATTATGGGTGATTTGAGACTTGTTACAACTACTTGAAGTAATATTCAAAAGTAGAAGTTCTGATGAGTACTTGAGTATAAGTTGTTTCACCAAATAGATTGTCTGAATGAGACGCAGGCTTTTGGTAATAATTTCCCAGTACTAGCTTTTAAAATGGCAAGAATCATCTTTTTGAGTAACTGATAATGAGCAACAGGAACGCGGATAGACAAGATCTTCGTAACAATATCCTTTTATGACAATACCGTGGCTACATTCAGGCTTGTAATAAATCGAGTCATGACTTGACTCGTCTTGACTCGAGTCGCAGAGTCAAGTATTGATCCTGATACACGAGACTTCAATCAAGTTGTATATAATGTTTGAGTCATATGACTTCATTGAGACTTGCGCAATGACTGTAGTAGGCCTACAAGGTGACACCACACATAAAGTGTTTCAAGTTGACTCGAGTCATTTTCCATTTTTCAAGAAAATTGCTCGACTCAAGTCAAGTTGACCAAAAATTCCAATTATGTGAATCAAAATCGCCATCCAAAAATCAAAATGAACTCAATGTGTGTAAACGGCAAGTGCGTGGAAGTCGAAAGCAAATATAAAAAGTCGAATTTAATGAGATACTTGATGCTTCCTTTTTGATGTTAGATGCATTATACGTATGGTGATCAGATACATGTTCATTGTTTTCTAGCACGTTTTCGTATATTTTAATATGTTGCTGTCACTTTGACATCTGGTGTTCAGGTCTCCATCAATTCCACCATTGGCATGTGCAAGGGATGTGCTCTCGTCCAATTCAAGACTTCACTTTTGAAGAAGTGACAAATTGTATCGACTCGCTGAAAAACGTGTGTAGATACGCCCATGCTTACTTTTAAACCACTATTGCGGCACCGTAACCAGACTTGTACAAACTACTGGATTTGCACTCACTTCACAAAAATTTCAAACTTTATTCAGATCTATAACTAACAACGTTTGAAAATACCATGCCGTACCAACTAAAACACAACTAACTAATAAACTGATGATAATACAAACTACTGAATCACGAATTAATTAGATGTATTGGAGATAGAATCGGCTTCGAGCTTGAAATAGGAGTTCTGACGCTCAAAAGCCATCCTCACGCTGTTAGTAGTCATGATTCTGAGCTAGCATTGGCTGCAAGATGGGGGTGTTCAAAAAAACTTTTTTTTTCAAATTTAATCGACTTGGTTGTCAAATCGTCAGGTCATTTAATTTCAGCGCACAAAGTAGTCCTACTCTATTTGAAAATTATCTCACCATCGTTTAAACGTGTCTATTTCAATGATGTTGGACTAAATTCCAGCTAATCCGTGTCATATCTTTTATTCGTTTACTGGCGATGTCTTCATCCACACTCCATCATAGGCCATTGTCAAGATCAAAACAAGTTGAAAAGACATCCGTGCCTCTTCAGACATACCTGGAACACGTTTTTTGGTCGTGTCGGTGTGACGAAATTCGTGTCCGTGACTACTATTATGTAAAGACGAGCATAATTTCAATTTGAATGACCTCGGCATCTGCTGGTTGGAATTGAGTCAAATTTTGTGTGCAACGTTTTTTTAAATATAACCTGACTATTTGACTATTAAGCCGACGAAATTTGAAAAATATTCGTTTTTTTAACATCCCCATTGTACAAGTCTGTCTGTAAACATATGTGTGACTTTGTGACTACCATTACAGGGTAACAACTTGGATGGGAATGAGATTCGACTTAATCAAGCTGTGAGCAGACGTGAAAGGATGATAAATCAACAGATGAAGTAAAACAAGGAGGAAGGTGGCAAGAGGAATTTTACCTCGGCAGGGAAGATCTCTTACGACCAGGTATGTGCGGTCCAATATCATTGGTTTATTAGCAGTTTTTTCGCAAAAAAAAATCGTCAGTATTGTGGGGCTGGCCTACTCTAGACCATCAGTCGGCAGCTTCTTAATCGGCGACCCCAATTAAAACGAAAATAAAATCAGCATTTACATGCGACCTCATTTTGTTTTCCAATACGCAAAAAATGTTTTTCAAGTATTGCTGAAGCAACAGTTATTGAGAAATGTTGTCGTACAAAAATATTCCAAAAATTCTTTTCAAGGGTCACTGCGCTCTAAAATGATGTTGTATCAAATTAAACATGAAATTGTGATAAAATTTTAGGTTGCAACCATTTTCTACAGTAAACTACCATAATGGGACTGCAAATAAATTATTTTTCAATACCGCCATGTTCCATTCTAGTTGCCTCTCTGCTGCGAGAAGCTATCCATCTGTGTCTTGCACTACTCTATTGTAGTATCATGTACTTGCTGAGCCATTGGTGAATGATGCAAAATATGTCATGTCAGTCTCTTCCGCCAGCAGTGCTGGGATCGAGTCACTACCTTCGAGTCACAAGTAATCTCGATTCATTGCACATTTCCACTCGAGTCAAGTCGAGTCACGAGTTAAGTCACAAATCAAGTCAAGTTGTCTTTTCAAAGTACAAAGTATCACATTGCATTTTGCTAGCTGTTCAAAATTCAGATTGAGTCGACATTTATTTTAAATCGAGGGATGAATATAGAGATAAATATACATGTAAAAATGCGTTGTATAGCTCCCGAATGCACAGTACTGGTAAAATACGTAACTGTTCTATATTTGCAGTCTTTAATTTAATAGCCAAAATAGAGAATAGAACACAAAACCTGAGATACCGGTAGCGAAATTGAATTGATATGATACATTACCCAATAACATATCCATGAAATACAAAGTTAGCCTACACAATGCTTGACTAGTAATATAAACTTGTGAACCAAATATATTCAAATTCGATTTAGAATATTATATCATACAGGAGATTTGGTTACAGTGATCACCTAGCAGCAATGACCAGTCTATAGAACAGAGATAGATACCTAGTTACATTACTTTACTACTGCGACCCGACAACGTACGCTGCAAGGCGGTAAGCGGTCAATGTATTCGTAATATAATAATGGACGTTCGGTAAGACGCAAAATCATTGAATGAAGCGTAGCGAGAACAATCAGAAACATTTTTTTAGTATACATTGATTTTTAGCGACAGCGATTTCTTGATGACTTGAAATTGACTCGTCAATTTTGCTTCGAGTCACGAGTCAATCTGCATTTCTGAAACGCCGAGTCGTACGAAAAAGGTGACTCAAGTATGACTTGACTCAAGTCATGACTCGAGTCATCTCAACATTGTCCGCCAGGCCACTACGACAGGCTGTGCTTTCACAAACACGCTTGTATATCACACCTTGAGACTTGCCGCTAGGGATAGATTTGCCTCAATATTCAACGGTTGGCATCTCAGTATCAGTCCGACCAACCGACAAAATATGATAAAGTGAAGGCCATTTTAAGACTGCTTCAGACAGAAATCCACCTGATTGAACATCGTCCGTTGAGAGCTAGTTCCGCACGCCTACTTGCGGTAACTAAACTAAGCATAGATCAAGAACAACAAACTATTAGCCTATTTTCACTATTGAATTGAAACAGTGATAGATATGTTGAGTCATGGCGATGCCACGGAAATTTACGACGACCCTGCTTGGGATTATGACCCCAGAGGTTGCCGACCCCTACTCTATAACAGTCATCCAAACATCAAACTGAACTCAAAATTTGTTTGTCGCAAGTGTGGGGAAGTAGAAAGAAAATACCAAAAAGCTGAATTTAATGAGAAACGCGATGATGCTTCTTTTTTGATATCAAGTGTGTACAATGGTACATTAATTTCCAACACATATTCATATATTTCAATACGTTGCTATCACATTTTTGACATCTTCCATTCAGATCGCCATCGATTCCACCATCGACAATGGACATGCTCTCATCCAATTCAAGACCTCGCCTTCGACAAAGTGGCCAATTGTATCGACTCACTGAATGGTAAGGAAAACGTTGGTAGACTCGTTCATGTCTAACGTAATTTCAAATCACTATTCCGGTACCGTAACCAGACTTTAACAAACTACTGGATTTCCAAAATCTGTACTCGTTTCGCAAAATTTGCAACTTCCATTAGATCTAAAACGGCTGTTATTAAAGTTTTTTGGCATGCCCCCCTTTTGATAGTGAAAAATTTCACGCCCCCTTATTGTCATACTACAAATGCAATCAGAATGCTGGCAGTCCCAACGGAGAGTTTGATGACATGGATGGTTTTGACTAGGTTGGTTTTTTGTACCAAAAAAAATGGTAGATTTTGACCTAAAAATACTAATTCTGATCAAATTCGACGTAACATATGCAAATTAGGTGTTTTCCCACATAACATTAGAACTATGGGCTACTACTTATCTTCACTTCTGGTTGGAACTGTCTGTCCTGACCGAGTAGTTTGGCCTGACAATACTTTTCCGCCTCAATAACTCACAAATTTTTACATGAAAAAACTCATTTTACTGAAATCTGGCCCTATGAAGAATTGCAGTAGTTACATCACGCATTATGGTAGAATTAAATAAAATGTGTAGCAGTATAATCCTTGTTGATATAAGAACCATGCAATGCCCACGCAGTCTTGCTTTAGTTGGGATATTGCCGTACGTTGAGCATAACATCATGGCGACCTATTTGTATTAATTGAATTTATTATTCACAATGACTAGACAATGGGCCTTCTACAACGGTAGACCTATAAAGTAGGCTACAAGCGGTAAAATGTCAAATGAAAAGTTTACTGACAGTGCGAAATCTACAATATGAACGAAATGCTGGTTGCAAAAAGTTAAAACTTTGTAAACAAATTGTGACATTTTTTGACCTAACGCGACAGTTTTGACCTAATTTTGAGTTTTTTTGACATGTCAAAAATAATTGCCCTGATCATTACTGCTGATGTGAGAATCCTCTACTATGAAATTCGGACCTATACACGGAGCAATAATAATGAATTGGAGGTAAACCGCGCAGAGTGCGACCATTTTTTTCATTTGACTGCAGCTTCGCAGATGCTTTCACGCCCCCTCGTTTCAGAATAACTGTTCTGGAACTAACAACTTGTGAAAATTAGATGCCTCACTAACTCAAACACAACGAACTAACAACTGATAATACTGTGTTACGAAATACTGAATTGCAAATGAGGGGATAGGAGATAGAATCGGCATTTCAAAAAGACGGGCTTTCGAGCTTTAAATGCAAGGCGTTGCAACTTCCAAAACTCATTCCCAGGGCTATGTTTATATGTCCGATTTCGGCCTACCTACATGTTCCAGGTCAAAATGGGTTGTTTGATTGAATGGTCAAATCAATTCGTATCTGCTCCTTTCTACCGAGTCATTTTATTGCAGTCTTGTGATGTGTGAAATTTATAGTGAAGAAGTGAGATAAAAACGCACATGTCAGCCTTGTTCGGCTAAGACACGGTTGGATTAGGTCTGGTCATGGAAACACGGCCGACATGCACAATGCATGCGTCATGGCCTTTTGGTCGTCCATCGGCACTGCATGGAAACACAGTAATTGTGTTCAATGTTCAGTTTTGAGTTCAATCCGATTCAACCCACTTTTTTCAACTCTGCTTGAGTGATATAGAATATCTCACTTTTCTTCAGTCTTAACAGTTCCTGGCCATATTTTCCAGGTATCAGGACTGATGGACGTCATACCAATAATGTGGTGACTTTACTATTCTTCGAAGTTACAATGAAATTTCTTTCTTGGCCGTCCCAGTCTTGAGTCATGTGACTTGGTTCGAGTCATTCGAGTCTTACAAAAATTGACTCTGGTCGAGTCATTTGAAAAAATGACTCGAGTCATGTCGAGTCACCAAAAAATCGAGTCATAACAACCCTGCGTGAAGCTATTTTGTAAGTCGCCACCTATGGTTGACACTTGTAAAAAATTGCAATGCTGATCACATTACCACCTGTGATTTGTGTAGGAACGCAAGCCACTGAACGTCTCAACGCAATAGAATGGAAGAAACGTGTGACAATTGAAAATGTGAAACGGGCCAAACTGATAAATGGATCGTACAACTCGACTTTGTACTGACAATCTTCCAGGAAGTGTCAAAAAGTTGAAGGTATGTCCCAATCACAACTATTAGCATGCTTTCTAATTAGGCTATCTTGAAGCAGTGGCCCAACCAGGGTTAACACGGTCAGTCCAGGGGTTCTCTCAGCCAGATTTAGACAATTAAATCATTTTCAACTCATCCAAATTAGATTGGAATAAGAATGATAGCTCAAAGCTACATACTTTTTTCAAATTATGCTAGATTTAGAATTATAACTAGATTTTTTTCAAATAAAGATTGAGTCAAATCTACACAATTCAAGAATAATCCGAGATATATCAATGAAAAACTCACATTCACATAACTCGGCTTCTACTAGTTGGAATTGAGTCAAATTTGTTTTGCATCGTCTTTAAAGACAACCCAACAATTTTATGGGGTGGACAGAAAAATTTGAATTTTTTTTTTCAATTTTTTCCAATAAATTTTAAATGTTAATTGGATATGCAGATGCTTATACTTGTTAGAATTTAACCAAATTTGGTTTGGAGCGTTTTTTTTTTAGAGTAACATGACAATTTAGTCAGTGAATGGCTGGAATCCGGAATAAAAGTCATTTTTGAACAGCCCTACCGTATAGCTTTTCTTTGCTATTGGCTAACACGTTTACTCTATGAGTGTTTCGATAAACCGATGACATGTTTTCAGGAGCTTCTCCTGTTCCAATACAAAGATCGACATGGTCTAATTATGACGGAATCCCTACTGATGCGACATCTGAAGAATTTTAACATACATGGAGTTAGAATTAGCTCTGATGCGCATTCATCAACTTCAAACACAGAGAGTCGAACACGCTTAGAAAGCTTTGAGAAGTTTCAATGTCAATCCCGACATTTTGGGATCAATCACACGCCAATAGTTGAATTGTCACTGGAAAACAGGTAAAACTCCAAGTGATGTTGATATTTGTGATGTCATATCTTACATAAACTTTCATCAGTATCTGTTCAATTTTCTGCCGCCATTCCTCCTCCTTGACAACAATTGATCATCATTCAGCCAATGATGCAGAAACTATAACCACTTCTTGAATAAATTATCAAACTTGTGCAACTACATGATTTTTGAGATGCTAAACTAGAAGTAGAACTAGGACCTTTAAATATACAATTAACTAACTATTGAATAGTATATTCATATTGAAATGAACACGAATATATTCGGCTAACACTTGTCAGGGGTAATCGGCATCAACTAGTAGAGAATTCAAAAGAACAGCGTATATCAACAATCGTAGCACAAAATATGATGTCACCAGCACGAAATGTCAAATACGAGAGCGTTCAATGTACTAACTAAATTGCACGTCGCTGTGTAATTTGGCTTGTCGCTAAATGGCAGACATGATAATACAAATTAATGAATTGAAAATGAGCCCAGAAATATTTTTTTAATAATTGGTTCCATTTTTAAAAATATATTTGATGACCTTGATACAGACGCTACTTTAACGTCATGTAAATGTGCACATAAAAGTCTTGGGAATCTATCACAAAACGACTTTCTAGTTTACTACGTCAAAAGTTGAAAAAGTAAGCGGTTCCGTTTAAATATGGTTAAACAGAAGTGGAAGTAGGCAAAATCTACATGAGTACTCTGGAAAAGTACAGGTACTTTGATATTGATCGTCTTTTTGTCTGCACCTTCTCTGATTCATACGTGCTCGTAAAGCGTTGCATAGGCTTACTTGTGTCAGAAATGCATTTTTACGATGTGCGAGGCTCGGGTCTTGAGATGTAAAATAACACAAGTTTGGTGGCGCTTTAAAAGCTGTGAGAACCACCGCTCTACACTATTGACATCTCTATTAGCCTAGGGGCCACTTCTGATTATATATATCTATTAAGATATCAGATACGTGGGCTGTATTTCTCGGTCATGTCAACCGATTCCCCTTTTCTAGGATAGCTCCTGAAATCAAACAACAGTAAGCAGCGAAATTTCTCACAGAACGGAAGCAAGAAATCGAAGGTGACTTCTCAAATGGTTCCGATACTAAATCGGATCCCAACAGATATCGTTTCAAGAGAATATCTTGTGAAGATTCGGCCACTCAAGAAAAAAGATGGCAAACCAAATACCGGTAGTGTGGCCGATTCAGGCCACCAGAACGACACCTGACAGGTTTGTTAGATTTCAGTTATCTCAGAAGACCTTACAAGGTGGTAAGAAATGTGTCATCCAGTTTAAACGGAAATTTTACGTTAAGCCTTCTGTGAACTTTACCCAATACCAAAATATTTTACCTACGCCACATCCTGCAATTGTGATGTGACATATAAAATATTGCACCGGTAACAGGATTTGCCATTTTGATTGTGTGTTAGCAAAGTGGCATGAGCGAATCCTATCCACAAAAACGGAAAGAGAGGTTATCGCTGATTTATAGAGAGATCACTTTGCTTTCTTAATACTTAAAGTTGGTTTTCTCTATCAACACCTTTCAGTATGTAGCAGCAGAAGTGAGTGAAATGCCACTAATCTAATTTTAATCAAAGCTGAAAGACTATCTCATCCTGAAGATTGATCTTGCGGGGACGTCATAGGCCGTTTCTATGCGTCTGTGAAAAACCCACATGCTTGTGTTGAGACTTCTGTCTTATTTCTTGGAACGTAAGGTGCAAAACGATCAAGGAGAGTAGGGATATTAGAGCTCGCTACCTGATGATACGTTGCTCCAACTTTTGTCTCGCGAATAGTTCCTCGACTTGTTACGGGACACTTGAATCGAGTCATATGGAATACCTTGAGTCATATGAGTTGGTCGAACCACGAGTACAATACACAAAGTGTCTCCAGTCGAATTGAGGCATTTACCATGTCCATTTTCCACGTAAATAACTTGGCTCAAGCCCACGGAAAATTGGAATTATTGAATGATTTCCTTCCTCCATTTTGAATCAATAATAAGGATGCAGTGCATAGCCGTGTGAAAACAATCGGTGATTATGTAGCTCATAACTAAGGCGTTTTTTTTTTGACATGTCAAAATTTGTCACAATTTTGTCAAAATTGTAGCGTTAGGTCAAAATTTGTCAAAATTGTTCATAAAGTCAAAATTTTTTTGACGTCTTTATTTCGTTTATATCGTAGATTTTGCGCTGTCGGTGAACGTATCATTTGATATTTTACAGCTTGTAGCCTACTTTATAGGCCTACTGTTGTAAACGGCTAATTGTCTGCTCATACTGAATGATCAGCGGTCAAATAAAACAAATAGGTGGACATGGTATCATGGTCATCGTACCGCAATATCCTACCTGGGGCATCATTCTTATATTGAGAAGCGCATGATGAAAAATTGTAATAGACAGCATTGTCAGAATGAAGCAACATATTGTGTCACCAGTAGCGTATGCACAACTTGAGTGTTGTCAGCCAACAACTTCTGCTGTTGAACGTCCTTGGCAAGTAAGAACATGCACTTTTTACCCAAGAATATAGGAAAGTATCTCTCGTTGTACTTCATTTTTTTAAAATTATTTCCACCATAATACGTATTGCAACCACTGGAATTCTTCATAGGGACAGATTTCGTTAAAATATTGTTTTTTATATGTACAAAGTTGCCTGTTTCTATGCGAAAAACGTTTTTTCAGGCCAAACTACTTTGTTGGGACAGCCAGTTACAACCTGAAATGTAGATAACTGGTACAATTTTGACATTATTTGGGAAAACACCTAATTTGCATACGTTAGGTCAAAATTTGGTCAAAATTCAGTTTTTTTAGGTCAAAAAAAGTCAAAAGTTTGATTTTTTAGGTCAAAATTTTCTTTTTTTTATGTAAAAAAAACCGCCCTACTCATAACACATTTACAAGAGCTATTCACATCTATGACACTTGTATTTACAAACTGTACAAGTACATATTCAGGTATCTCTCTCGATACAACAAAATCTAGTTTTGAAGTGACAGTGTACGTTAAAATGCCGGTGTAGCTATGTAGTCAATGTCGACAATGCCACCGATTGACAATTTCGCAACTATACTTGAGTAGCATCAATTTTGCTACATCAACTCTACTAGGCAGTATTATCTCGACTCTAACTGGAGCTATGACATTATTTGACCTGAATAGTATCGACCAATGTATGCATCTATATCCATTAGGGCTGGACAGTGTAGCCAGTGAAATTTGAACCATGAACCATTTCTGTGAATTTGTAGCTGTCGCGGACGCTCGGTTGAGAATCACTGAACTAGAGCCTGACCGTTATCGGAAATTTCATCATCTGCCGATCAAACTGATGACTCCCACCTTCGCTGATCATGTCGATGTAGCAGTCGATATTCATAATATATTGCATCTCGCTTCAAGCACAGACAACTACAACCATTGCTATGATTGGACTTGAAATAAACTAGAAAACTGAATCTGGCCCTCTGCTAGCATTGGTGATCAGTATCAAGCTATTTTAATTTTTCATAGTACTCAAATCCAAAATAGGTTTTGCATACTACACTAATTTCTCGAGTGGTTATGATTTTGGACCACTTGCATTTATACTTTTCTAATTCTAGTTTTCTAGGCAAGCCTAGCTTTTACCTTCAACTTACTTGTAAATCGCAACTTCTAATTGTACTCGAGTAGAAATGTATAACGTTACTTCTACCTGAGTAACTTCGAGGACAATTTGACCATTTCCGCCTGTAAACTATAAGAAATAGATCATTATAGGAGGCTGCTGTGCTATATATAGATATATAGGTTTACTGATTCTACTTTATGTAACCACTTCTGATTTTATTACACTGGATTGCAATCACAAGATCATTCACACATAACATCTCATTGAAAGGCTGTTCCTACGGTGGATCAGAATTCCTTGCGCAAAAGATTCGCATGACAATCTCAACCGATCAGTCGGAGCCTTACAAACATCAATCTCCGACAGACATGCTGATGAGGTTCAAAGTGAGTAAATTGTGAATTACATTATTTGACAAATTAATGTTTTCAAATCGTAATATTTGTGTGTTCTCGTCACTACCAGTAACAGCCATGATATACTCGTTCTTTTCACTACTAATATTCATGCTCATGAATACAGATATAACACAGTTTCTAGGCCTATTTTTTTAAAACTAAATTTTATCGAAAACTATACGGGATCCGAGGGGTCCCTGACGGTCCAAAAGGGGTCCGCGAAAACAAGGTTGAAAACCACTGCTATAGGAGAACTGTACAGTGAGAGACGAGCCGTGCTTGCTGTACAGAAATTCGCTATTTTAGTGCTTACGAAAATGAACTTACTTTTGTTGTTGTACTTTTTTCTAATCCGTAATTTAAATCAGTTTACAAGTTTTTGCGAATTCAACGATTCTTATTCTAATTCTAATCTAATCTGAAAAACCAGTGTACTGTCATTCTAGTTGTAATATAATTCGGAAAAACACTGTAGGTGTCAGTTTATCTAATTTGGGAAAGCTGAAAATTTTCTAGTATTTGTTAATAATCGAGATTGCGTCGAAAAGGAAAAGACATTGACAAAATCCGGGCAACCGATTCCTGAATCGAGTGTCTACGAAGATGTCAACCTCAATACGACGCTGTCCCCAACGAAAACGCTTCGCTCCGCATCCAACCCCACATGAAGGGAATCACACCTGGCTTTAGACAGAATATCATGTGAAATCCATCTGCTTGCTACTCTGGCATGGGTGCGCGAAGTAGTTAGAGTTGCTATTAAAGTAGAATTGATGTCATAAATTTATAATCTAGTTCAAGTACAAGTCCTGCTTTCCAATCTAGTCAAAAGTGAGTCGCATGTCACATGTCGCATGCCATTTGAGCTTAGTCAAAATAATTCCCCGACCAAATCATAGTCCGGTTCTGCAAAACTGATACATCCACGTGTTAAAATGTAAAACGTCTTCAAATATCTATTTCCTCCGTTCCAGGTGCTTAGTGATGTTATTTCCAGTTGTTTGTACTTTGTGATCATGGTGTTAGTCTTACAGTCCCCCGTACCCGATACCACAAAATCTACTTTAAAAGTGACAGTGTATATTTGGAGACCCGTTAAGAGGCGAGCGTAGATATGTAGTCAAAGTCGTCAACTATACTTGAGAAGCATACATTTTGATAACAATCTCGACTCCGCCAGGAAATATTTTATTATCCTACTGGTGTAGCATCAATGACAGCAACTGTCTCGACTCCACCAGGAACTGTTACATTATTTTACTCGATTTACATAAATGACGGCTTCTATCTCCATCTGGTTGTCTGCTCTCTATATTTATCGCTTTACCAATTCTTACAGGTATAATGAAATTGCCCTGATTTTGTGCAATACAACATAATATGAACATACAAACGAAAATTTGCGCCGTGTCTCTTACGTCGGTATAGTTGCCGGCATTATTGCTACAGAAGTAGTGGACTTGGCGACATTGGCTAAATAGATACACCCATGAGAGATCAGTAAACGCAATTTCAAGCGCATGCTATGTGTGCTTGGTTTTCGTGCTTGCTTGCTTTCAGTTGTCGAGTCCAAGAAGCAATACGCTTCCAAGACGTCTCACGATGGTCACAAAGTACGGACTGTATTTGCTCAAAATCTGTCTCGATGTTTTGGAAGACGGTTTGGCCCAGGCTTTGTCGGATTTTCTATGCCAAGGTAGAGCTTATTTTGTAACGTGTCTCATTGTATTGCTAGTCAGTAGTCCGCCAGACATGTACAAACCACTGGATATTCAAAACTTGAAACTATAACTAGGACTGCTCAGTTTACAAAACTTGCAGCTACAACTAGAACTACTCAAAAAAGCCAGTAGTTGGTTCACTTCACGGTCAACTAACCAGATTGGTAGTTCGTACAAATCTGCAGTCCGCGTTTCTTGGGTGGTGTAGATTGTTGCCTGCTTTCATAACTAACATGGTGAGGAATATATGTGTGACGCACTGAGATTTTGACCCTGACGTCACAACAACTGGAAAAGTGGACGGTATGCAGAGGTGGTCAAAGTAGTCAGCAAGGCTTCTCAAGTAGAAAGCATTAACTTCTGACTATACGTCCACATTTAGGAGGATTTGTCCTCCTTTTTCAAGAACTGTTCTCCCTTCGCCCAAAATTCCACCTTTTTGACAATTTGTCTTTCTTTTTAGTTTAAAATACCCCAAAAGATCGCGAATTTTGCGAAATATGGACCGAATCGACAAGAGACGGTTATTTCGGGAGTTGAATCAGAGAAAAATGACCAAGAGATGTGCTCTCGTCCAATTCAAGACCTGGGAAGAAGCGACAAACTGTGTCGGCGTGCTGAATTAAGACGAAAATGTAAGTAGATGTGTCTGTGTTTAGTTTTAATTCACTATTGCGACTATTGCAAAACTCGCAACTACAAGTACATGCAGACCTAACGGCATTTGGAAATCCCATACTATCTAAATAAAACACATCTAACTCTGATTATAATACAAACTTTGCATTGCAAATGAGATAGAAACTGCATTTTATTAGGAACTGGTTTCGAGCGTCAAAGGGCAGGGGTTTCGACCCTCAAACCCTGGCTATGCCCGTGTCAGTAGTGATGACCGCAAGAACCTATCACGACAGAACACAGGTATCATGATTTACTTCATAAGAAGACGCGTGTTTTCTAGTTGTTTATTTTCTAATTGTGCAACTAGAACTCAGGGTTGTGTCCAAGTCACAAGAATCCGAGTCACAAGTCAATTTCACTTTTATAGTTTTGACTCGAGTCAAGTCGAGTCATTTTCAATACAACATCGAATCAGGTGCGAGTCCATGTCACTGTTAAGTTTTGATCTCAATCCAACTCAACCCACTTTTTCAACTGTGCTCTAGTGATATAGAATTGCCCGCATTCATAATATCGTAATTTCCCTCAATTCTCACAGTTCCTGACCGTATTTTACAAGTATCAGGACTGATAGCCGAAATACCAATAATATGATTACGTAACTATTTTTTAAAGTTACAATGAAATGTATGTCTTGGCCGTCGTAGTCTCGAGTCACATGACTTGGTTCGAGTCATGTATAATGACTCAGGTACAGGTTGAGTCAGGTACAAGTTGAGTATAACTCGAGTCGATTTGAGTCATTTTATGGATTTGTAGAAAATACTCGATTCCAGTCGGTTCACCAGAAATCGTGACTCGAGTCGAGTCATTAGAACCCTGCTATCACTACTAACCTTATGAAATCCACAACATAAGCTAGAAATAGAACTACTCGCTTTTCAAAATCCGCAACTAGAACCTAACTGAATAATCGGTAGTTAGTTGATCACCAACTAACTAGATTGGTAGTTTGTACAAGTCTGTCTGTAAATAAATCTATGGCTGCCGTTTCAGACAAGATCCTGAACGGGAAAGAGATTCAAGCGTATCAAGCAGTGAGCAGTACTGATATGAAAAGGATTCCCAGTCAACAGAATAACCGAAATCATGAAAATTAGAACAAGAGGAATTCGTATGGCGGCAGGTAATGTCTCGTTCGACCTGGTACATGAGGGCCAATATCCAACACAAGCTTGTCAGTATTGTGGTGCTGCCCTACTCTAGACCAGTCATCAAAAATCAAAATTAACCTAAAACGTATTCGAGGCAAGTGTGCAACTTGAAAGCAAATATCAGAGGCTCATTTTAATTAGACGGTTGCAAGTGCCTTTTTGATATCACACTCGTTGTATGTGGCTCTATTTAAAAGCACCAACTTGATTCTGATTCTTGTATTTCTTTTCAAAAGGCAACAACTTTGGTGTGGGTTAGACTCCAGGCTCTATTATACTCACAAATCTCTCCAAAAGGTAGAGTCAATATGTAACGAATTTGGTTTACAAGTCTTCTTCGGTTACACAATCACATATAAATATTCTTCAAGTAGTTGAAAGGTAGGTTACTTTTAAAAAGTTTGGTCCAGCAATTACAATATTGTGAATTGTGATGTATGCCAAGACCAAAGTAGGGCACGAACTCTGTCATGACAAGACGCAGATAAATACATTACGAATTTATAAATCGATTCGAAAGTTTGATGTTCTCCATTAAATGAACTAGCGCAGTGCCTTTCAACCTGTGGGATGGTACGCATTTGTGAGGATGGATAAATTTGCAGTGCGGATGAGAGACGTGGTGCAGATGAATGCGGATGAAAATAGTGAATAATTGTCTTGTACTTGTTCTGGCGTGGAATAATACAAATAAACCTGATAGGAAATTCGAGTGCAGTGGCTCCATAACCTTGGTCGTTGAAACGTAAATGCAAAAACGTGTTTGACCTATTCGTATCTTTTACAATAACTTTGTCTGACGCCAGCCGTAGTGAATTACTGTTTGTGCGCTGTATTTATTACCTACCAAAAAGTCTGGTACAAAACCGGGTGTAGTGGCATGTATAGGCTACAGTACATCAGCTGAGTTTGAGCTTGCGACACGCGGGATTAATGACCTAAAAATGACTGTCTGCTTTATTTATCTGGAAAATCATCGTATTTTCGTAAAAATGGTTCGATTAGCACGAGGCACGAAAATAGTAATCCATACCATCATCACAGACTCACACTTGCAAGTTTCTGTAAAGCAAATTCTGTCCCCGTCACGGCTCCTCAAAGTATGGGTAGCAAATGGTATAATTTTGAGTCTCCACGCCACCTAAGTGGCCTGTTAATATGCAGGTAAAATTTGTGGACTTTCTTGCAGATTGTTTTTATACATCCAAGGCCACTGTTTATCAGCGTATCACAAGGTATCCAGCTCATATGTGCTTATTCTTCATGTTAGTTTTGGAGCTTACTTTCCGAGTCATATGAGGGAAGCATTGAAACAGACATGCGGGTTTTGCAGCCATTCGACGAACTGGCGGTTGTGAGACCTTTGTTGGAAACCTTCTTTTTTTGCACAAGGAAAAGACGTTGTATTCTGGATAGGAGTGCGGGATGGTTCTTATAAACACCTGGATATCCAAGCACTAGAAGTTCTTGTACAAAACTGAACACTTATTTCGCCGAAAAGGGTTTAGTGCACTATGATTGAAATCAAAACTACGGAATAGAGTGGTCTTTTCAATGAGACATTTAATAGCCTTAAGCAGTCGCCTACTTCTTGCACATTAAAACAGAATCTTCTTAAGTATCTACATTTTCTTTTTGTATAACAATTTTCGATTGGTTTGTGGCACTAAAATTTATCTTGCAGAAAAAGTGCTGATGGTGTTCAAAAAGGTTGAAAAGCACTGCAATAGCGTATCGATGTATGAAATTGTATTATATCTGACAGACCTGCAGTCTATGGCATGGTATCATGTAACACATTTATGTCAAAGACCCATTCTCGTACATTTTTATCATAATTTATCATCATAGTATCCGAGCGTTTGAGTTCATATCACCCAGTGATTCTCAACTATTTAACCTAATTTTTGCAACTATTATATACCAACTTTGAAAGCTCATTTTCACTCAACATGAAGTTTTTGTTTGCTGTGAAGATTACTGCTTCCGCTTGGATGGCATTTGACTCCATTTTGATTCCTAAAACTTTTTAGTATGTTTTGCTTAGTATACGGGTAACTAATTAAATTGGTTATGTTATGACTACTTCCATTTCTACTTCACGACCAAATAACGGTACTTACTATTGCATTTTGATTTTGAAAACTACAGAGTAGTTTTGAGATAGTTACAACACTTATTTTACTGAGTTACAGTCCCCTGTGTTGTTGTAGTTGAAAACGGTTTCCAAGATTCTTCCTGTGTATTGTGTGAATCATTTTGCTCTGATCGAGAATCTACTTCGAAAGTAGCCACATCCGATAAAAACTTGCAAAACTAAATTGCAATGCTGACTAAACTGACTGGCTGTGGTTTTTTGTGTAGGAAAGCGAGCCGCGGAAGGTCTCAACGCAATATAATGGAAGAAACGTGAAAAGATCAAGAATGCCAAACAGACCAAACAGAAAAAATCCTAATGTCTCTCAGCAACTTGACTTTATTTTGACAATCTTCCTAGAAGTGTGAACGGTAAAAAGTTGAAGGTGTGTCATAATTACAACTGTTAGCATGCTTTGTATTTTACCTTGGACCGGTGCCCACTAACCGGGGCTCATACGATTACCCCAGGGGTTTTATGAGCCAGACTTGGACAACTACATGATTTTCAGGTTTTCCAAATTAGATTAGAATTAGAGTTGCAGCTGCACATTTTTTTCTTCTTCTCCAAATTAGACCAGGATTCGAATTATAACTGGACCTTTTTTTTCAAATTAGACCAGACTTCACGTTACATAGTTACACAATTTTACCAAATTAGATTGTAATTAGAATTATTCAATTTGCAAAAACTTGGACACGGAATCAAGTCCAGTTCATATCATCTCAGACCTTATTCTCATCAGCATGACGCTGACAAATGTCTGCACACTATGCTCGACTCGTTTTGCACGGTACAGTTCTCCTGTAGCAATTCTGGATGAACCAGAAAATACATTAGAATTAAGAAATCGGATTAGAATTAGAGCGAAGACAAATTTCAATAATTATGTTAGAATTATATTACCGACATTTTCCTATAATTACTGAAATCAAACAACCAGAATTATTTAGTTGTCCAAGTCATTCTGAACCAGACTCATACAGCAAAACTCTCAATCATTTACTGTAATATATGTTGTGTGATCATCATGTTATATGTTTTTTTCCTTCAACAGTGATGGTAATGCAAAGTTGATTCAGTGAACCAGTTTTAACGAACTATATTGTTCACGCCATTTTAAGATTTGAACAATAGGGAGTGTTGTGAACTGACTTAATTCCCTGAACTGAAACCTGATAATACCTTTGTGAGTCGTATAGTTTGTCGTGTGAACGTAGATAACGAAATATGAAATCGTACGATATTTGGTGCATTTAATCTCTCGTGACTATGATATATATATACGTATGTAATACCACGTAGAAATTCTATTCATGATATTTCGCGGATTCGGAAGTCCGTTACTTTGTCGTACGTGAGTCAATAAAGTTACAAGTCGTGGAGACAGAAACAAATATATTCGTCAGTGTGATCCATCGAATACGTGTCCAATAGACAGGCTTCGTGGTACGTCAGCCAACAAAGCCGTACGGCGCGGTTACGCCGGTTCGTCGAACGAAAGAAGAAACACGCAGCGAATTGTAAAACGCAACCTTCTTGGAGTCAATAACACATCTTGGAGTCAATTATACAACTACAAACATTCGCTCAGCGTTAAACCAGTATTATATAGTATGCTAGTGTATTAGATGTGTTACCTGGTAGCTTATTAGTGACTTGCCGAAAATATGGGGTTCTCCAAATCCTTTCAGATTAATGTAACGGTTCACCGGGTTAGTAAAGGTCAAGAACCACTGTCCTCGCATAAGAACCTCGAACTAGTAGCATCGGTTCAAAATACTCGATCCGTCATGTTAACAATATCCATTCATAGCTATGGCACCAGTTCATCGTTAAACTGATTATCACTTGATACAACTATTCTGCTGAAATATGTGTGTTCTATGAAGTGCTTTCATCAAGATAGTATACTAAATGACAAGAGCAGTGGTTCTTAACCTTTTCTAACCTGGCGACACCTTATGCTAACCTGAAAGTCTTCAGCGAACAATGCTTCCAGTGCTGTACCATGTTTGAAAGTAGCCTACAACTCGTTAAAGACCAGTCATGAGTCATAAATACTTTCCGAAATTTGAGAACGTTCCAAAATACCAAATTAGCGATGTATGACAGTAGTATATATCTGGCAATCATTTGGTCGCGTTTCTTCCAAAATACATCAAATGGTCAAAAGTGAGTTGTTGGTTTTATCCCGTCTCTCAGAGTATTTAATGAGACCTGATATAACAGCTGTGATATCAAACGGACAGTAGCAAATTTCTCATTTGATTAATGTTAAGATTCTTGGTTTCAAATTGTCTGCTGTTGTCGTCATTACATTCTGTCTTGACCTTGATTTTTGGAAATTTTACCGTTACACAAGCTGATAAGGTAGAGAAGCGCTGTTCTATATTTTGTCTTTGACCGTTTTGTGTGACTAACTCGTTTACTCTGAGTAGTACTTCGATAAAGTGATTCCATTATGTTTTCAGGAGCTTCTCCTGTCCCAATTCAAAAATCGACATGGTGCAGTTATCATGGATTCTCGAGAAGACTTTCAACAAAGATGGAGTCGAAAGACCGCTCTGATACGCATTCGATAACATCACCAAGCACGAGCACGCTTTGAAAGCTTCGAAGAGTTTTGATGACAATCCTGGCATCTCCGTACCGATCAAGGGGCCCATAGTCGAATTTCATTGGAAAACAGGTAAAACTGCAAGCAAAGCAGACATTTTGTGACTTTGACATTACCTTTTCTCGTTTTCTGTTTCATTTTATGGAATGATTTTTCCTTTACAACACTTGATCATAATCATTCGGCCAATGAGGATAAAACTCTACCCACTTCCTAAAATAATATATACCAACAGACTCCTACAAACTGCTGGATGTTTGAGATGCGTAACTGGAACCAGGACCATTAAAGCTCTGCAACTAACTAACCAGATCACATACCGCTATGCACTGTCGATTGTTGGTAATTGGCAGCACTGATAATAGAAATTACTGAATCGCTAACGAGATAGGAAATATTGGATACAGAATCGTCACTTCTAGAAGTAAGGGTTTCTAGTTAAAATGGGAAGGCTTTCAACCCCTATCACCCCTACGGCAGTCTCTTTAGTGATGACTCTGAGCTAGAAATGGCTGCAAGAACATCACACAACACAAAGACGGTATCACGATTCACGCAAAACGACAGTAGGGGTCTCAGCTTTCCCGTGGCCACTTACTGGCCACAGATTTTTCTGTGGCCGGCCACGAATATCTCGTGGCCGGCCATGAAAAAGCGTTGTCTCGTGGCCGGCCACAGTGAATTTCATGGCCGGCCATACGAATTCATCCTGGCCGGCCACGAGTTCATGGCCAGTTCGTGATTTTGGCGCATCTAGCTGTATCAAAATCCTTCCTTTGCATCCAATTTGACTACACTCAAGTAGATCTTCTACATTTGCACTACGAACTTGCTGGTGGATAGGTTCGTAGACGACTTCCACTAACATTGCACGTACTTACATTACCACTGTATTGAGTAGTTCGGGGATGGGTTCAAAATTACCACGGTTTTACACGCGTTTACCTTCTGTGTTCGCTGTAGAAATAATTTAATTTCCTCGACTATTGAAAAATTACTCTGGCGGGGCGGTGCTCTGTAAACTAACACAGAATCATATAGATTATTGACTATAGATAATTGATGGAGTAATGTTAGAGCGTGCATCTTATTGCTCGGTCAGATAAACCACTTTACATTAAAACTGTTCTCCACGGCTTCCACACCAGCAGGCACTCAACGCACTGGGATTGCGTGGAGCGGAAAAACTGTGGTGCAGACTCGATAGCCTTGAAGTTTCTTCGCATCCCCATCGCCCAAGCCCATTAGTGATGCAAACGTAGATAATCTGACTCCCTGCCTCTCCTTCCTTTTCTACATAAAGAAACCGTCATATTTTGCTTCAAAAAGTTCGTTTATTCCGTTGCCAATTTCACAAAATCGAAAGCCATTGAATATATGATTATGATATGATTATAAATTACATTTAGCCTATATACAAGTAGTTAAATGCAATGTGTCCAATAGGCCTACATGATTTTCACAGTAAACATCCAGGGGCACGAGATATCAGATGCACTTTACGCGGCGATAAGTATTTGCACTGCATTAAGATGTGGAATGTTTCCCCCAATCAATGTTCACTGTTGACACAGACAAGTTCCAATCGATCATCAACCACAAATATATCATGAGTATTGGTCAATACGCAAGCTCGGCATAGGTATTTCTCATCCATCGATGGTGCTGCATTAAATGACGCAAATTATCTGGAGTCATCTATTATTATAACAGTAATTTGATTATATAGTAGACGCATTTACGTCCTTATGCCCACCACACCGGTTAGCAGCTTGATCTAACAACGACATGCGATACAAACCGATCCTTGCACCAAAGTAATCAAGTAGCCTATCCTCTGGCATACAATACACAGCATCGATAGTGACTGCGACATCCATTTCATTAGTACATAATTTGTTTCAACCCGGAAGAACGGCACCTAGATGGATATATATATACATACAAATTATATGGGATGGGAAACGTGATCAAAATCGAATTTCTAGAAACAAAAGCCCCACATTTTACCAATAGACCGGTAGGTTATACTACATCGTTCCTTTTTTCCCATGTGCAGCAAAACTGTAGTGTGTCAAGTTTAAGTGCTGCTACAGCATGTAAATATTCATAGATTTATCGACACAATTCACATCGTCCAGCAATGAGTGTAAGCTCCATTGATGTTGAGGATAGCGAATGTCGTATGCATAGCGGTACGATAATCAAATATCTATATAACCGTATATCGCGGACTTGTCATAGACCTGATACAGAAAAGAAGGATTGTATCAGCCTGGCATTATTCAATCCACAGCTATTCAGCTATACGAAAGATAACAAACTATTGATTGTCTGCAACTTCATATCCTATCTATACCGTTGGAAAGAGATATCAGATCGGAGGAAGTACCGGCCACAGCGAGCTGCTCTGTGGCCGGCCACAGAATGTTATGTGGATTTCACAGCTTTTCTGGAACTTAAAGAGTATATTCCACACATTTGTGGTTCTTTGATTCCCTGATTGTTTCGCCTGGGTACTATGATTACGGGATTCAGTACTGAGAACGATAAAAACAGGTAAAATGACCGAATATTGACCGATCAAGTATCTCGATGAAACATACATATGCATTCGAGGAGGTATAGTCGAGTCTACTTGAGCGTAAATCGAACAAATCTGCACTGAATTAAGACAAATTTCCAGTACAGTATTGTATTATTCATAAATTAATCAGGGAAATTCACGAAAGATTATAAACTGCCCCCACATCCTTAAACTGCATGATAAAATATATATGTAGCCTATAACATCGCATCGCAGACTTATCATAAACGATAAACATGGTTGAAAATGAAGGATATTATCAGCCTCTTATTAAATGAATCGCAGGTATGCATATTTACAAAATATAACCAGCAATACAATAATTTTCAACTGCACAATGCACATCTTACCATATAAAATTAATATCAGAACGGGGGAAGCACCTGCCACAGTGAGCTCCGAGCTGTTCTGTGGCCGGCCACAGAATGACATGTGAATTTCACAGCTTTTGGGGAGCTGATAGAGATTTTCGGACATATGTTTGGTGCACATTGTTCTTTCCAATTCTATACAGTTGCTGACGAGTGTCAGCCGAATATTCGGGTCTATTTCTATATAAAAAAAACATCCAAATCAACACTCACCATCAGTTACTAGTTTTGGTACAGTTTTTACTTCATTGCTTCTAGCTTTTTATACCATTATTTCCTGTTTCATTTAGTGGGTATATCCCCTTTTAATGTATCTTTACATCATTTTGTGTGTTTTTTATTGATATTATAGAGACTATGCCAGATCGTTTCGACTTCTTCCTATCGTTTCATTGTATCGCTATTTTTCTGTTATTTCGGGTGAAAATGCTTATAAACTGAGTTAAACTCTCTCTCACACCTAGTTCTATTGACTGTACGCCCATATTAGAACATAATTGATCACACATTTACCCACGATTGGGTCATGGACAGTACTGATATTCAATATTAAGTTGGTATATTACAGCCGGCCATGAAAATTCGGCCATGAATCAATTTCATGGCCGGCCACGAAAACGAGTTTTCCGTGGCCGGCCAAGGAAATTTCGTGGCCGGCCAAGGACATTTCGTGGCCGGCCACGGCGAAATTTCATGGCCGGCCATGAAATTCACTGTGGCCGGCCATGAAATAGCACTTTTCATGGCCGGCCACGGGATATTTGTGGCCGGCCACAAAAAAATCCGTGGCCAGTGAGCGGCCACGGGAATGTTGAAAGTCCGTCTCCAAAACGATGACGCGAGTTTTCCAGTTATTGGCAACTAGTTTTTTAATGCGGTACTGTAACTAAAACTACTCACTTTTCAAAATCCACAACTTGAACTAATCAAAAACCCAGTTTGTAGTTGACCTTCAACTATCCAGATTGGTAGCTTACACAAGTCTGCATACCAGTAAATAATATTATACTCGGCGGGGCCTGAAAAAGTATGTGAAAAAATACACTCCTAAGGGGTTTGTAACTTGTTGGCCACCCGAATAGATTTAGAGATGCTGCCACTCATTATTGAATAATGATGTTTTGTGAGATTTGATGACCACTGACAATCTCCTTGTACTAGTCATGAGTAGGGTTGTCAAAATCAAGTACCTGAGTGACTCGAACATGAATTGATTTTTAACGTGTCTATTTCAGTGACGTGGACTAATTTCCAGCTAATCCATGTCATATCTTTTTTCGTTTACTGGCGATGTCTTCATCCAAACTCCGCCATAGGCCCTTGTCAAGATCAAAACAAGTGGAAAAGACATTCCTGCCTCTTCGGGCATACCTGGAATATGATTTTGGGTCATGTCGGTATGACGAAATTAGTCACCGTAAATACTACTATTAAAAAATGACCAATTAGACTGACCTCGGCATCTACTGGTTGGAATGGAGTCAAATTTCTTGGGCGAGGTTTTTAAGGTAACCTGACGATTTGACAATAAAGCCGATGACATTTGAAAAAAGTCCTCCCTATTTTACAAGTCTTTCTGTAAACATATTTGCGACTATCTGACTACCATTGCAGGGCAACAACCTGGACGGGAATCAGATTCGAGTTGTTTAAGCTGTGGACGGACGTGAAAGGATGATAAATCAACAGAAGAAGCAAAAGAAGGAGAAGGATGGCAAAAGGAATTTGTATCTCGGCAGGGACGGACTCGTACGACCAGGTATGTGCGGTCCAATATTCAGCCAAAACAATTGTCAGTATTGTGGGGCTGACGTACTCTAGTCCACCGGTCGGCAACTTTATAATGAGTGACCCCAATTAAAACGAAAATAAAACCAGCATTTACGTGCTATTTTGTTTTTCGATAGGGAATAATGTTTAACGGTTATTGAGAAATGTTGTGGTACAAAAATATTCCAAAATGATTTTTTTCAATGGTCGTGCGCTTTAAAGATGATGTACTATCAAATTAAACATGAAATTGTGGAAAAAAATTTGTCACTAGCCATATTTTACTCAGAAAACTACCATAATGGATCTGCAAATAAATTATTTTTCAATACCACCATGTTCCATTCTAGTTGCCTCTATGCTGCGCGAAGCTATCCATCTGTGTGTAGCACAACTCTATTGTAGCATCATGTAGTTGCTGAGACATGGGCAAATGCTGCGAAATATGCCATGTCTCTCTCTTCAGCCACAAGTGTTTCGATCAAGTCACTACCTTCGAGTCACGAGTCATCTTGATTCATTGCGCATTTTGGCTCGAGTCAAGTCAAGTCACAATTCAAGTCAAGTTGTCTTTTCGAAGTACAAGGCATCACATTGCATTTTACTAGCTGTTCGAAATTCAGATTGAGTCGTCATTTATTTTAAACCGAGGGATGAATATAGAGATTAATATACATGAAAAAAATGCGTTGTATACCCACAGTCATTAATTTATCCCCCAAAATAGTGAACACAAAACCTTGGATAGCGGAAACGAATTGATATGAAGCATTACCTAACTACATATCCATGAGATATAAATTAGGTTTACGGCAATGCTTGACTAGTAATATAAACTTGTAAAGTATATTCGAATTCAATTCTGAATGCTAGATCAAATAAGAGATTTGGTTAAGGTTATCACCTAGCACCAATGATCATTGACCAATATTTGACCAATCATTGACCTTGTTGTTATTATATTACTCTACTAATGCGACAACGCACACTGTAAGCGGTCGATATATTTGTTATAGAATAATGGACGTTCAGTAAAACGCAAAATGATTGAATGAATGATTTGTCGCTCTCACCAGTCACAACAGCGTATCGAGAACAGTCCGAACAATTGTAACGTATTCAGCGATTTTAGCAACACCGATTTCTTGATGACTTGAAATTGACTCGTAAATTTTGCTTCCAGTCACTAGTTAATCCACATTTGTGAAACGCCTAGTCAAGTCAAGTCAAGTCATTTTTTGCAAAGTGACTCGAGTCAAGACATAACCCGAGTCATTTCAACACTGTCAGCCAGACCAGTACGACAGGCTGTGCTTTCACAAACACGCTTGCATATCAGAGGTGGAAACTTGCCGCTATGGATAGATTTGCCTCAATATTTAATGGTTGGCATCTCAGTATCAGTTTGACCAACTGACTAATATGATAAGGTGAAAGCAATTTTAAGCTAGCTTCAGACACAAAGCAATCTGGCTGAACACCGTCCGTTGAACGCCAGTACTGCACGCCTACTTACTGTACCAAAACTGAACATAGAACAAGAACTTAAAACTATTAATAGATTTTCACTGTTGAATTGAAACAGTGATAGATATGTTGAGTCATGGCGAGGCCACCAAAAGTTAAGGCGACCCCGCTTGGGATAATGAAGCAGAAGTTGCCATCTTCTATTCAGATCGCCATCAATTCCGCCATTGGCATGTGCAAGGGATGTGCTCTCGTCCAATTCAAGACCTCACTTCCGACAAAGTGGCAACTTGTATCGACTCGCTGAATGGTAAGGAAAACGTTGGTAGACTCGTTCATGCTTACCGTACCTTCAAACCACTATTCAGGTGCTGTACCCAGACTTCAACAAACTACTAGATTTCCAAAATACGTACTCTCTTTGCAAAACCCGCAACTTCAATTAGATTTAGAACAGCGGTTCTCAAATTTTCTTTGACACGCCCCCTTTTTGATAATGAAAAATTTCGTGCCCCATTATCGTCATGTCACAAATGCAATCAGAATGCTGGCAATCCCAACGGAGAGTTTGATGACATGGATGGTTTCGACTAGGGTGATTCTTTTACCTAAAAAAACAAAGATTGTGACCTAAAAAATCAAAATTTTAACATTTTTTGACCTAAAAAATCCTAATTTTGAACAAATTTGACCTATCATATGCAAACTAGGTGTTTTCCCACATAACATTAGAATTGCGCTACTTATCTTCATTTCTGTTTGAAACTGTCTGTCCTTACGAAGTAGTTTGTCCTAATTGAAATTGGGAGGCTGTAAACTCCTAACAGCCTGGCCACGCCAGTCTTTGCAGTGATGACTCTGAGGTAGGAATGGCTGCATCACACGATAAAACGGTGAGATCACGATTCACGTCAAACGATAACGTATGTCTTCTAGTTGTTGGCAACTAGTCAGTTGTCAGTTGACCTTCAATTAACTAGATTGGTAGCTTGTACAAGTCTGCATACCATCAATAATAATATATTCGGTGGAGCCTGAAATAGTATGTGAAAGAATACGCTCTTGATGTGATTTAGAACTTGTTGGCCTCCCGAATAGATTTTGAGATACTGCCACTCATGATTGAAACATGATGTTTTGTGAGAGTTGATGATTACTGACAATCTCCTTGTAGTATTCATTGGTAGGATTGTGAAAATCGAGTGGCTTAGTGATTTGACTATGAATCGAATATTATGAGTCGAGTTGAGTACCACTACTTGTGACATCATAGTGGTATAGGAAATGTAGATAGTGCAAATATGTAGTTTTCATGCAATTACAAAGAATATAATGCCGAATCTACGTCACATTAAAAAAGCCATGTTTTTTTGTCGATCATGCCTATTTCATTGCGAATGCTGCATGTTTACAGATGTTTCCTTTCCGCTAACGTAGTTATATACAAAAGCTTTCGTATGATGTCATGTGACGAATACAGTTCCAAGGCTTCCAGAGTGGAAATACGATCGAAACGATAAATTTAGGTAATAAATTAACACATAGTAGTTAGTAGGGCTGGGCACAATGATACGAATACTCGAATCTACTCCGATTAATATTTCTAATGATTCGAGTCGAGTAGTGAAGTTTTCGGAGTGCTGATATTATATGGTCCTTGCCAATGAAATGTAATTGGATAACGAGAATTATCACGGTGTTTTCTACTGTGGGAACATGGAACTCTTGACTGACCGTATCGGAGCCCACGGAACATGTAGTGCAAAGCTACGAATGATATTGGGATTAGCATATTTATGAAGTCATGATCAACCCACAGCATTGTCACAAATTGTAATGAGATAGGTATTGTGGATGAAATAAGTACAGACATGATATTCTCTGTATTAGCGTAAAAGGTATATATATATACTTTGACATTGTACATGCTGGTATTTCCACATAATGAGTGATACTCGAATACTCCACCGGACTCGAAGCCCAATGTGAGATTCAGTATCGAATCACCAACGTACTCGATCTTGGACAGCCCTATTTGTAAGGAGACGAATCATTTCTCTAGTTGAGTTGAATTGGTAGAGGTAATACCGCTTTCAGATGCGAGTCCTTTGATCATTCTGCCCAGTCCAATATTTTAGAAAATATATCAATTACTGTGATACGAGGGCTATTTTTCCCGCTCAAATTAACCGATTTTTACCTTTTAGGGAAGTTTTGGAATTCAAAGGACTGCGTAAAGCGAAATTTCTGACAAAGCGGAAACTAAAGGAAATTGACTCGTCAAATGAAACGATATTAAATCAAACGCAAACCGCCCAGTTTTGAAAGAAAGTCATCGGAATATTCAGCCGCTCACAGGAAAAGACAGAACGTTACAAAACTCTGGGTTCCAGAATGGGAAAAACATTCGCTCTACATATTCCTCAGATGCGACTATACTTCTATTTCAATTAAAGTCAGTACGACAGCCAGCTTTGATGAATGATACGAAACCAAAAAGAGCGAGATTGTGGTACAAGTGCGACGTAGCAGAAAACTCAACAGCGAGTCCAAGCAACGGAAAGTCACGAAAAACGATTGAGTGCCAAAGGCAAGCGAGAATAGACAGCGTTCGGGGGAGAGCCAAGGAAATCAAAGGAAGACGCAACTGACAGACACAGATTGTTTGGTGATCTCGTTGCAAAATACGCTCACGCCTTTTCCAGTAAACTCGAGTCATGTTCAAGTCACATGACTCAGAACTCTAGCAGCCAATACTGCAATTCATTGCAACTTTCCAAAATAGTAAAGTTGCATTATTATCGGTATTTCGTCTATCAGTACTCGTACATCAATTTAGGGCCAAAACCTGTTAGAAATGATGAAAATCAGCATATAATGAATGTGAGGCATTTGATATCAGTCAAGCATAGTTGTAAAAATATGGTTTAAACATTTCATGAACTCGAAACTGAACTGTGAACGCAATGACTTGGACACGGATTCGACCCTCCGCAAAACGACTCGGACTTCATGCGGGGATGAATTGAAAATGACTCTAATCATTCGAGCCAAAACTATACAGTAAGATTAACTTGGGACTCGGAACCTTGGGACTTTTGGTAACAACCCCTGTATTCGAGCTTTGTAGCAAACAATTGAAACGCCACATTGATTGATTTTTGTGATCATTTTTTCGCGGCTAAACTATGACGATTTTTATCAATGTCATGGTAATTTTGGGGCGCGTTACAGTGCCCAGACCAGATTAAAATGTTTATATTCGAAATCAGCAGTACCTTTCGTTCAAGGCCGCTTCAATAATTGTCGCACTTAGGTCGTAAGCAATGTCCCATGGTGCTTACCAAGTTGCAAGGTCCTGAGTCACAAGGTAATTCTACTTTCATAATTTTGACTCGATACGAGTCGAGTCATATTCAATTCAGCACCGAGCCATATTCAGGGTTCAAAAGCTTAAGTCGAGTCACAGTGTTGATCATTGAGTCTGAGTCCAAGTCATTGTGTTCGCAGTTCATTATCAAGCTCAATCCTGCTTAACTCGCGTTTTAAAACTTCGTTTGGTTGATATTCAAGTATAATGTTGTGGTAGCTTACTATTCTTCGAAGTTACGATGAAATGCCCGTCTTGGCCATCCGAGTCTCGGGTTTTATGGCTTGGTCGAGTTAGGCTCATTGACTCGAGTACAAGTCGAGTCAATACACAAATTGTCGCAAATCGAGTCGAGTTATACACCATATTTTATAAATTGACGCGAGTCAAGTCTAGTCACAAAAACGGCAAACCTGTCATAGCCGTTTACGAAGCTACCATATATTGATAGTCGCGTCAGATTAATAACTGACTGTGTAATCACTGGATTACGGTGTTTCCGTAGTTTAGCCGTCTTTTACTAATATAGGCCTACTTACACTGCCTCCTGTCCCCGTCTGGATGAATAAACAGTTTGCAATTTGACGTGGTTTATTTTAGTCAGTAGCAGGTAAGATCAATGTCAGTAGAACAGCTTCAATCGAAATCACAGCAGCCTCGGTGCACACTTGTTTCTTTCAGGACAGGAAATGAACGTAGATAATATGCGCATAACGGCTCAAGAATTGATAATAGTTGGCCCCAGCACTACCCCCCCTCCACTTTTGTCATCACAGAGCAGCTATTTGCTGGTTTGACTACATAAGGGACACACACAAGTACGCGAGATAATCGCTTATCACTGCGACATAAAATGTATTGCGGACCGATAACAGTAACGCTCAAAATTTCGTGAAAGCGAAATTTCTCGTCAAACTAGTCGTGCTGGATGCGTTTGCGACGTCATCATTGGCCGTCCAAAGTTTAATATGAGGTCTTGTGAACAACACGCAACATGATTCTCGATACAACGCTATCACAAACAATGTTTACTTTAGTTGAGCATCGTCTTGCTCATAATGTGGATGGTACACGGCAATCGGCAATAAAAGCTTTAGATGTCGCATTTACGACAATCCTGCGATAACAGTTTATGGAGTAATTTAGGACTGAGGCAATCAGAATTAAGCAAACATCCAGTGGCACGTTATGACTTTAGGTGGTAGTAAACAGGAACGTTGACCGATAGAATACGGTGTTTCAAAATAAACTCGAATATGTTAGGCTGACATTCGTGAGTGGTAATTGAAATAAACCTATAATCGTTGGATATTAACATATGTAACGATGGAATTTCCGACTCATTGTTAAAATGAACTGCCTTAATGCATCGGCTCGAGGTTATTACAGGTGCGTAAACTCCTAATAGACAAGATAGCAGAATGATTGCGCTTCCAGGTGCTTGGCCGCTATGTCGTGTCTCAATCCCCGACCGTGTCAGACATGAGAACTGATTTGTAAAACTGATATGAGTAGGTTGGCGCTTGACATTCAACATTCAGGGATGGCACAGTGAATCGGTGCAAAATTTACCAAGTATTCAAACTCTATTACTTTACCTTTAATGTCCTGCGGCATCATATGCACATCATGCACTCATGGTTTGATACAGATATGAATCATAGCACAGCTGCTCTGTGAATCGGCAACTCACAATATCTGGAATATAGTGGTATACAGACAGTAGGTATCAATTAGAGGTCGACCGATATTGATTTTTACAGGCCGATACCGATATTTCGACGCTCTCACGGCCGATAACCGATATCATAGGCCGATATTAATATGGAAGGAGCAGAGAACTAGTTCGCCAAAAATATTATATATTAGGCAAGGTGGCACTTGTTCATGCCACAGAAAGGTGAACAACAAACGAGAAAACTGAAATCGAAAAGACTTATTGCTTAATTGTGAACATTCGTTGAAATTTGGGATAACCCGAAAATCAAAACATGATACAGAATTGCAGATCAGTTCAGAAAAGGTAGATTGTAGTTATATATAAAATATCGGTCGCGATATCGGCCTGGATTGGCCGATACCGATATTCGAGAAAGTTCCAAATATCGGGGCCGATAATCGGTCGACCTCTAGTATCAATATGTTTGTCTGCGAGTACAATCATTCTTTAGGAGAGAAGTTCAGGCTCATTTTCTTTGATATGGAAATGCTTCAATCGGGTAGCCTAGCAATCAATATTGCGCAATTGTTTATTCAACATTGAAATCTGCCGCGACAACCAACACCATGTTAGCGTGGACTGTCGTATAGCCATAATAAAAAATTATTGCTGGCGAGAAATCGCAATGGAGATCGCGTCGAGCAAGTGCAAGTGAAGATATCGTGCCAGCAAGCTCGCAACTGGTTAAGCAACAGAGACTCGCAGCCGCGCCACAATTATAAACAATACTAATTCAACTGGCGAGTAATGCGGGTAGTTGGAATTTTCGTTTAGCCGCTGCTTCTTTGCGGAAGCTTTCTGAGGAGAATAGTTGCGGCCAAGAATTTTTTACCGATTTTATCTTCAATTCGAGACCGCATCATATTGAGAGTGCACTGTCCCTTTAACAATATAATCATATAGGAGATTTTGGTGCAATCGTAATCGGAATTAAATACGTTGACGAAGTAATCACCGCATGTGTGAGGGAAACTATAAGCTTACAAAGGAGAAAAACAAATGAGAACCATGCGAATGGCGAGTACGTGAAGTTGGCCCATTGTTCACACTGCTCAGTGTGTATAGCCTACACAAGTTCACGTATGATCAGTTATTTTGGTAGCGACCCAAAATTTCGATTTCAAAATGTTCCGCGATCAAACCTCTCAATTTGGCGTGCTGATAATTGAAAATGGTCAGCACCTTCGACCAAACCTACTCGCGAGTCGCGACTTGTGTTTTAGAGCTGGCAAATATGTGCGCAGCAATACCAAGCTTGCAATTATGAACTCGTTCACCTCCATACTTGAGCTTAAGAAACTCAATCAATACTATAGCAACGTATTTAGGACTATCAGAACGTTTTCTATTTATATTAAATCGAATTAATCAAGTATTTTATGTGATAATTCGCGTCACGCGAAATACAGATAACGATATACGACTGACCTAGCTGACTGCGCCGTTCGCACATGTCCTGTGTATGTATCATACTTTCACCACATGGCACACCCGATCACATATCACGTAGGTCGTTTTTTCTTCCATTTAAAAAATGAACTAAAATATTCAGAAATGAGTTGCCGATAGCATCCCCTTAATTCTTATACTAGCCATCGGTATTTAATTTTTGTTTACCCAACACCAAAGAATAGAAAAGCCAACTCATTTAAGTCGCGACCCTAGTTTTGGAACCCCTGGTATTAATTCATCTAATCAATCTTATCGTGGCAATTTATTTGTGACGTTTCAGAGAGAGATATATGGTATTCTTTTTCGCCCGCACCATCAAGAAGCTTTGACGACGGAGATGCAGCCGCCTTTATAGTAAGTTCGTCTAGTCTACAGCTCCGTTTTTCTCCTCCATGCTATCCGTATTTGCTGAGCGCCTAGCAAGATAGCCGCGGATACCAGTTTTCGAGTCTTTGGCCTGACATGGTCGGGGATCGAGCCCACGACCTACCGATCAAGAAGCCGGACGCATCATCATTACACTATCTCGCTCGCAGACGTGCAATATGCTTCTCATTTGCAATATGATGCGCATGATTGACAGCAACTAATTTTACATTGCATTCCACATTACCTATCGTGCTAATACAACATCATCACAAAGATCAATGTCTTGTTATCGTTTTTGCACACAGATGTTGGTTGAAAGTTTCTTTTTGTCTGTATTCTCGTGGAAGCAAGATAAGTGTATGGTGCGTATTGCAAACCAGAATTACTCTGGTGAGTCAACTTTGAAATTTGTAAGGGACTGCGAGCTTGTGGGGTAAATAAACAGATTCAGGAATAGCATTCCGCAACCAAGGAATATTAAATGAAGATAATCGATGCGTTGACAGTGCGTACAATGCACAACGTTAGGACTAATGCACCCCAAGGTACCTTGCACAGTCAACTGAAACAAACAAACCATATATCAGTTGACGCCAAACATTTATTATGTGTACGGAGCTCATTTTACGATTCAAAAGTTGCAGCCGCCTCATTTGTTCAATAATCGCTTAACTCATCATCAACTGAACGAATCAGATTGATTTACAGATGAACTTCGATGAATGTTCGTATCATATAATCAAATATATTATTCATATTATTACGCAGTTAGATATGTTCGAATGACAAAATTCTAGTTATATAGCATTGCGTATGGATGTCGTATTCGGAACATAAGACGGAATACACATGCCATTACGTAGGCTACCGTGCACATATAAGTGTAATTTCACATTAAGAGAGATTTAAACTGCTGTGTGTATAATTGTGGACTCAACCCTAGGCTCGATGACTTGAACTCGAACTTGACTCGGTAGTGAATTGAAAATGACTCGATTTGACTCGAGTCAAGACCAGTGTTGAGATGACTCAAGTCATGACTTGACTGGAGTCAGACTCGAGTCAACTTTTTCGTATATAGTTTGTGACCTCCCGTCTGTTATATGATCAAAAGATATTTTATTCACCCAAACGTAGTAGACTGAAAAAAAATATTTGGCGAGACGCGCACACAAATTTTCATGTGTTCCTTTCTCTGTGGTGCCCCGGATGTCATTTGTATTGTGGAACTCAGATTAGAAGGACAGCACTATTCGTCACACCCACCCATCGCGGCTCTTGAAAATGGACACATATCCAAAGTTGCAGTCAAGGTGTTTCTTCGGTAACAAACTTCGTGGAGTCGCATATATTTTTCTTGAGGGGGTGAGAGGTATCTATTTCAAAATCATGCTATCTTCAGACATTAAATCACGAAGCTTGAAAAGGTGTTTTTCAAGGTAATTAAATCTCTTCAAAATACCCCATAATTTACATTGATTTGCGAAATACTGAGTTCTCTTCTAACCCAATCCCCGCCCTAATGGTGAGTTTGGGGTGCGGAAGTTACTGACCTGGCAAGAATTCAATTCGCTGGATGCGATAAATCTTGCCCTATAAAGTCATGGGCAGTGGTACATTATGAACTAGCAAGCAAATGAAGTCTCATATTTGAATAAATTAGTTAGCTCATTAGCCCTTTTCATCGCAATTCTTATATTGTCTTCCAATATATCTTCTAAGATTAGTTCTGAGAAGCAAAGTAAATGTAATCGCGATTACTTTTATCAGGGTTGTAAACAGTCACAAGGCTCCGAGTCACAAGTCAATCTCACTTTTATATTTTTGACTCGAGTCAAGTCGAGTCATTTTCAATTCCCACCGAGTCAAGTCCGAGTCCAAGTCAGCGAACAGAGGATCGAGTCCGAGTCATGGTATTATGACTCGAGTCCGAGTCCAAGTCATTGTGTTGACTGCTCAGTTTCCAGTTAAAGTCTTCCTAAACCCACTTTTTTAACTCTGTTTGGTGATATTGAATGGTTCGCATTTATAATATATCAATTTTCCTTACTTTTAGCAGTTTCTGGTCGCATTTTCAAGCACCAGTACCAACAAACGAAATCCCAATAGTGTGTTGGCTTCGAAATTACAATGAAATGTCGGTCTTCGCCGTCTGAATCTCGAGTCAATGACTTGCTTCGAGTCATGCGCAATGACTCGAGTCCAAGTCGAGTCAATACACAGATTGACTCGAGTCAAGTCATTTTCGTATTATGAGAAAATGACTCGAGTCAAGTCGAGTCATCCGAAAATCGTTACTCGAGTCTGACTCGAGTCGAGTCATGACTCGAGTCATTACAACCCTGACTTTTATAACGTAATCGTATTCGACTACTTCCTGATTTTGCTGTAATCGTAAATGATATCGTAATCGCGTGATTCAGAAGTAATCGTAGTCGCAATCGATTACATTCATGAAGTAATCACCCCATATCAATGCATTATCATGCCATTAAATGGAAGAGATCGTCCAACTGAGCCTGGACAATTGACATATTAGCCTCATAGCCTGTGAGTTATGAATATTGCTATACGCCTCCTGGACAATCTGGTCTGGAGGAAACAGTTGTATCTAGAATATTAAATCCGCTTTTCTAACTATTCACTGGTGTTATGATCTATTATGAACGCCAATTACTAATATTACTGGTACATTTGACTGAGAGGTCTTTTGGCATCCAGATGGTAGGCCTACGCCGTGAAGTTAAACTAATTAGTGGTACGCGGTCGGGAAAAGTTTAAGAAACACTGGCATAGATGCCCCTGAACCTAATGTAATCCATGGCAATACCGTATCCGATGCTTTCCCGCTTACGTACATAATTTACCAATTCCATGATCCACCGTCGGCTATTTGTAATACACGAAAAATTTTACATCACGATGTTTATGTGGGTAATAGCTAGCGACCAAGTGCTCATATAGTCGTAGCTGCAATTGGTAATACAGTTACAGGTAAATATTGGTCAACATTTTGAATTGCCGATTCATTGATTAGAATTCAAGAAATATTGAATGAAGAGAATCGGAAAACGTTGTCTAGTTCGGTGATGATGCCTACGTTATGTATCATATCGCACTTCATGTGGGCAGAACGGTTGAGCATGGCTTAATAATCTAGTTAACAAGGCACGCATAGAACATCATTGAAAATAGGCTAATTATTTTATGCTGTGATTGTCAATATAATTGAAATTGTAACTGGGCAAAATTTTCATTAAATGACAATTACAATTACAATTACACAAAATAGAAATGCTTCAATTACAATTACAATCAAATATATGAAAAGAATGTAAAAAAATACATTCAGTTTAATTACAAATTACAATTGCTTCAACTCCGCTACCTAAATTACTTCATTAACAAATTTCTAAGTAGCCAACACCCTAGTGACTAGGATTTGTTTTTTTATGATACAATACATATCAAATCCAGATGGGTCCCGTACGCCTGCTAGAATTTTTTACGTCAAACAAGGATGTTTTCTTTCTATCAATTTCATTGATTGGTTGGATGAGCATCATCCGCTGACTACCGACATGTAGCGGATTTCGCTCTAAGTGTCATGGGATTGCTGACCAAGCTCACGGCACAGAGGTAATAAAGTATTCACAAGCGAAAAGTTGAATATTTCAAGCAAACTTTTGTAACAAAGATGATGAAATTTTTGTGATTGGCAAGTGCATGCTAGTGTAGTGTAGATTCTTGTTATGCTGCCAGTGCCATGGTCATGCATAAATTGGCCGTAATTTGAAATGCAAAGAATTTCAACCAAATATGTTATAATGATGCTAAAAAGTGTAATATATTCAGAAGTTTCACACTGCAGAACATACCAAGGTTCGTTTGTGAACGAGAACCTGTAAATTTCGGAGGTTCACACACAAATCACCAACGTGAACTTCACGTTCACACCATCCCTAGTAGCTATACATATCAATCTAATTCAATGGCATGCAGTTTGGTATTTGATATCTGATTCGTCCGAACGCTATCGCTAACAATGTTTACTTTAGTTGAGCACCGTCTTGCTCATAATGTGTACGGCACACGGCAATCGGCAATAAAAAGCTTTAGATGTCGCATTTACGGCAATCCTGCGATAACAGTTTATGGGGTAATTTAGGACTGAGGCAATCAGAATTAAGCAAACATCCAGTGGCACGTTCTGACTTTTGGTGGTAGTAAACAGGAACGTAGGCCGATAGAATACGATGTATTAAAATAAACTCGAGTATGTTAGGCTGGCGTTCGTGAGGGGTAATTGAAATAAACATTACTATAATCGTTGGATATTAACATATGTAACGATGGAATTTCCGACTCATTGTTAAAAAGAACTGCCTTAATGATTCGGCTCGAGGTAATTAAAGGTGCGTAAACTCCTAATAGACAAGATAGCATAATGATTGCACGTCCAGGTGCTTGGCCGCTATGTAGTGTCTCAATCCCCGACCGTGTCAGACATCAGAACTGATTAGTAAAACTGATATGAGTAGGTTGGCGCTTGACATTCAACATTCAGGGATGGCACAGTGAATCGGGGCAAAATTTAGCAAGTATTCAAACCCTAAAACTTTACCTTTAATGTCCAGCGGCATCATATGCACATCATGCAGTCATGGTTTGATACAGATATGAATCATAGCACAGCTGCTCTGTGAATCGGCAACTCACAATATCTGGAATAAGTGGTATACAGACAGCAGGTATCAATATGTTTGTCTGCGAGTACAATCATTCTTTAGGAGAGAATTTCAGGCTCATTTTCTTTCATATGGAAATGCTTCAATCAGGTAGCCTAGCAATCAATATTGCGCAATTGTTTATTCAACATTTGAATCCGCCGCGATAGACAACACCATGTTAGCGTGGACTGTCGGATAGCCATAATAAAAAATTCTTGCTGGCGAGAAATCGCAATGGAGATCGCGTCGAGCAAGTCCAAGTGAAGATATCGTGCCAGCAAGTTCGCAACTGGTTAAGCAATACAGAGACTCGCAGCCGCGCCACAATTATAGACAATACTAATTCAACTGGCGAGTAATGGGGGTAGTTGGAATTTTCGTTTAGCTGCAGCTTCATTACGGAAGCTTTCTGAAGAAATTGGTTGCGGCCTAGAATTATTTAAAGATTTTATCTTCAATACGAGCCGCATCATATTGAGAATGCACCGTGCCTTTAACGATATAATCGTAAATGAGATTATGGTGTAATCGCAATTAAATACGTTGATGAAGTAATCACCGCATGTGTGAGAGAAACTATAAGCAACTCGTTCACCTCCATCCTTGAGTTTAAGAAACTCAATCAATACTATAGCAACATATTTAGGACTATCGGGACGTTTTCTGTCTATATCCAATCGAATTGATCAAGTATTTTATTTGATAATTCGCGTCACGCGAAATACAGATAACGATACACGACTGACCTAGCCGACTGCGCCGTTCACACATTTCCCGTGTTTGTATCATACTTTCACCACATGGCTCTCCCGTCGTATTGGTTTTCATGATCCCAACAATTTAATCTTAATTCTAATAACAATACACAACCCTTGTGTTATATTAGATGACCCTTTAAAACAGAGGTCTCAAACTCAAACGTGTTAGCGGGCCAATTTCCTAATTTTTGATGGCGCCGCGGGCCGCAGCACCAATAATAGGGGAATTCAATGTATTTCTCAGTAGGCCTTATTTGACGGGACCTTGCAGACTGATATTCCACACGCATCATAAAAAGCTGATTTACTATTGTGAATTCACGCCTCGCGCGAAAAAATAAGATTTTTAGATATCTGAATAAAATTGATGCTGCATTTGGCATAGTTTGTCAAAAATAAGTAGTTGAAGACACCATGTGAGAGTACAAATGCATCAGGACATCGCAAAATATGTTGGCTTATAATTTCGCAGCTAGCGGACATTTGACATGACGCAATTACATAGGGAGAATTTTAAAATTTTACAAAGATTGATATGATATCAGAACATTTGAGAAGTACAGCCTAATCCGGGTCTCGGGTATACTCCTGATAACTAGGCTATTGATCATGTCATTACCAAGTCAAATTAAATCAGCGTTATATTTAGCTTCGACTATTTGAACAGATCACTTACAAATTGAGTATAATGATTACTGTGTCATAGCAATAAAAATGTCCAATCGCCCAAGAATCCATTTGTGTTACAGCTGTGAAGCGTAGGCTACGACTACTTTATATACTCGCAACAATAAAATTTGCGATAGGTACAGATTCCCATGATGACACCGGGTGTAACCAACTATACCTCAACCGGGCAACATAATGCCAATGGTTGCCATACCGTCCTGCCTAGATATTTAAATAAGCTACGAAACGCAAGCTACGACCGTTTTGATATTTTACCATTTTCCATACCAGTTTGATAGTTTGTTGCGTCCGTGATTGTACCAAGTCACAGCGTTCCGTGTCACAAAAGACCGACAAGATAGCGTAATGGTTAAGCGTCCGTGTGTATGTGTATCATGAGTCGGTGTATATGCCGCAAAAACATCAAGGACAAAAATAAACTACGTCATTTCCTTTCCTTCTCTGATTGTATCTTTTGATGCGACTCAACTCGAGTCATTTTTTATTTCATCACCCATTGAGTCGGAGTTCGATTCATCAACGGGTCCTGTTTAACCATCATAAACAAGTAATGTCACGTAATAGGTAATCCTCCACTTAGACGTAACTGTTGGAAATGATGTAATTGTGAGGTTTGATGAGTAGTTTCTGGCTTCTGGAGTATTTTATAGCGAATTGTAAATTGATTGAAAAAAAAATTGGTAGTTAAATATTGTCGAATACTTCGAAATCCAAAATGCCGTCACGGGCCGCACAAAATGATCTCGAGGGCCGCATGCAGCCCGCGGGCCGCGTGTTTGAGACCTCTGCTTTAAAATGACGCTTCGACAGATATGATACCTTGTTTTCCCGGATCGCATATCACGTAGGTCGTTTTTTCTTCCATTTAAAACAATGAACTGAAATATCCAGAAATGAGCCGCCGATAGCATCCTCTTAATTGACATTCTTGTAGTAGCCATCGGTATTTAATTTTTGTCTACCCGACACCATAGAACAGAAAAGCGACCTCATTGGAGTCGCGAGCCTAGTTTGGGAACCCCTGGTATTAATTCATCTAATCAATCTTATCGTGGCAATTTATTTGTGACGTTTTAGAGAGAGAGATATGGTATTCTTTTTCGCCCGCACCACCAAAAAGCTTTGACGACGGAGATGCGACCTCCTTTATAGTAAGATCATCTAGCCTACAGTCCCGTTTTTCTCCTCCATGCTATCCGTATTTGCTGAGCGCCTAGCAAGATAGCCGCGGATACCAGTTTTCGAGTCTTTGGCCTGACATGATCGGGGATCGAACCAACGACCTACCGATCAAGAAGCCGGACGCATCACCATTACACCATCTCGCTCGCAGACGTGCAATATGCTTCTCATTTGCAATATGACGCACATGATTGCCAGCAACTAATTTTATATTGCATTCCACGTTACCCGTTTTGCTAATACAACATCACCACAAAGATCAATGCCTTATCATCGTTTTGGCACATAGATGTTGGTTGAACGTTTCTTTTTGTCTGTGTTCGCGTGGAAGCAAGATAAGTTTATGGTGCGTAATGCAAACCAGAATTACTCGGGTAAGTCACCTTTGAAATTTGTAAGGGACTGCGAGCTTGTGGGTGTGTGATTATCTCTTACTACTATCTCTCTAAACGCATGAGCGATCTCGTCTTCTTGTTGTTGTGATTGTGCGACGTGCGTGCATGTATGTATTAGCACCCACGTCTTATGAGTTGTTGGAGCAATAGTGATTAGGCTAGTCGATGGAACTGTTCTTTTATATTTCAGTTTGATCATTTATTATGGTATTTAACCTATGAATAAATGCAAAGTTGCACAGTGGGATAAGTAAACAGACTCAGGAATAGCATTCCGCAACCAAGGATTATTAAATGAAGATGATCGGTGCGTCAAATCAAGTGCGTTGACAGTACCTACAATGTGCAACGTGACGACCAATGCACCCCAAGGTACCTGCACAGTCAACTAAAACAAACAAACCATATATCAGTCGACGCCAAACATTTATTACGTGTACGGAGCTCATTTTACGATTCAAAAGTTGCAGCCGCGTCATTTGTTTAACAATCGCTTAACTCATCATCAACTGAACGAATCGGATTGATTTACAAATGAAGTTCGATGAATGTTCGCATCATATAATCAAATATATTATTTATAGTATTACGCAGTTAGATAAGTTCGAATGACAAAATTCTAGTAATATGGCTTTGCGTATGGATGTCGTATTCGGAACATAAGACGGAATATACATGCCATTACGTAGGCTACCGTGCACATTTAATTATAATTTCACATTAAGAGAGATTTAAAATGCTGACCATATTTTCTCGGACTACAGTGATCATACACTTGTATATACGGATGGTTCGAAGACATCGTCAGGATGTGGCTATGCCGTATACATTCCTCGGCTGAATGTAAAATTGTCTGCGAAGCTTCCTAAATGTTTTTCAATATTTTATGTAGAGTTGCATGCCATCAAAGATGCATTATCGTGGGTTAAAAGGAACACGGAGAGTAAAATTGCTATAGTAAGTGACAGTTTGAGTGCCCTAACCGCCATCGCCAATCATGGATTGGTCAATGACTACATGTGAACGATATATTAGAATATATTGCAGAACTTCAAAATAACAATAAATCAATCACGTTCATCTGGATACCTGGGCATGCTGGTATTCGTGGTAACGAAATCGCCGATCAATTAGCCAAAGACGCTGCGTCAAGAAGGGATGAAGGGAACAATCACTTATTACCTCTGCGTGAAGCATTGTCCAACGTGTCCGTCTTATGACATCATTGTAGATGTGAATGGGATCAGATATACCGAAGCACTGAGACCGGAAGAGCGTATAAGAATCTGCGACCATCAATTACCGACGATATAGCTCAAATTGGAACACGGCGAAGAGACGTAATTCTACTGAGATTAAGAAGCGGTCATTGCAGATTGAATCAACATCTGCATAAGATAGGCTTACCATATTTTGAAAATGTAAAAAGAGGACATTTTTTCAGAAATTTGCAAGATGCAAAAACCGGAATAGAATTCTCAAAAACCGGTGAATTTTTCCCACTTTGTGGTCGGTTGACTAAAAAAAAGTCATATTTTCGCTCAGAGCTAAATTCACCGTTTTTCACTTCGAAATATCCGCCGGACCGTCACTTCTGTGCTACTTTGCGGTGTATCACTCGCAATTTGCTCTAAATCTGACCTAAATTTTCAAAAAAGAGGACAAAAGGGCGTCCTCCGAGGACACTTTCAAAAAAGTCAAAAAAAGAGGACAAATCCTCTTAAAAGAGGACGTATGGTAAGCCTAGCATAAGATCCGTTGTTCTCAGACTCCACTATGTCAGCAATGTAATGCAGAAGAATCTGTAGAGCACTTTTTGTTACATTGTATGAGATATCAACATCAAAGGAGACAGCTACATCATGCTGCGCGATTGAGCCGAATAAATTGGGAGTTGAAGGACGTTTTAACAGATCCAACGATCTTGGATAATGTTGTAGGCTACAGTTCGTGATATCTTTGGGAAGACTTATCTAGTAGGGATGGTGTGAACGTGAGGTTCACGTTCGCGTTCTGTGTGTGAACCTCAGAAATTTAGAGGTTCACGTTCACAAACGAAACTGGGTAGGTTCTGCACTGTGAACCTTTTTTATGCGATAAATCTTGCCCTATAAAGTTGGGCAATGGCACATTATGAAGTAGCAAGCAAATGAAGTCTCATATTTGAATAAATTAGTTATCCCATTAGGCCTTTTCATTGCAATTCTTATATTGTATTCCAATATATCTTAAGATTAGTTCTAAGAAGCAAAATAAATGTAATCGTGATTACTTTTCCAATATAATCGTATTCGACTACTTCCTGATTTTGCTGTAATCGTAATCGTTATCGTAATCGCGTGATTCAGAAGTAATCGTAATCGCAATCGATTACATTCATGAAGTGATAGCCCCATACCAATGCATTATCATGCCATTAAATGGAAGAGATCGTCCAAGTGAGCCTGGAATATGGACATATTTGCCTATGAGTTATGAATATTGCTATACGCCTCCTGGACCATCTGGTCTGGAGGAAACAGTTGTATTTGGCAAATTAAATCCGCCTTTGTAATTATTCACTGGTGTTGTGATCTATTATGAACGCCAATTACTAATATTACTGGTACATTTGACTATTAAGAGGTCATTTTGGCATCCAGATGGTAGGCCTACGCCGTGAAGTTAAACTAATTAGTGGTACGCGGTCGGAAAAAGTTTGAGAAACACTGGCATAGATGCCCCTGAACCTAATGCAATCCATGACAATACCGTCTCCGATACTTCCCCGCTTACGTACATAATTTACCCATTCCATGTTCCACCGTCGGCTATTTGTAGTACACGTTAAATTTTACATCGCGGCGTCTATGTGGGTAATAGCTAGCGACCAAGTGCTCATATAGTCGTAGCTGCAATTGGTAATGCAGTTACTTGAAAATATTGGTCAACATTTTGAATTGCCGATTCATTGATTAGATTTCAAGAAATATTGAATGAAGAGAATCGCAGAGCGTTGTATAGTTCGGTGATGATGCCTACGTTATGTATCAAATCGCACGTCATGTGGGCAGAACGTCGATTGCTCTCCTATAGTTTTTTTAGAGAACGGAATGTTTACTAGATTGCAAATAAATAACGGTCAGCTAGCTATAGAAAAGGCGACCGATGAACCACTTGACTATCATATTGCGATACCTCTGCGCTAAAAACGAATCTTGCAGAGCGTACCTTGAGTTGAGACTTTCCATTGTGGCAATACGTATCAGCATTCGGCAAGTACAGTAGCGAATAAAGGCGTATCATCAATCAGAAGATGAGTCAAGGCTATAGTCGGTTATCATATTTATTTACAGTAAGAAATAGTGCGGCTGGCAATCTATATGAAAGTGACGGAGGATATGCTCAATTATATTGTTCTGACAACTATCCTTGTTACATTATATGATTGCGCAAGCGATTGCTGCATTGACAGAGCTTGACAACCACAGGTATGAAACCATTTTCATAAACGGTCCATATACGTTGGATAAATATCTTAATGGCTAGTTCAATTCGGAAAAGTATTAGCAGCTATAATCTGGGAGTAGTAGCTTAATTTTTCTGATGATACGTGTATGCACTGTCCCTCTAATCAAGTAACGCGCCCTGAAATCCTTATTTAAGATTTCGAAGCTTACGACATGTAGGTTAGGTATAACGAGTTCGCGGGTGCTATTCTGCTTTAGGATAGTAAAAATCAGATGCACGCAATTAAACCAGTGTCGTGTGGAATGATTCCCTTGAAAAAGCAGCCCCAGGAAAAATATATTTTTATGTGTATGTTACACACAGATGACATCATTAGATCCACCGTCAAACACGCTGATCGTTATTTATCATCACGCGAGCCCCACACAAGTTTGGGTTCGGATATCTTTACAAATATATTTTGCTGATAAATCATAAGTCGGTCTAAGTGTTAATATTTCAGAATACAGTCACGACGTACCCCTGAAACAGGCTCGTTGAATCCCAGTGTTCGATCGAACCCATGTTAACAGCCACTGATTATTGAAATCCCCAATTGTGCTACTGCAGGCAAACTACCTCTATCAATTACATTTCTCTGCCTCCACGACATACAGAGCGATATTGCATTTACTGGGGATATTGCTTGGATTCCGTTATTTGGGTCGTGTAAACATGCTCTATGCGGAGATCATAAATGTGCGTCAACGCAACGACCATCTGGAATAATGCGAACTATCCTATACGATTAACAGATAAACTTTTACCAATATGATGTTTCTTTTGATTGTTAGTGAGCATTTACCCATCAAAGTCCGCGAGTAATTTTTTCAAATATTTAAAAAAATCTTTGGATTTATAAAGGCAACCGCACCGCCAGCACAAACAGTGATACTCAGTTTAGCATTCAATTAGTTAGTAAATTTATCATTCTGTATTCGCAGCTTCGACTTCACCGATGTACGTTACGAATTATGAATCGCCGTGAAGTCAACACTGTAGTGTTTGGATTTGTCCCATAGTACATATTTAACAAAGCCAATCCGTTCGTATCCACGCAGTGTTGCAAAATCAACGGAAACAAACAAATTATATCGCACGTTGACTCGTTCCAACATATATATCATTTACTGAAAGCTATGTATGCGCCATTGTTTATTCAGACCTAACTTGCTGCGACGTGGATTGAGTCCCATGTTATGTAAGTAAAGAGGAATTATTATACAGTCTTTGAACATATCTATTTCCGATCGATATACGAAAAAGTTACTATCTAAAATCTTGTCGCGCCTAAAGCAGTTGCTAGGAAATATAGGTACTTGAATCGTTGTATCGCAAGAAATTCACAGCGTATTTCCAACTTGGCCCGCTTGATTTTCGCGCACTCTAAAATAATTGGTGAGGAATCCAAAACTCGCATGCTAATTTCAACAAATACCATGCTTATTTCACTGATGGTGATTTCACGGACTATGATTGCAGCCGCACTAATGCAAAATTCTACTTGACATGTCAACAAATTTTCGCTGTTCAACAATTTCAGTCTTTGCGCTCGTCTTTTGAGACCGGGTTAGACCCGCTTGACGCCAACCCGCCACACGCCAAACGCCACCCTGCGGCTGGGTCTTTACGTGGCGTCTGGCGTGTGAATGGGTTGAAACGCAGACTGGCAGATGAAGTGCTTTATGGCGTCTGGCGTCCAGCATTTTAGGACGCCGTATACTGCGACATGGCGTTCGGCTTCTGGCAATTTTGAGACCGCCGTGCCGTGTGTAGGTAGCCAGTTGCACAGCGTCTCGTGTACAGGATCTGATTTATTGGCAAAGTTAGGGAAAGCAAGGCTGGTGGATAATAAGGATTGATCACTGCATTATTATATTCGTCGATAGCGGAATGATGTCTGCTACAGTTATTTGTTTGATTGCTGCCCGAGTTTTCTTCTAGCATTGGCATCAATGACTTGAGCTGAGGACTTTACGCACCTTATTAAAATCGTTACTGCTGAAGAAAATAGTTGCAGTATATGCGAAATCAGTTTTGAAAGTTGTGTGATCATGCTGTGCTAGTACACTCGACTAACCTTGTAGAACACATCGTCAGCCCAGAATTACAAGTTTTTTTTTATATAGACCACTTACATTCTGTCCTTCAGACTTCTTAGAAATAGCCTATTCATTCATCCTCGTATGACATAGCTAGCTAGCGCTTGCTGTCTATCAACTAAATTCCACGTATTTACGGCATAGCCCTAACATGCGACAAACGTCGACATGTAGGCTACAAATGAGATGCACCCGTGGCGTCTTGATAGTTGATATATCACACTCCAAACGCCGGCATGCACAAATTAGATGCATTCGGTGGCGTCTTGATAGTCGATATATCCGTTCAGACGCCAAACAGCGACAATCGACATGCACAAATTACATGCAGCCCGTGGCGTCTTGACAGTTGATATATCCGACGCCACACGTAGGCATATACCAGTTAGGTGCACCCGTCGCGTCTGGATAGTTGATATATCAGACACCAAACGACGGCATGCATAAATTAGATCCGTTCTGTGGCGTCTTGATCGTCGATATATACGTCCAGACGCCAAACGGCGACAATCAACATGCACAAACTAGATGCAGCCAGTGTCGTGTTGATAGCTGATATATCCGACGCCAATCGTCGACATATACAAGTTGGATGCACTCCGTGGCGTCTGGATAGTTGATATATCAGACTGCAAACGTTGGCATGTACAAATTAGATGGAGTCTTGATAGTCGATATATCCCTTCAGACGCCAAACGGCGACAATCGACAAGCACAAATTAGATGCAGCCCGTGGCGTCTTGATAGCTGATATATCCGACGCCAAACGTCCACATATACAGATTAGATACACCCCGTGCTATCCTGATATTCATCATCTAGTATCCAATTCATTATACCAGTGGTTCTCATCTCAACCTCTGGTCCATGGCAAGTTTCCTGTTGGTCCGTCTAATATTTTCGAATTTTATATCTCAATTACAAATTGCAATTTATTCAATACTCCGTTTAAAATCCATCGTCTTAAGATACTTGTAAATGTATTCGCATCACGATGCCTAGCAAGTCCACAGTAGCTACCAAGTCATTGTTTGCATTACTGTAGGTCATTGTGGTATAACTATGCTGACGCCGTTGCCGTGTGACGAGTAGTGAGGCCTTGGATGATTGACCAACTATAACGTCTGAGCTCTCACTGTACCAAAAAAGCTACATGCCGCGCACTCAAGTTAGCACTACACGTAACGTGAGTTACGGACGTTTTGAGTGCCGTTAAAACTCATTTTAGGTCTGAGGTAACTTTATGATCCGCAATTGAGTTTTACTCAGTACTAAAGCATGCGTTACTTGGTAACCGTAACTTAAGTAACCTCTATGATCTCCACCCTTAGTCACTAAGTGAAGTACATGAATTCAGGGGCACCTTTGCCCTCTCAATTTTCGAGTTTGACATTGTAATATTATAGAATGACATTTTGATATGCATGCATACATATGAAATCGTCAGACCAAGAAGTGTTGTCTGACGATATAGCTGTAATATTTTAGGACAGCTGGGGACATATGGTAAGGTTTCTGAACCAAGTTCCCATTGCTCATGCAATGGTCTGTTTTCTAGGCTACATTCTACCACGTCGATTGAAGTGTAGGCTATGCAACGCGGGGCAAAACACAGAAGTCACTACCACGGCGCTAAACTTCTTGGGCGGCGCGGATCATTTCAGTATTACTTAGCTAACGTCTGTGGCAATCCGCCACTGCGCAAGAAGAGCAAGAATTCTAATTTCAATGTGTCGGCGGAGAGAAAAATTGAAAGGCAATACAAACAAGGGCGTAGCCAGAAAACATTTATTTGAGGGGGACAGTTTAAGGAAGCTCCCCCGTGGGAACACCTCGCAGAACAGTATGTAATTCCGTGGGCAATTTCACCACTATACCCTTTATACATACGATTCTTAGACGCACACACACATCCTATGGAATCTCCCAGTTGCCAACTATGGCTTGTATTGGGCAATCGTGTCACGGACGATCCAGGAACCAGGAAATTATTGCAACAAATCCAACAGTAAAAATCCAAATGCGATGATCAAGGATTGGGTATAGAATTGCAAAGTTGATTTGTCCAGTATTTTATCGGTGATGGCGGTGACCGGCGGATATTCAAGGATTGTTGCTACCCAGGGCAAGAGCTACCACCTAGTCATTGTTATTGTGCTCATTGCACTGTAGGTTAATCTCAATAAAGTTACTTATTGTCATTCATTTCAATGTGTGTATGCAGTCTTAGGTATGAGATAGCTGCGAGTGTAAAGAGATGCAGGAGAGACGGGACGCCGATACTAGCCAGGGGTAATCGTCAGCAATTGGAGCAATCGAAATAACTTCGCCAAATTAGAATGATGTACGCCGTTTTTTAATTATATGAGAATTACTGATTTCGCAAAAACCGGGAAATTGAATTCAATCACGAATCAGAAAGAAATGCAAAATTCTGGTTCAGTTCATGCGCCCGATATCTAAAACGACGTCTCAAAATTACAGACGCCGAACGCCATGTAGCAAATCACCCGCCAATCTGCGTTTCAACCCATTCACACGCCGGACGTCATGTAGCAATACAGCCGCCAGTCTGCGTTTCAATTCGTTCACACGCCAGACGCCACGTACAGACTCAGCCGCAGGGCGTTTGGCGTGTGGCCGGCTGGCGTCTGAGCGGGTTTTACCCCTGCTGCGTCTTTTGCCATGCAGAATTTACGAAGCAAGCCAGCGATACGCATCATTCGATGACTTACACGAAATTAATCACGCTGAGTGAGCACGTTTCATTATCTAATAGTCACACCGTAGGTAATCATGGATGCTCTTTATCAGTATCTTAGGATCAAGTGATTGCGACTGACTACTTACCCCCACCCAATAGCAACCTAACTAAGAGATCTATCGACTACTCGGGACCTATCATCTGGAATGCATTACCACCACATATCCGTGAATTTCCTTATAATAGATTCAAAAAAGCCCTACTTGATCACCTCTTGTCGTTACACTAACACTGTTGCCCTACCTCGCCCAGACATTGCTTCATTGATCATTTGCCACCATTGTTTTATTTTTTTTCTATTTTCCTTTAACTAAACATTTCTTTACAGCCAGACTGTTCAGAGTCAAGTGTACCTGTTTGATGCTGGTGTGATCAGACTAGATGACCTTCAAGGTCTTATCGATCATTCCTATCTAATACCGAATACTGTGCACGCATATTTTCTGTACCACCATCACTGCCGTTTGTTATGTATTTTGGTTCGATGAAAAATAAAGACTCTCTCTCTCTCTCTCTCTCGCTACAGGTACATTATGACGTAACAAGCAAATTACGCATCTTTTTTGAAATGAGTTGTTATGTTATTAGGCCTTTTCGGCGCAATCCATATATTGTCTTCCAGCATAGCTTCTAAGATGCAAAATAAATGTAATCGTGAGTAATCGTGATTACTTTTCCAATGTAATCGTAATCGTAATCGACTACTTCATGATTTTGCTGTAATCGTAATCGTAATCGTAATCGCGTCATTAAGAAGTAATCGTAATCGCAATCGATTACATTCATGAAGTAATCACCCCATGTCTGTTCGAGATTAATTCATCACGGAACATTTTGCAACTATGAAATCGCGCCGCGCGCATTAGGCTACTGATACAAACGTTAAAATATGCAGGTAATAACTACTGTAATTCATATTTTCTTCCGAATAATTTGAAATACGTAAGCCTAGTTAACCATGCCTAATGTCTATACCCCATACAAACCATGAAGTTACATTTTCACGCCGGAATAATCCAGTGTGACGTCATTTAGACAACAAACATCGCATATACATCCCTTGCCCCGCCACCCGATATTGTCACGAGCCGCCACTGCCATGTACACTATTACAACATCACGGATTCCGTATTCCTAAATTCTAGATCAATTGCAAATTTTGACGTTTCATTTCTCTAGACAAGGAACCATCTTCGTGCGTTTTTCAGTTGATATGTGATATTGTAATATATTTGGCAGACCGGCAAGAAACTTGAAACCGACCGACACTGGTCCAATTCCGGCCGCTGAGAACCGCTGATCTATAACATATTTATCAGATGCATCATATCAGTTAGAACTGATAGTCACAACATGATGTAGGCCTACATAAACCTTCTTTACGAAATGTAGGCCAGTTAATATATATATATATATATATATATACATTTCCAGCATTGTCATATACGCTAGCTGATCAGTACCACGCTATTAATGCCATGGCAGAAGGGGGTCAAGATCACGATTCAGGTGTCGCTGAAGAAATGCCTACGTCATTATCACCGCAAGCAAGGGGTGAGTAATGTCTGTTGTTTTTAGCGCAGACCACTTATTAAACAGTTACATAGTTATTTAAATTCAGCACATTTCGCTCGCTGTGTAAAGAATGTACAGAAATGTATCGAAGAACATAATAGAATCCCAATTAATTTTATGAAAAGAACATGTATGTAGCTGGGCACGTAGTACATTACATACCGTCATTAAACACAAATGCAGAACTAAAATATCAATAGCACTAAAGCGGGACAACGCTTACATTAAAGGCCACTTCGCATGCAAAACCACAAAGTAATGAAAATGAATAATAAAGAGCAACAAAATGAAACACAATACAATGCAATTCATAGACTAAACCAGTCTATATGCACTAACGAAAACCATCAACGTGTATGCAAGGTCAACACCATAATTCATCCAGCAATCATGCTTCAAAACCCACAGAACATGCTATTCACCGTCATCAATCACTTCTTCTACTTTCTCATTATTACTGTCAACCCGTCCAGCGGGCGCAGCAATCATTCCTACCAAATCCGTGTTGTCTGTACACAACAACAGAGGGCTTATGGCAACGCAACGACAATTCTGCCGTGATCGTCTCAAATATGACGCACGGTTCCGTGAAGCATAAGTGGGCCTACACGAGCCTAACATTCGGATATCAGCATTTATTCTTACAACGCATACTTCAGCAATGAGCTTCGGTGACCCCACCTTACATTCTACAATGGGGAGTCACAACATGATGCAGCAAACCTGCATTTACATAATAAATCAATGAACAAAGCACGCTTTTTACTACGCATATCTTTACTCTACGCGATTCAACAGTCGACGAAGCAGCAATCCTGCCTTTACGCAACATATTAATGCACAAGGCACAATTTTCATCACGCGTATCTTTATTCTACGCGATTTAATGCAACACATAATCATTCAAATGTCTTGGTCTAACAATTCGTCTCCCTCTGGACGTATACTTTCGGCTTGTCTCGTTGAGAGTTTCTGCCTTCATTACATGTTTGGGTCTTAGATTTGGATTCATGCCCATTATTATCGCGATCGACATCAACAGGTAAGCATTCAGATGTACGCTCTCGAGACGCGTCACTAACACTACCCGGACAGTCGCTACCGCTGTCATCACAACTAGACGAAATTACATGTACGTCACCCGGATTTCCCGCGGAGTTTAGTACCACTCTGTCCGCATCAACGGGCAGAAACTGCCAAACGAAATCGTCGAACACGTCGTTATCTACATCAAATGGCGGGAAGTAACATCAGTATGTTTATGCAGACTACTGAAATACAAATCAACAACATTAGGCGATCAAAAAAAAAACTCAAACATCACTTAATAGGCCTACCTCAAAACAACACATACACGATATTACGGCAACATTAAAGGATACATTACATTGGGCATTCACAAAACCTATAATATCACTCGCACACGAACTAATTAGCAAGATACTGTTATGGGTATAAAAAAATCGAATATTCACCTGCAATCATTTTATTCTAAATTGATATGAAACTTCCTAATTCATATCACGTAGCATTTAACTAGGGCTGGGCACAATGATTCGAGTACTCGAATCTGAATCGAGTATTAATTTTAATGATTCGAGTCGAGTAGTAAAAGACGAATTTTTCGAGTACTGATATTATACGCTTCTCGCCACTAAAAGTTAATTTATTATCAAAAATTTTAGCGTCTATACTCTTTTCCACTGTGGAAGCCATGAAACCTTAATTGTCCGTATTGCAGCATAGAAAACAGGGCATGAAGTACAAGTACAAAGCTACGAACGTTACTGGAAATACCACATTTCCGAAGTCATGATCATCCTACAACATTGTCACAAAGTGCAATGGAATCGGGATGGTCGAAAAATACTAAGTATGGTTAATGTGATGGATAGCACGCATTATATTCTTTGTGGTGGCATAAAGAGGTACAAATTTGAACTTCAACATATTACATTCTGTTATGACGTCATAATGAGCTATACTCGAATACTCGACTCGACTCGAAGCAAAATGCGTGATTCAGAATCGAATCACTCAGGTACTCAAAAATGCCCAGCCCTACATTTAACATTGGCATATACCAACAGAACGAGAGTGTGCCCTATTTATTGTATCACATGCAAAGCAATGTTTGCAAATATCATGCACTACGGCGGTGCATATTTTCTCAATGATATACTCAACAAATGGTATCGTCGTATGGCAGAGGCCTAATATATCTTCATAAGGCTTGCAATATATCATTATTCATCACGCATACATATCAAGCTATTCAGCTATTGGATGCATCATGGCATCGAATAAATAGGGTAGCCTTCTTGCTACGGGTTTACCCGCACACATCTCTTATCAAAACATTATGCTATATAAGCACCTGCGTCCTGACTCGCAGGAAATGCGACCCCTATCTGGGTATAGAAACCAATGATTGCAAGTTACTTTACAAAACTATACTTTGTCAATATCCCAATAACAGTAACCAACTAACGTCGTAGTGCAAGATAATAAAGTCGATCTACCTTACATTTTTCTAATCCGTGTGATGCATGCTTGAAGCACCACCGTCCGCAAATCTGCTTAACTTCTGCGATTTCCGAACATTTTCTGACACTGCAGACGTCTTCTTCATTGTAGTCTTTGTTACGGCGTATTGATCGTCGAAAGCACAACCCCGCTGCATTTCTTCCTGGCAATAACGTCTCGTCGTTTTCTCTGAATGCTCTTTCTCGCCGCTGTGCAAGGCCAATCTTTATATTTATCGTTTCCGTGGTCCGATGCTGTATTGCTATTTCTCGCCGTCGGGCAGGGCGTATCTTTATATTGATTGTCTTCGGTCGGCCGGTCGGTCTTGATTAATTAAATGTCGGGGTCAACCATATAACGCAGAGCGAATGTTTGTAGTTGTATAATTGTATATCTGACTCCAAGATGTATTATTGACTCCAAGAAGGTTGCGTTTACAATTCGCTGCGTGTTTCTTCTTCCGTTCGACGACCGTCGTAACCCACGCCGTACGACCTTGTTGGCTGACGTACCACCAGACCTGTCTATTGCACACGTATTCGATGGATCACACTGACGAATATATTTTTGTTTCCGTCTCCACGACTTGTACTTTATTGAATCACGTACGACAATGCAACGGACTTCCGAATCAGCGAAATATCATGAATTGAATGTCTTTACGTGGTATTACCTACGCATGTCTCGCATAGCCACGAGAGAGTTTTATGCACCAAAACATCGTACGATTTTATACTTTGTTATGTACGTTCACACGACAAAATATACGACTCACAAAGGTCTTATCAGGTTTCAGTTCAGGGAATTACGTAAGGTTTACCAACTCCTTATTGACTATTATTAAAATGGCGTTATACCAATATATTTCGTTAAACCCATGTTTTAGGATCTGCAACTTTAGCTCAAGGTGAAAATGTGAATCTCACGTTCAGCAAGAGCCCGGTTAACCTTGTGGCCGGAAATCAGACGATCGTAAAAAATGTGTTCAACTTCACCAGTTCTGAAGGAGAAGCTACTCCATCGAGTCATGGTAAGTTGAATGATTTTTCATCCTATATGGGGGAGAATGGTCCACCTCGAGGCACTTTTTCAAGAACTAGCAAAATGTGTGTAAAAGTAGACATGATAATTTTGTTAGTGTTATGGGCATGAAGGCATCATTTTGTTGATACTTCGATTAAACGCAATGGAAGCCATCAGTATAGCCCGGATGAAGTACCGCGATTGCTCGATCATGTGGCCAAATGTTTAAAGCAGGGGTCGGGAACCTCCTTTTTTCGGGGAGCCATATTGACCCTATTTTCCCGTTCAAACTCCCAAAGAGCCATTCATATCAATAATCTTCTACGTCATAATTAAAAACCGTGACGTCATGCTAGAACTAATTCGATCCCAATATACCTGATATTCGTCGTGTGCGCCACATTTGGTCCGTAAAAACCTGTACTATTCACGCTGCTTGTCTTATTTGAGCATGCGAAACTTGAATAAATAGATCTTTTGCAAGTTACAGCTTTTTAACGGTATTTCGGTGAGAGCCATACGATGTTCTTAGAAACACAAGACATTTATCATAGTCGTTTGTGAGCAAAAATGTAATTCGATTTGGGCGAAAAATTGTGACGTGATGAGAGAAATAGATGCCGAATACATTGTCGGGATTGCTGTCGGCACGTAGCTTACTAAAGCATTATGGCATAATCTGGCCTGAGTCGTAACTGGGAATCGTGAATACTGAAATGTAGGGTTGGAATCAGCAATATGACATCACGTGACGTCATAAGATCACGTACTTGTTCAGTTCACACATGACTTTTGACAAAGGTTCGAGGTGATCCACTGTAATATGGATTGTGATGGCGAGTCCATTGTGATGAGGATCTGGAACTCCCCAGTATACCCAACCAATATAGGCTAACCTAATCCTTGTACTACACACTTAAAACATTATGGTACACGAGTGACGTGCGGTGAGGTTCATGGCTGGCGAGGCACTGACGCCCTCACGATACTTCGTGTTTCTAGGAAATTTGGATGCAACTTGCATGAAAATTAGTCATGTAGTATTTTTCCAAATACGCTTTCCTAGTAAGAAATATGGGGTTTTGGTGAGTGTTCTGAGGTACAACAAATATACACTTACACACTCTATTGTATTAACTCGAGAGAGGAAACTTTTCGTGGATGCATTAAGAACGTGAACTCTTTTTGAAAAGAGCATTTGAAAACTTTTTCATGTGATGGTTTGATATATAGGCTATCATTAGGGAAATACAAAGTTACATATGTCGATCAGAGCAGGCTCTGCAACGTTGTAGAGCAGTGGTTCCCAAACTTTTTCAACCCATAGCCCCCTTTCAAGCTCAACAACGATCATCGCCAACATACCAACTGTAATCACCGGCGGGTTGACTGAAAAAACAAAAACAAAAAAAGGTCATCTTATCGGGTCGATGTCTAATTTGACACTTTTGTAACTAAATTTCCGTGGGTTGACTAAATAAAAGGTCAGCCGTTTAGACGCGTTATCGCCCCCCCCCCCGTCATTTTCGCCCCCCGAGACCGCCAAATCACCCCCTGGGGGCGATATCGCCCACGTTGGGAACCACTGTTGTAGATCCTGCTGCAAGATACTCCCTCATTGGCCACTTACATTTAATTCAATGATTTCTACTGTCCCATTCACAAATAAAACAAGGATACCTCGCTGTTTTAGACAGTTGAACCAGTAGCATATTTATGAGTTCAAAATCTACGGAAACTTCACACGTTTGAGTAGTTTGAATAATATCATCCAAATTTTAAATCAAAAGTTTCATATTCTCTTATGATCTCTTGATTTCATTTGTACCAGATACGGAGATAAACGCACAATGATTTGTATTGTGTGACAAATTAGCTTTGAGGCTTGATGCATGAATAAGAAGGCGCAATTCACAGTTCTCAATGTCTCTATAAGACCTTGAACAACGACAACATAGACAAAAGAGGGCTCGGAGGCGAGGTATCAGTGCCGAGAATACGTCTGGCTTTTATTCTGAAACCTACAATTAGAGCAAATTCCTTCGGTAAAATTTACATTTACGACAAATATATTTGGCTCAACCTGATATAGCTTCGGATCACAGCTGCTGATCACGTCAGACAATGGCTCTTACCAAGAGAATCTTCTTCAACTATTGGTAAAAATTTTGAAGGCAATGGAATTGTGACATCTAGCCCACGAGGAGTCAGTCGAATTACGCAAGTCAAATTGGATATGTAATTTTATGATCATTTTTTACATTGAATCCCCCAAAAAACATGATCAAATGTAACAATCTTTCCATGTCTGTGTGTTTTTCTTAAAACCATTGGCACACGAAATTCTAAAGTTTTTTTTGTTTGTTTACAAATGCTTCACAGCCTCAATGTCGTTTATTTTTAATTCAGTGTGCCGTGCATATTTCTTCTTTACATCGCGTAGGAGAGACTACTCCAATTCGTTTCGACGCCTTTTTATCTTTTCATTGTATCGCAGTCTTGTGATGTTTTAAAAGTAAGATAATATTAGATTGATACTGATATCAAACACTAGACCTAGAATAGGCTACTTGCTACTTACTTTTACTTCTACTGGAGTATTCGAGTACCTAAATACTTTGACATATTCCGTTGACGTCACAATCAATATAGCTATGACCCAATAGCATGGAATATGTCACAGAACAGTCTGTTTTTAGCAATGAAATGCAAACTTTTAAATCACAGATGATAAACAATTGTTACGTGAGAAAAAAGCGACTTCATATTCGTAATCAGCGTAGAAAAATTGACTTCGTTGTCACTTTTTCATCACAAAAGCAGATATCATGTCGTCCAGTGTTATTGCTACATTGACATTGAGCAAATATTTTTCATTGCTACCGATATTACCAAATTAAAAATTTCGCCAACACCTTAATTGCACGTATTTAGTTTCACGATACAAGAAACATATGAAATCAAGATGGTTCCTGCAGTGGAGTACCAGCTGGCGCTGCCGTCGATGGGTTTCGTTGAAAATGCCGCCCCCCCCCTAAGCAATGTTCCCTCTAAGCTGCGCACGTGCGCAAATGCGCAGTGATGACACGGTCTATGCGCACAGAAAATCTAAGTTGCGCACAAAAAATCCGAAGTGATGACCTTTTTTTTAGTCGCTACGCCAGAGGCGGGCAACATACGGCCCGCGGGCCAGATCCGGCCCGCGACATCATTTTGAGCTGCCCGCAGATCTGAAAGTATTGACAATTATCATGCGTCGAAGAATGAATCGAACTGTTTGCCAACCTTAGAAAGATGTTCATGAAACTACTTATGTTCTGTTCGGGTCTACGTACATTCGCGAGCAAACATTTTCGACCATGAACATAAACAAGACAAGGCTCCGTTCCAATATAACTGATGTTCACGTGCAGTCTTTACTTAGGGGTTCTACATACGTACAAGGTGCAGCCAGAGTTCAAAGAACTTGTTGACATTAGTAGTACATTAGGGTAATAAATCCGTTAAATACTGTTTTTTGTCTATGCTCTAAAGCTAAAGTTTACATTAAATACGGTTTATTCCTTGTATAGGTGGATTAATACGCGAATAATAATGTATCGATCCGGCCCGCCGAGTACTTAATTTTCTCATATCTGGCCCGCCGACCGGAGAAGTTGCCGCCCCTGCGCTACGCACTGTTGTCCAAGGGTCTGCGCAGTGAATTGGTGAGTGTGCGCAGACTCGTCAAAATTAGAGGGAGCATTGCCCCTAAGCAGACCGCAGCAAATTTCGACATAGTTTCATGTTCAAGCAATTTTTTCAATAAAAATAAATACAAATAATATGCCGCGTCTCAGAAGTACTGTAATGCTTGAGCAAGAAGCCTCACCGTCTCAGCGTTTATAAGGCCAAAAATAATAAAGACACAAGAAATAGTACGCCTGTTAGATTTTCTACGTTAGACAACGATGTGCAGTTTATATCAATTTCATTGATTGGTTGAATAAGCATCAGTCACGGACTACCAACTAGGGATGGTGCGAACCCCTGAAAGGTTTTGGTTCGTGTCAATAGGGGTCACCAAAGTGACGTCATATTCATAATTCAAACCCTACATTTCCGTAAAATAATATATTGATATACATGATAACTCGTGACGACTTGGGACATATTATGCCTCTGTGGTGAAGTACATGCTGACTTTTGAAATGTTCAATAATACATTCACTGGAACAATTGAATGCTATAATAATTCCACAAAATCAATATATTCGGTCGCGTTGCCAAAAATGTCAACGAGGAATCGACTGGACTGGAATGATCTATTTTTGGGAGTGGAACACCAGTTTCTATCCTTACGCCAGATATTATCTCAAAAAACAACTTATACAGTATAGCCAACACCATCATCGAGAATCCAATCAAGATATATCCCGTAGGCTACACATGATAAATGTTTTACATTTGTCGTCTAAGCAGTGTTTATATCAATTTCATTGACTATAAGCATTAAGCACCCTTCGCAGACTTGCAACATATATTGTTTGTTTTGGGGTATTCATTGTGTTTGTTGGCTACTATGGTCATTTTTCATTGTATCGCAGTCTTGTGATGTTTTGAAATGATGGAAATATTAATAAACTGATTTGTTGATTGACACCAGGGCTTTGGAGCAGCCGTAAATTTAAACTGCTCCAGCTCCGGCTCCGGAGCTTTATTCTATTATACATTAGCTCCGGCTCCAGCTCCGGAGCCGCATTATTACCACTGCTCCGGCTCCAGCTCCGGCTCTGAAATTATCGAATGGGCCTGTCTATATCATAGTGCGGGGCGGATCGACAAATTATTTGGTCCGACTCCGATCCTGTTCCACAATCCTCTGGTCCGACTCCACTCCGACTCCGAGGCCGGATACTTGAAATGAGCGATATCCGATCCAAAAAACTCCGATAATATTCATGTATGACTAGCTATTTCCAGTTAACAACAAATGCAGTAGTAGGCAATGGGTTCAGGTTATATTGAAAAAAAGAAACATGGCATTGAAACTCACAGCTTTGTATGGAATATGAAAACTACACAAACACTACATAAACACTCCCAGGCTGGTATCGAATATAAAAAGACAAGGTAGGCTACATGGTAACAAAAACTCACAGGTTTGTATGGGATATGAAAACTACACTCACAGGCTGGTATCGAATTAAAAATGACAAGGTAGGCTATATGCGGTCAACAACTTGCAACGAGATATTGTATCAGAAACTTTTTCTATCATGTCAGTATCAGACAGAACTATAGGGCAGTGACTATGCACGGACATCGAGGGCTGTAACGTGTGCTGCAGGACAGTCGACAACATGTGGCAAGCACATGTCATTCTCTGATGTGTTGTCAGTGCAGATCTTATATTGCTTGCGTCATCTGTTATAAAATAACAGAAGTCTAGCATAGAGCTAGTCCAATCTCAGTGCAACATTCCTGGATTTTATTTAGCAGATTTACACCTGATTTCTGCTCCTCAAACTTTGTTGCAGATATTGCTACAGAGTGCAACTTTTCCTCGCGAATGTAATGGGCTGTCAGTGACATGTAATGTCTGCTTTTGACATCAGCCCACATATCCGTGGTGAGCTCAATCATCCCATATTCGCCAATAGTCGCTTTCCAAATGATAGAAATTTTTTCCTTCTCCAGTGCAGCACGGCTTAGAACTTCCCTTTCAACGGTATGTTTGGATGGGATTATTTCTTCTGCATTCATTCGACCATACACCGACCCTATATCCATAAATGTTTGAGCAAGTTCGACAAAACCATCACCCTCTAAAGATCGGAATGGTCTCAAATCCTTTACAATGAACGATGTGGCTACTTTAAGCAATTGTACCTTGGCCTTTAGTCGGAAGCGGAGCAGATTTTTTTTGTCAGAAAGGATGACATTGAACGTTGGCCCGCTGATGGTATGACTTTCGATACACTGCATCTGGTTTTGATATGAGTGGCTTAATGTGTTGTGCCACTGTTCTTTCTCTCATGCTTGAATATCAAACCACCATGCCGACAGAGAACAAATCATGAGTAGTCACCGCCCTCCTCACTTCACTGGTGCCAGGGCCAGTTGGCAAGGCAAAACTCTTCCACACCTCACTTTTATTTCCCTTCACATGAATCGCGTTTGGTTTCCCTTCTTCATACAAGGCTTTTGCCATTTTCGATGATCTTATAATACTAGGATTACCAGCCTAGGATTACCAGCCATCTCACTGCACGCTAAGGAGACCGCATCGACCACATACAGCACTTGGAAACAAGGATGTAGGAGGTAATAAATGCTTAGTCATATAATAAATGCTGCGATTGAATGAGTTAGCATAAATTTGGGTCATGGCTCAGTGATTTTACAGATATGGCTCGGTTATTTTCTCACTGTGGTCGGAAGTTACTATAGTCATGCTGTGGCCGGATCAAAAATATACTGATCCGGCTCCGATCCGGCTCCGGCCGTAGCAGAAAAAATACTGATCCGGCTCCGACCCGGCCCGACCAAAATTGAAAAAATCCGGCCGGATATCCGATCCGGCTCCGGTCCATGCCCCGCACTACTATATCAGCGGTGGTCAACCTGCGAGCCAAATGTGGCCCGCGAGAGGGTTTTGCGTGGCCAGCGAGGTAATTTCCTATTATATTATCAAAAATGAATGGCTCAAATTGTGAACTTGCAATGCCAACCAAAATTACAAGTCTGGCTGCAACACTTGGGATGTTGATGACTAAAATATCAGTTCCGAGGCATTGGCAGATCCAGGGTCCAGTCACATTTTCAGTAAATCGTTGTACATTACAATAAACTAAAATAGTAGTGAAATTTTTCTTCACGCTTCGCGTTTATAATTGTCTTACGATTTCTTGCTTGGTAGCCTACCCCTACTAAAAATGGAAAAAATGTCTAATTTACCCGATTGAGTCTAACTTAATTCGCTTAATTCGCTCGCATAAAGATCGTCGACGGTGAAATATAGGCACAAAATGATTGTCGCATATTATCGGAGACCTTCGATATCGATGTGGCCAGACGCCGAATAGTCGTGTCCTTGCAAAGTGAGCCTAGAGAGAGAGAGAGAAATGATATTCTTTTTCGCCTGCACCATCGAGATGCTTTGGCGACCGAGTTGCGATACGGCCCCATGAGGTCATCTAGTCTGCGCCCCCGTTTTTTTTCTCCTCCATGCTATCCGTGATTGCTGAGCGCCTAGCAGGATAGCTGCGGATACCATTTTTCAAGTCTTTGGTATGACCCGGCCTGGGATCGAACGCACGACCTACCGCTCGAGAAGCCGGACGCATAACCATTATACTATCTCGCTCGGTAGCGGGCGGTATACAGTTGACCCGCAATATACTCAAGTAATAATATTATTGACCTAGTTTATTCATAAACGTTGAATACTTTTACCCGCTTGGCGCGGCTAGTGGACTGCGCACTCGTTCGTCAATTGCATGTGCCCCTTTAGCCGAAAAGGTTCGCCATTCTTAGTCTATATAGATTACTAATCTACCCCTAAGTTAGTTATCTATATAGTAATTTAGAGTCTGTCAGCCGTCAGTAACATCCGATGTAGCAACAAAGACATAGGTGCCGCCGTGCTGGCTTGTGACATCATACTTGTCAGTTGTCAATAACATCATAGTTGCACTAGAACGCACTTACTCTATATGCCATTGCTGTGCACAGCATTAAAATTCAGGCCTGCTGTTCAATTAAGATAAATCAGCAGATGTGGTTGTTGCATATATAATAGCATCTTATGAAATACGTCGGAGCCGGAGCTACTCCTCAAATAACTGGCTCCAGCTCCGGCTGTATTTTATTTAGAGCTCCGGCTCCGGCGAAAATGCACTGCTCCGGGGCTCCGGCTCCGGGCTACAGCTCCGGCTCCAGAGCCCTGATTGACACCAGACCGGAATTTTCTTCATTTCTATTCCGTTGCCGCCGACTTGTAGTACAGCTCAATTCTTGGCTTTTATAGAACACCGCTTACGCAAGGGGCGGGCAACTTCTCCAGTCGGCGGGTCGGATATACAAAAATTCAGTATGCCTACTTGGCGGGCCGGTTTGCTAAATTGATACATTATTCGCCCATTTGTCCACATATACACGGAATAAATCGTATTTAATGAATGAATTTTATCGACGGCATTGTCTTTTCAAAGCCATTTCTCGTCGATAATGACGGATAAAATGGGGATTTGAGAACAGCATTGTCATAGACGCCGCCATGTCTGCAATTAATACAGTGCAAATAACCCAGTGGTTCCCAACGGGCCATTTCCAACCTGGACAACAATAGTTGGAACAACCTCATTCCCAAATCTTCAGAAATTTGATGCAATTATATATGAGTCAATTTCAAACACACTGAAGTTTATTTGAGGAAAATGGAACTCTGGGTCCAAATTTACCTCATTTTGAAAATTTGACGATTTTCTGCTCATTTCAGCTCTACAGCATTCAGGTTTATAAATGTAAAATTCGGAAAGGTGCAAACAGATCTTATCTCCTAGAGTTGAGATTTGGCACTCGGTTATCTGAGTAGCTAGGCTATTTGGTCTATATTCCCATGTGGTATTAAATGCCATGCGGTGTGGTATTACATTATAGATAACTAAGGTAAATCGGTTTACCTTAGTTATCTAAAGTTGCAGGTTAAATTGAGGCGAAATTTGATCGATGGTCTGGAAGCGGTCAAGCGTAGCACAATTTAGAATGCAAATTGTTCAAAATCCTATAAAAATATTCAAGCGAGTAGGGTATCATATGAAAGCTGGATTCGAGGACATATTTTCATTGCTTTTTCATTTTTTTACTGTAAGGTGGTGGAATTGCAGTCTCAAGAGTACACTGCATTTGAACATGGAAATGCGTAAGTTTGGGAGCTGGTAGACCGATGGCACCCATACTTTTTGACTCAAGACACCTTGTCAAAGCAACTCAACTTATATTCATCACTACCCTTGAAGACAATATGTCAAGTTTCAACAAGATTTTTTAAAACCAAGAGCTGTTGCTTGGGCTGTTGTTTGTGGTATTCATGGTGTTTGTAGACTACAATGATCATTTACACCAGGCCAAAATTAATTAATTTTAATTCCTTAACTGTCGATTTGTAGCGCGGTACACTTCTAGGCTTTTGTAAGGCACCGCTTACGCCAGGGGTCGCCAACTCAAAACGGGTCGCGGGCCACTTTTCAAATTTCGTAGCGGCCGCGGGCCGCATGAATTTAATATCGATATAAAGTAGGTAACCACGGTTTAAAACTCTACGTCAGTATACAACGCTGTGCTACCTAACGTAGGGCGATGGGCATAGTGATCACAAAAGAAGTAACATTTTATTAAATGAATAAAAATAGAACAGATTATCACCGTCATCAATTTCATTTTATTTTGAACTCTGAGCTGTGCACGATACCTTGAAACGCTTTTTGAGGCTAGCGAGATACGTTACTAGATGAAAGACCATCTCCACGTAAAGCTTGATCTCGTGAAGAAGCCCTAAGCCAGTGGTTCTCAAACATTTTTAGACATGTCCCGCTTTATGATACTGAAAATTGTCGCCCCCCCTATTGTCACATCACAAAACGCATCCATAAAGCTAGCAAGCCGAACGGGTAGTTTAATGGCATGGAAAGTTATGAATGTTGATGAGATAATTCTAGAATATGAATTCGGGACTGTACACAGAGCAATAACAATAAGTATGAACCCGAGGTAAATCGCGCGGAGCGCGAAAATTTTTTCAGTTGACTACAGCTCCGCGCCCCCTTCAGATGCTTTCACGCCGCCACAAGGGGACGCGCCCCACAGTTTCAGAACCACTTCCCTAAGCCGTTTTCTAAGCGCCTTGGTCTTGGCAGTATTTCGGCCATTGCAGGTCAATTTCAGCATTTGCAAAATGTTTTCTTAGCTTCCTTCCGAAATCTCAAAGCAAGTCGCGGGCCGCAAAATATGACCTCGTGGGCCGCATGCGGCCCGCGGGCCGCGTGTTGGTGACCCCTGGCTTACGCGGATGATATGGCGAACAGGAGCGTAGTGTAGTGACCTCGTTACGCGAATACCACTAGCAATAACGGGAACGCAGGTGTGTTACTGGGCTTGTGACTTCGTCTCTTTGCGACTGCCGCCTGCTCAAACGACACTTACACAATACACGACGGAGCCTGACACTGACAACACCACAAGCGTATGCGGTTATAATATTATATTGATACGACACAAGAATCTCATAATAGCGATGCTCACGGACACAACGGAACCCAGACGATCTGCAACACCTATATTCGACAGAATCGACACATGCACTGCACAGCGAACTGTAACGACACTCCGTGTTAACCCCACACAGCACGCACACATACTTATCAGCATGAACCCATCCCAGCAGCAGCCTTGTCATCTACAAGCGGGCTACGAACTACCAACGGGGCAACATCGCCCCCTAGGTACTCGCGTAGTACCGTCAGTGACTAGGCCGTGTCACAGCCAACTGTCCGCGCAGAGATTCCGACAGGTACGTCTAACTCAAGTCTGCAAATACAAGACCAACTACCTACTACTTCTCGCCCTAATTGCCTAATACCACCTCTACTTCACGCTACTGCTCCCAACTACTTATTCTTCACGCTACCAAACATAGAGACATACTCAGTTACTCACTGAACTGAGTCAACACCCGGTCTCCAGCCATACCATGCGCAACGCAATTTCTAAATGGCAAATACAGAACAATCTGAAAACCTCGGGTCTCCATACTAGAAAAACCTCCAACACCTAGGTAGGGGAATTCTGGAGTCGACCTCGGTCGGATTCGGACCGACAACACGTTTTGTAGCTGTCGATTATGCCACCTCGCCGCATCCATGTTTCGTCCTTGATTTAAATGGATATTTCGACATTCATATGCATTGATACACGTATGATCTCAAACATTGAAAGTATAACTGACAATAATACCATAACAACAATGTTCACGATATAATTACTGCAACATGACGCCAATAAACAAGAAATGAGCGGATTCAAAACTTCTATGTCCTTATCTGATCCTTTCTGATCCAAAAATTATGTATTCTACAATCCTAGTCCTAATCCTAATCCGATTCAAACTTAGCATTCCACTTAAAAAGCCTATATCCCATGCCTATAGTTCTGTGAAAAATAAACAAAATGCTCAAAATACACGAAGTAGGCTAACTTAGATAGGTCGAAAAACTTTGTCACCATTCGCCACAGGCAGTGGCGGCTCGTGACAATATCGGGTGGTGGGGCAAGGGCTGCGAGCGACTTTTATCAACATGACGTCACAATGGCGTTTTCCAACGTAAAAAAGTAACTTTAATATGATGGTCTCATGAATTTCCCGACAACAGTGATTTTAACGTAGGTGCCGCCAGAGGTTTGCCGGTGAGCCGTGACTTGAAGTGTGGTAACAAATGTTTTATTCATTTTTTTTAATCAAAGGATTATTTTACATAATGTACGTGAACTAAGAATCGTCCCTATGCCACGAATCAATTATCAGGTCATCCTTAGTAGCATGCGTTATGATTTCATGGTAGAGTTAGAGATTACGCAAATCGATAGGCCGTCCGAAAGTGTTTCGTACACGATCCTGGTGTGTTACGACCACTGAGCTGGTGGTTACGAGTTACGACCAGGTGATAGGCAACAGTGATGAGCATCGGAGTGGATTCGGAGCGGAGTTTTGCCGATTTTGTGACAGTCGGAGCGGAGTCGGAGTTTACTACAGATATTTTTTCGGAGAATTTTGGAGTATTGTAACTTTTGTCTCCGATATCTTTGGATAGCTCTGGCCAGAATACACTCTTGATTATGATTACAAACCAAAACGCAGAGAGTTGACACCTTGTAAAGTTGTAATATGACGGGTAACATGCAAAGATGATTGCCAAGTGCAAAAAAATCAGCCATATGCACTGCAATTGGGGACTGGAGAGTAGACAATACTATGAGGCCAACCCTATTATCACATTAATTTAGTAAAACACATTACAAAGTGTACCATGCTTGCCACTGTTTCGGATACTTGACGAGATTCATCGGAGTATCTAGGAGTCTGGGATTGAGCTCTTCGGAGTCGGAGGGAGTTTTCCTCAGACACTAAAGTTGTCGGAGGGATTCGGAGTCTCAAAAAGCACTATCCGCTCATCACTGATAGGCAACCAAAGCGGAGGTACCCGGCGTACGATTGGATCAATGGACTGGACAATTTCTATCATCATCATCATTGGTTTATTAGCAATTTTATCAGTTCAATACACCACAAAAATGCGATACAATGAAAAGACAGGAATATGTCGAAGTGACAAGGAGTAGTCTTCTAGACCTTTAATTTTCGCTCTAAAGGCAACTGCGTAAACTAGCGTACGTACGGAGCAAAGATTCAATACGATTCATGTTCGCACTTGACTTGACCAGACTAATTCCAATGACTAGAACTCGAGAGATTGCGTAAGCCTAACTGCAAAGGTCAACGACTTCGGACACATACGCAATTGTTATCTCATAGATTGGGCCTGTCATATTGAATCCAGAACATCAATTTGAATGGTCTTTGAAGAACTAAGGACAGCAGCCTCGGAACTTCGGTCTCGGAACAACATAGTACATTTTGGCCTTGAAACTGGAGATTGTGACGCAACACATACGGCTTACTGTCTGCTGCCAAATCGCCGTTGGAAAATATATTAATCAATAAATACATGAATGAAAGCCGTAAACTTAGCATACTGTTACATGAAATCATCGAGAAGTAGCATTCGCAATCTCATAACCCATTCCGGCATGGTACACTGTCAAAATCAATACAAACAGACGAACACCGAACTTTGAGTAAAATAGATCGAGGAATAGGCTGATCGAATGATCAGCTGTTAGCCGACATCGAAAATGAAATAGCTATCGCATTTGACAGGGGATTGTAAGCAAATGGTTTGAAGGCCAAAATTTCACAGTGAAATGCACATTGGCGAACATAAAATTATGTGAATATTTGAATGCAAACCGAGAATCTTAGTTAGCTGTTTCATGCGATCATCGAGATATACCATTGGAACTATCATCACCGATCTCGTTATGGAACGCAGACTAGATTAGCACAGACAGACACCGGCTTTTCCGTGAGATCCGCAATGATGTAGGTAGGCTAAGTATCAGATCAGCGCGCATCTCTACCATACTCGACCTCGAAAACGAAATAACTGCCTCAATCATTGAGCGTCAACTTTAAGACTTGGCACCGCGTTCGATACTAAAATCAAGACATACCGTGCAAAAGCTCATGACAGATCTAGGTATGGATCATCGTTAAAATCAATAGAGACCATTAACGGCTTTTGCGTAAATCTGTTAGCGATAAATGAAGAGTCAGCTCTCACTCGACTTTGGAAACGAAATTACCACCCACATAGTTCAGTGAAAAACCTAAAACTTATTACAGCGGTCGATACTAACATTAAGACTTACTGTGCCAAATATCATGACCGATCTCGGTATGGAACATCGTCAAAATCAATGAAGACCAATACCGGCTTTTGAGTAAAATCTGTTTGCTGTACAATGTACATGATAGATCAGCACACACTGAACTTCGGAAACGAAATTACCTCCCTTATCTTTGAGTAGCAAGCCTGAAACTTGGAGCAGTGCTAAATACTACCTTCACGACATATCGTACCAAGTTTCAAGAATTATCATGGTGCGAAACACCGTCAAAATCGACCTATACCAGCAAAGGTCGAGTCAACGCATATCACGGTAACCGAGTTCAGATATAGATACGATTGTTACATCACACCTTAAGGGCGACAGGCATAGTTGCCCCACTTGCTCGGCCATTTTACGAATAGGAGAGAGTAAATCACCGTTTCTTTATTGTGCGCGGCTTTGAGAGAATAGATAGTGAAAGCTTGTTATGAGCGCTACCGGGGCAAGCCCCGGCTAGGCATTCACAAAGCGAAAACACAGAAGAGAATTCGATTTTCGCAGAGACTTCGCTATGTATGGGCATTTGTTAGCGAAAGCACAAGAATAATGCGGGTTTCGCCGTGATCTCGGTATATACTGATTGCTGTGCGTCTATAAATGGTTAAATTGTTATTGAACAGAATTTTAGGTGGGGCAATGCCCCAGTTGCCCTATAGGACGAGCCGCCACTGGCCACAGGACATCAATCTTCCGAAAATCGGTAAATCCAATCAGAATCCTAATCCACCAAAATTTCTCAAATGCTGTTTTCCCAAATCCTGATGCTAATCATTGTCATCTCAACACCAAAATCGGTCGCGGATGAATATCAATCGGGGATTTGAATTCAGTCGTCACTCCATCCCGCAATCACTATATTTATTATTTATACGCAATGTCGCCGCATCACTTTCCCGTGACCTAAGGTTAAACTCTCTGTGAAGAGGGTTACGTCATAATGCAATAACTCGAGCTACCGTGACGGCAACAACAACAGTAAAAACCCTCGTTTCCCCAGTTTCCTTGGAAAAATATTCGATAGAAATGCTGTTGAACTTAAAGAGACTAGTCCGCCGCCGGGCTCAGTAGCTTTTTTCAATAACAGCCAGGTAACAACAGATATGTTTTTGCGGAATAGGGAGGTGGGTCAGGAGAGAGCGACAGAGAAATTAAGCTCAAACGCCAAGCCAGCATTAGATTGGGATGTAACATCGCAGTTTCTGTAGGTTACATGGAGTCACGCCGATATCTGGCTCGTCATACTGATGTGACCCTAAGTCGAGAATATGCCCATAGCTGAAATTTCTGTGTATTCGCAGACGAGTAGCCTAATTGAGGACAATGACTGGTTCGAATATTTTAAACAACCAGACTTTCATATCAGTATAGTTCTCAACCTTTTGGAACTAGTGTCACAGTATAGCACTTCGAGTAGTGGTATGCAAGACTTGAACGCCACATCAAAAAAAAACCTAATTGAGGCGCGGAACTCGATGGAGACCCGTGAATGAACATATATCATAGACATATCTTTCAAGTTATTAGTGTTATTCGTGTTCCGGAACCAGCATGTAACTCAAGTTTGATGTCATTGCTCATGGAAATCACAGGAGTATCCTTCTCATTTTTGTCAACTTTCAAATTTTGATTAACCGTGTCATATGAAAGCTATATGGTAGCACTGAATGCTATGCAAATGAGATATTAATAAATATGTATTGGAATTTTAAAGTTGCGACAGTAATGTATCGTAGGCAAAAGTAGACGAATTGTTTTTCTTGAAACTAGCGCACCGGTATGCAATATTTCTGTAGACAGAATTACACCAACAATATTCTAATTTTACGTTGTTGACTTGTTTTTGAGAATTGTCTAAGCAGGTTCTACCCTTGAGCTCATTTTATCGTCTGGTTCAAGAGGTTCATCTATTGTATCTTTAGACGAGGTGATCTGACTAAGCTGTTTTATGACCAGCACCATCTCAAGCATTCAATATTAGAGTAAGTGAACTTCATGATTGGGAGACCACTAAATGGTTGATTTGATAGAGAATCACCCAGTAACAATCAATATGACAAAAATCTTCAACGGGCTATGAATATTACTTCGTATCCATAATCACCATTTCTTTACTAGGATTAGTGCTGGCAACATATTGATCAGCAATAATAATGTATTTTTGCTATGACCATCATATCTTCTGTAGGTCAGGGGTTCCCAAACTTTTTCCATTGATTTCCCAACCAAAGAGTTAAACATATCTTTTTGGCCACTCTAAAGACTAGACCAAAGGTATACGAGTAGGGCAAGTTTTTGCAAGTCTTTTTACAGCTTCCTAGATCTCAGAATCTATGTACAGCGATGTTTTAAGCTGTTTGGGGGGATTTTATAGTGCAACTTTTCACTATTTTTCTTTTTACTGCAATTTTTATCAAATATTGCGTCAAAATGTAAAGGAGTGATTTGAAAACATGCTTCAAATTATTTCTAGTATGCTTCTATTCTCTTTTTGCATCCCAAAGAGCTATATGATGCGTTAGCTGCATGTCACTGTGTTATCTGTGACACAATGGCTTGCAAGTAAAAGAAGTTCAACAGCCTCTGCCAAGCACGACAGTGTTGGAACAATATGTAAATAGATCGCTTAAGTAATTCTGTCGTTTAAATTCGAGATGGTTTTCCATTTCACGGACGCTAATGTGAGATCGCCGATAATTACATTTTCATTGGGTCAGTTTATTCAGTCCTTTGAATTTGTTACAGTTGCCAAGACTGATTTTTCCGCAACACCTTGGCTCAAGTTTGCAGACCTAGGGGGTTGTTATTTGACTTGTTTTAGGGGCAGGGGTTTATCGCTATGCTGTTTGACTTTTTGGGGAAAATTATTCATGCATTGCGTAATTTTCTAGATGTGTACCGGGAAAAAATATAATTTTTGACTGTCTTACCAGAATGTTCGTGAAATGGCAGAGTAACAAATTTGATAGCTCTGCAGGAACTAGGTTATACAACAGAACCTTTCAAGTATCACATATCCTACTAGTTCAACAAAAATTATGAATGCAATTTTTTACTGCAACTTCTGTCAAAAGTAAGTGCAACTTTCTCGCGATTTTACAGCAACGAAAACTTGCCCTAGTAATCGTTAGCGTTATCCCTCTACTTTTCTGTGGCATTCAAAATTTTTGTATCTGTATACTCAATGGGTTTGCTTGTATAGCGCTGGATCTCTAACACTTTTTTTCACTCACGTCTCTCAAAATCACCTACTTTTAAAAACTGTTCTAGGTTATAGGCTGTTTCGTTTATAAAATTTATTAACCGTAAACCGGGGTTTAATAAAAACCGGGGTAACTTTGAACTAGGGGTAACTTGGACAGCAAGCAGTAAAAGATTCAAATGATTATATATATATAGGTCTAGCTCTGTCTGCGTTCAGACTTAGAGCACCATCACCGAGGTGATGGAAGTATCCATCAAAAATGAGAGAGCATCAAAGATTTAGGTTATAAATTAAATTTCCCTTGAAAGTGCTGCTTTTGAGAATGTCCTGATGTCGGTGTCGTTCCGGTTGAGGACATTGCTCATCAGCGTTGCGGAGGGTCTTCCTTTTTTCGTTCTCCTTTCATCTTCAAACGTTATTGACTTCACGACACTGTCATTAGGTTTTCGAATTATGTGTGCAAGAAATTTAGCTTGTTGGTGATCAATGAATACTGAAAGGTCTTCAGTGCGACAGATTCTATGAAGATTCTGATTGCTAATTTTGAATGCGTGATCGGTTCCCCTTCGAGTGTAGCCTCCGTGTACCATTTTTCGCAAAAATTGTCTGTAGCAGACATCCAGGACGCTTCTTTGATTTTCCGAAAGAGACCATACACTGCAGCCATATGTGAGTCGACTTCGCACAAAGGCATTCAAAAATTTTATTCTTGTACCAATCCAAATTCTGAAGTTTCGAAGCAGGTATTTATAGGTTTGGAAAGCAGCATGTGCCGAGCTGACCCTATTATTGATTTCGGATATCCCCACATTCGTTTCGTTATAGTGAATCATGCAACCAAGGTATTTGAAAGTTTTCACGTTTTCAATATCATGATTGTGTAGAGAGCAGATTGAAGTCGGGTAAGTCAGTTCCTCATTGTGGTTAAATATCATAGTTTTTGTTTTCGACTCATTAATTTGTAATCCAAACTCAGTAAGAACTTCTGATAGCAGTTTTAGACCTTCCTGAAGTGAAGTTTGGTCTTTAAAAAAGAATTCAAGATCGTCCGCATAGCCTGAGCCCATGTTGATAGCGGTTCCTTGGTAGTTCTTGTCCCTTTTATCTTCTCGTGCATAGTCCGGTGTGCGAAAATGATACTGGCTGAAAGCGATATCGGCTAGTTTCGATCTGTGTAGGAAGACTCTCACGGCATAGTCCATATAAAGATTGAAGAGGATAGGGGATTCGGGTCCGCCCTGTCGAACTCCAGATTTTGTGGGAAAAGTTAGGTTAGGGTGGCTTTTCAGTTCGGTTGTTGTACATCGATATAGAGAGGCAAGTAAGTTGATGATTTTTGTTCCCTTTTCCTCATCGATTCGATTTCGTAGCGACTGAATTAGCCAGGTTCTGTTAACGTGGTCGAACGCAGAGGAGAGATCGACAAACAAGGCATATGTTTGTTTATCAGTTTTTTCAGCAATGATTTGAGACTGCTTCGTGACATATATGCAGTCGGTGGTTCCCTTCCCTTTTCTAAAACCACATTGGAATTCGAGAATTTGCTTGTTGTACCATTCTTCTATTCTTGATATGATTATTTGTATTAACAGTTTGCAGAATACGCTTCCAACTTGAATAGCGCGATATGTCGATGGATCGGTTCTGCTTCCTTTGTTCTTCCATATGGCAGTTAGCTTGCTGTGGCCGAATGATTGGGGTAATTTTTCAATCTCCCATATTTTTTGGAACAATTCTGTAATTTTGTCCATGATCAATTTGGATGACGCCATTGCTCTCAAAATCTCCGGTGGTACGTCTGAACTGGATTTCTTACGCTTCAGCTTTTCAATAGCTCGTGTAATTTCCTCGAGTGTTGGTGGGTCTTCATCGATGGTGGAGCTATTTTCTTGCATCAACTTTACAGCATCTGGAATGTTTTCCAGATCATTTGGCATCCCAACCGATTTCTCATTTCCTTGTGCGTCAAAATGGTTTTTGAAGAATTCAGCCAGTTTACTCGCCTGGCAGGAAATTGTGGTATTGCCTTTACCCAGAGTACAACCGTGTGTCTTTGCGTTTTTGAACAGAGTTGCGGTTTCCCTGTTTATCGCATTTAGATTTATTTTTTCTGCTTCAGTTTTCCAGTGCCTGTTCATCAAAAAGTTTTTTCTTTTTCTAATCTTCTTTCTGAGGAGTGTTATGGCACTTTGAGAGTCCGGATTGTTCCGTCCCTCGTCTTTCAGTTTCTGTAGCAAATCGTTCAGTGATTGATCACTTTCCCATAAGTTTCCAAATTTTTCCTTCTTATATTTCGGGAGTATGTTCTCCGTGGACATTTGCATCGGTAGTGCTAGGTTTTCGTATAGTCTGTCCACATCCTTTACCTGGCAGTCAGTTGAAAGAGATTGTTCTACATCTTCGATTAGCCTGTTTTTGTAGTCGGTATTGTTCAGGTAGCCGAGGTCCGGGGCCCCGATCTCTCTTGCTTTATTAAATTTCCGTGGTCTGAAACGTTCTTGTCTAGTAAATGGTGTTTTCATTTTTGCCACTAGAATTGTATGATCTGAATTTATTTGAATAGATCTTTTTGTACAGCAGTCGGCCATATATTGCCTCAGCCAAGATTCACAAAGAATGTAGTCCAATTTCTTTCGCGTTTTGCCATCGGGGCTAGTCCATGTTGTTTTCTGCCGTTCGTGATGTATATAGAACGTGCTAGAGACGCATAGGCCCTTCTCTCTGCAGAAGTTGATCAGGCGATCACCGTTATCATTGTATGTGCAGTTCATTATGCCTTTCTTACCATTGAAAGAGCTGTGCGTTTCGCATAGGTTCGTCGTAGCATTCATATCTCCCATTACAATAATCTTTTGGTTCTTTTCACCGTCATCTGCTTGGCAGATTTTGGAAAGACTATTGTAAAATTCGGCCTTGGTTGATGACGCTTTGTCTTCCGTCGGGGCATAGCTGATGATAAATTTTAAGTCAAGGTTGTGCACGGTCAGTTTTGCCACAATCAATCTGGGTGATAGGTTAATCACGTCACGAATCTTTATGAAGCTGCACTGTCGAATTAATATGCCTACGCCATGTTTACGAATGGATTTGTGTCCTTGCCAGAAAAATTTGTATTTACATCCATTCGCCTCAATGATTTTTTCTCCTCTATCAAGTCGTTTCACTTCTTGTAAACCGACTATGTCTAGGCCTGCGTCGCATATTGCTTTGACGACCTCGTATGCTTTCTCGTCCTCTCTCATGGTTCTGACATTTATGGTTCCAAATTTCCAAAATCTTTTGTCTTGGTCTCTGATGGATTTTCGATTCAGAACATTTGCGGATGGTGCTGAATCACTGCATCCCATCCTGTGGAGTATATGGTGGAGAGATATTGTTGGTGCCCGCTTAGCTGGATTTGGATTTTTATAGATTTTCAAACTCTTCAGTGTATTCTTTAGGGCTGTCGTGATGCCTGTTCTTGTGAAATTACCGGTACTCATTCTCCTGGTGTATGGCATTGTCTTTGGCGGATCAACAATCAGATGATTGACGGAGCATCCATTTCCTCACAATGCAGTTGCAGCTATCATATCAGGATATACTAATATTAGGCTACCGGTACTCTATATCTTATAACAACCAAATACTGATACTGACTGAATATTGATGGAATAGGGTTGTCGTTGAAAGTCCAATATTCTTTTTCATAAGGCAACAGTACCACAAGTAGTCTCAATAAAAAGTGGAATCATTTCACCAGATAAACCAGACCCAACATTGATAAATTAACGGCGGTGGTGAATTTCATCAAAATTAATGGTTATTGAATTTATTTCAAACAAACATAGTCATAGATTCAAAACTCGGCTGCAGATACCTCTAAGTAGTCTTCATCCGTGGCTAAAATCTCAGCGGGCTCAACCTTAGATCAGTATAAGAAAATATGATGTCCAAAGTTACCCTATCATATTTTATCAGAACGGGGTAACTTTGGACAGTGGAAAATGTGATATTTAGAGCTCTGAAAAGTTGCTGTTTCATCTGTTTCAAAGTGTATCGTCAACTTTATTCGTTATGACCTGCCTGATGGCTTTTTACGTGAAATGACAAGTTAAATAAATTTAGAGTTTACCAAAATATTTGAAAAACGGGTGAGCAATCAGCCGCTAGATTGTAGGCGGGTGAAAGCTACTTTTAAAACTTATCAAATGCTCTTAAAGATACGCCCGCTGAATGTCGCATAAATTACCACAAAATATATCCATCAGAGGACATAGAAAATGGAAAGCAGTTTCATATTTTAAAGACGAGTAAAATATTTGATATCAGCAATAAATCACGGTAACAAGCCTAATGTTTGCTGACGCCACCAGTGGGATAATTTTCTCACCATGTGTTATTTTCAATTCCCAATTGGGGAAGACATGTGGGGAATTGAGATAGGGGATGGATAAGGTGGCATCAGCCTTCATAAAGAACCTAAGTATTAATTTTAATTTTATTTTTTAGGGGTGGGGATTAGGTGAAAATCATGTAATAGCAATAGGCCTGACGTATATCATTTTTTTTCATTTCAGCCACTGCTCTCATCAGCTCTTACCAAATAAGCCTTGTTTAGGAGGTTTCATAAGCCATAGAGTGTAAAGACATTCAAAAAACTACATTGTCACAGATAATTTACAAAAATACGGTACTTATTTATGACCACAAAGATTTTGTATTAGTTAATTCTAATCTTTGCTCCATAACCCCAAAAAACACAAAACTTGGCTCCCCTGGACTGTAGCCTTTCCAAGAAATAGAGCGAAATTGTCAAAAATTATCCAAAGTTACCGCGGTTTATTGGTCGGTATCGTAATTTTCTATGTATATTACGCTCCCATGTATAATACGCACCCTGAAAATGGCATGTAGTTTCTTAAGAAAATCCAGTACCAATATATAGCATGCAACCTGCACGAGCAGAACACCATGTACTGTACAGTTGTACATGTAGGCTACATGTACTGTACAGTAGGGCTCTTCAAAAATGACTTTTTTTATCAAATCTCACTGGCTACTGGATAAAATTGTCAGGTTACCTAATTCAAGCCTACACACCAAATTTGGTTCAATTCCAAGCAGTAGCCGCATTGGTACAGGAAAACAAAGTTTCTATTTATTATGTAAAAGTAAATAACAAAAATTTGAAAATTTTCTGTTCACCCCATGAAAGTGTCAGGTTGTCTATAGAAACGATGTTCACCAAATTTGGTTCAATTCCAACCAGTGGAAGCGGAGTTATTGCCGTCGAAAAATTTGGATTATGAATAAAATAGTACTTACAGTGACCAATTCTTTAATTATTTATTATAGTGGCGCCCACCGTAAATACTATTTTAATACAATCCAAATTTTTCGACGGCAATAACTCCGCTTCCACTGGGTTGGAATTGAACCAAATTTGGTGAACATCGTTTCTACAGACAACCTAACACTTTCATGGGGTGAACAGAAAATTTTCAAATTTTTTGTTACGGTATTTATTTTTATATAATAAATAGAAACTTTGTTCTCCTGTAGCAATGCGACTACTGCTTGGAATTGAACCAAATTTTGCGTGTAGGCTTAAATTAGGTAGGCATACCGGTAACCTAACAGTTTTATCAAGTAGCCAACGGTGCTATTTGAGAAAAAAGTCATTTTTGAAGAGCCCTACGGTACAGCAGTGGTTCTCACCAGTGCTGGTCCAGCAAATATATTAAATTTCTTATCTGAATTTGAGAATGAAAGAAGCTTGGGGTTTACGACGTATTTTGCACTGGGTTGTAATAACAAATTAGCTGTATTTTTCGGGTGTTCATGCGAGTGTGGTATGGGGCTATTCAAAAGTAGCTTACAACGCGTTTCGGACAGATTATATGTGAAAGCTACTTTTAAACAGACTTTTAAACAGAAGTGACACATGGTAGAGGCTATAGTAGCCTACAGTGGTTCTTAACTTTTTATCCTGCAGCGCCCTTTCGAAAATTGCCAGTGTCTGGCGTCCCCGTATTTCTAGGACGGCAGTAAAAACGAAGGGTAAGAGTTCGAAGTTGGGTCATTATTTTTGGGTTATGTGACTTCACTATTGGAAATAGCTGTCTTGCCCGACGACCACTCGACCAATTAACGCTATGATAATTGTATGTGCTATATTCGGGATCAAATCTAGGTTGTCGTAACAACCATAGGGTACGGGCTCAAACCATCTGGCCCATCAACTTCAACATGATGGTATTCCGATCAAAGCAACCCATTTCATAAAAACATCATGTAAGGATACGAATCGCGACACTAAAGAGTATCATCCTTGATGATACGATGAAGAATTATTCTGAAGATTTAATTTTGTAGCTATCATATACAAATATATTTATTTAATCATTTTCACCAAAGAGATTTGAAGCATCTTCAATGTACAAATGGCTCTCACTATCACTTTCAAAAGTGGGGCAGTGCCTCTTTCTTCGATGTCAACACGTTATTCGCTGCGGTATAAAATACTTATTTCAAAACATTTTGTAGAAATTAACCCGAGGTAATGTGATGGTAGTATGGTGATGCTAGTATTTTAACGGGAATTGGCGATCTTAGGGCGAAGATAAGGAAGTTTGTTGATCCAGAAAAATGGCAATCATGTGAATAAATACTGCTAATCGCAACGCGGAAAGTTGGAAAAGGTCATCCCTATGGTTATTCGAGGCTTTGAATAAGGTGTCCTGATTTTTCAATCAAGTGGCGTTGTGTGTTGCATCATAATGCGAAAACGTGTTATAGGCTGTCAGTTGTCAATTTGTTGAATGATACAGCTGCCTGCCGATAAAGATGCTACCACGTTAATAGGTAGGGCTGGGCAAAATCGAGTACCTGAGTGATTCGATTCTGAATCACGTAAAATGCTTCGAGTCGAGTCGAGTAATCGAGTATCACTCATTATGACGTCATAACAGAATATTATTTGTCAAAGTTCGAATATGTACCTTTTAAGCGACCACAAAGAATATAATGCCTGTTATCCATCATATTAAGGATACTTTGATATTTTTTTCGACCATACCGATTTCATTGCACTTGCATTGTGACAATATTGTGGGATGATCATGACTTCGGAAATGTGCAATTTCCAGTAACATTCGTAGCTTTGTACTTCATGTTTCATACGGCCAATCAAGGTTTCAAGGCTTCAACAGTGAAATTAGCATAAACTCGTTGATCGTTGATAAACTCCTCGTTGATCAATCAACTTTCAGTGGCGAGGAGCGTATAATTTCAGTACTCGAAAAAATCGTCTTTTACTACTCGACTCGAATCATAAAAATTAATACTCGATTCAGATTCGAGTACTCGAATCATTGTGCCCAGCACTAGTAATAGGTAGGATTATCATCATCTTGCAATGAAAGTCATGTCTAATTAGTACGGTACGGCTAAGAAACAGCTTATAGAAAATTGATATCGCTTTGCAATGGTGGGTACTTAATTCGTTGATTGCTTAGCAGAGGAGACCGTAGGCACGGTCAATATCGGAAATATATCGTTGCCGTGGAATCAAAGTGACTTATGTCAAGTTCTCAAATTGTGAAGGTCCATTTCTAAAACTTGAAATCTCGGAATCTATGTACTATAATGTTTTAAGCTGTTTGAAAGGATTTGATAGTGCAACTTTCTGCAACTTTTTTCTATTTTTCATGCTAATTTTTACCGTAACTTTGATCAACTATTGCGTACAAATGTAAAGGAGTGATTTAAAAACATGCTATAAACAACTTCTAGTATGGCTCTATTCCCATTGATTTGTATAACAAAGAGCTATCTGACTGGTTAGCTGCGTCTCACTGGTATCTATGCCACAATGGCATGCTAGCATGTTCAACTACCCCTGCCTAGCACGACCGTGACCGAACGATATAGAAATAGATTACTGTATTAATTCTCTCGTCAAATTTTACAATAATTTCCCATTTCACGAACGCCAAGGCGAGACCGCTGAAAATTACATTTACCCCGGGTCACCTTTTTCAGGCTAGAGCCTATTGATTTTGATGAAGTCGCCAGGAGTGAGTTTTTTTGGTAATGGCTTGGGTCAAGCTTGCAGACCGAAAGGTTTTGGGTTGTGTTATTTGACTTGTTATAGGGGGAGGGGGTAATCGCTATGCTGTTGGCTTTTTTGGGGAAATTATTCCCGCATTGCTTGATTTTCTTGCTGTTTGCCTTAAAAATGTAATTTTCGGCGGTTTCGTCAGACAGTTAGATGGCGAAGTAACAAATTTGTCAGCTCTGGAGAAACTAAGTTATACAACGGTCCCTTTTGACTATCTCATAACCTAATACTTGAACAAAAATTATAAATGCACCTTTTTACTGTAACCTTTGATAAAATTAAGCTGCTTTCGGCGATTTTAGTGCAACAAAACTTGCCCTAATGATTATAAATCACTGCATACATGGAAACATGTTGCAAACAAGGCCAGCATGTATGTCGCGCGCAGTGGGAGGAAAAATTTCGAGATGTTACAGATTTTGTCGAATGCTAATTTACAATGAGAACTTGGGGATATATGGAAATGTTGCTCTACTATGTCCCTACTGCACTCTCTGCAGCGGCAATTTTTTTCTACAGGGCCCCCCTACCGCTTTCCTGAGCCCAACAACCCCCATCTTGTCCCCCTCAGCGTTTCCTCCCCCTTCAAAATCCAAAACGCCCGTTGGGGGTGCTGGCGACAAGGTTAAGAAACACTGGAATAGTGTATAGCAGTGCTTTTCAACCTGTGTGACGGTTCGCACTTGTGCGAATGAAAAAAATTGCAGTGCGAATGACGAAGGTGGTGCGAACAGTGCGAATGAAAATCCGGATAAAGTGCGAATGAAAATCGTGAATAATTGTTAATTTTTCTGACTTGGAATAATTCAAATAAACCTAACAGGAAATTTGAGGTCAGTGTAACTTTTGTAGTGGCGACGCAACTCTAAAAACTTGTTTAACTTACGACGCACCGCTAATCGTAGCTCTCACAAGCCGTAGTGAATGACGTTAAATTGACTTTCTGCTTTCTTTCGCTAAACAATCATCATATTTTCGTAATAACTGTTCGACTAGCGCGAGACAAGAGAATAGTATAGTACATACCATCATTACAGACTCACATTTGCAAGTAACTGTAACGCAAATTTTTACCCCTTCGAGGTAATAAAGTATGAACCGCAACGGGTATATAATTTTGGGTCGACACGGTGCCAGAGCTATCTGTTAATATGTATGTAATATTTGTTGAATTTAGTGCAAAAAATCCTGCGATAGTTTTTACATATCCAAGGCACTGTGTTGGGTACTGTAGCCAATATGCGAGACACGCATAAAATATGGCTTTATCGTGAGAAATCATGATAAGATTTGTCCGACTGTTTTTTTCTGGAAAACATAATCGAAGACCGTTGGGATGAACTGGTGTAGGGATGTGCAACGAGCGAGTTCAGGCCTATGAGAGTCGTTCATTTCGAGCCAACTCCTTCTGCGTAGGGGCACATGAAGACGTATAGTTATGGCCAGCAAACCGCTGATAAAATGAGGGCGGTATGTATCGTGAGTATATTTACTCGTCTCATATACTCGTCAGACAGAAGTTGGAGCTCGCTATACCTTATGATCCGTTGCTCCAATGTACATACTCTCCTTGATCGTTTTTGCACCTTATGTTCCAATACATAAGGCAGAAACCTCAAAACAAACATTTGAGCTCTTTTCCTTTTCGACAAACTGGAGCCTAAGGGACCTTTGTGTCAGCTCTCCAAAACGATTTCTGCTGGCAGGCATTTTTCACTCGCGAAAAATACGCTGTATTTTGGATAGGAGTGCAGAACAGATTTTAAGGCCTGGCCATCCAAGCACTAGTAGACGTTTTTGTACAAAACCCAAAAACTTGTTTGGCCGAGAAGGGTTTTAGTGAAATAATTGAAATCAAAACGAGCGAAAAAAATTACCTTTTTAATGGGACACTTGATAGCTTAATTTACATGGCAGCTAATTTGTTGCACATCTGAACAAAATGTTGTTAAGTATCTTCGTCTTCTTTTTGTATAACAATTTTCGATTAGTTTGTGCGAATGAAATTTATTTTACAAAAAAAGTGCGAATGGAGCTCAAAAAGGTTGAAAAGCACTGGTATATAGCAATATCTTTTGGAGAAAAGCCAACAAGCACAACCACGTGGTTTTTAACAGGACTTCGCTAGCTTAACCTTGCAGAAACTCCAAAATATTCATGTATAAATATCCAATATCAAAACAACAGCATTAAATGTAGTTTTCAATAGCACATGTAAGTTGGTAGAGCTGTATACATTTGTCGTACCAGTACCCTGATTGAATTTAGAGTTAATTTCGATTTTTGAAGGATGACCGTCCTCAACATTTTTTGAAGTTTTACCAGTCCGTGAGGTCAAGAAGGTTGATAACCACTACTGTACAGTGTATGCATAGCAAATGAGTATATGCTTGTTATAAAAGCTTCCTGTTTTGACGAACCAGCGATGGTTGTGTTTTAGTATTACCGGAAATAGATTACGCACATTAAAGTATGCTCGCGGCGATATGATGTCATTTTATTTTGTGAGGTCACTGCTGCACCATCATGGCGAAACCATCGCTAATCATTGGCTCTGGACTTAAACGGCATTATCTCCAAACGATTGTACAAAGCAGCTAAAGCCTGCGAGGCCCGAGATGTGATAGTTTTCAGACTAACAACGATGTCTTGTGCGTGACCAGGCTGTTGCAGATGTGACTGTTTAGGCCAGCGATGATATCTTGTACACCTGGACTGCTGTAGATGCAATTGTTCCGGCCTGTTGTTCACGCGATAAATCAGGCCAGCGAGGATCGCGCATGTACAGCAATCAATGACCTGATTTTGTTCGCGTGAAAATTGCAAACCCACTCAGCGAGAGATCGCTTGCCGTTGTGCAGCGAAAACGAATCTCGCTAAATGGCACAACACTTCCAGCTGATAGGCACACGCCTATGCTTAACGTACCTACCCATGCACTATGGCCTCATACAAAGGCATAGTCGTTAAGAACTGGACGCGATATAGGCCTACCTACAGCCTACTGGAATGTTAAAACGGTTTGGTATCTATTTCCGGCGACCTCAGGACAAAAACATTCACACATATCTGCTTACTATAAACACCGAAATCGTGAGTGGTGACGGGTCAGTGGTCATGTAAGGCTGGGATAGTCATTGTCACACAGAAATTTTAAGATTTAGTTATGAATTTTCTCATTATTATTAGAAATTTGTCATATTCCTATTCACATTCATTTTTTCTCAGCCCGTGTGCTCATATTAACCGGTAGAGTTGATGGAGGAGGTGTTTTCAAAAATTTAGGGCAAGATATAAATGATGATGGATCTTGGCATGGGCCAATTTTTATCAGTCACTTTGTTGCATGCAGTTATTTTTCTACATTCCATTACGATTGTCGCTGGAGTGGAAATATATTTGAATCGCCGAAACGTACCAGAAACAAATTTCATTCGTTATAAACAGATGATTCCAATTTGGTTTCTCTATGTGGGGTGCTGCATCATTTTCCTCTTTTGTTCAGATCTGTACTGTGGGGCTCAGATGGGAAATGGCGCTACTACCACATTTTTCAAATATAGTGGGCCACCATGTATAATACGCACCCTTAAAATGGCGTGTGACTTCTGGTAAAAAGCCTGTACCCATGTATAGTACGCATCCCACATTCGCAGTATATGAATAGTTATATATGTTTTCGTATTCGATTTCATTCTGATTTGCTATGTCACTGTTGAACAATCATGACATAACCATAGCTAATCATTATACATTGAACGGCATTGTCTCAAAACGATAGTAGATAACAGCCAAAGCCTGCGAGGCCCGAGACGCGATAGTTCAGGCCAGCGACGATATCTTGCGCATACGGCCTATTATAGATGTGATTTCTCAGGCAAACGATAGCGTCGTGCGCACCAGGCCTGTTGGAGATGCGACTGTAGCCAGCGATTACATTTTGCGCACATAGCGTGCTGTTTATGCGATTATTCAGGCCTGTCGTTGACGCGATAAATGAATTGAAAATGAATGATTGAAATCTTTCAAAAATTAGCCAGTCTATTCAATTTGCATGTCGACGGCTGCAACGGAGTTGCTTGTAAACAACCGCACAAACTTTTTTTAACGCCGGCAAGTAGATCAATCTTTGTATAGAGGTATAAATTAAAATATGATTAGTCGGAGATAAATGCACATATTTTAGACAAATACGCATATCCGCGGCGGCGATTACCGCGCACTGAACAGGACCATGACTCTAGGATAAGCCACATGAAGTTTTAAAACCGGAATATTGGCTGAACAAAGGTTGAGAACGCCGGTGCCCCTCTTAATTCTGCATTATTCACAGTATTAATCTCCACATCTTTCTTGAATACCTAGGTCCTAGGTCATATAAAATATTAACAAAAAGTGGTAACAGCTTTTGTCCGATCATTTCTATTCATAAATATAATGAAGAAAGGATATTTTTATCTTCCAGAAAAAGCTTCAACCCTGATAAAATGCATAAACGATAATACGTCTCAAAAGACGGCGGACAGAATCCTCGAAGACATCGGCGCCGACGACCTCAGCAAACCTGATTTTCAAGTACATCCCCAGATGAGAAGAGTCACTAAGTCAGAATATTTCAAAGGCAATTATGAAGAGGTGCACGGAATGGAAGTCGAAGTAAAAAGAAAATTCTTCTTCTGGCAAAAGAAAGAGGTTGTCAAAAATCAATTCAGAAAGGAATTCGGATTTCTCCGACAAGTAGTTGACGACAACAAATTCATCGAGCTAGATGACGTTTTGCAACAACTTATCAACGGGGACAGTTCTATCACCGCTATAGTTGCGTCTGCAGGATCTGGGAAAACCACTCTCATGCGTAGAATCGCTAGACAATGTTTAGGGCATTCACTCACGAATACAGAAGCCACTGCAAGTCCCTCTCAGCTAAAGTATAAATTGATACATTATATAGAAATAAAAGGCATGCGAGATAAAGGATTGATCAAACCATCTAAATTTCTCTTCGGTGGCCTCTTTCAGAATGAGATCGATGAGGATAATGCATATCAGTGGTTGCTCGAACATCAGTCTGACTCAGTCTTATTTTTCGATGGCTTGGATCAGGCTATGTGGAAAATCAACAGAGATGGCGACGAAAGCATAAATCCTTATACTCTAGCCGAAGCAGCAACGATCATGTTCAATATCCTCTCACATAATATACTCGCTGATACGAAGATTGTCATCTCTTCTCGGGAATTTCAAGTCTCGGATTTGCCCGCGGAAGCTCGGCCTGCCGACATCATCACACTTTCTGGTCTGACCCTAGATGACGCAAAGAACCTTTTTCTGTATCTGATACGTCAGCATGGGGATGAAGCATGGGAGAAGATGGAAAAGATGTCACCAAGGCTGATCAATTTAGTTTCCATTCCCGTGTTTCTGGTCTTAACCGCAGTGATCATGGCCAGGAATCCGAACGACCCTCCTCCAAAGACCGTCACAGGACTCTACAAAAAAATTATATCCACTTTAAGCAGCGTGAAAAACATTAGAAATGCTAAGGTTATCGCCGGAGTTGTTAATAAATTGAAAGCGATGGCATATCGTGGCATGAAAGAAGGGAGAGTGGCATTCCGTGAAAATGATTTGAGGATGTTTGGACTTTCAACAGAAGAAGTTCAAGATCTCATGATGAAGGTTCCTGGAAACAAACTCCTCAGTTGCAATCTTTTGGAGGGTGATTTCATTTTCTTCTTCTGTCATCAAAGTCTGCAAGAATTCCTCGCTGCGGGCTTTGTAGTCGAAATGACGCTTACAAAGTTCATGAGCTTCAACTCTAAACACCTGCACAAAGAGCGATGGTCGGTCGTCCGAAGATTCGTGTGCGGCATCATTTGCGATGAAAAGCCGGATAGCCTTCATGAAGGTGAGTCTCATCGGAGAGTATAGTTTTCCGTGATGTTGGCTACTTTTCTCGAAAAGTTATCGTATTCCCGCTACTCTCGAGACTGAAAATATGAATCTGTGAGAAAACACACATTTAAATATACGTTTCTAGGTGCGAGTGTGGTCTGATCATATATCAAGTATCGGAGTGATTCAATTCTGAACTGAGTGTCAGGCTTTGAGTCCAATTTTCGATTACTAATCGCGATCCCTCATTGTTCAGAACGGTCGCGCAACGCGTTTGACCATTGTTGTCGTCATTGTCCTGTGGCGGTTCGATTGCTCGAACAACGCCGATTTCATGACCTTTCAGTGCTATTTAGGGGTGGTTTCATTACTCTGATCAAACTTTAATTGATATTTTCAAAATCTGTTTTCGATTAAATTCAGTTTTATTGAATTTAACACTGTGGTCCCCACTAGTATTAATTATGCTATTATTGACATGCTCAGCATTGTGGATTCCAGCGTAACGACTGGAGTTTCGAATCTATTAGTTAGAGGTCGACGGATTATAAACCTGACCGATTATCGAAGCCGATATTTGAAACCTTCCCGATTATCGATATCAGTCCATGAAATGCTGGTATCGAGGCCAATATTTTATTTATAAAACAAATTCAAAAATATTGAAAATCCAGTGCTCCGTGTTTTCAATCTCATGAAATCGTGGCCGTGTCTAGGCCGTGTCACAGCCAACTGTCCGCGCAGAGATTCCGACAGGTACGTCTAACTCAAGTCTGCAAATACAAGACCAACTACCTACTACTTCTCGCCCTAATTGCCTAATACCACCTCTACTTCACGCTACTGCTCCCAACTACTTATTCTTCACGCTACCAAACATAGAGACATACTCAGTTACTCACTGAACTGAGTCAACACCCGGTCTCCAGCCATACCATGCGCAACGCAATTTCTAAATGGCAAATACAGAACAATCTGAAAACCTCGGGTCTCCATACTAGAAAAACCTCCAACACCTAGGTAGGGGAATTCTGGAGTCGACCTCGGTCGGATTCGGACCGACAACACGTTTTGTAGCTGTCGATTATGCCACCTCGCCGCATCCATGTTTCGTCCTTGATTTAAATGGATATTTCGACATTCATATGCATTGATACACGTATGATCTCAAACATTGAAAGTATAACTGACAATAATACCATAACAACAATGTTCACGATATAATTACTGCAACATGACGCCAATAAACAAGAAATGAGCGGATTCAAAACTTCTATGTCCTTATCTGATCCTTTCTGATCCAAAAATTATGTATTCTACAATCCTAGTCCTAATCCTAATCCGATTCAAACTTAGCATTCCACTTAAAAAGCCTATATCCCATGCCTATAGTTCTGTGAAAAATAAACAAAATGCTCAAAATACACGAAGTAGGCTAACTTAGATAGGTCGAAAAACTTTGTCACCATTCGCCACAGGCAGTGGCGGCTCGTGACAATATCGGGTGGTGGGGCAAGGGCTGCGAGCGACTTTTATCAACATGACGTCACAATGGCGTTTTCCAACGTAAAAAAGTAACTTTAATATGATGGTCTCATGAATTTCCCGACAACAGTGATTTTAACGTAGGTGCCGCCAGAGGTTTGCCGGTGAGCCGTGACTTGAAGTGTGGTAACAAATGTTTTATTCATTTTTTTTAATCAAAGGATTATTTTACATAATGTACGTGAACTAAGAATCGTCCCTATGCCACGAATCAATTATCAGGTCATCCTTAGTAGCATGCGTTATGATTTCATGGTAGAGTTAGAGATTACGCAAATCGATAGGCCGTCCGAAAGTGTTTCGTACACGATCCTGGTGTGTTACGACCACTGAGCTGGTGGTTACGAGTTACGACCAGGTGATAGGCAACAGTGATGAGCATCGGAGTGGATTCGGAGCGGAGTTTTGCCGATTTTGTGACAGTCGGAGCGGAGTCGGAGTTTACTACAGATATTTTTTCGGAGAATTTTGGAGTATTGTAACTTTTGTCTCCGATATCTTTGGATAGCTCTGGCCAGAATACACTCTTGATTATGATTACAAACCAAAACGCAGAGAGTTGACACCTTGTAAAGTTGTAATATGACGGGTAACATGCAAAGATGATTGCCAAGTGCAAAAAAATCAGCCATATGCACTGCAATTGGGGACTGGAGAGTAGACAATACTATGAGGCCAACCCTATTATCACATTAATTTAGTAAAACACATTACAAAGTGTACCATGCTTGCCACTGTTTCGGATACTTGACGAGATTCATCGGAGTATCTAGGAGTCTGGGATTGAGCTCTTCGGAGTCGGAGGGAGTTTTCCTCAGACACTAAAGTTGTCGGAGGGATTCGGAGTCTCAAAAAGCACTATCCGCTCATCACTGATAGGCAACCAAAGCGGAGGTACCCGGCGTACGATTGGATCAATGGACTGGACAATTTCTATCATCATCATCATTGGTTTATTAGCAATTTTATCAGTTCAATACACCACAAAAATGCGATACAATGAAAAGACAGGAATATGTCGAAGTGACAAGGAGTAGTCTTCTAGACCTTTAATTTTCGCTCTAAAGGCAACTGCGTAAACTAGCGTACGTACGGAGCAAAGATTCAATACGATTCATGTTCGCACTTGACTTGACCAGACTAATTCCAATGACTAGAACTCGAGAGATTGCGTAAGCCTAACTGCAAAGGTCAACGACTTCGGACACATACGCAATTGTTATCTCATAGATTGGGCCTGTCATATTGAATCCAGAACATCAATTTGAATGGTCTTTGAAGAACTAAGGACAGCAGCCTCGGAACTTCGGTCTCGGAACAACATAGTACATTTTGGCCTTGAAACTGGAGATTGTGACGCAACACATACGGCTTACTGTCTGCTGCCAAATCGCCGTTGGAAAATATATTAATCAATAAATACATGAATGAAAGCCGTAAACTTAGCATACTGTTACATGAAATCATCGAGAAGTAGCATTCGCAATCTCATAACCCATTCCGGCATGGTACACTGTCAAAATCAATACAAACAGACGAACACCGAACTTTGAGTAAAATAGATCGAGGAATAGGCTGATCGAATGATCAGCTGTTAGCCGACATCGAAAATGAAATAGCTATCGCATTTGACAGGGGATTGTAAGCAAATGGTTTGAAGGCCAAAATTTCACAGTGAAATGCACATTGGCGAACATAAAATTATGTGAATATTTGAATGCAAACCGAGAATCTTAGTTAGCTGTTTCATGCGATCATCGAGATATACCATTGGAACTATCATCACCGATCTCGTTATGGAACGCAGACTAGATTAGCACAGACAGACACCGGCTTTTCCGTGAGATCCGCAATGATGTAGGTAGGCTAAGTATCAGATCAGCGCGCATCTCTACCATACTCGACCTCGAAAACGAAATAACTGCCTCAATCATTGAGCGTCAACTTTAAGACTTGGCACCGCGTTCGATACTAAAATCAAGACATACCGTGCAAAAGCTCATGACAGATCTAGGTATGGATCATCGTTAAAATCAATAGAGACCATTAACGGCTTTTGCGTAAATCTGTTAGCGATAAATGAAGAGTCAGCTCTCACTCGACTTTGGAAACGAAATTACCACCCACATAGTTCAGTGAAAAACCTAAAACTTATTACAGCGGTCGATACTAACATTAAGACTTACTGTGCCAAATATCATGACCGATCTCGGTATGGAACATCGTCAAAATCAATGAAGACCAATACCGGCTTTTGAGTAAAATCTGTTTGCTGTACAATGTACATGATAGATCAGCACACACTGAACTTCGGAAACGAAATTACCTCCCTTATCTTTGAGTAGCAAGCCTGAAACTTGGAGCAGTGCTAAATACTACCTTCACGACATATCGTACCAAGTTTCAAGAATTATCATGGTGCGAAACACCGTCAAAATCGACCTATACCAGCAAAGGTCGAGTCAACGCATATCACGGTAACCGAGTTCAGATATAGATACGATTGTTACATCACACCTTAAGGGCGACAGGCATAGTTGCCCCACTTGCTCGGCCATTTTACGAATAGGAGAGAGTAAATCACCGTTTCTTTATTGTGCGCGGCTTTGAGAGAATAGATAGTGAAAGCTTGTTATGAGCGCTACCGGGGCAAGCCCCGGCTAGGCATTCACAAAGCGAAAACACAGAAGAGAATTCGATTTTCGCAGAGACTTCGCTATGTATGGGCATTTGTTAGCGAAAGCACAAGAATAATGCGGGTTTCGCCGTGATCTCGGTATATACTGATTGCTGTGCGTCTATAAATGGTTAAATTGTTATTGAACAGAATTTTAGGTGGGGCAATGCCCCAGTTGCCCTATAGGACGAGCCGCCACTGGCCACAGGACATCAATCTTCCGAAAATCGGTAAATCCAATCAGAATCCTAATCCACCAAAATTTCTCAAATGCTGTTTTCCCAAATCCTGATGCTAATCATTGTCATCTCAACACCAAAATCGGTCGCGGATGAATATCAATCGGGGATTTGAATTCAGTCGTCACTCCATCCCGCAATCACTATATTTATTATTTATACGCAATGTCGCCGCATCACTTTCCCGTGACCTAAGGTTAAACTCTCTGTGAAGAGGGTTACGTCATAATGCAATAACTCGAGCTACCGTGACGGCAACAACAACAGTAAAAACCCTCGTTTCCCCAGTTTCCTTGGAAAAATATTCGATAGAAATGCTGTTGAACTTAAAGAGACTAGTCCGCCGCCGGGCTCAGTAGCTTTTTTCAATAACAGCCAGGTAACAACAGATATGTTTTTGCGGAATAGGGAGGTGGGTCAGGAGAGAGCGACAGAGAAATTAAGCTCAAACGCCAAGCCAGCATTAGATTGGGATGTAACATCGCAGTTTCTGTAGGTTACATGGAGTCACGCCGATATCTGGCTCGTCATACTGATGTGACCCTAAGTCGAGAATATGCCCATAGCTGAAATTTCTGTGTATTCGCAGACGAGTAGCCTAATTGAGGACAATGACTGGTTCGAATATTTTAAACAACCAGACTTTCATATCAGTATAGTTCTCAACCTTTTGGAACTAGTGTCACAGTATAGCACTTCGAGTAGTGGTATGCAAGACTTGAACGCCACATCAAAAAAAAACCTAATTGAGGCGCGGAACTCGATGGAGACCCGTGAATGAACATATATCATAGACATATCTTTCAAGTTATTAGTGTTATTCGTGTTCCGGAACCAGCATGTAACTCAAGTTTGATGTCATTGCTCATGGAAATCACAGGAGTATCCTTCTCATTTTTGTCAACTTTCAAATTTTGATTAACCGTGTCATATGAAAGCTATATGGTAGCACTGAATGCTATGCAAATGAGATATTAATAAATATGTATTGGAATTTTAAAGTTGCGACAGTAATGTATCGTAGGCAAAAGTAGACGAATTGTTTTTCTTGAAACTAGCGCACCGGTATGCAATATTTCTGTAGACAGAATTACACCAACAATATTCTAATTTTACGTTGTTGACTTGTTTTTGAGAATTGTCTAAGCAGGTTCTACCCTTGAGCTCATTTTATCGTCTGGTTCAAGAGGTTCATCTATTGTATCTTTAGACGAGGTGATCTGACTAAGCTGTTTTATGACCAGCACCATCTCAAGCATTCAATATTAGAGTAAGTGAACTTCATGATTGGGAGACCACTAAATGGTTGATTTGATAGAGAATCACCCAGTAACAATCAATATGACAAAAATCTTCAACGGGCTATGAATATTACTTCGTATCCATAATCACCATTTCTTTACTAGGATTAGTGCTGGCAACATATTGATCAGCAATAATAATGTATTTTTGCTATGACCATCATATCTTCTGTAGGTCAGGGGTTCCCAAACTTTTTCCATTGATTTCCCAACCAAAGAGTTAAACATATCTTTTTGGCCACTCTAAAGACTAGACCAAAGGTATACGAGTAGGGCAAGTTTTTGCAAGTCTTTTTACAGCTTCCTAGATCTCAGAATCTATGTACAGCGATGTTTTAAGCTGTTTGGGGGGATTTTATAGTGCAACTTTTCACTATTTTTCTTTTTACTGCAATTTTTATCAAATATTGCGTCAAAATGTAAAGGAGTGATTTGAAAACATGCTTCAAATTATTTCTAGTATGCTTCTATTCTCTTTTTGCATCCCAAAGAGCTATATGATGCGTTAGCTGCATGTCACTGTGTTATCTGTGACACAATGGCTTGCAAGTAAAAGAAGTTCAACAGCCTCTGCCAAGCACGACAGTGTTGGAACAATATGTAAATAGATCGCTTAAGTAATTCTGTCGTTTAAATTCGAGATGGTTTTCCATTTCACGGACGCTAATGTGAGATCGCCGATAATTACATTTTCATTGGGTCAGTTTATTCAGTCCTTTGAATTTGTTACAGTTGCCAAGACTGATTTTTCCGCAACACCTTGGCTCAAGTTTGCAGACCTAGGGGGTTGTTATTTGACTTGTTTTAGGGGCAGGGGTTTATCGCTATGCTGTTTGACTTTTTGGGGAAAATTATTCATGCATTGCGTAATTTTCTAGATGTGTACCGGGAAAAAATATAATTTTTGACTGTCTTACCAGAATGTTCGTGAAATGGCAGAGTAACAAATTTGATAGCTCTGCAGGAACTAGGTTATACAACAGAACCTTTCAAGTATCACATATCCTACTAGTTCAACAAAAATTATGAATGCAATTTTTTACTGCAACTTCTGTCAAAAGTAAGTGCAACTTTCTCGCGATTTTACAGCAACGAAAACTTGCCCTAGTAATCGTTAGCGTTATCCCTCTACTTTTCTGTGGCATTCAAAATTTTTGTATCTGTATACTCAATGGGTTTGCTTGTATAGCGCTGGATCTCTAACACTTTTTTTCACTCACGTCTCTCAAAATCACCTACTTTTAAAAACTGTTCTAGGTTATAGGCTGTTTCGTTTATAAAATTTATTAACCGTAAACCGGGGTTTAATAAAAACCGGGGTAACTTTGAACTAGGGGTAACTTGGACAGCAAGCAGTAAAAGATTCAAATGATTATATATATATAGGTCTAGCTCTGTCTGCGTTCAGACTTAGAGCACCATCACCGAGGTGATGGAAGTATCCATCAAAAATGAGAGAGCATCAAAGATTTAGGTTATAAATTAAATTTCCCTTGAAAGTGCTGCTTTTGAGAATGTCCTGATGTCGGTGTCGTTCCGGTTGAGGACATTGCTCATCAGCGTTGCGGAGGGTCTTCCTTTTTTCGTTCTCCTTTCATCTTCAAACGTTATTGACTTCACGACACTGTCATTAGGTTTTCGAATTATGTGTGCAAGAAATTTAGCTTGTTGGTGATCAATGAATACTGAAAGGTCTTCAGTGCGACAGATTCTATGAAGATTCTGATTGCTAATTTTGAATGCGTGATCGGTTCCCCTTCGAGTGTAGCCTCCGTGTACCATTTTTCGCAAAAATTGTCTGTAGCAGACATCCAGGACGCTTCTTTGATTTTCCGAAAGAGACCATACACTGCAGCCATATGTGAGTCGACTTCGCACAAAGGCATTCAAAAATTTTATTCTTGTACCAATCCAAATTCTGAAGTTTCGAAGCAGGTATTTATAGGTTTGGAAAGCAGCATGTGCCGAGCTGACCCTATTATTGATTTCGGATATCCCCACATTCGTTTCGTTATAGTGAATCATGCAACCAAGGTATTTGAAAGTTTTCACGTTTTCAATATCATGATTGTGTAGAGAGCAGATTGAAGTCGGGTAAGTCAGTTCCTCATTGTGGTTAAATATCATAGTTTTTGTTTTCGACTCATTAATTTGTAATCCAAACTCAGTAAGAACTTCTGATAGCAGTTTTAGACCTTCCTGAAGTGAAGTTTGGTCTTTAAAAAAGAATTCAAGATCGTCCGCATAGCCTGAGCCCATGTTGATAGCGGTTCCTTGGTAGTTCTTGTCCCTTTTATCTTCTCGTGCATAGTCCGGTGTGCGAAAATGATACTGGCTGAAAGCGATATCGGCTAGTTTCGATCTGTGTAGGAAGACTCTCACGGCATAGTCCATATAAAGATTGAAGAGGATAGGGGATTCGGGTCCGCCCTGTCGAACTCCAGATTTTGTGGGAAAAGTTAGGTTAGGGTGGCTTTTCAGTTCGGTTGTTGTACATCGATATAGAGAGGCAAGTAAGTTGATGATTTTTGTTCCCTTTTCCTCATCGATTCGATTTCGTAGCGACTGAATTAGCCAGGTTCTGTTAACGTGGTCGAACGCAGAGGAGAGATCGACAAACAAGGCATATGTTTGTTTATCAGTTTTTTCAGCAATGATTTGAGACTGCTTCGTGACATATATGCAGTCGGTGGTTCCCTTCCCTTTTCTAAAACCACATTGGAATTCGAGAATTTGCTTGTTGTACCATTCTTCTATTCTTGATATGATTATTTGTATTAACAGTTTGCAGAATACGCTTCCAACTTGAATAGCGCGATATGTCGATGGATCGGTTCTGCTTCCTTTGTTCTTCCATATGGCAGTTAGCTTGCTGTGGCCGAATGATTGGGGTAATTTTTCAATCTCCCATATTTTTTGGAACAATTCTGTAATTTTGTCCATGATCAATTTGGATGACGCCATTGCTCTCAAAATCTCCGGTGGTACGTCTGAACTGGATTTCTTACGCTTCAGCTTTTCAATAGCTCGTGTAATTTCCTCGAGTGTTGGTGGGTCTTCATCGATGGTGGAGCTATTTTCTTGCATCAACTTTACAGCATCTGGAATGTTTTCCAGATCATTTGGCATCCCAACCGATTTCTCATTTCCTTGTGCGTCAAAATGGTTTTTGAAGAATTCAGCCAGTTTACTCGCCTGGCAGGAAATTGTGGTATTGCCTTTACCCAGAGTACAACCGTGTGTCTTTGCGTTTTTGAACAGAGTTGCGGTTTCCCTGTTTATCGCATTTAGATTTATTTTTTCTGCTTCAGTTTTCCAGTGCCTGTTCATCAAAAAGTTTTTTCTTTTTCTAATCTTCTTTCTGAGGAGTGTTATGGCACTTTGAGAGTCCGGATTGTTCCGTCCCTCGTCTTTCAGTTTCTGTAGCAAATCGTTCAGTGATTGATCACTTTCCCATAAGTTTCCAAATTTTTCCTTCTTATATTTCGGGAGTATGTTCTCCGTGGACATTTGCATCGGTAGTGCTAGGTTTTCGTATAGTCTGTCCACATCCTTTACCTGGCAGTCAGTTGAAAGAGATTGTTCTACATCTTCGATTAGCCTGTTTTTGTAGTCGGTATTGTTCAGGTAGCCGAGGTCCGGGGCCCCGATCTCTCTTGCTTTATTAAATTTCCGTGGTCTGAAACGTTCTTGTCTAGTAAATGGTGTTTTCATTTTTGCCACTAGAATTGTATGATCTGAATTTATTTGAATAGATCTTTTTGTACAGCAGTCGGCCATATATTGCCTCAGCCAAGATTCACAAAGAATGTAGTCCAATTTCTTTCGCGTTTTGCCATCGGGGCTAGTCCATGTTGTTTTCTGCCGTTCGTGATGTATATAGAACGTGCTAGAGACGCATAGGCCCTTCTCTCTGCAGAAGTTGATCAGGCGATCACCGTTATCATTGTATGTGCAGTTCATTATGCCTTTCTTACCATTGAAAGAGCTGTGCGTTTCGCATAGGTTCGTCGTAGCATTCATATCTCCCATTACAATAATCTTTTGGTTCTTTTCACCGTCATCTGCTTGGCAGATTTTGGAAAGACTATTGTAAAATTCGGCCTTGGTTGATGACGCTTTGTCTTCCGTCGGGGCATAGCTGATGATAAATTTTAAGTCAAGGTTGTGCACGGTCAGTTTTGCCACAATCAATCTGGGTGATAGGTTAATCACGTCACGAATCTTTATGAAGCTGCACTGTCGAATTAATATGCCTACGCCATGTTTACGAATGGATTTGTGTCCTTGCCAGAAAAATTTGTATTTACATCCATTCGCCTCAATGATTTTTTCTCCTCTATCAAGTCGTTTCACTTCTTGTAAACCGACTATGTCTAGGCCTGCGTCGCATATTGCTTTGACGACCTCGTATGCTTTCTCGTCCTCTCTCATGGTTCTGACATTTATGGTTCCAAATTTCCAAAATCTTTTGTCTTGGTCTCTGATGGATTTTCGATTCAGAACATTTGCGGATGGTGCTGAATCACTGCATCCCATCCTGTGGAGTATATGGTGGAGAGATATTGTTGGTGCCCGCTTAGCTGGATTTGGATTTTTATAGATTTTCAAACTCTTCAGTGTATTCTTTAGGGCTGTCGTGATGCCTGTTCTTGTGAAATTACCGGTACTCATTCTCCTGGTGTATGGCATTGTCTTTGGCGGATCAACAATCAGATGATTGACGGAGCATCCATTTCCTCACAATGCAGTTGCAGCTATCATATCAGGATATACTAATATTAGGCTACCGGTACTCTATATCTTATAACAACCAAATACTGATACTGACTGAATATTGATGGAATAGGGTTGTCGTTGAAAGTCCAATATTCTTTTTCATAAGGCAACAGTACCACAAGTAGTCTCAATAAAAAGTGGAATCATTTCACCAGATAAACCAGACCCAACATTGATAAATTAACGGCGGTGGTGAATTTCATCAAAATTAATGGTTATTGAATTTATTTCAAACAAACATAGTCATAGATTCAAAACTCGGCTGCAGATACCTCTAAGTAGTCTTCATCCGTGGCTAAAATCTCAGCGGGCTCAACCTTAGATCAGTATAAGAAAATATGATGTCCAAAGTTACCCTATCATATTTTATCAGAACGGGGTAACTTTGGACAGTGGAAAATGTGATATTTAGAGCTCTGAAAAGTTGCTGTTTCATCTGTTTCAAAGTGTATCGTCAACTTTATTCGTTATGACCTGCCTGATGGCTTTTTACGTGAAATGACAAGTTAAATAAATTTAGAGTTTACCAAAATATTTGAAAAACGGGTGAGCAATCAGCCGCTAGATTGTAGGCGGGTGAAAGCTACTTTTAAAACTTATCAAATGCTCTTAAAGATACGCCCGCTGAATGTCGCATAAATTACCACAAAATATATCCATCAGAGGACATAGAAAATGGAAAGCAGTTTCATATTTTAAAGACGAGTAAAATATTTGATATCAGCAATAAATCACGGTAACAAGCCTAATGTTTGCTGACGCCACCAGTGGGATAATTTTCTCACCATGTGTTATTTTCAATTCCCAATTGGGGAAGACATGTGGGGAATTGAGATAGGGGATGGATAAGGTGGCATCAGCCTTCATAAAGAACCTAAGTATTAATTTTAATTTTATTTTTTAGGGGTGGGGATTAGGTGAAAATCATGTAATAGCAATAGGCCTGACGTATATCATTTTTTTTCATTTCAGCCACTGCTCTCATCAGCTCTTACCAAATAAGCCTTGTTTAGGAGGTTTCATAAGCCATAGAGTGTAAAGACATTCAAAAAACTACATTGTCACAGATAATTTACAAAAATACGGTACTTATTTATGACCACAAAGATTTTGTATTAGTTAATTCTAATCTTTGCTCCATAACCCCAAAAAACACAAAACTTGGCTCCCCTGGACTGTAGCCTTTCCAAGAAATAGAGCGAAATTGTCAAAAATTATCCAAAGTTACCGCGGTTTATTGGTCGGTATCGTAATTTTCTATGTATATTACGCTCCCATGTATAATACGCACCCTGAAAATGGCATGTAGTTTCTTAAGAAAATCCAGTACCAATATATAGCATGCAACCTGCACGAGCAGAACACCATGTACTGTACAGTTGTACATGTAGGCTACATGTACTGTACAGTAGGGCTCTTCAAAAATGACTTTTTTTATCAAATCTCACTGGCTACTGGATAAAATTGTCAGGTTACCTAATTCAAGCCTACACACCAAATTTGGTTCAATTCCAAGCAGTAGCCGCATTGGTACAGGAAAACAAAGTTTCTATTTATTATGTAAAAGTAAATAACAAAAATTTGAAAATTTTCTGTTCACCCCATGAAAGTGTCAGGTTGTCTATAGAAACGATGTTCACCAAATTTGGTTCAATTCCAACCAGTGGAAGCGGAGTTATTGCCGTCGAAAAATTTGGATTATGAATAAAATAGTACTTACAGTGACCAATTCTTTAATTATTTATTATAGTGGCGCCCACCGTAAATACTATTTTAATACAATCCAAATTTTTCGACGGCAATAACTCCGCTTCCACTGGGTTGGAATTGAACCAAATTTGGTGAACATCGTTTCTACAGACAACCTAACACTTTCATGGGGTGAACAGAAAATTTTCAAATTTTTTGTTACGGTATTTATTTTTATATAATAAATAGAAACTTTGTTCTCCTGTAGCAATGCGACTACTGCTTGGAATTGAACCAAATTTTGCGTGTAGGCTTAAATTAGGTAGGCATACCGGTAACCTAACAGTTTTATCAAGTAGCCAACGGTGCTATTTGAGAAAAAAGTCATTTTTGAAGAGCCCTACGGTACAGCAGTGGTTCTCACCAGTGCTGGTCCAGCAAATATATTAAATTTCTTATCTGAATTTGAGAATGAAAGAAGCTTGGGGTTTACGACGTATTTTGCACTGGGTTGTAATAACAAATTAGCTGTATTTTTCGGGTGTTCATGCGAGTGTGGTATGGGGCTATTCAAAAGTAGCTTACAACGCGTTTCGGACAGATTATATGTGAAAGCTACTTTTAAACAGACTTTTAAACAGAAGTGACACATGGTAGAGGCTATAGTAGCCTACAGTGGTTCTTAACTTTTTATCCTGCAGCGCCCTTTCGAAAATTGCCAGTGTCTGGCGTCCCCGTATTTCTAGGACGGCAGTAAAAACGAAGGGTAAGAGTTCGAAGTTGGGTCATTATTTTTGGGTTATGTGACTTCACTATTGGAAATAGCTGTCTTGCCCGACGACCACTCGACCAATTAACGCTATGATAATTGTATGTGCTATATTCGGGATCAAATCTAGGTTGTCGTAACAACCATAGGGTACGGGCTCAAACCATCTGGCCCATCAACTTCAACATGATGGTATTCCGATCAAAGCAACCCATTTCATAAAAACATCATGTAAGGATACGAATCGCGACACTAAAGAGTATCATCCTTGATGATACGATGAAGAATTATTCTGAAGATTTAATTTTGTAGCTATCATATACAAATATATTTATTTAATCATTTTCACCAAAGAGATTTGAAGCATCTTCAATGTACAAATGGCTCTCACTATCACTTTCAAAAGTGGGGCAGTGCCTCTTTCTTCGATGTCAACACGTTATTCGCTGCGGTATAAAATACTTATTTCAAAACATTTTGTAGAAATTAACCCGAGGTAATGTGATGGTAGTATGGTGATGCTAGTATTTTAACGGGAATTGGCGATCTTAGGGCGAAGATAAGGAAGTTTGTTGATCCAGAAAAATGGCAATCATGTGAATAAATACTGCTAATCGCAACGCGGAAAGTTGGAAAAGGTCATCCCTATGGTTATTCGAGGCTTTGAATAAGGTGTCCTGATTTTTCAATCAAGTGGCGTTGTGTGTTGCATCATAATGCGAAAACGTGTTATAGGCTGTCAGTTGTCAATTTGTTGAATGATACAGCTGCCTGCCGATAAAGATGCTACCACGTTAATAGGTAGGGCTGGGCAAAATCGAGTACCTGAGTGATTCGATTCTGAATCACGTAAAATGCTTCGAGTCGAGTCGAGTAATCGAGTATCACTCATTATGACGTCATAACAGAATATTATTTGTCAAAGTTCGAATATGTACCTTTTAAGCGACCACAAAGAATATAATGCCTGTTATCCATCATATTAAGGATACTTTGATATTTTTTTCGACCATACCGATTTCATTGCACTTGCATTGTGACAATATTGTGGGATGATCATGACTTCGGAAATGTGCAATTTCCAGTAACATTCGTAGCTTTGTACTTCATGTTTCATACGGCCAATCAAGGTTTCAAGGCTTCAACAGTGAAATTAGCATAAACTCGTTGATCGTTGATAAACTCCTCGTTGATCAATCAACTTTCAGTGGCGAGGAGCGTATAATTTCAGTACTCGAAAAAATCGTCTTTTACTACTCGACTCGAATCATAAAAATTAATACTCGATTCAGATTCGAGTACTCGAATCATTGTGCCCAGCACTAGTAATAGGTAGGATTATCATCATCTTGCAATGAAAGTCATGTCTAATTAGTACGGTACGGCTAAGAAACAGCTTATAGAAAATTGATATCGCTTTGCAATGGTGGGTACTTAATTCGTTGATTGCTTAGCAGAGGAGACCGTAGGCACGGTCAATATCGGAAATATATCGTTGCCGTGGAATCAAAGTGACTTATGTCAAGTTCTCAAATTGTGAAGGTCCATTTCTAAAACTTGAAATCTCGGAATCTATGTACTATAATGTTTTAAGCTGTTTGAAAGGATTTGATAGTGCAACTTTCTGCAACTTTTTTCTATTTTTCATGCTAATTTTTACCGTAACTTTGATCAACTATTGCGTACAAATGTAAAGGAGTGATTTAAAAACATGCTATAAACAACTTCTAGTATGGCTCTATTCCCATTGATTTGTATAACAAAGAGCTATCTGACTGGTTAGCTGCGTCTCACTGGTATCTATGCCACAATGGCATGCTAGCATGTTCAACTACCCCTGCCTAGCACGACCGTGACCGAACGATATAGAAATAGATTACTGTATTAATTCTCTCGTCAAATTTTACAATAATTTCCCATTTCACGAACGCCAAGGCGAGACCGCTGAAAATTACATTTACCCCGGGTCACCTTTTTCAGGCTAGAGCCTATTGATTTTGATGAAGTCGCCAGGAGTGAGTTTTTTTGGTAATGGCTTGGGTCAAGCTTGCAGACCGAAAGGTTTTGGGTTGTGTTATTTGACTTGTTATAGGGGGAGGGGGTAATCGCTATGCTGTTGGCTTTTTTGGGGAAATTATTCCCGCATTGCTTGATTTTCTTGCTGTTTGCCTTAAAAATGTAATTTTCGGCGGTTTCGTCAGACAGTTAGATGGCGAAGTAACAAATTTGTCAGCTCTGGAGAAACTAAGTTATACAACGGTCCCTTTTGACTATCTCATAACCTAATACTTGAACAAAAATTATAAATGCACCTTTTTACTGTAACCTTTGATAAAATTAAGCTGCTTTCGGCGATTTTAGTGCAACAAAACTTGCCCTAATGATTATAAATCACTGCATACATGGAAACATGTTGCAAACAAGGCCAGCATGTATGTCGCGCGCAGTGGGAGGAAAAATTTCGAGATGTTACAGATTTTGTCGAATGCTAATTTACAATGAGAACTTGGGGATATATGGAAATGTTGCTCTACTATGTCCCTACTGCACTCTCTGCAGCGGCAATTTTTTTCTACAGGGCCCCCCTACCGCTTTCCTGAGCCCAACAACCCCCATCTTGTCCCCCTCAGCGTTTCCTCCCCCTTCAAAATCCAAAACGCCCGTTGGGGGTGCTGGCGACAAGGTTAAGAAACACTGGAATAGTGTATAGCAGTGCTTTTCAACCTGTGTGACGGTTCGCACTTGTGCGAATGAAAAAAATTGCAGTGCGAATGACGAAGGTGGTGCGAACAGTGCGAATGAAAATCCGGATAAAGTGCGAATGAAAATCGTGAATAATTGTTAATTTTTCTGACTTGGAATAATTCAAATAAACCTAACAGGAAATTTGAGGTCAGTGTAACTTTTGTAGTGGCGACGCAACTCTAAAAACTTGTTTAACTTACGACGCACCGCTAATCGTAGCTCTCACAAGCCGTAGTGAATGACGTTAAATTGACTTTCTGCTTTCTTTCGCTAAACAATCATCATATTTTCGTAATAACTGTTCGACTAGCGCGAGACAAGAGAATAGTATAGTACATACCATCATTACAGACTCACATTTGCAAGTAACTGTAACGCAAATTTTTACCCCTTCGAGGTAATAAAGTATGAACCGCAACGGGTATATAATTTTGGGTCGACACGGTGCCAGAGCTATCTGTTAATATGTATGTAATATTTGTTGAATTTAGTGCAAAAAATCCTGCGATAGTTTTTACATATCCAAGGCACTGTGTTGGGTACTGTAGCCAATATGCGAGACACGCATAAAATATGGCTTTATCGTGAGAAATCATGATAAGATTTGTCCGACTGTTTTTTTCTGGAAAACATAATCGAAGACCGTTGGGATGAACTGGTGTAGGGATGTGCAACGAGCGAGTTCAGGCCTATGAGAGTCGTTCATTTCGAGCCAACTCCTTCTGCGTAGGGGCACATGAAGACGTATAGTTATGGCCAGCAAACCGCTGATAAAATGAGGGCGGTATGTATCGTGAGTATATTTACTCGTCTCATATACTCGTCAGACAGAAGTTGGAGCTCGCTATACCTTATGATCCGTTGCTCCAATGTACATACTCTCCTTGATCGTTTTTGCACCTTATGTTCCAATACATAAGGCAGAAACCTCAAAACAAACATTTGAGCTCTTTTCCTTTTCGACAAACTGGAGCCTAAGGGACCTTTGTGTCAGCTCTCCAAAACGATTTCTGCTGGCAGGCATTTTTCACTCGCGAAAAATACGCTGTATTTTGGATAGGAGTGCAGAACAGATTTTAAGGCCTGGCCATCCAAGCACTAGTAGACGTTTTTGTACAAAACCCAAAAACTTGTTTGGCCGAGAAGGGTTTTAGTGAAATAATTGAAATCAAAACGAGCGAAAAAAATTACCTTTTTAATGGGACACTTGATAGCTTAATTTACATGGCAGCTAATTTGTTGCACATCTGAACAAAATGTTGTTAAGTATCTTCGTCTTCTTTTTGTATAACAATTTTCGATTAGTTTGTGCGAATGAAATTTATTTTACAAAAAAAGTGCGAATGGAGCTCAAAAAGGTTGAAAAGCACTGGTATATAGCAATATCTTTTGGAGAAAAGCCAACAAGCACAACCACGTGGTTTTTAACAGGACTTCGCTAGCTTAACCTTGCAGAAACTCCAAAATATTCATGTATAAATATCCAATATCAAAACAACAGCATTAAATGTAGTTTTCAATAGCACATGTAAGTTGGTAGAGCTGTATACATTTGTCGTACCAGTACCCTGATTGAATTTAGAGTTAATTTCGATTTTTGAAGGATGACCGTCCTCAACATTTTTTGAAGTTTTACCAGTCCGTGAGGTCAAGAAGGTTGATAACCACTACTGTACAGTGTATGCATAGCAAATGAGTATATGCTTGTTATAAAAGCTTCCTGTTTTGACGAACCAGCGATGGTTGTGTTTTAGTATTACCGGAAATAGATTACGCACATTAAAGTATGCTCGCGGCGATATGATGTCATTTTATTTTGTGAGGTCACTGCTGCACCATCATGGCGAAACCATCGCTAATCATTGGCTCTGGACTTAAACGGCATTATCTCCAAACGATTGTACAAAGCAGCTAAAGCCTGCGAGGCCCGAGATGTGATAGTTTTCAGACTAACAACGATGTCTTGTGCGTGACCAGGCTGTTGCAGATGTGACTGTTTAGGCCAGCGATGATATCTTGTACACCTGGACTGCTGTAGATGCAATTGTTCCGGCCTGTTGTTCACGCGATAAATCAGGCCAGCGAGGATCGCGCATGTACAGCAATCAATGACCTGATTTTGTTCGCGTGAAAATTGCAAACCCACTCAGCGAGAGATCGCTTGCCGTTGTGCAGCGAAAACGAATCTCGCTAAATGGCACAACACTTCCAGCTGATAGGCACACGCCTATGCTTAACGTACCTACCCATGCACTATGGCCTCATACAAAGGCATAGTCGTTAAGAACTGGACGCGATATAGGCCTACCTACAGCCTACTGGAATGTTAAAACGGTTTGGTATCTATTTCCGGCGACCTCAGGACAAAAACATTCACACATATCTGCTTACTATAAACACCGAAATCGTGAGTGGTGACGGGTCAGTGGTCATGTAAGGCTGGGATAGTCATTGTCACACAGAAATTTTAAGATTTAGTTATGAATTTTCTCATTATTATTAGAAATTTGTCATATTCCTATTCACATTCATTTTTTCTCAGCCCGTGTGCTCATATTAACCGGTAGAGTTGATGGAGGAGGTGTTTTCAAAAATTTAGGGCAAGATATAAATGATGATGGATCTTGGCATGGGCCAATTTTTATCAGTCACTTTGTTGCATGCAGTTATTTTTCTACATTCCATTACGATTGTCGCTGGAGTGGAAATATATTTGAATCGCCGAAACGTACCAGAAACAAATTTCATTCGTTATAAACAGATGATTCCAATTTGGTTTCTCTATGTGGGGTGCTGCATCATTTTCCTCTTTTGTTCAGATCTGTACTGTGGGGCTCAGATGGGAAATGGCGCTACTACCACATTTTTCAAATATAGTGGGCCACCATGTATAATACGCACCCTTAAAATGGCGTGTGACTTCTGGTAAAAAGCCTGTACCCATGTATAGTACGCATCCCACATTCGCAGTATATGAATAGTTATATATGTTTTCGTATTCGATTTCATTCTGATTTGCTATGTCACTGTTGAACAATCATGACATAACCATAGCTAATCATTATACATTGAACGGCATTGTCTCAAAACGATAGTAGATAACAGCCAAAGCCTGCGAGGCCCGAGACGCGATAGTTCAGGCCAGCGACGATATCTTGCGCATACGGCCTATTATAGATGTGATTTCTCAGGCAAACGATAGCGTCGTGCGCACCAGGCCTGTTGGAGATGCGACTGTAGCCAGCGATTACATTTTGCGCACATAGCGTGCTGTTTATGCGATTATTCAGGCCTGTCGTTGACGCGATAAATGAATTGAAAATGAATGATTGAAATCTTTCAAAAATTAGCCAGTCTATTCAATTTGCATGTCGACGGCTGCAACGGAGTTGCTTGTAAACAACCGCACAAACTTTTTTTAACGCCGGCAAGTAGATCAATCTTTGTATAGAGGTATAAATTAAAATATGATTAGTCGGAGATAAATGCACATATTTTAGACAAATACGCATATCCGCGGCGGCGATTACCGCGCACTGAACAGGACCATGACTCTAGGATAAGCCACATGAAGTTTTAAAACCGGAATATTGGCTGAACAAAGGTTGAGAACGCCGGTGCCCCTCTTAATTCTGCATTATTCACAGTATTAATCTCCACATCTTTCTTGAATACCTAGGTCCTAGGTCATATAAAATATTAACAAAAAGTGGTAACAGCTTTTGTCCGATCATTTCTATTCATAAATATAATGAAGAAAGGATATTTTTATCTTCCAGAAAAAGCTTCAACCCTGATAAAATGCATAAACGATAATACGTCTCAAAAGACGGCGGACAGAATCCTCGAAGACATCGGCGCCGACGACCTCAGCAAACCTGATTTTCAAGTACATCCCCAGATGAGAAGAGTCACTAAGTCAGAATATTTCAAAGGCAATTATGAAGAGGTGCACGGAATGGAAGTCGAAGTAAAAAGAAAATTCTTCTTCTGGCAAAAGAAAGAGGTTGTCAAAAATCAATTCAGAAAGGAATTCGGATTTCTCCGACAAGTAGTTGACGACAACAAATTCATCGAGCTAGATGACGTTTTGCAACAACTTATCAACGGGGACAGTTCTATCACCGCTATAGTTGCGTCTGCAGGATCTGGGAAAACCACTCTCATGCGTAGAATCGCTAGACAATGTTTAGGGCATTCACTCACGAATACAGAAGCCACTGCAAGTCCCTCTCAGCTAAAGTATAAATTGATACATTATATAGAAATAAAAGGCATGCGAGATAAAGGATTGATCAAACCATCTAAATTTCTCTTCGGTGGCCTCTTTCAGAATGAGATCGATGAGGATAATGCATATCAGTGGTTGCTCGAACATCAGTCTGACTCAGTCTTATTTTTCGATGGCTTGGATCAGGCTATGTGGAAAATCAACAGAGATGGCGACGAAAGCATAAATCCTTATACTCTAGCCGAAGCAGCAACGATCATGTTCAATATCCTCTCACATAATATACTCGCTGATACGAAGATTGTCATCTCTTCTCGGGAATTTCAAGTCTCGGATTTGCCCGCGGAAGCTCGGCCTGCCGACATCATCACACTTTCTGGTCTGACCCTAGATGACGCAAAGAACCTTTTTCTGTATCTGATACGTCAGCATGGGGATGAAGCATGGGAGAAGATGGAAAAGATGTCACCAAGGCTGATCAATTTAGTTTCCATTCCCGTGTTTCTGGTCTTAACCGCAGTGATCATGGCCAGGAATCCGAACGACCCTCCTCCAAAGACCGTCACAGGACTCTACAAAAAAATTATATCCACTTTAAGCAGCGTGAAAAACATTAGAAATGCTAAGGTTATCGCCGGAGTTGTTAATAAATTGAAAGCGATGGCATATCGTGGCATGAAAGAAGGGAGAGTGGCATTCCGTGAAAATGATTTGAGGATGTTTGGACTTTCAACAGAAGAAGTTCAAGATCTCATGATGAAGGTTCCTGGAAACAAACTCCTCAGTTGCAATCTTTTGGAGGGTGATTTCATTTTCTTCTTCTGTCATCAAAGTCTGCAAGAATTCCTCGCTGCGGGCTTTGTAGTCGAAATGACGCTTACAAAGTTCATGAGCTTCAACTCTAAACACCTGCACAAAGAGCGATGGTCGGTCGTCCGAAGATTCGTGTGCGGCATCATTTGCGATGAAAAGCCGGATAGCCTTCATGAAGGTGAGTCTCATCGGAGAGTATAGTTTTCCGTGATGTTGGCTACTTTTCTCGAAAAGTTATCGTATTCCCGCTACTCTCGAGACTGAAAATATGAATCTGTGAGAAAACACACATTTAAATATACGTTTCTAGGTGCGAGTGTGGTCTGATCATATATCAAGTATCGGAGTGATTCAATTCTGAACTGAGTGTCAGGCTTTGAGTCCAATTTTCGATTACTAATCGCGATCCCTCATTGTTCAGAACGGTCGCGCAACGCGTTTGACCATTGTTGTCGTCATTGTCCTGTGGCGGTTCGATTGCTCGAACAACGCCGATTTCATGACCTTTCAGTGCTATTTAGGGGTGGTTTCATTACTCTGATCAAACTTTAATTGATATTTTCAAAATCTGTTTTCGATTAAATTCAGTTTTATTGAATTTAACACTGTGGTCCCCACTAGTATTAATTATGCTATTATTGACATGCTCAGCATTGTGGATTCCAGCGTAACGACTGGAGTTTCGAATCTATTAGTTAGAGGTCGACGGATTATAAACCTGACCGATTATCGAAGCCGATATTTGAAACCTTCCCGATTATCGATATCAGTCCATGAAATGCTGGTATCGAGGCCAATATTTTATTTATAAAACAAATTCAAAAATATTGAAAATCCAGTGCTCCGTGTTTTCAATCTCATGAAATCGGCAACGCCAAGAGCGATGCGTGACAGATTAAACCTTGCAGGACGAGTTTAACTGGGTGAGCATGCAGGGAAAGTATGCTTCCCTACATTACAAGCTACCTCTGCTCGACTGATCAGCAATTCTGTATCATGTTTTGCTTGTCGGGTTAACCCAAATTTCAATGAATGTGCACAATCGAGCAATATTTCATTCTAATTTCATTTTTCTCGTTTGTTGGTCAGCTTTCTGTGGCATGTACAAGTGCCATCATGATAGATATATATTATTTTTAGCGAAATGGTTCTCTGCTCCTTCCATATTAATATAGGCCTATGATATCGGTTATCGGCCTTGTGAGTGTGTCGATAATCGGTATCGGACTGCAAAAATCAATATCGGCCGACCTCTACTATCATTAGATTTGTTATAAGACCAGTTGAGCATGCTAGCATTACCCATGACACCACCACTGGCTGTATGATACGCAAAGCCACAAAAAATAGTACTGCGTCCATAACATGACCATTATTTAATATTTTTGGTCATACCAACCATATTGGATTTAGTGACGATGCTGTAGTTTTATCAAGACCTCACAAAAATTTCATTTCTGATAGCGTGCGCACCTTCGTACTACTTCGTACCACTGTTTTGAATCTTGTGAGAAAAATCAATCTTAAACGCATGACTGTGTGGTGGGCACGGATCCAATGAGCTTATTGAATCCATGCTTTGTTGCACTATTGTCCCAAGACAATGCAGTAAAAGATCAATCCAGTCAGAACTGTTTCATATTCAGTCAGTCTGCGTACATCAAGTCGCGTAAGCAGCGGAATAATATGTGGCGGGTAATTGGAAATTTTAAGGATGCGAATTTAGGTTCTAATACAATGACATACGTCAAGGATTCATTGTGTCGTTGTGAAAACATGCGTATGAGTCAAACATTTGTGGGCGAATATGGCTTCAACTCTACCGCTTGGCTGTGTCTCTGTGAAAACTGTTGTTCCTCTTTACTCGATTGTAATATCGTATAGTGAGGTGCATTATTTGTCTGACAGTCTCAAATCGGTCGCTGAAAAAGCGATTTCTCGCCCGATCGATCCGTTCGCATCTCAAGGAGGACAACGAGCGCGTTCGCATGGAACTCTATACAGCAATCTATGAATCAGGAGACGGCGATCTTATGAGACAAATTTCCAATATCGATGCATCTGATATTTCATTAAGTCGCGATGAAGCTCATATCGTTGGATCGCTTGCAGCAAGGAGTGAAAGTCTGATGTACTTGGGTTTGCGCAGCTGCAACATCAACAATGAGCTGTTGGCGATCATTACGGGGTGTCTGGAAAAAAGAATACATGTGAGTTTAGGCACAAAACACCAGTGAATTTATATGTCACTCAGAAGGTATATTGTAAGTCCCATGTCTGGCCCGAGTGAGTGCCAAGTCCACGGACCGTGTAATCAACGTGCGAGTTCAAGGCCGTCCATTATAACTAGCGTGACTTCCAGCAGTATACTAATAGTGACTTGGAAAAAAGCAGTAGCCTATCTGTCAACTAAAATCGCATCGTGCATCGAATACTAATTTTTCCTTTTTCAGACATATTTCCTATTTAATGCTGACGTACGAATAAAATCATCTCGATATGAGGGTAGGATATAGATCGGGGGTGTCAAACTCAACTTGGGTAGCTGGCCGGATTTAAACCTTAAAATCGCTCGTGGACCGGACCAGTCAAATTACTCCAAAATGTTAATTCAAATTCCAATGCTCTTTTTTGTCACTGTACTACTTGATCATGAAGCCGACGTACATAATAATATCGAGTAACGACGGTATAATTTGGTATGCTTCTACACTCTCTTATTGTTTTAGTTGTGATCTGGCGTTAGCCCTGACTACGCTGTGAGGTATAAGATAGATTTAACAATAAACGGTGACGTTGGAATTTGGTTCATCAATATTGAATCCCGTTTCAGGTTTCTGTGGGGGCGAGGGACCGTGTGACCCCAAACTAACATAGGGCTGCGAAAACAGATATTAACACCATATTTTGTTACTTTTTTAATCTCCGGCTGACCAGTATATAACTATTTTGCATTGCGTTTTAGCTTCAATGAAGAACTACTTGCTCGGTGCAGAAATTTTGTCACTAGAGTCGGTATAATTTGGCCTATGAATATTACTCAACATTCTTTCCCTTCGCCACCACTGATTTAGATCATCGCAGTGCGGTGTGGGTATAATCCTAACACATCACTGCATCACATTAACATTGCTCTTGTTGAAAAATGCGCGCACCGATGATTTCACGAAATTCTCAAGTTATTAGGATTGCCATACGTCTTCATTTTCCGGGACATGTTTGGGATTTCACTGTTCACGTTATGTCTGAAAGGAATTCTTAATATATGCCTCAAAGTCCATAATTTTGAAGGCTCGAATTACGCTCAAAATCTTTTCCAAATAATCATGAAAAATAGCAGATTTGTGCTACTGAAATTTTTTCTTGGCGCTACGCACAATTTAGTGCACTTTGTATTAATTTAAATATAAAGCCACCTCCAAAGTTAATTAAATTCAATTTCAATAACAATTACTTTGTTGCATGTGTTAATTACATACGATTACAATTACTCTATGCTAAAATTATCAAATTACAACTACCATCAGGGTTTAACCTAGTCACGAAGGCTCCGAGAATCAAGTTAATCTCATTTTCATAGTTTTGACTCGAGTCAAGTCGAGTCATTTTCAACTCACAACCGAGTCCAAGTCAGCGATCAGAGGGTGGAGTCCGAGTCATGACATTATGACTCATGTCCAAGTCATTGTGTTGACTTCTCAGCTTCCGAATAAATTCTTGGTAACCCACTTATTATAACCCATTTTGTTGATATACAATGGTTTGTATTCATAATATATTAAATTTCCACACTTGTAGCAGTTTTTGGTTGCATTTTCAAGTAGGCTACCAGTACCAATAGACGGAATCCCAATAGTGTGGTCAATTTACTATGCTTTGAAATTACAATGAAATGTTGGTTTTGGCTTGACGAGTCACGAGTCATATGACTTGGTTCGAGTCATGCGTAATGACTCGAGTCCAAGTCGAATCAATACACAGATTGACTCGAGTTGAGTCGAGTCATCAGAAAATCGTGACTCGAGTCTTTAGAACCCTGACTACAATTACAATTACTGCTGAACAAGTAAGTACAATTATAATTACAATTACTGGTAAAAGTCTGATTGATTCGTGACTTGACTTGACTCGAGTCGCGCTCGAAAATTAATTGACTTGACTTGACTCGAGTCAAAATGTGAAATGACTCGAGATGACTCGTGACTCGAAGGTAGTGACTTGATCCCAACACTGAACTGTAGTGACGTATTTAGCAACAATCTCAAGCTATTCATGTTTCATTCATGATTCGTACTACGCAGAATACCCCTTAATTAGAAAAAAAAACATGAACGTATTCAAACTATTCCTAATCATGAGCTCTGAAAAATACAAAAAAATTTTTTTTATAAGCGACTACTAACAATCAAAAGTTCGAGCGACTGGCAACGACTAATAGCGAATAGGATACAAGACAGTCAATGAAATGTACTCAAACAAATACTCAGAGCTGAGTAAGGTGAATGAAATGTAATTGGTTAGGCCAGGGGTCGGCAACCTTTTGCTAGTCGCGGGCCAAATTTCAGGTTCACAACATTTTGGCGGGCCGGACCGGAATTTTTCTTAATACTATAGTTAACAGTCACGTCGGTATATTACCCTACAATGCTGCAATCTCAATCATACAAATCACAAAAAGAGCAAAACACATGTATTTAGGCTACACTTCAACAACGCAGGATAAATGTGACACTTTGCGCAGCTTGCTTTGTGATAGATTTTCAATTTCTGGCAACAAGTCAGATGAAGCTAGAATCAGGCCATATTCAGAATGTGCGTTGGGATACGTGATCTTAGCTTGCTCTTCGTGAATTTCATTGTTGAAAACTATTGTTCACATGCGCACGTGCTACCAAAAATCGATGCTATTTCTTTTGCATTGATGGTCAAGCTGGGATGAAGACCCATTTCAAGAACGTACTCTTTGTCAAAGTCAATCAGCGATATGCTCTTTGTATGAAATTTGTCATTCGATTCAACTGCATGGCATTTCAAATGGGCTTATTTGAAATTTTCTGGCAATGGTATTGGCGCCAACATTAACCGGAGTACTGGGTAGTCAGAATTTATTTTGTACAGAACGAATGTCGGAAAAGTGGATGGAAATTCATTTATTAAATTTGGTATATCACAGTTACAAATGTATAGTGCTGGTAGGTTTACTCTCCTCCAGTATAGGAAAGTGAGCTTATTTAGTTGTTTCCCCCTGAAGTTGCAAATTCAATTTGTTTAGATATGACGTTAAATGTTCTACGAAAGCAAGATTAGATACCCATTTTCGATGACAAGATTATGAGTCGGCGATGTTTGTATTTTCAAGGAAAGTTTCTATTTCATTTCTAAGTTCATACACTCGTGCAAGCATCTCGACGTAACAAAGCATGTACCCGTTTTGCCAGTGACACTTGCAACCGACGGGTTTGCCCAAGACACAGAAAACTTCAGAAGAACGCATATTGCTTGGAATGCCGAACAGCTTCTTGTAGTTGAAGTGCTATACGTTTCGTTGTTCTTGTGTTTGAAATATACGTGACAAAGCAATGCTTATTGGGGTAGGCCTATCTTTACTATTGCTTTTGGGTCTGCATTCATTACAGTGGAACATATTGACTCTAAGGCTTTTCGCGTGCGCCTTGTCAGGAGTTAGCGACACAAGAGGAGCTTACTGAAATATAGACATACGAAAACCAAATTGGCAAAATATGACGTAACAATGCAATAATAAAAAGGATCGCTAACAGCTGTACCGGTACTCCTGTAGTCATAACAAAGTGACAAGAGAAAATCAAATCATACAAAACACAGACAATTAGCGGTATTTTATTTAATATTTTAGGATTGCATATATAGGCCTACTCTTTGTGCTTGTTATTGTGCCGTTAACTCATTGATGGGGGCACACGGGGGATCTTTGAGGTGATGGATTCTGCTGTGGTGAATGTGGTTCTGAGAGCAATATTCAAGTTCAGTACCGCCAGTAACATTTGAGGTATCTCTGCGTTTCTCTGAGAGCTATTAAGGTGATTAACATTTAAAAAGTGGTATTCTGCGACTCACGCAGCAGCCTGATTCTAAAATCGGAATATGACGAACCCGGACCAGTACGGGGCTCGTTCACTTTCGGACCAAAACCCCTTTTCTCCGTAACGCTGTACTGAGTTTGGTCCGAAAGTGAACGAGCCCCGTAGGTGCGTGAATTACATGTTCCGGAATCATCATCCGTAAGTGGAAGAAAACATTATAAATTTTGACATTTTTCGAAGCAGTGCTGCATTGCAGATTGGAACTCATTACGAAACGGCGGGCCGTATTCTTGTGGTAACTAATCATTTCGTCGCGGGCCGGACGATTTCGCTTGGCGGGCCGGATTCGGCCCGCGGGCCGTAGGTTGCCGACCCTTGGGTTAGGCAATAAGGACGATACCGATAAGGTGTGTAAAATTGAAATAAATGCAAAAGTAAAGAAGCTCATGATACCTACCAATTACAAAATTTTGGTTAGCAGTTACATTTTCACTTGCTCAAAACTGTTCGACTGCATTTGATGAACATTAGGGTGGGGAAAGGTTCTGGCCCCAGTAAATTAAGCTAAGATATGAGGTAAGACTGGGATAACATCTCTACAAATGTGTGATCCAGCGTGATGAAGTCTTGGTTGAAAACTTTAATTTCTTTTTGCAATTGCGGTAGCAAGCCTCAGTACTGGAAAGATATTTCAAAAAACACTTACTGTGGTGTAGGAAATGGTTCAGCACAGGTTACAGAAGAGTTTATTCCCTTTTCGTCCATTTATGAAATAGTAAGATTTTGTTTGATAGCCTATATTGTAATTCACCAAGTTTTCTGTGGGAGCTGTAGTTGGCCTATGGGAAACAGTTTAGTATGCCTGAAATAGTTAACGAGGTACGCATAGTACACCCATGGTAATGTACTAATTATTTTATGTTGTGATTGTCAGGTTTCAATAACAATGCAATTGAAATTTCATTTAGTAAAATTTTTATCAAATTTGTATCAATTACACAGAATAGAAATGCTTCAATGACAATTAAAATATTATGAAAAAATTAATTATTTACATGCAGCTTAATTACAAATTACAGTTGATCCTACTGTGGCCGCCTCGCTTGCAAAAATGAAATCGTAAGTGAATAAAATTAGCCATCGTTCACTGAAATCAAATCGTAATCTCAATTATAGAGTACGGTGTATTCCTAGAATTGATTGGAGCCGTTTGAAAGGATAAGTAAAAAACCGTGGCAGCGCTAAACCTAGGCTCGTTTGCCTTTATTATGGGGATCGCAATGATGTTGAACATACTCAGCTTCCTAAATATGCCCTGATTAAGTCCGTACAAAGCTCTGTTGGTTTGACATGATATTGGCGGACATTGTATTCATATTTCATTCATCATTCCAGGTGAAGGAAGTGAATTTGCGTTACAATAAGTTCTCAGCAACAGCACTGCGTTCACTTCTCGGACATCGTCGGATTGAATCGCTATCTGGAAAATTGGATTGGGAAGTGAGATGGATTCTATGATTTAGTTTTGTACTAACAAGCCATTATTATTTTATGTGAGTATGCGGAGACTTATGACGTCACAATCGCACATGATTGGTGATTCGTGATAGAAAGCAATATACGCACAGTCTCTGCATTAGGGCTGTTCAAAAAACCTTCAGATATCTTCGGTGATGTTATGAAATTGTTAAGTTGGCAACAACAACGCTGCATGCCAACATTGGGTCAATTGCAACCAGTAGAAGCGATTTTCTGGCAGTGATAAATTTTGGATTTATCAATAAAAAATTATTTTTTAAAATTTTTCTGTCAACAACGTAAAATTGTTGGGCTGTCAGTAGAGACGATGCACACCAAATGTGGCTCAATTCCAGCCACTAGAAGCGAAGTTATTGCGGTAGAAAAATTTGGATTCGAATAAAATAATTTTACGGTGGCTAACTCTTCATTTATTTATTCAAATAGCTGATTCGCGGGACAGAACTTGAATATAGCTTTCAATACAAAATCCATTGTAGTAGAATATTTATTAAACTCGAAGACTTTTTTGTTGCCTCTTTCAAGAGTTAACGGCACACTGAAGGGAGTTGAACAGATTTGGTTTTGCTTCTAAATCCTTTTAAATCCCTTTAGTGTGCCGAAAAGTATTTGAGTTTAAATATTGTACTACAATGAATGTTGTATTGAAAGCTATAATTATTTCCTATAAAATCATGGAATTGGAAATTTTACCACGGCAATAACTTTGCTCCTAGCGGTTGGAATTGAGCCAAATTTGGTATGTATCATCACTACTGATTGCCTTACAATTTTATGGGGTTGAAAGAGAAAACTTTGAATTATTTTTTTAATTATAAATTCCAAACTTTTTACAGCAAGAATCTTGCTTCTACTTGTTGGACTTGAAGCCAAATTTGGTTTACAGCGTTGTTTCAACCAACCTAACAATTTTACAACATAGCCATTTAATTCTGAAGAATTTTTTTACTCTGCTTTCATCCCGAAGCCGTAGAGTATTTACCCACTGATATGATGTTTTAATATCTGCACTGTGTCGTTAATATCGAGCTATATAATCGAATTTGGTGAAATGGTGGATTATGTAAAGTAGTGGTAGCAATAAGAGCGCTGAGCTAATGTCACGACCTCATCAACAAAAATCAACTTTCTACTACATTGACAATGGATGAAATGAATGCAATGTAATGAGATTTGTTATTGGTGTGATCGATACCAGTCAGTCTGGCGATGATCGAATTGTTCATCAATATTTTGATAAATTATGTCACATTTACGTAAGCAAACGGCGCGTGCCCCAACAAAACGCACTACGTAAATAAAAAGTAACATTGTCAGCATCGTCGAAATTCAAAAGTGTGCATGTCGACATGAATTAGTACGCAACAGAATATTTTTACTGCCAATTAACAATGTGCGCATCTGATTTTAAGGCCAACGCAATAATTTCGACATTGCATAGCGAAATTGTTCACTGATAATAACTGGTGCTGGGAAAAATCGAGTATCTGAGTGATTCGATTCTAAATCACATATGAAGCTTAGAGTCGAGTCGACTATTCGAGTATCACTCGTTATGACGTCATAACAGAATATGATATGTAAAAGTTCAAACATGTACCTTTTATGTCACCTTAAATAATAAAATGCCTATTGTTATGCATCACATTAAAGATACTTCGGTATTCTTTCGAACATACCAATTTCATTGCAGTTAGTGGCAATTTCGGGCGATGATCATGACTTGGAAAATATGTTATTCCAATTACGTTCGTAGCTTTGTACAATATGTTTGATATGTTGCTATGCGATCAATCGTGATTTCAAGGCTTCAAAAGTGAAAAATACTGTCAAAACTACAATTATTATCGATAATGTAACTTTCAGTGTCGACGAACGAACAATTTCGGTACTTTAAAAGATCAGCTTTTACTAATCGGCCTGAATCATTAAAATTAATATTCGATTCAGATTTGAGCACTCGAATCATTGTGTCCAGCCCTAATTATAACAGCGTTTTTGACTGCAGTGTTTTATTTCCCTTGTAATAGAGGACTCACTATGATGTCAATGGAGTAATTCTGATTTACATGCTCACAACAGGAAACTGTCCGTTTTTGCGCTACGATTAAAAAGACGAAATTATCTCATGAATTCGTGTCAATGCAGGAATACGGTTCCGGGTGCTTACGATTTGCTTAAAGGTCAACTATATTGCCCAAAATATCTTCGTCTCAATACTTATCCTTTTTCTACGGATGTCGCCATGATACTTCTTACCTCATATAAAGGAGTATTTTTGAAGATAACGAGCCACTAAAGTAGCAAAATGCCACCACTGGCAACAACGTCACTAAAATCAGTGAACCGTTTCAATGAAGTATAGCACATGATGATCTGTGATGCTGCGGTCGTTTCTGTATGTAAGATATGACGTCACGATATTTGTTGGATGATAGATACAATGCACAATCTCAAGTTTCACATCTGGATAATATTCAGGTTGTCAAGCTGTCTGTAGATGGCTGGTTTTTGGAATTGAAGAACGAAGAAGATGACATCAAGATAAGTAGCTCGGCTGACGGTCGTTTCATCATCAAGGTTTGATATCAAGATGATTCAAGTTTGCTAACGAGTCCGTACTAATGATTGCAATGAAGTTTCGCTCATTTCCCTGACTTTACTCTACGGAGCTGTCAGCTACACTAGGCACGTACAACGATGACCTTGCGGTGTAGTATAGCCAGGATGTAGATAATGGCGTAATCATGAGCGTCATGAAGTCGAGATGCTTTTGTTGAGAATAGTAAGCTAACAACTTGTGCTGATTTTATAAGTAAAGGGTTTTTACATGATGAATCTATAAAAAAAAATTGCCGGCACCGTACTTTGATTATCAAGTCCATTCTAAATGTTAGGTTACATCTTTCAAAAATATAGGGATTGTGTTTCTTTCACATCGCATTTTCCAACGGACAAACGTCATAGCCATCGCTTCACCCGCACTAGACTTCAGTAGTAACAATATTCTGCTCAGGTATTATCGTGCCTATGAGTGTTTCTTATTGGTGCAGATTGTGACGTAACTGACCTTTTTATTTTACAGGATTCCAATCTATCGTGCAGCCGGGTTCATGCCGTAGCAGAAGTTGCATTTCTTGGAATACTTTTTGATGTTGAATTTATCAAATTTGAAGAACAAATACAACTGTTGGCCAAGCCGAATGACTTGCAGAAGTTAACTGAGTTTAAATTAAACAAGGTATTAAATACATTTCCTATAATATTATTGTAAAAGATTTCCTGATATTGTTCAAAGACATGTTACTTTTGGACAAATTTCAGCCGTTATCGGATTTGGACTTGGAGTTAAAACAAAATTAATTCTGGATTTGTAGAGGATTTGTATTTCGAAATTTCAAATCAGCTCATCACTGTTCGACAAAAACTTCCATTCTCAATTTCTACTCTACTTGCATCTCTAGTATTGCGAGTCGAGTCTCGATCGTACATAGATGTGGTGAAAGTAGTCAGCCTTGTTAATCGTGAGGAAGTAGGGGTAACATTTTAATTTTATATGCAATTATATGTAGAAGTAGATGTGTCCACGATGTGTTAAAACTACTTCAAGTGGAGGTAGAAAGTGACAAGTTTGAAAAGTACCTTTGTAAGTACTTGAGTTTCGAAAAGTAGTTTTGGTCGATCGATCGTAAGTGTGTGGTGATTTATCGCTAACAGTTACTTTGTTAATTACAAGATGAGTCCCTGTGAGTAACTAAAAATTATTATTATTGCTAATTTGTATAATCTTGGAAATTAGATTCAACAGTTACCATGATGTCTATTGCGATTTTTTGAGACGATTTCACGCATCACAGTGATACAAACGTAACACAAAACTACTTTCTATTTCTCAAAATCATATCCGTGGAAAGTAAGTAATTTTGCGTGAAAGTAGTGTAAAATCATGTCCTGTTCTTATGCATAAATCATTGTTAGACATGATCTATTTCTGTCCTGAAGAAATAGAATACACTATATGCCCGATTTTGACATGAATCTCCAGACTGAGCATCTTTCGTTGAACGCGATATCTAAACCCACTTGACGTGTACGACATATTTCCTTCATAACATTGGCTGACAACTATATAAAGTTCGATCTCTGCATGACTGCTGGAGTGTGAAGGTCCTGCGGAAATTTCAATAAATTGCAGCTCCATTACGGCGGCGTTCTGAAGAAAATGGCTGCGGCCAAATTTTTTTTTTCGCATTGCCCCTCAATTTGAGACCACATCATTTTTAGAGTGCAGTGCACCTTTCGGGTATAATTTTGCATCAATTTCATGAGTGAAATCGTTATTTTAACCACATACTTTCAAGAAGTAGAAGCAGATTGTTACTGATCATCTCGTAATGTGCGCTCAAGCATTGACGTAGTCTGAGGTGAAAAGCAACAATGCCTGCTCCAAATCTAGGTTTGGAAAGCAGGAAGATAAAATTTAAAATAGGGTATGCTTCTGTCCGTGCCAGTTTTTACGCAGATTCTAATATGTTTTACTGTCCGGATAAAATTAATCCTTTGCGTAAACATAAGCGACATCGTTATATAGGCTATCCAGCGTTCCTTACAACATTTATCCAGAGGTGGTCAGTAACAATGTACTTCTACTTGTCGTAGTACTTCAGGTAGATATATCCTACTTTTCCTGCGTACTCAAGTGTTCAAGATTTCATACTACTTCTATTTGGCAGATTTCATTTTCATGCAAAACTAGGCCTGCAATAATTATATTTTACCTAATTGTGAATCGCTACTTTCACTCCTACTTGAGATAAAATAATTCTCTGGAATGAGACTAATACCGATGTAGTATATGCATTATGGAGAATCGAAGAATTCTAATGAATCAGTATTGAACTTTTCCGATATCAATAATTTTCCAAATAGGAAAACATGGAGACAATTTCGTCATCTTACGTAATGAAATCAATATTGTGTTTAGATAAGCAAGATCCTGTTCGATTGCACAGAAAAAGAAGAAATCATTGATTTGTCGCTGATTGAGCCTTGCTGGAAAAAGTATCAAGTATGATTCCTGATTCTATTCCCAAAGTATTTTTAAATGCGTTTATATTTACCTATCATTTTATATGACTTCGAACCCAATCATCTCTTCGGCGGCTATATTAAGTCTGGGAATAACTGTTTTCACATTTTAGTTGGATCTCCTGGATATTGCCGTGAATGGCCTGATACCTGACCAGGATTACAGCCGAATTTTGGAGCGCAGGACAGCAATTTCCGTTTTTGGCAATATCCATGCCATGTTTTACGTTGGAAAAGCAGATGAATTCAGGAAGGCCTCAGAAGCTTGTCAGCGAAAGAAGGTAGTACTTATCATCCAGTATTAGTTGCATTGGATATATTGAACGTTCTTCTCCCACCATTGCATGTTTATCATAGAATTCTGCCGCACAGTACGAGTCCCCTCCACATGAATAAACTTATATTCCATGCCCGAGATATCCACCGCAGTTGCGGAGTTCGTGATTCCTGGTAATTTGCTCTTCTGAAGCAGGGGTGTCAAATTCAACTGGTGTTGCGGGTCAAATTCTAACCTTCAGAGCACTCGCGGGCTGGACCAGTAAAATGATTCCAAAGATTGCTTCAAAATCAATGCCCTCGTTTTACACAAAAAATAAATTGCTAAACAGAGGCTTTATCGACGATATACCTTGGCCTATTGCAATGATTGCCTTTTTTTAAATCGTAATCTCGGAATTTAGTGTCAATTAGGGTTACCACATTTTGGGAATCTGAAATGGACACCTTTAAAAAAAATTCATACTTACAATACCGGAGTAAAATCCGGAAAAATGGTTAATTTAATCCATGTTTGTAGTTAGTTAAAGAGAAAGGTCACCTTTCTGGCTCAACTCTCGAAAGACCTGCCGGAACGTTACTTCTGTACTTATTTCCAGTTGAATTTTCACATACATTTTACCATAATTTTCAAAAAAGAGGACAAATTCTCTAAAAGAGGTCATTTGAGCGTGCTCCTCAGGGGTGTTGAGAAAACCTTTTTTTTTTCAAATTTTATCGGCTTGGTTGTCAAATTGTCAGGTTACCTAAAAAAATGTTGTACGCCAAATTTGACTCAATTCCAGCCAGTAGAAGCCGATGTCACTCAAATTGAAATTTCGGTCATTTTTGAAGTAATAGTATTTGCGGTGACCGATTTCGTCATACTGACATGACCAAAAATCGTTTTTGAGGTACGCCTGAAGTGGCAGGAATGTATTTTCCACTTGTTTTGATCTTGACAAGGTCCTAGGGTGGGGTTTGAATGACGACATCGGATTACCTGAAAATTGGTCCACTTCATTGAAATAGACAAGTTAAAACGATGGTGCGATAATTTTCAAATATAGTACTTAACACACTAAAATTAACGACCACGAAAAGAAAACGAACTGACAAGAAGGTAAAATACAGGTAAATGTATTTCTCAAGTGATAATCCTATCTAGAAGTATTTTTTGTCAGGCAAATTTAAATTTGAGGAAATCTATCCCAGTTATGCAGGGCATACTCTCTGCCTTGATTCAAAGTTTTTACCGATTGCAAAGTCGCCATTACCAAAACCTCATCCACAGAGACATCAGTTGCATTCCTCAGCAGCTCAGTGTTCGGATATTTCTCTACTGTTTGACAATAACTGATCCAGGGCGTTGAAAATGGTACCGAATGTAATTCAGAATGGGCTATGCCACTGAATAGTATTTATGATTTGAAAAACATTTCTGATACTTCACATATGCTAGATTCGGGGAAACCAAATGGTAAACCAGTGAGCTTATAAAGCATATTAGTCATTTTCTGGTCTTTCAATATCACCAGGACCCCCTTGTCATATAGTTAGTAAAGTTATTGGTGTTTTACCACGATATATTGATACAATTAGATTATAGTAACCGAATATGGAGAGAGGATGACATGAATAAAGGACGATAACTTTTGATGGGAAGAAGATCTGTCACGATGCCCATAAGTCTTATAATAAGCCTGTGATAGTAATTTAGGAGTGGTGCAGGGCAAATAATAAAATATCATATAATATCAAATTGTATCGTGAAGAAATTTACATTGGACCGACCAACAATATAGATCACTTGAGAAATATATTTTCCTGGGTTCTACCTGCTTGTCAGCTCATTTTCTTTTCGTGGTTGTTAATTTCGGTGTGTGTATAGTAGACCTACTCTATTTGAAAATTATCTCATCATCGTTTTGACATGTCTATTTCAATGAAGTGGACCAATTTCCAGGTAGCCGTGTCATATATTTTTTTCGTTTACTGACGATGTCTTCATCCAGACGCCAGCCTAGGCTTGTATCAAGATCAAAACAAGTGAAAAATACATCCCGGCCACGGCGGGCGTAACTGGAACACGATTTCTGATCATGTCTGTGTGACAAAATTGGTCACCGTAAATACTAATACTTCAAAAATGAACAAAATTTCAATTTGACTGACCTCAGCTTCTAGTGGTTGCAATTGAGTCAAATTTGGTGTACAACGTTTTTTTAGGTAACCTGATGATTTGACAACTACTGGTAAGCTGGTGAATTTTTTTTTTCAAGTTTTTTTTGAACAACCCTCGTAAATCTAGAACACTTTCAAAAAAGTCAGAAAAGAGGACTTATGGTAACACTAGTGTCAATGGCAGTGACTTGTTGCTGACGGTGACTGCAGTGTAACCTGAACATCACGGTCGGATGGTTATAATTTGACATGAACAGAAAATGCTTGACATTTTCTGTCATGAGAGAATTTAAGTGTTTCCTACTAGAAATCTCAACATGTATTAGAAATATGTCGGATAATATGGCTATTTTTCAGAATCGCCTAGCGGGCCAGACCAAACCGTCCAAACTGGTGATCGAAAGCATATTGTAATACATGATGGCCCCTTGTGAAATGGTCAACAATAGTGGTAAGCATCATTTTAATACACAATATTAATAGTGATAATTTCTCACTGCAGATCGAATATATCCGATGCATATTACGGTATCCTGCTTCACTCCATGACATTTCGTCTCTCATCAACAACTCCAATTTGAAGAAAGTAACATTTAAATACCGCGAAGAATATGATATGTTGAAAGGAGACGAATTACAGAAAGTCCAGAAGATTGCAAATGATCTCGATACTGAGCTGGAAGTTTTATACTGTGAGTCATTGTTTGGTTGCATCGTATCTTAGATACGGTTTGTTAGGGATGTTAAATAAGCGCGATCACTTTGAATGAAATGGTCAATTCAGGTCCAATTCGTTACTAACGCTAGAAATCATGAGGCTTTAGTTTCATGCATGACATAGTGTCGTTATCAGGGTTATGTGATAACGCACGGTATTCATGAATTTTAGTTTCATTCGATATCTCATATTAATACAATTAATTGTTGTACAAAATTCAGGCATGATCTCTCACACGTTGCTGATTGTGAGCTTGCATATCAATTTCTAAGCAAGGCACGTTAAAGTGCGTTAAAATCTACTTTTACTTGACAATGTCAAGTATGCAAAAATTAGTATTCACCATAAAAAAATGTTGACGTAGAGGTAGAATACGAACAAAACTACTTGAGTTAGCGAAACAAGTATATAATAATAAGTACTACACAAAAGCACAAGTACTTCGCTGCTGATAATACCTCTACGTGATAAAGATATGTCGAGCTTGAAAAGGGGACGATGAGTCAAAGAAACTTGTAAACCACTTTCATATACTTTTATAACTATGAAGCAAATTTAATACTTCATGCAGCTTATTTACGACATCTGGTGACCAAGCAAACTCCGATCGGTTCTGAGAGTTGCTAACACGAATTCATGAATGATTAGAGGCAGACAAAGTAGACTCATGCAGAACAATAAATATATCGCCGTAAGCTGCTGCTGATATACAAGTAGAAACAGCAATTTCCAAGAAATACCAAATTGATTTTAGGTGGAAGTAAAAAATGTAGTAGTCTGAAATGTAGTGCAATAAGTAGTTTCATAAAGTAGATTTGGTCTTAGGGCGGCAGACTTTTAGCAGTTTACAGGAGATGTTTACTTTCGAAATTGCAAGATATGTCTTTGCGGCTAATGCAAAATGACTAATGACACTGCAAGTGAGTGGAATCTTCGAAAATATGTTCATGCAGTCACCGTGATCCATGGGCTATTTGAGGCGGCTCCTATAAGAATCTCACTCAAAACGATGACGAATCCGGAGCTAGGAACAACTCCATACTTTTCAAAATCAATATTGTATGAAGTAAGTAGTTTTGACTAACAAGTGTGACAAGAAGTAGAAACAGAAGAAGTCTGAAATGACAACCCCTCGATTAAGCGATACAAGTAGACAGCACTACTTGAGTAGTCTGATAAAGTAGAGTTACTTCATTACTGACCACCTCTCTGCAGGATTCGTGGTTTTATGTCATACAGCATACCACTTTGTATATTGGCGTTGATACGAATCATTTCATCATTCATGTGCATTGTGCATTCTTTTAGGTAGAACTGAATTATAATCAACAACATTGCGATAATTCCGAAATGGTTTTGTCCAACCTAATCAAGTACTATATTTCTTAAAATAGCATTCGGTATGACTTTGTTTGATTTACCTTTGTTACGAAAACGAATATGCGGGTTCATATTCGTTTTGTGAAAGTATCTCACAGAACGTGGAACCGGTGCGAATATAAATCAAATATAAATTTAGTGATTCGAATCGATTGACAATACGTAAATAATAATAATTAAATAATAATAAATAATTACATGCATATTGCAGGGAATGTTTTACAAATGGATTACAGTTACTTTCACTCATTCCGATATCTAATTGGATTAGATATATACGTAATATGCATTGAACTGCCGGGCATCATATTGTGTGTAATGTCTCATTTCACTGCCCACTGACATACCTATAACACATTAAAACGACACTGCGCTCTAAATATAATGTTGTCTTAAATAAAAGTGGAGAGTGTGAAAAACATTTTGACCGCAGCAATGTTCCCTTTGAAAGCCACCGCTTTTGAACGGAAACTATAACCAGGGCATGGTATGGTATGGAATGGAATGAGAATCTTCCATACTCCATACCCGCCCAATCGTTCTATACCATACTTGACAATTTTCCATACCATAGCAACATTCTTCCATACCATATTTGATACTTTTTCCATACTTTCGCAACTTGGCCAACCTCTCAAGGGATATTCTATTTTTGACGTGTGGAAATGTTCCAGTGTATTATATTCTAATTATTTTGGATGAGATTATCCATTTATACAGCCCCGATGCTTCAATGATATCCCCAGTTTCTTAATAGCATATGTCGACAACGGTGTAAAAACGTATATAGGCCTATACACACGGGATTATTTGGAAATCACAACAGAGTCTCATGACATGTAAATCTAGTGTGGTAACGTGCTAGCAGTAACCTCATCTACAGAATTGCATAACACAAAGGTATTGTCAAATTATAAGATAGGTTCCCAACCTTTATACACTTTAGAATTGAATTTATTTTGTAAAGACTTGCTATTGGCGAAAGTTAAGACCCCCAAAATGGAACAGCACGCAATGAAATTAATGAGCAGTGAACTGGTAACCGTACACGCAATGTTGCGCCTCCGTAAAATGGATATGTGAGATAAGCTGACAGAAAAATAGGAAGGGTTTGAATTTTTTTCAAATGTGCCAAGGTAGCATCACTTTACATGTGTAAATGCCGAATATATTGCATGGGTCTGATAAACTTCTTGGTGTTGACGAACTTTTATGCGTATGGTAGATATAAGCCACCATAACCTATACTGTCGCACGCTACTATTACTCGAGCAGTAAGAAATATGTCATTTCCTCAGTAACAAGTCCGGCTATGCTATCAATTAGCGATTCCACGATCTCCATACACGATCTCTACATATAAACTTTTATTTTAACGAATCAGGTGATTTCAATCACACCATTTCGTATACGAATGAATAACAAACTATATGAGGGAGATCGCGTGCCGCTGTCCACTCGATTCTCGCTCATTGGAGGCAGTGATAATACGAATTGCTGAATTGCAAATGAGCGAAGAACTATTATAGATATATACGATCGGCATTTCATACAAACGTTTAATAAACGAAGTTGATAATGTAAACTGTAAAGAATATGTTTTCCAAAGTGAGTCTTTTCCCAACCAGAGGGCCTTAAATTCCCCACAATTGGGGTATATTCTCCACTGGTTGGAGAATATTTCTTTAAATATAATTTTACATCACTACAATCATTTTGCGACAGCTAATCAAATGTCTATTTTCTCCGCCAATCTGTGGGTCGATCACACTCGTTAGCTTTATTAGCCATATCAAGGTGTCCTCTGTCCATTATATCAGAAATAACCAGATTTCATGAAGTTACAATGCGTGTTGTAGGCCGGCATATGGTAACGTCGCTCCAAGACGAGCTACATATTTTTGAATCACAATGGTGGTTATGTCAAATAGATATTGCGTGATGATCATCCGCGCCAAGCGCAGAAAATTATTTCCAAGTTCAACAAATTGATGAAAATATTCATGTAACTTCTACATTCTCAGAGTCTACGATTTTAAAACTACATTGGTTATTTACGTAGTGGGAGTTACGATAAGTGAAATGCACTTGTAACGTGCTCGCCGTCGAATATCATTCATTTTTATGATATTTAAATCAGAATAATATTCATTAATATTATTTTCATTCATATGTGCATCGCGAAACTTAGCTGTCTTCAAATAAATGTCGACCGGGAAGGGTGAGTCGTGAATCACAATTTGAGATATGAACAATGAACATAGACAATGAGCGATTTTCTGCGGTATGCAATCAATTTGACAAATCGAAAGTAGGATTATTGTCATGGTTCTGGCAAAACTGTAAAAGTATGGAAAAAGTATGGAAGTATGGAAAACACCTTCCATACCATACTTGGGAAATTTCCATACCATACCATACTTGCACTCTTCCATATTCCATACCAAAATTTCGTTCCATTCCATACCCTACTTCCATACCATACCATACCATACCATGCCCTGACTATAACAACTAATTTCACGATTTTACGAATCCACTCTATGCATCTCTATGGTATTGAAGTCACGCGCCATCTCTTTTGCCTGGCTTTAGATCAATAGTTCCCAACCTTTTTCGACTCATCGCCCCCTTTTCAAGCACCACACCTCTCATCGCCCCCAAAATTTTGTGAACCGAAAAATATGCATACAAACTATAATCACCGGCGGGTTGAATAAATAAAAGTCAACCTTTTGGCTCAATACCGAAGTTTTACACTTTTGCAGCTAAATTTTCGTGGGTTGACTAAACATAAAGGTCATTTCTGCGAGTTTACTCCAATATATCCGTTTTACCGCGCCATCGCCCCCTATCATCCCCTTGGCAGTTTTCGCTCCCGGTCACCGCCTTGGTAATTTTCGCCCCCTCAACCGCCAAATCGCTGACGTTGGGAACCAATGCTTTACATAATGGTTCATGATTCATTCAAAGATGGATTTTCATCCGTACTTTGACATTAGATTTTCATGCGATTTTTTGATCAAGTTTCAGTCATTACCGGATTGGACGTGGATATGGACGCGAGCAAAATAAAATATGGATTTGTACTTGGATTTGAATGTATCATCAGGAATAGGATTCGGATTTAAAATAGTAGATGAGCGCAAGTTCCGTACGCCTACCTGTCATAACTAAACCACGTAAATCGTAGGACATAATTAATTTGAATTTTTGATGATTTTAACTCTCTTTGAGCCTGATGACTGTTTCAGATATTACGCAATAGGCTCAGCAACAGAGCACAATTCATAGGATGCATACATCTTTTGCTAACAAGCATTTAAAGTTATATAACTTATTTCTTATTTCAGTGTTCCGAGAAAAAGATGCATGGGTGCGACTTGACATAGAATTTTATACTAGGTGAGTAGATGTTGCGAAGTCTGACCGTTCTAAAATGAGAGTTGAGATTTGTCCTTCCATTAAATCGTCGATCCATTCTCATGCACATCCGGTCTCAAACAACAGCTTAGAAATATTGTGACGCAAACTGTGTATTATATAAATTAATATCCAATATTAACTGATGTGATGTCGGATAGTGACGTCATAACGTTGACACGCGGTGCATCACACGTAGCTTTGTGGAAAAAAGACTTCGTTTATTCTGCAAGAATATAATAGCGCTGTCATGCATCATTTCACATCGCGTCGCAACATACTTTTCACATCACTCCTAGTTTTGCTGAAAAAAATGAAAGTTGTCAAATAGAAGTAGTCTGAACTGATAACTACGTAAGTAAGTAGTGTAAGTGGGCAAAACGTACTTTTATACTTTGAAAAAGTGGAGTTAGTTGGTTTCTGACCACCTCTGTCAATATATACTAAAGTTGATCTTCGGCAGTAATGCGACACTTCAATTCATGATTACTTGCTGCATTCAGACCACACAGATTTCATTTTATTGGAAGAAATATTTGTTGTATTTATGAAACTGAGATTTGATGAGATACTCGAAGAATTTTTATGTCAATGAGGCGTAGGTCGAGAATTAATGCGTCCGAATTGTTCAGCTGCTGGGGGTGAAATAAATATAGTTATTGGTCGTAATATATTGTCACATAATTTTTAAGGAGACTGTCGAAATAGTCATTGAATAAACTCGAACAGAAGTTGGAGTGATCCCGTTCATTTTTTGCACGGGTACATGTAGCAATAGTGTAAATGAAAGTTCGAAAAGTACTGGAGTATGTGCATTTCAAATATTATTACTGGGACTGGTTGTCGAATACTTTTCTTAGGTAATCGCAAGTGACAACTTACAAATTTTTCGTAAACTCCGTCTTGAATGTGCTCAATAGTTGTGCTGCAAATCGACAAGATTTCAGATAAATTTCCAGTCAGACTCGGTCATCTAGAAGATTTCCTGCTAATGCAAAATTGATCAGTATTATAATTACAGTTAAATTTTCTTTCAACATACAGTAAAATTAGAATTGACGCTACACAGCATTAATTTTCTCAAAATTCATTAAAACTATAGTTGTAGCTGTACATTTTTCCAAATTAGATTGTTTTTGAAATTACCGAATCCGCAAAAAAACTAGGTCATCCAGTTCCGTTACTATCAAATCAGAATGATAGTAGCAAATGTCTGTCCAACAAGCTTGGCTCGTTTGGCACTATACAATTAATTCTCTCAGTAGCATTTACAGGAAAACCAGAGATAGGCTTATTTTGCGTTGAAATGAAAACATCTAAAAATTTCACAGAATCACGGCAAAGAATCATTTCACAAATTATATTCGAATTAGATTACAGGCATTTAGCTCTATTTAGTCTAATTAGACAACTAGAATTAGTTAATTATCCAAGTCTTATAGGAGTACGCTTATCGTCACCTATTTTAGGCAACCTTGAAGATAAAACGCATGTACCTATTTTTGATGAATTTTCCACTCGTACAGATGATCCTAGTGGCATTAAAAATATACTTTTCATGAAACAAGCTGTTAAAATACATTAAAACTGCAGGTATCATTATACATTTTTCCAAATTAGATTGGAATTAAAATTACTGAATCCGCAAAAACCAGGTCATTGAATCCAGTTCCGTTACTATCAAATCATGGTTTATTCTTATGAGCATGATAATAGAAAATGTCGGTGAAACAAGTTTGGCTCGTTTCGCACTTTACAGTTCTCTCAGTAGCATTTACAGGGTTTGAATTAAAATGAGAACATATAAAAATTTGACAAATTAGATTAGAATTAGAGCAGAGAATCATTTCACAAAATAGATTCAAATTAGATTACCGGCATTTCGCTCAAGCTAGTCTAATCAGACAACTTGAATTGTCTAATCATCTAAGTATCACAGAAGTGCGCTTATCGTCACCTATTTTAGGCTACCTTGAAGAAGAAACGTAAGTCCCTAGTTTCGATGAATTTTCCACTCATAGAGATGATCCTTGTGGCATTAAAAATAGAATTTCTATCAAACATTGATACCTGATATTGTTAACTGCACCGGAATTTTCCTAATTGAAATGTAAACTGTCAAAAATATCCTCTAGCAAGTAAACCTTCCCACCCAATACCGCTCACTGGGATACGATGTGTTGCGTACAGGTTTATTTTCATGAAATGGGAGTAGGCTACTGACTAAATATGTTTCCGTATATTGAATTGTGTGCCCATGATACCTGAGAACCGTATAGCGAAAATATAAATGCGCAATCTACCTGTAGAATAAATCCCTCAAATCTATCCGACTATGAACCCAGGTAGTCTACAAAAATTCAAATTGCATTTTGTGCAGTGTAATAAGGTGCCCGCGTCTACAGTCCATCTCCGGCTCATGGTCCGAATAGTTAAGAAACATGATTGATTAACTAGGATATTGATTTATTCAGAGGTACTTGTTTTCCAGTCAGCGGTATGGAAAGTAACAGAAGCAACATCGTTGATCGTTTACAAGAGCCAACAATTCCTCATCCGTGAAATTGAAATATGGAGAGTAGAATTACCGCATTTCATTTAAGAATTGTAACTGGCTATTCCATGTTTAATTGATGCAATTTCACGATGGTATTTATATTGTGCATATTGCATTTCACAATTAGGTAACCCAAACAATTGCAAAAAAAATTCACAATTCGACGAAAACCATCGTAATATCGTAAACGTCTCGACAATCCTAAATATTTCCATAAATGAATGTTCACGTTGATTTGAATGTGCTGATGCTTTTACTACAGTTCAAGCCGTTATCCTGTTGATTTCTTGCTATTATAATGATTGAGTCGCAAGGTAGAGTCGAATAGCTAGATAAAAGAAATGTATTTCATCGTCTTACACCTAGAAAATAATTGATTATAATAGAAGTTACAAAAAATACATAGATATCGAAAAATGATTTAAAAAATGGTTATAATCTTAGATGTGCAGTGTGTAGTGTTGTTATATTTTGTGAGATGTATTATGATAGTAATTAAATACTTCAAAAGACCCCAAAAAAAATTAGAAAATATAAAATTTTGTTGAAAATAAATGTAGTGCAGTGTATGAAATCCATTGTAATATCAATTATGTAGGATTCTCCATGCTCCATCATGATCTTGTGATCTTTCTCCATACCTTTAGTACAGTTGACTTCAGGAGAGTGTTGAATGGTAAACTTACCGAGTTGAGAACTTCCATTAGCGAGATATTTCATGACCTTGATAATATTCTGTAGAATGATGGTCGCTGCACTTCAAGCCAACCATTTCCCTTGCTTCTATGACCAATGACCATGTTTTCTGCTACCTTGTTGTTTCTAAATGCTTCAAGCATAATATAATTGGCTTATCCCTCTTGATGAGCTCGTCTATTATTGATATGTGAATAATTGATTCTAAATGACTTTATACACCATAGTTAACTGAAAAAGAGGCCAATTGTCAATCCATAACAATCGAAATTTCAGATAATCTTATGGAGTTGATTCAATATTCCATTTCTACTGAGATATCATGATTTGCTGCTTGACATTCTAAAAATTACTCTTAACTCATAGTCTTGTTAATGACTACTAATAATTATCTTCATCTTAGACCTAAAGAGTAGTGGCTGGAATTTTCATGATTTTATGTTGTATTACACTGCGTTTCCGTGCTATGAAATGTATAGAATTTGTTTGAAATAAATATTAATTAGTTATTTGAGCCTCGCATTTTCGTTGGGTTATCGGAATATAGAGAGGCAATGTATTTTACGCGAATGCGTACAATGTGACAGAAGGTTGCGCAGCAATCAGGATAAATGACAGACAATCGTTTCATGTGCCAGAACTTAATTCAAATGAGAGGTAGATAGACTTGGTGAAGATGTGAGGATATGTATCGTCATTTGTCGTTAATTATTGGAATGTAGGGTGGAGTTAAAATGACTTTTTTTCAAAACGAAAAAAGGGGATGCTGACTTGAAACTTGAATAAAATTGGTTTTAGGGGATTGCCTCCATTTTCCAGCCAGCACCCCCCCAAATGTCTGCGCGAGAGGGGTGAAATTGCCCATCTCGACAATCACTGGCATGAAAGCTACCAAACATATTTCTATCTGTCTTAGAAGCAAGTTTTGTCTATTGTGAACACAAAACGAGTTACAGCCGAAAAACACTAGATTTTTGAAGCCGGTAAATGGCGGGAGTAACTAAGTTACATGTTATTGTGATTTACACAAGAACAGCTAAATAAATCAAACTCGTTATGTAAAAAAAATTGACTCTTTTGACATGTCAAAAAAATCGCTCTAGTAATGACTTTGAATCATGTATAGTACTTTGAAATGTCAACTTGACTTCACTATAGTTACTTGACTCGTTACTTGACTTGACTCGACGTGACTCGGGTCGCCTCCAAAAATCGAGTGACTTGACTTGACTCGAGTCAAAATGTGCAATGATTCGAGATGACTTGTGATTCGAAGGCAGTGACTTAATCCCAACACTGCCACGAACATTAGCGATGAGGGCTTCGTTCCAATATAACTGATGTTCGCTGGCAGTCTTTACTAAGGTAGGGTTGCCATACGCCCTCTTTTAACAGGATTTGTCCTCTTTTTTTTAAAAGTGTCCTCGGAGGACGTCCTTTTGTCCTCTTTTTTGAGAATTTAGGTCGTATTTATAGCAGAATGCGACTGATATGCCATAAATCAGCACAGAAGTGACGCTCCGGCGGGTATTTCTGGGCGGAAAGTTGACCTTTTTTTAGTCAACCGCCTGACAATGTGCAGTACGAAACGGTATTTTGGGCGCTGAGCGAGAAAGTTGACGCGATTAAGGTATAATGTATATATTCTGTAATCTGGCCCGCCAAGAGCTTAATTTTCCCATATCCGGCTCACCGACCGGAGAAGTTGCCCGCCCCTGGCATACGGCAAGTGCAAAACGATATATACAATATACATACAGCGGTTACTAGGCAAGCGGTTTCCTCGGTTTCCAAGGGCATCATGCATCGATGGCTACTCACCTTTCTGGCAGTATAGTTCTTTTAAATGTTTATATTACGTACCCTATTTAAATGTGATGATATCGATGTGTACGGGAGAATAAAATTCGGAGAGATGACAAAACTAAATAGATTAAGAAGGAAATGTGATATCGAACTGCATGAGTGTTATCAGTTTAACGCTTTTCGTTCTTCCGCGTGGTGGAGCTAATGTCTCACGTGCATGAATGGCTCTGAGTCAAAACAAGGAATGAAATCAGCTGATTGAGTGTTCTAATATCAGGTTTAATTCAATCGCACGTTGGAGATATAGCTAATATGTTTCAGAGTACAGGCTGACTCACTTACACCTGATTGACCTGAATTTAGGAAGAATATATGAATCTCCACGATGCCGAATGGGCGAATGCGCAAACCTAACCCATAGCGACTTGTTGTTGGTTGATTGTTGGCCAGTGCAATATTGGCAATTGGCATACCGTTTCGCGCTTCTACTGTGCTCACATAGGCTACTGAAGTACAAGTCTTGGTATATCGACAGGAATAGAGGTCAGAAACTCGAAATTATGATGCTCTCTGGCTGCATCAGTGTGTTACTAAAGGTTTGGTCTGATGTGAAATCTTTTGAAATGGTAAGATGTCTTGATAGTCGATACCGGTAACCCCGGACTCTGGAAATCGCCCTCGGCAAGAGAGAAGTGTTTAGGTATTCAATCAATATGCTCGAAAAGTGAATCCTGATACGTTTAGCGTGATATGATTGGTGTGCCAAGACGGTTCTCAGCGTTTTGCTTCACACCAGTGTGTCTTCAGTAAAGTCCTTAGTCTGGACGAGACGCCAATTCCATATTGGCTTCCAGCTTCTATCAAACATGATTTTCGAGTTTCCATGGAGTATCGATCGTTCCTTCCTGCCTCGCTCGAGAATGAAATTACTGAATGTAAAATGATGCTGCAAGTCTGATTAAGTTCAACCTTGAGCGATGATCAAGTCTGCTTACTGGATTGTTTGTGACATTAGGTAACTGCTGTAGGTAATTACCGTAATTCCATGTCAAATGAACCAAAGAGAGATTTGGTCTCCATCGAGTTGCAGATTTTGCTGAAATTCGACTCATAACCTTGTGAAAGTCTGTATAGCGGAGTAGATAGCTACGGGTATCCATTTTGAATGAAGTTTTAAGTTATCGCATGATGAAAACAAGCTTTCTGCTCATGTAACCGTGAAATCCAAGTTTTTTTTAGCAGATCTGAACTTATGTCTCTATAAATGAGCTACTTAGACTTGAGAATGTTGTCATGTTGTATAAATTGATAAATTCAGCAAGTCAGTGAGAAAATATTCATCTTTGGTGCCAAGCCATGACTGTAGCTGAAGGAAGGTAGAGCCCATGAAAATAACTCATGCCTAAAAATATTTCAGGACTCTCCCTATCATTTCTGTTTACTTGAAAATTTTTGTAAACAGTGTCGTATAATACCTCCTGTGGCATTGAATCCTTAGGAATTGAGTTTTATGTAATATTTACTAACAAACTTGTGACTAAAGGGAATATTTAAGATTATAAAAATGTGGTGATTTTGCTGAAAATTATGCTCCAGATTCTAGTTTCTCACTTACTGTAAGACGAATTTTGGCATCAAACTCATTTAATAAGTGTGTTTCAACAGAATTCATATGACACCCTTCACAAAATTTTGGAAGCAAGCCTACGATATAAACAGAAATGAGAGGGAGAAATTGGGGGATGTATACCTAAACTTATTACCTCAACTCTTGCATGATAAAAACAATCATCTTATGTAACATAACAATGAGAACAACTATTTATTGCCAGAGTATCTCATTTACAGATTATATCAAATGAGCTTGAAAAAACTTCCATTTCACGGTTAAATGAGCATAAAAAGCTTGTTTTTACATATAATAACCTGATAACCGCTTTGGGCCTACCGGTAATTCCGTTAAAATAAATTGCCGTTTTATCATGTCAACTTGGAAATAGTTTATATTGTCTTGATCCAAATACATGCAAAATCTCACACTTTATTGATACCCAGTCTAATTTTTGTTTGATCTGAAACTGAATTACAGATTGGATTCAACAGTATCTATGTACGGAGTTGATTTAGACTAGGCCTATTAGCCTACCAATTAAATATTATAAAGCAAAGCATGTGACTCATATTTCTCCCCTCAACCAGCTTTCATATATCAAGTAACTTGATAATTTCTGTGTAGACAGAATTCCGCTAAAAATGTTCCAAGTTTATGTCACACATGATCGATTTTGAAAGGGCTAGGATACTAAGACTGATATTGACCCTTTACCCCATTTGCTTGTTGAAAATTTTCCCTTCAGTATCAAGAGTTTCTTGTATTCTGTTATTAGACATCATAATCCGCTCTCCACTACATCATAATGCTATTTTATGACCTTTACTGTAACAGGGAATGTGAAACTGATTGAACTTCGTCGTTGAGTGAGCACAAAATGGTTTCAGTGTATGAATATTGAAAAAATAATGTTTTCCACACTCAGTGCTAGATACCAGATGCACTCCTAAAATGACATGAAAATCTAAGACCTATTGGGTTGCTGTGTTGTTGACTTGAAATGGAATTACCGATGGACGATGATGCTGGAGACGAAATCATGCTGGGAAAAGATTTGCTGGTATGTACTCGGATTACATCTGGGCAGAATCGAATACCGGTACCTGAGTGATTCTCGGAATAAGTATTAGGCTTTGATAAGCACTCATGATGACGATATAAGTATATGGGAGACCCAAAAGCTTGAATATGTAGCCTACTTTTCATGTAACTACGTAACATAAGGCCGCCTCTTCACCACATAATGATGATTTGGTATTTTTCGAAAATACTTTATTTGACTTTGTGACAAAGTTGTAAGTCGATCACAGTTACACAGAAATGTCATTTCCACTAACGTTCATAGCATTGTACAACATATTTCGTATGTTGCGATGTGACCAATCGAATTTTCAGAAAATGTATGCAATTATAACTTTTTGATGGAACTTCATTAGTCCAAAAATCATATTTCACTGCTTGACTCGAATCTGTGGAGTTGATGATACTTGATTCAGATTCGAGTACCGGTACGCAAATCGTTGTGTCACAGTCCTATTGATAATATGTATTTCAATGTAAAACAATGCTGCGAGTCTGATCAAGTTAAACCTTGAGTTGTGATCAATCCAGAGTAACGGATTGCTTGTGCCATGATAATAGATTTGGACTCCATCTAGTTTCATATTTTTCAGAAATTTGGCTTATAACCTAGTGAAATATATCTTAGTAAATATCAATTTATTTTGAATGAATTACATACCATAAGTATAGTTTCCAAGTTATAGCATGATGAAAAGCAAGATTTTAATGATCATTCAACTGTGAAATTGAGGGGCTTTTTATGGCGGATTTGAAATTGCGTCTATAATTGAGGTAGTTTGACCTTAAAATCCTATTTACTATGTTTTGGTATAAAGATAGGTCTATTCTGTCATGTAAGTAAGAGGTTAGGCCTAATTATTTTTGATACTCGGCCCTAAATGTAGCTCGTGTTATGGGTCATTGTCTATAGAAATCAGTCAAGCGTGGCAATATTATAGGATTCTACCTCTCCTTTCTGTCCACTTTGAAATTTTTGCCGAAAATTGAAAAATTCGACAACTACAGTGATTAGCATCAATGTTATGAACCATCTCTAGACTCTCCCAGCTAGTACTTTATTACGGTACTGTTCTTGAGTAGCAACAATGTTTGCTACCACCATGACTCTGCCTGAAAATATTTCATTAATCTACTTGAGTGGCATTAATGTCGGCATCTATCTCAACCTGGATGTCTATTGTATATATCCCTTACAATTATTATACGGCACCCTTTCTTACAGATAGCATGGAACTGCCCCAAGAATTTATGCAGTTCAACGCAGTGTTGGGATGACTCGAGTCATGACTTGACTCGAATCAGACTGGAGTCATTTTTTTCGTATGACTTGACTTGACTCGAGTCACTATGCTAAAATGACTTGACTTGACTTGGCGTGCCAGAAATGTGGATTGACTCGGGACTTGGAGCAAAATTCACGAGTCAATTTCAAGTCACCAAGCAATAGACGTCGATAAAAATCACAGTATTTTGTATATGGTCGGATTGTTCACGAAACGTTAAATCGTGAGAACGGCCAATCATCCAATGATCGTGCGTTTTACTGAGCCTCCATTGTTCTCTCATAAATATATTGACCACAACCGAAGTGAAGCTTGCGCTGTCATAACCGAACCTCTTGTTTTTTTAAATTAAAAACGAATATAGCTCATATAGTCCTGAACTATTTGCGCAGGCTTGAGTTGGTATCATATCATATCAATTTGTAAATGGGTAATGTATTGCATCTTATCAATTCGTTTCTCGATGATCTATTTTGACAGGTAAGTATAAACTGAGGCTATGCAATTGCTTACGTAGTTTAGGGTTTCTACGTAGGCTATATGTGAATGAAACAGCGCTTTCTTTCATGTATATTCAGTCTATAATCGTTTATCTGTTTAGAATCAATGACCACTTAATCTGTATTTCAGACAGCTAGCAGAGTGCAAAAAAATAAGCATGCCTCATACTCCGAAAAGGCATTTTGACTTGAGTTGTGACTTGACTTGCGACTTGACTTGACTTGACTCGACTCGAGTCAACTCTAAAAATCGAGTGACTTGGCTTGACTCGGAGTCACCTTCGAAAAACGATTGACTTGACTTGACTCGAGTCAAAATGTGCAACGACTCGAAATGGCTCGTGACTCGAAGGTAGTGACTTGATCCCAACACTGGTTCAACGTTATATGAAGACCCGAACAAAAATTAGCGCCGTGTCTCTCAAATTGATAAAGTTGCCGATTATTGCTACTCTAGTTGTAGCCTATAGCGACATTGGGAAAATAGATGCATTCCTAAGAGGCCAGTAAAACGATATTTCCGGTGCATACGGTGTGTGCATGGTCTTAACACGTGATTGCTGAAGCATCAGTTGTTGAAAAATGTTGTCGGATAAACATATTCAAAAATTATTGTTTTCAAGAGTCACTTTGCTCTAAAACTAATGTAGTATCAAATTAAAGATAAAATCATGAATTTTTTTTGGTTGTAGCTATTTTCTTCAGAAAACTGCTGTATTGGAACTGCAAAGTCAATATTTTTTAGTAACGCCATGTTCCACTCTAGTTGCCTCTATGCTGTGCAAAGCTATTCATTTGCGTCTGGAACGACTATAGTGCAGTATCATGTAGTTGCCGAATCATGGGTGAATGGTGCAAAATAGGCCATGTCCATCTCTTCCGCCAGACCACTACGACAGGCGTGCAGTAGGGCTGTTCAAAAAAACTTTTTTTCCTGAACCTTGTTAGCTACGTGATTAAATCGTTAGGTTGCCTTAAAAAATCGCTGCATACGAAATTTGAATTCATTCCAGCCGGTAAGGGCGTAATTCGTACAGTGTGAAAATTTAGAATTTACCTAAAAATGCCATAAAAAATAATTTTCAAATTTTTCTGTCAACCTCGGGAAATTGTTGTGCTGTCTTCAAAAACGATCCAAAACAAATTTGACTCGATTCCAACTAGTAGAAGCAGAGTTATTTGAGTTTTTCGTTGATAGTTCTCGGATTATCCACCGATCAAGGATAATCCCAGAATTATCAAAGAAAAACTCAAATGTCCCCGCTTTTACTGGTTGGAATTGAGTCAAATTTGTTTTGGATCGTTTTTGAAGACAGCGCAACAATTTCTTGGGGTTGACCAAAAGTTTGAAATTTTTTTTTGCATTTTTGGGTATATTCAAAATTTTCAAACTGTACAAAGTCTGCGCTTACCGGTTGGAATGAATTCAAATTTCGTGTGCATCGTTTTTTAAGCCAAACTAATGATTTAATGATGCAGCCAACAAGATTCAGAAAAAAAAGATTTTTTCGAACAGCCCTACCGTTCTATTCTGTTCTGTTCGATTATGGTAGTTGTCTCTTGTACATGCCGCAGAAAGCTGATCAATAAACTATAAAACAATTATTGCTTAATTGTGCACATTCATTGAAATGTGGGATATCCCAAAGAGCAAAAGATGATGCAGAATCACAGATCAGTCCAGTAGAGGTAGGCTGTGACGCAGGAAGCATAGTTTCACTGCATGCTCACCCAGTTCAACTTGTCCTGCAAGGGCAATCTGTCACGCAGCCCCCTTTGTGTCGTCGATTTCCTGAGACTGAGAACTCGGAGCGATGTTCCAAACATTGGCCTCGATCATCGGCTAGGTCGATATCGGTCCACCTCTACTACTTGCTGTAACTAAAGTGAACGTAGAACAAGACCATAAAACTATTAGGTGATTTTCACTATTGAATTGAAACAGTGATGGATATGTTGGGTCATGGCGATGCCAAATACCAAAAATATCAAATAAATAAATAAATATCAGAAATTTGAATTTAATGCGAAACTTGATGGTTTCTTTTTGATATCAAGTGTGTTGTATGTATGATCATAAGATCTCAGATGCATGAATATTATTTCCCTGCTTGTATTCATATGTTTCAAATTCAATACGTTGCTGTCACATTTATAACATCTTCTATTCAGATCGCCATTGGCATGTCCAAGCGATGTGCTCTCGTCCGATTCAAGACCTCACCTTCGACAAAGTTTAAAATTGTCTCGACTCACTGAATGGTAAGGAAAATGCAAATGCAATCAGAATGCTGGCAATCCCAACGGAGAATTTGATGACGTGTATGGTTTTGACTAGGCTTATTTTTAACCTAAACATGAACGATTTTGACCTAAAAATCAATATTTCGACATTTTTTACCGACTTTAAAAAAATAATGTATACAAATGAGGTGTTTTCCCACATAACGTTAGAATTGTCTTCATTTCCGGTTGGAACTGTCTTTCCTTACGAAGTAGTATGGCCTGAAAAAAACATTTTTTCTAACTTTATTTCAAGAAAATCTGGCCCTATGAAGAATTGCAGAAATTACACCACGGATTATGGTAGAGATAATTAAAATGTTTAGTAGCACAACACTTCTTGATATAAGAACCTTGCAATGTCCACAGAGTGTAGCTTCAGTTGGAATATTGCGGTACGTTGAGCACCATGTTGACCTATTTGTTTCATTTGAATGTTTACGATTCACAATAAGCAGACCATGGGCCGTCTACAACTGCAGGCCTATAAAGTAGGCTACAAGCGGTGAAATGTCCAATGACAAGTTCACAGACACTGCAAAATATACAAAATGAACGAAACGCAGGTTGCAAAAAAGTTATTACTTTGTAAACAATTTAGACAATTTTTGGCCTAACGCTACAATTTTGACATAATTTTGACTTCTCCAAGTTTAAATATTTTGAAAAAGTGTCCCCCTTTCCCGATTCCAGAATATGGTGATCCTAAAGTCAAGTCTATTGAAGAAATTGCTCGAGGCCAGTTGATTCAACACATCAATTTATTCGAGTAGAGTTATTTGAAAAAATTACTCGAGTCAAGTTGAGTCACCGGTAAATCGAGTCATAGCAACCCAGCGTGAAGCTAGGTAGCCACCTCCCATTAACACTTGTAGAAAAGTGCGATGCAGACTACATGACCACCTGTGATTTTTCTGTGTAGAAACGCAAGCCCCCGAAGGTCTCAACGCAACAGAAGGGAAGAAACATGTGAAGATTGAAAATGCAAATCGGGCCAAACTGAAAAATGCAGACGTACAACTCGATTATGTGCTGGCAATCTTACTAGAAGTGTCAAAAGCTGAAGGTATGTCATAACCACAACTATTAGCATATTTTCTCATTACGCTAACTTGTAGCAGGGGTTTCTAACCGGGGTTCACACGATAACTGGGTTTTCGCAGCCAGATTGGGACAACTAGATCATTTTCAAATTCAAATTAGATTGGAATTAGAATGATAGCTAAAAGCTACAGTTTTTTTGTACAAATTGTACTACATTTAGAATTATAATTGGACTGTTTTTTTCAAATTAGATCAGAATCACAGTTAAAGCTACACAATTTTTCAAAATCAGATTCAAATATTTAATTTATTAGGTCAAATTGAAAATAAACTTCAAATTGTTACTGTCAACCCCATGATATTGTTGAGCTGTCTTCAAAAACGATGCAAAACAAATTTCAGTCAATTCCAACTAGTAGCAGAGAAGTTATTCGAGTTTTTCGTTGATAATTCTCTGATTATTATCCTTGATTGTTTTTTTTATATCTTCCCTAGCAAATTGAAAATTTTAATTTGATCTGCGGAGCCTTATACTTGTCAGAATTGAACCAAATTTGGTGTGCAGCCTTTTTTAGGGTAACCTGACTATTTATTCGCCGAATGGTTGGAATCCAGAAAAAAGCTTATTCTTGAACAGTCCTAATACAGTAATGCACACCCATGAAGGAGCAATTAAATTTTCGGTTAACTTGAACAAAGCAGTGTCTCGACTTAATTTGGCCAAAAGGGAGCAGAACAACACTGTCCAAAATAGCGGAGTCGAATGTTTTTTTTTTTTGGAATCGGCTAACATGTTTACTCTATGAGTTCTTTGATAAAATGATGCCATCCTATTTCAGCAACTTCTCCTGTTTCAATACAAAGATCGACGCGGTGTAGTTATCACTGAATCTCGAGTGATACGAGATCTGAAAAATCCCTGCGTAAATATTAGAAGTTAGAAGATAGCTCTGTTACGCATTCATCGATTTCAAGCATGAAAAGTCGAACACGCTTTTGAAGCTTTGAGAAGTTTCAACATCAATCCTACATTTAGCCCAATTCCAACCAGTGGAAGCGGAGTTATTGCAGTCGGAAATTTGGATATGAATAATTGGTGTCGTATTCACGGTGGGCAGGTTGTTAATTTTTTCATATCCTAATTTATCGACTGCAATAACCCCGCTTCCATTGGTTGGAATTGACCAAATTTGTTTGGCAGCGTTTCTGTCGAAAAACTATAAATTTCATGGGGTGATCAGCAGAGTTGTAATGACTCGAGTCATGACTCGATTCGAGTCCGACTCGACTCACAATTTTCTGATGACTCGACTTGACTCGAGTCATTTATTCAAAATACGGAAATGACTCGACTCGACTCGAGTCATTCTGTGTGCTGACTCGACTTGGACTCGAGTCATTGCGCAAGACTCGAACCAAGTCATTGACTCGAGACTCAGACGGCCAAGACCGATATTTCATTGTAATTCTGAAGCCAACACACTATTGGGATTTCGTCTGTTGGTAGACTGGTACTTGAAAATGCGACCATAAACTGCTGAAAGTGAGGAAAATTGGCATATTATAAATGCGAACCATTCGATATCACCAAACAGAGCTATAAAAAGCGGGTTTACCAAGACTTCAACTGGAAACTGAGCGGTCAACACAATGACTTGGACTAGGACTCGAGTCATAATTCCATGACTCGGACTCGGCACTCTGCTCGCTGACTTGGACTCGGACTTGACTCGGTGGTGAATTGAAATGACTCGACTTGACTCGAGTCAAAACTATAAAAGTGAGATTGACTTGTGACTCGGAGCCTTGTGACTTGGTTACAACCCTGGTGATCAGAAAGTATTGAAAAAAAAATATTTAATTTTTATATATTAGGCTGTATCCAAATCTTTCATCTCTTGTAGCAACGCGGCTACTGATTGGTATTAAACCAAGTTTGGTGTAGTCAGTTTTTATAGCCAAACTAACAACTCTATCATGTAGTCAGTTGAATTTGAAAAAAAATAATGTAAGACTCCTTATACGCTGTATAACTAGTGTTTTTCTGCATGTATTTGTGTATTTGAATACGTCGCTGTCACATTTTCAATATATATTGTTTAGTTCGTCAGCAATTCTGCCATAGCCCATCGGCCACTCCAAGAGATGTGCTTACGTCCAATCCAAGACCCCGGAAGAAACGACAAATTGTATCGGCGAGCTGAATGACGAGGAAACGTATGTATATTAGTGAGGAGCGGATTGACAAATTCTCTGGTCCGGCTCCGATCCGGTTTGTCAATTCTCTGTTCCGGCTCCGGCCGTATCAGAAAAAAGTACTGATGCGGCTCCGGCCAAAAATTAAAAAGTCCTGCTGGAAATCCGACCTAACACGGTACGGTGGTTCCATGAATTTAAAAATATAGCTCGTTTCTTTTCGCACTGGCTTGGCGGTTACTTGGGTGTTGTTGGTTGGTAGTTATTTATTACAAACGTCATGCTAATCCATAGAGATTCTGGCCATATCAAAGAAGTACTGATCCGGCTCCGATACGGTCCAACCAAAATTTAAAAAAATCCGGCCGGATATCCAACCCGGCTCCGGTCCATGCTTCGCACTAGTGTATATGCGTCCGTGCTAAGTGGTACTTTCAATCCACTGTTACGGCGCTGCAACAAGACCTTTACTAACTATTGGATTTGCAAAATCTGTACGGTACTCATTTTCCAAAATTCGCAACCACAACTAGACTATATTTTATAGAACTAACCATCTTTGATAACTTGAAACCAACTAACTAAAACAGAGCTGACTAATAATGGATAATACGAATTACTGAATCACAAACAACCTAACAAATATTGGATATAGATTCGGCATTACAAAAGGCCAGGATATCGAGCTTGCGAGGAAAGGGGTTCTGTGAATCAAAACCCACCACCGGGCTTAATCACTTTTAGTAGTGATGACTCTTAGCTAGCAATGCAAAAACAACGCACAATAGAACACCGATATCACGATTCACAGAACGGTGACACGTGTTTTATAGTTTCGCAACTAACTTATTCCGTAATGCAACTAGAACTACTCGCAGTAAAAATATTGTAACTAGAACTAGAACTACGGGATAACCAGTAGTTAATGACCGTCGACTGACTAGATTCGTAGTATGTATAAATCTGGCTGTAACTGTGTGTTCGGGTATTGTTTCAGGGCAAGATCATGAACGGGAGTGAGATTCAAAGCTATCAATGTGCTTCAACAGAAGAAGCTAAAGAATCAAAAGGAGGACAAGAGTAATTTGTGTCTCGACCTCCTATGACCAGGTACGTGAGAGCCAATATTCAATATTCATCACAAACTTGTCGGTATTGTGGTGCTGACGTGCTCTGTTTATGTATTGTACAGGCTTCGGGATTGTGTGTAGGTATGTGTGTGAGTGTTAAATTCACAATTTACAAGGTTGAGTAAGTAGATGTAGTCATTGAAGCTGTAGTTTGATATTGCGGTCATTCCAAAACAGAACGTATTATTTTCAAATCTTGTGACGTTGAAGTTCATAATCATTTAGTGACAGCCATACAGGCTCCGATTCACAAGTCAATCTTACTTTTATAGTTTCAACTCGAGTCATTTTTAATTCACCATCGAGTCATTCCGAGTCCAAGTCAGCGAGCAGAGGGTCAAGTCCAAGTCATGATATTATGACTCGAGTCCGAGTCGAAGTCATTGCGTTGACTGCTCAGTTTCGACTTAGTCTTGTTAAAACTACTTTTTATAACGATATCTGGCGATATTGAATGGTTAACATTTAAAACATATAAACTGATTTTCGCATTTTGAACAGCTTCAGATTGCATATTCAAGTACCAGTAGCAATTGTTGAAATACCAACACTGTGGTTACTTCACTATTCTTTGAAATTGCAATGGTATGTTGGTCTTGGCCGTTTCAGACTCGAGTCATATCACTTGGTCAGAGTCATGCGCAATGACTCGCGTTCAAACTGAGTCATTATACAGATTGACTATAGTAAAGTCTAGTCAATTTCGACAACTAGAGGGTGCACGAGCCCAAAATTATTATAGAATTTTTTTTTTTTTTAATTCGGCACCACATATCAAGTGTCCGTTTTAAAATTCAAAATTTTCCATTTTTCACTCCACCCTGGTAGCCAGTCCTAGTTCTAGCTACGGATTTTGAAAAGATCGTAGGTTTTAACTCGAGTTGCTAATTTTCAAAGATTGAGTGATTATACTCCTATTTCAAGTTACTTGTTTTGAAAACTTGAGTAGTTCCAGTTCTAATTGCTAGTTTTGAAAATAAGTAGTTCTAGTTCTAGTGACGGATTTCAAAAATAGCGTAGTTCCAACTCAATTTGCTAATTGTTAAAAATTGAGTAATTAAATTTCAATTTCTAGTAGCGAATTTTGAAAAATGAGTAATTCTAGTTACTAGTTTTGAAAATAAGTAGTTGTAGTTGCTTGTTTTAAAAATTAAGTAGTTCCCGGTCCAACGGTTGGTTGAGTATGGTGTACTAGTCTGCCCCCTGCCATTGTGTGTTGAACTAGAGCGTGACTATTACCGGATATCTCATGAACTACCCATCAAACCGATAACTAAACCTTTGCTGATCATTCCGATGTAGCCGCCGATTCTCAAAATATATTTCATCTCGCTTCAAGCACACCCATCCATTGCTAAGCTTGGGCGTGAAATAAACTAGAAAACCAAATCAGGTCCTCTGCAAGCAGTGATGGTCAGTAATGAAGTCATTTAAATTTTTTTTAAAGTACTTAAATCTCAAATAAGTTTTGCATACTTGTACTAATTACCGTACTCGAGTTGTTATGATTTAGGACTACTTACACTTCTACCTGAACAGTTTTCATTTTTCTGGCAAAACTGGCATTTGTCTTTCAAGTTGCTTGTAAATTGCACTTGAGTAGAAACGTATGATGTTACTTCTACCTGAGTAACACTGAGGAAAACCTGACTATTTCAGCCTGTGACTATAGGAAATAGATGAATATAGTCGGGTGCTATCCTTTTATAGATGGTTAGATTTACTGAATCTAATTTATACAACTAGGCTACTTCTAATTTTATTACAGTGGATCGCCATCAGAATATCATCGTACATAACATCTCATTTGAGAGGCTGTTCCTCCGATACATCTAAATTTCTTTCGTGAATGACGTTTGCATGACAATCTCAACCGTTCAGTCGGAATCTGACAAACATAAATGTTCGACTGACACACGAGGAGGCGAAAAGTGTATAAATTATAAATTACATTATTTTGGCAAATCCATGATTTCAGATCCGAATAGTGGCGTGTTGTCGGCAGTGTTTGAACCAAGTCACCACCTTCGAGTCACGAGTCATTTCAAGTCATTGACATTTGACTCGAGTCGAGTCAAGTCATCCTATTTTCAAAGGTGGCTCGAATTAAGTCGAGTTAAGTCAAGTCACGAGTCAAGTCATAGTTCAATTCAAGTTGATTTTTTGAAGTACGAAGCATAATTGCGTTATCGCATTTTGATACCGGTAGCTGTTTGGAAGTTGCCATTAGTTTGGAACCGTGGGACGACTATACCTAGTATAAAATACTTGTAAAAAAAGGCTTCGTATCGCCCACGCATGCGTAGAACTGATAAAGTACTCATATAACCGTATAGCCTCAATCTATAATTATCATTCAAAATAGTGATTGCTCACTCTTACATGTCACACCAGCGTATCGAGAACAATTCGAATATATGCAAGATCAGCCATTTTTATCGACACTGTTACTTGATGACTTGAAATTGACTCGAAACCTTTTCTTCGAGTCACGAGTCAAACCACATTTCTGACGCGCCAAGTCATGTCAAGTCATACGAAAAAAGTGACTCGAGTCATCCCAACACTGGTTGTTGGCAGCACCAGTAAAAACCATGATATACTCATTCTTTTCACTCCTAACATGTGTATGACTACAGGTAAACACAGTTTCTAGCTCTAGCTCTAGCCTTGCACTATCTTGTGGTTGAAGTAGAAGTAATTATGTTGTTGTTTGTGGTGTTCATGGTGTTTGTTGACTACCATGGTCATTAAAACCAGGCCAATTTTCTTCATTTCCATCCTTTAGCTGCCGACTTGTAGCACGGCCCGCGTCTGGGCTTTTATAAGACACTGCTTACACAGATGATATGACAAGGAGGGGCCTAGATAAATCTCCGACACTTGGTAGGAAGTCTGAAGTCGACCCCTTAATTTCTCATCAATTATGAGTGATTTGAGACTTGTTACAACTACTTGAAGTAATATTCAAAAGTAGAAGTTCTGATGAGTACTTGAGTGTAAGTTGTTTCATCAAATAGATTGTCTGAATGAGACGCAGGCTTTTGGTAATAATTTCCCAGTACTAGCTTTTAAAATGGCAAGAATCATCTTTTTGAGTAACTGATAATGAGCAACAGAAACGCGGATAGACAAGATTTTCGTAACAATATCCTTTTATGACAATACGGTGGCTACATTCAGGCTTGTAATAAATGGAGTCATGACTTGACTCGTCTTGACTCGAGTCGCAGAGTCAAGTATTGATCCTGATACACGAGACTTCAATCAAGTTGTATATAATGTTTGAGTCATATGACTTCATTGAGACTTGTGCAATGACTGTAGTAGGTCTATACAACTTGACATCACACATAAAGTGTCTCAAGTTGACTCGAGTCATTTTTCATTTCCATTTTTCAAGAAAATTGCTCTACTCAAGTCAAGTTGACAAAAAATTCCAATTATATGAATCATTTCTCTTCACTTCAAATCGGTAGTAATAAGGCATTACATAGCTATGTGAAAGCAGTCAGTGCTCCTCTTAATCGGAGCACATTTATATAAGAGCAGCGAAGAGCTATTCATCTTTAATGCACCTGATATTGTCAGATGTCTCTCTTTAACTGTCCAGAAAAACGTCAAGTTAGAATGAATCTTGAAAAATGGATGAATTGCAACTCATGGTTCTCAATGAGTGTAAGTTCGTCATACAAATGAAGAATCAGTGTCTTCCTTAATGAAAAAGTCATATATTCCGTTAGTCTGTTCTCTCAGTGGATACTTCTAAGTAACATTCTATATATGAAATTACTGTCTGTCATTAAATTGTGTGCCGTATGTATGCTGTTCACGGTGTGTTGAATCTTCGAATACACTGTGCTAATGTACGCTAACATGGTCAGTAGGAAGTCAGATCGCACACCCTCCAATTTGCAATTATGTCATACCTTTTGCATGTTAACCTACATTATGTGTATGGGAATTGTAATGAGAAATGACTAGGGCCATTTAAAGTCATTGAAGTCATATTTTTTTCTATGCATCAGTAAGTCGTGAAATCAATTTTAACGCAAAAACCGCATCCCTATGGGGTATATTAAGAAAGTTATGAATTCATATAAAGTCATATTTTGCTGCTTAAAAGTTATAAAGTCATATTTCTAGTATAGTTTAAATAAAAAGTACCAATTTTAGCGATGAAGCAATCAAGCACTAAGAAGCTAAAGCAGTTACTCGTTGGGGTAGCTGGTCGAATGCTGCTCAATATTATGCCGAGACGTAGGAAGGTGAAGCTAATGTAAAAAGCATCAAGAATTCAAAATGCAATCGCAACCGATCAGATGTAATCTGACGAACATCAATGTCTGAAAGACTGAAAGGCACCATATGGGTAAGTTCAGATTTTGTTTTATCCCTAAATCAATGATCTCGGATATGAGAGTTTTTCATTCTGTGACATCACCGCCAATATGATTACTTGGTTACTGTATGTAACAAAAATTCTCAACACATTGGTTAAATGTTGAATTTGAATTTGAGTCGATTTTGAATCGACGTATCTTTTCTTTGTCATTACAGACAAGGGTCTTTTTATCGATCAGATTCAAGTAATTTGCGCAAATTTGAAGCAACGACATTTTCAATTGTAGTACAAGGTGAGTTTAATATCACGACATACTTTTCAAGACACAATTAGAATTGGCAGCGACATTGTAGGTGCATTACAATTATGGTTTTGTAACCAAGTGGTTCTCAAACTTTTCAATAAATTCACGAAACGGCCCGTTTATTAAATGACCCACGCTCATTATATTAAAATTTGACAATCACTCGATTGGAATGAATAGACAAAGCAGGGTTGTAATGACTCGAGTCATGACTCGACTCGAGTCAGACTCGAGTCACGATTTTTTTGTGACTCGACTCGACTTGACTCGAGTCATTTTCTTGAAATGGGAAAATGACTCGACTCGACTCGAGTCAATATTTTGATTGACTCGACTTGTACTCGAGTCATTTCGCATGACTCGACTCAAGTCATTGACTCGGCTTATTTTATGTGACTTGAAGGTGAAGAAAGTTGCGAATCACAATGGTTAGATCAACGCATGTGACGAATTCTGTCGACATCGCTATTTGTCACCACTGCTTTCGTTGCACTCGTCTGATATCAGATATGCGCCGCCGTAAAAGCAAAAGACAATGGTACATAGTAGCAAAGAGCAATGCATTGTACAAAATCATCCAGTGATGAAGAGGTAATAGATCCTCCGCCATCAAAGTACTCAATACATTTCAATTATACAAGCAAACAATCGAAGCAAAGTCCAATTAGCGCCAAAGAAATGACTCAGATGGTCAAGTAGCCTACTTGGAAGAGACTGATAAGCTCATGTGTAGATATGAAGGCGATGATTCTTTGCATTTTTGGCCGACTAGAATGGATGAGTATCTAATGCTCTTCAGTGTGGTTCAAAATTGCTTTTCAATTCCTGCATCAAATGCGCCAGAGGAACGTGTATCCAGGGGATGTGGATTATTCTAAGGCCATGCCGCCTCAACATATATGAGAATCTCCTTTCCACTTTAGTATTTTTCAAGTGTAACTCATTGATTTGATCTGCTGTCTGTGAAAACACATAATACCCTCCGTCCATTTGACGTTTTGTTAGGTATGTGCAGTGTGCATGTGATAATAATGAATGGCTAATATTGTGTGATGTTTGTACAATAGGGCCGATCAAAAATACCTTCTTTTTTATTCTACTGGGTGGCTACTTGATAAAATTGCTACGTTGCATAAAAAGAACACTGAATCTGGCCTAATTTGAAAAAGTGGAATCAATGAAATGAGAGGAGAAAATTTGGGATTTGAAAATACATGGAGTATTTTTAGTGAGAAATGATTTCATATAATATAATTACATACTAGCAGTAAGTCGACTATTTTTCATATCCAAAATATTCCACTCAAATAACTCCGCTTCTTCTAGTTGGAATTGAGCCAAATTTTCTATGAATCACATTTTTACACAATCTAACAATATCATGAGGTAGCCGGTATATTTCGAAAGTCTCTATTTGTAATTAATGCAAAATATTTTCTCTTAGCATTGCTTTCTACTGGTTGGAATTAAGCCAAATTTAAGTTCTTTTCGATAATCTAACAATTTTAAGAAGTAGCCTCTTTTTTGAGATTCTGTCTTCATTTTTGGGAATTCTTTTGGTAAATGTAGGGCAAATTCGACTAAGACAACAGTAAATCAGCACTAAAGTAACGCTCCGGCGACTATTTCGGCAGCTGAGCAGGAAAGTTGACCTTTTTTTCTGGTCAACCACCTGATATGATGTGAAATCGAAACTCTACCTCTACACAAGCGTTTATCTGTTGATTCTTTACCAGCTTTTATCTAGCTAGACGTGAATTCGTAGGTTCTCTATCAGATAGTATGTAGACGTGAATTCGTTTATTCTCTATAAGCTATTTGTGAGCGGTCGTCGATGTGCTCGTAATAAAAACTGAATGCTTTTATTTGTGAAATATCAGACTGACAAGACAGATATTTGATTTAAAGTTCTATGATTAGTAACGTTATCGTATTGGCGGCCTGTCTCGTCTATCTGTAGCATCGGTATATGAGGCCAGGAACTGCCTGTTATCTGCCCAACTAACTAAACTTGTGCCAAGACTATGATAGGGACAAAATAAGCATGTTTGGCAAGCAAGGAATTCGATATCACCCAAGCAGGATTGGAAACATAAGTTGAACATGACTTCAATACTGTGACTTGGACTCGACTCGAGTCATAACACTATGACTCGGACTTGACCCTTAAAACGGTGACTTGGACTCGGACTCGAGTCGGTGATGAACTGAAAATGACTCGACTCGACTCGAGTCAAAACCACAAAAGTCAGATTGACTCGTGACTCGGAACCATGTGACTTGGTTACAACCCTGAGACAAAGTGACTTGAATCGAGTTATTTATGTTGGACTCTAGCTTTACACTATCTGGCGATTGAAGTAGAAGTATTTCTGTTCATTTTTAAGCAATTACAAGACTTGTTACAACCAAATTTGACTCAATTCCAACCAGTTGAAGCGAGATTCTTGCAGTAGAAAATTTGGAATACATATAAAAAATGAATTTCAAATTTTTTCTGTCCACCCCATAAATTGTTGGGTTGTCAAGAGAGATGATGCATACCAAATGTGGCTCGATTCCAACCACTAGAAGCAAACTTATTGCAGTAGCAAAATATCTAATTCCATGATTTTATAATAAATAATAATTCCAGAGTTAGCCACCGTAAATACTAATTTATTCAAACCCAAATTTCTCTACCGCAATGACTTCGCTTTTACTGGTTGGAATTGAGCCAAATTCGGTGAGTATCATCTTTACTGACAGCGTAACAATTTTATGGGGTCGGCCGAAATAATTTGAAATTTTATTTTTTATATGTTAAATTCAAAACTTTCTATTGCAAGAGTCTTGCTTCTACTGGTTGGAATTGAGCGAAATTGGGTGTGCCGCGTTGTTTTAGCCAACATAATAATGTTATCACGTAGCCAGTGAAATTTAAAAGATGAAGTTATTTTTGAACAGCTCTTTTTATCCATCTTGTTGTCTGCTGTATATATCGCTCACAATTATTATACCCATTGTTCAAGATAGCATGAAAGTGCCTCGAGATTTTATGCAATTCAACGTTATAGGAATATACCAACGAAAATGAGCGCCTTGTCTCTCACTTCAGTATAGTTCACGAGATATTGCTACTCAAGCAGTATACCGTAATTGGCGACATTAGCAAAATAGCTACTCCCTTAAGAGATCAGCAAAACGGCATTTCGAGCGCATGCTGTGTGTGCTTGGTCTTAGTTCTTGTTTGCTTTTAGTTATTAAGTCCAAGACGAAACGCGATCCCAAGACGTCTAATGATGTTCAACAAGGACGGCTGTATTGTTTGTTTGAAATCTGTCCATTTTTGGAAAACGTTTTGGCCGAGGCTTTTCCGGTGCATGGTCAGATTTACGATGCCAAGGTAGAGCTTATTTTGTAACTTGTGTCTCGTTGCATCACTGGTCGCCAGTCCGCGAGTCTTGTGTGAGCTGCGGGATTTTTAGATCGAAAATCTAGAACCAGGACTACCCACTTTTTAATCCCTGCAACTAGAACTAAAACTAGGCCTACTATAAAAAGCCTGGAGTAAGTATAACGTCAACAATCTACATTGGCAGTAGAAATCTATTGTACGCGTTTCTTGTGTGGTGTAGACTGATGCCTATTATTCTACTAACATGGTGAGCAATGTGCGTGACGCAGTCCTTGAACATGATGCGAAAAATAAGTGTCCGTAAGTTTGAACATGCAACTGGAAAACTGTACGGTATGTTACTACGTGATCCAAGTAGTCAATGAAGAAACTCATATTGAGGTGGAAGATAGCCGTAACTTTGTACTCGATTTCAAATAGATTTTCAATGTTTACGTCAAGTGTACGTACGAAATGAAGGGTCTGAAAAGTAAACGAGTAAGTAGTCCGAAAAAGTCAATTTGTTGGGCGTGTTACATGCTTTTAGCAAGTAATCGAAGTTTGATATTTCCGGAATTGCATGTGCATCGCCGTGAGTAACGTGGACTGACAAATGACACGACATATAGGTTTATGTGCAATTTTCTAAAATATATTTGGATTTTGTGATGAAGGGGTATTTCGCCCACGTGTCATGCCAATGTAGCTCAAAAAATCACGCAAGCTCATCCCCAAACTACTTCCACTTGACAAATCATCATGGTTCAGAAGTAAGTAGGCTGGTTTTACATGAAAGTGTGAAGTACAAGTGGAAGCAGTCTAAAATCATAACGAAATGTGTTGGTAGTGTAACTAGACAAGCCTACCAGTACTTGAGCATTACCAAAATCAGGATTGTAATGACTCGAGTCACGATTTTCTGATGACTCAACTTGACTCGAGTCATTTTCTCATAGTACGGAAACAGCTCGACTCGAGTCAAACTGTGTAATGACTCGACTTGGACTCGAGTCATTCCGTAATACTATGGCGAAGTCATATGACTCGATATTTTGGCAGCCAAGACCGACATTTCATTGTAATTTTGGAAAATAGTAAAGTAACCACGCGATTGGTATTCTGTTTATTGTTAGCGGTACTTGAAAATGCGATCATAAACTGTTAAAAGTGAGAAAAATTAGTATAGTATAAATGCGAACCGCTCGATATCACCGAACAGTTATAAAAATAGTGGATTGAACAAGACTGGACCCTCTTCTCGCTGACTTGGACTCGGACTTGACCCGGTGGTGAATTGAAAATGAATCGACTTGACTCGAGTCAGAACTATAAAAGTGAGATTGACTTGCAACCCGGAACCTTGTGACTAGGTTACAACCCTGACCAAAAGTAAAAATACTTCATCACTGACCACGTCAGATGTTACAAAACTAACCCATAGTATACAATGGGAGAATTCGCAGTCTCTAATATTCGCCTAGTTCATCCTTTCCCAGCCTGATTTATTTGGAAACTTTTGGGTGAAATCACTTAACGATGATTTTGTGTTGAATAGGTGTCAGGTGTATTATTTCAAATGCATCTTCTTCAACATGTTTAATGAATACACCAATACGATTAAGGGAATCGACAGAGTCACAGGCCAGTGGTTCACAACACATTTGTTAGGTTGCCTAAAAACGCTGCACACCAAATTCGGCTCGATTCCTACCTGTAGAGGCCGACACAGAGCCAATTGAAATTTATTAATTTATTATAAATATATATATATATAAATTTTTTTTCCAAATTTTACTGTCAACCTCATGAAATTGTTGAGTTGTCTGGGAAAACGAGGCAAAACAAATCAGGGTTGGGACCAAGTCGCAAGGATCCGAGTCACAAGTCAATCTCACTTTTATAGTTTTGACTCGAGTACGAGTCATTGTGTTCACTGTTAAGTTTTGATCTCAATCCGATTCAACCCACTTTTTCAACTGTGCTCTAGTGATATAGAATTGCCCACATTCATAATATCGTAAATTTCCTCAATTCTAACAGTTCCTGACCCTACTTTCCGAATATCCTAACCGATAGCCGAAATACCAATAATATGATTACTAGGGCGTTTTTTTTTTTGACATGCCAAAATTTGTCCAAATTTTGTCAAAATTGTAGCGTTAGGTCAAAATTTGTCATTTTGTCATTTTGTTAGTATCGTAGATTTTGCACTGTCGGTGAACTTATAATTTGATATAATACCGCTTTAAGCCTATTTTATAGGCCTACCGTTGTAAAAACCCATTCGTCTGCTCATTGTGAATCATAAACAGTCAAATAAAACAAATAAGAGGTAGGCATGGTGTTATGGCTAACGCACCGCAATATCCTAACTGAAGAAAGACTTCTTGTGCATTGTATCATTCTTATATTAAGAAGCGCATGATGAAAAATTGTGATGTAGACTTGTCAGAATGAAGCTACACAGTGTGTCACCAGCACCAGCAGTGTACGCACAACTTAATTGTTGGCGGCCAACAACTGCTGCAGGTTGAATGTCCTTGGCAAGCTTCTTAGTAAGAACGTGAACTTTCTACCCAAGAATATAGGAAAGTATCTCTCGTTGTACTGCAAAATATTTCAATTATTTCTACCATAATACCTATTGTAACCACTGGAATTCTTCATGGGGCCAGATTTCGTTAAAATATTGTTTTTTTCATGTAAAAAATTGCCTGTTTCTAAGCCACGAAATGTTTTTTTCAGGCCAAACTACTTTGTTAGGACAGTCAGTTCCAACCAGAAATGAAGATAAGTGGTGCAATTCTAACATTATGTGGGAAAACACCTAATTTGCATACGTTTGGTCAAAATTTGGTCAAAATTTAGATTTTTTAGGTCAAAAAAAGCCAAAATTTTTCTTTTTTAGGTCAAATTTTTTTTTTAGGTAAAATAAAAAACCGCCCAAATGATTACTTAACTATTATTCGAAGCTACAATTGGTCTTGACCATCCTAGTTTCGAGTCATATGACTTGGTTCGAGTCAATAATCAAATTAAGTCGATTTGAGTCATTTTACGCATTTGTAGAAATGACTCGAGTCACCAAAAATAGTGACTCGAGTAGAAGAACCCCTAGCACTGCTAACTTTATGAAATCCACAACATGAGCTAGAACTAGAACTACTCTCTTTTCCAAATCCACAACTAGAACTACTGCATAATCAGTAGTTGGTTGATCGCCAACTGACTAGATTGGTAGTTCGTAAGTGTGTCTGTAAACAAATGTGTGGCTGCCATTTCAGGCGAAATCCTCAACGGTAAAGAGATTCGAGTGCATCAAGCAGACTGCAGCAATGATATGAAAAGGATTCTCAATCAACAGAAGAAGAAAAATAATGAAAAGTAGGACAAGAGAAATTCGTATCTCGACAGGTAAGGTCTCGTTCCACCTGGTACATGAGGGCCGATATCCGGCACAAGCTTTTCAGTATTGTGGTGCTGACCTACTCCAGACCAGTCATCAAAAAAAACCTAACTTGTATTCAAGGCAAGTGTGCAACTTGAAATCAAATATCGGAGGCTCATTTCAAGTAGACAGCTGCTAGTGCCTTTTCGATATCATGCTCGTTACATGTGAGTTTATTGAAGTTTACGCGAGCCGAAGTCCCATTAACAAGCTCTAACTTTATTCTGATTGTTGAATTTCTTTTCAAAAGACTACAAATTTGGTGTGGGCGAGACTCTATTATACTCCCAGATGTCTCTAAAAGATACAGTCAATATTTAGCGGTCGGTTGACCAAAGAAAGGTCAACTTTTTGGCTCAGCTCCCGAAATAGCCGGTGAAGCGTTATTTCAGTGCTGATTTACAGTATCTCGGGACAAAATCTCCAAAAGTAGGACATTTTCAAAAACCTTGAAAATGAGGCCAAATCCTCGTAAAGGATGTATGGTAACCCTATGTAACACATGGGTCGCAAAGGGTATAATATTGGGTATACACGTCACCGAAGCGGTCTGATAATTGGCATGTAAAATTTGTGGAATTTCTTAAAATGGTTTTTATATATCCAAGGTCACTGTTTATCTCCGTATCACAAGGTATCCAGCTCAAATGTGCATATATTTCTTGTTAGTTTTGGAGTGATATCAAAGGGTCCGTAGGAAATTTCTCAGTTAATTAACGTTCAGATACTTGTTTTCAAATTGCATGCTGTTGTCGTCATTACGTTCTGTGTTGACGTTGATTTTTAGAAATTATTCTATGAGGAGTGCTTTGATAAACTGGGTGCAGGCTTTTCCCCAGAATTTACATGCCATTTTAGGGGTGCATATTATACGTTGAGGTGTATCATCCCTGGAAAATTACGGTATGCTTGTACTCGAGATTGTATGACGATACTTGTACTTGAGCACAAACAATGACTACGTGACCACTTTGTAAGCTATAAGAAATAGATCGATATTCTCAGTATAGCCTTTGTAAATTATAATTCTCTAACTCCTGTACTGTACTGTGTTGCGATGCCATGAAAATTGGCGATATTTTTCACCTCCAATGGCAAATACCGATTTTTTTTTCAAGCTGTGATAGACCCGATATAGTGTTGACCCCTCGTTTATTTGCAGACCGAAAACGATGTGGACGCAATGCAATGTGATGCAGCGTTCTAAAGAGAATGAGACCTTGCCAAGACAACATCCAAAAAGGCCGAGATGGTCCAGATAGCCCTTGAAGAATCGTGGAATTTCACTACTCTGCTCGGAAATGATATTGACCGGCCTGCTGGAACTGCCTGGCAAGAGAACTGGAAAACACCAGAATGGTGCACCCCTACTCAAATTCTCATCAATTTCAGCGATATGAATCAGTTAAAACTGCACATGGACAGATCGTGTGAAACTGTATCATGCCATTGCTAGCCTACATTAGTTAGTGTATATCTTGCGAAAAAACATGACCAGTAATATGTGAAAGCTATGATAGACTTTTCGAATAAGGTTTGACGAAATTCTACCGGACATTTCGATGAAATTTGACAGTACAATGGAAGATAGAAAACGGTGAAGTCGTATTTCTTTCACAAGAAACACAAGAGTCAAAATAGAGTTGATAGTTTCAACGTGACTCTGCATTGCACAAACATGTGATTACATTGTTGTGATTTATAAGGTGGGTTATCAGAAGTCTGCCAGTAAGCCATTGTTATCACTGAAAGGCCAGAATGGAATTGGTGGCTATGTCACGCAGGATTTTCTGTTTAATTACTTGATTTAATATATGTAGAAAAGCTCTCATCACGAAGGATTTATTTCAAAAAATGAACCGAGATTCCATATAGGCTGAAAGGTATCGGAATTTACAAATGTAATCCTAATGTAGCTTACCTCAGAACTCAGGACAGTTTCTTATTATAAATGCGCTCGATACTGCACATCACGCTAACAGAGAAGATTGCTAGGCAAATTCGTCTCTTCCTTGTTACACGACACGGTGGTATTAACCTTTCATAGTGGACGATTGTCAAAGCAACACCATAAGTGTCGATGCCTGCATGTTTTGGTTTTGCACCATCAACAAATATACTATACAGTATACACGTATGTTGTTTAGAAAAGATTGCTGTCCACTGGACAATTGAGAAAACTTTCTTCGTAAGACTGATTGACAAATGATGTTTTGACAGCTTTTGAGCTAAATATCAGAGATGAGCATGGATTAGGATTAGGTTTTGAAAAAACAGGATTTGTGAAATTTTGTCGGATTTGGATTAGACATTTTTTTCAGAATGGATTAGGATTTGGATTGGATTTACCTATTTTCTAGGAGATTGAAATGTTGTGTGGCGAATGGCGTCAAACTTTATTCAGATCAGTTATTAATGTACTTATGGTTTCTAGGTTATCTTGAATCAAGTGAATCGTTGGTTGTGGAAGAAATTTTTTCGAATCCCTCCATTGCATAAATTAGTTTTTTTTCTGAATTTCCAGTTGGAATCGGATTAGGATTGGACATGGACTTGAATATGAAAAAAGTTATGGATTAGGATTTGGATTTGAAGGTTCGGATTTGGATTGGATTAGGACATAGAAATTTCAAATCCGCTCATCTCTCCTAAATATCATGACTGTACGACCAGTAATTCTTGAGATGGCAGATGGGCAATTTTACCACCTCGCGCGCAAAAATTGGGAAAATACCAGCTGTAAAATGGGGGCAATCATCTGAAGTCAAATTTTATTGAAATTTCAGGTCATTTGTCGGGATTCGAGAACCCCCTTTTTCGATCTAAAAAATAAGTTATTTCCACTCCACCTCATCCATGTCTGCCGCGATTCTATTTTCTATGGCTCCAGAAACAAACATGACTCGATTTAGGGAATACCCCGTATAGTTCTTTTAAATGTCGATGATTCGCATCGCATCTTCTGCAATAATAACATTATGCACTGGAAAATAACTAAATTGAATACAAAGTAAATATAATATCGATCTGGATGACTGCTATCAATTTGTCGCTGGTCTCACTCCTGTGTGATGGCGCTAATGCTTCACGTATATCGATTGTCCTGCCCCGTGTCAAACATGGAGTGAGATCAGCTGATCGAGAAATTTATGCTCTATTGCTATCACTAAAACAAACTGACGAAATTACGTCCCTCAAGGGGCTCTAAACAAATCTAAAAGGGCCCTGCCTGAGGCCGAGCGATTTTACGATTACGCGCATGTAAAGTTGAAGGGGTCAAAAAGTTAATGAATCAGAATGTACACTGGTGAATACAGTTGGGTGATAGTTGGACCCTGTTCCCACGTTGGTATCGATCAAACTTGTAACGACTGGAATTTTAGTGTATTCCCACCTATTGTGACCATAGTGTCCAATGAGACACTATGTTGTGACTGTTAAAATATATTGTTGTTGCTAGCATTGTGGACAAAGTATGGCCGATCGTACCGCACTTGCCGCACAAGACAATTTAGGTTTGTTGTGGTTAGAAATATTTTAGGTAAATGTACTAATCAGACTGCTGTCATCTGGGCCGAATATTTGTATGAAATTTCCAAAGCGGAAAAAAGATATGACCTACCATTACCGTTTTTAACGAACTACCTCCGGGAGGATGAGTTAATACCTTGTCTGGATTCAATAGTGGTATAAATTACATACCAATATGAGATAGCTTATTTCCAGATGCATAAGTACCAATAAATGTCCACCAAAATTTCTGTGATGTGATCGCATTCGCAACAATACACCATTGCTTCGATCAATTTGACCCTGTCAATATATGTTATCGGTAGGGTAACTTAAACTTTGTTCCGGGAGATGACTTATACCTTTTCTGAATCCAATAGTCATCTATGTTACACCCAAACTAGAGACAGCTTATTTCGAGGTACACAAGTTACTCCAAAATCCACCTAAATATGTCGTATTATCGCTACAAAGGCCAATTAACATTCGTTTCACGCAACTCGACCATACCAATATATGTTATCGGTAGGGTAACTTAAACTTTGTTCCGGGAGATGAATTATACCTTTTCTGAATCTAATAGTCATCTATTTTACACCCAGACTATAGACAACTCATTTCGAGGTACACAAGTTACTCTAAAATCCACCTAAATATGTCGTATTATCGCTACAGAGGCAAATTCACATTCATTTCACGCAATTTGTCCATGCCAATATATGTTATCGGTAGGGTAACTTAAACTTTGTTCCGGGAGATGAATTATACCTTTTCTGAATCTAATAGTTATCTATTTTACACCCAGACTATAGACAACTCATTTCGAGGTACACAAGTTACTCAAAAATCCACCTAAATATGTCGTATTATCGCTACAGAGGCCAATTCACATTCGTTTCACGCAATTTGTCCATGCCAATATATGTTATCGGTAGGGTAACTTAAACTTTGTTCCGGGAGATGAATTATACCTTTTCTGAATCTAATAGTCATCTATTTTACACCCAGACTAGAGACAACTCTTTTCGAGGTACACAAGTTACTCTAAAATCCACCCAAATATGTCGTAATATCGCTACAAAGGCCTATTAACATTCATTTTACGCAATTTGTCCATGCCAATATATGTTATCAGTAGGGTAACTTAAACTTTGTTCCGGGAGATTAATTACACCTTTTCTGAATCTAATAGTTATCTATTTTACACCCAGACTATAGACAACTCATTTCGAGGTACACAAGTTACTCTAAAATCCACCTAAATATGTCGTATTATCGCTGCAGAGGCCAATTCACATTCATTTCACGCAATTTGTCCATGCCAATATATGTTATCGGTAGGGTAACTTAAACTTTGTTCCAAGAAATGAATTATACCTTTTCTGAATGTAATAGTCATCTATTTTACACCCAGACTATAGACAACTCATTTCGAGGTACACAAGTTACTCTAAAATCCACCTAAATATGTCGTATTATCGCTACAGAGGCAAATTCACATTCATTTCACGCAATTTCTCCGTGCCAATATATGTTATCGGTAGGGTAACTTAAAATTTGTTCCGGGAGCTAAGTTATACCTTTTCTGAATCTAATAGTCATCTATTTCACACCCAGACTAGAGACAACTCATTTCGAGGTACACAAGTTACTCTAAAATCCACCTAAATATGTCGTATTATCGCTGCAGAGGCCAATTCACATTCATTTCACGCAATTTGTCCATGCCAATATATGTTATCGGTAGGGTAACTTAAACTTTGTTCCGAGAAATGAATTATACCTTTTCTGAATGTAATAGTCATCTATTTTACACCCAGACTATAGACAACTCATTTCGAGGTACACAAGTTACTCTAAAATCCACCTAAATATGTCGTATTATCGCTACAGAGGCAAATTCACATTCATTTCACGCAATTTCTCCGTGCCAATATATGTTATCGATAGGGTAACTTAAACTTTGTTCCGGGAGCTAAGTTATACCTTTTCTGAATCTAATAGTCATCTATTTCACACCCAGACTAGAGACAACTCATTTCGAGGTACACAAGTTACTCTAAAATCCACCTAAATATGTCGTATTATCGCTACAGAGGCCAATTCACATTCGTTTCACGCAATCTGTCCATGCCAATATATGTTATCGGTAGGGTAACTTAAACTTCGTTCCGGGAGATGAATTCTACCTTTTCTGAATCTAATAGTCATCTATTTTACACCCAGACTAGAGACAACTCATTTCGAGGTACACAAGTTACTCTAAAATCCACCTAAATATGTCGTATTATCGCTACAGAGGCCAATTCACATTCGTTTCACGCAATTTGTCCATGCCAATATATGTTATCGGTAGGGTAACTTAAACTTTGTTCCGAGAGATGAATTATACCTTTTCTGAATTTAATAGTCATCTATTTTACACCCAGACTAGAGACAAGTTATTTCGAGGTACACAAGTAACCCTAAAACCCTGTTAAATATGTCGGATCGGATCGCCACAGAGGGCAATTCACAGCGTTTCATGCAATTTGACCATATCTACATATCTTATCGGTAGGGTAAGTTTAACTTTGTTCCGGAATATGATTTATAAAAAAATTGCGCAGTACCGTGTGATGTCACCAGGAGTATTATTGACGGATGAGATTTTAAAAAATTTCATCGTCGACTCGAAAACGATGACGTTGAAGTGTGCGACCTGTTGCTGTTTCCACTGATATGGGAAGATCATTTTATACTCATTTCATTTTCAAAGGCAAATAGCCAAATTGCGATTATAAACTCCCTGGCTGATCACAAATTATTAGGTTGTTTGGTATCGAAGTTGAAAAGCAATTTTAAGGGTTTTTTTCTCCGGAAATTCAAAATTGACGGACTCTAATTCGAAATGAAATGTTTGGTAAAGGCTGATAAAGCATGGAGTCCTCACTAAAGCATATCCGGCATTGAAAAACACCCGAAATACATGCTGGTTTAATGCTGTGACACAGTCACTATGTCATATTTTGAAGGAGACGAATTCGTTGATGTCGTTCAAACCAGGCAATAAATATGCCGAATTATTGAAGCTGGTAATGACAAGACAGGAGATTGCTGATGATTTTTATGACTTATCGGTTAAAGAAGCATGCGATTTCTGCGATTTCGTGTATGGCGATCAGTTGGATTCTGAAGAGTTTCTATCATCTCCTTACGTATCAACTGCCTTGGAATGTTTCAACTGCGTACCATTCGTGAGCGTCGAACGTGAATCTCAATGCTGCAGCTGTGGTAATTCAATTAATAAGCAGAATAATCGAAGAATAGATCTATGATGCTCCCAGTACCCAGTTCTTGCACAAGCATAAAAACTTTTTTGGACCATTTCAAAAACGAAATCGATTTCAGACATTGCAGCGTTTGCAACTCCGCCAATAACTTGGCCAGAATTAGTTTGACGTCGATCTCTAATGTTCTAATCATTTCGTTGGCAAGACAATCAACTGGCACCTCAACAGCCGCTACGCCAATTCAAATTGACGAAAAGATCAAAGTATTGCTTCAAGCTGGTAGTACCCGTACGGCGTACATATACTTTGAAATCCGCAATAACTCATAAACGTTGCAATGATGCTGGTGGTCACTGGATTTCGTACTCGTTCAATTGCCTTGGGGGGGGGGGGGGGGCTATATGTTTCAACGACTATCAGGTACATTTCGTGGACGTCAAAGAAGCCTTCGATTTCATCAGAGCAAATGGGCAAATATTGTTCTACGCAGCTTTATTGTAAAAAAATCAATCATTCTTTCATTTTCGTTGATAATAAAAATTATTGTTTTCACACCTGAACATCGGTCATCACTCATAACTATTGTTTTTATTGAAAGTATATGACGATTGCAATCAGAAAAGGTATAACTCATCTTCCGGAACAAAGTTAAACTTTTCCTACCGATAAGATATGTTGATATGGTCAAATTGCATGAAACGCTGTGAATTGCCCTCTGTGGCGATCAGATCCGACATATTTAGGTAGCTTTTAGGGTTACTTGTGTACCTCAAAATAAGTTCTCTCCCGTTTGGGTGTAAAGTAGACGACTATGAGATTCACAAAAGGTATAACTCATCTTCCGGAACAAAGTATAAGTTACCCTACCGATAGGATATATTGACATGGTCAAATTGCGTTAAGCGATTCTGAATTGCCCTTTGTAGCGATCAGACCCGACGTATTTAGGTGGATTTTACAGTTATTTGTGTACCTCGATATAAGTTATCTCCAGTCTGGTTGTAACATAGATGACTATTAGATTCAGAAAAGGTATAAATCATATTCCGGAACAAAGTTAAACTTACCCTACCGATAAGATATGTAGATATGGTCAAATTGCATGAAACGCTGTGAATGGCCCTCTGGGGCGATCAGATCCGACATATTTAGGTTGGTTTTAGGGTTACTTGTGTACCTTAAAATAAGTTGCCTCCAGTTTGGGTGTAAAGTAGACGACTATGAGATTCAGAAAAGGTATAAATCATATTCCGGAACAAAGTTAAATTTACCCTACCGATAAGATATGTAGATATGGTCAAATTGCATGAAACGCTGTGAATTGCCCTCTAAGGCGATCAGATCCGACATATTTAGGTGGGTTTTAGGGTTACTTGTGTACCTCGAAATACCTTGTCTCTAGTCTGGGTGTAAAATAGACGACTATTAGATTCAGTAAAGGTATAACTTATCTTCCGGAACAAGGCATAAGTTACCCTACCGATAAGATATATTGACATGGTCAAATGAGCGAAGCAATTGTGGTTTGTGTGTCGCGAAATGCGATCATATCACACTTATTTAGTTGAATTTTGCAGCAAAGGGTTGTGTACCTCGAAATGACTTGTCCGCAGTTCGGGCGTAAAATATATGGGTACTAGATTTAGAATAGGTATAACTTATCTTTCGGAATAAAGTATAAGTCACCCTACCGATAGGATATATTCACATAGTAAAATTGCGTGAAGCGATTGTGCATTGCCCTTTGTAGCGATCAGATCCGACGTATTCAGTTGGATTTTAGGGTGACTTGTGTACCTTAAAACACGTTCTGTCCAGTTTGGGTGTAAAGTAGACGACTTTGAGATTCAGAAAAGGTATAACTCATCTTCCGGAACAACGTATAAGTCACCCTACCGATGAGATATATTGATATCGTCAAATCGTGTGAAGCGATTGTGCGTTGTCGCAAAATGCGATCAGATCCGACGTATTCAGTTGGATTTTATGGTTACCTGTGTACCTTGATATAAGTTCGATCTAGTTTGGGTGTAAAATAGATGACTATCAGATTCAGAAAAGGTATAATTAATCTCCCGGAACAAAGTTTAAGTTACCCTACCGATAACATATATTGGCATGGTCAAGTTGCGTGAAACGAATGTGAATTGGCGTCTGTAGCGATAATACGACATATTTAGGTGGATTTTAGAGTAACTTGTGTACCTCGAAATGAGTTGTCTATAGTCTGGGTGTAAAATAGATGACTATTAGATTCAGAAAAGGTATAATTCATCTCCCGGAACAAAGTTTTAGTTACCCTACCGATAACATGTATTGGCATGGACAAATTGCGTGAAACGAATGTGAATTGGCGTCTGTAGCGATTATACGACATATTTAGGTGGATTTTAGAGTAACTTGTGTACCTCGAAATGAGTTGTCTCTAGTCTGGGTGTAACATAGATGACTATTAGATTCAGAAAAGGCATAATTCATCTCCCGGAACAAAGTTTAAGTCACCCTACCGATAACATATATTGGCATGGTCGAGTTGCGTGAAACGAATGTTAATTGGCCTTTGTATCGATAATACGACATATTTAGGTGGATTTTAGAGTAACTTGTGTACCTCAAAATGAGTTGTCTCTAGTCTGGGTGTAACATAGATGACTATTAAATTCAGAAAAGGTGTAATTAATCTCCCGGAACAAAGTTTAAGTTACCCTACTGATAACATATATTGGCATGGACAAATTGCGTAAAATGAATGTTAATAGGCCTTTGTAGCGATATTACGACACATTTGGGTGGATTTTAGAGTAACTTGTGTATCTCGAAATGAGTTGTCTCTAGTCTGGGTGTAAAATAGATGACTATTAGATTCAGAAAAGGTATAACTTATCTTCCGGAACAAAGTATAAGTTACCCTACCGATAATATATATTGGCATGGTCGAGTTGTGTGAAACGAATGTTAATTGACCTTTGTAGCGATAATACGACATATTTAGGTGGATTTTAGAGTAACTTGTGTACCTCAAAATGAGTTGTCTCTAGTCTGGGTGTAACATAGATAACTATTAAATTCAGAAAAGGCATAATTCATCTCCCGGAACAAAGTTTAAGTCACCCTACCGATAACATATATTGGCATGGTCGAGTTGCGTGAAACGAATGTTAATTGGCCTTTGTATCGATAATACGACATATTTAGGTGGATTTTAGAGTAACTTGTGTACCTCAAAATGAGTTGTCTCTAGTCTGGGTGTAACATAGATGACTATTAAATTCAGAAAAGGTGTAATTAATCTCCCGGAACAAAGTTTAAGTTACCCTACTGATAACATATATTGGCATGGACAAATTGCGTAAAATGAATGTTAATTGGCCTTTGTAGCGATATTACGACATATTTGGGTGGATTTTAGAGTAACTTGTGTATCTCGAAATGAGTTGTCTCTAGTCTGGGTGTAAAATAGATGACTATTAGATTCAGAAAAGGTATAACTTATCTTCCGGAACAAAGTATAAGTTACCCTACCGATAATATATATTGGCATGGTCGAGTTGTGTGAAACGAATGTTAATTGACCTTTGTAGCGATAATACGACATATTTAGGTGGATTTTAGAGTAACTTGTGTACCTGGAAATGAGTTGTCTCTAGTCTGGGTGTAACATAGATGACTATTAGATTCAGAAAAGGCATAATTCATCTCCCGGAACAATGTTTATGTCACCTTAATGATAACATATATTGGCATGGTCGAGTTGCGTGAAACGAATGTTAATTGGCCTTTGTATCGATAATACGACATATTTAGGTGGATTTTCGAGTAACTTGTGTACCTCAAAATGAGTTGTCTCTAGTCTGGGTGTAACATAGATAACTATTAAATTCAGAAAAGGTGTAATTAATCTCCCGGAACAAAGTTTAAGTTACCCTACTGATAACATATATTGGCATGGACCAATTGCGTAAAATGAATGTTAAATGGCCTTTGTAGCGATATTACGACATATTTGGGTGGATTTTAGAGTAACTTATGTGTATCTCGAAATTAGTTGTCTCTAGTCTGGGTGTAAAATAGATGACTATTAGATTCAGAAAAGGTATAACTTATCTTCCGGAACAAAGTATAAGTTACCCTACCGATAATATATATTGGCATGGTCGAGTTGTGTGAAACGAATGTTAATTGACCTTTGTAGCGATTATACGACATATTTAGGTGGATTTTAGAGTAACTTGTGTACCTTGAAATGAGTTGTCTCTAGTGTGGGTGTAAGATGGATGACTATTAGATTCAGAAAAGGTATAACTTATCTTCCGGAACAAAGTATAAGTTACCCTACTGATAAGATATATTGACAGGGTCGAATTGATCGAAGCAATGGTGTATTGTTGCGAATGCGATCACATCACAGAAATTTTGGTGGACATTTATCGGTACTTATGCATCTGGAAATAAGTTATCTCATATTCGTATGTAATTTATACCACTATTGAATCCAGAAAAGGTATTAACTCATCCTCCCGGAGGTAGTTCGTTAAAAATGGTAATGGTAGGTCATATCTTTTTTCCGCTTTGGAAATTTCATACAAGTATTCGGCCCAGATGACAGCAGTACTAATCAGCTGTGGTCCTGCGTGCGAATTATAAAAATTGGTTTTAAGTACTTACAACTTCACCAGCTATAGCGGTACCATGCAGAGGAGATAGTAAAGGTACATAGATTTCTCAATGACTCTTAAGGTAAAGATCTGAATGATACTTTAGTCGACGAGCTGATCCCCGTTCCCCACGCTGACGCTACAGTCTGACTGACTGACTTCCTGACGCAAGGGTAGTGGTATAGGAGTAATAGCATAGACAGAATTTACTGGTATGAAGTTTAGTTTGTTGTCGAGGTTACACAGCAGACGGTAAAGACTACATGATATTTCTGTTTTAAATAGTACTACGATGTGTCCTCTTTTTTAGTAGGATTTGTCGTTTTTCTACACGAAAATTGAATTGGTCTTCCACGGAAGCTCGAAATTGCTCTTATCGTAATTTGGTTATAGTTGCTGACTTTCAACAGTACTTTCTGTAGACAAGGCATTGAATTTATTTACAGTTGCCATGAAACATGATGAATTGCTGGTTTAAAAATGCTTTCCAACAATGTTCCCTCTAAGCTGCGCACAACCGCACATGCGGCAATTGTGCAGTGCTGACACGGTATCTGCACACAGAAAAATCTATACGCTGCGCGAATAAAATCCAAAGTGACGACATTTTTTTAGCTGTTACGCACTGTTGTCCAAGGGACCGTGCAGTGAGTTGATGAGTGCTCGCACACTCGTGAAAAATTAGAGGAGACAGTGCTTTCCAACAAATTGTTTGACCACCCCTATATGCCTTCTTGACTGTTATTGCAAACATGATAACCAGTAAACTCGACACTTGTAGGATTTTGTATTAAAAATGTATTAATGGCTATCACATTGATAATATTTGAATGTTTGACATTCTTTGTAACGTCTTGGCCTTGCTACATATGAGGATACCCACCGGTATGTCGTAATTTTTCTGGTGCATGTTCGACTTCCACAGACATATCCTAATAGTTGGATCAGTTTCGAGCAACTTGACTGATGTACGCTATTAAATTTATAGTGACATTTTGTGTCAACAATGTCACAAACGACTATGCCTTATTGCCAAAATTGAGGGAACCGGAAAGTATTCATAGGCTGAGTACCAGAAATAAATTGGATTTGTTGTTTTTGTGTCGATTTTTTTCCAACTTTTGCTCTGATTTGTTTTTACAACAACCTAACAATTTCATAAAGTAGGCTAGCCTAGTAAAATTTTAAATGTTTTTGATTTTGTTTAATACAGATCGAAAACTTTCTCGTCTAATGGCAATATTTCTGTAGGTTGAAATTGAGCGGAATTCAGATTGCAGAATTTATTTAGTCAACCTGACAATTTCATCAAACAAAATAAGTTATTTTTAAACCACCCCAATGTATAGGCTCACTAAATAAAGCCACTGATCAACTGGTGATTACAATTGCGATCACAGGGATGGTGTCTGCACCAGGCAGGGAAAAATTATTGATTAAAAAAAATAGTATATTCACGGTGACCTAGAATTAGTCTATTAGTATTATTTTGTCAAATCCAAATTGGTATATCACAACTTGGTTCCACTGGTTGGAATCAGAGCCAAACTCCGTGTGGAGCGTTCCTTTCGGCAACCTAACAATTTCATGTTGTTGACAGAAAAATTAGTTTTTTATTTTATTTTTCATATAATAAATCCAAAACGTTCTTCTCTATAGCAATGCGGCTACAGGTTGCAATTGTACCAAATTTGGTGTGCAGCGATTTTTAGCTAAGCTAAAAATTTCATCAAGTATAGGCCTAGCCTGTGAAATTAGAAAAAAAGTAATTATTGACCAGTCCTATTGTACATACCCTACATGATCGATTGTTTGGTAGGGACAATCGCTCAGCTTTAAATTTTACCAGGTCTATATAAATATCGACAAATTAAAGGATAGCACAGTGTCTCAGGGACAAACATTGAACTTGTTAACCGCACAGCTTCATGTCGTTGTGTTATTAACCTACAGGTACCGCTAGATCAGGGATTCTTGAAGAATGGGCCAAGACCCACAGGTGCCAAAGGCTACATGTGTATATGCAAGAGTTGCCACGCACACCTTGCAAATATGCAATTATTGTGTGTATACCTACAATTTTATCTTCGCTGGCCGATTGTGTGATTCAAAATGTGCGATCTCTAGTTATTTAGCTTTTCCCGGTCTGACGAAAGACTCTTTAGTTTGTGTGTGACTATTTAGATCCCTACTTAGTAATCACACGAAACGACGAGAGTTCAGGTAAAGCTCCTTTTTTAAAATAGCCATGTTGCGCTTAGAAATACCGTGCTCTCTGTGTTCTGCCGATTAGATGAGCTAATACACTCTCTGAAATGAATTGTATCGCCCATACAAGTTCCATTTTATTCCATCCCATTTTTAATTGGAGTGCAGAATTTAATGGTGTTACTATATATAACAGCAAATTTGAATAGTAACGTTTTTTCAACAAGGTGTTGTAACAGTTACGGTACAGTAGTTTTTCAAGTATAGTACAACCCCATGTATAATATTCACCCTTATAATGGCATGCAAATTCTGGGAAAAGCCTGTGCCCATGTAGCCCTACAGTACGCACCCTGCATTTCAGTTCATGAATTGTTGTGTTTTAGTATTCGATGTCATTCTGTTTTGCGATTTCACTGTTGAATAATCATGACATAACAATTGCTAATCATAATACAATTAGCGGCATTGTCTCTTAACGATAGTAGATAGCAGCCAAAGCCTGCGAGGCCAACGGTTATGTTGTGCGCACCAGGCCTGCTGGAGATGCGACTAATTAGGCAGGCGATTATATCATGCGCACATGGCCTGCTGTATATGCGATTGTTCAGGCCTGTCGTTGACGCGATGAATTAGCGTGGATTGTCGCGCGCAAGTGCAGCAATCAATGACCTAATTTCGCTTGCGTATAAATGGCAAACTAACTCAGCAGAAGATCGCGTGCTGTGCAAAAGACTCTCGTTAATTGACAACACGCTTCTCACTAATTGGCAGCACGTTGTGACGTTACACTGATAGTAATGATTGCGGGGCACTATGGCTGAATGTGATGTGCGAGTAGAAACAAGTAGAAAAGTGTGATTTCAAGTTTTTTAGCGAGGGAGATTTTTTCAAGGCTCGTTGTACCCATGTATAATACACGCACCCCTATTATAGGGCAAATAATCGGTAAAATTTTGCGCATTATACATGGAAAATCACGGTAATCAAGAAATGCAGCAATGTCCAAAACACCGTTTTAATCAGCAAACAATAACCGCGATGTGAACTACTCAATGTTAACTGAGAGAACCCTGATGTTGTGTTGCATGTAAGGAACATTTACTGATCCGATTGGATGCTTACTGTCACCTTTGTAATCGTTTTCACACTTGTGTTATTGTCACTCATGATGCATAGTGTAATTCGTTAATCAAGTGGCGCATTGTGCAGTGAAAGGTGTTGAACCACGTTGTCAAATACTCATTGAACACCAGATTCTTAGTGGTATAAATAATCTGATTTGGTCTGATTCGTTTGAACGAGAACCTCCTGAATTTCAATAAATTGATCAATGTCAGACAGACTGGTAAGGCAGTTACACTTCAGAGTGGTTGAATTATCCCGGCATGTATTTCGACGGTATTGCTTGACATTCATGAGTGGTATTTAGACTCATAAAAGGAATGACAGGTTGCCAGTCCTGGATCATACGCGCTCGAATTAAAACAGCTTCACATCTAAACCTGTTCTCTGATAGTGTAGTTGGTTTGAGAATAATAGGTTTTGAAATTCTTGTAGATTATTTTATGGAACTGATATGCCAGGGATTATGAAAATTTACTGGAATATTAATCCTGAACTAGAAGCTTAGTTGTTGACTGTCACGGATCGCTAGGTTGGAGTTGGAGTCCTGGGAAATGACATGAACATATAAATAATTTTTTGCTTCTATCACAGTTGATGTGATTTGTTACTGAACGGTAATCGAATTTCACATGGATAATGGGACTTGTAAATTTGTGACCGTTCGCAGTTGCTAACTTGAACAGTCCAATCAAATTTTTTGAGTCTTGACATGTCGTGCCTATAGAGTTCATGATGTAACATTATTGCTTTTGTTGCATTATCAGTATTGCATGATGCGGTAGTCTAACTATTTGATATCACGTGATTGTTATCATGGCGAAAAGGCGTCGATGTGAAGATTCTGGTATCACTGAGGTGCCTTCATCGTTGTCAGCTGGAGCTACCGGTAAGGATATCTTTAATTATTTGAGTTCCTATTCATGTGATCAATATTATCAATATTAAATGGTTATAGCCTAGGGTATATATTAGGGTTGTTCAAAATTTGAAAAATGTTTGGAATACTGCGTATCCATGGCTTACTTTGCAGATAATCTACAGAATAAACAGCCCTAATATATATACAGTGCTTATCAAAGTTTTTAGGCATATTGCAACACATTTGCGGTTGCTTAAAAATCGATTCACGTGTATGCGTTGGCTATGCTTGTTTATACAGATATATATTGCACTGAAACGATGTTTAATTGTTGAATAACATGCCTGCATATTGTTGTATTGCAAGCAGTGTACCGTATCTCGGTTACGGCTTTTTATTTCAGTCAACATGAAGAAACATATAGGCTATACAAATAAACCTTTTAAGGTGCAGATGACAATAAATTTTGTTTGCACTTTTCATGGAATAGGATTTGAAATGGATATCCCAAATTTTTCGTGAAATCATAGTTTAAAAAATAGCAGCAATCAGTAAATCAATGAGCTGTTCTTCTTTTGTAAAACAATTGCTTCCAAATGAATTGATTACTCGCCTATATATGTTTACAGCGATTCCTGGAAAGTATTGTTGATGTCTAAATTGAATTCTAGCTACTGTGCAATGATTTGCGGGACGATTCCGTATTTATGAGTTCATTTGAAGCGAATCAAAATCAAGTTTTATCTAGGCATAGTTGCCCAATTTATGATTTGGACATTACCCTATTCATCGGCAATGCCAGGATTTGTTTCATGGACAATGCACTTCGTCCTCTGTTGTTTATCGATCAGTATGCTGTAAAAGTTTGACCGCCTTCAAGTCACATCTGCTTGTCTGCATGCCCAATCTTCAATATTATACACATACAGTGATTTTTTGGAAATCCCAAAAAGACTCGCGGGCACCTGAGATTCTGTGGAGACACACAGTTTGAGAACCACTGTATATCTCTAATATATATATTTTCTAGTTGCACAGGCGAACCTTATGCTGTTAAAAAAGATATTGAGAAGTTCTCATGATCCTTACAGACAGAACCATAGCCCCTATTTTGTTATAGACCTAATAAAATTAAATCAAAGGTACCAGTAAATGTATTTTAATGTTGGGTACAACAATTCTTGAAAAAAATCTCCCTCCAAATAAAACTTCAAATCGCATCTTTCTTCATGTTTGTTGTTAATTTCGATTCACATTCGGCCATCCCGCCTATTATCAGTGTTACGAGCTGCCAATTAGCAACAAGTGTGTTGCCAATTAGCAAGATTCGTCTGCGCTGCTCTACAGTACGCCATCTCGTGCTGAGTTGGTTTGTCATTAGTACACAAGAAAAATTAGGTCGTTGATAGCTGCACCCGCGCTCAATGCTCACTAATTAATTGCGTCAACAACCGGCCATGTGCACAAGATATAATCGCTGGCCTAAACATTGGCACCTCCAACAGGCCTGGTGCGCACGATATAATCGTTGGCCTGAGCAATCGCATCTGTAACATGTCATGCGCAAGATATCGTCGATGGCCTGAATAATCGCGTCTCGGGCCTCGCAGACTTTTGCTGCTATCTGCAATCGTTTAAAGACAATTCTGTTAAGCAGTGGTTTTCATCCTTTTTTAGACACGCCCTCCTTTACGACAGTGAAAAATTCTGTGCCTCCTTTATTGTCATATTGCAAAAGGCAACTAGAATGATGGCTATCCCGACGGATAGTTTGATGGCATGGGAGGTTATGACTGTTGATGAGAGAGTTCTCGAATATGAAATTCGATTTTTGCCCAAGTCAATATAGCAATATAGTGATGATGCTAATATAATATGATATTTTGCATAGGCAAGGCTGGGAGCGAACAAAATGTAAAGACAGTAATCAACGTTTTTGGAGATGTAATTCAAGGAGCTGCTATTGGAACACTCAATAAGGGGAAAATCATCAACGAAAATCAAGGTCTTACTAGCATTGTAGCGGGGAACAATCAGCTACCTGCAGAAGCTGCTGATTCCGCGGAGCAGAGTCATGGTAAAGATTGTGAAAAACAAGACAATGCAGTAAATCCAGGTATTCAGCAACGTGGCTAGACTGTATCAGAATGAATGTAAACCTGACTTATTTGGGTTGTGAAGTGATAAGCTAACTTTCCTCTACCTTAATCATATATAACTTTCCTCGCCTTCATCATATATAACTTGTCCTGCATACAGTTAACCTATTTTTGCATGCAACGCACGATAGAACTGTCACGGTTCACATTCCCTTGCCTTGTGAGCTGAGACTTACGTCAATGATGTCATCTCAAGCCTCAGAGTCGGAAATGACAAAAAATAAAGGTCGATATGTGACCCAGTCGAAGCTCGGCAATCTGTATCTGGATTTGAATATAAGCATCACAAATAGCTACACGTATGTTTGTATTTGAAACAAATGGTTGTTTGAAACACTTTTTTCGAAACATGTTTCAAGCAGTGTTTTAAACAAATGCCTTTAAAAAATGTTTTTTTTTAGTTGCATGAATATGGCATAATTGTGTAAATAATTTACAAAAAACATGTTGTATGTGCCTACGACGTATACCATATGGTATGGTATGGTTGGATCCCTCAAAATAGTTGGTTCAATTGCTATAGTACGTAGATATTTCGTCAAAGGAGCTATATTTACCCTATATTTTCAATTGTCAATGTCAATCTCTTATGATGTCACAGTTGAATATTCGTGACGTCATGACTTTAGAAAAAAGAAAAAAAACATGTTTGAAACAATCGCCTTGTTTGAAACATGTTTGTTTTAAATTGATTTTTGTTTTAAATGCAACCCTAGCTGCACGACAGTAATAGATCAAACTTGAGGCCAGTTATCGTAGTGATGGTTGGTCTTTACAAAAGGTGTAGACCAGTGAATCCCTGGGGGTCCGTAAGAAAGCATTTGGGGGGCCTGGTTAACTAATTTTTGGGAAAAACGGAAAGCGACCTTTTTTAATTTCTCGGATTTAATGCACACATGTCTATAGTAATAGCTGCTTAGCGACAGACTGTAGAGTACATGTGTTTATTACTCGCCAGTATACAACACACTGATTGATGAAACAAGGATGCAGACTGAAGCCTTAGAAAAGATAAACGGAAATAATCAAATATTACTACAATGTCAAGCTCAAGCACGCGAGAATAAACTGTATATGTAGCCTTACGTTGAGATAAATTGATACTGCTGACTACAGTGTGTACATTGTACATTAGGGTTGTTAAAAAAAAAACTTGTTTTTCCAAATCTGAATCGCTTAGTGACTAAATTATCAGGTTGTCTAAGAAAACCATGCACACCAAATTTGACTCAATTCCAACCAGTAAAGGCTGTGCAATCTTGAATTGAAATTTTTAATTTATTGAGAAAAATGAAAAAATGAAAATTTTTCAAATTTTTCTGATAACCCCATGAAAATGTTGGGCTGTCTTCAAATGCCATGCAAAACAACTTTGACTCAATTCCAACTAATAGAAGTGGAGCTATTTGAGTTTCTCGTTGATAATCCCAGATTTTTTTATTTTTCCTAATAAATTAAAAATTTCAATTCAAGATTGCACACCCTTTACTGGTTGGAATTGAGTCAAATTTGGTGTGGATCGTTTTCTTGGACAACCTGATAATTTAGTCACCAAGCGAGTGAGATTTGGGCAACCGGCTTCATTAATGTCAATAGAAAAAAATTACAGTTCAAAGGTCATTCTTTGCTAAAAATATAATGTTCAAATATTTGTCCTTTTGCACTTCTGGTAAAGTTCGTCTATCAATTTGACTTCCCTTTCTGTAATTATGTTAGTGCCAGGGACATCTACAACGGACTTTTTCAACTTCCAATGCGATTTTAAGGCACTTTATCGCTGCAGGACATTCGAGCTCAAAGATACCAGCTAATAATATTTGGTAGGCCTATATTCCAGAGCCCAACCGATATTGGATTTTGGGTCGATACCGATAAAACCGATATCTCACACCTTGACCGATAACCCGAATACATTCACGTGATATTCAGAAGAAGTTCAATATACTTTAATGAGCACATTTTCAAAGCTTCAGAGCATTTATTTGAACAGCTTTATAGCCATTTTTATACTTGAACAATTGAACACGAAAGAAACTAGAAAGGCTGCATCTGGACACCTGTAAAGTATTAACTATATGAAATATATCAATATTCTAAGTCTAGCGGTCGAAGATTATAGTTTTCCGTCTTCCTACCGCCATGTTGTGACGTCATGATACATAGAATACCATTTGATTAAAAAATAACTCGGAAGGTTTTCGAACTATTCCTAATCATGAGTACTGAAAAATACAAACACAGAAAAGAAACTTTATACCAGGATTAGCTTTGGAAGAAACAATATATTTGTTTTAAGTAGCACTAAGCGACACTTGATCTTTGGTTCTTTGGAGGTGGTCATCATACTGATGCAGCGGCAACGGGAGTAAGTTTGCTGACACTGTCCTAATTCAAGAAAATACCATTTGCTGGAACTTCGCACGAGTGAGATGATGTGGCACTTATAACGCAGGGCGAGGCCTTGATGGTGTTGAACTTGTATAATCTGATTACAGAAAGTTACTGTAGGATTCACTGCGTATATCTTTACTTTCGACGGCAGTGGAACGGCTTGTTGAATTACGAACCACAGATTCTGTCTCGTACACACGCACACGGCCAAGTCTCTTCGTTTCTGTCTCCACCACTTGTAACTTTTATTGAGGCAATCGTACCAAAGTGAAATGTTGAATGAATATCCGAATTCAATAAATTAATGAATATTTACGTTGCGTCACACAACCATATATATGTATTTCACCATGCACATTGCACATATTATATCACATAACTTGTACTCTCGAGTTGTCATTTGCTGTATAACGTTTCGAGATACTATATGTGATAACCATAATACAGCCTTACCAATATATTTCATTTCCTGTATGTTTCAAGATACGCTTTATTCTATGTGTTATTTCCGATAGCCAATATAATTATCAAGATATGTGATGAACCAGACCAATGAGCTTATGGTAGGCTTTTATTAACAATATCCCGACTAGCGCTGACACAATAAACTAGCGATCCTCACTAAGTAAGGTCAGATGCATAAATGACTGATTACTGCGCAGGCAGCACCATGATCGCTCATGGCCCATGGGGCATGACAGCGCTCACGTGATACGCTATAGCGAATCCAGTAAAACACGACAATCTCCCCCTCTGAAAATTAGGGTGACATATCACAATGAAATGCAACGTGAAATACTAAATATAGCACTACAAAATAATTCAACTCAGTACTGAAATCTGTCCGGCGCCTTTCTGATACGAGTTGAGCGTCTCAACGGCACTTCAGGGGGTTCAGATGCCCGCAGTTCTTCTTCAGTTCCGACGTTCGTCCCGCTGCTCGTCTCCATCTCGGGAGTGGACTCCTCGACGTTAATGTCATCAGTAGCGTCATCATCGGGGCCAACACTCGTGGTTTGAATAGGAGTTGTATCGACGATATCCGACTCTGATGGGTATCGAGCCAAATCTTTTTTCGATACGGTTGTTTGTCGTCCATCTGGATATTCGATCAACGAGTATTGAGGGTTGGCTTCGAGGAGTTCAACCGGCTCGCAGATAGGTTCATCTTTTCGTCGGACATGTCGTCGCAAGAGCACAGTTCCACCGTCCAAGAGCCAATCAGGCATAGATGTGCCCATGCTTGATTTACGAGGAAACTTGAATAACCTGGAATGCGGAGTCTCGTTAGTAGCGGTACATAACAACGAACGAATCGAGTGTAATGCATCGGGAAGTACTTTCTCCCAACTGCTGTCGGGCAGACCGCGAGAAGCAAGCATGAGCTTGATTGTACGCCATATTGTCTGGTTTACGCGCTCGCATTGGGAGTTACCAGTCGGGTGGTAGGGCGTGGTTCGACTCGTCGCGATTCCTTTCTCCTTCACAAATTGTGACACTTCGTTTCCAATGAAAGACTGAGATCGGTCACTGTGGACGTATTCGGGAAGTCCCATTATGCTGAACAGCGTCACAAATTGTGAAATAACGGTTGACGCTCGCATATCCGAACAAGGAAATACAAAAGGGAAACGACTATACTCATCAACCATGATGAGAAGGTACCGCCTTTTCCCGTCCACAGGTCCCTTGAAATCCACGCTCAATCTTTCCCAAGGTCTGGTCACTTTGATCAACGGCGTGGCCGGAGGTTTGTAGAATTTCGGCTTTATTTCAGCGCACTCTTTACAGCGGTTGCATTGTCTCTTCACTTCTTCGACTGAAAAAGGAAGATTTTTCGAACGTACAAAATGCATTAGTCTGCGAATACCCGGGTGACCCAAAGAGACGTGAAGTTCTTCCAAACTCAGGCCATAATCACTAGTGGCCGAACATAGTCTGGTGAAGGCATCAGCTTCTGCATTTTCCAAACCTGGTCTATGTTCGATATCGTAGGTATATTCACTCAACTCCAATCGCCACAGAGCCAGCTTGGTGTTTTTGATCTTACTTTTGTGCTGCTTGTCAAATATTAATGAAAGAGCTTGTTGGTCGGTTATTATTTTGAATCGTCTACCGTGTAGTAATAGCCCCATTTTCTCACCGCCCTGATAATTGCACACGCTTCTTTTTCCACGGCCGGATACTTCGCCTCGGACTTGATGAGAGTTCGTGAAGGAAGGCTACCGGTCTTCCACGCTGGCTCAGGATAGCAGCTGTGGTGGTATCAGAAGCATCGGTCTCGACGGAAAATGGTTCCTCTTCCAAAATGCAACCTAAACAAGCGCGACGGAGACATCTCTTCAACTTATCGAAGGCTTCGACAACCAATCCTTCAAGAGGAAAATTTTCGTTATGGAACAAAGGTTTCGCATGCTCGGAAAATCTCGGAATCCATTTAGAATAGTAGGCTATGCAAAGAGGCCTAGGCAGCTCTTCAAAGCTTTTGCACTCTTCGGAGGTGGCAGTTCCATAAGCGGCTTCAAATGCTCAGGGTCAGGCATGATCTCACCTCTTCTTATTCGATGCCCAAGGAGCTTTAACTCTTCTACAGAAAATGTCGATTTCTCGGAGTTGATCGTCAGATTGGCGGACTTCGCTGCTGACATGAAGGACTTCAAACGTTCGTCATGTTCCTTCTGATCCTAGCCGTAGATGGTAATGTCGGCCAAGTATGCGACTGCTCCTTCAAGCGCATTCTTTTCGATGAACGAATCGATAAATCTCTGAAAAGCACTAACCCCATTAGTGACGCCAAAGGGTAACCTACGAAACTGATAGAGTGACCCGCAGGCCTCGAATGCAGTGAATGGCCTGTCAGCTCGTTCCAACGGAACCTGATGGTACGCCGACTTCAAGTCGATAGAGCTAAACACTTTGCCTTTAGCGACCTCGTTCACGACATCTGCAATCTTCGGCAATGGGTACGCATCTAGAAAGGTAAATTGATTAATCGTTTGGGAATAATCAATGACCAGGCGTTGCTTGTGACGTCGTCCACCAGTGACTAGCACCTGTGCTCTCCACGGGGAGTTAGAATCCTCGATTATCCTTTCATTTTTCAATCGAGATATCTCCTTCTTGATGAACTCTCGATCCGGAGCACTATACGATCTAGATGGAGTTGCGATAGGTTTACACGACCCATCGAGAAATTGAAATATTCTTGGCGGGGTGCCCACATTTGCTGCAGTCAAGTTGCAAGTGTGTTCCTCGTCTCGTCCAGGAATAACAAGGGGGTTCAAAGGTCCCCCTAATTCAAATACTTTACGGTGCTTTTTCATAAATGATTGGCCTAAGACCACATCAGCGCATAAGTACTCGATAACACCGAACACTACATCAGAATACTTCCGCCCGTTCAGCTCAAATGACAGATATAGCATTCCGTGAACAGTTGATCGCTTTCCTTTATCTGCTAACTTGATGCTTTTTTTTTACCAAACCATTTGAGTTTCAGCCCCCGCACTATCTCAAGACTCAAATAATTGTCTGAGGCTCCGCTGTCCAACAATCCATCAAACTTCTTTCGCTTAATAGCAATGAACACTGCCGCTTTCGAAAGTGAGGCAGGAATTGAAGCAATCATGGCTGCTAATTCATCGGACTCTTCGTCGGATTGAATAGAATTCAAGCACATCTTGTCAAAGTGTCCTTTTACTCCACAGTTGAAACAGACAGCATTCCTTGCTGGACATTTCCAGACCCGCCCGTGTCGGTTTCCACAACTAGAACATTTCTTTGCCTTCGACAACGGGTTTCGGTTCCCACTTCTCCGCGAGACGGCTAAGGAATGTCCATCAGAGTCCTCTTCGTATCGTGACTGCGACTCGGAGGATGTGGCCTGACTAACCTTCCAGCCATCATCGGCTTCGATTGAAGGATTCATGTATATCGCGGAACATTTCTGCGCTCTCTCCAGTGAATCTGCAACTTGAACAGCTTTATCAAGAGTCAGCTGATCAAACTCCAGCAAATGTAATCGTATTGCATTGGACGACAAGCCAGCAATTAACGCATCTCTGATAGATTGCTTACGGTGATCCTCAGCTGACACGGCCTCGAACCTGCAATTCTTCGCAAGTGACAACAGTCTCTGGAAAAACTCCATGACGTTTTCTCCTGGCTGCTGAGTGCTCGTGGAGATTGTATGTCGAGCATATATGATATTTCTCTTCACCAAATACAGTCCCTCTAGGACAGTGGTTCTCAACCTTTTTTACCCGCGGACTCATCTCAAGCTCGCCAGTATACCCGCGGACTCAAGCTATATATTACAGAAAAATTTTTTTTTTTTCTATCCAGGAGAGTGTAATACGGTATCAACAAAAAAATGAGCTAAAATTGAGTCAAGGAAGCTTTCTGAAATCTGTCTTTCCACATCTGTCGGCTTTGCAATTCAAGCAACTATTCAGTAATGCAGTCTACATCTCGAGTTCCACTTATATTAGACAACTATAGATTGTTTCTGTGATTAGCACATGTCCCCACGATTTGTAATTTTCCAAATAATCTGTAAGTTAACAAGTCGCCATAATCAATTACCAGCACTCATCGTATATCGCGCCGGAAACCTGTGCAATGTGCTTACGTGCAGGACCATAACAGCACTTCGTCAGCCCCTCTCAATAACAAAACGTTGGTCTAGGGCCACACAGGCCATAAACCCAACTTCCGGTGGGCTTTACCCCCAGCCCCCCCCTTCCGATACCTTTTTACCGCCACTTCTCAGCGAAATTTTTGTACCGTTCATTCAGTCGTTTTGTTTCGAATAAACCGCGCGAGGCGCGAAAATATTCCATAATTCATGATTGAATCGGTCAACAGGATCGGGGATTGCATCTATATATATATAGCTGTAAATTTTTTATGCCATATCTGCTCATGCATTCAGATTTATCGGTCGAGCTGAGTGAGACGTTTCGGAATATGATATAATGATATAATTTTTATAAAAAGTTGCATAAATTAAAAAAAAAAACACTCTATAATTTATGTCAATTCACGAATAGTTTTGGCTCCCTTCGAGGTCCCCCCTCAATTATGGGGGTTTGGTGTACGGCAGTTACGGTCCCGCAACCGTGTGTATAAAGAGCTGTCCCAGGGGTTTATACCTGGGATATTCTGTATGTGAATTGTTAATAGCGAACACGCTGCATTAAATTCCGAGTCCATTCGTACTAAATTCATGTCAATCCGACCAAAATTGTAGAGTTTATGACCGTGATAGAATTGCTTATGACAATTTTAGCAATAGGCCACCTCGAACATAAATGTAGGGCATTTTGAAAAATTCCAGTTGGCGATAATAGGGGTTTTTTACCTGGCGTGATTGGTATCAAACCAGGATGATGCGACAGATGTGCAAAGCATACCCGTTTTGCCTGTGATACTTGCAACCAACTGGTTTGCCCAAGACACAGAAAATCTCAGGAGAACCAATAATGCTTGGAATGCTGATTAATTTGTAGTGGTGCTGTTTCGTTGTTCTTGCATTTGAAATATACGTGGCCAAACATCGCCTATTGAGGTATCTCTAATATTGCTTTTAAAACTACATTCACTGCAGTATAATTTATTAACTTGCAGGAATTTCGTATGCCTCTTATCAACAAGAGGTAACGGCACAATAAGAAGCATATAGAAAGAGATTCAAACAAAATTCAAATTGGCAAAATGTGACGTAACAATGCAATGAGAAAAAGGATCGGTAGCTGGCCAAAGTCAGCTGTACCGGTACTCCGGTAGTCATAATAAAGAGATATTAGAGAATCAAATTATACAATCAGCGGAATATTGAAAGATTGTATAAAAACTCTTTATCCTTTTTATGGTGCCGTTAATTCTTGATAAGGGAAACCCGAAAAGTCACCGAGGTAATAAATTCTACTGCAATGAATGTAGTTCTGAAAGCACTATTGAAGTTGAGTGCCGCCAGTCACATATTTGAGGTATCTATGCATTTTTTATGACAGCTATTAAGGTTACTAACATTTCAAAATAGGTATTTTGCAAATCACTCGGCCTAATTCTCAAATCGGAATTTGACGAAACCGCACCGGGACGGGGCTCATTCACTTTCGGACCAAAAAGCTATTTTCTCCGTAAGGCTGCAATGACTTTGGTCCGAAAGTGAACGAGCCCCGTAGGTCTGTCAATTACATGATCCGAAATCATATCGGAAGTGGAAGAAAAAGCGTGCCGAGCCGATTAAGTTACTGAAAATTCCTGTGTTCGCGGACTCACCAAGGACCTTCCGCGGACTCATTTGAGTCCGCGGACTCGGGGTTGAGAAACACTGCTCTAGGACCTCGATCGCCTTTTCGGGCTGCCCGACTGTTGAGGCGGACCTTGCTCAGAGCCGGGCGTAGACGATGTTGACGCAGAAGACTGACGACGGCGATCGTCCGCGGCTTTGATAAAACTAACAAGCATATCTTTCCAATGCTTGAACACCAGTTCAGCTCCCGGAGCACTCGGCAAAACTTTGAGAGTCGGAACATGATACAATCTCTCTTCGGCAGACGCCATCCGTTTCTTGTGTGCGCGCTAGTCGGGATATTGTTAATAAAATTGTGATGAACCAGACCAATGAGCTTATGGTAGGCTTTTATTAACAATATCCCGACTAGCGCTGACACAATAAACTAGCGATCCTCACTAAGTAAGGTCAGATGCATAAATGAATGATTACTGCGCAGGCAGCACCATGATCGCTCATGGCCCATGGGGCATGACAGCGCTCACGTGATACGCTATAGCGAATCCGGCACAACACGACAAGATATATAGCCTACCGCTCGATATAGCACTCTCGAGATATTTCCTAATTCAAGCTCTCTTTTTTGCAGGTGTTGATCCCAGTAGATTGATTCAGGTTATAAACGACAACACTCGACAAGAAACGGCAAGTGGAATTCGAGAAGACTTCAAAAATGAAATTCTTCGCGAACCAGACTTTGAAGTTTTCCCGCTGATGAAAAAAGTCAGTGTTGATGACTACTACAAAGGGCGTTTTCGCGAAAAGAAATCTTCAAATGTCAAAGCTGTTAGCGGATATGGAAGGAAAGGCTTTCAAAGTCAATTGATCGAGGAAGTAGGGTTTTACCATCAATCCGACAATAACAGTAGAACAATAACAATGGAAGAGATAATGGAATCGGTGATAAAGTCTGAGAAATTACCTCCTAATGATAAAATTGGTTACACTGCTATCGTCGCGTCTGCAGGATCTGGCAAAACTACTCTCATGCGTAGAATTGCTCAAAACGCGGTACGAAGTTTCTCTGTGAAAGAAACCGGTGAACCGAAACCAAAAATGATACATTACATTGAATTGAAGAACAAGGAAGACGAGAACGGTATAAAAACAGCCAAGTTTCTATTCGACGGTCTCTTCAAAGATGAATCTGAAGAGGACGAAGCTTTCGAATTGCTGGACAAGAATCAAACTGATGCAACTATCATTTTTGACGGGCTTGATCAAATGAAATGGGGTTTTGAGGAGTGTAGCGTCCGAAAAATTACACCGTATCAAAAAGCGAGCTCTGCGATCATCATGTTCAATATCTTATCCCGCAAGATCCTTTGTCACGTCAAGATCATCGTCTCGTCCCGTGAATTCAAAGTCTCCGAATTACCGGCACCAGCACGCCCTGAAGAAATAATCACACTCAATGGTCTCATACCACAAGATGCTTATAAACTGTTCACTAGTCTTCTCTGTGACAACGGGAAGCATCTCTGGGAGAAGATTGAAATCATGTCACCGCGATTGATACATCTATTATCGGTCCCGGTTTTCCTAATTTTGATAGCAGTGGTGATGGGAATTGATCCAAAAAAACCTCCTCCGTCTACCGTGACAGAACTTTACAGCAGGATCCTGTTAGTCTTACGGAGTGTGGAAAATATCCGAAAGTATAAGGAAATCCTCTCGATTATCCACAAATTGAAGGCAATGGCGTTTGAAGGCATGAAAGAGGGGCGAGTCGTATTCTACAAGACGGACCTAGATCACTTTGAACTTTCCGCGGACGAAGTACAAGATTTGATGACAAAAGTTCCCGACACTAACATCCTCAGCCGTCGCTTGATGGAAGGCGACTTCACATTCTTCTTCTGTCATCAAAGTATGCAAGAATTTCTGGCAGCTAGTTTTATCTCAGAAATGGAGCTCGAAATGTTCATTCGCTTTGATGGCCAACATCTACATGAGAAACGATGGTCCGTGGTTCGAAGATTCGTTACAGGCATCGTTTACATGAAATCTAATAACGATCTTCACAGCGGTGAGTAATCATGGTTTTCCGCGGCTATTCTGCCACAGCACCGATTGATTATTATGGGTCGCTTATAGTTTATCATGAATTTGATGGTATCGTCACAATCGAAGGGGTGAAATAGTCGAAAGATCTTAAATTCATACACGGCCGGTAAATAAGTCTTTACATTCAGACGGCTAAATAAAACTTATGTATCTAAAATGTGCATAACTTCACAGGTTATTGATCGTGAGCGCTACCAGGGCTCATCGATGATCACTATGTGACATTGTTTGTTTGTTTGATTGTTTGTTTCGTGTATTTATGGTGTCTGTCGACTAAAGGTGTCATTTACGCCAGGCCGATATTTTGTATTTTTGATTTCGCATCCGCCGACTTGTAGCACGGCCCACTTCTAAGCTCTTTGAAAGATATAGCTTCCGGAGGGTGAGCCTAAATAAACCTCCAACACTTAGGTATGAATTCTGGAGCCGATGTTAGTCGAACATACGATATTGATGCGCATGAAATGCTCTTGTTATTGTAAACTAGACATTTGAGCTCAATGACTCCATCTGAACCCTGCCTCATCACAGTCGCGTGAATTATTCATTGTTACGTATACGATTAGGCAAACATTACGAATACCGGTACAATGACAACGACAATGACATTGACATTGTGTATTGCGTGACAGTCTCGGATCAAACACAGAAGCAACAAGCTTTATATCAATCGATCCGTTCACAACTTCATGATAAGACTGAATACGAAGACAGATTCGTTCGCATGGAACTATATACAGCAATCTACGAATCTGGCGACGACAATCTTATTAAAGATCTCTCCGTCATCGACACATCTAACATCTCATTAAATCGCGATGAAGCTCATATCGTTGGATCGCTCGCAGCAAGGAATCAAAGCCTTCCTTCTTTGAATTTAAGCTACTGCAGTATCGACGACGAGCTTTTGGGCATCATTGCAAGGTGTCTGGAAAATCGAATACGAGTGAGTTATACTTTTTCAAATGATTCATTTCGTAGGAAAACTATATATCGTTTGTTATTCTGGAATTTATCTCATTTTGAAGCCTCCCCTCTTCAGATATGATATGGTGCAATATTCACATCTTTTCGTAGCAATCCATTCTGGGTCATAATTTCGCGGACAGCAGTGCGTACCGACTGAAAAAAAGATCATCACATCGGATTTTTTGTGCGGCAACTTAGATTTTCTGCGCAATTGCGCACGTGCGCAGCTTCGAGGAAATATTGCTTAGCATCTCGAGTAAAGATATCCTTTACTGCCCGAAATTTAGAACCAGAATTAATACGCCGCAGATTAAGTTTAAAATTTTAACCCGGCTTACAACAATAATTTTTTCTTCCGATTTGGTCTCTTCCAGAAACAGTATATAGAAAGGGGCCATTTTCGATTGTATGATATCGAATTATTCGCCACTTATGCCAAACCAAATTCAGTAATATCGCCAAGGATAGCATTACAAGCACCAATGTACCGATTCGTCGAAAATGTGGGGTTTGGTTGATCCATGCTGATTATGTTTTCTCGCGCGATCAAATTTGATACAACCGATCAGTTTGATTACGTAATGGTGTCAGGTGTGAGTGAGAGGGTAAGCAATAATGGACAATGAGCGCCATGAATTCACCGACAAATAGTTGCGAGAAAATCTGTCCAGTTCCACATTTAATATGCGGCCATATGAATTTGTCATCAGAGTATAGTATGTTTTAAAAATAGTGTTCATTCATTAACTCGCACTTGTAAAAAAATCGCTATGTGATCAGGAATCAGTGTTGTGCCTAATAAATACCAAACACATTGGAATCGCAACTGTCACGGCCAACGATGGTACCAAATTCCGCCGATTACCGGTAGTTCACTATTAGGAGAACATCTCACAACCTGATAACCGGACTGTTTTCGAAATGTGAAGAAACTAGTAACGACGCACACAGTAGTGAATTTGCGATCCAAGTCGTTGCCCACTTGGCATAACAATTGTAATAGCGAATTTAGACGGTCTGTTTGTGTCGATTGAAAGTGTAAAGGAACGCATAGGCAGTGGTTTTCAACCGGTGTGCCGCCCCAAATTAATGTGCCATTCACGTCTCGCAAGGGTGCCGCGAGACATTTCTTCACATTTTAGAATTCTATGCAATATAATTCTAGTCTATAGCAAACAATCAATATAATCTAAATGGGGCTCGAAATCAGAATTGCTGTCATACATACAGGCAATCAATATTCCCCGCTAATACGCTTTCCCCGACATATTGCTTTGAAGGCTGGATTAGGTTTAAGGTTGATTCATCGGAGAGGAGAGCAGTCATGGCATGGTAATATGATAATGTGTGATAATGTAATTTTCAAATCACCATTGTTGTCCTAATCACGAGAGTAAAATGAACTCGTTTGGAAGTGATGTTCACGTTGACGAATCCGAAATACAAACTAGCTATCCAAAATGTGATTGTTAGATAACGTGCCTGCACTGCCGTCAAAATATAGGCTTGTAGTTCAGGCGATGAATTTGAGAATTGAGAAGTAAAGTTGAGGAAACTACATCAGTTACAGATTTTCCGGCCGCAGAGATCATTATTTCGGATTGTTGTAAGCTTGGAAATACATACTTGAACTGTGGGTGACTGCTAGTATAAGTATCCTCACTAGGGCTCTTCAAAAATGACTTTTTTTCTCAAATCGTACTGGCTAATTGATAAAATTATTAGGTTACCTAATTTAAGCCTACACACCAAATTTGGTTTGTAATTACGGTTGTTTAGTAATTACGGTAACCAATTCTTCAATTATTTATCATAGTGGTGCCCACCGTGAATACTATTTTATTCAAATCCCAATTTTTTGACGGCAATAACTCTGCTTCCGCTGTTTGAAATTGAACCAAACTTGGTGAACAGCGTTTGCTCTAGAGCAGTGGTTCCCAACCTTTTTCGACCCATCGCCCCCTTTTCAAGGTCAACACCGATCATCGCCCCCCAAATTTTGTGCACCGATAAATGGGCATACAGACTGTAATCACCGGCGGGTTGACTAAAAAAATAGGCCATCTTTCTCCGCTCAGAGCTGAAAATAACGTTTTTTACGCGTCATCGCCCCCTTCGCTATTTTCGCCCCCCGTCGCCCCCTTTGTCCATTTCCGCCCCCATGTCGCCCCCTTCGTCATTTTCGCCCCCCTAGATCGCCAAATCGCACCCTGGGGGGCGATATCGCCCACGTTGGGAACAACTGCTCTAGAGTCTAGACCAGTGGTCCCAAACCTTTTTCGACCCATCGCCCCCTTTTCAAGGTCAACACCGATCATCGCTCCCCAAATTTTGTGTACCGAAAATTGGGAATACAAACAATACAAACTGTAATCACAGGCGGGTTGACTAAAAAAAAAGGTCAAATTTTCAGCTCGATGTCTAGTTTGACACACTTTTGTAACTAAATTTCCGTGGGTTGACTAAGAAAAAAAAGGTAAGCCGTTTTGACGCGCCATCGCCCCCCTATCGCCCCCTTTGCTATTTTCGCCCCCCGTCGCCCCCTTTGTCCATTTTCGCCCCCCTGTCGCCCCCTTCGTCATTTTCGCCCCCCCTAGACCGCCAAATCGCCCACGTTGGGAACCACTGCTCTAGACAACCGGGGTAAACAGAAAATTTTCAATTTTTTGTTATATAAATAGAAACTTCCTTCTCCTGTAGCAATGCGGCTACTGGTTGGAATTGAACCAAATTGGGTGTGTGGGTTTAAATCAGGTACCCTAACTATTTTATCAAGTAGCCAGTACGATTTGAGAAAAGAAGTCATTTTTGAAGAGCCCCAATCCTCACGCGTGATGCACGATTTGCGTGGAAATGCGTTTGACATTCCTGGTTAATTACATCAAAAAAGCGGAAGTGCGCAGTGTTTGTCGAACAAATTTTATGAAATATAGTATCTTAAGAGCAGTCAGAAATTTCTGTAATGTCATTCATCATCTGTGAATCAAAATTACCCACTTTACTTCTGTCTGGATCTGCTGCGACAAATGAACTGCCGTGCAGGTGACATGCACGTTTACAAATTCAACTTACAAACAGTACCATAGCGATATCCACGTTCTTGATTGCTAAAAGTGCCTTTCTACTACTGCCGCTAAAATGTAGGCGTATAGCGCAACATTACGTTACCGTCGAATACTTTTAGAATTGAGAAGTCGATCAATATCTAGAACTTCGGGATCAGTGTGATTATTTAATTCGATTAACATCGGTTATATATTCAAAGCTATTTACGATGAATTATTGCATTAATTAAAGGAGGCTTGGCCCGTCCTGCGCCTTACCTCTCATTTCGCGCATTATTGTCGAACAATAAATGTTCATATTGTGAGATTTTGAGACTAAAAATGTTCAAAATCTTGTCATTCATGAGCATCAACAGAAAATACCAATATAATCATATTTATTGTTTGAAAAAATTTACTTTCAAAACTGACAACTAGAACTATAACTAAAACTAGGGTTGGATTCAAAACAAAAATCAATTTAAAACAAACATGATATAAACAAAGCCCTAGTTTAAAGCATGTTGTTTTAATTTTTATTCAAGTCACGACTTCACGAATATTCAATTGTGATGTCATATTGGATTGGCATTGACAATTGAAAATATAGGATGAATATAGTTCCTTTGACGAAATATATGTACTTTTACTGTTGAACCACCTATTTTTAGAGTTCCAACCATCCAATATCGATATACGTCGGCTATATTGGGTCGCAATTGTTCTTCGGCTCATACAATGTTGTTGGGAAAGTATTTACGCACCTATGGCATGCATAGCTTTACACAATTTTATTTTTAACGACTTCTGTTTACAAACTGTTTGAAACATGTTTTAGACAATGTTTTTTTAAAACACCGTTTGTTTTAAATGCAACCTCAACGAGAGCTAATGACCTTTGAAAATCCGCAACTAGCTAAAACACAACTAACAATGTAAGTTATGTAATTGATTGTGCAATGTGGTTGGTTTGGTTGTAGTGACTGACTGAAAATTAGGGGTTCCCTCAAAGCTTGTAAATTATCTTTGAGCAGACCTTGGCATTCGACGGGCCGCGGGGGAAATATACGGACGGCGAAAAGTTGCTTGGAATTTGTAATTAAACATTTTTTCTTTGAAGGCTAGTTTAGTGTTCATCTGTTCATCCTGGTTAGCCTACGTTAATTGTATGCTATGTCTATAATCAAAATAAAGTTGCTATAAAATGGATTATGGGATAATTTGAGTTGGGATTATGACAGGGTTGTAACCAGGTCTGTGAAGTATGAGTCGGAGTTTGGCAAATTTTCTCGCGAAGGAGTCGAAGTCGAGAAAACTGTAGTGACTATAAGTTGTGAGGAATAAGATAGATTTAACTATAAACGGTGACGTTTGAATTTGGTTCAACAATATTCAAACCCATTTCAGGTTTCTGTGGGGGCCAGGGAACATTTGACCCAAAACTGACATAGCGCTGCGAAAACAGATATCCGAACTATATTTTTTGTCACTTTTTATTCTCCGTGTGACCTGAATATAACAGTTTTGCATGATGTTTTCGCTTCTATGAAGAAATACTTAGCGATGATACATTTCACATAAACCTGTAAACTCTGCGCACATTTTGCCACTAGAGTTGGGTATAATTTGGCCTATTAATATTACTCGACATTCGTTTTCTTCGCCCCACTGATTTAGATCATCACAGTGCTGTGTGGATATTTTCTGAGCGCATCGTTGCATCACAATAACATTGCTTTTGTTGAAAAAAGTGCGCACGGGTGATTGCCCGAAATTTTCAAGTTATTTCGAATATGGGACATGTTCCCGAATAGTAGAACGTTATTGCCGCGATTGTGGATTGAGGTATACATCCGGATTTTCCCGGGCGTGTTCAGAACTTCACTGTTAAAGTTGTGTCCGGAAGGAAATTATAATATATGGCTCTAAGTCCGCAATTTTGAAGGCTTGAAGTACGATCAAAATCTTTTCAAAATAATCATTAACAATAATAACAGATTTATGCTACTGAAATATTTTCTTAAGTAGGCCTACACGGTGTACTAATTTAAATATAGGGCCACCTCCAGAGTTGGATCAATTACATTAATTCAATTCAATTACAATTACTTTATTGCATGTTTTAATTACATTATGACTAAAATTACTCTATGCTAAAAATATCAAATTACAACTATGATCAGGGATGTAACCCAGTCCCAAAGGCTCCTAGTAACAAGTTAATCTCATTTTCATAGTTTTGACTCGAGTCAAGTTGAGTCATTTTCAACTCACCACCGAGTCCAAGTCAGCGATCGGAGGGTGGAGTCCGAGTCATGGCATTATGACTCGAGTCCAAGTCATTGTGTTGACGTCTCAGCTTCCAGTTAAAGTCTTGGTAACCCACTTATTATAATAATTAGGTTAGCATTAACATTTCACTTGCTCAAAAACTGTTAGACTGCATTTCATGAACATTAGGGTGCGGAACGTTTCTGGCCGCAGTAAATTAAGCTAAGATTAGTGGTAACATTGAGATAACATCTCTACAAATGTGTGATCAAGTTTCATGAAGCCTTGGTTGAATTTCTTTTTGCAATTGTTGCAGAAAGCCTCAGTACTGGACAGAGATTAAAAACAAATAAATCTGACCGCTGTGACCGCTGGAAGCCGATTGAATGGTTTAGTAAGAGACCGTGGCTTTGAACCTACGGTCGTTTGCCTTCATTATGGGGATCGCAAGGATGTTGAACATACTCTGCTTCCAAAATATGCTCTGAGTAAGCCTGGGCAAAGCTCAGATAGTTTGATATCATATTGGCATACATTTTATCGATATTTCATCGTGAAGCCCGCTAGTAGGTACTAAAGAGTGCCACAATAATATAGTGACACTAGCATAAATATGTAAATCTGAAAATGACTAACATTCTTGAAATCCAAATCCGTGTCGATTTTGCAATTATTTTTAATAAAGGCAATGAATTCGCATCATATTGCTTGGAAAATATGAATCCAATGAAATTTAATTGCTTGCGAATTTGCTGACAGCAGGAACTTTGAAGTATCAGCATTTGCTTTATAACGTACGTTGTATGGAATATCCTTCGGCCATAATGAAAATAGAGTGTGGCTTCCAACTGTCTTTCTCGATTAGTTCTATTGAACGTTTCGTAAAATATTGTCATAATTCCAGGTGAAAGAAGTGGATTTGCGTGACAATAAGTTGTCAGCAACAGCACTGCGTTCACTTCTCGGCCATCGTCGGATTGAATCGCTATCTGGAAAATTGGATTGGGAAGTGAGATCGAGTGATTGAGTTGTTTACTAACAAGCACATAGTCGCCGCACTATAATTTTAAAGGGGATATGCGTAGAGTTGTGACGTCATAGTCGTAATAGACAGCATTATACAACATACCTCTGCATTATTAAACGCTGCAATAAAAAAAACTTATTCTTCAAATTTCAATGGCAATGTTATAAAATTGTTAGATTGGTGAAAACAAGTTTGGTTCATTGCAACCAATAGAAGCTAGTTTCTTGCAGTAGACAGTTTTGGATTTATCATTAAAAATGAAAAAAAAAATCAAAATTTTCCTGTCAACCCCATCAAATTTTTAGGCTTTCAGTAGGAATGATGCTTGCCAAATTTTGCAATCGTAGTATAATATTTATTAATCTTGGCGACTTTTCGGATGCCTATTCAAGAGTTGACGGCACACCGAAGGGAAGGTTTTGCTTCTAAATCTGATTAAATCCCTTTACTTTGCAGTTAACTCTTAAAGAGAAACGCGAAAAGTATTTTAAGTTCAGTAAATATGGTGTATTGAAAGCTAGAATCATTTCTTATAAGATCATGGAATTAGAAATTTCACTACTGCAATAACTTCGCTTCTAGCGATTGGAGTTGAGCTAAATTTAGTATACAGCATCTCTACTGATAGTCAAACAATTTTATGGGTTGACAGGAAAAAAATCTTTTCTTTCTACAGCAAGAATCTCGCTTCTACTGGTTGTCTTGAAGCCAAAATTGGTTTATAGCGTTGCTTCAACCAACCAGACATTATTATTGCATGGCTAGTGAAATCTAAAAATTTATTTTGAACAGTCCTACTCTGCTTTCATCCCTAAGCCCTAAGTATTTACCCACTGATATGATGTTTTAATATCCGCACTGTGTCATTAATATCGAGCTATGTAATCGAATTCGGTGAAATGGGGGATTATGTAAAGTAGTGGCAGCAATAAGAGCGCTGAGCTAATGTCACGACCTCATCAACAAAAATCCGCTTTCTAGTACATTGACAATGAATGAAATGAATGTAATGTAATGAAATTTGATATTGGTGTGATCGATACCAGCAAGTCTGGCTATGATCGACTTGCTCATCAATATTTTGAAAAATTATGTCACTTTTACGTAAGCAAACGGCACGTGCCCCTACAGCATGCACTGCGTGAATGAAAAGTAACATTGTCAGCATCTTCAAAATTCCAAAGTGTGCATGTCGACATGAATTAGTGCGCAACAGAATATTACTACTGCTAATCAACAAAGTGCGTATCTGGTTTTCAGGCCAACACGATGATTTTGACATTGCATGGCGAAATTGTTCACTGACTATAACTAGGGCTGGAAAAAATAGAGTATCTGAGTGATTCGATTATAAATCACATATAAAGCTTTGAGTCGAGTCGACTGACATCATAACAGACTGTAATATGTAAAAGTTTGAATATGTACCTTCTATGTCACCTTAAATAATATAATGCCTGTTGTTACGCATCACAATAAAGATACTTCGGTATTTTTTCGAACATACCAATTTCATTGTTGTTGGTGGCAATTTTTGGCGATGATCATGACTTTGAAAATCTGTTATTCCAGTAACGTTCGTAGCTTTGTACGATATGTTTGATATGCTGCTATGCGACCAATCGTGATTTCAAGGCTTCAAAAGTGAAAAATATTGTCAAAACTACAATTTTTGTCAATTTTTGCACAATTTCGGTACTTGAGAAAATCGACTTTTACTACTCGGCCTGAATCATTAAAATTAATATTCGATTCAGATTTGAGCACAAATAATCATTGTGCTCAGCCCTAATTATAACAGCGTTTTTGACTGCAGTGTTTTATTTCCATTGTAATATAGGACTCACTATGATGTCCATGGAGTAATTCTGATTTGCATGCTCACAACAGGAAACTGTCAATTATCGCGCTACGATTAAAAGACGAAATTAGCTCATGAATTCGTGTCAATGCAGGAATACGGTTCCGGGGGCTTACGATTTGATTAAAGGTCAACAATATTGCCCAAAATATTTTCGTCTCCATACTTATACTTTTTCTACGGATTCCCCCATGATACTGTTTATCTCATATAAACAAGTATTTTTGGAGATATCGAGCCACTAAATTAGCAAAATGCCACCACCGGCAAAAACGTCAGTGGAATCTGTGAGCCGTGTCAAAGAAGTATAACACATGAATGACATGATGATCTGTGATGCTGCGGTTGTTACTGTATGTAAGATATGACGTCACAATATTTGTTGGATGATCGATACAATGCACAATCTCAAGTTTCACATCTGCATAATATTCAGGTTGTCCAGCTGTCTGTAGATGGATGGTGGATTGAATTGAATAACGAAGAAGATGTCATCGAGATAAGTGGTAGAATGGTTGATGGGCACTTCACCATCAAGGTTTGATATCAAGATGATTCAACTTTGATAACGAGTCCATACTAATGATTGGAATGAAGTTTCGCTCATTTCACTGACTTTACTGTACGAAGTTGTCAACTACACTAGGCACGTACAACGATGACCTTGCGGTGTAGTATAGCCAGGATGTAGCTTATGACGTAATGATGAGCGTCATGAAGACGAGATGGCTTTGTTGAGAACAGTAAGCTAAAAACCTGTGCTGATTTTATAAGTAAAGAGTTTTTTACCTGCTGAATTTATGTAAAAATTGTCGGCATCGTACTTTGATTATCAAGTCTATTCGAAATGTTAGCTACCATCTTTTTAAAATGGTAGGATTGCGGTTCTTTCACATCGCATTTTCCAACAAGCAAGCATCATAGCCATCGCTTCACCCGCACTAGCCTTCAGTAGTAACAATAATCTGCTCATGTAGATCGTACCTCTGAGTGTTTCTTATTGGTGCATATTGTGACGTAACTGACATTTTTATTTTGCAGGATTCCAATCTATCGTTCAACCAGGTTCATGCCGTAGCAGACGTTGCATTTCTTGGAATACTTTTTGATGCTGAATTTATCAAATTTGAAGAACAAATACAACTGTTGGCAAAGCAGGATGATTTGCAGAAGTTATCTGAGTTTAAATTAAACAAGGTATTAGATACATTTCCTAATATATTATTGTAAAATATTTCCTGATATTGTTCAATTTCCATGATACTTTTGGACAAATTTCAGCCGTAATCGGATTTGGACTTGGAGTTAAGACAAAATTAATTCTTCATTTGAAGAGGATTTGTATTTTGAAATTTCAAATCCGCTGTTCACTGTTCGATAAAAACTTCCATCCTCAATTTCTCACTCTACTTGCATATCTAGTATTGTGAATCGAATCTCGATTGTACGTAGATAATCGTGAAGAAAGGTTTCAATTTAAATGCAATTATATGTAGAAATAGACGTGTCCACGATATGTTAAAACTGTCCAAGTGGAGGTAGAAATTGACAAGTATGAAAAGTACCTTAGTAAGTACTTGAGTTTCGAAAAATAGTTTTGGTCGATCGTTCGTAAGTGTTTGTTGATTTATCGCTAGCGGTTACTTTGCAAATTACAAGATCAGTCTCTGCGAGTAACTAAAAATGATTATTATTGCGAATTTGTGTAATCTTATATATTAGATTCAACAGTTACCGTGATGTCTATTGCGATTTCTTGAGACGGTTTCACGCATCACAGTGATACAAACGTAACACAAAACCACTTTCTAACTAACAAAATCCAATCCGTGAAAAGTAAGCAATTTTGTGTGAAAGTTGTCTAAAATCATGTCTTATTCTTATGCATAAAATATTGTTTATTCATAAGAAAATTGTTGAGCATCATCTATTTCTGTCCTAAAGAAATAGAATACACTTGGCCCAATTTTGACATAAATCTCCTCACTGAGCATCTTCCGTTGAACGCGGTATCTAAACCACCTTGACATGTACGACATATTTCCTTCATAACATTGGCTGACAACTATATAAAGTTCGATCTCTGCATGACTGCTGAAGCGTGAAGGTCCTGCGGAAATTTCAATAAATTGCAGCTTCAGTACGGCGGCGTTCTGAAGAAAATGGCTGCGGCCAAATTTTTGATTTCGTTTTGCCTTTCAATTTGAGACCACATCATTTTTAGAGTGCAGTACATGTTTCTGGTATAATTTTGCATCAATTTCATAAGTGAAATCGTTACATCAACCACATACTTTTAAGAAGTAGAAGCAGCAGCTACTGGTCATCTCGCAATGTGCGCTCAAGCATTGGCGTAGTTTGAGGTGAAAAGCAACAACGCCTGCTCAAAATCTAGGTTTCGAAAGCAGGTAGATGATATTAAAGATAGGGTATGCTGTATATGTTTTACTGTTCGGGTGAAATTCAACCTTTGCGTAAATATAAGCGACATCACCACATAGGCTATCTAGCGTTCCTTACAGCATTCATCTAGAGGTGGTCAGTAACGAATTACTTCTACTTGTCGTAGCACTTCAGGTAGATTTATCTACTTGTCCTACATACTCAAGTAGCTAAGATTTCAGACTACTTCTATTAGGCAGTTATCATTTTTACGCGAAACTAGGCCGACAATAATTATATTTTACTTAATTGTATATCGCTACTTTCACTTCTACTTGAGTAACGACGGTGACTGGTTTGACCACCACCTTCTATATCATACGTTTGTACAATGGATAAAATATTCATAAGTATATTTACAAAAGAAATCATACTCTGTAATGAGACTAAAACAGATGTAGCATATGCATTATGGAGAATCGAAGAATTCTAATGAATCAGTATTGAACTTTACCTATATGAATTGAATATTTATTCAAATTTGAGAACTTCGAGCCAATTACGTCATATTACCTATTGAAATCAATATTGTGTTCAGATAAGCAAGATCCTGCTCGATTGCACAGAAGAAGAAAAAAACATCGATTGGTCGTTGATTGAGACTTGCTGGAAAAAGTATCAAGTACGATCCTGATTATATTCCCAAAGTATTTTTAAATGCGTTTATATTTACCTATCATTTTATATGACTTCGAACCCAATCATCTTTACGGCGGCTATCTTAAAGTCTGGGAATAACTGTTTTTCGCATTTCAGTTGGATCTCCTGGATATTGCCGTGAATGGCCTGGTACCTGACCAGGATTACAGCCGAATTTTGGAGCGCAGGACAGCAATTTCCGTTTTTGGCAATATCCATGCCATGTTTTACGTTGGAAAAGCAGATGAATTCTGGAAGACGTTAGAAGCTTGTCAGCAAAAGAAGGTAGTACTTATCATCCAGTATTAGTTTCATTGGATATATTGAACGTTCTTCTCCCACCATCGCACGTTTATCATAGAATTCTGCCGCACAGTACGAGTCCCCTCCACATGAATAAACTTATATTCCATGGCCGAGATATCCACCGCAGTTGCGGAGTTTGTGATTCCTGGTAATTTGCTCATCTAAAGCAGGGGTGTCAAATTCAACTGGTGTTGCGGTTCAAATTATAACCTTCAGAGCACTCGCGGGCTGGACCAGTAAAATGATTCCAAAGATTGCTTCAAAATCAATGCCCTCGTTTTACACAAAAAATAAATTGCTAAACAGAGGCTTTATCGACGATATACATTGGCATATTGCAATGATTGCTTTTTTATAAATCGTAATCTCGGAATTTAGTGTCAATTAGGGTTACCACATTTTGGGAATCTGAAAAGGACACCTTTAAAAAAATTCATACTTACAATACCGTAGTAAAATCCGGGAAAATGGTTAATTTAATCCATGTTTGTAGTTAGTTGAATAAAAAAGGTCACCTTTCTGGCTCAACTCTCGAAAGACCTGCCGGAACGTTACTTCAGTACTTATTTCCAGTTGAATTTTCACATAGCCTACAATTTACCATAATTTTCAAAAAAGAGGACAAATTCTCTAAAAGAGGTCATTTGAGCGTGCTCCTTAGGGGTGTTGAGAAAAACTTTTTTTTTTCAAATTTTATCGGCTTGGTTGTCAAATTGTCAGGTTACCTAAAAAAATGTTGCACGCCAAATTTGACTCAATTCCAACCAGTAGAAGCCGAGGTCACTCAAATTGAAATCTCGGTCATTTTTGAAGTAATAGTATTCGCGGTGACCGATTTCGTCGTACCGACATGACCAAAAATCGTTTTTCAGGTACGCCTGAAGTGGCAGGGATGTCTTTTCCACTTGTTTTGATCTTGACAAGGTCCTAGGGTGGGGTTTGAATGACGACATCGGATTACCTGAAAATTGGTCCACTTCATTGAAATAGACAAGGTAAAACGATGGTGCGATAATTTTCAAATATAGTACTTAACACACTAAAATTAACGACCACGAAAAGAAAATGAACTGAAAAGAAGGTAAAATACAGGTAAATGTATTTCTCAAGTGATAATCCTATCCATAAGTATTTTTTGTCAGACAAATTTAAATTTGATGAAATCTATCCCAGTTATGCAGGGCATACTCTCTGCCTTGATTCAAAGTTTTTACCGATTGCAAAGTCGCCATTACCAAAACCTCATCCACAGAGACATCAGTTGCATTCCTCAGCAGCTCAGTGTTCAGATATTTCTCTACTGTTTTACATTGACTGATCCAGGGCGTTGAAAATGGTACCGATTGTAATTCAGAACGGGCTATGCCACTGAATAGTATTTATGAGTTGAAAAACATTTCTGATACTTCACATATGCGAGATTCATGGTAACCAAATGGTAATCCAGTGAGCTTATTAAGCACATTAATTTTCTGGTCTTTTAATGTCACCAGGACCCCCTTGTCATAGAGTTATAAAAGGCATTGGTGTTTTACCACGATATATGGACTCAATTAGATTACAGTAACCGAACATGGAGGAGGATGGCATGAATAGTGGACGATAACTTTTGATAGGAAGAAGATCTGTCACGGTGCCTATAAGTTGATAGTACTGTAGGAGTGGTGCAGATCAAATAATAAAATATCATATAATATCAAATTCTATCGTGAGGAAATTTACATTGGACCGACCAACAATATAGATCACTTGAGAAATATATTTACTTGGATTTTAGCTGCTCCTTTGTTCATTTTCTTTTCGAGGTTGTTAATTTCGGTGTGTAAGTAGGCCTACTCTATTTGAAAATTATCTCACCATCGTTTTGACATTTTCTATTTCAACGAAGTGGACCAATTTCCAGGTAGTCCGTGTCGTGTATTGGTTTCATTTACTGGCGATGTCTTCATCCAAAAGCCACCCTAGGCTTGTATCAAGATGAAAACAAGTGAAAAAGACATCCCTGCCACGGGGCGTACCTGGAACACTATTTTTGATCAAGTCTGTGTGACAAAATTGGTCACCGTAAATACTATTATTTCAATTTGAATTTGACCGACCTCAGCTTCCACTGGTTGGAGTCGAGTCAAATTTGGTATGCAGCGCTGTTGTAGATAATTTGACAAGTAAGCCGATGATATTTGAAAAAAAATTAACACACCTACAGTTGCCAGATCACTTTCAAAAAAGTCAAAAAAGATGATGTATGGTTACACTAGTGTCCATATGGCAGTGACTTGTTGCTGATGGTGACTACAGTGTAACCTCAACACCACGGTCGGATGGTTATAATGTGGCCTATGAACAATGACATGCTCAACATTTTCTGACTTGAGAGAATGTAAGTGTTTCCGACTAAATATATCAACATGTATTAGAAATGTGTCGGATAATACGGCCATTTTTTTCAGAATCGCCTAGCGGGTCAGACTAAACCGTCCAAACTGGTGATCCAAAGTATATTGTAATAGATGATGGCCCCTGGTGAAATGGTCAACAATAGTGGTAAGCATCATTGTAATACACAATATTAATAGTCATAATTTCTCACTGCAGATCGAATATATCAGATGCATGTTATTGTATCCTGCTTCACTCGATGACATTTCGTCTCTCGTCAACAACTCTAACTTGAAGAAAGTAACATTGATATACCTCGAAGAAGATGATATGTTAAAAGGAGCCGAATTGCAGAAAGTCCAGAAGATTGCAAATGATCTCGATACTGAATTGGAAGTTTTACAAGGTGAGTCATTGTTTGGTTGCATCGTATCTTAGATCCGTTTTATTAGCTATATTAAATAAACGCGATCTCTTTGAATGAAATGGTCAATTCAGGTCCAATTCGTTACTAACGCTAGAAATCATGAGGCTTTAGTTTCATGCATGACATAGTGTCGTTATCAGGGTTACGTGATAACGCACGGTATTCATGAATTTTAGTTTCATTCGACATCCCATAATTAATACGATGAATTGTTGTAGGGAATTCAGGCATCATCTCTCACACGTTGCTGATTGTGAGCTTGCATATCAATTTCGAAGCAAGGCATCGTTGAAGTGCGTCAAAATCTACTTTTACTTGACAATGTCAAGTATGCATAAATTACTATTCACCATAAAAAATTGTTGATGTAGAGGTAGTATACGAACAAAACTACTTGAGTAAGCGAAACAAGTATATAATAACAAGTAGTACAGAAAAGCACAAGTACTTCGCTGTTGATAGTACTTCTACCATTATGGGCGTGATAAAGATATATCGAGCTTGATAAGGGGACGACGAGTCAAAGAAACTTGTAAACCACTTTCATATACTTATATAACTTTGGAACAAATTTAATACTTCATGTAGCTTATTTACGACATCTGCTGACAAAGCGGACTCCGATTGGTTCTGAGAGTTGCTAACACGAGTTCATAAATGATTAGAGGTATTCAAAGTAGTCAGGGTTAAGACTCATGTAGAACGATAAATAGCGCCGTAAGCTGATGCTGATATACAAGTAGAAGTAGCAATTTCCAAGAAATCAGAAATTGACTTGAGGTGGAAGTAGGAAATGTATTATTGTGAAATGTAGTGAAATAAGTAGTTCCAAAAAGTAGATTTGGTCGAAGGGCCGCATACTTTTAGCAGTTTATAGGAAATACCTACTTTCGAAATTGCTAGATATGTCTCGCGGCTAATGCAAAACGACTAATGACACTGCAAGTGAATGGAATCTTTGATATGTTCATGCAGTCACCGCGATACATGGGCTATTTGAGGCGGCTCCCATAAGAATCTCACTGAAAACGATGACGAATACGGAGCTAGGAACAACTCGATACTTTTCAAAGTCAATATTGTATAAAGTGAGTAGTTTGGACTAACAACTGTGACAAGAAGTAGAAAGAGAAGTAGTCTAAAATGGTGACCCCTTGATTAAGCGATGCAAGTAGATAGCACTACTTGAGTAGTCTGATAAAGTAGAGTTACTCCGTTACTGACCACCTCTCTGCAGGATTCGTGGTTTTATGTCATACAGCATCCCACTTTTTATATTGGCGTTGATACGAATCATTTCATCATTCATGTGCATTGTGCATTCTTTTAGGTAGAACTGAATTATAATCAACAACATTACATTAATTCCGAAATCATTTTGTCCAACCTAATTAAGTACTATAAATCTTAAAATAGCATTCGGGATTACTTTGTTCGATTTACCATTGATACGAAAACGAATTTGCGAGCTCATAATTGTTTTGTGAAAGTACCTCTCAGAACGTGGAACCGGTGCGAATATAAATCGAATATAAATTTAGTGATTTGGATCAATTGATAATACGTAAATGATTAGCTGCATATTGCAGGGAACGTTTTACAAATGGATTTCCCATTCCCATATCTAATTGGATTAGATATACGTAATATGCATTCTACTGTCGGGGCATCATATTGGGTGTGATTTATGATTTCACTGCCCACTGACAAAACTATAACACATTAAAACGACACTGCGCTTTAAATATAACGTCTGAAATGAAAGTGGAGAGTGTGAAAACATTTTGGCCGCAGCAATGTTCCCTTTGAAAGCCACCGCTTTTGAACGGAAACTATAACAAATAATTTCACGATTTTGCGAATCCAGTCTTTGCATCTCCATGGTATTGAGGTCACGTATCATCTCTTTTGCCTGGCTTTAGATCAGTGGTTCTCGACCTTTTTCGACTCATCGCCCCCTTTTCAAGCATCACACCGATCATCGCCCCCCAAATTTTGTGAACCGAAAAATTGGCATACAAACTGTGATCACCTGCGGGTTGAAATAAAAAAAAAAAGGTCAACTTTTCGGCTCGATATCGAAGTTTTACACTTTTGCAGCTAAATTTTTTTAGGTTGACTAAAAAAAGGTCATTTTTCCGACTTGACTCCAATATAGCCGTTTTAACGCGCCATCGCCCCCCCCCCTATCGTCCCCTTCGCTATTTCCGCCCCCTATCGGACCCTTCATCATTTTCGCTACCTAGACCGCCAAATCGCTCACGTTGGGGACCACTGCTTTATATAATGGTTTATGATTCATTCGAAGATGGATTTTCATCCGTACTTTGACATAGAATTTCACGTAACTTTTATTTCCATGCGACTTTTTGATCAAGGATCATCCATTACCGAATCGGACGTAGATATGGATGCTAGACAAAATAAAATATGGATTTGTACTTGGATTTGAATGTATCAGCAGGAATAGGATTCGGATTTAAAATAGTTGATAAGCGCAAGTCCGTACGCTTGCTCACCATTACTAAACCACCGTGTATCGTAGGACCCAATCATTTATATTTTTGGTGATTTCAACTATCTTTGAACCTGATGACTGTTTCAGATATCACGCAATAGGCTCAGCAACAGAGCACAATTCATAGGATGCACGCATCTTTTGCTAACACGCATTTTAGACTATATAACTTATTTCTTATTTCAGTGTTCCGAGATCCGGATGCCTGGACGCGACTCGACGTGGATTTTTATGATAGGTGAGTTAATGTTGCGAAGTCTGACCGTTCTAAAATGAGAGTTGAGATTTATCCTTCCATTACATCGTCGATCCATTCTCATGCACATCCGGTTTCAAACAACAGCTGAGAAATATTGTGACGCAAACTGTGTATTATATAAATTATTATACAATATTAACTGATGTGATGTCGGATAGTGACATCGTAACGTTGACACGTGGTGCCTCACACGTAGCTTTGTGGAAAAAAGACTTCGTTTATTCTGCAAGAATATAATAGCGCTGTCATGCATCGTTTCGGATCGAGTCGCAACATACTTTTCACATCACTCCTAGTTTTGCTGAAAAAAATGAAATTTGTCAAATAGAAGTAGAAGTAGTCTGAAGTAATAACTACTTAAGTAAGTAGTGTAAGTGGGCAAAACGTACTTTTATACTTTGAAAAAGTGGAGTTAGTTGGTTACTGACCACCTCTGTCAATATCTACTAAAGTTGATCTTCGGCAGTAATGCGTCACTTCAATTCATGGTTACTTGCTGCATTCAGACCACACAGATTTCATTTCATCGGGAGAAATATATGTCGTATTATGAAACTGAGATTTGATGAGATACTCGAAGAATTCATATGTCAATGCGGCGTAATTCGAGAAATATTGCGTAGAGATTGTTTAGCTGCTGGGGGTGAAATAAATATAATTATTGGTCGTAATATGTTGTCACATAATTTTTAATGAGACTATCGAAATAGTCTTTGATTAAGCTCGAACTAAAGTTGGAATTATCCCGTTCATTTTTTTACTCAGGTACATGTAGCAATAGTGTAAATGAAAGTTTGAAAAGTACTGGAGTGCATTTCAAATATTATTACTGGGACTGGTTGTCGACTACTTTTCCTCGGTAATCGCAAGTGACAACTTACAAATTTTTTGTAAACTTCGTCTTGAATGTGCTTAATAATTGTGCTGCAAATCAACAAGATTTCAGATTAATTTCCAGTCAGACTCGGTCGTCTGATAGATATCCTTCTTTTGCAAATTCGAATTCAAACTGAAATTACAGTTACAATTTTTTCCAACATATAGTAGAATAAAAATTGCCGCTACGCAGTTTTTTTCCAAATTATAGAAGAATTATAATTATCGCATTAATTTTCTCAAAATACATGAAAACAATAGTTAGAGCTATACATTTTTCCAAATTAGATTGTAATTAGAATTACCCAATCCGCAAAAAACTATGTCATTGAATCCAGTTCCTTTACTATCAAATGCAAATGCAAATGTCTGTCCATAAGCTTGGCTCGTTTGGCACTATACAGTTCTCTCAGTATCATTTACAGGAAAACTAGAGATAGGCTTTGCGTTGAAGTGGGAACATCTAAAAATTTCACAGAATCAGGGCAAAGAATCATTGCACAAATTATATTTGAATTAGATGACATGCATTTAGCGGTATTTAGTCTAATTAAACAAGTATATTTATTTAATTGTCCAAATCTGATAGGAGTACGCTTATCGTCACCTATTTTAGGCAACCTTGAAGATAAAACGCACGTACCTATTTTAGATGAATTTTCCACTCGTACAGGTGATCCTAGTGGCATTAAAAATATACTTTTCATGAAACAAGGTGTTGAAATACATTAAAACTGCAGGTACAATTTTACATTTTTCCAAATTAGATTGGAATTAAAATTACTGAATCCGCAAAAACTAGGTCATTGAATCCAGTTCCATTACTATCAAATCATGGTTTATTCTTATGAGCATAATAGAAAATGTCTGTGAAATAAGTTTGACTCGTTTCGCACGATACAGTTCTCTCAGTAGCATTCACAGGGTTTGATTAAAATGAGAACATATAAAAATTTGACAAATTAGATGAGAATTAGAGCAGAGAATCATTTCACAAACTAGATTCAAATTAGATTACCGGCATTTCGCTCAAACTAGTCTGATTAGACAACTAGAGTTGTCTAATTATCTAAGTATGATAGTAGTGCGCTTATCGTTACCTATTTTAGGCTACCTTGAAGAAGAAACGTAAGTCCCTAGTTTGGATGAATTTTCCACTCATAGAGATGATCTTAGTGGCATTAAAAATATAATTTCTATCAAAAAAAGCTGTAGAGATTATTTTTAAGTGACATTGATACTTGACATTGTTAACTGCACCGCAATTTCCCTAATTGAAATGTAAACTGTCAAAAATGTACTCTAACAAGTAAACCGTGTCCCCCAAACTGCTCCCTGGGATACGATGTGTTGCGTGCAGGTTTATTTTCATGAAATGGGAGTACTGACTAAATATGTTACCATATATTGAATTGTGTGCCCAAGATACCTTAGAATCGTCTCGCGAAAATATAAATGGAAAATCCACCTGTAGATTAAATCCCTAAAATCTATCCGACTATGAGCCCATGCTGGTCATCTACAAAAAGTCCAATTTTATTTTGTGTAGTGTAATGACATGCCCGCGTGATCAGTCTCTCTCCGGCTCATAGTCCGAATCGTTTGCAGACGTGATTGAGGAATTAGGATATTGATTTATTCAGAGATACTTGTTTTTCAGTCACTTTTAGAGAAGACCACAGATGCAACATCGTTGATCGTGTACAAGAGCCTCATCAGCAAAATTGAAATATGGAGAGTAGAATTACCGCGTTTCATTTACGAATTTAAACTGGCTATTTCATGTTTAGTTGATGCAATTTCACGATGTTATTTATATTGTGCATATTGCATTTCACAATTAGGTAAGCAAAACAGTTGCCAAAAAAAATTCACAATTCGACGAAAACAATGGCAATACCGTAAGCGTCACGTCGATCCTAAATATTTCCGAAAATGAAGGTTTAAGTTGAGTTCAATGTGCAGATGGTTTTACTACAGTAGAGTTCAAGCCGTCATCCTGTTGATTTTCCGCTATTATAATGATTGATTCGCAAGGTATAATCGAATAGCGGGATAAAATAAATAAATGTATTTCATCGTGTTACACCTTAAAATAATTGATTATAATAGAAGTTACAAAAAATATATAAACATGGAAAAATGATAAAAAAAAAATGTTATAATATTAGATGTGCAGTGTGTAGTGTGTAGTGTTGTTATGTTTTGTGTGATGTATTATGATAGTAATTAAATACTTTAAAAAAAAAACAAAAAAATATAAAAATGTAAAATTTTGTTGAAAATAAATGTAGTGTAGTGTATGAAATCCATTGTAATATCAATTATGTAGGATTCTCCATGCTCCATCATGATCTTTGTAATCTTTCTCCATATCTTTAGTACAGTCGACTTCAGGAGAGTGTTGAATGGTAAACTTCCCGAGTTGAGAACTTCCATTAGCAAGATATTTCATGACCTTGATTTTATTCTGTAGAATCACGGTCGCTGCAATTCAAGGCAACGATTTTTCTTGATTCCATGACCAAGACCATGTTTTTTGCTACCTTGATGTTTCTAACTGCTTCAAGCATAATATAATTGGCTTATACCTCTTGATGTGCTCGTTTATTATTGATATCTGATTAATTGATTCTAAATGACTTAATGCACCATAGTTAACTGAAAAAGAGGCAAATTGTCAATCCATAACAATCGAAATTTCAGATAGTCTTATGAATGTGATTCAATATTCCCTTTTTACTGAGATATTATGATTTGCTGCTTGACATTCCATAAAATACTCTTACTGTCCATTGTGACTAATATGCAATTACACTGACATCATCTACAATTCATAACTCAGAGTAATATTAATGACTCCTGATAAGTATCTTCATCTTACATTTGGAGAGTAGTGGCTCGAATTTCCGTGATTTTAAGTTGTATTGGGCTGTGTTTTCATGTTATGAAATGTATAGAATTGATTTGAAATAAATATTAATCAGTTATTTGAGCCTTGCATTTTTGGGGGTTATCGGGATATGGAGAGACAATGTATTTTACACGAATGCGTACAATGTGACAAAAGTTTGCGTAGCAATCAGGATGAATGCCAGACAATCGTTTCATGTGCCAGAACTTGATTCGAATTAGAGGTAGGTAGACTTGTTGAAGATGTGAGGATATGTATCGTCATTTGTCGTTAAATGTTGGAATGTCAATAGGCATGCGTTGTAGGGTGGAGTGAAAATGGCTATTTTTTTAAATAAAAAAAATTTGACTTTTTTTGACATATCAGGCTTTCAGGCTGTAGCTGACTTGATGATCTCCCGATCCCTTCGCTACAGCCTGGTTCTGAATTATATATACTTTGCTTTGTATTTATCTATCTGTGTATTATATGTTCATATGGACCGAATAAATTCTCTCTCTCTCTCTCTCTGTCAAAAAAAAAATCGCCCTAGTAATGACTTTGAATCATCATCATGCCTAGTACTTTAAAATTTAAACTTGACTTGACTAGTTACTTGACTCGACGTGACTCGGGTCACCTCCAAAAATCGAGTGACTTATTGACTCGACTCTTGTCACCTATATGAAAATCAAGTGAATAGACTTGACTCGAGTCAAAATGTGCAATGACTCGAGATGACTTGCGATTCGAAGGCAGTGAATTAATCCCAACACTGCCACGAACATTAACGAAGAGGGTTGTGTTCCAATATAACTGATGTTCTCTCTCTCTCTCTCTGCAGTATTTACTAAAGTGGGGTTACCATACGTCCTCTTTAAAGTCTTTGTCCTCTTTTTTTTAAGTGTCCTCGGAGGACGCCCTTTTGTCCTCTTTTTTGAGAATTTAGGTCACATTTAAGCAAAATGCAACTGATATGCCGTAAATCAGCACCGAAGTGACGCTACGGCGGGTATTTCGGAAGCTAGGCGGAAAGTTAACCTTTTTTTTACTTAACCACCTGGCAATGTGGAGTAAGATTCGGTATTTTTGGCGCCGAACGAGGAAGTTGACGCGATTAAGGTATAATGTATATATTCTGTAATCTGGCCCGCCAAGAGCTTAATTTTCCCATATCCGGCCACCGACCGGAGAAGTGCAAAACGATATATACAAAGCTGTTACTAGGAAAGCGGTCTCCTCGGTTTCCAAGGGCATCATGCATCGATGGCTCCTCACCTTTCTGGCCGTATAGTTATTTTAAATGTTTATAATACATGCCCTATTTAAATGTTGGCTTATGGACTGATCCGATGATATTGATGTGTACGTGATAATAAAATTCGCAGAGATGACGAAACCAAATAGATTATGAAGGAAATGTGATATCGAACTGCATGAGTGTTATTATAGAATGTAAACGTGGAATGGCAGCTACCGATTTTGCAGCTTCGTTCCGCTTCGCTGAAGCTTTACTCAGACTTATTTTACGGCAGCTACTGTAGAATTTCTGGCAATCCAAAAGTTGTCTTCCAGAGCTCAGAATTTACTGAATCCGGTCTTGATGGAAAGCTACTGTCGCACTGATTTCGAAAATATCAATCAAAATATGGTGAAGCACCGTACTGAGATGAAAAACCACCCTCAACATCTAAAATCTGCATTGTTCAGAACAATCGGATGACCGTAAAACAATGACCATAACAATGACCCATTGCGGCTCTTCGATTGTTCGGACAATGCCGATAATTCAGACTTGAAGGGCGAATTCTAATCGGTTCAGTGCCTGATCATATTTTTATTTATATTTTAGGAATCAGTGCGATAGTAGCTTTCGATCAAGACCAGATTCAGTAAATTCTGAGCTCTGGAAGACAACTTTTGGATTGCCAGAAATCCTACAGTAGCTGCCGTAAAATAAGTCTGAGTAAAGCTTCAGCGAAGCGAAACGAAGCTGCAAAATCGGTCGCTGCCATTCCACGTTTACATTCTATAGCAGGGGCGGGCAACTTACGGCCCGCGGGCCGGATCCGGCCCGCGAAGGGATTTTGTCCGGCCCGCCGAGAGTTTTTACTCTGAAAGTGAAATTTTATTGTGAATGTATTGACAAATTTTATGCGTCACAGAATGAATCCAAGTTTGCGAACCTGAGAAAGATGGACATTAAACTACTTGCTCAGTTCGGGTCTACTTACATTTTCTACCATGAACCATAGGAAGCGAGTGGCGCAGTTGGTTAATCGCCAGCGTCACGACACCAATGGTCGTGGTTCGAATCCCGGTTCGGACCAACTTCTATGTTTCTCTGGGCTCCTCATCGCCGACCTCACTGCGGTTGCAGTGCATTGAAAAGCCCAGACTGAAAGTGAGCCGTGCTTCAAAGACCACGACGGGGACGCATGGGTGTGAGAGAGCATGATGATTGACAGAGAGAAAGAATGAAGAAGTCGTCCCCAAGATTACCAAAGTCAAAGAAATGAACATTACCAAAATTACTGTCGTGGTGCACATAGCCTGGAAAAGGCGAGAAGCACCACTGTAAAAATGTCAATAATAATAATAATAATACCATGAACCATGATGAGTCGAGTCACCTTTTTCGTATGACTTGACTTGACTCGAGTCACCTTGGAAAAATGACTTGACTTGACTCGACGCTTCAGAAATGTAGATTGACTCGTGACTCGAAGCAATATTCACGAGTCAATTTAAAGTCATCAAGTAATTGATGTTTACTAAATCGCTGTATCTTGTATAAGCTCGCCAAACCACCATCGTTATATCACTAATAAATTGATCGCAAACGCAGTGATCGGAGCTTATACAACAGCTTACGTTGTCGTACACTTGCTCAACTCAACCAGCCCTCTTGTATATAATTTAAATCAAACGAATATCGCTCATACGTTTATAATTGTATGTCGTTGATGAGTAGGTGGGTAGGGTATTGAACTATATCATTTTTAAATTTCTGAGGTTTCGTATGTTATCCTGTATTTTGGCTGATATTTGAAGACTGAGGATACACCGCTATACTTGCGTTGTTGAGCAGTTCTGCGTATGCGTGAGCGATACTGCGCCTTTTGCGAGTAAAATCAACTCTTCATTCCATTACTCCTCGCCACTTAATCCGCGTAAGCGGTGTCTTACGCAAAGCCTAGAAGTGGGCCGTGCTATAAGTCGGCAGTTGAGGAAGAAATATGAAGAATATTGACATGGTGTAAATGACCGTAGTAGTCGAAAAACACCATGAATATCTCAAAATAAACAAACAAACTGTTTATTCGTTCGTCGATTCCGAATAAATAGGTAATTCATCTGTATTTAAAACAGTTAGCAAAATGTAATGACTTTGAATCATGTCTAGTACTTTGAAATTTCAACTGGACTTCACTAGTGACTTGCCTTGACTAGAGTCACCTTCAAAAATCGAGTGACTTGACATGACCCGAGTCACCTTTGAAAATCAAGTGACTTGACTTGACTCGAGTAAAAATGTGCAATGACTCGAGATGACTTGTGACTCGAAGGGAATGACTTGATCCCAACACTACCACGAACATTAACGAGGAAGGCCGCGTTCCAATATAACTGATGTTCGCGTGCAGTCTTTAGTAAGGGTTTTCGCATACGACATGTAAGCAGAGTTCAAAAAACTAGATGACAATATTGGACGACCGCAGATCTCTGATTGACTTCAATACCTGCTGAAATACTGTTTTTAGACTCTATGCTTTAAACTTGAAGTTTGCATTAAATACAATGGATTCCTTGTATAGGTGGATAAATACGCGATTGAGGTATAATGTATAATGTATATATTCTGTAATCCGGCCCGCCAAGTGCTTCATTTTCCCATATCCGGCCCGCCGACCGGAGAAGTTGCCCGCCCCTGTTCTATAGTGTTATCAGCTTGACGCCTTTCGTTCTTCCGCGTGGTGGAGCTAATGTCTCACGTGCATGAATGGCTCTGAGTCAAAACATGGAATGAAATCAGCTGATCGAGTGTTCTACTATTAGTTTTAATTCGATCGGACGTTGGAAATATAGCTAATATGTTTCAGAGTACAGGCTGACTCACTTATATTACGGGATAAAGCCAAAAAGAATGATGTGCTGATACACCTGGATCTCCAGGATGCCGAATGGGCGAATGCGTAAACCGATAACCTATAGCTACGATACTTGATGTTGATTGATTGTTGGCCTGTGCTTAATTGGCATACCGTTTCGCGCTTCTATACTGTGCTCACATACAATAGTACAGTCTTGTATATCGATAGGAATAGAGGTTACATACTCGAAATTGTGATGACCTCTGGCTGCATCAGTGTGTTACGAAAGGTTTGGTCTGATGTGAAATCTTTTGAAATGGTGTCATGGCTTGATAGTCGACACCGGTAACCCCGGACTCTGAAAATCGCCGTCGGCAAGGATGAAGTGTTTATGTATTCAATCAATATGCTCGAAAATGGAATCCTGATTCGTTTAGCGTGATATGTTTGGTGTGCCGAGACGGTTCTCAAAAGCGTCTTGCTTCACACCTGTGTGTATTCAGTAGAGTCTTTAGTCTGCACGAGACTCCTATTCCATATTGGCTTACAGCTTCTATCAAACATAATTTTCGAGTTTCCATGGAGTATCGATCGTTCTTTCCTGCCTCGGTCAGGAATAAAATTACTGAATGTAAATGATGCTGTGAGCCCAATTAATTTCAACCTTAAGCCATGAAGAATGATCAAGCCAGCTTACTGGATTATTTGTGGCTGATGTATATAGGTAATTCCATGTCAAATGAACCAAAGAGAAGTTCGGTCTCCATCGAGTTTCAGATTTTGCTGAAATTTGACTCATCACCTCGTGAAAGGTATTGCTGAGTAGATAGCTACACTTATCCATTTTGAATGAAGTTTCCAAGTTATCGCATGATGAAAACAAGGTTTCTGCTCATTTTACCGTGAAATCCAAGTGCTGTTTTTATGCAGATCTGAACTTGCGTATGTATAAATGAGCTACTTAGACCTGAGAATGTTGCCATGTTGTATATATGGATAAATTCAGCAAGCCAGTGAGAAAATATTGATCTTTGGTGCCCAGCCATGATTGTAGCTGAAGGTAAAGCCCATGAAAATCACACATGCACAAGAGTATTTCATAATTCTCACTATCATTTCTGTTTACTTGAAAATTTTGGTAAACAGTGTCGTATTATACCTCCCGTGAATCCTTAGGAATTGAGTTTTTATGTAATAGGCTATTTACTAATAAGAATTGTGACTACAGGGAATATTTCAGATTATAAAAATGTGGTGATTTTGCTGAAAATTATGCTCCATATTCTAGTTTCTCACTTACTGTAAGACGTATTTTGGCATCGAACTCATCATATATATATATATATATATTCTATTTTTCAACAGAATTCATATGAAACTCTTCACAAAAGTTTTGGAGCAAGCCTATGATATAAACAGAAATGAGAAGGAGACATTAATGGCTGTGTACCTAAACTTATTACTAGGGCCATTTTTATATGACCTTAAAAAATCAATTATATGACTTTATTTTTGGGAAAATATGACTTTATATGACTTTATGCGAAAATCGTGTATTTTTACATGTAACCAACGTCACTCATGGAACTGACGAGTAACACATGAACAACATAACAGTAATACACATCCATTTTTATTTTAAACCACTTTTGTAGTAGGCTACAGTTTCATGTAGTGTTGAACGTTGGAGTCTTTAAAGTTACGAGTTGGACGTAAGAATGACTTTAGTTATTTGGACGTAAAATGACTTTAGTAAGGAAAATGAGCGCTCCACAGACGCTGATGTTGGTTGACACTTCTGCAGTTTTGCATGCGGCGCTGGTGAAATGTCTTGTCTTTGTAGTTCCATAATTTGTTTCACATCGTTTTTGTCCAATCGCTTCTTAATGTAATTTTTGAGCACAAGCGGATCTTTTCCGAAATCGAGGGCATTTAGATCAGCATGAGCCTCTTTACTAGTGTACGTACAACTTTCCATTTTCAGTATCAAGTTTGAAATATTGTTGTAGTGGAGGCATATTTCTGTTAACTGACTCGTCAACTTTGGATCGTTGACTGAATCTTTTACGCTCTTTACAATAACTCCTTCAGCTTCCCATGCGTTGACTATTTCTTTCACTTGTGGAAGTCTCCGAACTTCAAATGACGTCCCACTTCAGTGCACAGAAGTGAAACAGATTGTGTGACCTCATAATGCAATGTGTGACCTCAAAGGTCTGCGACTGTAATGTTATGTAGGCTATTAAGGCTAACCTAACAGTTTGCCTTCGTTCAATCAGAAATTGCCTTACTTTCTTAGTGCGTAATTGCTTCAATTGACACTTTTTATTCAAAGTATACAACAATATGACTTTATAACTCAAATATGACCTAACCAGGAAAATATGACTTTATATGACTTTATAACTTTCTTAATATACCCCATATGGATGCGGTTTTTGCGTTAAAATTGGTTTCACGACTTACTGATGCATAGAAAAAAATATGACTTTAATGACTTTAAATGGCCCTACTTATTACCTCAACTCCTGCATGATAAAAACAATCATAATATGTAACATAACAATGAGAACGACTATTTATTGCCAGAGTATCTCATTTACAGATTATTTCAAATGAGCTTGAAAAAACTTCCATTTCACGATTAAATGAGCAGAAAAAGCTTGTTTTTATATATGATAACCTGATAACCGCTTTTGGCCTACCGGTAATTCCGTTAAAATAAATTGCTGTTTAATCACGTCAACTCAGAAATACTTCGTAATGTCTTGATCCAAATATATGCAAAATCTGACACTTTATTGATACCCAATCTAATTTTTGTTTGATCTGAAACTGAATTACAGCTTGGATTCAGGAGTATATATGTACGGAGTTGATTTAGACTAGGCCTATTAGCCTACCAATTAAATATTATAAAGCAAAGCATGTGAGTCATATTTTCTCCCCTCAACCAGCTTTCATATAACAAGTAACTTCTTAATTTTTGTGTAGACAGAATTCCGCTAAAATTTTTCCAAGTTTATGTCACACATGATCGATTTTGAAAGAGGTAGGCTACTAAGACTGATATTGACCCCTGACCCCATTCGATTGTTGAAAATTTTCCCTTCAGTATCAAGAGTTTCTTGTATTCTGTTATTAGACATCATAATCCGCTCTTCACTACTTCATAATGCTGTTTTATGACCTTAACTGTAACAGGGAATGTGAAACTAATTAAACTTCATCGTTGAGTGAGCACATAATGGTTTCAGTGTCTGAATAATGCAAAAATAATGTTTTCCACACTCGGTGCTAGATACCAGATGCACTCCTAAAATGACATGAAAATCTAAGACCTAGAGGGTTACTGTGCTGTTGACTTGAAATGGAATTACCGATGGACGATGATGCTGGAGACGAAATCATGCAGGAAAAAGGTTTGCTTGTATGTACTAGGCTTACATCTGGGCAAAATCGAATACCGGTACCTGAGGGATTCTATTCTGAATCAAGTAATAGGCTTCACGTCAAGTATTTGATAATCACTCATGATGACGATATAAGTATATGGGAGACCCAAAAGCTTGAGTATGTAGCCTACTTTTCACGTAACTACAAAATATAAGCCCAGCTCTTCACCATATAATGAGGATTTGGTATTTTTCGAAAATACTTTATTTGGCTTTGTGACAATGTTGTAAGCAATGTTCCCTCTAAGCTGCGCACGTGCGCAAATGCGCAGTGCTGAAACGGTCTCCGCGCACAGAAAATCTAGGCTGCGCACAAAAAATCCGAAGTGATGACTTTTTTTTAATCGTTGCGCACTCTTGTCCAAGGCACCGCACAGGCGCTCAGACTCGAGAAAATTGAGAGGGAACATTGCCAGGGGTAAATAGTGCTATCGCTGAAGTCTGAAACCGAGGAAGGCTACAAGTGCGGCCCGAAAATATTGCGCTCCGCGAAGCAATGAGAATTTGCAATCGTGTGCGACAACGCATGAAAGAGATTTTTCTTTTACTATGGTATCGTACGCGTGAGCGTTACTGATATCATATCAATAGCGCAATCCTTTGTGGGAATGGCGAAATAACATGGTTTAACAAAGTTATAAATAACAATGGGCTAGCTCGAAGTTAACTGCGAGAAACTAACGAATAATAGTCTTCTCCGCGTGGCATGCATATTGTGTAAGATTTACTGTACAATTGCATGCCGCGAATTTTGGTAGTCATCACTTCCATCAGGCGAATCTGATATCACGTATGGTGATATAGGATAATATGCAGAATATGCAAGTACAAGCACCAATATTGTTGAAAAAATCCATCCCTTTGCAGACGTTGATCGGGATATGCAGCAACTGCACTGTAGGGCGCTGCATTAGATCGGCTTCTCAGCAGCACAAATTTGTGATTTTATTTGATTCGTTAGAACGGGTATCTTCTGTCGATAAGGTCATACGCTGATCTTGTTCTTGCTTCAATCAGACTTGAATATTAGTATCGCTATATCTGACTGTATGTCTTGATAGTAATGAGTGCATTGCCGGTATTAAGACGCCACATCAGTGTTTTAACGCGATAGGCCTATATCGATCGCATATATTGATTTCAAGTGCGTTATCGTGCGTATATGTCTGTCTTCTAGTAATCCATAGTATGTCACCATATCGTCGCAGTGGAATCAGAGTGACTTATGTCTAGATTTCAATATCTTTTGGCATAGCAGATAGGAGGTCCCGAAATAGCATGATGTAAAGAAGTCATTATACCAACGGGTGCGCCCGAAGATGTTTAATTATATTTAGGGGTCCTACCTTTTCCAACACATCTCACTTGATCAGCTTTACCTGTAAATGTGATTACGTGACCAGACACAGGATTAAAATTGATAGCAATATATGCAATTCCTGATGATATTGACCGATTTGATCATTAATCATAGAAAATTTTCGCGCTTCGCGCGTTGAGTCGGAACGCCCACTAAACTTAGATCATATATAGATGATTAGTAGCGGTGTAAAGCTCGTAACATGAGGGGGGTCTGGGGGGCGTAGCCCCCCAGAAGTTAGGTTTATCACCCTATGAGGTCCTGTTAGCGCACTGTTGTCCAAGGGCCCGCGCAGTGAGTTGGCGTAGTTGCGCACACTCGTGAAAAATTAGAAGGAACATTGGTTGTAAGTCGATCACAGTTACACAGAAATGTCATTTCCGCTAACGTTCACAGCTTTGTACAACATATTTCGTATGTTGCGATATGACCAATCGAAGTTTCAGATAATTGAGGCAATTATAACTTTTTGATGGAACTGGGCGTAAAGCTTCATTAGTCAAAAAAATCATATTTCATACTTGACTCGAATCAGTAGAGTTGATGATACTTGATTCAGATTCGGGTACCGGTACGTAAATCATTGTGTCACAATCCTATACATAATATGTACCTTAATGTAAAACAATGCTGCGAGTCTGATCAAATTAAACCTTGAGTTGTGATCAATCCAGCGTAACGGATTGATTGTTTGTGCCATGATAATATATTTGGATTCCATCTAGTTTCATATTTTTCAGAAATTTGGCTCATAACCTAGTGGAATATATCTTAGTAAATATCAATTTATTTTGAATGAATTAGCCTACATATCATAAGTATAGTTTCCAAGTTATAGCATGATGAAAAATAAACTTATCATGATCATTGGTCATTTAACTGTGAAATTGAAAGGCTTTTTCAAGTCAGATTTGAAATTGTGTCTGTAATTGAGCTATTTTGACGTTGAAATCCTGTTCACTTTGTTATGGTATAAAGATTGGTCTATTCTGTCATGTAACCTAGGCTAAGTAAGAGATTAGGCCTAATGATTTTTGATGCTTGGCCCTAAATGTAGCTCGAGTTGGTGTCATTGTGTATAGAAATCAGTCAAGTGTAACAATAATATATGATTCTCCCTCTCATTTCTGTTTAATTTGAAATTTTTGCCAACAATTGAAGAATTCGCCGACTATACTGATTTGCATCAATGTTATGAACTATCTCTGGACTCTCTCAGCTAATCATTAATCAATTACGTCAGCAAACTATTCGGACTATGAGCAGAAAATTAACTGTTCGCACAGGTATGTCATAACAATGCACAAAATAGAATTCGACTTGCTGTAGAGTACCTGGGATCAGAGTCAGATGAATCGTAGGGATTGAATCTACAGGACGATTCGGCATTTAAATTTTCGCGAGACGATTCTCACGAATCGTTGGCACACAATCCAATATACGATAACATATTTAGTCATTACACGAATTTCATGAAAATAAACCTGCAGACAACACATCGTATCGCGGGAGCGGTATTGGCTGGGACGGTGTACTTGCTAGAGGACTTTGTTAACAGTTAACATTTCGATTAGAGAAATTGCGGTGCTGTTAACAATATCGAGTATCAATGACACTCGAAAAGTAGCTATCAGCTTGTTTTATGGAAAGCCTAAAATATTGGTGACGATAAGCGTACTTCTGTCAGAATTGGATATTTAGATAATTCTAGTTGTCTAATTAGACCAATTAGAGCCACTGCCGGTAATGTAACTAGAATCTATTTTGTGAAATAATTCTCTGCACTAATTCTAATCTAATTGGTAAATAATTTATATTTTCTCATTCTAATTCAAACCCTATCTCTGGTGTTCCTGTAAATGCTACTGAGAGAATTGTGTAGTGCGAAACGAGCAAAGCTTGTTGGACAGACATTTGCTATTATCATGCTGATTTGATAGTAACGGAACTGGATTCAATGACCTAGTTTTTTGCGGACGCAGTAATTCTAATCCCAATCTAGTTTGGAAAAATGTATAGCTATAACTACAGTTTTAATCTATTTTGAAAAAAGTAACGCGATAATTATAATTCTACCATAAGTTGGAAATAACTGTGTAGCGTCATGTTTTCCCCCTCTTCTTTTCTGACTGCAATTTGCTCCAGTGCCAATTTATTTATGCCTGGACTAGGTGGGATACAGTTTCTGTGAACAATAGAAGTATGCAATTCTCTATATAATATGATGATCTGCTTTTTTATCTACCTGTAGGAGCGAATGGTGCGGTTGCTCGGCAATTGGAGAACATTGCTGCTTCTAATGTGTGCATAGGCTGCTGGGGATCTCGAGTACAACTCAATGCACCATCTCAGAATGTCAGGATGATAGCGGCGACCATTACCTGACCTCTGGGAATTGATCATGTCATCAAGAAATAATTGATGCAAGAACTCATTCATGTTGCCTTTTTCAGTATCAACCATCGCCTATAAATTAACCTTATTAGTTGCATGTTGCTGCCAGTTATGTGTGTGGTCTGCAATAAATACCTGAACCGTCAAATGTACCTGCTCATCCACCTCTACCGTTTCGTCCAAGCTATTTTGGTTATTCGCCTTGATGTATGCTGAGCAACCATCACAAATCTCCAGCGAATCAACTAGAATGCGGGTAATCAAGGTCACAGAGCTCAGTTACACTGACCTGTCCAACGCAGATTTGTACCTAAAATACGGCATGTCGCGCAGCGATGAATCACAGACACTTTTAGTTCGTGACTACCCATTCTTCCGACTACAGGGTGAGATTTGGTGTCCTGAAATTCTGATCCGACTCCAGAACATACATTTAGTTTCTCCAATTGCTCTAAATATGTCGTATTTAGACATCATTATCTCAGTTACTTCAGTGAATTTTCGCAACTTACTGATGACATCATGTAGTTCTATGTAACATATATCCATCTCAAAAAATTGTTTCAAATCCACTGCCCAGCCAAAGCAGTGAAGTTGGTTGTTTCCTGATTGCAGGTCAATGCTTATCCTGAACAAATAATACTTCATAATTGCAGTCATTTTTCAATCTATTTCAGGCTACTTACACGGACACTTATTAATTTTTTCGCTACCTGACACACTATTACACCAATGACTAACAAATTCACCTCAATCTTGGTGCCAGACCAGAGTCTTCATCATCTTCATACTGTCCAATCAACCTGCCCTTTTTTTCGTAAAACACCCAACATTCTAAATGATCAAATGTTAGCCATTCACTTGCACATTATATGTATATCCTAGGGACACCACCTGACTCTACTTGTATCTTCATTGCTGCCTTGTGAAGTTTTTCAAAGGTTCTGTAAACCTGTTTTGGAGGTAATTGTTTCCTCTTGCTAGGGGGGTTGCGATGTGGACTCCTGAACACACTAGTCAAATTTTTCGGAAGATTTTCAGTTGGCAGCGCTCCGATCCTAAGCATTTTCCTGGACTTTTTGATTATAATGTCACTTTGACTGAAATGTTGCTCGCAGATTGCCATCCTACATGAAGGAAAACAACTACTGAACAATAACCCCTTCTGGTAACCATTCTATCAGACTCACATTTCTCTACAAAGCTTGTCTGCAATGATTTTCTTTGTCTCACCCCTAACTGAGTACACAAACTTGTGCAGCATTTCTCTGTGGTGTTTTTCTTCCTCACTCGCTGCAAATTCAGGGCGAAGCACAGTAAAAAGACCAATTCGATTTTTAGATGGCTTTCGAAAGTTGCACTCAGGAACACAACAATTTGATGGAGCCATGTTTGCAAAACCTAATCTTTGAAATACAAAATGATATTAATGTTACTTAGAAGAGCAAAGTCAAGACGATGTGATTTGAAAATTGAATGATCAAATCAAGTAATATAACAGCATTAGCGTAAGGTGGGCGAATTTAAAGTCTGATATCACTAGTCAGCTGCCACTCTTCACAGGCCTGATTAGGATATTGGTTTTTCCTCTGCATTTAGGTGTGTGAGATCAGAGTTGCCGTCGTGATATGACATCAATCCCAGGTGAATATTGCTTGCGAATCGTTTAAACGAGTCATTTTGAACCTTTTCTTTGGGAGCGAGCGACGACGGGTCTTGTGATGGTGATATGGAGTACCGGTACAATACTTCGTATTGCAGTTCTTGCGGCCACACAGTGATTTCTATAACAAGTAAGACTTTACAGGCTAAACGAATGATACTATATCGCTGTTCCTGCGAAAAAATCCAGTAAATGGTACATGTAAATTGCCAATTGCAAATAGATTGCACATTGCGGCCAGATTTTATCACACAATAACACAAACTGCCCCTCTTCATCGTTTAGAAACTCCAGATTTCCGATGAATACTGTCCTCTGTCCATAAGTATTGGTTGCAAAACCACTGACCCTATTCACAAGGCATGAATAAACAACGACTCGATGTGTTGCAGTTGGCTTTCTGCGCCTAAATGCCGTGGCTACCGCTCTCATCTAACCGAAATTGTCTCGAAACTGGAGAACATCACATCTCCTACATTCGTTACGATTGTTCGGTTGTCCAAATCCGCTAGATTCAGTCAGGCGTGACCTAACAATGGGAAAACGGGAGTTTCCGTTCCATAGTCACTTTCTATAATTATACTCACTTTGAATCCCGGAAGGTGTTTCTCCTTCAGCGCCAGTAATGTTGTAGACGATTTTTTTTACATTTATTTGATCTCCGGCCACGACGTTAACAGAGCTTTTCGTGAACTTCAGATTGACATTTTCTCCTTCGGCCAAAGTTGCGGATCCTAAGAAACACATTTTTATTGTATACTGCTTGTCAGGTTCAATATATAGCGTTATGACAAAATGATATGGATTCTATTATTTTCTTCGATGTCCTTCAGATTATTATTTGCGCAACAAGCAAAATGTACGGTATTTAAATAACTTCACAACTGTTCCTGATGGATAGTATTATCATGTATTATAAGAGATCTGAGCTCAAATACTAGGCTACTAACCGCTTATTACGGAGGTCATTGATATAGGCTTGACATAAGCTGTTATATCCTGATTCTCGCTATAGCGAAGTCACAAGTTTGCCTCACAACATGTGTTGTGAAGACCGCTCATATACGTCGCCGCTCGCGCTCACAGTAGTGCAGTAATGTTGCTTTCCCGCATTGTTTATTTCTTTAGATGTAGTTGGGATTATTAGCTCTAATCTAATAAATCTTCTGCCGGAAAAGTCTGTCTGTAATCCTCATCAGCATCAAAGGACGAGACTTATTATTGGCGACGAGTGAAAACACGGATTATCATCGATCAGCAGCAGCCGCGTGTATCTACTTTAATCCTCGCTCCTATAATCCTGACTACGAAAAATGCAAGCCGATTACGTTATGAAAGGGTCCATTGGTGAATTCGACCCTGAACTACATCGTAATAACGCTCACGACGCTTTCTGCGACTTCGTGAGTAGGTTCCGTTATACATACGATGCCATCGCCGCCGACCCACCTACTGATGCACCAGACAAGGTTAAATGGGTTGAAATCAACATGCGCAAGCTCTTCCTTGGCAAATTCTCATCTCAAAACTTTCAAAAGGACTATGAATCCACGGTCCCTGCAAACGAACGGACCGATCTACAATTCAAGGACTTTGTAATAAAGATGCAAGAAAGGTATGAGACAACTCGCAACTATACCTTAGCAAACTATCAGTTTCATCGACTTCACCAGGAACAAGGTGAGAGCTTTGACAATTTTGTCCATCGCCTGCGCAAAGAGGCGATGTCATGCAAATTTAGCTGTGCTAATGAGAATTGCGACGTCATAGATGTCATGATCCGTGATCAAATAATCGTGGGTACCGTACACAATGACATCCGTAAAAGCGCCCTCAAAAGTCAATGGAAACTGCGGGAACTCATAGAAAATGGGCGTAGAATGGAAGCAGCAGCCCACACAGCACAGAAAATTATGTCAGAGCACAGCGACGACAGCGAGAAAATTTCGCGGGTCAAGCCCAAGAAGTATAGCAAAAGCCGGAAGAAACCGGCACGCACATCCGGATCATGCAGAACATGCTCAGATCCATTATGCCACGGGGAGCAAGATTGTCGAGCCACCGATCGTGAATGCTTCGCATGCGGGCGCAAGGGCCATTTCAAGGGGTCCAAGGCCTGCAGATCTACGAAACGCGTACAGCATGACCCCGAAGAGAGCCATCGAAGCTCTATCGAGCCTAGACGCAAATCGGTCTCATCAAGAGCAAGTTCCGCCTCTAGCAGTGACTCCGAGCCACAAGCACCACCCAGGCAGAGACGTGTCCGGAGATTGAATCATCAGCCTCATCCGGAACACAAGATAACGTCAAAGAAGCCTGATCAATATCTTCGCAGAAAATCACCCAAATCAAAACGGGTTCACCAATTGCAAAACAAAAAGAGAATGCCTCCAAGAGACAAAGCGCGTAGAAAGCAGTCAGCCCTCCAGCCAGCAAATCCGCACAACTGGCCTGTTATTCGGCGCATCTCAAAACCGAAATACACAGTCAAGGTCATCGTGGCCGAAAAACGACTGACTGGCTTTGCTGACACAGGCGCCGACCTGAATGTCATGTCAGAAAGGAAAGCCGAGAAGCTAGGACTGACGCTACGCAAAACCAAAACGAGGATTCGGCCGTTTGGTTCTAAGCCTATAAAATGCGTTGGCTACTACAAAGGATTCGTAACCTACAACGAGCACAGCTGCTTGGCACGCTTCTACATAGTACCACTGGAAGTCGAGACGTTACTGAGTGGGAAACTCTGCGAAGAACTCGGAATCATCAAGTTCAATCCTCCGAAACAATCCTCTATCGAGAAAGCAATTCGCGCCCTTTCTAAGAATCAATTCACGTCGGATATCGCCGATCAGTATCCCAGCATCTTCAGAGGGATAGGCACTCTCAAGGACCACAAGGTACACTTTTACACCGATAAGAAAGTTCCGCCTGTGGCACAAAGCTCACGCCCGATTCCGCATCACCTGCGCTCAAAATTCGACAATGCCATTAATCAAATGGAAAAAGACGGAATTATTGAGGAGCATCACGGCCCGGCTCCATGGGTCTCAAACGTGGTCCTCACTCCAAAGGACGACGACAACATTCGGGTCACTGTTGACATGCGAGCAGTAAACAAGTGCATCAAGCCAACCAACATACCCATCCCACGTGTCGAAGACATCAAAGCCAAACTTTCAGGTTGCAAAACCTTCAGTAAGCTGGACTTCAAGTCTGCCTTCCACCAGCTCGAACTAGATGAAGAATCCCGCACACTCACAGTGTTCCACGCAGGGCACCGCCTGATGCGTTACCGAAGGCTTACAATGGGTGCGAAACCCGCCTCCGGCGAGCTTACCAAAGCTCTCATCCCTATCTTCAATAACATGTCAGGCATCCATGTCATCCATGACGACATCATAATTGCTGGGAAAAGCAAGGAAGAGCATGACGAATCCCTCTATGCAGCTCTCCGGAAAATCGCAGCCGCTGGTATGACTCTAAATCCTGACAAATGCATCTTCCGGCAGAAAGAAATCCCGTTCTGGGGAATGATTGTAACAAAGCACGGGGTTAAACCCGATCCAGCCAAGATTGACGCTCTCAGACACGCATCGTCACCAAAATCAAAGGATGAAGTCATGTCTTTCTTGTGCTTTGTGCAATCATTTGGGGAATTCATACCCCTGTTATCTCGCAAGACATCAGCCCTACGCCAGCTCACAAAGAAGCACAAAGAGTTTAGATGGTCAGACAAATGCAAGAAGGAATTCAACGACCTCCGACATTGCCTGGAGGAAGACGCTCTCTTGCGCTACTTCGACACTCGTCTGAGCACGTATATTTTTGTGGATGCTCACGTATCAGGAATATCAGCAATTCTTGCCCAAGGAAACAGCTCTTCTGATTGCAAACCAATCACGTTTGCTAGTCGAGCCACAAGACAAGAGGAACAGCGTTACCCACAGCTAGACCTGGAGGCCACCGCCATCGACTTCGGCCTCAGACGCTTCCGCAATTTCATAGTGGGCGGTCCTCAAGTACATGTCATAACGGACCACAAGCCTCTTGTCAGCATCTTCAGTAACACGCGAAAAGGATCGATCCGGACGGATAGAATCAGACTCCGTCATCAAGATATCTCATTTGAGGTCATATGGGAGGCAGGAAAACATAACCCAGCCGACTACCTTTCCCGCCATGCGCAGCCACTGGATCAAGTTTCCCCGTCGTGGCAAGATGAAGCTAATGAACTCGAGCGCACAGTGTTCTGGCTCCGACATAGTCCATACACAGAAGCGATATCTTTGGACAATATTCGGGAGGAAACCAGCAACGACCAAGTGCTCCGCAAGCTCACTAAATACATCAGAAAGGGTTACATACCCAAATCAGAGCCGACTCTCCAGCCCTATCGCAAATTTCAGGATCAGCTCACCCTGTCAAAAGGCTTTGTCCTGAAACAAGACAAAATCATACTGCCTGAGTCACTGTGGAGCAAAGCCATAGATAAGGCCCACCAAGGCCATCACCCGGGTATAACGATACTAAAAGCCCGTATCCGAGAACATTTTTGGATGCCAAACCTCAACAAAATGGCTGAAAATAAGGTGAAACAATGTAAGATGTGCCAGCTCTTCACCAACCCAGGGTCGAAACAACCGCAAAAGATCCTGACACCACCCGAGCGCCCCTGGGAACAAGTCAGTGTCGATCTTTTTGGTCCAATGCCAGACGGCAGACATATTGTGGTGGTTCAAGATATGATGTCTCGGTTCCCCGATGCCAAAATATTGAAAAGTACTGCGGCAAGATATGTCATTCCTGCAATGATTGACATCTACAGACAGTATGGACGGCCGAAATCGCATAAAACTGACAACGGCCCACCGTTCAATGGAGCCGAATTCAAGGAATTTTCAGAGTCGTACGGCATTCAACACAAGACTGCCTACCCCCGCCATCCGCAAGCCAATCCAGTTGAAACCTTCATGAAAATTCTCGGAAAATCGATGAAGATCTGCCATGAACAGGGGCATAACAAACATGAAGCCTTGAATCAACTACTCAGCAGCTACCGGTCCTCACCACAAGCCGCAACCGGTCAATCCCCGGGTAACCTGATGTTTCATGGGGGCTACCGACAAGAATTCCCTGAGAAAATCTTGACTACACAGGATGTTATGGCGGCCAGAGACCTAGACACAGAAACTAAGATCACCCGTCAAACATTTGTGAATAGCTCCGTTCGTCGACAACCATCAAGCATTGAAAAAGGCGACTACGTTATAATCAGAAACTACAACAAGAGGAAATTCGAACCGATCTTTGGACCAGAAGAGTATGAGGTGGTTGCTGTGCTTGATGACGGTGTGAAACTGCGAAAATTAATTGATGGCAGGCACACCACTCGTCACATGAACGACGTCAAAGTAGTAACATACCCAAGTGACAGAAGTCATGAACAACCGGTCAAGCAAAGAAACTTATACAATGATGACTGGGACTTTGAAATGACACAAATCGCTGACAATACGGACTTTCCTGCAGCCGAACATCTACAACACGAGGAGGACGACACGCCCGACGCACAGGAGAATGTCGCGAACACGTTACCGAGATTCCCGCGAATCTTGAGTCGCCTAGCGGACTATAACTCACCAGGCTACTCAGAACTTGGCCTGTGGACTCTTCGAAAACCCAAAAGGGGGGATTGTTGTTATATCCTGATTCTCGCTATAGCGAAGTCACAAGTTTGCCTCACAACATGTGTTGTGAAGACCGCTCATATACGTCGCCGCTCGCGCTCACAGTAGTGCAGTAATGTTGCTTTCCCGCATTGTTTATTTCTTTAGATGTAGTTGGGATTATTAGCTCTAATCTAATAAATCTTCTGCCGGATAAGTCTGTCTGTAATCCTCATCAGCATCAAAGGACGAGACTTATTATAAGCGACACAAGAATCGTTATCTTTACCCTCTTCTGGCACTGTACTGATAAGGTGGTACTAATTAGCTAGCATATATGACGATACTGAAAATATTTCTTAGCATTCTATGTTGAATCCATCGAATTTCATAATCGATAACTTTCTCATCAACAGTCATAACCTCTCATGCCATCAAACTGTCCGTTGGGATAGCCAACATTCTTGTGGCCTTTTGTTGTGATACGACTATAAAAGGGGCAGGATATTTTTATTGTTATAAAGGAGGGCGTGTCTATTAAAGAATGAAAACCACTGCTTCACGGCATTGTCTTTAAACGATTGTAGATTGCAGCCAAAGTCTGAGAGGCCTGACACACGATTATTCAGGCCAGCGAATAGCGATGATATCTTGCGCACATGGCCTGTTGTAGGCCTACATACGATTGCTCAGGTCGGTTGTTGACGCGAACAATTATTGAGTATTGCGAGCGGGTGCAGCTATCCACTACCCAATTATGCTCATGTAGCCTACAAATGACAAACCAATTCAGCAGGATATCGCATGCGGCTCTGTGCAGCGCGGACGAATCTTGCTAATTGGCAGCGCGTAACACTGGTAATACGAATTATGCGAATCGCGATTGAAAACAAACACGAAGAAGGATGTGATTTGAAGTTTTATTTTGAGGGAGATTTTTTTCAAGAATTGTTGTACTCATGCGTAATGTGCGCCCCCTGACAAAAATCGGGAGGTAAGATTTTGCACAGTATAAGTGAAAAAGTTATGGTAATTCAGTGTACATGGACGGGCTACTCGTGAGCCACTTCAATTTTATTCTAGTGACTTTGATTCTAAAGCATAATACATATGGCATATGACATGAACTTATAAGGAAATATATCACGTCTTCATTAGGGATCCGGATAACGGCTAACCGGTTAACCGCTGCTATTTTTACTATCTGATATCCGGATATAATTCTGCCGGTTAACCGGATAAAATTGAAACGTTGCTAATGTGTTTTACACTTTTTAGTAAGCTTCAATAAGTCGTATTCAGTGTTGTGCGCGGCCGATTAGCAAGAAACGTGTTGCCAATTAGCGAGATGCGTCTGTGCGCATTGCACAATGTAACGCGACGCGATCTCCTGCTGAGAAGATCGTTACCTTAGGTCATTGATTGCCGCACGCTCGGCTATCATCTCTGGCCTGATTAATCGCGTCTTTAACAAGCCTATAGTTTCGCTGGATTGATATCGTCTCGGACCTAGCATGCATTGGCTCCTATCTCTCGATGGCTTGGTGACGATATGCCGTTAACTGTATTCTGGTTAGTGATTCTGAGAGTGACACGGCGAACTGAATGACATCTAATATTCGCAAACATGTTCGTGCGTGCAAGCGTAATTGATTTCCGCTGATGATTAATTCGAAAAAAATCGAAACCCGATCATTTCATTTAAAAACCCCTAAATTTTCGGCTGGCTGCGTGCCTGATCACGTGAATTAGAGCGAGGTATCATTTCGGCATCAATTCCAGTATCAGCTAGTCGTCCTTCTAGTACACCAAACCTAAATATAAGCATGGTAAAAAGGAATGTAAAGTCGTAGAAGTTTCCGGGAAACGACCTGCCAACCTTCAGACTATCTACGAAGCGCTGCTTACTATTCAGCCCACTTCTGTGGAAGCTGAAAGAGCATTCAATACACGTGGACTCTTTGTTACGAAATTCCGGTCCCGGCTGTAGGATGCCAGAATTGATGCATTGTGCTTTATAAGGAGGGCGTTGCAGAAGCAGTGAACATGAAATTTGCATGGTTTTTCTCGTATTCGCTCGTTCTGCGCCTGCGCGTGTAGGTATAGGTACTCTACAATAACACTGTGTAATGATTATGCGATCCGTTTTTCATGCAGACCTCATGAAATCGATTGTCTCACTTAGCAGTTATTATCCAGTTAACCGGTTAGATAAATTCCAAATATACGGATATATCCGTTATCCGGATAGTGAAAATTATTGATATCCAAACTAACCCTAGTCTTCATAATTTTGTACCTTTCTATGCGCTCAGAACATATGCTTGACAGACCGACCATCAGCTATTCAACCAACAGCTATACGCATTCACCAGTTACTCTTATCAGAGGCATCTCCGGATATAATCAAGATATTGACGTTATTGAAACACGTTTCAGCACAAATTAGACTTGTTCCGAGTGCAAGATTTGAATAAAATAGTATTTACGGTGAGCACAACTAGCTCACAATTCCATTTGTGTGCCTTGGAATCAACTTTTATCAAAATACACCAACCAAAACTCTGTCAACAAAAGGAGTTCGTGTACCACCTAAAAATAGTACATTGAACGCTCTCTCTTTCATGCTGGTGACGTCATATTTTGTGATACGAATGTTGATATACAATGTTCTTTCCAATTCTCTACTAGTTGCTGACGATTACCCCTGACGAGTGTCAGCCGAAAATATTCGGGTTCATTTCAATATGAATATACTATTTAACAACTATAATACATAAACAAAGAATCGGTCACCGTAAATACTATTTTATTCAAATCCAAATTTTTCGACGGCAATAACTCCGCTTCCACAGGTTGGAATTGAACCAAATTTGGGGAGCATCGTTTCTATAGACAGCCTAACACTTTCATGGGGTGAACAAAAAATTTTCAAATTTTTTATTGTTCATTTTTATATAATAAATAGAAACTTTTTTCTCCTGTAGCAAAGCGGTTACTGGCTGGAATTGAACCAAATTTTGTGTGTAGGCCTGAATTAGGTAACCTAACAATTTTATAAAGTAGCCAGTTCGATTTGAAAAAAAAGTCATTTTTGAAGAGCCCTAGTGTGCACGACATAACCGTTGGCCTGAGCAATCGCATCTGACCTCGTACGCAAGATGTCGCGTCGCCAGCCTCGCAGGGTTTGGCTGTTATCTACTATTGTGTAGAGGCAATACCATTACTTGTATAATGATTAGCTAATCATGCATATTACTTTGAAATTTCAACTTGACTTTACTCGTGACTTGACTTGACTTGAGTCAACGTGACTCGGGTCGCCTCCAAAAATCGAGTGACTTGACTTGTCCATTGTCACCTATGAAAATCAAGTGAATTGACTTGACTAGAGTAAAAATGTGGAATGATTCGAGATGACTTGTGATTCAAAGGCAGTGACTTAATCCCAACACTGCAACGAACATTAACGAGGAGGGCTGCGTTGCAATATAACTGATGTTCGCGTGCATTCATCACTAAGGGTTTCTGCATATGACACGCAATCAGTGTTCAAAAAACTACTTGACAGTATTGAGCGACCATAGATGTCTGATTGACTTCAATAGCTGTTGTAAATAAATTCATTACAGACTGTTTTTGATAACTATGCTTTAAACTTGAAGTTTGCATTGAGAGAGAGAGAGAGATATGATATTCTTTCTCGCCTGCACCATCGAGATGCTTTGGCGACGGAGTTGCGATACGGCCCCATGAGGTCATCTAGTCTGCGCCGCCGTTTTTTTTCTCCTCCATGCTATCCGTGATTGCTGAGCGCCTAGCAGGATTGGTATGACCCGGCCGGGGATCGAACCCACGACCTACCGCTCGAGAAGCCGGACGCATAACCATTACACTATCTCGCTCGCAATTGATTTCTTGCAGAGGTAGATACAATCGCGATTAAGGTAAAATATATATATTCTGTAATCTGGCCCGCCAAGTCCTTAATTTTCCCATATCCGGCTCACCGATCGGAGAAGTTGCCCGGCCCTGGCTTAGGGGAAGTGCAAAACGATATACATACAGCGGTTACTAGGCAAGCGGTATCCTCGGTTTCAAAGGGCGTCATGCATCGATGGCTACTCACCTTTCTGGCAGTATAGTTCTTTTAAATGTTTATAATAGGGCATCCCTAAAAGACGGAAAAGCGGAAAAGCGGAAACAGCGGAAAATGAACCCTAAAACGCGGAAACAACGGAAACAGCAGAAACAATAAAAAATGCCGATTCCTAAAAGACGGAAAGACGGAAATAGCGGAAAACTTGACCATCGATTATAAATAGCGGAATTTGATACTGACATAATCTGCTCGCTGCGGAATCCAAATCAGCGGAAAACGGAGTGTAGCCTGAGCATCGGAAACAGCGGAAAAGTTAACCATACCGGTTTGGAGGCGAATATGACTTTGATACTGACATAATCTGCTGGCTACGGAATCCAAATAAGTGGAAAAACGGAGTGTAGCCGAAGAAGCGTAAACAGCGGAAAATAATACCATACCAGTTTGAGGCGAATATGTCGGAAAATTTGACCATCGATTGAAGAGAGGAATTTGATACTGACATAATCTGCTCGCTGCGGAATCTAAATCAGCGGAAAACGGAGCATGGCCGAAGCAACGGAAACAGCGGAAAAGTTAACCATACCAGTTTGAGGCAAATATGACTTTGATACTGACATAACCTGCTTGGTGCGCAATCTAAATCAGCGGAAAACGGAGCGTAGCCGAAGCAGCGGAAAAGTTGACCATACGAGTTTGAGGCAAATTTGACCATCGATTACATAGCGGGCTTTGATACTGACATAATCAGCTCGCTGCGGAATCTAAATCAGCGGAAAACGGAGTGTATATCCTGAGCAGCGGAAACAGCGGAAAAGTTAACCATACCAGTTTGAGGCAAATATGACGGAAAATTTGACCATCGATTACATAGCGGACTTTGATACTGACATAATCAGCTCGCTGCGGAATCTAAATCAGCGGAAAACGGAGTGTATATCCTGAGCAGCGGAAACAGCGGAAAAGTTAACCATACCAGTTTGAGGCAAATATGACGGAAAATTTGACCATCGATTACATAGCGGACTTTGATACTGACATAATCTGCTGGCTACGGAATCCAAATAAGCGGAAAAACGGAGTGTAGCCGAAGCAGCGGAAACAGCGGAAAATAATACCATACCAGGCGAGTATGACGAGGGGAATCCAAATAAGCGGAAAAACGGAGTGTAGCCGAAGCAGCGGAAACAGCGGAAAATAATACCATACCAGGCGAGTATGACCAGGCGAGGCGAATATGACGGAAAATTTGACCATCGATTGAAGAGAGGAATTTGATACTGACATAATCTGCTCGCTGCTGAATCTAAATCAGCGGAAAACGGAGCATGGCCGAAGCAACGGAAACAGCGGAAAAGTTAACCATACCAGTTTGAGGCAAATATGACTTTGATACTGACATAACCTGCTTGGTGCGCAATCTAAATCAGCGGAAAACGGAGCGTAGCCGAAGCAGCGGAAAAGTTGACCATACGAGTTTGAGGCAAATTTGACGGAAAATTTGACCATCGATTACATAGCGGGCTTTGATACTGACATAATCAGCTCGCTGCGGAATCTAAATCAGCGGAAAACGGAGCGTAGCCGAAGCAGCGGAAAAGTTGACCATACGAGTTTGAGGCAAATTTGACGGAAAATTTGACCATCGATTACATAGCGGGCTTTGATACTGACATAATCAGCTCGCTGCGGAATCTAAATCACCGGAAAACGAAGTGTAGCCTGAGCAGCGGAAACAGCGGAAAAGTTAACCATACCAGTTTGAGGCGAATATGACGGAAAATTTGACCATCGATTACATAGCGGACTTTGATTCTGACATAATCTGCTGGCTACGGAATCCAAATAAGCGGAAAACGGAGTGTAGCCGAAACAGCGGAAAATTTAACCATACCAGTTTGAGGCAAATATGAAGAAAATATGACCATCGATTACATAGCGGACTTTGATACTGACATACTTTGATACTAACATTTAGGCGCCTGTGGTCAATTATACCTATATGTATTTTGTATATACATAACGAAGTTTTCGTTCCGCGTAAGGGCAGTCCTTTTGGGCCAAGGTTTTCTGGCTGCCGATCGTTCTGGCACACTTCTTGGAGTCGCATGTTACATGGCCAAAAACTTTATATGTCTTCGTGCGTCGTGGCGCGGTAATGGCCAACGCCGATATGCCCACTTGTATAAATTTTGCGTATTCTATCTTGGTGGAAGAGTACCCAATAATTAAGGCACTTGGAAACTTGAAATCGCGCGCAGCGCGAACAAAATTTGAAAAAGTTGCATAAAATTTCATAAAATACTCTATAATTTATGATAATTCACTAAATAATTTTGGGCCCCCTTCGAGCTCGCTCCCCCCAATTGGGGGGCTTGGGGTGCGGCAGTTACGGTCCTGTCAATACCTATATCTATACCAATATCTGTAGGTACTGCTCGTTCAACTGGAAAGTTAGCGCACATTGCGTTGAAACAACAGTGACGTAATCTTACCAGTCTACTCACTACTTTCCTGCAATCCTAATTGAAAACTCCAGACTCAAAGCCAAGCCAGAGTATTTATTAATTTTTTTTTCATAAATCGATTTCTCAATATTTTTGTGGGGGCCGCAAGAAGGCTAGCTGGGGGCCGCGGTTGGGAGTCACTGACTTTGATACTGACATAATCTGCTAAATGTAATCGTGAGTAATCGTGATCACTTTTCCAATGTAATGGTAATCGCAATCGACTACTTCCAGATTTTGCTGTAATCGTAATCGCAATCGCGTGATTAAGAACTAATCGTAAACGCAATCGATTTCGTTCATTAAGTAATCACCCCATGTCTGGTCTCAATATCGCGGTGTTTTCACTATAGCTTTAACCAGAGGTGGTCAGTATAACGAAGTACTTCTACTTTTTGGAAGTACTCAAGCAGTGTTCCTCTACTTCTGGTACTTACTCAAGTAGATCTGATTTTCTCTACTTCTACTTCGTAATATTTGGTTATCTACTTACTTACTTTTCGCTATTTTAAGTTTGTCAAGTAGAAGTAGCTTAATCTCCCAATATAGCCTGAGCCTGAGGAATTTCGGGGCTGTTTACACGGAGTACAAACAAAGAACAACAAAGTAAATGGTGAGTTGCGTCATAACCACCGAGCTTTGCGTGCATAAAATTAATGTGAACGGCGTGGCACACTTCAAAGACAGTTTTAAGGAGTCATCGGAAATTCCGTATCTGCGAGTCTGTGACGATTTGGAGTTAAAAAGCCGAATTACCCAACTCGTTAATCGACAATTACGGGGGAATAATTTTTAGAGTTCTGAGAGAGGAATGAGACATGATGAAGTCATATTATGCGAAATTTATGCCGGAGTTGCGAGAGAATACTTTGAGTGCATGTTGACATGTTGACTTTGAGTACATGTTAAAGCATAAAAACAAGTGTTGTAATGCCTCTATCTTCCGAGAATAAATTTGCCTCAAACTGGTATGGTCAACTTTTCCGCTGTTTCCGTTGCTTCGGCCATGCTCCATTTTCCGCTGATTTAGATTCCGCAGCGAGCAGATTATGTCAGTATCAAATTCCTCTCTTCAATCGATGGTCAAATTTTCCGTCATATTCGCCTCAAACTGGTATGGTATTATTTTCCGCTGTTTCCGCTGCTTCGGCTACACTCGGTTTTTCCACTTATTTGGATTCCGTAGCCAGCAGATTATGTCAGTATCAAAGTCATATTCGCCTCCAAACTGGTATGGTTAACTTTTCCGCTGTTTCCGCTGCTCAGGCTACACTCCGTTTTCCGCTGATTTGGATTCCGCAGCGAGCAGATTATGTCAGTATCAAAGTCCGCTATTTATTTATGCAATTACTGAATATAAAATGATGCTACAATTCTGATCAATTTCAACCTTGCCAAACAACCTTGTCAAACAGCCAGCTTACTGGATTGTTTGTGACATCAGGTAACTGCTGTATATATGTAATTTCATGTCAAATGAACCAAGGAGAGATTTGATCTCCATCAACTTGCAGATTTTGCTGAAATTCGACTCATCAGCTTGTGAAAGGCTATATAGTTGAGTAGATAGCTACGGGTATCCATTTTGAATGAAGTTTTCAAGTTGTCGCGTGATTAAAACAAAGCTTTTTTTGTGCAGATCTGAACTTGTGTCTGTATAAATGACCTGAGAATGTTGTCATGTTGTGTAAATTGATACATTCAGCAAGCCAGTGAGAAAATATTTATCTATAGTGCCCTGCCCCCCTTCCCTAACCCTAATATCCACCAACCCTAATCTTGGGATAACCCAACCCCAACTTTGACTCTAACCCACCTCCAATCCCCCTTTCCTCAAACCTTAATATCCAAACCTCAATAAACCACACCTCCAATCCCCCAGCCCTAATATTACTCCTTCCCATAACCCTAATTTCCCCCAAGCCTACCATCCCCTCCCAAGCCCAAATATCCCTCTTTCCCCGGCCAATTCTAATACCCCCCAACCCCGGAATGGAATTGGTGGCAACGTCACGCAGGATTTTCTGTTTAATTGCTTAATTATTCTATACAGAAAAGCTCTCATCACGCAGGATTTATTTAAAAAAATGGACCGAGATTCCATATAGGCCCCAACCCAACCCTAATATCCGTCTCTACAAAGACAGAAAAAAAAAACAATTCATTTTGACGTTTTTAAATTTTTATTTGTGTTCATGGGAAACATTCGTTGGTGATCATGGTGAACACTGTTCGATGTCTACCTACTATCGAAGAAGTGGCAAAATTTTCCCTTCAGTATCAAGAGTTTCTTGTATTCTGTTATTAGACACCATCATGCGCTCTTAACTACTTCAATACGCTGTTTTGTGATTGTGCTGTAACAGGGAATGTGAAACTAATTGAACTTATCGTTCATTAAGCGCAAAATGGTTTCATTGTATTAATATTGCGAAAAATCATGTTTTTTGCACTCAGTGCTAGATACATTACTAGATTCACTCTTAAAACGACATGAAAATCCGAGACCTAGTGGGTCACTGTGTTGTCGACTTGAAATGGAATTACCGATGGATGATGATGCTGGAGACAAAATCATGCAGGAAAAAGGTTTGCTCGTAATTACCAGGCTTACATCTGGGCAAAATCGAATACCGGTAGGCCTACATGAGTGATTCTAGTCTGGCTTCACATCAAGTATTTGATAATCACTCATGATGACGATACAAGTATATGGAGTCTGGGAGACCTAAACGTTTGAGTATGTAGCCTACTTTTCATGCAACTATAAAACATAAGGCCCTCTCTTCACCACATGATGATGACAAGGTATTTTTCGAAAATACTTTATTTGGCTTCGTGACAATGTTGCAAGTCGATCCAGCTCCACAGAAATATCATTTACGATAATGTGCAAACTTTGTCAAACATGTTTCGTATGTTTCGATACGACCATTCGAGGTTTCAGAAAATTGATGCAATTATAGCTTTTTGATGGAACTGGGCGTAAAGTTTCATTAGTCCAAAAAATCGACTCGAATAATTACAGTTACGGTAGGCCTATTCGATTCAGATTCGAGTAACAGTACGCAAATCACTGTGTCTTGGTCCTATAAATAATATGTGTCTCAATGTAAAACAATGCTGCTAAGTCTGATCACGTTTAACCTTGAGCCCTGATTAATCCAGAGTAAGGGATTGTTTGTGCCATGAAAATTGATTTGAACTCATCAAGTTTCAGATTTTGCAGAAGTTTGGTTCATAACCTAGTGTAATATATCTTAGTAAATATCAATTTATTTACATGAATTACATACCATAAGTATAGTGTCCAAGTTATAGCATGATGAAAAACAAGCTTTTAATGATCATACACTTGTGAAAGTGAAAGGCTTTTCCAAGGCAGATTTGAAATCGCGTCTGTAATTGAGCTACTAGGACCTAAAAATCCTGTTCACTTTGCTATCGTATAAAGATTGGTCTATTCTGTCATGTAAGAGATTAGGCCTAATAATTTTTGATGCTCGGCCCTAAATGTAGCTCGAGTTGGAGGTCATTGTGTATAGAAATCAGTCAAGTGTGACAATATTATAGGATTATTCCTCTCATTTCTGTCTGCTTTGAAATTTTTGCCACCAATTGAAAAATTCGCCAACTATACTGATTAGCATCTATGTTATTAACTATCTCTGGACTCTCCCAGCTAATACTTTATCACGGTACTGTTCTTGAGTAGCAACAATGTTTTCTACCACCTGAAAATATTTCATTAATCTGCTTGAGTGGCATTCATGTCGGCATCTATCTCAACCTTCTCACAGATAGCACGGAACTGCCCCGAGATTTTACGCAATTCAACGCTATATGAAGACCCAAACAAAATTTAGTGCCATGTCTCTCACATTGATAAAGTTGCCGATTATGGCTACTCTCGTAGTATAGTTGGCGACATTGGAAAAAGAGATACATTCATAAGAGCCCAGTATCTCCGGCGCATAATGTGACATCAAAACACGCTGTTATCGAAGGGCGGCTGGTGTTTATTCAAATCTGGCGTTGGATGTTATTGAAGACGGTTTGGCCAAGCCTTTCTATGAGTATGGACAGATTTACGATGCCAAGGTAAAGTTTATTTTGTAACACATGTCTCATTGCATCAGTGGTCGGCAGTCCGCGAATCTTGTGTAAGCTACTGTTTTTTGGATCGAAAATCTAGAATAAAATAGTATTACGGTGGGCACCACTATAATAAATAATTGAAGAATCGGTCACCGTAAATACTATTTTATTCATAATTCAAATTTTTTGACGGCAATAACTTCGCTTCCACTGGTTGGAGTTGAACGACAAATTTGGAGAGCTTAGTTTCTATAGTATAGACAACCTAACACTTTCATGGGGTAAACAGAAAATTTTCAAATTTTCTGTTATTTATTTTTATATAATAAAAAGAAACTTTCTTCTCCTGTAGCAATGCGGCTACTTGTTGGAATTGAACCAAATTTGGTGTGTAGGCTTAAACTAGGTAACCTAACAACTTTATCAAGTAGCTAGTACCATTTGAGAAAAAAAGTTATTTTTTAAGACCCCTATTATACATACTATCAATTCTGGTGAGTATTAGCCTGTGGTCCACTGGTTGGAATTGAACCAAATTTGGTGATCATAGTTTCCATAGTATAGACAACCTTACACTTTCATGGGGTGAACAGAAAATTTTTGCCGATAAACAACTAGAATTATAACTTCTGAATAACCAGTAGTTAGTTGATCGCCAACTAACTATATTGATAGTCTGTACAAGACTGACTGTAAACTTATGGGTGACTGCCATTTTAGAGCGAGACCCCGGGCGGGAATGAGCTTCGAGTATATCAAGCTGTGAGCAGAACCGAAGGGTAAAGGTTGCTCAACCAACAGAAGAAGCAAAAGAATTAGGAGGGGGACAAGAGGAATTTGCATCTTGGCAGATCAAGGCTCGTACGACCAGGTACCTGTGGGGGTCAATATACAGAACGAAGTTTTTCACTATAGTGGTGGTGACGTACTCTTGGCGAGTGTTTGGCAATTTTTTCAAGTGGAAATAAATGGAAATAAAACCAGCATTTACATTCGACCACATATTGTTTTCTGATAATGAAAAAGATCTAACGAGTAATGTTGCAGCTGCAATTACAAGGAAATGTGGATACACAAAAGTATTCTAAAATGATTATTTTCAGTGGTATTGCGCTCTAAATATGAAATGGCCCTCAATTGAAAATGAAATGAAAAAATAATTTTTGACCGCTGACATTTTCTTCAAAAAGCCACCGTACCGCAAATAAATTTTTTCCATAACACCGTGTTCCACTCTAGTTGTATCCATGCTTCCACGGCTGCGCAAATCTATTCATCTGTGTGTTGAACAACTATCAGATACTAACAACTATCAGATACTATCTTCTTGCTGCTGAGCCATGGGTAAATGACGCCAATGCCAAATATCCCATGTGCCTCTCTTCCAGACCACTACGGCAGGTTGTGAGGTCATAAATACGATAACATATCACAGCTTGAAAATCACCTCTGTATTAATAGCTCAATATAACTCAATATACAATCATTGGCATCTCGGCATCAGTCCAACACCCTGCCAAACATGATAGAATCAAGACAACTTCCAACATGCTTCTGACACAACCAACTGGTTAAGAACCACCATCTCAATTTTGATTCTTGGGTTTATTTTCAAAGGGCTGCAACTTTGGTGTGGGTTAAACTCTATTTTACGTTCAGATGTACATAGAATGTACGGTTGAAATTTTACGATTTTTTTCTGACAAGTCTTCTTCGACTTCACTAATAAAAATCTTCTGAAACGAGTTATAGGGTATAGGCTGCTTTAAACAGTTTGATATAAAAATTACAGCAATGTAAATTGTGTTGTCATGATTTTGTGATGTCATGAAAACGATTTTTTCAGGTATTGAAATTATAGGCTTCTCACCACTGAAAGTTAATTTATCAACAAGAATTATAGTTGTGGTACTTATTTTCACTTTCGAAGCCTCGAAACCTTATTGGCTATATTGTAGCACACGGAACATTTAGTACAAAGCTACGAAGCACATTTTTGAAGTCATGATTGTCACACAACATTGTCACCGAGTGGAATGAAATCGGTATGGTCGAAAAGTATACTAAAGCATATTTTATGAGATGGCTAACAGGCAATATATTATAATCTTTGTGGTGGCAAAAACGGTAGGACATCGTGATGAGTGATACTAGATTACTTGATATGGCTCGAAGCATATTTGGTGATTCAGAATCGATTTATTCAGGCACTCGATTTTTCTCAGCCCTAGACAGGATGCAGAAAGATACGTAACGAATTTCTAAATCACCTCAAAATTTGATGTGTATTTTCTCACAAGAGGACTAGCCTACAACTTGTTGCATTTTCAGATTGAGATGTGAAATTGTATTATATTGGGCAGACCTGCAGTCCATGGCGTGGCACGATATCATAAACTTCCGGATAACACATTTTGTCAAAGTAACGTTCAGCTTCCGATACATTTGTATCTTGTTGAATCATCATAATTTCTAAGCGATGTTGTTCCCGTATGACTGCTAATCGACCAGTGGTTCTCAACCTTGTTAGCTATTTTAATGGCTATCATCCATCAACTTGTCAAGTTTGCATTCAATGTTACAACTTGAAGTTTATTGGGAAAATTATCTCTTGAGTAGCATCTGACTACATTTTATTTCCTGAAAATTTTCAGTACGGTACCATACTTGAACTGCATGATGAACTTTTTGTTATGTTTTTAGACAACGCACAAGCCAAATTTGAGATCAAACTACTTCTCTCACAATTTGAATTTTGAAAAGTTTTAATTGGTTTTAGGATAAGTTGCATCACTTATTTTCGTGAATAACTGCCCTGTGTGTCACAGTATTTAAAAATAGCTTTGAAGATGCTACCTGTGCATTGTCTGTTAGTGTCATGAATCATTTTGCCTTAGTCGTGAAGCTAAGTCGAAAGTAGCCACCTTTGAATAACCAATTAACACTAATAGAAAATTGCAATGCTCATTACATTGACCAACTGTGTCTTTATGTGTAGGAACGCAAGCCGCTGAAGGTCTCAGCACAATAGAATGGAAGAAACGTGGATCGATTGAAGAGGAAAAACAAGCCAAACGGAATAATCTTTCTCTACAACTGGACTTTGTGTTCGAAACTTCCTAGAAGTGTCGTCGATAAAAGTTGAAGGTATGTCAACATCACAACTGTTAGCATTTTTTGTAATGACCTTGAAGCAGTTGTTCCTAACCAGTCTTCACACGGCAACCCCACGGGTTGCTATGAGCCAGACTTGGACAACTAGATCATTTGCAGCCTTTTCAAATCAGATTGTAATTAGAATGCTAGCTGAACAGTTTTTGACAAATCATGCTAGAATTAGAATTATAACTGTACATTTTTTTTAACTAGATTAGAATTAAAGTATTAGCTACACAGTTTTAACAAATTAGATTGGAATCAGAATTACTGAATTCGCAAAATCTTGATAATGTGATCAAGTTCAATTCATATCAAATCAAACCTCATTCTCATAAGTTTGAGAATGTCAAATGTTTGCACACCAACCTTGACTCGTTTCGCTCGCTACAGTTCTCTTGTAGCATTTTACGGAAAACCAGAAATTAGATCAGAATTATAGTTAGAGCAATGAAACATTTTACAAACTATATTAGAATCAAATTACAGACATTTTGTTCTAATTAGCGTAATTGGTCAACTAGAATTATATAGTTGTCCACGTCATGCTGAGCTAGTCTCCGGGTTCACCGTCAGTCAAAACACTCACGCGACTCATACAGCAGAAGTCACTATGATATACAGTGCCTGTAATCAGACTTCAACTAAATTATAGTGAAATGCCAGTAATCTAATTCTGAGCAAATTTGCGATATGATCCTAAGTTCTAATTCTAATCTAATTTGTTAAATGTTCAAATGCTCTAATTTTATTTCCAATCTAATTTATTGTTCTCCTGAAAATGCCTCTTTGTCCGAGGCATTTTGCAACGAGTTAGCAAGAATATCCTTATTGTGCAGGGAAATCCAGTGCCAAGCCGCCGTCGCCTTACTTACATCGTAAAGTCATAGTAGTTATTGTGGAGTGAAAGTAGAAATGATAACGTCTTAAAATTACTCGATTGAGTAGTTTGAAGAAGTAGATTTAGTAGACGTGTCACTTATAATTAGTAGAAGTAATTTTCGCAATTACAGATACATCCCCGCGAGAAACGTGAAATGAAATGACAGAATCTGCAATTTTCAAAAATAAAGTTGGTATCGGTGATGCAGTGTTGATTTTCCTTGGTGGCATGCCAATTTCCCTCATAGATGCAATGCAAGCTTATCCTCTAACTATTTTCCGCCGTAGTTTTTTTTCAGAAAACTACCGTAATGATTTTTCAATAACGCCATATTCCACTCCAGTTGCCTCTTTGCGAAGTTATTAATCTGTGTCTTGAACATCTCTAGTTCATGAGCCATGAGTGAATGATACAAAATATCCAATCTCTCTCTCTTCTACGCAAAACCATTATAACAGCCCGTGCTTTCACAAACACGCTCACATATGACAGCTTGAAAATTGCCTCTATGGGTAGCTATGCCTCATTATACAACCGTTGGCATCTCAGTATCAGTCCGACCAACTTAGCAATATGATAAAGTGAAGGAATTTTTAATATAGCTTAAGGCACGAATCAACCTGGCTTGAACATCATTGAGTCTTTGCGGCCCCACAAATAGTTTGGGTGACCCCGCTTGGGGTCATGACCCACAAGTTGCTGATCAATGTGTGTCATCCAAAAATCAAAATGAATGAAGGCAAATATAAAAAAGTTCAATGTAATGGGAAACTTGATGCTTCCTTTTCGATATCAAATGCATTGTACGTTTGGTGATCAGATGCATATTCATTGTTTTCCAGCACGTTTCCGTATATTTCAATATGTTGCTGTCACTTTGACATCTTGTATTCAGATTGCCATCAATTCCGCCATTGTCATGTCCAAGGGATGTGCTCATGTCCAATTCAAGACCTCACTTCCGAAGAAGTGACAAATTGTATCGATTCGCTGAATGGTAAAGAAAACGTGTGTAGATACATCCATGCTTACTTTTAAACCACTATTCCGGCGCCGTAACCAGATTTGTACAAACTACTGGATTTTGAAAATCTGTACTCACTTTGCAAAACTTGCTACTTCAATCAGATCTAGAACTAACGACCATCGAAAATCTGATGCAGTACTAACTGAAACACAACTAACTAATAACTGATAATAATACAAACTACTGAATTACAAATGAACTGAGAAGTATTGGAGATAGAATCGACTTTTCAAAAGGACACGGTTTTTTCGAACTTGAAATAGATGGAGTTCTGACGCTCAAAACCCATTCTCAGGCTAGGCTGTCTGTAGTCATGAGTCTGAGCTAGCAATGGCTGCAAGATAGGGTTGTTCAAAAAAAATCTTTTTTTCAAATTTCATCGACTTGGTTGTCAAATCGTCAGGTTACCTAATTTTTGCGCATAAAGTACACTATTTGACAATTATCTCACCATCATTTTAACGTGGCTATTTCAATGAGGTGGACTAATTTCCGGCTAATCCATGTGATATCTTTTTTTCGTTTACTGGCGGTGACTTCATCCACACTGCGCCATAGGGTCTTTGTCAAAATCAAAACAAGTGGAGAAGACATCCCTCCCCATCCCAAGTAGAATGATCACAGCTGCTACTGCTTGGAATTGAGTGAAATTTGGTGAGCAACATTTTTTAAGATAGCCTGACGATTTGACAATCAAGCCGATTAAATTTGAAAAAATTCTACAAGTCAGTCTGTAAACATATTTTTGACTGTTTGGCTACCATAGCTGGGCAACAACCTGGACAGTAATGAGATTCAAGTTAATTAAGCTGTGAGTAGACATGAAAGGATGATAAATCAACAGAACAAGTAAAAGAAGGAGAAGGATGGATGGTATGGATGGCATGGCATGGATGGTATTCATCAGTTTTTTTTTTACCTGAAATCGAATGATTTTAACCTAAAAAATCAAAATTTTGACATTTTCCACCTAAAAAATCTGACCAAATTTGATCTAACGTATACAAATTAGTTGTTTTCCCACATAACGTTGCAATTGTACTACTTATCTTCACCTCTGATTGGAACTGTTTGTTCTTACGAAGTAGTTTATCCCGAAAATTTTATTTTGCCGACATAACTGAAAGATTTTTACATGAAAAAATTTATTTTAACGAAATCTGTCCCTATGAAGCATTGCAGTAGTAACATTACGTATTATGGTAGAAATAATTAAAATGTTTAGAAGTACAACGCTTCTTGATATAAGTACCATGCATTGCCCACGCAGTGTTGCTTCAGCTAGGTTATTGCGGTACGTTGAGCATAACACCATGCAAACTTATTTGTTTAATTTGAATGTTCATGATTCACAATGAGCAGACAATGGGCCGTCTACAACAGTAGGCCTATAAAGTAGGCTGCAAGAGGTAAATGTCAGATGATAAGTTTACTGACACTGCAAAATCTACATTATTAACGAAATGCAGATTGCAAAAAATTTGTCTACAACTTTGTAAACAATTTTGACATTTTTTGACATGTAACAAAAATCGCCCTAGTTATGACTGTTGATGTGAGAATCCTCTAATATGGAATTGGAGGTAAACTGCGCAAAGAGCGAATTTTTTTTTATTAGATTACAGCTTCGCGCCTTCCTTCAGATGGTTTGACGCCCCCAGTTTTAGAACCTCTGATCTAAAACTAACGACCTTCGGAAATCTGATGCCGTACTAACTTAAACACAATGAACTAACAACTGATAACACCGTAATACAAACTACTGAATTGCAAATGAGCTAAGTAATATTGGAGATAGAATCGGCATTTCAAAAAGACGGGCTTTCGAGCTTGAAATGCAAGGCGTTGCAACTCCCAAAAATTCATTCCCGGGACCATTTTTATATGTCTAATTTCGGCCTACCTGCATTGGGACTAATGGAAGACATACCAATGATGCGGTGACTTCACTATATTTCGAAGTTACAATGAAATGTCTGTCTTGGCCGTCCCAGTCTTGAGTCATGTGACAAGGTTAGAGTCATACGCAATGACTCGAGTTCAAGCCGAGTCAATACAAAAATTGACTTGAGTCGAGTCATTTCAAGAAATTACTCAAGTCAAATCAACAACCCTGCGTGAAGCTACATAGAAAGTATAGCCATCTATGGTTACCACTAGTAGAAAAGTGCGATGCTAACTACATGACCACCTGTAATTTTTTGTGTAGGAACGCAAGCCGCTGAAGGTGTCAACGCAATCGAATGGAAGAAACTTGCGAATATTGAAAATGCAAAACGGGCCAAACTGAAAAAATGCAACGTAAAATTCGAATTTGTGCTGACAATCTTCCTAGATGGGTCAAAAAGTTTTCGGTATGTCAGAATCACAACTATTAACGTACTTTCCAATTAGGTTATCTTGAAGCGATAATTCCGTACCGGGGTTTCACACGATAACTCCAGGGGTTCTATGAGCCAGATTTGAACAGCTAGATCATTTTCAACTTTTCAAAATCACATTGGAAATAGAATGATGGCTAAAAGCCACAGTTATTTTACAAACTCTACTAGATTTAGAATTAAAATTATAACTAGACTTTTTTCAAATTAAGATTAGAATCAGAGTTAAATCTACACAATTTTTCAAAGTTAGATTGGAATCAGAATCACTTAATTCGCGAAAACTTGGACATGGGATGAAGTCCAGTTCATATTAAATCATACCTCAGTCTCATGAGCAAGAGAACGACAACGGTCTGTACAGCAAGCTTGACTCGATTTGCACGATACAGTTCCCATGTAGCATTTTTGGGAAAACCAGAAATTTGATCAGAATTTAAACTAAAGGTTAGAAACATTCCACGAACTAGATTAGAATTAAAATTACAGCAAAGGATCACTTCACAAAGTATGTTATAATTAGATTGTCGTAATTCCCTCTAATTAGCGTAATTGGATACCTACAATTATCTAGTTGTCCAAGTTTGCTCTGAGCCAGTCTTGAGTTTCACGGGAAGTAAACACACACCCGACACATACAACAGAAGTCACACTGATTTACAGTCGCGTATTTTGTGTGATGATCATGTTTTAATGGTTTTGTTTTTCTTAACACCGATGCTGATGCATAAGTCATTCCGCGCACTAGAGTTACATAGTAACGTAGTAAATGTGTATTGTGATAGTTTTTTTGTGACTAGACAAAAATATGGGGTTCACGAAAGGCTTTCAGATTAGTGTAAGGGTTCACCGGGTTGCCATAAGAGGGCAATTGATTTTCCGGTTAATTTGGACAAAGCAGTGTCTCCAGTTATTTTTGCCGAAAGGAAGCAAAACAAAACTGTCCGAAATAGCATACTCGACTGTATAGCTTTTCCTCGCTATCGACTGACACGTTTACCTTTTTAGTGCTTCGATAAACCGATGCCATCATGCATTCAGGGACTTCTGTTCCAATACAAAGATCGGCGAGGTGTAGTCATCACGGAATCTATAGTGATACGAGATCTGAAGAATTCCAACGTACATGTTAGAAGTTAGAAGATAGCTCTGATTCGCATTCACCAACTTCACACACAAACAATCGAACACGCTTTGAAATCTTTGAGAAGTTTCAATCGATATCAATCCCGACATTTTTGGACCAGTCACAGGCCAAGTGTTGAATTTTAATTGGAAAACAGGTAAAATTCGTATCGATGCTGATATTTGCGATATTATATCCGGCATTAACTTTGATCGTTATCTGCTTTATTTTCTGCCGTCATTCCTGCTTGACAACATTTGATCATCTTTCAGCCAATGAGAATCACTGGTATAGGCCTACACACTTCTTAAAATAATGTAAATCAGCAAACTAGTTCAAACCACTGGATTTTTGAGATGTGAAACTAGAACTCGAACCACGACATTTAAAGATATGCAACTAACTAATTGAATCGAATGCTGTGTGTTGTCGATTGTGGCTAATTGGCAGCACTGATGATGCAAAATACTGAATTGAAAATGAGCCAAAAATTATTTTCAATAATTGGTGTCATTTTTGAAAATAAATTTAATGACAGTGATACAGACGCCACTGCACCCTTTTGGAAATTCATACGTAAAAGTGCTTAGAACCTATCCCAAAACCAACTTCTAGTTTGCAAAATCCAAAGTCGAAAAAGTAAGTGGTTCTGCCTAAATATGGTTAGCAGATCTAATGAAATCTACTTGAGTACTCCGGAAAAGTATAGGTAGCGTACTTTGATATCGACCTTCTTTTTGTCTGCACCTTGTCTGATTCATACATGCTCGTAAAATAGTTGTATGGGCTTACTTGTGTCAGAAATGCATTTTTACTGTGTGCGAATCTTGGATTGCAAAATGTAAAGTAACACAAAATTTGGTCGCGCTAAAAACTGTGAGAACCGCTGCTCTAAACTATTGACATCTCTAATAGCCTTGGTGCTATTTCTGAAAATATATCAAGATATCAGATACGAGGGCTGTATTTCTCGGTCATTTGAACGGACTCCTCCATTCTAGGATAGCTCCTGAAATCAAAGAACAGCGTAGATCAGAATTTCTCATAGAACGGAAGCTAAAAAACGAAACAACTTCTCAAATGATTCCTATACTCAATAAAATCCCAACCGACTTCGTTTCAAGATAATATTCGTCGGAAGATTCGGTCACTCAAGAAAAAAGACGGAAAATGAAATGCCGGCTAGTGTGCCCAAATCAGGCCACAAGCACGATACCTGACAGGTTTGCTGGAGTTCAGTTTTCTCAGAAGACCTTACAAGGTAATAAGATATGTGTCATGCAGTTTAGATGGAAATTTTACGTGAAGCATTCTCTGAACTTCACCCTGATTCAAAAATATCTTACTTTCACAACATCCTGCAAATGTGGTGTGCCATATAAAATGAAGCACTCGTAACAGGATTTGTCATTTTGATTGTGTGTTAGCAAAGTGGCATGAGAGAAGCCTATCCAAAAAAACGTAAAAAGAGTTGATCACCGGTTTTTAAAGAGAGACTTTGCTTTCCAAACACTTGAAGTGTGTTTTCTCTATCAACACCTTTCATTATGCCACTTCTAGGCAGAAGTGAGCGAACTGCAGTAATCTAATTTTAATCTAATCTGAAAGACTATGTCATCCTAAACATTGATCCTGTGGGGACGTCCTGGGTAGGGCTGGGCACAATGATTCGAGTACTCGAATCTGAATCGAGTATTAATTTTAATGATTCGAGTCGAGTAGACGAATACGATTTTTTCGAGTACTGAAATTATACGCTTCTCTCCATTGAAAGTTGATTTATCAACGAGAATTATAGTTTCGAAACTAATTTTCACTGTTGAAGCCTTGTACCTTGACTGGAGGTATCGTAGCATTCGAAACATATAGTACAAAGCTACGAAGGGTACTGGACGTAGCACATTTCCGAAGTCATGATTATCCAACAATATTGTCACCAAGTGGAATGAAATCGGTATGGTCGAAAAAATACCAAAGTATCTTTTATGAGATGGATAAAAGACATTATATTCTTTGTGGGGGCATAAACGGTACATATTTGAACTTTGGCGTATTGCATTCTGTTATGACGTCATTATGACTGATACTCGATTACTCGACTCGACTCGAAGCATATTACGTGATTCAGAATCGAATCACTCAGGTACTCGATTTTGCCCAGCCCTAGTCCTGGGTCGCTTTGTCTTGACAGTGTCTCGGCCATTGCATGTCAAGACAATATGCTTATTGAGATAAGCAGACTCTCCCTCTATGGATGCTGCTGCCATCGCAGAAGCAGTTTCGGTTAGTGCGGAATAGTGTTGTTGGGCGCACGCGAATAGCTTATTTTGAAACAACAACAATAATAATTCCGAAACTGAAATCAATTTTAGCATTTCAAAATGCTTTATTTCGCGTACTTCCAAAATCTCAAATCAGATCGAATGCAATTGCGGTGGCCCCTGGTATAGTAAAAAACGAGCCAGGCTTGGTGTAGGCCCATTGACAATTTTTGCAAAATCAGTAATTCTTATTCTAATCTAATTTGGAGAAACTTGTGTAGCTCGTATTCTAATCTAATTCAGAAAAGCTCAAAATTTTCTTTTTGTCCAAGTCAAGACGTAGCTTAGTAAGTAGCCAACCCACCTCCGATTGACCTATCAAAAGTTCTACAAAATTACAATGCTGACGTCATTGACCCTATGTCGCTTTCTGTATAGGAACGCAAGCCGCTGAAGATCTCGGCACAATAGAATGGAAGAAATTGGAAAAGAACGAAAATGCAAAAGATTGATTTGGGCCGAACGATGACACGTGTTTTCCCTTTTTCATTTTTATTTTCCTTTCAAATGCGCTATTCGAACTAAAACGACTCACTTTTTAAAATACGCGACTGGAAGTTGAAACCACTCAAAAACCGGTTGTTAGTTTCCGGCAACTACCTAAATTATAGCCTAAGCTTGTACAAGTCTGTGTACTATTCAATAACAAAATACCTTGCGAGGCATAGTTGTAACCAAGTCATAAGGCTCTGAGTCACACGTCAATCTTACTTTTATAGTTTTGATTTGGTATCGAGTCGAGTCATTTTCAATTCACCACTGAGTCACGTCCGTGTCCAAGTGAGCGAGCAGAGGGTTGAGTCCGAGTCATGGTATTATGATTCCAATCCAAGTCACTGTTGTTGACTGCTCAGTTTCCAGTTAAAGTCTGATTAAATTAACTTTTTATAACTCTGTTTGGAAATATCGAATGGTTCACATTTATTGTTTACTCATGCTCCTCACTTTAGCAGTTTCTGGTTGCATTTTCAGGTACGAGTATCAATAGAAGAAATCCCAATAGTGTGGTTACTTTACTATTGTTCGAAAATACAATAACATGTCGGTCTTGGCCGTCTGTGTCTCGAGTCATCCGGAATGACTCGAGACCAAGTCAAGTCAATACGCAGATTGACTCAAGTCGAGTCATTCCCATAATTTGATAAAATGACCCGATTCATCAGAAAATCTTGACTCGAGTCATTATAACCCTGGTACAATATTATTAAAACCTTAAATTTTGTTGATAAATTAACTCATACTAGTCCTGGACTAGTTACCAGTAGGAGTTCATTCATCGACAAAAATTATGGTTATAATAATTTTTTTTACACTACAGAAGCCTTGAATCTAGATTGCTTGTTAAGAGCATACAAAAATAGTCGTTCAAAACTATGTTTGTGGAAATGACATGTTAGTGAAGTCATGATTAATACTTGAATCACATTCGAGTACTCTGATCTGACCAACTCTCTATATACCACATCTGCTGGTAGGAATACCTGGGTCGAAAAACCTGTTCTAGATTGATACGTTCATTGATTACAACTCACACCAACATTCTTGATTTTGTTACAGTGGATTGCAAGCAGAAGATGATCGCACATAACGTATCATTGAAGGCCTGCTCCTGTAATGCATCATAAGCTCATCATAAAAACCAATTGCGTTTCAATATCAACCGATCAGTTGCAATCTGACCAACATCATCAACGTCTGGCAGACATACTGGGGAGGTTAAAAGTGACTAAAGTATGAATTTGAATTTTTGAAAAAAAAACAGTGATTCCAGATCTGAATATTTGGTATTTTCTCTCCACCACCAGTAACAACCGTAATATACCCATGTTGGTCACTCGTAAATTGCTTAGTAAACTAGATAAAACACAGTTCTGGGCCTGTTTTTTAAGTACTAATATGCGAGACTTGAATCAAGTCGAGAAGAATGTTTTGAGTCACATGAGTTGTAGAACCATGTTCAATTGTTCAATGACACGAGCATATGTCGATTCAAAACACAAAGTGACTCGAGTAGAGTCATTTTCCATTTTTAAGATAATGACTCGAGTCCGACTCGACAAGTAGCAACAGGGATGTAATGACTCGAGTCACGATTTTCTGATGACTTGACTCGAGTCATTTTCTCAGAATACGGAAATTAATCTTCTCGACTCAAGTCAATCTGCAAATTGACGTGACTTGGACTTGAGTCATTGGGCATGACTCGAACCAAGTCATATGACATGTGACTCAGACGGCCGAGACCAACATTTCATTGTAATTTCAAAGAATAGTGAAGTGACCACACTATTCGTACTTGAAAATGCAACCAGAAACTGCTAAAAGCGAGGAAAATTAGTAGCCTACATTAAAATGCAAGCCATTCGATAGTAATCGATACGACCAACAGTAATGCAAGTAGGTTTAGCAAATGAATCTCGCAACACGTGTTACGTGCACTTTAAGACTCAGGAATATCTATCGCAATGTTGCCTGTTACATTATACTCCTACACTATGTATAAACTGCATATAATTGAGTAGCTAATTCGGTCTGTTAACTACTATGCAGGATCTTTGTGTAATTGCCTGTAGGAGCCTACATAAATCTCCAACCCTTAGGTAGGAATTCTGGAATCGACCCCTTATTTTCTAATAAATTGTGAGCAATTTGAGACTTGTTGTAACTACTTGAAGTAATATTCAAAAGCGGGAGTTCTTATAAGTACCCGAGTATGTTGTTTTACTGAATAGATTGACTGAATGTGTTGCAGATTTTTAGTAATAATTTGCAAGTAATAGCCTAGGAAATGACTAGAATCATCTTCTCGATTAACTGATAATGAACAACAGCAACGCAAATAGTCAAGATTTTCGATACACTATCCTTTTATAACCATACATTGGCTATATTCAGGCTTGTAGTAACTCGAGTCAGGAATTGACTTGTCTCGAGTCTCAGACAATTTATTGCCTATTTTTCCAGTATTGATCCTGATAAAAGAGACTCGAATCAAGTAATATGGAATGACTGAGTCATATAAATTCATAGAGACATGCGTATTGACTGTAGTAGGCCTATAAATTGAGTCCACACACAAAGTGTCACAAGTGAACTGGAGTCATTTGCCATTTCCATTGTCCAAGGAAATGACTCGAGGCGAGTCAAGTTGACAAAAAATCGAAATATGTGAATTATTTCTTTTCTCCACTATAAATCAGTATTAGTAATGCAGTGCATAGCGTTCTGGAAACAATCAGTGAATCTATTGATCAGAACACCCATTCATATAAGAGCCATTCATCTTTAATGCACTTAACATTCTCAGATGTCTCTCTCCAACTATCAAGAAGGACGTCCGCTTGGAATGAAACTTGAAAAAAGCATGAAGTGCATCTCGTGGTTGCCAATGAGTGTAAGTAGTCTTACAAATAGAAGAATCAGTATCTTCCATAATGAAACAGTCACATGCTACGTTAGTTTGATCTCTCAGTGGATACTTTTAAGTAACATTCTCTATATGAAACTACTGTTATTAGATTGTGAGTTGTGTGTATGCTGTTCATGGTGTGTTGAGTCTTCGAATACAATGTGCTAATGTATGCTATCATTGTCAGTAAGAAGTCATATCGCACCTCTCACCTCTTCATATCTAATTATGCCATACTTTCTGCATAGTAGCCTACATCATGTGTGTGGGAAATGGCATGACCTTGTCAAATTTTCATGTCCTCATTCTTCTAATAGAGATCTTGCTCATGGAAGATCATCACATGACATTCATTTTAAGTCCTATTCCTCCGATGCTTCATCAGTTGGATCAAAAAGGACATTCGTACGGCAATCTCAGCCGATCAATCTGACGAACATCAATGTCTAACAGGCTGAAAGGTGCCGTATGGGTAAGTTCTGATTTTCTTTCATCGCCATATCAATGATTCCGGATTTGAGCCTTTTTTCATTATGTGACGTCACGACTGATATAACTGCTTTTGCCTGTTACAAAAAGTCTCAACACATTGGCTGACTGTAAAGTTTGAATTTGAATGGCATATTAACCGACGTGTCTTTTCTTTGCCATTACAGACGAGGTCTTTCTATGGATCAGATCCAAGCAATTTTTCAACTTTCAAGCAACATCATTTTCCATTGTAATACAAGGTTAGTTTAATACCGTGACATACTTTTCAAGACACAATTGAGATTGGCATCGACATTGAGGTCGCATTACAATTATGATCTTGTAACCCAGTGGTTCGCAAACTTTTCAATAAATTCACTAAACGGTAGGTTTGCAAATTTTTAAATGTCTTACAGTCATTATCTTGAAATTAAAAAAATGGCTCGCTTCGAGTCAAGAGACAAAGTGACTCAAATCGAGTCGATATCCAATATTAAGATATTGACTCGAGTCCGACTCGGATGGAGTCATTGCAAACCTGGCTCTAGCCTTACACTGTCTGGCGATTGAAGTAGCAGTAATGCTGTTCATTTTAGGCAATTACAAGCGATTTACAAGACTTGTCATCAACGACTTGAAGTAATATTTAAATTCAGTATTTCTGAACAGTACTGGTGTCAGTAGTATTATTAAGCATATTGAGACAATGTGCTGCCGCGGGCTTTTGCTTAGCCTTCTGGTACTAATTTGCCAGTAATTTTTCAAAATTGTAAGAATCAACTTCTCTGTTAGCTGATAATGAAATTTAAACAGAAGCAAATTGAGACTTGTAATAACTCGATTCATGACTAGACACGAGTCTCAAACAGTTCCACAACCTGTTACGCGACACTTGATTCAAGTCATATAGAATTTTTCGAGTCATAGGAGTTTGTCGAATCATGCGCCTTGACTACTCGAGCACAAGTCGAGTCAATACACGAAGTATCTCCAGTTGAGTTGAGTCATTTGCCATTTCCCTTTTCCAAGTAAACGACTTGGGTCAAGACAACGAAAAACTCGAATTATTCGAAGGATTTCCTCTCTCCTTGTTCGAATCAGTAATTATGATGCAGTGCATAGCTGCGTGAAAACAATCTATGATTCTCTAGCTCATAACACATTCCCAAGACTTCTTCATATATATATATATATATGACTCTTGTATTTACAAACTACACATTTTCATATTCACCATGAATGATGGACATTTGCGCGAAATAAGCCGTCTAACAATTTGCACTGAGAAGTAGCGGTAAAGAGGTATCGGGGAGGGGGTGGTCTGAGGGGTGCAGAAGTTTTCTTTATTGCCCTATGGATATGGGGGGCAAGACCAACGTATTGGGGGGTTCTGACGAAGTGCTGTAACGGTCCTTTCGGAATCAAGTCGGAGAAATCACCTTTTTTGTTAGTCAACTCACCAAAATCTAGCTGGGAAAGTGTAATTTCGAGGTCGAGCCGTAAAGTTGACCTTTATTCTTAGTCATCTCGCCGGTGATTTCAGTCTGTATGCCCATTTTTCGGTTCCCAATATTTGGGGGCGATGAACGGTGTGGAGTTTGAAAAGGGGGCGATGAGTCGAAAAAGGTTGGGAGCCACTGATCTAGTGTGTGGGCCCCTAAATCTTGTTCGGTCATTGCGTCCACCCCTAACGACAAATATTGGTATCATGATGACTAAAAATATAATTTGATCACGTCTGCACACTCCTATTTACGACACGTGATGACTAATAAATAGGGCTGGGCACAATGAAACAGTACTGAAATTATACGCTCCTTGACACTGAAAGTTAATTTATCAACAAGAATTAAAATTTAAATTCTAATTTGTACTGTTGAATCCTTGATTGGCTGTATCTTAGCATACGAAACATATAGGCTATTACACAGCTACGAAGGTGACTGGACGTAGCCCATTTCGGAAATCATGATTATCCTACAACATAATTAACAGGTGGAATATAATCGGTATGGTCGAAAAAGTACCAAAGTATCTTTTATGAGATGGAAAGCAGGCATTATATTCATTGTAGTAGCATAAACAGTACATATTTTAACTTTGAGTGGCACTCTATTACTGGACCCGAATCGAAACTGTTAACTGAAAATGGTTCGCGTTCCTTGCGATTTACGTACAATCTGTGGTTATTACTCTGTCCCGTATTTCATATTTGTGAATTCTCTCGTAACCTTCAATGAAATCAAACTATTCGTTGAGATTGCTTGCGTTATCATTGCCCTCTTCGATATTTTGTGATATCACGATAAGAGGGCGCGAAATTTTTCACTATAAATAAAGGGGTCGGGTCTAAAATAGTTTTACAAAATCTGGTCCACGATAAGTACAGATGTTATAAAGGACAATGTAGTCTTATCTTTGTTGTTTAAACATGGGCCTTTCATGGCTCTTCAACTAGTATCACGCCATCAAGGGATAGATATATCCCAGTTCACTATATTCACTGTAATGTCTCTATATTACCTGACTATTAGTGGTGTAGGCCTAGTGATAAGGTGCATGCACATTGTACAACTCGTCCACGTCTTCGTGAATTTGCATACGTTGCTGTCACGTTTTTGACACCCTGTATTCAGATCTTCATCAACTCCGCCATTGGAATGTCCAACAGATGTGCTTCATCCAATTCAAGACCTATTAAAATGGAAAAAAAATTTCAATGCGCTGAATGGTGAGGATAATGTATGTTGCCGCGTCTATAGTTAATTCATTCCACTATTCTGCGCTGCAACCGGACTTGCACAAACTACATCTGCTACATCTGTACTGATCTTACAAAACTCTCAGCTATAACTAGATCTACAACCAACGATGTTTAAATGTCTGGACAAACCTACTAAAAACTTGTATCTGTAAATAATATGAACTACTGAACAGACATGGGGTAATCGCGATTAGTAATCGTAATCGATTACGACGATTACAGCATTTTCAAGTAATCGTAATCGCAATCGATTACATTCGAAAAAAAATCCGAAGTAATCGTAATCGTAATCGACTACTTCCAGTATTTAATCGATTTCTCTGTGAAAGAACGATTACTTTTTATTTGTACGAGGACTATGACATAAACTGAACATTTGTGAACAAGGAAGAGATATTATACCAGGATCGTGATAGCACAAGTGTCTGATTTTCAAACGCCACTGCTCATTGTTACGTCAGAAGCCGCAGTTAGCTTTGCGCGTCATTGCGAAAGAAGTATCCACAGTAAATAGATGTTAGATGTACGTACTACGTGCGTCATGCATCAGTGTGATTGTAAGAACACCTTCCGTGTTTTATACCAGGTTATCCAACCCGTTCCACACGCCACTACCTTGCAGCAGTATAATTTATCCCCGCTCTGCGTAGTTTAAAATAGTAACTTATGTGTTGATGTTTGGTTATGCTTAGTTAAACGCAGTTCGACCGTTGTTGCTGGGCGAGCAGTAGGCCTATCTAGTACGTATGGACACCGGGCGATGATTTGATATTTTGTTCTCGTCATATAAAAGATTGGGGTTTCAACAACGAAGCAGGGAAATCACAGCTGGTGATATATATATCATAACCGAGCCGTTTTTTGCCGGTTCTCGTAACTGCAGCTTGCAGTATTAAATTGATAAAGTTGAAGGCAGAATTTTATGTTCGCTTCTTCTTATTCTCATATGACTCTACTTAAAACGGGCGCAAATCGTTATTTCACAATCATTTACTCAACATTGGGACCTACTGCCATGGCCATATGCTTAAACATAATGTTAGCGTGGGATGCAGCTGGAATCAGGACCAAAGCAGCAATTCGTCCCCCACTCCAAACTTTGGTCTTTGGCCCCGTAGGATGGCAATCTCAAGTTAAAGACTTAATTTCGTCAATAATTTTAGTAATTGCATTATATTACTGCAAGTTTTTAATCCTCTCTCAGCCCCCGATGGTCAGATCTACCTGTAGAGCTTGTTTGAGGTATTCATGGTGTTTGTCGACCACAGCGGTCATTTACACCAGGCCGATTTTCTACATTTCTGATTCCGTATCTGCCAACTTGTAGCACGGTCCATTTCTAGGCTTTTTTTAAGACACCGCTTACGCGGATGAGGCTGTGAGGAGGAGGAGGAGCCTAGATAAACCTCCAACACTTCGGTAGGAACCATTGCTGTTGAAGCCATGGATTATACCACTGCGCTATCTCACCACACAATTACCTACTTTAGTGTATGTTGTTAATTCGTGACCTCCGATTTGTTATATAATCAACAGATATTGTATTGTAGTGGCTTAAACCAGTGCTCTTCAACCGGGGTGGTCGTACACCCTAGGGTGTACCAGAATTTGCAAAGGGTGTACCACTCGGATGGGGTGTACAGGGGTGTACCAGATCCGAATTACAATGAGCCGATGGCTAGCTATTACAAAGGCAGGTTTATGGGTCAGGACAGGTTGACGCACAGGTTAATGAGCATGCAGCACCGTAACTGCCACACCCCAAACCCCCCAATTGGGGGGCTGAGCTCGAAGGGGGCCCGAAATTATTTCGTGAATTAACATAAATTATGGCGTATTTTTTGAAAATTTATGCAATTTTTTCCAAAATTTTTCGCGCTGCGCGCGATTTAAAGTTGCCAATTATGTTCATTATTTGGTACTCTTCCACCAAGAAAAAACACGCAACATTTATAGAAATGGACATATCGGCGTTGGCCATTAACACGCCACCACGCACCAAGATATATAATGATTTAGTACTTATTACATGCGACTCCAAGAAGTGTGCCAGAACGATCGGCAGCGCGAAAAGCTTGGCCGAAACGGACTGCCCTTACGCAGACCGAAAACTTCGTTATATATACCAAATAATAGGTTTGATTGTCCATAGGCGCCTAAATGACTGGCGCCATATGTTCCTGTCTTGGCAATCTGAACCTCAGAAGACAAATACCATCCAGCAAGAAAAATATATATCCCAGTGAAGAAATACCAATTTGAGATCGTGTGCGTCTTTTAGTTTAGTACGTTAGAGCAATTCTATATTTTTGATATAGCAGACAGGAGGTCACGAAATAAAATAATGTAACGAAGTCATACCAACGGGTCCGCCCACCCGAAAATGTTTAATTATTATTTATGGGCCCTACAGTTTCCGGTAAATCTGATAACATGAGCAGAGAGGACAAGATATTGATAGCAATATATATGCAATGCAATCTTATTGGCCGATTGTATCATGAATTATCGAAAATTTTCGCGCTTCGAGCTGGCACACTAAACAGTGCAGCAAATTTCTCGGCAAAAGCGAACACTGTGATGAGGGGTGGGTTTATCACCCTATGAGAACCAAAAACCCAAGTTTTTGTGGGGGGGGGCGGGGCTGACGAAGTGCTGTTTCGTTCCTGCCAACGGGTATACGCCCGAAGATGTCTAATTATTATTGAGATGTCCTACAATTTTAAAACAGACTTCGCTCAGCTCTACCGGTGAATCTGATTACGTGAGCAGAGAGAGGATCGAAATTGATAGCAATATATATGTAATTCCCGATCATATTGCCCGATTACATTCTTGAATTACTGAAATTATTCGCGCGTCTAGGCGGGAAAAGCGGTCTCACATAACGTACACTAGGCTTACCATATTTTCAAATTTTTCTTTATTTATTTTTCCCGTAGCAATGCGGCTACTGGTTGGAATCGCACCAAATTTGGTGTGTAGGCTTAAATTAGGTAACCTAACAATTTTATCAAGTAGCCAGTACGATTTGAGAAAAAAAGTCATTTTTGAAGACCCCTAATGAACAGGGGTGTACGAGATTTGAGCAAACGTTAAAAGGGTGTACCACTCCGAAAAAGGTTGAAGAGCACTGGCTTAAACGTAGCAGACTAAAAGAAAAACTATCGTGAGACGCACAAACAAATTGTCTTATATCATGACTGCATGTCTAGCAAATCAAGTTGTAAACTACTACGGTCAGTGGCCACTTTAACTACAATAGGACTTAAAAACAATTTCATCATGGGCAAAAAAGCATTCAATCCGTCAATGCGGCCGTTGAACTTTACAATCAAGTCAAAGATCCATTGGCTTGGTGGTCTGATAGCGATGTAAAACGTGTTGTAACCAGGGCTGTGGATTCGAAGTCGGAGTCGGTGGAGTCGGAGTCAGGGGTGATTTTGCTTGATGGAGTCGGAGTCGGAGTCGTGAAAACTATAATAGCTCGAGTCGGAGTCGTGGGGAAAATACTGACTGAAGTCGGAGTCGGAGTTTGTGAGAATGACCCTGACTTCGACTCCGACTCCAACTTCTCTATCATGAAAACATTTGCTTTCAAAGAATTTTCAATAGAATTTTTATGTACCACCAACCACTGTTATTAATAACCTTAAAGATTAAGTGCGTCCAGCCCGGGGCACGCAGGTCAAATTTGGCACACGAAAATGTTAGGTATGGCCTGCGAGGTAATTCTCGAAATTATTTATGACATCAGGTACAATTGCAAGGCCAACCAAAATTTTATTACCATGACCGCGAAATTTGATGATGACTAAAACAACAGTTCGGACGCATTGACGTATCCAGGGGCCAGCCACATTTATCCCAGATCTTCGTTTATCATCATGAAGTAGAACATTTCATAGCAGATTTATTCGATTCGAAATTTTTCTCGGTACTTCGCATGATTCATTGTCACTAGATTTTTTGCATTCATTATTTGAGCCCCCTTCTGAAAATTATAAATACATATTATTCACAGAATTGAGTCCAACTATATTCGCAATTATGAGATACTGTCATTCAACATGCGGCTTCGCTTGTGCACTCGCAGCGAGATCGTCGACAAAACATTTGCACAAAATGATAAAGGCATGTTCACTGATACCGTCGATTTTGCTATGTCCAAACGTCGAATAATCCTCTCCTTGCCAAATGAGCCCAGTGGTATACAGATGCGACCCCCAATGTATGTTAGCAACATATTGATATAATTCAGTCATTATCTTGCAAAAAATTTCGCACTTCGCGCGACGAGGGCCTAATTGCGCACTGCACAGTTGCATGATATATTGTTATCAATTTCAGAGCGTATTAATATAAGTCTTGTTGCAATGTTACCTAATTCGGTTCGTTCCTAAAAAAAGGCTATCAACATTCCAGTTGCCCGCGCAATGGTTCGTAAATCTCATGTGTCCCTTTGGCCGAAAAAGTTGCCCACCCCTGATATAGTTAAAATTACACATTACTTGCAAATTACAACTCAGTTGCACAGGGGAAGAAAATAGCAATATGCGTTTTTGCGATGCAGTCAAAATTGATGCAATTTTTGAAATTATACCATGATACTGTGACAGAGCAAATGCATCGGCTGGTTTTGTAAAATTGTAAAAATGATGTAAATTTGACCAAACGATGCTTCCCATTTCACAAAATTAAAAATATTTGTAGTGTAGCTCAGCTGTTTGAGTCGAACAAATGATTAAGAAAGACTGCAAGTCCCAATGTCCCCCAAGTGCATGTAGACTACACATAGGCTATGGTCTTTGAATACTTAACTAAATTCCATTTATGACCAATCTGCATTAGTAGTAAGAGTGTGTATGCTGGTAATCAGTATAGTGTGCAATGACAAAATTAGTGGGTTCAATCTCTCTATTAGTTGGTTACTCATACACAAGAGCTACACTTGAATTTTTTATCTAGATTTTTATTATACAGGATTGGATATCTGCCATATTTGAATGCTCCATACATTTCAGGATATTAAAGGGTCCATGTTAAAAAAACTTACAAAAGGAAGGATATTTAGCAAATCTTTCTTTCATGTTAATTGCATAGTAGATAAGTCGAGCTGTACCACAATGAAACAATTTAGCATGCCACCGTTAATCATATGTTTGCAATTTGCATATGTTTAATGGTTGTATGATAGTCATTCAACCGACAATGTGGCATATAATTTTCGAAGTAAATTGGTAATAATGCTGGAGTCGGAGTCGGGAGTCGGAGTCGGAGTCAGAGTCGGTACGTTTAAAGACTTAGGAGTCGGAGTCGGTGTCGGAGTCGGTATATTGAAAATGTGTGGAGTCGGAGTCGGAGCCGGAGTCGGTGGTAAAATTTACCGACTCCACAGCCCTGGTTGTAACACCACTTGCTCTTAATTAACTCTGATCATAAGCAAACTTAAACTTGAGTGTGAGCAATGAGCATACTTTCTGACGTGATCTGAGTAACGAAATCGTTGCTGAGTAGAGAATCGTAACTCGACAGCAAAGGAATTGGTCTCCACCCTTAATTATAAACTCCAGTTTCCAAGCCAAGAAAGTGTAATTTTTGAGTATCAATTTCTTTGTTTGTTATAGATTGATATTTTAATATTTTTGTTGGATTTTCCAACGTCAATGGGAGCTGCAAGTAGGCAAGCTGGGAGCCGTGGTTGGGAATCACTGATCTAGAGAGGATTTTCAAGTTTATTAGATCTCTCGAAAATACTCTATAACTATGTTGATTCACGAAATACTTTTGGAGTCCCCTTCGAGCTCGCTCTCCACCCTATTGGAAAATTTTGGGTGTGGCAGTTATGGCCCGAGCAAGAATCCAAATCGTTGGGCGCGATAAATTGACCTCTATAAAAATGGGCAATAGGTACATTATGACGTAACAAGCAAATAACGCATCTTTTTTAAAGGGTGTTTGTTATCTCCTTAGGCTTTTTCTGCAAAATCCATATATCGTCTTCCAGCATAGCTTCTAAGATGTAAAATAAATGTAATCGTGAGTAATCGTGATTACTTTTCCAGTGTAATCGTAATCGTAATCGACTACCTCCTGATTTTGCAGTAATCGTGATCGTAATCATAATCGCGTCATTCGGTAGTAATCGTAATCGCAATCGATTACATTCATGAAGTAATCACCCCATGTCTGCTACTTAATTGCAAATGAGCTGAGAAATATTTGGGATAGAATTGGCATTTCGTAAAGAAGGGGCTTCGAGCTTAAAAAGAGAGGCATTTGTACCCACAAAACCAACGCTTGCCCATGCCACTGTTAGTAACTATGATTCTGACCTAACGAGGGCTGCAAGAACATTACACAACAAAACACATAACGATAGCACCTCTTTTCTGGTTGTTTTCACAACTGCATTATCTTTAAAATGCAAAATTAGCACCACTCAATGTTTGAAATCCTCATCTAGAACTACAGGATAACCCGTAGTTAATTGACGGTCAACCGGCTTGGCGATTTATGCAAGTCTGCTTCTAACCATGTGTGTGACTACCATGTATTTACGGCAATTACGTGCAAATTGAAAGTTAATATCGGAAAGTTCAATCTAATGAAAAAGTTGCCTGTGCCATTCTGATATTAAGTGTGTTTTATGTGGTTGTATTGAAGTTACCGCCAGGCGAAGTGAAAAAACCAATAACATGATTATTTCATTTATTATCTTCTAAGTACTGCGGCCTTGGTGTGGACTGGACTCTATCATACTCTCAGATGTCTCGAAAGGGTACGGCAAAAATGTCTTTTCAGGTTTGACCAGGAATGTAATGTCACAATTTTTCGTTGACTGAACTTGACATGAGTAATTTTCTTATAAATGAAGAATGCCTTAATTCTGCTCGAGTCAATTTTTGTATCGACTTGACCTACATTGGAGTCATTGCTCATGACTCGACCAATTCACATGACTCTACACATTATATATGACGTAATCAAATCTCTTATGTCAGTAGCATAATGATAACTGAAAAATTGGCCCGGGAACTGTCTTTTATCTGTTTGAATAAGCATACAGTATTTAGAGTGATAAAATTGAGTATCGTCTTGTTTATATGCCTTCAATATCACCCAACAGTTCTACAGAAGTGAGTTGAACCTGACTTGAACTCGACGCTGAACAATAAACACTATGACTTAAACCCGGACTCGAGTGTTAACACAATGACTCCGTGCCAGAACATCATGCAATAAAACGGTCGTATCATGATTCACGTCAAGCTATGACGCGAGTTTCCGAGTTGTTGGCAACTAGCAAATTTAATGCCCTGCTGTAACTAAATCTACTCACTTTTCAAAATCCACAACAATAACTAATCAAAAAATCAGTTGTTAGTGGACTGTCAACGAATTAGATTGGTAGATTGTACAAGTCTGCATACCAGCCAATAATAATATAGCCTGAAATGGTATGTGAAAGAATACGCTCTTAATGGTTGGCCACCCGAATAGATTTCGAGTGAGATACTGCCATTTATTATTGAAACATGATGTTTTTTGGGAGTTGATGAGCACTGACAATCTCCTTGCAGTATTCATTGGTAGGGTTGTGAAAATCGAGTTTCTGAGTGATTTGAACATGAATCGAATATTAGGCGTTGAGTCAAGTATCGCTACTTATGACATCATAGTGGCACGAAAATGTGGAAAGTGCGAATATGTAGGCCTACCTTTCATGCAACTACAAATAATATGATGCCGGCTCTACGTCATATTAAAAATAATATGTTTTTTTTTCGACCATGCCTATTTAATTGCAGATGCTGCGGGTTTTTGATGTTTCCTTTCAACTAACGTAGTTTTGTATAACAGCTTTCGTATGCTGCTAAATGACCAATGCAGTTCCAAGGCTTCCACAGTGGCAATATGATCGAAACAATAATGTTAGGTCAACACATAGTGGTTAGTAGGGCTAGGCACAATGATACGAATACTCTAATCTCCTTCGAATAATATATCTAATGATTCGAGTCGAGTCGTCAAATTTTTGGAGTGCTGATAATATACGCTTCTTGCCAATGTAATGTACGGTATTTAAATAACGAGAATTATAGTTTCGACGATATTTTCTAGTGTGGAAGCGATTACCAGTGAACCCGGCCCTCGGTGAACCCGGCCCAGTGAACCCGGCCCTTGGTGAACCCGGCCCTCGGTGAACCCGGCCCTCGGGAAATTTTGTATTCACGGATTGAGTAAGCGGGGGAGATAACGGGACGCTCACATATCAATATCCCACCTCCGGTAACCCGAATATCCCACCTCCCCCAACCCTAATATCCCACCTCCGGCAACCCTAATATCCCACCTCCGGTAACCCTAATATCCCACCTCCGGTAACCCTAATATCCCACCTCCGGCAACCCTAATATCCCACCTCCACCAACCCTAATATCCCACCTCCGGTAACCCTAATATCCCACCTCCCCCAACCCTAATATCCCACCTCCGGCAATCCTAATATTCCCCCTCCCCATCCCTAATATCCCACCTCCGGCAACCCTAATATCCCACCTCCACAAACCCTAATATCCCGCCTCCCCCAACCATAATATCCCACCTCCGGCAACCCTAATATCCCACCTCCGGCAACCCTAATATCCCACCTCCACCAACCCTAATATCCCCCCTCCCCCAACCCTAATGTCCCACTCCCCGAACCCTGATGTCTCCCTTCCCCCTATACCCTACCCAACCCTAACACCCCACCTCAACCTACAGTTGCAATAACGAGCAGACCGCGCTTGGTTGATATGTGAGCAATAACAATCGTCGATATATATTTTTCATCTGAATAAGTCACACACAATGTACAATGCGATAAGACCCAATGCGATGTCATAAACAGATACGAGGATCTCGAACTTCGCACGTCCGCCCCTCGCGCAGTCAATTCAATACTGAGCCGACCACGCAATCGTGATCACGTGATCTGATCACGCCGTGACTGCGTGATCTACGCATGCCCTGACCTCCTTACAAGATCGACAAATCAGTTGTTATAACATTACTAGTTGTTTAATAATTCATATTAATACTTCTTAATACACTTAATTTTAAAATTTCCCGAAGGCGGAATTCACAGAGGGACCGAGTTCATCGAGGGCCGGGTTCACCGAGGGCCGGGTTTACCGAGGGCCGGGTTCACTGGCAACCGTGGAAGCATTGAAACCTCGACTGGCCGTATCGGAGCCTGCGGAACATGTAGTACAAAGCTACGAATGGTATAGGGATCAACATAATTCTAAAACCATGATCCACCCACAGTATTGTCACAAAGTGCGATGAGATAGGCATTGTGGATCAACTATCAAAGTACAGATATAATATTCTTTGTAGGAGCGTAAAAAGTAGGCTATACATATATATATGAACTTTTACATCTCAAATACTGTTATTTTGCCATAATGGGTGATACTCAAATACTCCACCGGGCTCGAAACCTAATGTGTGATTCAATATCAAATCACTCACGTAGTCGATTCTGCACAGCCCTATTGGCAAGGAGACGAATCATTTCTCTACTTGACTAAAATCGGTAAAGTTAATACTGATTTCAGATGCGAGTCCTCTGTACATTGTGCCTAGCTCAATAAGTAGTGCTATTTCAGAAAATATACCAAGTTACTGTGATACAAGGGGCGTGCTATTTTGCCGGGAAATTAAACCGATTCCTACCTTTCAAGGAAACTTTCGAATTCAAAGAAGAGCGTTAAGCGAAATTTCTCACAAAGCAGAAGCTACAAAAAAAAAAAAACTGACTCGTTGAATGATGCCGTTACAAAATCGAACCCAAAACGACAAAGTTTCAAGAGAAAGTCATCGGGAGATTCCGTCGCTCACAGGAAAAGAGACAGAACGGTACAAAACTTTGGATTTCAGAACGGGAAAACACATTGGATCTACATATTGCTCAGATGCGACTAGACTTGCGTTTCAAGGCAACGTTGGTACGAAAGCATGCGTTAAAAATACATCCGTTGCCGAATTATGTGAAACCGAATATCCGATCGGGAGACAAGGTGAAGATTGAGGAACGAGTGCGACGTACCCGAAAACTCAACCCCGAGTCCGATCAACGGAAAGTCACACAAAACTATTGAGAGCAAAAAGCAAGCAAGAATAGACAACCTTCGGCAAGAGGGCAGAAAACCAAAGGAAGACGCTACTGGCAGGGCAGAGTGTTTGGCGGCTCCTTGCCAGTAGTAAGTTGGACTTTGAAAAATGTAACTGGGGAAAATGGTTTCGAGTGCGATTGGTTTTCTAGTTGGTATTTTTGAGTCAAAACTCTAGCAGCCATGACGGCATTTCATCCCAACTTCGGAAAATAGTAAAGTTCCATATTATAAGTATTTCGTCTATCAGTACTCATACATAAAATTAGTGCCAAAACTTGTTATAACTGATGAAAATCAGCATATTATGAATACCAGGCATTCGATATCACCCAAGCATAATTGTAAAAAATTGGATTCAACGTAGGCTACCTGAACTCGAAACTGAACTATGGACACAATGAACACTACCCCCCGCAACACGACTGGGAGTTGGACTTGACACGGTGAATAAGTGAAGATGACTCGACTTGTAAGATCGACTTGAGACCTGGAACCTCGTGACTTGGTGCGAACAGTTTGAACGCCGCAATAGGACATTGTTTGGTACTTTTGTTGCTGCTAAACCAAGTCGATTTTTACAAATGTTGGGGTTTGTTTGTTTGTTTTGTTGTGTTCATGGTGTTTGTCGACTACTATGGTCATTTACATTACATTTTTATTCGGTAACTGCCGACTTATACCACGGCCCACTTCTAGGATTTTTGTAAGACACCGCTTACGGCTTACGCGAATGAGGTGGCGAGGAGGAGTCTAGATCAACCTCCAACACTTAGGTATGGGAATTCTGAAGTCGGACTCGAACCCACAACCCATTGGTTTTGCAGCCGCGGATTATACCACTGCGCTATCTCGCCACCAAATGTTAGGGTTATTTTGAGGGAATTGCAGTGCCCAGACCAGATTATAATTTTAATTTTCGAAATCAGCGAGGCGGTAGTTTTTGTTAGAGGCCTATTTAATAATTTTGTCACTCGAGTCTCAAGCTCAAAGATGACCATTTTGACCATATCCTAGGGTTGTAAAACCACAGCAGAAGGTCGCGAGTCATAAGTCAACTCTACTTTATTAGCTTTTGACTCTGGTCAAGTTGAAATATTCTCAATTCAGCACCGACTCTAGTTCGAGACATAGTCAGGGTTCAAAGGTTTCAGTTCATAGTCACAGTGTTGAGACTCGGGTCTGAGTCCAAGTCATTGTGTTACCTGTTCATTTTCGAGCTCAATCAAATCACGAATTGCAACTCTGTTTGGTTGATTTTTAATGCCTCGCATTATGTGGTAACTTACTATTATTCGAAGTTGTCTTGCCCGTCCGAGTCTTGGGTTTTATGACTTTGTCGATTCGTGCGCAGTGACTCGAGTCAATACACAAATGGTCTCATATCGACTTTAGTAATTTTGCATACCGGTATTTTAGAATATGACATTAGTCACGTCTAGTCACTAAAAATCTTGACTCGAATCGTTTCGTTACAACGCTGTCGTATCTTGCTAGCCACATTTGGTTTCGTATCAAACTGGTTGTGCTGTCACGAGATTTGGATCTATCTTAAGTTAAGTTGTGTTATATACAGGGTTGCCATACCGTCCTTATTTCTAGGATTTGTCCTTATTTTGAAGGGCCACATCTTAGAAAACTCAACTGTCCTTATCTCTAAGAAATGTCCTTATTTTCGACCCGCGTCCTTTGTATTATTTTCAACCACTACAGAACTACGGTGGTTTTCCTGTGGTATCTGTGTTGCATAAAATTCTAAAGTTATGCTTTTGCGTCGAGATTTTATGACATCATAAATGAAAGGAACTCTCGTGACGTACGCACCACAAGATTTAACTTCTTAGTGGTGAGATAGTTAGGGCAATGAGTGGTGGTATAGCAGTTTCGTCTGTACCAAGCTACCGCAGCGGACGACATTTTAGCAGTAAACATCAGCAGGCTACCAGGTTTCTGCTGTTCGGTCTACAGCAGAATAAGCTCAAGCTGTGAAGAAGGCCGCTTTTATTGCGTAGTGAAAAAAGGCGCATGCTGTGCAGTCGACACATTGGTTAGACAGTAGTAAAGCTATATAAAACATTGATAGATTTATCTAAATTATATGTTGCACTTGCGCATATAGTTTTAGCCACTAATAAGGCTAAATCTGATTAGTTAATGAGCAGGCGTAAAAAAGTTTTTCGTGACGATTATGAGAAATAATTCAAAGGTATCTAACGAAGCTTGAAGGGTGAGTGTTTCGCTCATTGCAATATCTGCAATTGTGACATTAACCCGGAGACCATAGGAAAGACCGCTATTTCAACTCACATTCATAACAAATAGTGTGTCTTAATGATTAATTTGAGCCAGTCAATGAATAATTTTTCCACAAGTCGATCAGCACGAACAACCACAGACTATAAGGCAGGTGCTGTAGAGCAGTGGTTCACAACCTTTTTTCAGAGGCCCCCTTTTTGATAGTGAAAAATTTATCGCCCCCTTATCGTCATATCACAAAATCCAATCGGGACGATAGCAACCCCAACAGATTGTTGGATGGCATGTAAGGTTATGACTGTTTATGAGAGAATTAAAAAATGTGAAAATAGGTCAATATTATATAGAGAAACATGCGTGAATTGTAGGTAAATCGCGCAGACCGTGATTTTTTTCTGTTGACCGCTTCTTCGCGCCTCCTTCAGATGCTTTCACGCCCTCAAGGGGGCGCGCCCCCAGGTTGAGAACCACCATTCCATACTGTCTGACACCAGCATTCCCAGCAACCATTCCTTGCCGACGATTGCACCTCGCAATTGCTCAAAGCATTATTTCCCGATTCCAACATCGCAAATAACTTTTTTTCGGCCAGGACCAAGACTATAAGCGACGTTTTTTTTTGGGGGGGGGGTTACGATGTTCTGTTTCGGCCCTAAGTAAATGTAAACCTAGACCTGCGCTGTAGTGAGAACCATGAAGCACTTTCTAATGACAAGGAGTTCCTGAAGTAGATTATTTCTGGCGAAAAGTATGGAATGTGATATGCACCGGCTCGTATGAATACAAATTATGTATACAAACGCTTTTTCATGCCATCTAACTTTTCGACTGTCCTTATCTTTAGGTTCATGTCGATGGCAACCCTATAGCTACACAGCCTCCTGTCTTCATATGTTTGAATAAACACAGTTTGCAGTTTACCGATGTATTTTAGTGTGTTGTAGGAAAGGTAACTGAAAGTAGAACAGCTTCAATCGATATCAAAGTAGCCTCGGTAGATAACCTCTTTCAAAACAAGAAAAGTGGGCAGAGAAAGGAATGCACATGTATACGCATTACGCATGGTGTTGTATGCCTTTGTGGACACAAATGTGTTGTGCTAGTTTGGTACTAATTGGAATCGCAAGTATAGTGAATAAACTAACTCCCCGGCTACTGGAAATATTTCACAATAGAATATCGCTGCTCCGGGTGAACAGTCAAGGCGTAGTTGGACGGCTGAGCAGAATGATTCTAGTCGAGGAGGCAGAAAAAATCCCGAAAAATTTGCTTCTTCAGCAACATCTATGGACATTGGACAGTGACCATACAACCATTATTAAAATATAAAATTGCTTATGACCAGTGTTGGGATGACTCGAGTCAGACTCGAGTCACCTTTTTCGAATGACTCGACTTGACTCGAGTCACTTTGCTAAAATGACTTGACTTGACTTGACTCGGCGTATCAGAAATATGGATTGACTCGTGACTCAGAGCAAAATTCACGAGTCAATTTCAAGTCATCAAGTAATCGGTGTCGACAAAAATCTCTAAATCTTGTTCGGATTGTTCGCGAAACACTGGTGTAACCGTGGGAGCTACCAATCATTTAATGATCGTGCGTTTTACGGAGCCTCCATTGTTCCCTCACAAATAAATTGACCGCAAACGAAGTGATCGAAGCATACTGCTTACGTTGTCCTAAACTAGTATAGTAAAGTAATTAATCTCTGTTTTTACCTTAACCAAACCTCTTGTTTTATTAAAATTGAACTCTAATATAGTTTATATAGTCCTGAACCATTGGTGCAGGCTCGAATTGTATCATATCATCGATTTGTAAATGGGTCATGTATTGCATCCTATCAATTCGTATCTATTCTCTATTTTGCCTGGTAACTATAAACTATGGTTTAGCTGTTCTACGTATATGCGAGCGATACAGCGCCTTCTTGCTTGTATATTTACCTCCATATTCGTTCATCGGCTCGAAATCAATCACCACTCAATCTGTATTTCAGACAGCTACCAAAATGCAATGACGTTATCGTGCCCTATACTTCGAAAAGGCAACTTGACTTGAATTGTGACTTGACTCGTGACTTGACTTGACTTGACTCGACTTGACTCGAGTCACCTCCAAAAATCGAGTGACTTGACTTGACTCGAGTCACCTTTGAAAATCGATTGACTTGACTTGACTCGAGTCAAAATGGGCAATGACTCGAAATGACTCGTGACTCGAAGGTAGTGACTTGATCCCAACACTGCTTATGACACTACGGATGGCTGCAAATTTTCAAAGTATATTCAGTTACCGTGATACATATTTCGAAAAATCGAGAGTGTTTGTATAAGGTAGAATGAATGATCATGTGTAAACTGGGGATTAAGGGCGTGAGGACGGAAATCAGTCGTTCACAGTGACTCACCTCCACAACGCCTGTGAACTTATAGCAGATCTTGGCTAACGTCATCTGATAATCATTCGGAGAATGGAACATCGTAAACAAGATCGAAATTGCGCAGAAACAATAACACTATATGCTACAGTCTACTCCGTAATCCTAAAAAGTAAAGTAATTGCCAATACAAATAGCCTACCTTTTTTTTCAAAACGACTTCGATTTCGCTCGAATTGATATTAAACCACATATGGTGTGCTGCGTTGTTCAGGCAATCTATTATAGTGGCATTTGAAAAAAGTATTTTTGAAGGGCCTTATAAACAGTAACCTTGTTCAGAAATGGAAAACGAATAAATAGACCATTATTTCTTGACAGTCGTTCATTGCCTTCTTACGTTGCTAAGCAACGACGAAACAACGCGAATGCACGGCAGAGCCCGCATCATGACTACGAACCCCTGGCTTTGACAGAATAAGCTGAAAATGATAGGAATTCACGAATTCCTTTTTTGGTGAGTGGGAAATAAGATGTAAATGGATCAATAACTTCTAATTCTTGTCCATTTCATAGTATACTATAGCGCACGCTCAATTCAGATTGAGACGAGATCAAGATTGCGTTATGCTATGGCTCTCATAAATTCAGAGAGATAGAAAATTTTAACAGTGTGACTAAAATTTCGCGTCGGGTTATAATTGAACTAGTTTGTCGAAACGCTAATACCAATGGGTGTAACGACTTACCAGTTACCAGCGGCTTGATTCTCGAAGAACCCGTGCAATATATCTTACAGGGATATACCAAGTAAATACAACGGTGGTTATTCTCAATATAAGCGAATGGTTTGCACGCTAGACTACTTTTCTGGATTGTGACAGCTACCGCGTTCCAATATTTTACAGAGATCGTAGCAACGTAACCGATATCTATTCAAACGCATGAGGCGTAAAATTATTGTCCAAGAACGCTATTACTTGGTCGGCGCAATGTAAATACGAACAATACAGTGGTGAAGACGCCGTTGAAGCAGGTTGCTTGTAGTTATAGGTTGAATTTACGGACTTCGCAATTCGCGGCAATTAAATGTCAGCCCGAATGGGAACATAATAAATGTCACGAATGACTTATTTCGCAATTATTCTTCAGGTCTCCAGGAGAAATTTGTGATAATTTGCGATATTTATTTTCGGGCGCTGTGACGAGTAGTGGAGAATATAAGGAGAGATAGCCATTTATCACATATATTCCGATTATATGAAATTCGAATTTTTGATGCATCATCAATTTGCGGTAGTTTTGAGGTAAGGTAGCCTATTTATGAGCCCAGCGTTATTGGCGTAATGTGTCGTAATATAATGTTTTTGAAGCTGCCAGTGGTTGTATAAAGCTGACGCACCATACGCGAAATTAACCAGCCATTTGTGAAAGACAAACATTTGCAGTGCCAATTAAAATCGTAAATAATTGGTAATTTTACTCACGTTGAATAATTCTAATGAACCTAATAGGAAATTCAAATGCAGTGTCTCACTAACTTTTGCAGTTGTACACGCAATTGTAGAAACCTGTTTGACTTACGCCGCACCACTAATCGTGGCTTCGACAAAAAATTTGTCGCTCACAAACGTAATGAATTAATATTTGTGAACTATAAGTATTATGTAACAAAATGTCTGGTTCGAAAGCTGGTACAGTGGCAGAAATATAGTGTATCAGCCCGTCTGAGCCGGCGACAGGCTGGACAATGACGTCAAATTAACTTTCTGATTTCTTTCGCTGATCAATTATCACATTTTCGTAATTAACAGTTCGAGCGCGAGGCACGGGGATAATAGTAAATAACATCATTACAAAATCACATTCGCAAGTTACTCTAACGAAAAGTTTCACTTCTTCAAGGATCATTAAAGTATGGGTCGCAATCGCAAAGGGTATATTTTTGGGTCGACACGGTGTCAAAAGCGATCTGGTAATATGTATGTAATATTTGTTGAATTTATTGCAAAAAATCCTGCGATAGGTTTATATATCCAAGGTCACTGTGTTGAGTACTATGGATTAGTAAATATGGCTTGATCATGAGAATGTGCCGACCTTTGGCTTGAATTTATGGTAACATTTGTCCGAGTGTTTTTTTTCTTCTGAAAAACATAGTCTATGACCTATGGGTTGATCTAGTGTAGGGCGTAGAGCAAGCAGATTCGGGCCTATGACACTCTTTCATTTCGAGCCAACCCCTTCTGCGCCCGGGCACAGGAAGACGTAAAGTTTTGGCCAACATACCGCGGATAAAGGCGATGTAAAAGCATCAGCGGCCGCAAAACCTTGGCCCAAAATTGCCGTTGCTGGATGGCCGAAACTTTCGATATAAATCTATACTCAGTTGTCAAAATTATCGGCACATAATAGTTCTGTTCCTGCAATCTGGTAGACAGTAGGGAAAATGCGATGCGCAGCAACGCGCAGAGGAATTTAATTCACCATAATGTGGAATCACGTCATTGGAAATATGCCTCGTAAGCTCTCCTGATCACGTATCACAACAAAGTCACTAGTGCGGAACACGCTACTGCGGGGGTGGGCAATGATTTTCCCCACGGGCAAGATTAGAAGCAGAAAATACGTTCACGGGCCGGCTCAAGAGTTGTAACTATAGGGGCTACTGTATGCGGGTGCGGCGTATTGTAGTTGACTCCGTCACCGTGAATTTGACTTAAGAGTATTATTAGGACTATTATATGTGGCCAATATAGATTGTATCGTATATCTGTAACTAGTCAAAGTCAAAGCCAGAATCGTTTTTGTGTATGGCGCAGGTTCTATAAAGTTGCGGATAAATTGCCGCAATAAATCCTACTGCATCGCCTATAACAGTCATACAATGTGATCGCCATTCTAGTGTCTTCAATTTCTCAAGCGATCCATTGTATAAAATGTACTCATTTCGTCAGCAGAAAGTATACTGAGTGATAATTACCGATTACAATTCAGCGAGAAACCAATGAGTGATGACAAATTGGAATTACATCATTCACAGCAACAGCGCCATAGTTGCAAATTGCAACCGTAAACGCGTAATGAATATCTTTATTTAGGCGAAGACATAGAATGCCAAATCAAGACAAGGCACATCTATCGTAAGAAAGACATATTTCTCAAAGTAGAGTGAGTGTTATATGTCATTAGGCTGAATTAAAGGCAAAGTTATTAACGAAGTGCGTTCTACGCTAATGCTTTGAAGATATTTCTAGAGGTCGGACGTTATCGAAATCATCTCTTAGTTCATAGATTTTACAGATTCGAGATTATTGATTTTAAACCGGGATTGTTGTCGCAATATGATGGGGTATATGTGTCACTTTTCAGGGGCCGAGCCCTGAAGCCGTCGGTCTCAAACACGCGGCCCGCGGACCGCATGCGTCGAGTAGAGTCATTTTTCATTTTTTTCAAAATGACTCGAGTCATTACAACCCTGATGAACATAAATCATAGCGTAATTTTCTGAAACTTTTTCAAGCATTTTCCATTTATTTTCGTGCTTTGCGCGATTTAGTGTCACTAAATGTATTTCTTATTAGGTGCCATTCCCGAAGAAATACGCATGATTTATAGAAATAGGCATTAAGGCATCAGCCATTACCGCGCAATGACGTACCAACACATAATAATGAACATTATAGGCTAAAATGGGACTACAAAGGGCGTGCCAAAAATCCGGCAGCGAAGAAACCGATTGAGTCATGAATTATGGAAAATTTTCGCTATTGGCGCGATTAAGCTACTCAAACTTCTTGCATACACTGAGTACAATGAATTTGCTCACAAATACCGGTGAAAAAATCCCCCCAACTGTACGGTCTGGGGGCGAATCCCCCAGAAGTTTTGCTTATTGCCATGTGTAACCCGAGACCAGCGCTTTTGGGGCTGGGCTGACGAAGTGCTTTTTCTGCAGATATGGCCGGTATAGTTGCTGTATAGTGTTTTCTTGCGCCACGCATTGTATTCGTAGTTGCCAGAGTAGCATATGCGCCCGGTGGGAGTGGGCAAGGAGCAAGGTAGCACGGCAAGGTGCTTAGCTCGACTCCGAAACGCATCTTTTCTCGATATTCTCAAAGAGAAGAATATAATTCGAGTTGGCGTGGTCGGTTAAAACCACAGCCTTCGGCGCGAAAGACTGCAAACTACTCTTGACGGTAGCACGTTCATCTGGACAAGGAAATCTTACATCGACTCAGAAGACCAACTACCATAAAATCACATGGATGGCATCATGAAGATAATTCATTACAATCAAAACGTTCTAAATGTTACTCTCTAGCTCTAGCACCATATAATTTCAAAAAACGGTTGCATGCTTTACATTTTGACTTCATTTCAATTCTGGAAGTTCACCGGTCCGCCAGACATTTTTTTGAAATTTCACCGAACCGCGAGGTGGAAAAGGTTGAGAACTAGAGATGGTGTGAACGTGAGGTTCACGTTCGCGTTCTGTGTGTGAACCTCGGAAATTTAGAGGTTCGCGTTCACAACAGAACCTTGGTAGGTTTTGCATTGTGAACCTTTCGGTAAATTGTAATTTTCACTCCATTATACGATCTTTGGCTCAAATTTATTGCATTTCAACTGCGGGCCACTCCATGCATGGTGCTGGCAGCATAAAAAATCAAGACTAAACGAGCATGCACCATGCACCTAGACAACCTTAAAAGTTTTACTTGCTTAGTTGCGAAAATTTTCTCGGAATATCCAGCTTTCCGTTTGTGAATATTTAGTGACTCTCTGCTGACACGCAATCGATGTACGTAGTAAGCGAATGATGCTTAGTCAACTAATCAATGACATTGATATCGTCTTCTGATGTAAAAGATCGAACAGTCGTATTGGGTCAATATTGAATTCATGTCTTCACTGTATCATTAAAACCAAATCCGTGCCATTAAAGTGCGTGCTACTGCTACATAACTTGTTGTTTGTGGGATCAGTAGCGAGTATAGACACCCGCTGTACACTCTGCTCAATATACTATCAATGTAGCTATTCTTCAAAACCCAAACTCCAAACACATTTTCCGGTCTGGCTAAGACCGTTGAGGCGTAAGCTTACATTCCTTGGTGAGTCCTCGTCGAAATTGTTGACAAAGCGACGGAATGTACTGATTTTATGCAATTATTATATCCTTTGATTACCGCGGTTGATACATTTATCGACGTTTAAAATGCCGATATGTACTTCAGCATTGTGGCATTGTGCGGGCCGAATCTTCGCTAGGTATCGTGTACATTAATATAGGGAATATTAAGCTATCACTTCATTGAACGAAAGGGTTGGAATTAGCAATATGACGTCACGTGACGTCACGAGGTTCACGTTCGTGTTCACACAGGGCCTTTCAAAAAGGTTCGCGTTCACACGAGCCTGAACCTTTCAGAGGTTCACACCATCCCTATTGAGAACCACTGGTCTACAAGAAAATTAAATTGCGAGTTTCAAGGTTCAAATTGACGCTAATAACCCATATTTCTGTAGGTTGTCTAGTTTGATACTTGAGCAATAGTCAGCCAACATACGAAAGCTCCAATCTACTCTAGTCTCTTACCCGCATCATCGTCAGATTCTGGGTGGCATATTCTCTTTGCCCATCTCTGACTATGTCAAGGTTTTCAGGGAAATTGGTAAAATCTTTTACTGTTTTGAATGTCTGCTGTCCGACGTAAACATAATGCAGTGGCACATGTGTATCAGGGTTACACATACATCCTTATTGTCTGATCAAGCTATAAGAAAGCACAATATTTCAAAGGGGAACTATATATAATCCAATCCTGCTGGGTGATATTGCAACAATTCAAGGTTTCTGTATTGAGCTAGGGCACAAGTGCGGGCTAACACAGCATTACTAATGGCACAGATAAAGCATTGAGATATGGGATTGATCATTACTATATTTAATCGGCTGATGAATGCAATTTTACCAATTCCATTTTGCGTGGAAGCAGGTGGCTAAAATAGATCCCTAATAACAAATGATGTATACAAAATATATGGTATGCATCCACTGGAGAATACTACTTATACAACAAAAAGCAGTTATTGATTTTGAGATAATATGTCTGCATAATCGTGTGGACCGGGATGTAAGCGATCGAATAGTCAGAATTGGGCGACTTCCCTGCTATGTAGCATGTACGTTCGTACTTGAGTACGCCAGGCATCACCTTGTTGAATGAGTGCGTTATTACCATACTGTTCCGCATTTTAAAGGAGTAGGCATCATCATTGGTTTATTAGCAATTTTATCAGTTCAATAAATCACAAAAATTCGATACAATGAAAAGACAGGAAGATGTCGAAGCGACTTGTTGTAGACTATGGAAACGGACACCCACCTTGGCCTAGCTAGGCGATGTAAAGAGGAGACATGCACACTGAATAAAAGTAAAGAAGATAGCATAGGAAAGAAAGCGACAATAAATAGGGCGGCCTTTCATGGGAAGCGAGATCGATTCGATAGGTCAGTCGTGGTCCGGTAATCTCGAAGGTGGACTGTATTTATTTAGTAGTAACTGCAGTAAACTATTCGTCGGAATTTGATTATGAACCTATCAATTGTATATATTACGACTATTTCACCAGGACAAAGGAAATTTAAAGATATTCACCGATGACTATTTTGCAGCAATGACCAATACCAAGCGATGTACGATTTGAATTGCGTCACGCGCGCGGTATTGTTGCAACCATAGCTAGGTAACGTAAATGATATCTCTATTCAGGCGTCGACATAAAGATCTAAATCAAAACACGCTCTCTCGATTAGAACGATGATCGAATTCTCAACATTGTTCGGGTGTGATATCATTGAGCTGAATTACATGTATGTATAGTCTGTACACCGCAGTTAGTGTAGTGACATTATTGCTTCATGCTGGAAGTGATCGAATTAGCAACAGAGTTCATAGGTAAACTTAGAGCGATTCTTAACCTGAGTTCCCGTCCCAAGGAGGAAGCGCGAATTTTCAGGCGCGACGCGTCTCTTTCAAGAGGATTTGTCCCTTTTTTAAAAGTGTCCTCGGAGGACGCTCTTTTTTCCTCTTTTTTGAGATTTTGTCCTCTTTTTTGAAAATTTTGGTCAGATTTAGAACAAATTGCGAGTGATATGCCGTAAATCAGCACAGAAATGACGATGCTCCGTCAGGTATTTCGGAGCGAAAAACGGTGATTTTAGGTCTGAGCGAAAAGCTGACTTTTTTTAGTCATCCACCTAACAATGCGGAGAGAAAAACGGTATTTTGAGCTCTGAGAGGAAAGTGTCCTGTTTTTAGATTTCCAAAATATGGTAAGCCTACGTATATTCATATTTCATAGGGCTCCCCTTTTAAAATCCTATGCATTGATGTTAAATATTGACTGGAATAGCTCATTTATCATTCCATTACAGCAGGGTTTGTCAACCCGCGGGCCGTATGCGGCCCGCGACATCTTTCATTCAATTTCTACGGGCACATTATTGTTATGGAAGGCTGATTTGTCATATTTGTCGAAGAAATTTTGTTATAACGAAGCGTATAAGTTTCAAATGATACTTCTTGAGTTATACATATCGCCTAATGTTGAAGAAAACGTTGCTAGTTAGGTGTCATGCCCAGCAGCCACATTTCTAGGAACTGTTAAAATTGTCGACGACGTTACAGACGCATTGTTCAAAATTTCTTGGAATATCGCTAAACCCAAGAATATACTAAAGAAGATGTGACTCCAATAAAACTTTAAGGTACTGTGCATATGTTCGCTGTTTCCGGAATTTAACAGCAAGGCCAAAATCACCTGACAAATTTCGAAGCTACAATTGTCTGATTGAACACTCACCAGAAAGTTCAATGTCAGTCGAATTTCTATCGCATGTTCCTAAGCAAGTTGCCACCTAGACCACTTCAGCCTAGCATTGGACGAATCCACCTACTTCAAACACATTGCCTAGCTAATTATCCAGGTGCATTTTAAAGCGTATTAATTTAAGTCTTGTTTCAACGTTACCTAATTCAGTTCGCTCCTATCGGACGACTAGCAAAAGGTCATCAACATTCAAGTGGCCCGCGCCATGGTTCTTAAATGTCATGTGGCCCTTTGGCCGAAAAGGTTGGCCACCCCTGCTCTAGAATGCATTAAAATGTACGAAATACCCATATAAGACTGGTAAATAGGCTCCAATACCCTAAATTTTATAGTAGCCGACAAATATACATGGTTATAATGTTCTGCGGCCCGCAGCGTCTTTTGCTATTAAAATGCGTCCCGTTATGCGAGGGAAGTTGAGAACCCCTGCACTACAGTATTTTTTATCTATAAAATGTCACATACAGTAAGTATATGATATAACAACATCATTGATGTACACCGAAATATCTCATGACGTCACTAATTGTACAATGTGACGTTACAGTAGATTTGTTTTCGTTATGTGACGATTTGAACCGATACTTTTATCCGATATGTATCAAATCTATAGTTAGATGCGTAATATATTAGATTTTAGTTTAGTGAATATAAGCGTTGTTGTCCACCAAAGTCTTGCAGATTAGCAACCCCTTGTTAGTGAAAGCAACGAAGCAATGTAGTAGATTCTCGGGTCAGGCTCGACGTGTCATAGTTCAACAGGACTTTATACTCATAGGTGTCAACTATCACAACAGAGACTGATGCAAACAATTCCTGTCGAATAGCTCATTGTCATTTTGCCTGAGATGTGAGCGTTACAGGATCAAACTTTAATGGGTGATATTAGTGCGATAAATTCCCAATGAAAAACTTCCTAAAGTATGCTTTCTTCATGTGCAAGTCCACTATATAAAGAGAGTTGTGCGGCTGTATAGACAGAATCCTAGGCGATGCGCATAAAATGCGTGGAGCTCACTTTAGTAACTATTCAAAAAACGTCCTCGTCTTACAAATACTCAATTACGCAATTATTGACTAGTGCTTTGTAAGAACTTAAAGTTCAAGCTAAAACTACTATAAAAACCACTGAAATCTCGATAACTTCACTACTGTCACGTCACTTTTAAATGCTACCAGGTGGTAGAAGATAATAAGCTATTACGTCACATTTCTAGTACATGATGATATGATTCGTGACTGAAAATTGTGATGTTTTGGTGCGACCTTCTCGTAAAATTACTCGATTTGGGATTGACTGTGTGAATAAATAAAATGACTCAAGTTGAGTCGGGTTAACCCTGAAAATCAGATGAGGACTTGGGACTCGGAGTGGTGGCTTGGTAATCATACGGACGCAACGATCTAGAAACTGGCATGCGGGGAATAGTGATATATCAAAAGTTCGTAACTTGCGTTGCGTATAGGGTATATACCATCTAATAAAGTCAGCATAGCAATCATTGGTATTCTGTGACCCCCGTGACGTATGGTTGGTTTCATGCTGAGTGTTGTTTGTTCTCTTTGTCCATGTTATTATCGGTGGCGAGGAAGGTAGTCGTACGCTCTACAGCTGTAAAACCAATGAATTCCTCGCTGATTAGACATTTCTATCCCAGGGGTTCTTGACTGAGGTCCGTAGCCCCATCGCGGAACGAAGCACCACGTTAGGGTGTACCAGATGCATTAAGGAATTAGGCTATATGCTGTGGACTATTTTCTTGGCCAATTTATTCAACTGGAAATTAGTCTTCGCGCTACGCGCGATTTCATGTGAATGGGCTTTCTGATTTTAATACAAGTACCATCAGAAATTGTGTTGAAATGGAAAGGGGCTTCGAGAAATCTTATTGGGAGCACAAGGGGACTATCGCTAAAAAAGGTTAAGACGCAATGCTATTAATATGGCTCAATAATGATTATATTTAATTTTTTATTGATATGTTCCAATAATAATCGAAGACAAAATCTAATGCTGATTTGATTTGACTTTGGCAATAACAGTAACAAAAGCCTATACCTATCACGACTATATCAAAAGCAGGATTAAACTACACCGCTAAAATGCTCTGATACAAGATCAGTCTTCAGTAGATTTTAAAATATTCTACATAAAATTGTGGCACGTCAAAGGTCCACTAGCTGCAATATTATAACCCGACAGTTTCACGATGTCACGGTGCATCCTCTCCCGTGGCGTCTATAACTCAATAATTAAAAATATTATGCCCGGCAGAAAAAAACAATTTTAGCGTTAGGTCAAAAAATGTCAAAATTGACAAAATTTTTCGCAACCTGCATTTTATTTTTATCGTAGATTTTGCGCAATCGGTGAACTTATCGTTTGATATTTACAGTTTGTAGCCTACTTTATAGGCCTACTGTGGCAGACGGCGCATTGTTTGCTCATTGTGAATCATGAACATTCAAATGAAACAAATAGGTTGACACCGTGCTATGCTCAACGTACCGCAATATTCTAAGTGAAGCAAGACTGCGTGGGCATTACATAGTTCTTACAAAAATTGAGATGTACAACATTGTCAGAATGAAGCAACACGGTGTGTCACCAGCAGTGTACGCATACGCACGCACAACTTCAGTGTTGCCAGCCAATAGCTGCTACAGTTGAACGTTCTTTCTCCATTCTTCTTGCTGTTGTTGTTTGTATATTCATGGTGTTTGTCGACTACAATGGTCATTTACACCAGGCCGATATTCCTTATTTTCGATTCCATATCCACCAAGACTCTGCCGACTTGTAGCACGGCCCACTTCTATGCTTTTTGTAAGACACCGCTTAACGCGGATGAGATAAGGAGCCTAGATAAACCTTCAACACTTGGGTAGTAATTCTGGAGTCGACCTCGGTCGGACAAGAACCTAAACCCCATTGGTGTTGTAGCTGTGGATTATATCACTACGCTATCTCGCCACATCTTCATCCTTGGCAAGCTACTTACTAAAGACGGACACTTTTTACCCGAGACCCAGGGATATCTAGAACTAGTTATCCCTGCCGAGAATGCAGAAAAGTATCTTTCGTTGTACTGCAACACATTTTAATTATTTTCACCATAGTAGCCTACATCATGTACTGGAATTCATCATAGGGCCAAATTTTGTTAAAATAATATTTCGTCATGTAAAAATTCGTCAGTTTCTGAGTCAAACAAGTTTTTGAGGGAAAACTACTTCGTAAGGACAGACAATTCAAACCAGAAATGAGGTTAAGTATTAAAATTCCAACATTTTTTGGGAAAACACCTAATTTGCATACGTTAGGTCAAAATTTGGTCAAAATTTAGTTTTTTAATGTCAAAATTTAGATTTTTTAGGTCAAAATCTTTCGTTTTTTAGGTAAAAAAAAAATCGCCCTAGTAATGAGCATAATTCGCTGACTACCTCCATGTGAGTGTATTTCGTGCTTGATGCTGTGTGATTTAGAGATTGGCAAGGTTATAAAGATGTGAAAAAAATGTAGTAGGGCCTACATGAAAAAGGCTCAGAGTGCAAAACCTACCAAGGTTCGTTTGCGAACGTGAACCTCTGAATTTAAGAGATTCACAGACAAAACGAGAACGTGAACCTCACGATCAAGCCATCCCTAATGAATAGTATGATCTTATTTTCAAGAAAAGTCATTTCATTGCTGTTTATCACTAATCCTACAGTTGCCATTTGCACGAGACAGATGACGATTGCACGATAATTAAGCTAAATTTGAACTAAAGTTCCAAAGTTCTACAGTTCCAAAGTTGGGGATGTTATTCACAGCTTCGGAATGAATGGACTCGAATCGAATACTTTAGTCTTAGCGCGGTACCAAAATTAAATTTCTCAAATAGTGTAGGATATTTCCTGTCTTTGCATTCTTAGTATTGTGTGATATAGCATTTATTTACCATTACGTGATCGTGATCATGGCGGAAGGGGGAGAAGAGCGAATTTCTGGTGTCGATGATGTGCCTCCACCATTATTACCTGAAGGAAGCAGTAAGTAATTGCTAGAACATTTGAGTTCATATCTATATCCTATGAAATCATATTAAAGTTAGCACGGATTGTTCGAGCGTATAAAGCAGCATAATCAAGAATCGATTCGCTATAAAACATTCGCAAATAGACCACGTAGAGCTCGCACGCCAATGCAAATTAGCTGCCCAAACATATTCTTATGAGGATTACTCCAAGCATATGCTTCGTCGAATGCTAAACATTCAAGTGAAAATCTAGCCTGCACACAACACTATAATTGATGACAATGTATTCACTGTCATTGCGCTAGGCAGATCTTTGTTTCATTTAACAGTGTTGAACTATACCCTTATTCAATTGACAAACCTATTTATGCTGACAAAAATATTCTGTCCACAACTCACTAATTTATCCTTAGTTTATTTTGTTTCGTGTTTGCAACTGTATATTTATAAATTACGCTATATGACCTCGGGGCGTGGGTTACTAGTGGCCCTCGGAAATTCGGCCCTCGGTAAATTTGGCCGTCGATGAATTTTGCATAAAAATGAATTTTCTATTAAAATGTATTCGGAGCCGTAAATATTCGCGTTATCGCCCGTGACTGCATGATCTACGCATACCGCGACCTCCAAATCACTTGATAATAAGATAATGGTGCAATTCATGTTAATAGTTGGGAATACATTTAATATAAAATTCTCCCAGGGCCGAATTTACCATGTTAATTCGGCCTCGTAAATATCCGCGGTATCTCTCGCGAGCTACGCATACCCTGAACTGCGAATCACTTCATAGTAGTATAATTATGTAATTATCTCATATTAATGGTTGGTTATACATTTTAATACAAAATTCCCCAGGGCCGATTTTTTTGGCAACCATACCTTACTTCACTTCGAAGTTTAATATAGGTATCATAGTTACAATGCGAATCTCATGGTCTGTGATTTTGATTGTTGTGTCATACTTAGCCTTTTTGGTTTTACTTTTAAATGTGTTAAAATCTTTTTGGTGTGCCGTTAACTCTCGAAAAGAGGCACCCTAGAATTCTTCAAGTTCAATAAATATTCTACTACTATGAATACATTGAAAGCTATATTCAATTTCCGTACCACAAAGCATATAATTAAATTATTGAAATATAATATTAATATTCGAGCGCTGCATAACCTAATATTAAGGAGAAATTATGGGAAGTTTCCATGATCGATACTTGATTTAAAAATGCTTTCAAATGAGTATATGGAAATGAGAACCGGAATATCAGACGTAATATTCTCGCGTGTCTCAGGATCTGCAAGTTTGGCAGAAGGCGAATACATCAATCAACGGATCATAAACAGCTCGGTCAACGTTGTGGCAGGAGATCAAATTCACGGAAACAAGACCACCATCAACTACATTATGAATTCTGGAATTGACGCTATTGCACAAGACCAACGTAAGTGTTTTATCCGGTACTATGTAGTACATCCTGTTTCATAAAATCAATGGTCATTGTCGCCAAATGTCCCATGATGCAGCTGCACCACATCGTTAACATTGGTCGTGTATATATATGTGGGGCAATGTTATAATGACTCGAGTCACGAATTTCTGATGACTAGACCTGACCCCATTCATTTTCCTAAAATATGGAAATGACTCGACTACACTCGAGTCAATCTGTGTACTGAGTCAACTTGGGCTCGAGTTATTGCGCATGACTAGAACCAAGTCATATGAGTCGAGACTCAGACGGCCAAGACCGACATTCCATTGTAATTTCGTCTATTGGTACTGGTACTTGAAAATCCAACCAGAAACCAAACTTGTACAAACTCTTGGGTTGTAAAAAAGGTCAACTAGAAATAGAACCACTCATTTTTTAAAACTCGCAACTATGTAAAAATAACTAGATTTACCAGATTTTCAAAATCTTCAAAACAACTAGAACTGCAACTAGTCAGTTTTTACAATCCGCAGCTACAACGAGAAATTAAACTACTCAACTTTCAAAATCATCAACTAGAACTAAAACTACTCAAAAAACTATTAGTTAGTTGACTATCAACTAAATAAATGTGTGGTTTGTCAAGTCAGCTTAACTATCTTTACTGGTTGTCCTACTGATTTCCACACATATATGGTATGGACACATGTGGTAGAGTTTTGTTTTGTAACTCATTGGAAATTAAGGGTCCCCTGAACGTCTGTCGATAAGCATTGCGCGGACCTGGGCGTTTTACGTTTCGCGGGTCAAAGATGGACTATATACGCGGGAATTGCGGGGAAAACTTTGAAGAAAAATAAAATGTGTCCCAAACACTCTACTTCATGTTGATTAACGAAATAAACTAGATTCACATTCGAGCTCTTTCCAGGTAATTATTAGAGATTAATGCACGCAGAATGTAGTGCAATATTTTGTCTTAGCTCGTCAACGTATTTCCTGCATGTCATACACAGAAAAATAATTAGTCGGTATACGAGTAATGGATAATAACGGCTCAGTTATGATTTTTTATCAGCAGCCGTTGGTTGTTAATGCTTCGATGTATAAATTGTCATGACGATTTGACGAGTAAAAAATATCAAATCTTTACCCGGTGTAAACGTAGATAGGCCTACCGCTAGCCAATCAACTGTTAAACTGCGTTCACCTAAGTATAACAAAACATCAATTCTTAGTGGGCCTACATACGATACTATTCGAAACTAGGCAGAGCGGTGATTATTATCCTGCTGCAAGGTAGTGGCGTCTGCAGCGTAGTGATAATCTGACATAATCATAGCGGGTTTTCTTACAATCACAGTACTACATGTATAACGAATATCTATTTACTATGTGCGGATAATTCGTTACGCAATGAAGAGCCAATACTAGTAACGCAATAATGAGCAGGGGCGTTTGACCATATGACATTTCTGCTATCCAAAACCTGTTTCAAATCGCACTCTTCATTGTTCACGAATGTTCAGTTTATGTCATGGGCATTGAACAAATGAAAAGTAATAGTTCTTTCACAAACAGATCGATTAGATATGTGAAGTAGTCGATTGCAATTACTTCGGATTTTTTTCGAATGTAATCGATTGCGATTACGATTATTTTCAAATGCTGTAATCGTCGTAATGGATTTCGATTACTAATCACGATTACCGCATATCTGCACCAGAGTTATAAAAAGTGGGCGCAACTAGTCTTTCAGTAGAAAATTAGAAGCCAACACAATGACTTGGACTCGGACTTGACTCGGTGGTGAATTGAAAATGACGACTCGACTCGAGGCAAAACTATAAGAAAGAGGTTGACTTATGACTCGAAACCATGCGACTTAGTTACAACTTTCAATCTTTATCTGGCGGCACTTTCCGCATCATTACAAAGTACAATTTCCAATTCACAATGATGGATTTTACATATGCCTTCTCTTACAAAACCTCCACACCTTAGTATTCAATCAACCTTTTAACTGATGCATTTTATCAAAAAATGGAGCTCAACAGATGACACGCGTATCCCGAACGATTTTCGTTTAATGCTTCACTCAGCAGAAAACCAGAGTTGGTGAAAGTAGTCACCGTCGCTACTCAAGTAGAATTAGAAGTAACGCCGGCATTTCTAGTCAAGTAGAAGTAGGATTGGTGGTTCACAAGTAAGTAAGTAAGTAGGTATTCTACGCATATTTTTGCATACAAAACTGAAAACTGTCAAGTAGAAGTAGAAGTAGTCTAAAATCATAACTACTTAAAAAGTAGTGTGAGTAGGCAAAATCTACTTCAAGTACTTCAAATAGTAGAAGTACTTCGTTACTGACCACATCTGCAGAAAACACAATGGGATAACATGGCAGGCATCGCATAGCCTGCTTATTTGCACGCTGAAAAGGTTATTACAGTCTCGGATGATCAATCGCCCAAAGACGATCAATTTCACTTTATTTTATTCTTTTCTTTTATGATCTATGACAGACGAACTATTACGTGGTTTAATTGGCAGTCGCATCCGCTGTATGTGCCGCGTAGCGGCATTAAATTACGCATTCGCGAAACAATAACATCATATTGGTAATTTATTCGCTAAAAGCTTTTCGACTGACCCTCAGTAGCGAACGTCAGTGATAGGGTGGATCAGATTCGAAATGTAATAACTATTTTGTGTCTATGACGTAATAATCACATAAAAAACAACTAGTAGACAGGCAAGATACGGTAGTAACGACACAAAACAAACGTTAACGAGCACATATTCGGTTATAAATAACCTAGAAAACAGCACACAACATTATTGAAATATTCCAAGGGTGTAGAGGCGTTGGCGAAGAAGGAACGCCAGAAGGACGCCATGAGCATGGATTAGGATTTGAAAAAACAGGATTTGTGAAATTTTGTCGGATTTGGATTGAATTAGGACATAGAAATTCATGTCCGCTCAAAGTACAAACTAATACAGCTTATGATTCATACGCAATGAACGGTGGCCGCATCACTTTCCCGTGACCTAAGGTTAAACCTTCTGTTAAGTGAGAAACGTCATAATGCAATAACAAGAGAGTACCGTACCGGCAACAATAACAGCAACAAACTGCGTATAGCAGTTTCCTTCGAAAAATATACAGCAGTAATGGTTTTGCAGTGTAGGAGATTGAGCTGCCGCTGGGGTCAGAAGCCTTTTCAGTAACTGCCAGAATATAACAAAACTTTGGGTGGAATAGTGATATGAGTCCGATGAGGGCGATAGAGAAATATGTCTAACAAAGTTTAGACGCGTAGATTTGGATTGGGATAGATTAGATTGTGAACTGGGAGAGAATATCGCATTGAGTGAGGCCGATATCTGGCTCGTCATACCGATGTGGCCGAGTTTGAGTTTGGTGCCCTGCCTTAAATCGAGAATATACCAATAGCAGCAATTTCTAAGAATTCACTGACTAGTAGCCTAATTTAGGAGAGTGACATGACTGGTTCGAATATTTTAACAACATGACTTTTATATCAGTAGTTCTCAACCTTTGGACCTTGCGGCACTCTCTCTCAGGAGAGAGAAAAAAGCGACACTATATAGCACTTCTAGTAGTGGAACACAATACGTAACTGCCGCATCTTAAACCCACAATTGGCCAATTGAGTGGCCGAACTCAATTGAGGCCCGTGAATCAACAAATATTATCATAGCTATATCTTTTAAGTTATTTGTGTTATTTGTGTACGGAACCAGCATATAACTCAAGTTTGAGGTCATTGCTCATTGAAATCACGGGAGTATCCCTTTCATTTTTGCCATATGAAAGCTGTATATATTGTAACGCTGAATTTTAAGCTAATGAGATGTTAATATAAATTAGGCCTACTTTTGAAGTTGTGACAGTAATGGGTATTGTAGTCAGATGCAGGCGATTTGTTCCCCTTAAAACTAGCGTTTGTAATATTTGTGTAGACAGAATTACACTAAAAATATTTCAATTTTATATCGTTGACTTGTTTTGAGGCTTGTTGTGTTCTAAGCAGGTTCTACTCTTGGGCTCATTTCATTGCTATGTTCAAGAGATTCTTCTATACTATGTTTAGACAAGGTGATCTGGCTAATATGTTTTATGACTGACTGTCACCATTGCAAGGATTCAATATAAAATTAGTTAAGTTTCACGAATGGGTGATCACTAAATGGGTGATTTGTGATGAGTGATATGGAATCACTCAGTAACAATCAATATGACAAAAAGCTTCAATGAAATCAGGCTATGAATATTACTTCCTACCCCTAATCACCATATCTTTACTGGGCTTAGTAGGCTACTGGCAACATATTGATCATGAATGATGTATACATTTTTGCTACAGTATGCTCTTCATATCTTATAGGTCAGTGTTTTCCAAACTTTTTCGATTCAACTCTCTATTAAAAAGTTTAGAATATCTTTATTGGCTCTTTTAAAGACTAGACCAGAGGTAATCAGTAACGTTATGCTTCTACTTTTCAGTGGTATTCACGAAGATGGTATCCGTGTACGTGTACATTTAGCCAACTGGTTTTGCTTGTATGGCACCGGAACTTCAACACTTTTTTCACTCATATCTCTCAAAATCTCCCACTTTTAAACACTGTTCTAAGTTTTATTCCCTTTATAAAATGTGATAGGTTATTGGGTGGTACCGTATACCGGGGTAACTTTGGACAATTTTCAACAATTCCGCTTTGTATCTTGGAAATGCTAGGGTGTAGGGGAGGCAAGTTATGTGTTTTTCAGGGGTCATGAAACAAAGATTAGAATGACCTAATCAAAAATTTTCATTGTTATAAATCTGTACTTCATTTTTGTAAATTATCCGTGTCCAATAGGGTGGAGTGAAAAATGGAAAATTTTGAATTTTAAAACGGACACTTGATATGTGGTGCCAAATTAAAAAAAAATAATTTCTATAATAATTTTGGGTTCGTGTACCCTCTAGTGGTCGTGCAATTGCATCGAACGAGCCAAAAATAGCTAATTTCGCTATATATTGATGACCGCTTCCTCTAGAAAGCTGATTTTGGGCTCAAAAGATGCAGAAGCAACAAGTTTCTATCTCACTTCCACAGAACTTTGTCATAAAAATGAACAGAAAAAAAGTTATGAGCAAATTATTGATTTTTAGACCATTTTTCGGTAAAATTAGGCACTGAAGCAGGGTACGAGGCCAAAAGCGTGTAGTCATCGATCTTATGACTGACAACTCCATATTGGAAACACATAAATTGTTAATTCATATTGAAAACACAAAACCATCAATTCCATATTGAAAAAGATATATTTCGAAGATGATTTCACCACCAGAGTATTAGTCTGCACAAACTTTGAAATCTTGTTTTGTATTAAAAGATTTCATCTGTTTTTGAGACTTCAGTTTTTCTCTGATTAAGTCATCTCTACGTTTAAATCCCGACACATGGGCAGATGCTTTGGTCACCACTTTAACGTCTCTTTCCACTGCCTGGTTGTGCCAAGGATTTTGAGGAGATGACCTTAGATTTTCCATCTCGAGATATGGTGAGTTTTTGATTGCTGGTGGCTGTTCCATATCTTTTAGATTCAAGTTGACAATTTAGTGGTATGATTTGGCCTTGATGTTCATAATTGGGATTTTAAACAATCTGATTCTAGTGTCAACGTTGTTTTTAGGTTTCGTTTCATTAACATATCCTCCTTCAAAGTCATTAATTGGAATCTGGTATTCTGTTTGATCTGCTCACAGTTGAAATCTTGCAAGTCTTCCGAGGCCTTCATCATCATCACCAAGCATTCCCAAAAGACATTATCCGGATGTGCAAAATATGCTTTTCCTTGTAGCAAAGGTAGTGCAAGGTTGCGAATTCGTGTATCAGAAAGCTTTGTAATATGGAAAACTATGTTGCAGAAGTTTTTAGCACCATCAACAATGGAATTGTGCCTTTTTATTTCAAACCATGACGGAAAATAAAACTCCATGCAGAATTAAGCAAGATAGTTCAGATTGCTTGATGGGGTAACTGTGGGGTAACTGTGGAAAATGTAGTTTTTGTATGCCTTTACACTCTACTGTTTATTTGAAGAGCTTCTTGGAGGTACAGAACTTCAATATACAATTAAATAGTATATTCATATTGCAATGAACCCGAATATTTTCGGCTGACACTTTTATCAAAATACACCAACCAAAACTCTGTCAACAAAAGGAGTTCGTGTATCACCTAAAAATAGTACATTGAACGTTCTCTCATTCGAAATTTCATGCTGGTGACGTCATATTTTGTGATACGATTGTTGATATACAATGTTCTTTCCAATTCTCTACTAGTTGCTGACGATTACCCCTGACGAGTGTCAGCCGAAAATATTCGGGTTCATTTCAATATGAATATACTATTTAATTCTACTGTTTATGAAACCACGTAAATGAGGTTTATTTGGTAAGAGTTGATGAGAGCAGCGGCTAAAACTGAAACAAAATAGTATGTGTCTGGCCTATGGCATGATTTTTACCTAATCCCCCCCCCCAAAAAAAAAACACAAATTAGGTAGGCTAATACCCCCTTATTCATCTCTTCTCTCAATTTTCCCCAATGGCTTCACCCATTAGGACTTATAAATGACATATAAAGATAAGGGGTATCCCACTGGCAGTGTCAGCAATCGACAGCATACATTAAGCATGTTACCGTGATTTATTGCCGATTTCAGATATATTACTGTTCTTTAAAAGATACACTTTCCCTTTCCTATGTCCTCTGATAGATATATTTATCGTAATTTACGATATCCCTTACTCTGCAGGTGCATCTGTAGGAGTACCATATGTGATATGTTTTTCAAGTAGCTTACACCCGATTACAATATCTCACTATCTCACCTCATTGCCTAGCCTACCCATTTTTGATATTTTGGCAAACTCTAATTTATTAATCTTCTCATTCCATTTTAAAAAGCCATCAGGCCGGTCATAAGAAATATAGTTGACGATACACTTTGCCACAGATGAAGCATCCACTTTCCAGAGCTCTAAATATCACATTTTCCACTGTCCAAAGTAACTTTGGACATCACATTTTCTTGTATTGATGTAAGGGTGAGCCCACTGAGATTATTGCCATGGATTAGGACTACTTAGAGCAGGGGTCGCCAACTCAAAACGGACCGCGGGCCACTTTTCAAATTTCGTAGAGGCCGCGGGCCGCATTAATTCGATATCGATGTAAAATAGGCACCACGTTCTAAAACTCTATTTCAGTACAACGGTGAGCTACCTAACATAGGCAATGGGAATATTGACCACAAAAGAAATAATATTTTATTAAATGAATACAAATACAACAAAAAACCATAATCATCAATTTTATTTTATTTTGAACTGTGAGCTGTGTACGATACATAGGAACGCTTTTCAGCGACTAAGGAATCGATATTGGGACCAGCGAGATACGTTACTAGCTGAAAGATCATCTCCACGTAAAGCTTGATCTTATGGGGAAGCCCTAATCCAGTCGTTCTCAAACCTTTTTTAGACATACACCCTTTATGATACTGAAAAATTGTCATATCACAAAATGCAACCAGAATGCTAGCAATCCCAACGGCTAGTTTGATGGCATAGAAGGTTATGGCTGTTGATGAGAGCATTCTATAAGATGAATTCCGGACTATACACAGAGCAATAACTATGAATATGAGGTAAATCGCGCGGAGCGTGAATATTTTTTCATTTGAGCGCATCTCCGCATTTGAGCGCATCTCAGATGCTTTCGCACTCCCCAGTTTGGGAACTACTGCCCTAAGCCGTTTCTAAGCGTCTCGGTCTTGGCAGTGTTTTTGGGCCATTGAAAGTCAAGGCAATATGCCCATTCATATCAGCAGATTCCCCCGCGATGGAATGCTGTTGCCATCACCACAGCCGTTTCAGCTAGTGACGAATAGTGATGTTGGGTACAGGAGAATAGCTTGTTTTGAAACAGCAACAACAACATGTTGAAACTGTAGTCAAGTTCAGCATTTGAAATTGGATTTCTTAGCTTTCATCCGAAATCTCAAATCAGGTCGCGGGCCGCAGAATATGACTTGGCGGGCCGCATGCGGCCCGCGGGCCGCGTGTTGGTGACCCCTGACTTAGAGGTATCTGTTGCCAAGTTTTGTGTCTATGAATCACATGCTATTAATGTTTATTGGTGAGAAGTTTAATAGCCATCAATTTTGATGAAATTGACCCCCGCCATTAATTTATCAATGTTGGCTCAAGTTTATCTTGTAGTGAAATGAATCCATCTTTTATTGAGACTACTTGTGGTACTGTTGCCTCATGAAAAAGAATTTGACATTCAGCGGCAACCATTTAATAACCATTTAAATCTTTTACTGCTTAGTGTCCAAAGTTACCCTTGAGTCAAAAGTAACCCCGGTTTACGGTATACTGTAATTTTTTATGTATATTACGCCCCATGTATAATACATACCCTGAAATTGGCATGTAGTTACTGAGAAAAATCCAGTACCCATGTATAGCACACATCCTGCACGAGCAGTAGCCTACATCATGTAGTGTACATGTACTGTACAGCAGTGGTTCTCAGCTGCCGATCAGTGCCGGTCCACCAAATGTATTAAATCTATTTATCCTAATTTAAAGATGAAAATAGTTCAGGGTTTAGGACGTATTTTTGCACTCGGTTCTGATAGCAAATTTCTTGTCTTTATCAGGTTTTCGTGTAAGTGTTATATGAGGCGACTCATAAGTAGCCCGCAACTCGTTTTGGACAGATTTTATGTGAATGCTACATATACTTTTAAACAAAAGTGATACATGGTATTATGGTGGATGCTATAGTACAGTTGTTCTTGTAACCTTTTTCCCAATGCAGCGCTCCCTTTCGAAAATTGCCTGGGTCTGGTATCCCCATATTTTTAGGACAGTAGTAAAAACAAGTGGTAAGAGTTCAAAGGCTGGTTGGTATTTTTGGGTTAAGTGACTTCACTATTGGAAATAGTTTTGAATCGTGCCCGAATAGCACTCGACTAATTAACGCTACGTCTGGCAAAACGAGAGTAAAGCTCAGAAGAAAGAGACAGTTTTGTTGCATCACAATGACAAAACTTGAGAACAATGCAGTTTTCTATACTAATTATGGGGGTTCTAGGACCATGAACAGAATGATATTTGTATTTTCGGAATCAGTATAGCAATAGCTTTCCATTGATCCCCGTTTTATTGAATTTGGCGCTCATCAACACGATAAAAAATGGCCGTAAAGTTGCCTTTGGTCAAATGGAAAGTATGACCTAACCAAAATGCAACGAACCCTTTACTTCCGCTGTGTCCACACCATATAGGACACTATGCTCATACTATCTGGTCCAATAAATTTAACATAAACGTATTCCAAATTTCAATCAAAGCAACCCATATTATAAAAACTTCATGCAAGGTTGCAGGCCACAACACTAAACAGTATCATCCTTTATTATATATGATGGAGAAATAATATGAAGATTTGATTTTCAGCTATCAAATACAAATATATTTATTTAATCATTTAATCATGTTTAATACACAAATGGCTCTGGCTCTGGCTCTCACTCTCACTCTCACTTTTAAAAGTGGTACAGTGCGTCTTTCTTAGATTTCGACACACTATTCGCTGTGGGATAAAATACCTAGTTCGAAACGCTTTGTGGAAATAAACCAGAGGTAGCGTGATCGTCGTATTTCAACATGAATTATCATAAATCACTGCATACGAGGATACATGTTGCAAACAAGGCCGGATAAAATTTTGAGATATGACAAATTTTGTCAAATGGTAACTAGCAATAAGAGCTCAGAGATATATGGACAAGTTGTTCTACATTTTTGAAGGATCACATGTCCTCAACATTTGTTTTGAAGTTCAAGCGGTCCACGAGATCAAGAAGGTTGAGAACCACTGTGGCACAGTGCATGTATAGTAAATGAGTACCGTAATTTTTCGAGTATAGTAGAGTAGCTGTGGTTTAGTATACTATGTCGACTATTTTACCGCTTCCAAAAGCTTTCTAGATACTCATAATCTATGTACTATGGTGTTTTAAACTGTTTGGCGGTATTTTATAGTGCAACTTTTTGCAACTTTCCTCTTTTTTTCGTAGCCAATTTTTGCTGCAATTTTCATCAAATATTGCATAATAATGTCAAGGAGTGATTCAACAACATGCTGTAAACTATTTCTAGTATGGTTCTACTCTCTTCGATTTGCATAAAGAGCTATATGATGGCCTAGCTCAGAGGCGGGCAGCATACGGCCCGCGGGTTTCCAGTCTTGGTTGATAATGTGGCCCGCCGGCCGGTGTCCTGTCAATACCGAGGAAACCGTTACCGAGAATGCAAAGTATGCAATGCAGGCATGTTATGCATATAAACAGTAGGGGTCTTCAAAAGTGACTTTTTTTCTCAAATCGTACTACTGGCTACTTGATAAAATTGTTAGGTTACCCAATTTAATTATTTATTATAGTAGCGCCCACCGTAAATACTACGGTATTTTATTCAAATCCAAATTTTTCTTCGACAATTACTTCGCTTCCACTGGTTGAAATTGAACCAAATTTGGTGAACATCGTTTCTCTAGACGGCCTAACACTTTCATGGGGTGAACAGAAAATTTTCAATTTTTTAAACATTTATTTTTTTAGAATAAATATAAACTTTTTTCTCCTATAGCAAAGAGACTACGGGCTGGAATTGAACCGAATTTTGTGTGTATGCTTAAATTAGGCAACCTAACGATTTTATCAAGTAGCCAGTACGATTTGAGAAAAAAAGTCATTTTTGAAGATCCTAATATACAGGTCATGTGCATGTGCATGACGGCTTTGCCAAATTCGGTGTCTTCTCAGTAAGTTACATTCCTGGCATTGGCCGTTCTCGGTACCGGTAATGGTATAGAACCGTAAATGCCGATAATGGAAGTCTTTTCGCTTCTATTTACGCGTATAAGCTCCACTCTCGCATGCTGCGCAGTGCGCACACGAAGATAATAACAAACAGTCACTAAAATTTGAGGTAGTAAGCAAGTAGTGGGAAATCTCGGCAGACTAGGGCCGCGGGGTTCCATACCAATACCGAGAATGGGTGCGAGAGAGGAACTTACGCGTAAGTTCGTACAAACGAATAGACTTGAATTATCGGCATTTACGATGCTGTACTCAACCATAATGAATTGATATCTTGGTAAATTTAGGGTACCGGGTTTACCGAACTGAATTCAGCAATATTCACTATATAAATCTCTATATCTTTCTTTAATACCTGGGTTCTAGGTTATATAAAATATTACCAAACAGAGGTAATAGATTTTGTCCGATCATTTCTATACATAAAATATAATGAAGAAAGAATATTGTTATCTTCCAGAAAAAGCTTCAGCCCTGATAAAATGCATAAACGATAATGCGTCTCAAAAGACGGCGGACAGAATCCTCGAAGACATCGGCGCCGACGACCTCAACAAACCTGATTTCCAAGTACATCCCCAGATGAGAAGAGTCACTAAGTCGGGATATTTCAAAGGCAATTATGAAGAGGTGCACGAAATGGAAGTGGCAGTAAAAAAAAAATTCTTCTTCTGGCGAAAGGAAGAGGTGGTTAAAAATCAATTCAGAAAGGAGTTCGGATTCCTCCGACAAAAAGTTGACGACAACAAATTCATCGAGCTAGATGAAGTTTTGCAGCAACTTATCATCGGGGAAAGTTCTATCACCGCTATAGTTGCGTCTGCAGGATCTGGGAAAACCACTCTCATGCGCAGAATCGCTAGAAAAACTTTAGGGCATTCACTCACGAATACAGGAGCCACTGCAAGCCCCTCTCAGCTCAAGTATAAATTGATACATTATATAGAAATAAAAGGCATGCGAGATAAAAGATCCATGAAACCATCTAAATTTCTCTTCGGAGGCCTCTTTCAGAATAAGATCGACGAGGATTATGCGTATCAGTGGTTGCTTGAACATCAATCAGAAGCAGTTTTATATTTCGACGGCTTGGATCAGGCTACTTGGAAAATCAACAGAGATGGCGATGAGAACATAAATCCTTATAGTAAAGCCAAAGCAGCAACGATCATGTACAACATCCTCTCACGTAATCTGCTCGCTGATACAAAGATCGTCATCTCTTCCCGCGAATTCCAAGTCTCGGATCTGCCCGCGGAAGCTCGACCCACCGACATCATCACACTTTCTGGTCTGAATCTAGATGACGCAAAGAAGCTTTTTGTGTTTCTTATACATGATCATGGGGATGAAGCATGGGCGAGGATAGAAACGATGTCACCAAGGCTGATCAATTTAGTTTCCATTCCCGTTTTTCTGGTCTTAACCGCTGTGATCATGGCCAAAAATCCGAACGAGCCTCCTCCCAAGACGGTCACAGGACTCTACAAAAAAATTATATCCACTTTAAGTAGCGTGAAAAACATTAGAAAGGCTGATGCTATTGCGGGGATTATCAATAAATTGAAAGCAATGGCATATCTTGGCATGAAAGAAGGGAGAGTGACATTCTCTGAAAATGATTTGAAGAGGTTTAGACTTTCAAAAGATGAAGTTCAAGATCTCATGATGAAGGTTCCAGGAAATAACCTCCTCAGTTGCAATCTGTTGGATGGCAGTTTCATTTTCTTCTTCTGCCATCAAAGTCTCCAGGAATTCCTTGCAGCGGGCTTTGTAGTGGAAATGACGCGTAAAAAGTTCATGAGCTTCAACTCTAAACACCTGCACAAAGAGCGATGGGCGGTCGTCCGCAGATTTGTGTGCGGCCTCATTTACGATGAAAAACCGGATGATGTTCATGAAGGTGGGTCTCAATGGAGGATATCGTTTTTCGTGGTCGTGTTCCTGCTACTTTCAAGACGTTGAAAGCCATAAAACGGATAGTTATGAGACATATGTTACCGTAGTAGCCCTTAATTATCCCGATGCATTTACTTCATTCAATGCAGAACGATCATATTTATCCCTGAATACGTTTACCGATAACATTATCGATTCAATTTCAAGGCGGATAGAATGCAGTAAAACCGTATTTGTCACTTGGTCATTGCAAAACCCGCAAAACAAAATTATATTACAGTGATATTTTCACCGACACTTTTCATGTCCATGCCAGATTTTCCTATTTTTTAAGCAGTATACTACATAACTCTTTTAACTAACTGATATTGACACTGATAAGCCTAATGGTTAGTTCACATCTTGGATTGCCGGCATTCATTTGCCAGGTACATAACGACGAAAGACGCTTGCGAGCAATTTGCAAAATATATGATAAAACATAAATCCATAAGAAAACTCCCATTAAACACAAGTCTGTGAATTATCCGTCTTTATAAGCGAGTTTGGTCGTGTCATATTTTAAGTATCTGAGTAACTCAATTGTGAACCGAGTCTTAGGCTTTTTGAGTCAAGGTTACTAGCTGTGATCGTTCATTGCTCCGAACAATCACTCAGCGTAATTGGCCATTTTTTCGTTGCCATTCCATGTTTACATTCAATAGTGGTAAAAATTATATATTTTGCAAAGTTGCAAAAGAATTTCGATTAATTTAAATGTAGAAAATCAATATCTCACGCTTGACAATATGGTGGGTACGGATCCAGCGAGCTTATTGAATTCATGCTCTATCGCACTATTGTGACAATGCAATAAGAGATCAATCCAATCTGAACTGTATCATATTCTGTCGGTCTGCGTACATAAAGTCGCATATACGTAGACAGCCGGAAAATCTGCGACAGGCAATTGGAAATTTTAACGATTCGCCTTTAGGATCTATATTTTACAACAATGACATATGTCATGGATTCATTGTATCGTTGTGAAAACAGGCGTACATTTGTGAGCAAGTACGCCTTCCATGGCTGTGCCTTAGGGAAAACTGTTGTTTCTCTTTACTCGATTGTAATATGATATAGTGAGGTGCATTATTTGATTGACAGTCTCAAATCGGTCACTGAAAAGACAAATTCTTGGTGGATCAATTCGTTCGCAACTCAAGAAGAAAGAGGACAACCACGTTCGCATGGAACTGTATACAGCAATCTATGAATCGGGAGACGACGATCTTATGAGACAAATTTCCGATATTGATGCATCTGGCATCTCATTGAGTCGCGATGAGGCTCATATTGTCGGATCGCTTGCAGTAAGGAGTGAAAGTCTGTATCGCTTGAATTTATATGACTGCAGCATTAATGCAGAGCTTTTGGCGATCATTACTGGGAGTATTGAAAAAAGAATACAAGTGAGTTCAAGCATAAAATACTTGAATTGATATGTGGCTCGGTAGGTATAGGCTATTTCAAGTCGCATGTCGGGCCCGAGCGAGTGCCATGTGTACGGACCCTATAATCAAAATGCGAGTTCAAGGCCGTCCACAATAAGTAGTGTGACTTCAAGCGGGGGACTACAGGTCACCGGAGAAAAAAATCAGAATAGCATATCAGTCAACTAAAATCGCATCGTGCATCGAATACTAGTTTTCCTATCTTCAGACATATTACCTATTTAATGCTGGAGTCTTGATATAAGAGTAGGATTGAAATCAGGGTGTTCAAACTCAACTTGCGTCGCAGGCTGGATTCAAACCTACAGATAGTTTGTTGGCTGGACCAGTCGAATTCTTCCAAAATGTTATCTCAAATCCAATGCCCTATTTTGCCATTGTACTACTTTATTATGAAGCCGGTGTACAAGATAGTATATTACATTATGTGACGGATGATATGAGTTCTAATCTAGTAACACTTTTATTCGCAAGCAATCAATTTGGCAAAAGTACAATTTGCGTGTTGAATAGATATATAAACAGCTGAAGCAATGGCCCTAACGACGGTTTAAGGTGGTATGCTTTTACGCTCTCTTATTGTTTCAGTTCTGATCTGGCGTTAGCCCTGACTATATGCTGTGAGAAATAAGATAGATTTAACTATAAACGGTGACGTTGGAATTTGGCTCAGCAATATTGAATCCCGTTTCAGGTTTGTGTGGAGGACAGGGACCGTTTGACCAAAAACTGACTTAGCGCTGCGAAAACAGATATTAGCACCATGATTTGTCACTTTTTAATCTCTGTGTGACCTGTATATAACGATTTTGCATTGCGTTTTCGCTTCAATGAAGAAATACTTCGCAATACAATTTTACACAAACCTGTGAACTCGGTGCTCACATTTTGTCACTAGAGTGGGTAACTGGGTATAATTTGGCCTATCAATATTACTCAACATTCGGTTTCTTTGACACCATTGATTTAGATCATCGCAGTGCGGTGTGGGTATGATCCGAACGCATCGTTGCATCACAATAACATTGCTCTTGTTGAAAAATACGCACACGGATGATTGTCCGAAATTCTCAAGTTACTAGGATTGGTATACGTCTGGATTTTCCGGGACATGTTCGGGATTTCACTGTACACGTTGGTGTGTCTGGAAGAAAATTTTAATATATACCTCAAAGTCCATAGTTTTGAAGGCTTGAAGTACGCTCAAAATCTTTTCCAAATAAACATAAAAAATAATAGCAGATTTATGCTACTGAAATTTTTTCTCGGCGCTACGCGCAATTTAGTACACTTTGTATTAATTTAAATATAGGGCCATCTCCAGTGTTGAATCGATTAAATTAATTGAATTCAATTTCAATTACAATTACTTTGTTGCATGTTTTAATTACACAAGATTACAATTACTCTATGCTAAATTATCAAATTACAACTACCATCAGGGTTGTAACCTAGTCACGAAGGCTTCGAGAAACAAGTTAATCTCATTTTCATAGTTTTGACTCGAGTCAAGTCGAATCATTTTCAATTCACCACCGAGTCCAAGTCAGCGATCAGAGGGTGGAGTCCGAGTCATGGCATTATGACTCAAGTCCAAGTGATTGTGTTGAATTCTCGGCTTCCGGGTAAATTCTTGGTAACCCACTTCTTAAAACCCAGTTTGTTGATATCAAATGGTTCGCATTCGTAATATATTAAATTTCCTCACTTGTAGCAGTTTTTGATCGCATTTTCAAGCAGCTTACCAGTATCAATAGGCGAAATACCAATAGTGTGGTCACTTAACTATGCTTTGAAAATACAATGAAATGTCGGTCTTGGGTTGGCGAGTCTCGAGTCATATGACTTGGTTCGAGTCATGCGTATTGACTCGAGTCCAAGTCGGATCAATACACATATTAACTCGAGTTGAGTCGAGTCATTTCGGAATTTTGCGAAAATCACTCGAGTTAAGTCGAGTCATCAGAAAATCGTGACTCGAGTCTTTAGAACCCTGACTACAATTACAACTACTGCTGAACATGTAAGTACAATTATAATTACAATTACTGGTGAAAGTCTGATTGATTCGCTATTCAGGTGATCTTTGACAACTTTAGCAGTGTTAGGATGACTCGAGTCAAATTTTTCGTATGACTTGACTTGACTCGAGTCAATTTGCAGAAATGACTTGCCTTGACTTGGCGCTTCAAAAATGCGGATTGACTCGTGACTCTGAGCAAAATTTACGACTCAATTTCAAGTCATCAAGTAAACGCTATCAATTAAATCCCTTTATTTTGTGTATGTTCATATTTTTAGCGATACCTTGTGTCACTTGTGAAAGTAACCAGGCATTCAGAGGAATGTACGTTTGAATGATCCTCCATTATTGAATCACAAATACATTCACCACAAGCGAAATGATCATAGGTTACGTTGTCGTAGTAGTAGTAGTAGTAGTAATAGTAGTAGAAGAAGAAGTATTCAACAACAGCGTGTGCTAGCATGGCCCATTGATTACCTTTACCAACCCCTCTTGTATGATTTAAATCTGGTGAATATAGTTGATATGTTTGTTTTCTCACGGATGTGTAGATGGTAGTGTATTGTACCATATCAATTTGTTACAACTTCACGAGGCTTCGTATTCGATCCTATTGGCTGATATTAACAGACTGTAGCATAGCTATACAGTTAGTCGCCTATTTTTTTGCGGGTCTACGTGTGCGTGATAGACACAACGCCTTCTTGCATGCATACAAAACTTTATATTCATTATTTGATGCAAGATAAATGGATAATTAACCTGTCTTTCTCACATCTAGCAAAATGTAATGACTTTGAATCGTCGCTGATACTTCGAAAATTCAATTTGACTTGAATTGTGGCTTGACTCGTGACTCGACTTAACTTGACTTGACTTGACGTGAATCGAGTCACATCCAAAAAACGAGTGACTTGACTTGACTCGAGTCACCTTCGAAAATCATTTGACTTGACTTGACACGAGTCAAAATGTGCAATGACTCGAGATGACTCGTGACTCGAAGGTAGTGACTTGATCCCAACACTGAACTGTAGCGACGTATTTAGCAACAATCTCAAGCTATTCATGTTTCATTCATGATTCGTACTATGCAGAATACCCTTTAATTAGAAATAAAAAAACTTGAACGTATTCAAAGTATTCCTAGTCATTGGCTCTGAAAAATACAAAAAAAAAAGAAAATTTTTGTAAGCGACTACTAACAATCAAAAGTTCGAGCGACTGGCAACGACTAATAGCGAATAGGATACAAGAAAGTCAATGAAATGTACTCAAACGAATACTCGGAGCTGAGTAAGGTCAATAAAATGTAATTGGTAAGGCGATAAGGATGATACCAATATGGTGTGTAAAATTGAAATAAATGCAAAAGCAAAGAATCTCCCGATAACTACTAATTACAAAATTTTTGTTCGCAGTTACATTTTCACTTGCTCAAAACTGTTCGACTGCATTTGATGAACATTAGGATGCGGAAAGGTTCTGGCCCCAGTATATTAAGCTAAGATAGGAGATAAGACTGGGATAACATCTCTACAAATGTGTGATCTAGCCTGATGAAGTCTTAGTTGAAAACTTGAATTTCTTTTTGCAATAGCTGCAGTATGCCTCAGAGAGATTAAAGGGGCACTGCGCTCAAAAAATGATGTGGTCTCAAATTGAAGAGTATAACGAAAAAAAAATTTTGGCCGCAGCCGTTTTCTTCAGAACGCCACCGTAATGGAGCTGCAATTTATTGAAATTTCTAGAGTTGCAGCAGTCGCGGCTCCGGATAATATCTTAACCCGTAACATGGCACGATGACTTCATCGTCGCACTTGCTCGACGCGATTACGCAGTCACGCAGAGGACGAGCTTCAGATAGAAGTCAGCCGATGTTCTGAAGCAAATATGTCTAACACGCCAAGGTGGTGTAGATACGGCGTTCCACGGACGATATTCAGTCACTAGATTTTTCTAGTAATCGGGCCTAGTGTATTCTATTTCTTGAGGGAAGGAATAGATCATGTCCTATTCTTATGTTATGTATAAAACATTACCATCACCAATTAGTGTGCCCTCTGAACATTTCAAAATTCAGAGCGGTCATAATTGGTTTCGCATTCAGGTTGGAGAATCATAAGATGAGGGTTTGAGAGTATCTTAAAATTATGGCTTGGGGATTAGTAACATTACAATATAATGAATATATTATATATGTTTTAGGGTCAGCTGCGGAGTTGTGGGCTCAGGTTAGGTTTGCGTGCCGTTGGATTTTGGTTAGGGATGATGAATTTTCCTACAGTACCCGAACCACCAATTTTGAATGTCATGAATTTTGTCATGTTCATGGGGAACCCTGACTGGTGGTATTCGTGTTGTGGATAAGAAATTACTGTTTCTCTGAAAAACGGCTACAGAATAAAGTGCTTTTCAACCTGTATGACGGTTCGTACTTGTGCGAACGTCCTCCTTTCCCGAATCCAAAATATGATAACCCTACATTATAGGAAATAGTGTGCGATGCCAGTGTTGATTTGAATGCGAAGTATTGGAATTTCGGCACACATTCATATAGCGTTGACATAATACGTCGATTTAGTGGAAAGTGATATTGTTGCGAGTGAATATTGTTCATGGGTTCGCCCTTTAAGCTTCGAAAGAAATAACTGCACGATACCCGCAGAAAAAGCAACGAAGACCTTGAGAACAGCGGAAGTGCGATATCGGTGATTTTTCTACTGCAGTGATTTTAGTATTTGATTAATCAGCAATACGATACACTAAATGTGAAATAATGACGCTCTGTACCTACAGGAAGGTCTACAAATACAAAAAGTGATAAGCTTTTCATTTTCTTTTTGTGTAATAAATTCCAGCTGGCTGGTGCGAATTAAATTGTTTTTAAAAAAAGTACGAATGGAGCTCAAAAAGGTTGAAAAGCACTTGTCTACGTTATTGTCTTGCTCTACTCAGAGTCTTCGTAATAGTATATAGAATATACATAGACATAATAGCAAGCTGCAATGACATGGATAAGTTGTGCCGTTACATCGTGTGATGTCAAAAGGAATGACGAATCGCATACTCTTCATAAAATTCCTTCTGAAATTGCACTAAGACGACAGTGGTTTAGTGCCATAGGAATCTCGTCGACCAAGATAGAAATCAGAAAGATGTCGGCAATGAACCTTTCTACTGTTGGCGCGACAATATATTCGGGAGCCACGTACACTGATATTGCAGATGTTTTCAAATTACTGGACACTAACTACATTTCGGAACGTCGTTTTTATGAAATACAATCGCAATACATTTTGCCAACTATTGCGACCTACTATGAGGAACATATGGAGGATGTTTTACGGGACATGAAGGGTCAATGTAAACCAATTACACTGATGGGTGATGGGCGATCGGACTCACCTGGGTTTTCTGCAAAATATATGGTTTATTCATTTATGGAGGAGAAGACTGAGAAGATTGTCCACGTCGAATTGGTTCAAAAAACAGAGTGCTCCAGCAGTGTTGCAATGGAAAAAGTTGGTATGGAGCGTGCTTGGATGCATTACTTGCTCAAGGTTTGCCGATTGAAACCGTTGTGACTGACCGGGCACCAAGCATCAGGAAATTGTTGAAGGATAAATATCCATCAATCAATCACCAGTTTGATGTGTGGCATGTCTGCAAAGGTAACTGAATACTGTTATTATTTGAATCTTCTTTTGCCTTACTAACCGTTTCTCAGGACTGAAAAAAAAGTTGGTGTCTCTGGGTAAGAAGAAAGGTATGGAAGACTTGCTACTATGGACAAGAAGCATCACTAATCACTTGTGGTGGTGCTGTCAGTAGTATTGTGGTCAAGATTGCAGTGTAAGTCTACATATCAACTATGTCTGACATCACAAATTAGGAACTTTTTATATAACAATATGCAATTGCAGGTGCTAAAAAGAAGATGGTTATCTCTTCTGCATCACATCACCGGCGAACATGAGTGGACAGTTGACGGGGAGACATATTCCTGCAGCCATGGCACTTTGACTGGGGATCAGTGCCTAAGAACTAGATGGTTGCAATGTGGATCTCCTAGTTTCAAAGCATTGAAATCTTTGATAGAAAACAAAAGTTTGATCCGGGATTTGGAGCAGATGACTCTGTTCAAACATACTGGTAATTTTTTGACTCATCACATCTGCACACCAGTTTTCGGAGCATGGTCAGATCATTACAATTCACACCTTACTTTTTTAGGATCATTGGAAGTTTATCACAACGTCATATTGAAATTTGCACCTAAACGTCTTCATTTTACTTATGACACGATGCTTGCACGAACCAAATTGGCTGTCCTGGACCACAATGAGAATGTTGGTAGATTTCAGGCGGTGACACGAGCAGGTTTGCTGTACAGATGAAATGTTTGCAAGTCAAGGTACTTAGTTACTTACTTTTTATTTGTTTAAGCAGGTGCTCCACGATACAAAAAATGTTACTCTCGGTCAGCAAAAGAGTGGATCTTGAAAAACATGTATGAAAAGAAGACGAACCACTATGCGAGAGAGCTTTTGAGGCGAACTAAGAAGACGAACCACTATGCGAGAGAGCTTTTGAGGCGAACTACTGAGAATTGCACTGGCATCAACTTTCCCAGTAACATTTCAAGAAGTGTGCATCCAGTCAGCATTGCACCAGAACCAGCCCCCTCTAAAGAGGAATTACTTTCAAAACGTCGTTCTAGAACGTGACTTACTAATCCCTATCTTCAAGTTGAATGGAATGTGGTGCATTGCTGCATAGCTAAATAGCTCAATTTCATTCTTCCACACTGCCTGACAGCCCCGTTGTAATACCCTGGCTATAAAGTCCTTTGATGTTTCTTTTTTATTATTTATTTTAATAAATTTTAATAAATAACGAGTAAGCAAAGTAGTCTTGATGTATCAGGCCCTGCAGGCATTCGTGGAATATAGAATGCAAACAGTTCCAGTTCACTGTGTAATAATACAGCAACAGAACTGATTTCGACTTATATAGCATAGCCGCAGTGTTATCAATCACAGTTCGTTTTCTATCGGCCATTTGAAACCGACATACAGTCCATCATCACTAGGGTACTTTTTCCTTATAGCAGTCACGATGCAGGCTGGCAAGGGCATCCTGTTTTTGCTACCCAAAACGTCGCCTTCAATAATTCATTCCAGTATGTGTCCATAAGACACCAAGCGATATTTTCTGCAATTGGAAAATATCAAAGTATATTGCAGCAATAAAAATAATGCTGAAAAGTAATAGCAGCATATATATGACAGTATAATGCTCCCAATTTATAAAGTGTAGGCATTTATATAAAAGCATGCGAGAAAATGTAAAGAATGCAGGAGATTGCCGTTTATATCCAGGAACCATGTCATAAGTCCCAAGACCCTGTCGCATACATATAAGTCCAATACTAAACAACACAAACAAAATGTTCTAGGACCCACTTGTTAGAAAGCCTTCTGCCAGGACCATGTGGTTGATTGTTATTATTCCAATTTTTCCTGTTCACTTTGAAAAACGTTTCAAGAATGGAGGGATGTATAATTGTATATGTACGAGAAAATCGTCATGTTCTGTTATGCAAGTCGACCCTCCATTCCCCAGAAGCTCCATTATTTGTTGTATTTCCCTGCAGCAGACGCGTTCATTCTGGTTTGTCATGGATGCACAGTTCAAGCAACTGCACCATTCATTGTTGTCAAGTGTCCGAAGTTGACTCTGGTTTTCTGACGATTCCTTTGACCAATACAATGAGATTGATAAATTGCATTCAAGAAACACAGGTACAATACTTACAGAGACATGAGTTTGTGCTTCTTGAGTTGCAACAAGACGGGCGAATTCCTCCTCTGAATATTGTGGCTCGAATTGATACGGCAGGCTCTCACCAAATATCGTGATATCATCGAAATCTTCTACATCTGTATCTTCATCAGAAGTTAATTCATCAACAAGATCTTCTTCACTACCATTAATAATTTTAACAAATTTTACGATATCTACGTGTCAAAGGAATTGCATGAATGAACTGATGGAGACAGAAGATTCGTTTGTGAAACTGAGAACAACAATGTTACGACAAAAAATTCCACAACAATATTGGAACTTTGATGAGAATGAAATTTTCGTGTTGATTATCTATACATCTGTGTCTTGAACAAGTAAACTAGACCGTATCAAGACAGTTGCTATGCCATGGGTAAATGATGCAAAATATCATGTGTCTGTCTCTTCCGCAAGACCACTACTCCAAAGGTTGTGCACTGTGCAGTCAATAATACATCTTGAAAATGACAGCTGTATCTGCATCAATATACAACTGTAACGGCATCTCAGTATCATTCAACTGGCAAATACTATAGAGTCGTGACAAGCTCCAGACACAAATCCTCCTGACCTAACACCGTACGTTGAGCGCCGCCTTGGTGTGCAAGACATGAGTCATTCATAACATCGACTGACAACTATCTAAAGTTCGTCCTCTGCGTAATCGCGTCGAGCAAGTGCGACGATGAAGTCATCGTGCCATGTTACGGGTTAAGAGATTATCCGGAGCCGCGACTGCTGCAACTCTGGAAATTTCAATAAATTGCAGCTCCATTACGGTGGCGTTCTGAAGAAAACGGCTGCGGCCAAAATTTTTTTTTCGTTCTACTCTTCAATTTGAGACCACATCATTTTTTGAGCGCAGTGCCCCTTTAAAGAGATTAAAAGAGATTAAAAAAACACTGACCGTGGTGTAGGAAGCACAGGTTACAGAAGAGATTATTTGCTTTTCGTCAATTTATGAAATGTTAAGATTTTGTTCGATAGCCTATATTGTAATTCACAAAGTTTTCTGTTGGAGCTGAAGTTGGCCTATGGGAAACAGTTGAGTATGGCTGAATTAGTTTAAGAGGTACGCATAGAACACCCATGTTAATGGGCTAATTATTTTATGTTGTGATTGTCAGGTTTCAATAACAATGCAATTGAATTTGTAATTAATAAAATTTTTAACAAATTACAATTACACAGAATAGAAATGCTTCACTGACAATTTAAATAGCATGAGAAAAGATAAATAATTACATGCAGCTCAATTACAACTTACAGTTGATCCTACTGTGGCCGCCTCGCTCGCAAAAATGAAATCGAGAGTGAATAAAATTAGCCATCATTCACTGAAATCAAATCGCAATCTCAATTATAGAGCACGGTGTATTCCTAGAATTGATTGAAGCTGTTCGAATGGATTAGTAAAAGACCGTTGCTCTAAACCCAGGGTCGTTTGCCTTTATTATGGGGATCGCAATGATGTTGAACATACTAAACTTCCAAAATGTGCCCAGAATAAGTCTGTGCAAAGCGCTGTTAGTTTGACATGATATTGGCAGGCATTGTATTCATATTTCATTCATCATTCCAGGTGAAGGAAGTGGATTTGCGTCGCAATAAGTTCTCAGCAACAGCACTACGTTCACTTCTCGGACATCGTCGGATTGAATCGCTATCTGGAAAATTGGATTGGAAAGTGAGATCGATTCTATGACTTAGTTGTGTACTAACAAGCCACTATAATTTTATGTGGGTATGCGGAGACTTGTGACGTGACAATCGCACGTGATTGGTGACGCCATAGTTGTGATAGAACGCATTATGCATACATTCACTGCATCAGGGCTGTTCAAAAAACCTTCAGATTTCTTCGGCTATGTTATAAAATTGTTAGGTTGGCGAAAACAACGCTGCATGCCAACTTTGGATCAATTGCAACCAGTTGAAGCGATTTTCTTGTAGTAGAATATTTTGAATTTATCATTAAAAAATTAAGTTTTGAAATTTTTCTGTCAACAACTTAAAATTGTTGGGCTGTCAATAGAGACGATCCACACCAAATGTGGCTCAATTCCACCCATTAGAAGCGAAGTTATTGCGGTAGAAAAAATTTGGACTCGAAAAAAATAATTTTACGGTAGCTAACTCTTTAATTATTTATTCAAATAGCTGATTCGTGGTACAGAACTTGAATATAGCTTTCCATACAAAATTCATTGTAGTAGAATATTTAATAAACTCGAAGACTTTTGTTGCCTCTTTCAAGAGTAAACGGCTCACTGAAGGGAGTTGAACAGATTTGGTTTTGCTTCTAAATCCATTAAAATCCCTTTAATGTGTGCCGAAAGGTATTCGAGTTTCAATATTGTACTACAATGGATGTTGTATTGAAAGCTGTAATTATTTCCTATAAAATAATGGAATTGGAAATTTTACTACGGCAATAACTTCGCTCCTAGCGGTTGGAATTGAGCCAAATTTGGTATGCATCATCACTCCTGATTGCCTAACAATTTTATGGGGTTGAAAGAAAAACTTTGATTTTTTTTAAATCATAAATTCAAAACTTTTTACAGCAATAATCTTGCTTCTACTGATTGGACTTGAAGCCAAATTAGGTGTACAGCGTTGTTTCAACCAACCTAACAATTTTATCACATAGCCAGTGAATTCTAAATAATTTTTTAACAGTCCCACTCTGCTTTCATCCCGAAGCCGTAGGGTTTTTACCCACTGATATGATGTTTTAATATCCGCACTGTGTCATCAATATCGAGCTATGTAATCGAATTTAGTGAAATGGGGGATTATGTAAAGTAGTGGCAGCAATAAGAGCGCTGAGCTAATGTCACGACCTCATCAACAAAAATCAACTTTCTACTACATTGACCATGAATGAAATGAATGCAATGTAATGAAATTCGATATTGGTGTGATCGATACCAGCCAGTCTGGCTGTGATCGAATTGTTCAGCAATATTTTAAAAAATTATGTCACATTTGCGTAAGCAAACGGCGTGTCCCCCTACAAAATGCACTGCGTAAATAAAAAGTAACAATGTCAGCATCGTCAAAATTCAAAAGTGTGCCTGTCGACATGAATTAGTGCGCAACAGAAAATTACTACTCCTAATCAACAAAGTGCGCATCTGATTTTCAGGCCAACACAATGATTTTGACATTGCAAGCGAAATTGTGCACTGATTATAACTAGAGCAGGGAAAAATCGAGTGTCCGAGTGATTCGATTCTAAATCACATATAAAGCTTAGAGTCGAGTCGACTATCCGAGTATTACTCGTTATGACGTCATAACAGAATTTAATATGTTGAAGTTCAAATATGTACCTTTTATGTCGCCTTAAATATTATAATGCCTGTTATGCATCACAATAAAGATACTTTGGTATATTTTCGAACATACCAATTTCATTGCAGTTAGTGGCTATTTTGGGCGATGATCATGACTTTGAAAATATGTTATTCCAGTAACGTTTGTAGCTTTGTGCGATATGTTTGATATGCTGCTATGCAACCAATCGTGATTTCAAGGCTTCAAAAGTGACAAATACTGTCAAAACTACAATTTTTGTCAATAAAGTAACTTTCAGTGTCGACGAACGGACAATTTCAGTACTTGAGAAAATCGACTTTTACTACTCAGCCTGAATCATTAAAATTATTATTCGATTCAGATTTGAGCACTCGACTCATTGTGCCCAGCCCAATGATAACAGCGTTTTTTACTGCAGGGTTTATCTCCCTTGTAATATAGGACTCACTATGATGTCCATGGAGTAATTCTGATTTACATGCTCACAACAGGAAACTGTCAATTATCGCGCTACGATTAAAAAGACGAAATTAGCTCATGAATTCGTGTCAATGCAGGAATACGGTTCCGGGTGCTTACGATTTGAACAAATGTCAACAATATTGCCCAAAATATTTTCGTCTCAATACTTATACTTTTTCTACGGATTCCGCCATGATACTTCTTACCTCATATAAACAAGTATTTTTGGAGATATCGAGCCACTAAAGTAGCAAAATGCCACCACCGGCAAAAACGTCAGTGAAATCTGTGACCCGTGTCAAAGAAGTATAGCACATGATGATCTGTGATGCTGCGGTCGTTACGGTATGTAAGATATGACGTCACGATATTTGTTGGATGATCGATACAATGCACAATCTCGAGTTTCACATCTGAATAATATTCAGGTTGTCCAGCTGATTGTAGATGGACGGGGTGTTGAATTGAAGAACGAAGAAGATGTCATCAAGATAAGTGGTTCAATGGTTGATGGGCACTTCACCCTCAAGGTTTGATATCAAGATAACGAGTCCATAATAATGATTGGAACAAAGTTTCTCTAATTTAACTGACTTCACTATGTACGAAGCTGTAAACAACACTAGGCTCGTAAAGCAATGACTTTGCGTTGTAGTATCGCCAGGATGTAGTTTATGACTTTATTTTGAGCGCCATGAAGACGAGATGTTTCTATTGAGAATAGTAAGCTACCAAAATGTGCTGATTTTATAAGCAGAGTTTTTTTGCCACCTGAATTTATAAAACTTATTGTTGGCATTTCTCTTTGATTATCAAGTCCGTTCAAAATGTTAGGTTACATCGTTCAAAATGCGAAGGTTAGCGGTTCTCTCACATCGCATATTCCAAAAGACAAGCATCATAGCCATCGCTTCACCAGCACTAGTTTTCAGTAGTAACATTAATCTCTCATGCATGACCGTGCCTCTGAGAGTTTCTTGTTGGTGTAGATCGTGACGTAACTGACAACATTTTATTTTCACAGGATTCCAATCTATCCTTCGACCGGGTTATTCGCTTAGCAGAAGTTGCATATCTTGTAATACTTTTTGATGCAGAATTCTTCAAATTCGATGGGCAAAAACAACTGTTGGTCAAGCAGGATGATTTGCGGAAGATATCTGATTGTAAATTAGAGAAGGTGTTAGATACATTTCCTATAATATTATTGTAAAATATTTCCTGATATTGTTCAATTTCCATGATACCTTTGGACAAATTTCAGCCGTTATCGGATTTGGACTTGGAGTTAAGACAAAATTAATTCTGGATTTGAAGAGGATTCGTATTTTGAAATTTCAATGCCGCTCATCACTGTTCGACAAAAACTTCCATTCTCAATTTCTACTCTACTTGCATCTCTAGTATTGCGAGTCGAGTCTCGATTGTACGTAGATGTGGTGAAAGTAGTCAGCCTTGATAATCGTGAAGGAGTAGAAGTAATGTTTTATTTTATATGCAATTATATGTTGAAATAGACGTGTCCACGATGTGCTAAAACTACTTCAAGTGGAGGTTGAAAGTGACAAGTTGTAAAAGGTAAGGTAAGTAGGTCTACGTGAATTTCAAAAGTAGTTTTGGTCGATCGCTCGTAAGTGTTTGGTGATTTATCGCTAGCGGTTACTTTGTAAATCACAAGATGTCTCTGCGAGTGACTAAAAATGATTATTACTGCAAATTTGTATAATCTTGGAAATTAGATTCAGTTACGATGATGTCAATTGCGATTTTTTGAGACGGTTTCACACATCAGAGTGATACAAACGTAACACAAAACCACTTTCTATCTCTCAAAATCCATTCCGTGAAAAGTAAGCAATTTTGCGTAAAAGTAGTCTAGAATCATGTCTTATTCTTATGCATAAAATATTGTTTATTCATAAGAAAATTGTTGAGCATCATCTATTTCGGTCCTGAAGAAACAGAATACACTAGGCCAGATTTTGACATAAATGTCTTGACTGAGCATCTTCCGTTGAACGTGGTATCTAAACCAATCCTGACGTGTACGACATATTTCCTTCATAACATTGGCTGACAACTATATAAAGTTCGATCTCTGAATGATTGCTGAAGCGTGAAGGTCCTGCGGAAATTTCATTAAATTGCAGTTTTACTACGGCGGCGTTCTGAAGAAAACGGCTGGAGCCAAATATTTGTTTTCGTTTTGCCCTTCAATTTGAGACCACATCATTTTTAGAGTGCAGTACATGCATAAGTGAAATCGTTACATCAACCACATACTTTTAAGAAGTAGAAGCAGATTGCTACTGATCATCTCGCAATGTGCGCTCAAGCATTGGCGTAGTTTGAGGTGAAAAGCAACAATGCCTGCTCAAAATCGGGGTTTCGAAAGCAGGTAGATAATATTAAAAATAGGGTATGCTGTATATGTTTTACTGCTCGGGTAAAATTCAACCTTTGCGTAAACATAAGCGAAATCGCTACATACGCTATCCAGCGTTCCTTACAGCATTTATCTAGAGGTGGTCAGTAACGAATTACTTCTACTTGTCGTAGCACTTCAGGTAGATTTATCTACTTGTCCTACGTACTCAAGTAGCTAAGATTTCAGACTACTTCTATTAGACAGTTATCATTTTTACGCGAAACTAGGCCTACAATAATTATATTTTACTTAATCGTATATCGCTACTTTCACTTCAACTTGAGTAACGACGGTGACTGGTTTGACCACCACCTTCTATATGATACGCTTGTACAATGGATAGAAGTATATTTTTAAAAGATATCAAACTCTGGAATGAGACTGAAACCGATGTAGCAAATGCATTATGGAGAACCGAAGAATTCTAACGAATCAGTATTGAACTTTACCAATATGAATAATTATTCAAATGAGAAAACATCAATACAATTACGTCATATTACCTAATGAAATCAATATTGTGTTCAGATAAGCAAGATCCTGCTCAATTGCACGGAAGAAGAAGAAAACATCGATTGGTCGTTGATTGAGACTTGCTGGAAAAAGTATCAAGTACGATCCTGATTCTATTCCCAAAGTATTTTTAAATGCCTTTATATTTACCTATCATTTTATATGACTTCGAACCCAATCATCTCTTTGGCGGCTATATTTAAGTCCGGGATAAACTGTTTTTTTGCATTTTAGTTGGATCTCCTGGATATTGCCGTGAATGGCCTGATACCTGACCAGGATTACAGCCGAATTTTGGAGCGCAGGACAGCAATTTCCGTTTTTGGCAATATCCATGCCATGTTTTACGTTGGAGAAGCAGATGAATTCTGGAAGACGTTAAAAGCTTGTCAGCAAAAGAAGGTAGTAATTATCATCCGGTATTAGTTTCATTGGATATATTGAACGTTCTTCTCCCACCATCGCACATTTATCATAGAATTCTGCCGCACAGTGTCCCCTCCACATGAATAAACTTATATTCCATGCCCGAGATATCCACCGCAGTTGCGGAGTTCGTGATTCCTGGTAATTTGCTCATCTACAGCAGGGGTGTCAAATTCAACTGGTGTTGCGGGTCAAATTCGAACCTTCAGAGCACTCGCGGGCTGTACCAGTAAAACGATTCCAAAGATTGCTTCAAAATCAATGCCCTCGTTATACACAAAAAATAAATTGCTAAACAGAGGCTTTATCGACGATATACCTTGGCATATTGCAATGATTGCTTTTTTTTTAAAATCGTAATCTCGGAATTTAGTGTCAATTAGGGTTACCACATTTTGGGAATCTGAAAAGGACACCTTTAAAAAAATTCATACTTACAATACCGGAGTAAAATCCGGAAAAATTGTTCAATTTAATCCATGTTTGTAGTTAGTTAAATAAAAAAGGTCACCTTTCTGGCTCAACTCTCGAAAGACCTGCCGGAACGTCACATCAGTACCTATTATTATAGTTGAATTTTCGCATTCATTTTACCATAATTTTCAAAAAAGAGGACAAATTCTCAAAAAGAGGTCATTTGAGCGTGCTCCTTAGGGGTGTTGAAAAAAACTTATTTTTTTCAAATTTTATCGGCTTGGTTGTCAAATTGTCAGGTTACCTAAAAAAATGTTGTACGCCAAATTTGACTCAATTCCAACCAGTAGAAGCCGAGGTCACTCAAATTGAAATTTCGGTCATTTTTGAAGTAATAGTATTTGCGGTGACCGATGTCGTCATACCGACATGACCAAAAATCGTGATTCAGGTATGCCCAAAGTAGCAGGGAGGTCTTTTCCACTTGTTTTGATCTTGACATGGTCTCAGGGTAGGGTTTGAATGACGACATCGCCAGTGAACGAAAAAAATATATGACACGGATTACCTGGAAATTGGTTCACTTCATTGAAATAGACATGTAACGATGGTGAGATAATTTTCAAATAGAGTACTTAACACACTAAAATTAACGACCACGAAAATAAAATGAACTGACAAGCATGTAAAATACAGGTAAATATATTTCTCAAGTAATAGTCATATCTAAGAGTATTTTTTGTCGAGCAAATTTAGATTTGATGAAATCTATCCCAGTTATGCAGGGCATACTCTCTGCCTTGATTCAAAGTTTCTACTGATTGCAAAGTCGCCACTCCCAAAACCTCATCCACAGAGACATCAGTTGCATTCCTCAGCAGCTCAGTGTTCGAATATTTCTCTGCTGTTTCACATTGACAGATCCAGGGCGTTAAAAATAGTACTGCTTGCAATTCAGAATGGGCTATGCCACTGAATAGTATTTATGAGTTTTAAAACATTTCTGATACTTCACATATGCGAGATTCGGGAAACCAAATGGTGACCCAGTGAGCTTATAAAGCACATTGGTCATTTTCTGGTCTTTCAATATCACCAAGACCCCCTTGTCATGGAGTCATAAAAGTCATTGGTGTTTTACCATGATATATGGATACAATTATATTATAGTATCCGAATATGGAGGTGAAGGATGACATAAATAGAGCACGATAACTTTTGATAGGAAGAAGATCTGTCACGGTGCCCATAAGTCTTATAATTCACCTGTGATAGTACTGTATGAGTGGTACAGAGCAAATGATAAAATATCTTATAATATCAAATTGTATCGTGAAGAAATTTACATTGAACCGTCCAAGAATATAGATAACTTGAGAGATATATTTACATGTATTTTACCTGCTTGTCAGTTCATTTTCTTTTTGTGGTCATTAATTTCGGTATGTAAAGTAGGCCTACTCTATTTGAAAATTATCTCACCATCGTTTTAACATGTCTATTTCAATGAAGTGGACCAATTTCCAGGTAATCCGTGTCATCTATTTTTTTCGTTTACTGGCGATGTCTTCATCCAAACCCCACCGTAGGTCCGTATCAAGATCAAAACAAGTGAAAAGACATCCCTGCCTGGAACACGATTTTTAGTCAATTGGTCACAATGAATACTATTATTTCAAAAATGACCGAAATTTCAATTTGAGTGACCTATGGCTTCTACTGGTTGGAATTGAGTCAAATTTGGGTGCAACTTTTTTAGGTAACCTGATGATTTGACAACTACCGGTAAGCTGATGAAATTTTTTGAAAAAAATTTTTTTTGAACACCCCGCGTACACCTAGAACACTTTCAAAAAAGTCAGAAAAGAGGACTTACGGTAACACTAGTGTAAACGGCAGTGACTTGTTTGTGTCGGATGGTTATAATTTGACCTGAACCGAAAATGCTCGACATTTTCTTTCTTGAGAGAATGGAAGTGTTTCATACTAAAAACTTCAACATGTATTAGAAATGTGCCGGATAATACGGCCCTTTTTTCAGAATCGCCTGGCGGGTCAGACTAAACCGTCCAAACTGGTGATCCAAAGTATATTGTAACACATGATGGCCTGTGGTGAAATGGTCAACAATAGTGGTAAGCATCATTGTAATACACAATATTATCATTATTTCTCACTGCAGATCGAATATATCCGATGCATATTCTACTTTGGATGTGGTGCTTCACTCAATGAGATTTCGTCTCTCGTCAACAATTCTAACTTGAAGAAACTAACATTGATATACCAGCATGAAAATGATATGTTGAAAGGAGCTGAATTGCAGAGAGTCCAGAAGATTGTAAATGATCTCGATACTGAGTTGGAAGTTTTAAAATGTGAGTCATTGTGTGGTTGCATCGTATCTTAGATCCGTTTTATTAGGTATATTAAATAAGCGCGATCACTTTGAATGAAATGGTCAATTCAGGTCCAATTTGGTACTAACGCTAGAAATCATGGGGCTTCAGTTTCATTCATGACATAGTGTCGTTATCAGGGTTATGTGATAACGCACGGTATTCATGAATTTTAGTTTCATTCGATATCCCATTCTTAATACGAATTAATTGTTGTAGTTTATTCAGGCATTATCTCTCACACGTTGCTGATTGTGAGCTTGCATATCAATTTCGAAGCAAGGCATCGTTAAAGTGCGTCAAAATCTACTTTTACTTGACAATGTCAACTATGCAAAAATTAGTATTCACCATATAAAAATTGTTGACGTAGAGGTAGTATACGAACAAAACTACTTGAGTAAGCGAAACAAGTATATAATAATAAGTACTACAGAAAAGCACAACTACTTCGCTGCTGATAGTACTTCTACCATTATGGGGCGTGATAAAGATATATCGAGCTTGATAAGGGGACGATAAGTAAAAGAAACTTGTAAACCACTTTCATATACTTATATAACTTTGGAACAAATGTAATACTTCATGCAGCTTATTTACGACATCTGGTGACCAAGCGGACTATGATCGGTTCTGAGAGTTGCTAACACGAGTTCGTGAATGATTGGAGGTAGTCAAAGTAGCCAGAGTAAAGACTCATGTAGAACTATAAATAGCGCCGTAAGCTGCTGCTGATATACAAGTAGAAGTAGCAATTTCCAAGAAATCTCAAATTGACTTGAGGTGGAAGTAGAAAATGTATTAGTCTGAAATGTAGTGAAATAAATAGTTTCAAAAAGTAGATTTGGTCGAAGGGCCGCATACTTTCAGCAGTTAATAGGAGATATCTACTTTCGAAATTCCAAGATATATCTACGCTGCTAATGCAAAATGACTAATGACACTGCAAGTGAGTGGAATCTTTTAAAATATCTTCATGCAGTCACCGTGATACATGGGCTATTTAAGGCGCCTCCCATAAGAATTTCACTGAAAACGATGACGAATACGCAGCTAGGAACAACTTGATACTTTTCAAAATCAATATTGTATGACGTAAGTAGTTTTGACTAAAAACTGTGACAAGAAGTAGAAACAGAAGTAGTCTAAAATGACAACCCCTTGATTAAGCGATGTAAGTAGACAGCACTACTTGAGCAGTCTGATAAAGTAGAGTTACTTCGTTATTGACCTCCTCTCTGTAGGATTCGTGGTTTTATGTCATACAGCATCCCACTTTTTATATTGGCGTTGATAGGAATGCTTTCATCATTCATGTTCATTGTGCATTCTTTTAGGTAGAACTGAATTATATTCAACAACATTGCAATAATTTTGAAATCATTTTGTCCAACCTAATCAAGTACTATAATTCTTAAAATAGCATTCGGGATTACTTTGTTCGATTTACCTTTGATACGAAAACGAATATGCGAGTTCAGAGTATCTCACAGAATGTGGAACCGGTGCGAATATAAATCGAATATAAATTTGGTTATTTGAATCGGTTGACAATACGTAAATAATTAGCTGCATATTACAGGGAATGTTTCACAAATGGATTAGAGTTACTTTCACTCATTCCCATATCTAATTGGATTAGATATATGTAATATGCATTGTACTGTAGGGGCATCATATTGTGTGTGATTTCTCATTTCATTGCCCACTGACATAACTATAACACATTAAAACGACACTGCGCTCTAAATATAACATTGTCTGAAATGAAAGTGGAGAGTGTGAAAAACATTTTGGCCGCAGCAATGGTCCCTTTGAAAGCCACCGCTTTTGAACGGAAACTATAACAAGTAATTTCACGGTTTTACGACTCCACTTTATGCATCTCTATGGTATTGAGGTCACGTGTCATCTCTTTTGTCTGGCTTCAGATCAGTGGTTCCCAACCTTTTCCAACTCAACGCCCCATTTTCAAGCACCACACCGATCATCGCCCACCAAATTTTGTGAACCGAAAAATGGGCATACAAACTGTAATCACCGGCGAGTAGAACCCAAAAACGGGCAACTTTTCAGCTTGACATCGAAGTTTTACACTTTTTCAGCTAAATTTTCGTGGGTTGACTAAATAAAAGTTCATTTCTCCGACTTGATTCCAAAATAGCCGTTTTAACGCGACATCGACCCCTATCGCCCACTTCGCTATTTCCGCCCCCTATCGCCCCCTTTGTGCATTTTCGCCCCGCTATCGCCCCCTTCGTCATTTTCGCCCCCCTAGACCGCCAAATGGCCCCCTGTCGGGCGATATCGCTCACGTTGCGAACCACTGCTTTAGATAATGGTTTCTGATTCATTCGAAGATTGATTTTCATCCGTACTTTGACATAGAATTTCATGTAGCTTTCATTTTCATGCGACTTTTTGATCAAGTTTCAGCCATTACCGAATAGAACGTGGATATGGACGCGGAACAAAATTAAAATATGGATTTGTACTTGGATTTGAATGTATCATCAGGAATAGGATTCGTATTTAAAATTGTAGATAAGCTTAAGTTCCGTACGCTTACTTACCATAACTAAACCACCGTGTATCGTAGGATAACATTCATTTATATTTTTGATGATTTGAACTCTATTTGAGCCTGATGACTGTTTCAGATATTACGCAATAGGCTCAGCAACAGAGCACAATTCATAGGATGCATACATCTTTTGCTAACAAGCATTTTAAGCTATATAACTTATTTCCTATTTCAGTGATCCGAGAAAGGGATGCCTGGACGCGACTCGACTACGAATTTTATAAGTGGTGAGTAGATGTTACGAAGTCTGACCGTTCCAAAATGAGAGTTGAGATTTATTCTTCCATTACATCGTCCATCCATTCACATGCAAATCTGGTTTCAAACAACAGCTTAGAAATATTGTGACGCAAACTGTTTAATATATAAATTAATATACAATATTAACTGATATGATATCGGATAGTGACATCATATAACATTGACACGCGATGCATCACACGTAGCTTTGTGGAAAAAAGACTTCGTTTATTCTGCAAGAATATAATAGCGCTGTCATGCATCATTTCACATCGAGTCGCAACATACTTTTCACATCACTCCTAGTTTTGCTGAAAAAATGAAAGTTGTCGAATAGAAGTAGAAGTAGTCTGAACTATTATTAACTACTTAAGTAAGTAGTGTAAGTGGGCAAAACGTACTTTTATACTTTAAAAAAGTGGAGTTAGTTGGTTACTGACCACCTCTGTCAATATATACTAAAGTTGATCTTCGGCAGTAATGCGTCACTTCATTCAATTCATGATTACTTGCTGCATTCAGACCACACAAGATTTCATTTTATTGAGGGAAATATTTGTTGCATTATGAAACTGAGATTTGATGAGATCCTCGAAGAATTTAAATATCAATACAGTGTAGGTCGAGAAATATTGCGTCCGGATTATTTAGCTGCTTGGGGTGAAATAAATATAGTTATTGGTTGTAATATGTTGTCGCATAATTTTTAAAGAAACTATCGAAATAGTCATTGGTTAAACTCGAACAGAAGTTGGAGTGATCCCGTTCAGTTTTTACTCGGCTGCATGTAGCAATCGTGTAAATGAAAGTTTGAAAAGTACTGGAGTATGTGCATTTCAAATATTATTACTGGGACTGGTTGTCGAATACTTTTCTTAGGTAATCGCAAGTGACAACTTACAAATTTTTCGTAAACTTCGTCTTGAATGTGCTTAATAGTTGTGCTGCAGATCGACAAGATTTCAGATTATTTCAAGTCAGATTCGGTCATCTAGAAGATTTCCTGCTTTTGCAAAATTGATTAGTATAATAATTGTAGTTAAATTTTCTTTCAACATACAGTAGAATTAGAATTGAGGCTACACAGTTATTTCCAACTTATGGTAGAATTATAATTGTCGCGTTACTTTTTTCAAAATAGATTAAGACTGTAGTTATTGCTATACATTTTTCCAAATTAGATTGGGATCAGAATTACCGAGTCCGCAAAAAACTAGGTCATTGAATCCAGTTCCGTTACTATCAAATCAGCATGATAATAGCAAATGTCTGTCCAACAAGCTTGGCTCGTTTCGCACTACACAATTCTCTCAGTAGCATTTACAGGAAAACCAGAGACAGGGTTTGAATTAAAATGAGAAAATATAAATTATTTACCAATTATATTAGAATTAGTGCAGAGAATCACTTCACAAAATAGATTCAAGTTACATTACCGGCATTTGCTCTAATTAGTCTAATTAGACAACTAGAATTATCTAATTATCCAATTCGGACAGAAGTACGCTTATCGTCACCAATATTTTAGGCTTTCCATAAAACAAGCCGATAACTACTTTTCGAGTGTCATTGATACTCGATATTGTTAACTGCACTGCAATTTCCGTAATCGAAATGTTAACTGTTAACAAAGTCCTCTAGCAAGTACACCGTCCCAGCCAATACCGCTCCTGCGATACGGTGTGTTGTCTGCAGGTTTATTTTCATGAAATTCGTGTACTGACTAAATATGTTATCGTATATTGGATTGTGTGCCGGCGATACGTGAGAATCGCCTCGCGAAAATTTAAATGCCGAATCGTCCTTTAGATTCAATCACTATGATTCACCCAACTCTGATCCCAGGTACGCTACAGCAAGTCGAATTCTATTTTGTGCATTGTTATGACATACCCGTGCGTGCAGTTAATTTTCTGCTCATAGTCCGGATAGTTTGCTGACGTAATTGATTAACTGGGATAGTGATTTATTAAGAGGTATTTGTTTTTCAGGGAGTGGGAGAAAAGATGGCAGTAGATGCAACATTGTTACTCGTGTACAAGAGCCAATCGTCATCAACAAAATTGAGACGTGCAGAGCAGAATTACTGCTATTCGTTTTAGAATTCAAACTGACTATTACATGTTCAATCGATGCAATTTCACGAAACTATTTCTAATATGCATTTTACAGTTAAGTAACCAAAACAGTTGCATAAAGCTTCACAAATCGACGAAAATGATGGTAAGTAATGTCATAAATGTCACGTCAAACCTACATATTTCCGAAGAGGAATGTTTTACGGCACAAATTACTGGTTGAATGGATTTGAATGCGAAGGTCGTTTGACTACAGTAGAGTTCAAGCCGTCATCCTGTTGAATTATTTGCTATTATGAGGATTTACTCGCAAGTTGGGATCGACTCGCGGGATAAAATAAATATATACCATCGTACTACACCTATAAAATAATTGATCATAATAAAAATTACATAAAAATCATAAATATGGAAAAATAAAAAAAAGTGACATATTCTTAGATGTGCAGTGTGTACAGTGTACTGTCTTTACGTTTTGTGTGATGGATTATGATAGAAATTAAATACTTCACAAAACCCAAAAAATATAAAATTAAAAATTTTGTCGAAAATGAATGTAGTGTAGTATATGAAATCCATTGTAATGTCAATTATGTAGGATTCTCCATGTTCCATCATGATCTAGTGATCTTTCTCTATATCTTTAGTACAGTTGACTTCTGGAGTATGTTGAAAGGTATACTTACCGAGTTTAAAACTTTTATTACCAAAATATTTCAAGGCCTTGATATTATTCTGTAGAATGACTGTCGCTGTATACTTCGAGCCAACGATTTTTCTGGCTTTTATGACCAATGACCAAGTTTTCTGCTACCTTGGTGATTCTAAATGCTTCGAGCATAATATAATTGGCTCATTTCTCTTGATGACCTCGTTTATTATTGATATGTGAAAAATTGATTCTAAATGACTATCTACGCCATAGTTAACAGAAAAAGAGGCAAATTGTTAATCCATAACAATCGAGATTTCAGATAATCTTATGGATGTGATTCAATGTTCCCTTTTTACTGAGATATTATGATTTGCTACTTGACATTCTATAAATTACGCTTACCGTCCATTGTGACTAATTTGCAATTATACTGACATTATCCGCAACTCATTATAACTCAAGAGTATTGTTAATGACTGCTAATCAGTATCTGCATCTTAGACTTAGAAAGTAGTGGCTGAAATTTCCGTGATTTTATGTTGTATTGGGCTGCGTTTTCTTGTTATGAAATGTATAGAATCGATTTGAAATAAATATTAATCAGTTATTTGAGCCTTGCATTTTCTTTGGTTTATTTAACGCGAACAATTTGATAAAAGATTGTATAGCAATCTGGATATATGCCAGACAATTGTTTCGAGTATCAGAACTTAATTCGAATGAGAGGTAGGTAGACTTGGTGAAGATGTGAGAATATGTATCGTCATTTGTCGTTAAATGTTGGAATGTTAATAGGCATGCGTTGTAGGGTGGAGTGAAAATGACTTTTTTCAAATCCTAAAAGGGGGTTTTCAAGTCCCGAAAAATGAATTGAAACTTCAATAAAAATTGGTTTTAGGGGACTGCCTCCATTTTCCAGCCGGTATTACCCAATGTCTGTGCGAGAGGGGGTGAAATTGCCCATCTCGACAACCACTAGTCATGGGGTCATGAAAGCTGCCAAAACATCATGTTTCTATCAGTCTTAAGAAGTAAGTTTTCCCTATTGTGAACACAAAACGAGTTATAGCCGAAAAACGCTAGATTTTTGAAGCCGGTAAATGGCGGGAGTAACTAAGTTACATGCTAGTGTGATTTACACAAGAACAGCTAAATAAATCAAACTCATTATGTGAAAAAAATTTTAACTTTTTTTGAAGTGTCAAAAAAAATCGCCCTAGTAATGAATTTGAATCATATCTATTACTTTGAAATTTCAACTTGAATGACTCGTGACTTGACTTGACTTGACTCGGGTCACCTCCAAAAATCGAGTGACTTGACTTGACTCGAGTCAAAATGTGCAATGATTCGAGATGACTTGTGATTCGAAGGCAGTGACTAAATCCCAACACTGCCACGAACATTAGCAGTCTTCACTAAGGGTATTTGCATATGACATGCAATCAGAGTACAAAAATCTAGTATTGAGTGACCAATGGTCACTGACCATAGATGCCTAATTGACTTCAGTAGCTGTTGTAAATAAATTCATGAAATACTCTTTTTGATTTCTATGCTTTAAACTTGAAGTTTACATCAATCAATCAGGTTTATTAATATTTTCATCGTTTCAAAACATCACAAGACTGCGATACAATGCGAAGATAGGAAGGTGTCGAAACAACTTGAAGCAGCCATTAAGATCAGACACAAACCTTAGCCTATAGGCGAAGTAAATAAGAGGAATGGACATACTGACTGAAAAGTAATGCAGAGAATATAAGACGCAAGCGACAAAATGAGGTGGCATGTGGCGAAGGGCGAGGTCGATGTTAGGTCGTGGTTCGGTAATCCCGAAGACTGGCTAGTATTGATTTAGGAGAAATTGCTTGATTTCGACTTGAATGCGGACATGCTCGACGACTGTCGGATAGCTGGTATTAAACACAATTGATTCCTTGTAGCGGTGGATAAATACGCGATTAAGGTATAATATATAATTGTATATATTCTGTAATCTGGCCCGCCAAGTGCCTAATTTTCCCATATGCGGCTCACTGACCGGACAAGTTGCCCAATGCCCATCCCTGGCTTAGGGCAAATGCAAAACGATATATACAGTGGTTACTAGGCAAGCGGTCTCCTTGGCTTCCAAGGACGTCATGCATCGATGGCTCCTAACTTTTCCAGCAGTATAGTTCTTTTAAATGCTTATAATACGTACCCTATTCGAGTGTGCGCTTTATCGCCTTATCCGATGATAACGACATGTACAGGAGAATAAAATTAGGAGAGATGACGAAACCAAATAGGTTATGAAGGAAATGCAATATCGAACTGCATGATGTTATCGATTTAACGCCTTTCGTTCTTCCGCGTGGTGGAGCTAATGTCTCACGTGCATGAATGGCTCTCCGTCAAAACATGGAATGAAATCAGCTGATTGAGTGTACTAATATCAGTTTTAATTCGATCGGACGTTGGAGATATAGCTAATATGTTTCAGAGTACAGGCTGATTCACTTATATTACTGGGTAAAGCGTTGATTGGTTGTAGACCAGTGCTTTATTGGCATACCGTTTCGCGCTTCTACTATTTGAAGAGCTTCTTGGAGGTACAGAACTTCAATATACAATTAAATAGTATATTCATATTGAAATGAACCCGAATATTTTCGGCTGACACTCGTCAGGGGTAATCGTCAGCAACTAGTAGAGAATTGGAAAGAACATTGTATATCAACAATCGTATCACAAAATATGACGTCACCAGCATGAAATTTCGAATGAGAGAGCGTTCAATGTACTATTTTTAGGTGATACACGAACTCCTTTTGTTGACAGAGTTTTGGTTGGTGTATTTTGATAAAAGTTGATTCCAAGGCACACAAATGGAATTGTGAACGGCCTCGACCTACGATTCGAAATCGGTCGTCTCGATAATTATTCGCACAAATCGGATTATCCAACAGATGTTTGCCGATGGCAGAATTAATTGCCTTTGATCGATCAGCATCAATCTTAAGTGGATGAGTTAAGGGTGAGCTTTTCACATCGCGTGACGCACGTGTTCTGATAAATCTGGGGACATGTTGGTTAATGCGGTCCTGCAGACGTCTTGACGTTCTTCCCACGTAGCCACAATCACAGTGGCACCTATATTCGTACACTACATTACTTTGTTGAAGTGCAGGAAGCACGTCTTTGCGTGTTGAAGGGAGCAGTTGTGTTGTTGTAAAAATCACATTGGTTTTGACTGTATCGTAACATTTACCGACAGCAGAAATCAATTGTTTTTCAAAGCGGGTGGAAATGGGGCCAATCCAAGGTAGATGGATATAAACATCTTTTATTGTTCGTGCGGTGGGCTCTGTTCGTTTTTCTGCGTTGAATTGCGTTAATTTCCTCTCCATGCCGCGGCTGATGACGTGTTCAGGGTAACCGTTATCAAGTAAGATTTTTCGGATGTAGTCAAGTTCTAAACTCAGTTTGTTACCCGAACATATCATCAACGCTCTATGCACGAGTGTGCCTATGAGGTTAATTTTTCTGCGCCGAGGACTAAATGAATTCCAGCGAAGGTATTGGCCTGTGAATGTCGGTTTTCTGAAAACAGACGTTTCAAATTTGTTGGTATTGCGCTTTTCAACTAATACGTCCAGAAATGATAATGAGTTATTGCGTTCTTTTTCTATTGTGAATTGCAAGGCCGGGTGAAGCGAGTTTAAGCGAATGAGAAATTGGTCACACTCCGATTCATTCCTGAAAATGACAAATGTATCATCTACGTATCGGCGGTACAATAGTGGTTTGGCGGACTCACGCTGGGACAGAAGCTCGACCTCGTAATACCCTACGAAAATGTTGGCCAAAATAGGTCCCAGGGGACTTCCCATGGCTAAGCCGTCTATTTGGCGAAACATGACCTCGTTAAAGCTAAATTCCACGCAGCAAGTTGCCGCTTGTAAAAGTTCAACAAAGACGTTACGCGGGATTGATGGTGGCGGTAACTTACCACCGTACAGCGCGTTGGCACAAATATCAATAGTCTCATGCAGCGGAACGTTCGTAAAAAGACTAGAGATATCAAATGAGCTCAGAAACACGTCTGGATTCGGCAAATCCAGGCAAATCCAGGCAAATCCAGACGTGTTTCTGAGCTCATTTGATATCTCTAGTCTTTTTACGAACGTTCCGCTGCATGAGACTATTGATATTTGTGCCAACGCGCTGTACGGTGGTAAGTTACCGCCACCATCAATCCCGCGTAACGTCTTTGTTGAACTTTTACAAGCGGCAACTTGCTGCGTGGAATTTAGCTTTAACGAGGTCATGTTTCGCCAAATAGACGGCTTAGCCATGGGAAGTCCCCTGGGACCTATTTCGGCCAACATTTTCGTAGGGTATTACGAGGTCGAGCTTCTGTCCCAGCGTGAGTCCGCCAAACCACTATTGTACCGCCGATACGTAGATGATACATTTGTCATTTTCAGGAATGAATCGGAGTGTGACCAATTTCTCATTCGCTTAAACTCGCTTCACCCGGCCTTGCAATTCACAATAGAAAAAGAACGCAATAACTCATTATCATTTCTGGACGTATTAGTTGAAAAGCGCAATACCAACAAATTTGAAACGTCTGTTTTCAGAAAACCGACATTCACAGGCCAATACCTTCGCTGGAATTCATTTAGTCCTCGGCGCAGAAAAATTAACCTCATAGGCACACTCGTGCATAGAGCGTTGATGATATGTTCGGGTAACAAACTGAGTTTAGAACTTGACTACATCCGAAAAATCTTACTTGATAACGGTTACCCTGAACACGTCATCAGCCGCGGCATGGAGAGGAAATTAACGCAATTCAACGCAGAAAAACGAACAGAGCCCACCGCACGAACAATAAAAGATGTTTATATCCATCTACCTTGGATTGGCCCCATTTCCACCCGCTTTGAAAAACAATTGATTTCTGCTGTCGGTAAATGTTACGATACAGTCAAAACCAATGTGATTTTTACAACAACACAACTGCTCCCTTCAACACGCAAAGACGTGCTTCCTGCACTTCAACAAAGTAATGTAGTGTACGAATATAGGTGCCACTGTGATTGTGGCTACGTGGGAAGAACGTCAAGACGTCTGCAGGACCGCATTAACCAACATGTCCCCAGATTTATCAGAACACGTGCGTCACGCGATGTGAAAAGCTCACCCTTAACTCATCCACTTAAGATTGATGCTGATCGATCAAAGGCAATTAATTCTGCCATCGGCAAACATCTGTTGGATAATCCGATTTGTGCGAATAATTATCGAGACGACCGATTTCGAATCGTAGGTCGAGGCCGTTCACAATTCCATTTGTGTGCCTTGGAATCAACTTTTATCAAAATACACCAACCAAAACTCTGTCAACAAAAGGAGTTCGTGTATCACCTAAAAATAGTACATTGAACGCTCTCTCATTCGAAATTTCATGCTGGTGACGTCATATTTTGTGATACGATTGTTGATATACAATGTTCTTTCCAATTCTCTACTAGTTGCTGACGATTACCCCTGACGAGTGTCAGCCGAAAATATTCGGGTTCATTTCAATATGAATATACTATTTAATCGCTTCTACTATGCTCACATACAACAGTACAGTCTTCGTATATCGATAGGAGTAGAGGTTACCAACTCGAAATTGTGATGGCCTCTGGCTGCATCTGTCTGTTACGAAAGGTTTGGTGTGATGTGAAATCATTTGAAATGGTAACATGGCTTGATAGTCAATACCGGTAACCCCGGACTCTAAAAATCGCTCTCGCCAAGGAAGTAGTGTTTATGCCCGAAAATGGAATCCTGATACGTTTAGAGTAATATGTTTGGTGTGCCAAGACGGTTCTCAGCGTCTTGCTTCACACCTGTGTGTATTCAGTAGAGTCTTTAGTCCGTACGAGACACCGATAACATATTGGCTTACAGCTTCTATCAAACATGATTTGCGAGTTTCCATGGAGTATCGATCGTTCGTTCCTGCCTCACTTGAGAATGAAATTACTGAATTAAAATGATGCTGCAAGTCTGATTAAGTTCAACCTTAAGCCATGATCAAGCCAGTTTACTGGATTGTTTGTGACTGCTGTATATAGATAATTCTATGTGAAATGAACCAAAGAGAAATTCGGTCTCCATCAAGTTGCAGATTTTGCTGAAATTTGACTCATCACCTTGTAAAATGCTATAGCTGAGTAGATAGCTACCGGTATCCATTTTGAATGAAGTTTTCAAGTTATCGCGTGATGAAAACAAGCTTTCTGCACATTTAACCGTGAAATCCAAGTGCTGTTTTTATGCAGATCTGAACTTGTGTCTCTATAAATGAGCTAATTATACCTGAGAATGTTGTCATGTTGTATAAATTGGTGAATTCAGCAAGCCAGTGAGAAAATATTCATCTTTGGTGCCCTGCCAAGAATGTAGCTGAAGGTGAAGCCCATGGAAATCGCTGCGTGTAAAAATAATTCATAACTCTCCCTATCATTTCTGTTTACTTGAATTTTTTGGTAAATAGTGTTGTATACTGCTGTAGCATAGAATCTTTAGGAAATGAGTTTTTAGGTAATATTTACTAACGAACTTGTGACTACAGGGAATATTTCAGATTATAAAAATGTGGTGATTTAGCTGAAAATTATGCTCCATATTCTAGTTACAGAATTTTGACATCTAACTTATGGTACTCAAGTATATATTCCATGTCGTAACAGAATTCATGTGAAACCCTTCACAAAAGTTTTGAAGTAGGCCTGCGATATAGACAGATATGAGTGGGAGACATTATGGCAGTGGTTCTCAACCTTTTTTACCCGCGGACTCATCTCAAGCTCGCCAGTATACCCGCGGACTCAAGCTATATATTACTGAAAAATATTTTACGGTATCATACGGTATCAACAAAAAAAAATGAGCCAAAATTGAGTTAAGGAAGCTTTCTTAAATCTGGCTTTCCACATCTGTTGGCTTTGCAATTCAAGCAACTATTCAGTAATGCAGTCAACATCTCGAGTTCCACTTATATTAGACAACTATAGATTGTTTCTGTGATTAGCACATGTCCCTACGATTTGTAATTTTCCAGATAGTCTGTAAGTGAACAAGTCGCCATAATCAATTACCAGCACTCAGCGTATATCGCGCCGGAAACCAGTGCAATGTGCCTACGTGCAGGACCGTGACAGCACTTCGTCTGCCCCCCTCAATAACAAAACGTTGGTCTTGGGCCACACAGGCTATAAACCTAACTACTGGTGGGCTTTACCCCCAGACCCCCCCCCCCTTCCGATACCTTTTTACCGCTACTTCTCAGCGAAATTTTTGTACCATTCATTCAGTCGTTTTGTTTCGAATAAACCGCGCGAGGCGCGAAAATATTCCATAATTCATGATTGAATCGGTCAACATGATCGGGGATTGCATCTATATATATATAGCTGTAAATTTTTTATGCTATCTCTGCTCATGCATTCAGATTTATCGGTCGAGCTGAGTGAGACGTTTCGGAATATGATATAATGATATAATTTTTCTAAAAAGTTGCATAAATTTTCAAAAAACACTCTATAATTTATGTTAATTCACGAATAGTTTTGGCCCCCCTTCGAGGTCCGCCCTCAATTATGGCGGTTTGATGTACGGCAGTTACGGTCCCGCATACGTGTGTATAAACAGCTGTCCCAGAGGTTTATACCTGGCATATTCTCTATGTGAATTGTTAATAGTGAACACGCAGCATTGAATTCCGAGTCCATTCGTACTAAATTCAAGTCAATCCGACCAAAATTGTAGAGTTTATGACCGTGATAGAATTGCTTATGACAATTTTAGCAATAGGCTACCTCGAACATAAATGTAGGGCATTTTGAAAAATTCCAGTTGGCGATAATAGGGGTTTTATACCTGGCGTGATTGGTATCAAACCAGGATGATGCGACAGATGTGCAAAGCATACCCGCTTTGCCTGTGATACTTGCAACCAACTGGTTTGCCCAAGACACAGAAAATCTCAGGAGAACGAATAATGCTTGGAATGCTGATCAATTTGTAGTAGTGCTGTTTCGTTGTTCTTGCGTTTGAAATATATGAGGCCAAACATCCCTTATTGAGGTATCTCTAATATTGCTTTCAAAACTACATTCACTGCAGTATAATTTATTAACTTGCCGGAATTTCGTATGCATGCCCCTTATCAACAAGAGGTAACGGCACAATAAGAAGCATAGAGAAAGAGATTCAAACAAAATCCAAATGGGCAAATTATGACGTAACAATGCAATGATAGAAAGGAACGGTAGCTGGCCAAAGTCAGCTGTACCGGTACTCCGGTAGTCATAATAAAGGGATAATAGAGAATCAAATTATACAATTCTCAGAAGACGTTACACAGACAATCAGCGGAATATATTAATGGAATATTGAAAGATTGTATACAAACTCTTCATCCTTTTTATGGTGCGGTTAATTCTTGATAAGGGAAACCCGAAAAGTCACCGAGGTAATAAATTCTACTGCAATGAATGTAGTTCTGAAAGCACTATTGAAGTTGAGTGCCGCCAGTCACATATTTGAGGTATCTATGCATTTTTTATGACAGCTATTAAAGGTTACTAACCTTTCAAAATAGGTATTTTGCAAATCACTCAGCCTAATTCTCAAATCGGAATTTGACGAAACCGGACCGGGGCTCATTCACTTTCGGACCAAAAAGCTATTTTCTCCGTAAGGCTACAATGACATTGGTCCGAAAGTGAGCGAGCCCCGTAGGTCTGTCAATTACATGTTCCGAAATAATATCGGAAGTGGAAGAAAAAGTGTGCCGAGCCGATTAAGTTACTGAAAATTCCTGTGTTCGCGGACTCACCAAGGACCTTCCGCGGACTCATTTGAGTCCGCGGACTCGGGGTTGAGAAACACTGCATTATGGGCTTAGTACCTAAACTTATTACCTCAACTCTTGCATGATAAAATCAATCAACTTATGTAACATCACAATGAGAACAACTATTTATTGCAAAAGTATCTCATTTACAGAAAATTTCACATCAGCTTGAAAAACTTCCATTTCAAGGTTAAATGAGCAGAAAAAGTTTTTTTTTATATGTGATAACCTGATAACGCTCATGTTGGCCTAATGGTATTCCGTTAAAATAAATTGCTTTTCAATCATATCAACTCATACTTCATAATGTCTTGATCCAAATATTTGCAAAATCTGAAACTTTATTGATACCCTATCTAATTTTTGTTTGATTTGAAATTGAATTACAGATTGGATTCAGAAGTATATACCGTAAGTATGAAGTTTATTGAGACTAGGCCTGCTAGACTACCAATCAAATATTATTAACCAAAACATGTTAGCCATATTTCTCTCCCCAACCAGCGTTCAACACGTTGCTTCCCAATTATTGTGTGGACAGAATTGCGCTTAAAATGTTCCTTAAAAGTTTATGTCACACATAATCGATCTTGAAAGAGGTAGGCTACTAAGACTGATATTGACCCCTGACCCTATTTCATTGTTGAAAATTTTCTCTGGAGTATCAAGAGTTTCTTGTATTCTGTTATTAGACAGCATAATCTGCTCTTCACTACTTCATAATGCTGTTTTATGACCTTTACTCTAACAGGGAATGTGAAACTAATTAAACTTCATCGTTGAGTGAGCACATAATGGTTTCAGTGTCTGAATATTGCAAATATAATGTTTTCCACACTCAGTGTTAGATACCAGATGTAATCCTACAATAACATGAAAATCTAAGACCTAGTGGGTTACTGTGCTGTTGACTTGAAATGGAATTACCGATGGACGATGATGCTGAAGACGAAATCATGCAGGAAAAAGATTTGCTGGTATGTACTAGGCTTACATCTGGGCAAATTCGAATAGCCTACCGGTACCTGAGAGATTCTATTCTGAATAAGTATTAGGCTTCACGCCGAGTATTTGATAATCACTTATGATGATGATATAAGTATATGGGAGACCCAAAAGCTTGAATATGTAGCCTACTTTTCATGCAACTACGTAACATAAGGCCGCCTCCTCACCGCATAATGATGATTTGGTATTTTTCGAAAATACTTTATTTGTCTTTGTGACAATGTTGTAAGTCAATCACAGTTACACAGAAATGTCATTTCCGCTAACGTTCATAGCTTTGTACAACATATTTCGTATGTTGCGATACGACCAATCAAAGTTTCAGAAAATTTATGCAATTAATAATTTTTTGATGGAACTGGGCGTAAAGCTTCATTAGTCAAAAAAATCATGTTTCACTGCTAACTCGAATCAGTAGAGTTGATGATACTAGATTCAGATTCGAGTACTGGTACGCAAATCATTGTACCACGGTCCTATAGATAATATGTACCTCAATGTAAAACAATACTGCGAGTCTTATCAAGTTTAACCTTGAGTTGTGATCAATCCAGCGTAACGGATTGCTTGTGCCATGATAATAGATTTGGATTCCATCTAGTTTCATATTTTTCATAAATTTGGCTCATAACCTAGTGGAATATATCTTAGTAAATATCAATATATTTTGAATGAAATAGCCTACATACCATAAGTATAGTGTCCAAGTTATAGCATGATGAAAAATAAGCTTTTAATGATCATTTATCATTCAACTGTGAAATTGAAAGGTTTTTTCAAGGAAGATTTGAAATTGTGTCTGTAATTGAGCTATTTTGACGTTGAAACCCTGTTCACTTCGGTATGGTATAAAGTTTGGTCTATTCTGTCATGTAAGTAAGAGGTTAGCCCTAATTATTTTTGATACTCGGCCCTGAATGTAGCTCGTGTTATGGGTCATTGTCTATAGAAATCAGTTAAGTGTGACATTATTATCGGATTCTCCCTCTCATTTCTATCTACTTGGAAATTTTTGCCACAAATTGAAAAATTTGACAACTATACTGATTAGCATCAATGTTATGAATAATCTCTGGACTCTCCCAGTTAATATTTCAGTACGGTATCGGTACTGTTCTTGAGTAGCAACAATGTTTGCTACCACCATGACTCCGCCTGAAAATATTTAATTATTCTAATTGATTGGCATTAATGTCGGCATCTATCTCAACCTGGGTGTCTATTGTATATATCCCTTACAATTATTATACGGCACCCTTTCTTACAGATAGCATGAAACTGCCCCGACATTTTATGCAGTTCAACGCAGTGTTGGGATGACTCGAGTCATGACTTGACTCGAATCAGACTCGAGTCATTTTTTTCGTTTGACTTGACTTGACTCGAGTCACTATGCTAAAATGACTTGACTTGACTTGGCGTGTCAGAAATGTGGATTGACTCGTGACTTGGAGCAAAATTCACGAGTCAATTTCAAGTCATCAAGCAATAGACGTCGATAAAAATCACAGTATTTTGTATATGGTCGGATTGTTCACGAAACGTTAAATCGTGAGAACGGCCAATCATCCAATGATCGTGCGTTTTACTGAGCCTCCATCGTTCTCTCATAAATATATTGACCACAACCGAAGTGAAGCTTGCGCTGTCATAACCGAACCTCTTGATTTTTTAAAATTGAATACGAATATAGCTCATATAGTCCCGAATTATTCGCGCAGTCTTGAGTTTGTATCATATCATATCAATTTGTAAATGGGTAATGTATTGCATCTTATCAATTCGTTTCTCAATGATCTATTTTGACAGGTAACTATAAACTGAGGCTATGCAATTGCTTACGTAGTTTAGGGTTTCTACGTAGGCTATATGTGAATGAAACAGCGCCTTCTTTCATGTATATTCAGTCTATAATCGTTCATCTGTTCGGAATCAATGACCATTTAATCTGTATTTCAGACAGTTAGCAGAGTGCAAAGACATAAGCATGCCTCATACTCCGAAAAGGCATTTTGACTTGAATTGTGACTTGACTTGCGACTTGACTTGACTTGACTCGACTTGATTCGAGTCAACTCTAAAAATCGAGTGACTTGACTTGACTCGAGTCACCTTCGAAAATCGATTGACTTGACTTGACTCGAGTCAAAATGTGTAATGACTCGTGACTCGAAGGTAGCACTTGACTTGATCCCAACACTGGTTCAACGTTATATGAAGACCCAAACAAAAATTATCTTCGTGTCTCTCACGTTGATAAAGCTGCCGATTATTGCTACTCTAGTTGTAGCCTATAGCGACATTGGAAAAATAGATACATTCATAAAAGGCCAGTAAAACGATATTTCCGGCCGGATACTGTGTGTGCATGGTCTTAACACGTGATTGCTGAAGTATCAGTTGTTGAAATATGTTGTCATATAAACATATTCAAAAATTATTGTTTGGAAGGGTCATTTTGCTCTAAAACTGATGTGGTATCAAATTAAAGATAAATCATGATTTCTTTTCGGCCGTAGCTATTTTCTTCAGAAAACTAATGCATGGGGAGTGCAAAGTCATGATGTTTTAGTTACGCCATGTTCCACTCTAGTTGCCTCTATGCTCTGCAAAGCTATTCATTTGCGTCTGGAACAACTATAGTGCAGTATTTTGAAGTCGCCGAATCATGGGTGAATGGTGCAAAATATGCCATGTCCCTCTCTTCCGCCATACCACTACGACAAACTGCGCAGTACGGCCGTTCAAAAAAAGTTTTTTTTCCTGAATCTTGTTGGCCATGTGATTAAATCATTGGGTTGCCTTAGAAACGATGCACACGAAATTTGAATTCATTCCAACCGGTAAGCGCGGAATTCGTACAGTGTGAAAATTTTGAATTTACCCAAAAATGCCATAAAAAATAATTTCCATATTTTTCTGTCAACCTCGTGAAATTGTTGCGCGGACTGAATGACCGATGCAAAACAAATTTGACTCGATTCCAACTAGTAGAAGCAGAGTTATTCGAGTTTTTCGTTGATAATTCTTGGATTATCCACCGATCAAGGATAATCCCAGAGTTATCAAAGAAAAACTCAAATGTCCCTGCTTTTACTGGTTGGAATTGAGTCAAATTTGTTTTGGATAGTTTTTGAAGACAGTGCAACAATTTCTTGGGGTTGACCAAAAATTTGAAATTTTTTTTTTGCATTTTTGGGTACATTCAAAATTATCAAACTGTACAAAGTCCGCGCTTACCGGTTGGTATGAATTCCAATTTCGTGTACATCGTTTTTTGAGCCAAACTAATGATTTAATGATGCAGCCAACAAGATTCAGAAAAAGAAGATTTTTTCGAACAGCCCTACTGTTCTATTCTGTTCTGTAAGATTAGGGCAGTTGTCTCTTGTACATGACACAGAAAGCTGATCAACAAACTAGAAAACAATTATTGCTTAATTGTGCACATTCAGTGAAATGTGGGATATCCCAAAGAGCAAAAGATGATGCAGAATCACAGATCAGTCCAGTAGAGGTAGGCTGTGATGCAGGAAGCATAGTTTCACTGCATGCTCACCCAGTTCAACTTGTCCTGCAAGGGCAATCTGTCACGCAAGCCCCCTTTGTGTCGTCGATTTCCTGGGACTGAGAACTCGGAGCGATGTTCCAAACATTGGCCTCGATCATCGGCTAGGTCGATATCGGTCCACCTCTACTACTTGCTGTAACTAAAGTGAACGTAGAACAAGACCATAAAACTATTAGGCGATTTTCACTATTGAATTGAAACAGTGATGGATATGTTGGGTCATGGCGATGCCAAATAACAAAAATATAAAATAAATAAATAAATATCAGAAATTTGAATTTAATGAGAAACTTGATGGTTTCTTTTTGATATCAAGTGTGTTGTATGTATGATCATAAGATCTCAGATGCATGAACATTATTTTCCTGCTTGTATTCATATGTTTCAAATTCAATACGTTGCTGTCACATTTATGACATCTTCTATTCAGATCGCCATTGGCATGTCCAGGCGATGTGCTCTCGTCCGATTCAAGACCTTACCTCCGACAAAGTTTCAAATTGTATCGACTCACTGAATGGTAAGGAAAATGCAAATGCAATCAGAATGCTGGCAATCCCAACGGAGAATTTGATGACGTGTATGGTTTTGACTAGGCTTATTTTTAACCTAAAAATGAACGATTTTGAGCTAAAAATCAATATTTTGACATTTTTGACCGATTTAAAAAAAATAATGTATACAAATGAGGTGTTTTCCCACATAACGTTAGAATTGTCTTCATTTCCGGTTGGAACTGTCTTTCCTTACGAAGTAGTAAGGCCTGAAAATAACTTTTTTGCATCGATAACTGAAAATTTTTCCAACTTTATTTTAACAAAATCTGGCCCTATGAAGAATTGCAGAAGTTACACCACGGATTATGGTAGAGATAATTGAAATGTTTAGTAGCACAACACTTCTTGAAATAAGAACCTTGCAATGTCCACGCAGTGTAGCTTCAGTTGGGATATTGCGGTACGTTGAGCACCATGTTGACCTATTTGTTTCATTTGAATGTTTACGATTCACAATAAGCAGACCATGTGCCGTCTACAACTGCAGGCCTATAAAGTAGGCTACAAGCGGTGAAATGTCAAATGACAAGTTCACAGACACTGCAAAATATACAAAATGAACGAAACGCAGGTTGCAAAAAAGTTATTACTTTGTAAACAATTTAGACAATTTTTGGCCTAACGCTACAATTTTGACATAATTTTGACTTCTCCAAGTTTAAATATTTTGAAAAAGTGTCCCCCTTTCCCGATTCCAGAATATGGTAATCCTAAAGTCAAGTCTATTGAAGAAATTGCTCGAGGCAAGTTGTTTCAACACATCAATTTATTCGAGTAGAGGTATTTGAAAAAATTACTCGAGTCAAGTCGAGTCACCGGTAAATCGAGTCATAGCAACCCAGCGTGAAGCTAGGTAGCCACCCCCGATTAACACTTGTAGAAAAGTGCGATGCAGACTGCATGACCACCTGTGATTTTTCTGTGTGGAAACGCAAGCCCCTGAAGGTCTCAACGCAACAGAATGGAAGAAACGTGTGAAGATTGAAAATGCAAATCGGGCCAAACTGAAAAATGCAGACGTACAACTCGATTATGTGCTGACAATTTTACTAGAAGTGTCAAAAGCTGAAGGTATGTCATAACCACAACTATTAGCATACTTTCTCATTAAGCTAACTTGCAGCAGGGGTTCCTAACCGGGGTTCACACGATAACTGGGTTTTCTCAGCCAGATTGGGACAACTAGATCATTTTCAAATTCAAATTAGATTGGAATTAGAATGATAGCCAAAAGCTACCGTTTTTTTGTACAAATTGTACTACATTTAGAATTATAAATATACTGTTTTTTTTTCAAATTAGATCAGAATCACAGTTAAAGCTACACAATTTTTTAAAATTAGATTCAAATATTTAATTTATTAGGTCAAATTGAAAAAAAAATTCGAATTTTTACTGTCAACCCCGTGATATTGTTGAGCTGTCTTCAAAAACGATGCAAAACAAATTTCAGTCAATTCCAACTAGTAGAAGAAGAGTTATTCGAGTTTTTCGTTGATAATTCTCTGATTATTATCCTTGGTTTTTTTTTTTATATCTTCCCTAGCAAATTGAAAATTTTAATTGGATCTGCGGAGCCTTATACTTGTCAGGATTGAACCAAATTTGGTGTGCAGCGTTTTTTAGGGTAACCTGACTATTTATTCACCGAATGGCTGGAATCCAGAAAAAAGCTTATTCTTGAACAGTCCTAATACAGTAATGCACAGCCATGAAGGAGCAATTAAATTTCCGGTTAACCTTAACAAAGCATTGTCTCGACTGCATTTGGTCAAAAGGGAGCAGAAATGCAGTGTCCAAAACAGCAGACTCGAATGTGTTGCTCTTTTTTGGTATCGGCTAACAATATTGCTTTGATAAAATGATGCCATCCTATTTCAGCAACTTCTGTTCCAATAGAAAGATCGACGCGGTGTAGTTATCACTGAATCTCGAGTTATACAAGATCTGATAAATCCCTGCGTAAATATTGGAAGTTAGAAAATAGCTCTGATACGCATTCATCAATTTCAAGCATGAAAAGTCGAACACGCTTTTGAAGCTTTGAGAAGTTTCAACGTCAATCCTACATTTAGCTCAATTCCAACCAGTGGAAGCGGAGTTATTGCAGTCGGAAATTTGGATATGAATAATTGGTGTCGTATTCACGGTGGGCAGGTTATTAATTTTTTCATATCCTAATTTTTCAACTGCAATAACTCCGCTTCCATTGGTTGGAATTGACCAAATTTGTTTGGCAGCGTTTCTGTCGAAAAACTATAAATTTCATGGGGTGATCAGCAGAGTCGTAATGACTCGAGTCATGACTCGACTCGAGTCCGACTCGACTCACGATTTTCTGATGACTCGACTTGACTCGAGTCATTTATTCAAAATACGGAAATGACTCGACTCGAGTCGAGTCATTCTGTGTACTGACTCGACTTGGACTCGAGTCATTGCGCATGACTCGAACCAAGTCATTGACTCGAGACTCAGACGGCCAAAACCGATATTTCATTGTAATTCTGAAGCCAACACACTATTGGGATTTCGTCTGTTGGTGCTGGTACTTGAAAATGCGACCATAAACTGGTGAAAGTGAGGAAAATTGGCATATTATACATGCGAACCATTGGATATCACCAAACAGAGCTATAAAAAGTGGGTTTACCAAGACTTCAACTGGAAACTGAACAGTCAACACAATGACTTGGACTTAGACTCGAGTCATAATTCCATGACTCGGACTCGGCACCCTGCTCGCTGACTTGGACTCGGACTTGACTCGGTGGTGAATTGAAATGACTCGACTTGACTCGAGTCAAAACTATAAAAGTGAGATTGACTTGTGACTCGGAGCCTTGTGACTTGGTTACAACCCTGGTGATCAGAAAGTATTAAAAAAATATTTAATTTTTATATATTAGGCTATATCCAAACCTTTCATCTCTTGTAGCAACGCGGCTACTGATTGGTATTAAACCAAGTTTGGTGTAGTGAGTTTTTATAGCCAAACTAACAACTTTATCATGTAGTCAGTTGAATTTGAAAAAAAATTGAAGACTCCTTATACGCTGTATAACTCGTGTTTTTCTGCATGTATTTGTGTATTTGAATACGTCTCTGTCGCATTTTCAATATATATTGTTTAGTTCGTCAGCAATTCTGCGATAGCCCATCAGCCACTCCAAGAGATGTGCTTACGTCCAATCCAAGACCCCGGAAGAAACGACAAATTGTATCGGCGAGCTGAATGGCGATTAAACGTATGTATATTAGTGAGGAGCGGATCGACTAATTCTCTGGTCCGGCTCCCATCCGGTTTGTCAATTCTTTGGTCCGGCTCCGGGCGTATCAGGAAAAAGTACTGACCCGGCTCCAGCCAAAAATTAAAAAGTCCTGCTGGAAATCCGACCTAACACGGTACGGTGGTTCCATGAATTTTAAAATATAGCTGGTTTCCTTTCGCACTGGCTTGGCGGTTACTTTCGTGTTGGTGGTTGGTAGTTATTTAGTTACAAACGTCATGCTTATCCATAGAGATTCTGGCATTATCAAAGAAGTACTGATCCGGCTCCGATCCGGTCCAACCAAAATTTAAAAAATCCGGCCGGATATCCAACCCGGCTCCGGTCCATGCTCCGCACTAATGTATATGCGTCCATGCTAAGTGGTACTTTCAATCCACTGTTACGGCGCTGCAACAAGACCTTTACTAACTATTGGATTTGCAAAATCTGTACGGTACTCATTTTCCAAAATTCGCAACCACAACTAGACTATATTTTATAGAACTAACTATCTTTGATAACTTGAAACCAACTAACTAAAACAGAGCTGACTAATAATGGATAATACGAATTACTGAATCACGTACAACCTAAGAAATATTGGAGATAGATTCGGCATTACAAAAGGCCAGGATATCGAGCTTGCGATGAAAGGGGTTCCGTGAATCAAAACCCACCACCGGGCTTAACCACGTTAGTAGTGATGACTCTTAGCTAGCAATGCAAAAACAACGCACAATAGAACACCGATATCACGATTCACAAAACGGTGACACATGTTTTATAGTTTCGCAACTAACTTATTCCGTAATGCAACTAGAACTACTCGCATTAAAAATATTGTAACTAGAACTAGAACTACGGGATAACCAGTAGTTAATGACCGTCGACTGACTAGATTCGTAGTATGTATAAATCTGGCTGTAACTGTGTGTTTGGGTATTGTTTCAGGGCAAGATCATGAACGGGAGTGAGATTCAAAGCTATCAATGTGCTTCAACAGAAGAAACTAAAGAATCAAAAGGAGGACAAGAGTAATTTGTGTCACGACCGCCTATGACCAAGTACGTGAGAGCCAATATTCGATATTCAGCACAAACTTGTCGGTATTGTGGTGCTGACGTGCTCTGTTTATGTATTTTACAGACTTCCGTATTGTGTGTAGGTATGTGTGTGAGTGTTAAATTCACAATTTACAAGGTTGAGCAAGTAGATGTAGTCATTGAAGCTGTAGTCTGATCTTGCGGTCATTCCAAAACAGAAAGTGTTATTCTCAAATCTTGTGACGTTGAAGTTCTTAATCATTTAGTGACAACCATGCAGGCTCCGAGTCACAAGTCAATCTTACTTTTATAGTTTCAACTCGAGTCAAGTCGAGTCAAGTCGAGTCATTTTTAATTCACCATCGAGTCATTCCGAGTCCAAGTCAGCGAGCAGAGGGTCAAGTACAAGTCATGAAATTATGACTCGAGTCCGAGTCAAAGTCATTGCGTTGACTGCTCGGTTTCGATTTAGTCTTGTTAAAACTACTTTTTATAACGATATCTGGCGATATTGAATGGTTAACATTTAAAACATATAAACTGATTTTCGCATTTTGTACAGTTTCAGATTGCATTTTCAAGTACCAGTAGCAATTGATGGAATACCAACACTGTGGTTACTTCATTATTCTTCGAAATTGCAATGGTATGTTGGTCTTGGCCGTTTCAGACTCGAGTCATATCACTTGGTCAGAGTCATGCGCAATGACTCACGTTCAAACTGAGTCATTATACAGATTGACTATAGTAAAGTCTAATCAATTTCGACAACTAGAGGGTGCACGAGCCCAAAATTATTATAGAATATTTTTTTCAATTTGGTACCACATATCAAGTGTCCGTTTTAAAATTCAAAATTTTCCATTTTTCACTCCACCCTAGAAGCCAGTTCTAGTTCTAGCTACGGATTTTGAAAAGATCGTGGTTACGGTTTTAACTCGAGTTGCTAATTTTTGAAAATTGAGTGATTATACTTCTATTTCTAGTTACTTGTTTTGAAAACTTGAGTAGTTCCAGTTCTAATTGCTAGTTTTGAAAAATAAGTAGTTCTAGTTCTAGTGACGGATTTTAAAAATCGCGTAGTTCCAACTCAAGTTGCTAATTGTTAAAAATTGAGTAATTAAATTTCTATTTCTCATAGTGAATTTTGAAAAATGAGTAGTTATAGCTGCTTGTTTTGAAAATTAAGTTGTTCCCGGTCCAATGGTTGGTTGAGTATGGTGTACTAGTCTGCCCCCTGCCATTGTGTGTTGAACTAGAGCCTGACTATTACCGGATATCTCATGAACTACCCCTCAAACCGATAACTAAACCTTTGCTGATCATTCCGATGTAGCCGCCGATGCTCAAAATATATTTCATCTCGCTTCAAGCACACACGTCCATTGCTAAGCTTGGACGTGAAATAAACTAGAAAACCAAATCAGGTCCTGTGCAAGCAGTGGTGGTCAGTAATGAAGTCATCTAAATTTTTTCATAAAGTACTTAAATCTCAAATAAGTTTTGCATGCTAGTACTAATTACCGTACTCGAGTTGTTATGATTTAGAAATAGTTACACTTCTACCTGAACAGTTTTCATTTTTCTGGCAAAACTGGCATTTGTCTTTCAAGTTACTTGTAAATTGCACTTGAGTAGAAACGTATGATGTTACTTCTACCTGAGCAACACTGAGGACAACCTGACCATTTCAGCCTGTGACTATAGAAAATAGATGAATGTGGTCGGCTGCTGTGCTTTCTATAGATGGCTACATTTACTGAATCTACTTTATACAACAACTCTTGCTTTTATTACAGCGGATTGCCATCAGAATATCATTGTACATAACATCTCATTTGAGAGGCTGTTCCTCCGATATATCTAAATTTCTTTCGTGAAAGACGTTTGCATGACAATCTCAACCGATCAGTCGGAATCTGACAAACATAAATGTTCAACTGACACACGAGGAGGTGAAAAGTGAGTAAATTATAAATTACATTATTTTGGCAAATCCATGATTTCAGATCCGAATAGTGGCGTGTTGTCGGCAGTGTTTGAACCAAGTCACTACCTTCGAGTCACAAGTCATTTCAAGTCATTGACATTTGACTCGAGTTAAGTCAAGTCATCCTATTTTCAAAGGTGGCTCGAGTTAAGTCGAGTCAGGTCAAGTCACGAGTCAAGTCATAGTTCAATTCAAGTTGATTTTTTGAAGTACGAAGCATAATTGCATCATCGCATTTTGATACCGGTAGCTGTTTGGAAGTTGCCATTAGTTTGGAACCGTGGGACGACTATACCTAGTTTAAAATAGATGTAAAAAAAGGCTTCGTATCGCCCACACATTGGTAGAACTGATGAAGTACTCAAATAACCGTATATCCTCAATCTATAATTATCATTCAAAATAGTGATTGCTCACTCTTACATGTCACACCAGCGTATCGAGAACAATTCGAATATATGCAAGATCAGCCATTTTTATCGACACTGTTACTTGATGACTTGAAATTGACTCGAAACCTTTTCTCCGAGTCACGAGTCAAACCACATTTCCGACACGCCAAGTCAAGTCAAGTCATACGAAAAAAGTGACTCGAGTCATCCCAACACTGGTTGTTGGCAGTACCAGTAAAAACAATGATATACTCATTCTTTTCACTCCTAACATGTGTATGACTACAGGTAAACACAGTTTCTAGCTCTAGCTCTAGCCTTGCACTATCTTGTGGTTGAAGTAGAAGTAATTCTGTTGTTGTTTGTGGTGTTCATGGTGTTTGTTGACTACCATGGTCATTTAGACCAGGCCAATTTTCTTCATTTCTATCCTTTACCTGCCGACTTGTCGCACGGCTCACGTCTGGGCTTTTATGAGACACCGTTTACACAGATGATATCACGAGGAGGAGGCGAGATAAACCTCAAACACTAAGGTAGTAAGTCTGGAGTCGACCCCGTAATTTCTAATAAATTATGAGCGTTTTGAGACTTGTTACAACTACTTGAAGTAATATTCAAAAGCAGAAGTTCTTTTAAGCATCCCAGTGTGTTGTTTTACTGGATAGATTGACTGAATGTTTTGCAGATTTTTAATAATAATTTGCCAGTATTAGCTTTGGAAATGACTAGAATCATCTTCTCGATTAATTGATAATGAACAACAGCAACGCAAATAGGCAAGATTTTCGATGCACCATCCTTTTATAATCATGCATTGGCTTTATTCAGGCTTGTAGTGACTCGAGTCATGACTTGACTTGACTCGAGTCTCTGACAATTTAACGCCTATTTTTCAAGTATTGATCCTGATAAAAGAGACTCGAATCAAGTAATATGGAATGTCTGAGTCATATAAATTCATAGAGACATGCGTAATGACTGCAGTAGGCCTACAAATTGAGTCCACTCACAAAGTGTCTCAAGTGAAGTGGAGACATTTGCCATTTCCATTGTCAAAGGAAATGACTTAAGGTGAGTCAAGTTGACAAAAAATCGAAATACGTGAATCATTTCTTTTCTCCACTATAAATCAGTGTAAGTAATGCAGTGCATAGAGTTCTGGAAACAATCAGTGGATCTATTGATCAGAACACATTCATATAAGAGCTATTCATCTTTAATGCACTTGATAATCTCAGATGTTTCTCTCCAACTGTCAGGAAAGACGTCCAGTTGAAACTTTAAAAAAGGATGAAGTGCATCTCATGGTTGCCAATGAGTGTAAGTAGTCATACTAGTAACATTCTCTATATGAAACTACTGTTATTAGAATGTAAGTTGTGTGTGTGCTGTTCATGGTGTTTTGAGTCTTCGAATACAATGTGCTAATGTATGCTATCACTGTCAGTAAGAAGTCATATTGCACACCTCTCACCTCTCCATATCCAATTATGCCATACTTTCTCATAGTAGCCTACATCATGTGTGTGGGAAATTACATGACCTTGTCAAATTTCCATGTCCTGATTCTTCTAATAGAGACCTTGCTCATGGAAGATCATCACATGACATTCATTTCAAGTCCTATCCCCCCGATGCTTCATCAGTCGGATCAAAAAAGACATTCCTACGGCAATCTCAGCCGATCAATCTGACGAACATCAAAGTCTAACAGGCTGAAAGGTGCCGTACGGGAAAGTTCTGATTTTCTTTCATCGCCATATCAATGATTCCGGATTGGAGTCTTTTTTTCATTATGTGACGCCACATCTGATATGATTGCTTTTGCCTATTACAAAAAGTCTCAACACATTGGCTGACTGTAAAGTTTGAATTTGAATGGCTTATTGACCGACATGTCTTTTCTTTGCCATTACAGACGAGGTCTTTCTATGGATCAGATCCAAGCAATTTTTCAACTGTCAAGTAACGGCATTTTCCATTGTAATACCAGGTCAGTTTAATACCGTGACATACTTCTCAAGACACAATTGGGATTGGCATCGACATTGAAGCTGCATTACAATTATGATCTTGTAACCCAGTGGTTCTCAAACTTTCCAATAAATTCACTAAACGGTAGGTTTGCAATTTTCTAAATGACTTACAGTCATTATCTTGAAATAAAAAAATGATTCGCTTCAAGTCAACAGACAAAGTGACTCGAATCGATATCCAATATTAAGATATTGACTCGAGTCCGACTCGGTTGGAGTCATTGCAAACCTGGCTCTAGCCTTACACTGTCTGGCGATTGAAGTAGCAGTAATGCTGTTCATTTTTAGGCAATTACAAGCCATTTACAAGACTTGTCATCAACTACTTTTGAAGTTATATTTAAATTCAGTATTTCTGAACAGTGCCGGTGTCAGTAGTATTATTAGGCATATTGAGACAATGTGCTGCAGGCTTTTGCTTTGCCTTTTGGTACTAATTTGCCAGTAATTTTTCAAAATTGTAAGAATCTCTGTTAACTGATAATGAACATTTAGCAGACTTGTAATAACTCGATTCATAACTAGACACGAGTCTCAAACAGTTCCACAACCTGTTACGCCACACTTGATTCGAGTCATATAGAATTTTTCAAGTCATAGTAGTTTGTCGAATCATGCTCCATGACTCGAGTTCAAGTTGAGTCAATACACAAAGTTTCTCCAGTTGAGTTGAGTCATTTGCCATTTCCATTTTCCAAGTAAATGACTTGGGTCAAGACAACAAAAAACTCGCATTATTCGAAGGATTTCCTCTCTCCTTGTTCGAATCAGTAATTATGATGCAGTGCATAGCTGCGTGAAAACAATCTGTGATTCTCTAGCTCATAACACATTCCCAAGACCTCTTCATATATATATATATGACTCTTGTATTCACAAACTACACATTTTCAGGTGTCTCTCTCGCCACCGCAAAATCTACTTTCAAAGTGACAGTGGAGACCCGTTAAAAGGCGCATGTAGCTATGTCCTCAATGTTGACAATGCCACTGATTGACAATGTCGTCAACTATACTTGAGTAGCAACAATTTTGGTAACAATCTCGACTCCAATAACCATTTCACCAATCTACTTGAATAGCATCAACGGTACCCACAATCTCAACTCTACTAGAGACTATTATCTCGTCTCTAACTTCCGATGTCACATTATTCTGAGTTAGTAGCATCAGTGTCTGCATCAATATCCATTCGGTTGTCTGCTCTATACATCCCTCACAAATATTTGACCTATTCTTCCAGATATCGTGAAACCATCTCAAGATTTTATGCAATTCAACGTTATATGAATATAAAAACGAAAATTACCGTCTTTTCTCTTACGTCGGTATAGTTGCCGGTGGTGAGTAATATGCGCGATGCAGTCCTTGACCTTGACACCAAATATAAGAACCCTCAATTTGTTTTGGCCAAAATATTTTACGGATTCTAATTAGTTTTGTTAAAGGGTCTCCTTGAAAATGTGTTTCGAAGCGTTGAAGTAGACTATCTCTGTACAAAGAAATAGGTCAGGCTACATTTGACTACATAAATTTGAAATGTTTTCAATCATTTTTAGTCTACTGCCTCATATCAGCCCTGGTCTCCGAGCTAGATAACGCAATGGTGATGCGTCCGGGTTGTGGATTCGACCATCGGCCATGTCTGACCGAAGACTCAAAAACTGGTATACGTGGCTATCCTGCTGCGCGCTCAGCATCCACGGATAGCATGGAGGAGAAGAAGGGTTGGTGCAGACTAGATGTCCTTGCTTGCAGGTCGAATTGCAACTCCAGCGTTAAAGCATCTCGATGGTGCTAGCAAAAATGAATCTGGTATCTCCGAAAGCCAACTATTTCACTTCTCGATAATCTGTTACATTATATTGGATTAATCCCAGAGTCTAGTGCTGTGTGTTTTAACCTTTTATCTAGCTAGTGTATGGGCCCCTAAATCTTGTCCTGTCATTGCGTCGACCCCTAACGACAAAAGTTGGTATCATGATGACTAAAAATAGAAATTGATCACTTCTGCACACTCCTGTTTATGACACGTGATGACCAATAAATAAGGCTAGGCACAATGATTCGAGCACTGAAAATATGCGATCCTTGACACTGATAGTTAATTTATCAACAAGAATTAAAATTTCCATACTAATTTTTACTGTTGAAACCTTGATTGGCTGTATCTTAGCTTACGAAACATATAGGATATTGCAAAGCTACGAAGGGGACTGAACGTAGCCCATTCCCAAAATCATGATTATCTTACAACATAGTCAGCAAGCGGAATATAATCGGTATGGTCGAAAAACTATCGAAGTATCTTTTATGAGATGGATAACAGGGATTATATTCATTGTAGTAGCATAAACAGTACATATTTGAACATCGAGTGGCACTCCATTACTTGACCATAATCGAATTTAGCTGTTGACTGAAAATGTTTCGTGTTCCTTGCGATTTACGTACAATTCGTGGTTATTGCTCTGTCCCGGATTTCATATTTGAGAAGTATCTCGTAACGTTTCAATGCCATTAAACTATCCTTTGAGATTGCTTACATTCTCATTGCTCTCTTCGATATTTTGTGATATCACGATAAGAGGGCGCGAAATTTCTCACCATAAATAGAGGGACCGTGTCTAAAAAAGTTTTACAAAACCTGGTCCACGATAAGTAGCCTACAGATGTTATAAAGGACAATATAATCTTATGTTTGTTGTTTAAACATTGGCCTCTCATGGCTCTTCAACTAGTATGCACGCCATCAAGGGATAGATATATCCCAGATCAATATATTCACTGCAGTGTCTCTATATTACCTGAGTATTAGTTGTATAGGCCTAGTGATAAGGTGCAAGCACATTGTACAATTCGTCCATGTATTCATGAAATTGCATAAGTTGCTGTCACGTTTTTGACGTCATGTATTCAGATCTTCATCAACTCCGCCATTGAATTGTCCAACAGATGTGCTTCATCCAATTCGAGACCTCTTAAGATGGAAAAAAATTTCAATGCGCTGAATGGTGAGGATAACGTATGTTGCCGTGGCTATACTTAATTCATTCCACTGTTCCGCGGTGCAACCAGACTTGCACAAACTATTGGATCTGCTAAATCGGTACTGATCTTTCAAAACTCTCAGCTATAACTAGATCTACAACCAACGACGTTTAAAAGTCTGGACCAACCTACTAAAAACTCGTATCTGTAAATAATATGAACTACCGAATTGCAAATGAGCTAAGACATATTTGGTATAGAATCGGCATTTCGTAAGGAAGGAGGTTGGAGCTTGAAAAGAGAGTCATTTGTACCCATAAAACCGACCCCTGGCTATGCCACTGTTAGTAACTATGAGTCTGACCTAGCGTGGGCTGCAAGAACATCACACAACAAAACACATAACAATAGCACCTATTTTCTGGTTGTTTCACAACTGAATTATCTTTAAAATGCCAAATTAGCACTACTCAATGTTCGAAATCCTCATCTAGAACTACAGGATAACCTGTAGTTAATTTACCGTCAACTAGCTTGGTGATTTATACAAGTCTGCCTTTAACCATGTGTGTGACTGCCATTTCAGAGCATCCCGAACTGGATGATCACTCAACAGACGAAGCAGAAGAATGAAATGAATGACTAGAGGAATTTGTATCTCGACTGGGAAGGTTTCGTGTGACCAGGTACTTAGGGGCCAATATTCAGTACAAGCTTGTCAATGTTGTGATACTGACATACTCCAGAATAGTCATCGAGAATTGAAATCATACCAACATGTATTTATGGCAATTATGTGCAAATTGAAAGTTGATATCTGAAAGTTTAATCGAATGAAAAAGTTGCTGGTGCCATTTTGATATTACGTGTGTTTTATGTGGTTGTATTGAAGTTACCGCGACGCAAAGTGTGAAAACCAATAACATGATTCTCTGATTTATTATCTAATTACTGCGGCCTTGGTGTGGACTGGACTCTATCATACTCTCAGATGTCTCAAAAGGGTACGTTAAAAATGTAACAATTTTTTTAACAAGTCTTTTTAGGTTTGGCCAGGAATGTAATGACTCCAGTCACAATTTTTCGTTGACTTAACTTGACCCGAGTCATTTTCTTAGAAATGAAAAATGCCTTAATTCTACTCTAGTCAATTTTTGTATCGAATTGACTTATATTAGAGTCATTGCGCATGACTCGACATATTATATATCACGTAATCAAATCTCTTATGTCAGTAGCATACTGATAACTGAAAAATTGACCCGGTAACTGTCTGTTATCTGATTCAATAAGCATACAGTATTTAGAGTGATAAAATTGAGTATCTTGTGACTTATATGCCTTAAATATCACCCAACAGTTTTATAGAAGTGAGTTGAACCTGACTTGAACTCGACACTGAACAATAAACACCATGACTTAAACCCGGACTCGAGTGTTAACACAATGACTCAGACTCCGCGCATTGCTCCCTGACGTGAAGTCCGACTTGACTTGAGTCGAAGCTATAACCGTGTAATGGACTTGAGACTAGGAACCTTGTGGCTTGGCTACAGCCTTGGGTTTCACCAGCAAATATTCTTGAACCAGTTGCAGGGGAGGCTACTTTTAAACAGTATGGCACAGCAATTGCAGCATTGTGAATTGTGATGTATGCCAAGTCCAAAGCAGGTCATCCACTGTGCCATGATACAATGCAGAAATTTTGCTCCAAATTTCTAAATCAATTCAGTAACTAATGAGCTGGCGTACAACTTGTTTCATTTCGGAAATTGAGATTTAAAATCGTAGTATATTTGGCAGACCTGCAATGCGGCCTTTGGCATTGTACGGTATAATATAATTTTGAATAACTTGTTTTATCAAAGTAACGTTCCGATACGTTTGTATCATAACGAATCATCATAACATCCAAACGAAACGACTGACCTGCTACTTTTTACAGCCATTATTTACTAATTTTGAAAGTTCACGGTCGCTGTTTCAACTCGAAGTTTTGATCGGCTGTGAAAATTACTAATCGCTTGGCATCTGACTCCATTTTGTGTCCTGAAAACTTTCAGTAGATAGTGTCTACTTGAACTAGCAGTTCAACTGCTTATGTTTTTAAATTATTTCCACTTCTTCTTTCAGACCAGACTACTTACTTTTGCAATTTATATATTAAAAAGTAGAAAGTAGTTTTGGGGTAAGTAGCATTACTTATCGCGGTGAATTACAGCCCCCTGTGTCTAGGTAATTCCAAATATTACAAATATTCTACCTGTGTATTGTGTGTTAGTGTCATGAATCATTTTGCTTTCGTCGTGAAGCTACTTTGAAAGTAGCCAACTCCGGTTAACCAATTACCACTTGTAAAAAATTGCAATATTGACTACATTCACCACTTGTGGTTTTCTGTGTAGGAACGCTAGCCGCTGAAAGTCTCAACGCAACAGAATAGAAGAAACGTGTCAAACTGGGATATTCAAGAGTCTTTTTCTCCACAACTCGACTCTGAGTTCACAATCCTAGAAGTGTAATCTGTAAAAAATTTAAGGTATGTCGGAATCACAACTATCATCATACATAGTAATTACCTTAGAGCAGTGGTTCCTTACCGGGTTTTACACGATAGCCCCGGGTATTTTCTAAGCCAGATTTGGACAACTAGATCATTTTTAGCTTTTCCAAATTTCATTGGAATTAGAATGGTAGCTACAAATCAGACTAGAATAATAACTAGACATTCTTTTCCAACTTAGATTAGTTATAGAGTTATAGTTACACATTTTTGTCCAAATAAGATTGAAATTAGAACCACTCAATTCACGAAAACTTGGACATGGAATGGTGTTCGCTTTATATCAGATCAGACCTCATTCTGATCAGCATGACAATGACAAATGTCTGCACACCAACCTTGACTCGTTTCACACGATACACTTCTCTTGTAGCATTTTCCAAAAAAACAGAAATTTGATTAGAATTAAAATTCGATTACTGGTATTTTCTTCTAATTAGTAAATTTGACAACTAGAATTATCTAGTCCAAGTGTGTGATATCAAAAGGATAGCGCCGAATTTCTCACTAAATTAATGTTCAGATTCTTTGTTTTGAATCGCATACTTTTGTGATCACATTCCTTGTTGACGTTGATTTTTGGAAATTTTACCGCCACGCCGGCTGATCAAGTTGAAAAGCACTGTCCTGTACTTTTGCTTGCAGCAGTTTTGTAAACCGGCCCAGTGCACATTGAAACATCTCTCTAATGAGGACACCTGGTCACCCGGGCAATCGCTCTTTTTGGCCCTTAAATGGCATGTAAGCAATAACACAGGGTTGCAATTCCTGTATGGCACAAACACAATACTTCGCTCGTTTCATAACAAATCGAGTAATTATCAGTGTTGGGATCAAGTCACTACCTTCGAGTCACGAGTCATCTCGAGTCATTGCAGATTTTGACTTGAGTCGAGTCAAGTCACTCGAATTTCAAAGGTGACTCGAGTCAAGTCAAGTCACATGATTTTTGGAGGTGACTCGAGTCGAGTCGAGTCAAGTCAAGTCACAAGTCAAGTCACTAGTCGAGTCAAGTTGAACTTTCTAAGTACGATATATGATTCAAGTTCGTTGCATTTTGCTAACTGATTTAAATACAGATGGAATCCCCATTTATACTGAATCAAGGAACGAATGAGGGATTATACACGCAAGAAGGCGTTCTATCGCTCATGCACAAGTAGAACTGTCAAACTATGCAAGTACAGCGGAATAGCCTCAGTCTATAACAGTGGTGGGAAAGCTGCGACTCGCGAGCCGCAATCTGCTCTTTGATTCTTTGATTGCGGCTCTACAATGAGTGTGCAATGTACATTCAGTGATAATGAACGTAAGCAACTGTGCCTTTTCCGCCAAGATTCGACCAATAATCACAAAGCAAGAATTGAAACGTCATTACGAAACCAAACACCAAAAGCATAATAGCCAAGATTCACCCGAAATCGACATATTTTCGAAGTATTATGATTACCGAGCTCCGCACTATCAGTCCGATTTCAAACACCTTGCAGCCCAGGGGGAGACGCATCGTCTTATACCACACAATAATGAACTTCGTTCGATACCCTACAATTCCTTATAACGAAATATATCAGTATATATACATTTTTGTGTAGTGATTTTTGAAATGCGGCTCGTGTGTGAAGCAGCTTTGCCCAGTGCCCACCCCTGATCTATGATTATCAGCCGAAATATAGGATAGCATATGAAGTATCAGAAAATTTCATAAAATGATATGGAGCGATACCCTACCAACATATCTATCCATGATATACAATTATAAACGTATGGATGATATTCGTTCGATTTAAAGCACGCAAGAAGGCTGGTTGAGGTGAGTAAGTTTACGACGACGTAAGCTATAAGCTCAGATCTCTGCGTTAACGATCAATTCATTAGTTATGCAACAATGGAGGCTAGGTAAAACTCACAATCGTTGAGTGATCGTTTAACAATCCGAACTTATACAAGATACGGCGATCTAGTCAACATCGATTACTTGATGACTTGAAATTTACTCGTAAATTTTGCTTCGAGTCAATCTGCATTTTTGAAGCGTCGAGTCAAGTCAACTCATTTTCACAAAGTGACTCGAGTCAAGTCAAGTCATACGAAAACAGTGACTCGAGTCTGACTCGAGTCGAGTCATGACTCGAGTCATCTCAACACTGGTAATTATAGTGAAACAATGATGATCCATGCACTACTGCAGTAACATTCAACAATGAACTCATACAAGGTGGTGTCAGTTTCATAGTCACACTTAATTTGGTAGAATAGATTGGTACAAAGAAGTCCAGCATATAAAGTGACATTATACAGCAGTGGTTCCCAACGTGGGCGATTTGGCGATCTAGGGGGGCGAAAATGACGAAGGGGGCGATAGGGGGGTGAAAATGGACAAAGGGGGCGAAAATAGCGAAGGGGGCGATAGGGGGGCGATGACGCGTCAAAACGGCTGACCTTTTTTTTTTTTTTAGCCATCCACCTAGCAATTCGGAGATAAAAAACGTTATTTTCAGCTCTGAGCGGAGAAAGATGACCTTTTTCAACCCGCCGGTGATTACAGTTTGTATGCTCAATTATCGGTGCACAAAATTTGGGGGGCGATGATCGGTGTTGACCTTGAAAAGGGGGCGATGGGTCGAAAAAGGTTGGGAACCACTGTTATATACTGCTTGCTTGACAGTTCGACAGTGGGTTGGATGTCAAAAAGTACAATTTGACACCTATATGCCTGTGTTACACAATAATACAGTATTTATGGAATGGTTTGATATCCAAAATTCGACTGTATAGCTTTTCTTTGCGATTGACCTACACGTTTACTCTATGAGCACTTCGATAAACTGATGCCGTTGTATTTTCAGGAACTTATTCTGTCTCAATGAAAAGTTCGACGTGGCTTAGTTATCACGAAATGAGTGATGCGAGGTCTGAAGAATTTCAAAATTGTGATTGGAAAACAGGTAAAACTTCCAAGTGATGCTGATATTTCGTGACGTTAATTTACACACAGGCGTCAACTAACTAGATTGGTAGCTTGTACAAGTCTGCATACCAGACAATCATATTAAACGCCGTGAAGCCCGAAATAATATGCGAAAGAATGCGCTCTTAATAATGTGATTTAGAACTTGTTGGCCACCCGAATAGATTTTCAGATACTGCCGCTCATGATTGAAACATGATGTTTTGTGAGAGTTGATGACCGCTGACGATCTCCTTGTAGTGTTCATTGGTAGTGTGATAATCGAGTGCCTGAGTGATTTGACCATGAATCGGATATTAGGCGTCGAGTCAAGTACCATCACTTACGTCATCATAGGGGTTTGGAAGGAAAGTGCAAATACGTACCTTTCATGCAACCACAAAGAATATAATGCCGGGTCTACGTCATATTAAACATGAAGTGATATTTGTCGACCATGCCTATTTCATTGCAAATGCTGCGGGGTTACAGATATTTCTGCTAACGTAGTTTTGTACAACAGCTTTCGTATACTGTTATATGTACAAGAAAGTTCCAAGGCCTCCACAGTGGAAATACGATCGCAATGATAAGTTTAGTTAATAAATGAGCAATGAACACCTATTGGTTAGTAGGGCTGGTCACGATGAAACGAATACTCGAATCTGCTTCGAATAATATATATAATGATTCAAGTCGAGTAGTGAAATTTTTGGAGTGCGTGTTATTGTTTATTTACAAATTGTGCTGCTACTATAGTACCATTGGTACAATGCGAATTTCATGGTTTGTGATTTTGATTGTTGCGTCATACCTTGCCTTTTTGGTTTTGCTTTTAAATCTGTTTAAATCCCTTTAGTGTGCCGATAACTCTTGAAAAGAGGCACCCGAAAAGTCTTCGAGTTAATAAATATTATTCTACAATGGATATTGTATTGAAAGTGCTGATATTATACACTCCTTGCCTATGAAATGTAATTGACTAATGAGAATTACAGTTTCGACGGTAATTTCTACTGTGGGAGCATTGAAACCTCGACTGGCCGTATCGGAGCCTACGGAACATGCAGTAAAAAGCTATGAATGATATTGAGAATAACATATTTCTGAAGTCATGACCGACCCACTGTATTGTCATCAAGTGCAATTAGATAAGTATTGTTGATAAACTATCAAAGTACGGACATGATATTCTTTGCAGTAACGTAAAAGGTATATATGAACTTTGACATCTTACATGCTGGTATTTCGTCATAATGAGGGATACTCGAATACTCCACTGCGTGCGAAGCCTAATGTGTGATTCAGTATCGAATCACTCGCGTACTTCATTTTGCACAACCCTATTGGTAAGGATTCGAATCATTTCTCTAGTTGATTCAAATTGGTTGAGTTAATACTGATTTCAGATGCCTAGCTCAATAATTAGTGCTGTTTTAGAAAATAGATCAAGTTACTGTGATACGAGGACAATTTTTCCCGCTAAATTCAACCGATTCCTACCTTTTAGGGAAGCTCTCGAAATCAAAGGACAGCGTAAAGCGAGATTTCTCTCAAAGCAGAAGCTAAGAACAGGAAATCGACTCGTCGAATGAAACCGATGTTACATCAACCCAAACTGCCAAGTTTCAAGACAAAGTCATAGGAATATTAAGTCGCTCACATGAAAGGACAGAACGTTGCAGAACTCCGAATTGCAGAATGGGAAAAAATATTCGATCTACATATTCCTCAGATGCGACTATACTTCCGTTTCAAGGCAAAGTCGGTACGACAGCCAGCGTTCATGAATCATGCAAAACCGAGAAGAGCAAGATTGTGGCAGAAGTGCAACATAACGGAAAACTCAACAGTTGAGTCCGAAGAGCGGAAAGTCACGAAAAACTATTGAGAGCAAAAGGCAAGCAAGAATAGACAGCCTTCGTGGGAGAGGGCAGGAAATCAAAAGGAAGACGCTATTGGCAGACACATATTGTTTGACGATCACGTTTCGAAATACGCTCACGTCTTATCCAGTAAATTGTAATTGAAAAAGGTGCCCGCGGAAAATGGTTCCAAGTGCGACTGGTTTGGAAGTTGTCCTTTTCTACCGACGCTATGCACAACTAACCTACTGATACATGCACGGTGCGTGGCTGCACGATTGTACACCATACGAAGCTTGAAATAACTAGAGTCACGATTTGTGGTTGACTCCACTTCACCCGAGCCAATTTCTTACATGCTGAAAATGACTCGAGTCATTTCATTTGACTCTACCAAGTCACATGACCGAAATGGCGTTTCATTGCAACTTGAAAATAGTAAAGTTCCATATTATTGGTACTTCGTCTATAAGTACTCGTATATAATATTATCGCCTAAAACTTGTTAGGAATGATGAAAATCAGCATATCAGGAATGTGAAGCCTTCGATATCACCAAAGCATAGTTGTAGAAAATTGGTTTGAACATGACTAGCTGACGCGATGATGAATTGAAAATGACTCACTCGAGTCAAAATTATAAAAGTAAGATTGACATGGGACTCGGAACCTTGTGACTTGATTACAAATCTTAAACTCGGGCTTTGTAACGACACATTAGGTCATTTTATAATCATTTTGTTGCTGCCACACCATGTCGATTTCTACCAATGTTAGGGTAATTTTGAGCATATTACAGTACCCTGACAAGATTATAATTTTGAGTTTCGAAATCAGCGCCGCGGCAGTATAGCTTTCGAATAAAGCCGCTTCCAATAAATTTCGCACTTGGGCCGTAAGCTACGGGATTGTAACTAAGTCACAAGGTCCGTAGTCAATTCTATATTAATGGATTTGAGTCGATTCAATTCATTTTCAATTCACCACTGAGTCATGTCAGAGTCATGGCCAGAGTTCGAAGGCTCAAGTCCTATTCACCTTGTTGAGGCTGGAGTCTGACTCCGAGTCGTGGCGTTCACAGCTCATTTTCCAGCTTGATCCTGTTCAATTCACGTTTTTACAACTTCATTTGATTGATATTTAGGGCTTAGCAATATGTGGTTGCGTACTATTCTTCGAAGTTACAATGAAATTCCTGTCTGGCCGTCCTAGTCGCGACTTGTATGACTTGATCGAGTCAGGCGCGATGACTCGAGCACAAGTCGAGTCAATACACAAATTGCCCCAAACCGAGTCGAGTCACATTCCAGATTACAGAAATTGACCAGAGTCAAGTCTAGTCACTAAAATTTCTCGACTCGAGTACTTTCAGGACTCGAGCCATTACAAATCTCTCATATACGTTTACGAAGCTATCATATATTGCTATTAGCCACATCTGTCTGCTTTCCTAACCTACAATGCAATTACGTGATGACGATCTATCAGTAGTTTAATTGTCTTATATATCAACACTGCCTCCTATCTCCCTATGTATAAATAAACACAGTTTCCAGGTTGACACGGTGTATTTTTGCCTCGTAGCAGGGAAGATACCTGGAATTAGAAAAGCTTCAATCGAAATCGCAGCAGCTTCGGTACACAATATCTCTTTCATAACAAGAAAGGAACGTGGATAGGATGTGCATTAGGTTTCATAAATTAGTAGTTGGTAATGAATGTGCTTGAATAATTTTCTACTTTAGCAAGATGAGCGGCCCGCGCTTGAAAACCTTGGGACTAGGACAGTCGTACTTGAACTAGGCGACGCGCCAGTCTTTGGCGGCATGAAAACATCTGAAGGGGTTGCGAAGATGCGGTCAACTGAACAATTTTTTTCGTGTTTCGCGCGATTTACCGTCAGTTCTCGGAGTTGTACAGACTACTGAATGTTCAAAAAGCGCAACCAGAACTAGAACTACCTAATTTTTAAAACTGGCATCTATAACTAGAACTGGCTGATTTTAAAAATCCGCTACTAGAACAAGAACTATCCGAATTTCATTATCTGCGACTAGAACTAGTCAATTTTCAGAATCCACAACTAGAACTAAAACTAGATCTACTCAGAAACCGTTAGTTAGTTCACCATCAACTGACTAAATGGGTAGTTTGTACAAGTATGTCTGAGTAGATTTACCGGAAGTCCTATATTACAACACGCACAGATGTGGTATACTTTTATTTTGTGACTCGTTGAATATTCGGGGCTCCCCTAAGGCAGGGGTCGGCAACCTTTTGCTAGTCACGGGCCAAATTTCGAGTGCACGACATTTTGGCGTGCCGGAATTTTTCTTAATCCTATATTTATCGATCACGTCGGTATATTACCCTACAATGCTGTAATCTCAATCATACAAATCACAAAAAGAGCAAAGTACATGTATTTACACTTCAACAACGCGGGATAAATGTGACACTTGGCGCAGCTTGCTTTGTGAAAGGTTTTCAACTTCTGGTAACGAGTCAAATGAAGCAAAAATCAGACCATATTCTAAATGGGCGTTGGAATACGTGATCTTAGCTTGCTCTTTGTGAATTTCATTGTTGAAAAGAAAAGTCGATGCCATTTCTTTTGCATTGTTGGTCAAGCTGGGATGAAGACCCATTTCAAGAACGTACTCTTTGTCAAAGTCATTCAGCGATATGCTCTTTGTATGAAATTTGTCATTCAATTCAACTGCATCTCATTAAAAATGTATAGTATAGTGCTGGTACTGGGTTTACTCTCCTCCAGAGGAAAGTAAGCAAAATTTTCTTTGTACTGTTGACATTCCCAGAGTCGCAGTTTTGTTTCAAATGCGTCTCAACATCTGATGTATTTAGTTCTTTCCTCCTGATGTTGCAAATTCAATTTGTTTAGTTGTGACGTAAAATGTACTACGAAAGCTATATCAGATACCCATTTTCGATGACAAGATTATGAGTCGGCGATGTTTGTATTTTCAAGGAAAGTTGCTATTTCATTTCTCAGTTCATACACTCGTGCAAGCATAGCTTCTCGACCTAATGCGCGAACATGGCAGATATACAAGACATCGCCATATTGATGCTCTGCTTCTAGTAATATCTGAGGTAGGCTTACTGTCAGTGATTCAGTTTGTGATACATAATCAGCTTTCACCATTGTGTCCAAAATACTATTCAGGGTTCTTGTCTTGGTGTAAAATGTCTTCTGGTGAAGTAAACTACAGATGACTAACGTACGGATGCTAGTTATCTATAATGAAACAGGGAAAGTTTGAGATTTTGTCATTGCGTCTGAGCAGAGGAACGGCAGTCAACAGACTACTTTGACCACCTCCGGTGTAAAAGGTTATTAGTGGCCGTGTTCGAACCATTTCATGGTCCAATAGAGTCATGGGGTGAGTTTCAGTATTGGTTCCACCGGTGGCGAGATAGCGTACGAGTAATATAATTATGTAGTGTTCAAACAAAAATCAATTTAAAACAAACATTTTTAAAACAAGGCCTTGTTTAAAACGTGTTTTTCATTGTTTTTAAGCTACGGCGTCACGCACCTTAACACCATAGTCGATTGATACTCAGAGATGAAAATATCGACGAGGCCTAAACATAGCTTACTTGACGAAATAGCCTTCCAACCCCTGTCATATACGGGCCAAAATATCTTCAACCAGCACTGCATCATCTTGCAGCATTTGTACGGTAGGCGGTCACCATCATCATCAGAACATTCATTCTGTACCAATCATCTATAACTATACGCACTATAGCTTCCGAACCGATTATTTCGAGGGTTCCAGCATCTGTTCCCACTTATTTTCACGTGTCTGTGCGCACTCACAAACTCACTGCGCGGTCGCTTGGACAATAGTGAGAAACGACTAAAAAATAAGGTCATCAATCCTGCTTTTTTGTGCGGAGCAGACTTAGATCAGAGGTCTCAAACTCAAATGTGCTTGCGGACCAATTTACTAGTTTTGGAGGACGCCGCGTTTTTTCCAAATTAGATTGGAATTAGAATTCAAGCAACACAATTTTTCCAAATTAGATTAGAATTAGATTGAAAGCTACACATTTTTTTCCAAGTTAGATTAGAATTAGAATTACTGAATTCGCAAAACACTCGAAAATTGCATGAAATTGTGAATGAGAAAAAAAATACGGCAAAAATTAAGTTCAGTTCATATTAAATCACAGTGCGTTCCAATAACCATCAGAATAGGTAACGCACTGTACATCAAGCTTGGCGCGCGCTTTGCACTCATCAGGGGCCACCTAGACGCGGGCCACATGCGGCCGGCGATCTGATCTGTGAATTTGGAAGAACGTGAAGTAAAGCGTATTAAAATGCTAAAATTGATTTCGGTGTCATATTATTATTGTTGTTGTTTCAAAATATGCTATTCGCCTGTGCCCAACATCACTATTCTGCCGGAACAATCGGTCTTGACGGCTATTTCGGAGTGGTTCCATCGTCATGCTCACATTTTAATTTGTGTTTTCGGAATCAGTGCGTTAGAGAATTTGAGCCCTCGGGTCACGAGCTATAGTAGGCCTACTACCAATTATACGCCGCTTTTGGCCGGCTTTGTACATTGTGCAGTCTCATTTTGCCGCACCCTTTTAGCCTGTCGGCCCTGGCGCAGAGCCATAACCGCCAAGTGACTGCTGCGCCACTGGGTTTAACATTCTAAAATTTCGGCACATTTGAAAAAGTGTATGTCAAAGTTAAGCATTCACAGGATGAGAGACTGACATCACCTATCAGCAAACACGGCAGCTAAAGTAGTAAAGGCGGGTTTTCAATGAGATGATAAGTCACGGTTATAGAATCGATACATAAGAGAGAGAGAGATGATATTCTTTCTCGCCTGCACCATCGAGATGCTTTGGCGACGGAGTTGCGATACGGCCCCATGAGGTCATCTAGTCTGCGCCCCCGTTTTTTTTTTCTCCTCCATGCTATCCGTGATTGCTGAGCGCCTAGCAGGATAGCTGCGGATACCATTTTTCGAGTCTTCGGTATGGCCCGGCCGGGGATCGAACCCACGACCTACCGCTCGAGAAGCCGGACGCATAACTTTTTGTTTGTAATATATTATTTCTGCAAATTTCAATGGAAATGAAAATGCAACATGAAATAAATATAATCGCGACTTCGGTCCCCTTATACATATGCATGACATATATATAGAACAATACCCGCCATTTACGGTGACGGGGACAATTTTTTTTTTTAACGAGAAATAAATGCGAAAAATCACAAAATGAAAATGCGATAATAATCTATCTCGCTCGCGCATAATCGCGTAATCGTTCACTTATACAGGAAATAAATCAGAGTCAATGACGCGTTTAAAGCATAAGGGACAAAAATAGTATTTAATGAATTTAGCAATGTAGTGTAGCCTACTAAAATAACTGCTGAGGTCAATCAGACATATGTCGTCGATCAAAGTTGTAAACAAGTTCTTTAATCTCTGGCTGCGTGTCGGATGTAGAAACCCTCAGCAAAGACTGCACGGGAACATCATTTATATTGGAACGCAGCCTTGTCTTATAAATGTTCATCGTCAATAATGTCCGCTCGTTAATGAATATAAACCGGGTCAGAACAAGTAGTTTCATGACCATTTTTCTGAGGTTGGAAAACCTGGATTAATTGAGTGACGCATAAAATATGTTAATGCATTTGAAAACGTAATTCCCTATAGTTTATATCGATATTGAATTTATGCGACCAGCGCCCGCTACTTATTTTGAAAAGTGGCCCGCGATCCGTTTGAGTTGGCGACCAATGCTATATACAATGCATATTATACATATTCATTGCTAGTCAGACCACTTAACCCAGTGGTTCCCAACCTTTTTCCACCCACGAACCATTTTGAGGTTTTATGCAGTGCCCGCGTACCACCTATATAAGTCACGCGCGTTTCCACCATTTATGACGTCATACTCACGTATTTGATCTATGCGAGGTGTATTAACAAATTCCATCTAAGCCAGGGATGTCAAATATACGGCCCGCCAGACGATTTTATCCAGCCCGCATGGCAATTCTTAGCAGTGTTGGGATGACTCGAGTCATGACTTGACTCGAGTCAGACTCGAGTCACTTTTTTCGAATGACTTGACTTGACTCGAGTCACTTTGCTAAAATGACTTGACTTGACTTGACTCGGCGTATCAGAAATGCGGTTTGACTCGTGACTCGGAGCAAAATTCACGAGTCAATTTCAAGTCATCAAGTAATCGGAGCCGATAAAAATCACTGTATCTTGCATATGTTCGGATTGTTTACGAAACGCATGTGTAACCCTTGAAAGCGACCAATCATTCAATGATCGAGCGTTTCACTGAGCCTCGACTGTTCTCTCATAAATAAATGGATCGCAAACGAAGTGATCGAAGCTTACAGTTACGTTGTCGTAAACTCTAGTAGTAAAGTAGTAAAATAGAAAAATATCTATTTCTGTTCTCTGTTCTTACCTTTACCGAACCTCTTGTTTTATTGAAATTGAATTCGAATATAGTGTATATTGTCCTCAACCATTATCGCCAGCTGGAATTTAATCATATCCATGTGTAATATGTATTGCATCTTATCAATTCGTTTCTCTATTCTCTATTTTGGCTGGTAACTATATAAACTATAAGGCTATGCAATTACTTACGTAACTCAACAGTTCTACGTGTATGTGAGCGATACAGCGCCTTCTTGCCGGTATATTTCACTCTATATTCGTTCATTGGTTCGGAATCAATGATCAATTCATCACTCATAATCTGTATTTCAGACAGCTAGCAAATTGCAATGACGTAATCATGCCTCATACTTCGAAAAGGCAACTTGACTTGAAATGTGACTTGACTCGTGACTTGACTTGAATTGACTCGACTTGACTCGAGTCACCGCCAAAAATCGAGTGACTTGACTTGACTCTAGTCACCTTTGAAAATCGATTGACTTGACTTGACTCGAGTCAAAATGTGCAATGACTCGGAATGACTCGTGACTCGAAGGTAGTGACTTGATCCCAACACTGATTCTTAGTACACTGAAAAAAGATTATATCATCAATCACATCCACAGTAATAAACCAAATTACAACGTCCACGTTGACAGTTAAATATCTTGTATTCATCACAACCCATACGCAGGGCTAACGCCAAATTATGACTAAAGCAAGGGTGGCCAACCTTTTTTGCAATTCACGGCCGCATTTCGACTACTCGTGTAGCCTACGGCCGCATTCCAGGGCATAGTTGAAGTGAACGAGCTGATGGACGCCAAATATGCACAGGTTAAAGTGCCTATGTCCATTTCCGGTGAACTCCGGAACAATCTATTTAATGATAGGCTTACTATGCGCACAAAATCGTGAGTGGTCACTGGAAATGTTAAGGAAGGAAGTCATCATAGTCGCGCGAAGCGCGAAAAAAATTCAGATTCACCAATGAATTTCGTCATTTATATTACTGGGTTTACATATTACCCTCAAACATTTATCCTTTCTCATCCCGTGAGATCAGATTCACTGGTATAGAGTTGATGTAGGGGTGTTTTCGAAAATTTAAAGCAAGTTATAAATTATGATGCATCTTCGGGTGGGCCAATTGGTATTAGTCACTTTGTAGCATGCTGTTATTTCTTGACCTCCCATCACGATTGTTAGCATAGTGAGGAGCACACGATTCCGTGTTGATCAATATTTCCATGTGAGACGCATCATTTCCCACTGATGTTCGCAGCTGTATTGTGGGGCTGTGATTGCAAAGGGTGCTACTATAGTAAAATTGAAAAATGTAATCGCATTGAATCACGCGCAACGCGAAGAAAATCTCAAAATTGATGAAAATCTTTCAAGAAATCGGGAGTCAATTCCTAAATTAAAATTTCATGTCGGCGGCCGCTAACACATACTAATTGAATTGCGTGCCTACGCCCACACCAATTCCCTCTTACGGCCGCAGGTTGGCCACGAGCGATTTCATGACTTCGATCCGGCCCGCGATGCAATTTGAGTTTGACACCCCTGAACTAAGCATTATCCGCCAGGGTTGATGGGATGTATGGAATTGTTTTTTCACCACCAGTCACAAGAAGAACAGCGTAATGAAATACCAACACACAACATAAGTCAATTTATTTAATGCGATGGCTGCATTTGTTTATTTTCCACTAGCTTGTCGATGCGTGACATACGTTTGCTTACAGCGCATCGAAAGTCATGTATGGGCGCAACAAGTCGGTTTAGTTTCTTCGACTTGATAATCATCAGGGATGAAAATCCCACCTATAAGGGAAAATTAGCAGCTATGGGGAATAGCGGGAGACGACGGCTTCAAAAACTAAAAATCAACCTCGCCTGAGTTAATAACTCCCTTTGATCGAAAAAAAAAAAACAGAATCTGCTCGCGTACCACCTGGAAGACCTTCGCGTACCACCAGTGGTACGCGTACCACAGGTTGGGAACCACTGACTTAACCGATCCCCGTGCATTGTGTCTATAATAACCATTATCAAATGCCTGCAATGGGAATGGCTTACAACATCCCGCTGTACCATCTATGTATCAATTAAGAATTATCCTCAGTGTTGCAGTTCAGCAAGATCCATTTTTGGAAGAATGTTGAGCTACCAGGACGCATCGTATGTTTGCAGCAAATGCAAACTAATACAATGAAATTGCCCAGTTCGCAAAACGACCAGTCACTACTGTACTGTACAGTACTGCTACTGTCACTACTGTAGCAATTGCAAGCTCATTCATCCTACATACTGAAATAAGGACATGTTAAATCGATAGTCGCACAGGAAGTTGAGTCCAACGATGTAACGCAATCTTTGAGTTTCGTGCAATTGTAGTACACAATAGATACGATATAGTCTTAAAATTTTATATAGTCTGACGGGCATTTGCCGGGCACGGCACTTGCCGAGGATGGGAGTTTTGGCTAGGTTGGAATACTTGTGATTCTCTGATGAAGATAACGAATAAGGCATAAGAAGGTTCGTTAACAAACTAAAGTTATATATAAGGGTATATCATGTAGGGGAGATGTGGTACCGATGAGGCACTGGGAAAATACTTGAAAAATTATCCATGACAATCCCATGATTACAGTACGCGACCCTTGTTGACAATGGCCTGCTGGCAGAATCTTTCCTCACATGCACAAAAAATTCGACCTGAGTGAGTTACGGGGTCTGTGGCAAATAATTTGCGTTTAGGGGGTGTAAAGTAATTTCGGACGGACATATACATTTTTCTATACCAGCTTCCATACTAACAAACCCGTAATAACTTTTTATGTGAAGTATATGGTATATAATGACACTTATCTTTTGAATCAATACCATCCTCGACTGGACCATTTTCAATTCAATTACAACATTTATGGGGTGGGGGACCTATGGTACCATAGCCAAATGAAGCAAAATAGTTGGACCAACTAATCACTTAACAACAGAAATACGCCTACATATATAGAGGCTGTAAATCATAGTTACCTGTTGCGTATTACCGCTATTACGAGGTATTTGAAAGTCACAATGTCGATTTTCCGGTAATATGTATGTGGCATTAATTTTGAAAGTTTCCGCAGAAATCAAAACGTGATTTTATCCCAGTATTTGAATTGATATAATCTAATTTATTCTTTAAGGTGACGACGAAACATTCTTCATTGGCATGCTGAAGCATGTTGAAAAAGTTGTGTTTTGAGCGTATTTCTCATAGGTACCACGGTCGTGTGCTATCGGGCCCACCCGGTGGGGACCGATGATAAGTTCGAGCAATAAATTTTAAACATTTATAAATATTTTCGAAAAGGAGGATATCCATGTAAATGCCCGCGATAGGTAGAGTTTTATATCAAAGTGTTGAGACAGAAAAAGATCCGCTATTTTAGGCTGAAGATTTGAGGGTCAGAGATCATTTTGCAATTCTTGTTCCATCGGTACCACATCTCCCCAAATACAATTTCATATGTACAAGATAACATAGGGCGGTCGGGTTTCGTAGCAGTTCTCTCCATATGCGAATCGTCCATTGGACACTTTCCTGGTCATTATTTAACAACCTTCTCAAATTAGAAAATTCTACCAAATTTAATATAATAATGTAACCTCGACTCTCCCAACTTATATGCCACATAATTCACATGCTTGAACCCGGCAACGTTTCTTGCAAAACTTCGTTAAAAAACTTTCTCTCGGTACCCGTAAAGTAATGTGTCATGAGTCAACTGTTGCAAAATGATTGCATTCTAACAGATTATTGCGCGATTCTTTCATCCATACGCCGTTCGTGCAGTTTCCTTTTCAGAGCAATAATTAGAGGCAAATAGACTCGGTCCTTATCAGCCTAGAAATTGTCCATTGATCTAATCGTACGCGGGAGGAAAAGGTACTAGGACTATTATCTTTTTTTCTTAACATATTTCGATAAAAATGAATGACTGACGTATGAGCGAGGATAATGACGCCTTGTTATACACGTTTACAGTGCTGGTACCAGAGGCAGTTCCTCTACTTGAAACGAAATAAGTTATCGTGATCTGAAGCATGTGGTCTACTGCAAACAGTGTCTTGATCAATATAATCCGATGGTCGGCATGGCTTTGCTCGAGTTTATGTTCCAATACATTTTTTCCGAAGTAGTAACCACTAGTGAACTTTCAAAATTCCTATAGTTAAAAAATCGCTTTCTATCAACTTTGCTGCAGTAACTATCTTTTTCAATACCATATTCTCCACCCCGATTTTATCTGCACAATCCGAGCGTGGTTTCAGCACATTAACACGCACCGGGGCCTTTCTTAGAATCGGGATGTGAAAAGATATCTTCTCAGCGGTGTCATTCTGGGTATTCGAGATTATCTCATCAGGAACATTTTGCAACTATGAAATCACCCCGCGCGCATTAGGCTACTGGTACAAACGTTAAAATATGCAGGTAATAACTACTGTAATTCATATTTTCTTCCCAATAATTTGAAATACGTAAGTCTAGTTAACCATGCCTAATGGCTATACCCCATACAAACTGTGTGCGACCACCATGAAGTCACATTTTCACGCCGGAATAATCCAGTGTGACGTCATTTAGACAACAAACATCGCATATACACCCCTTGCCCCACCACATGATATTGTCACGAGCGGCCACTGCCATGCACACTATTACAGCATCACGGATTCCGTATTCCTAAATTCTAGATCAATTGCAAATTTGACGTTTCATTTCTCTAGACAAGGAACCATCCTCGTGCGTTTTCAATTGATATGTGATATTGTAATATATTTGGCAGACCGGCAAGAAACTTGAAACCGACTGACACCGGTCCAATTTCGGCGGCTGAGAACTGCTGATCTATAACATATTTATCAGATGCATCATATCAGTTGGAACTGATAGTCACAACATGATGTACATAAACCTTCTTTACGAAATGTAGGCCAGTTAATATATATATATATTTCCAGTATTGTTACTTACGCTAGCTGATCAGTACCAAGCTATTAATGCCATGGCAGAAGGGGGTCAAGATCACGATTCAGGTGTCGCTGAAGAAATGCCTACTTCATTATCACCGCAAGCAAGGGGTGAGTAATGTCTGTTGTTTTTAGCGCAGACCACTTATTAAACAGTTGTATAGTTATTTAAATTCAGCACATTTCGCTCGCTGTGTAAAGAATATACAGAAATGTATCGAAGAACCTAATAGAATCCCACTTTATTTTATGAAAAGAACATGTATGTAACTGGGCACGTAATACATTACTCAATTGTTTTTTAGGTTCTGCAACTTTGGCTCAAGGTGAAAATGTGAATCTGACGTTCAGCAAGAGCCCGGTAAACCTTGTGGCCGGAAATCAGACGATCGTAAAAAATGTGTTCAACTTCACCAGTTCTGAAGGAGAAGCTACTCCATCGAGTCATGGTAAGTTGAATGGTTTTTCATCCTATATGGGAGAGACTGGTCCACCTCGAGGCACTTTTTCAAGAACTGGCAAAATGTGTGAAAAAGTAGACATGATAATTTTGTTAGTGTTATGGGCAGGCCGTGTTATTTTTGGCATTTCCGAAGCCAAATGCCAAAATTTGAAAATAAAAATTTGAAAATGCCAAAAATAAGCAATTCTTGGCATATGCCAAAAATAACACGGCCGGCCAAATAGTGTATTTCGTTCATGGTGTTGTGTTAATAGGACCGCGTTACAAGCGAGAAGAGCGTTAGTGAAAGGCAGGTTTCGTATTCTCGGTCCAGCCCACCCATTAGGAGTGAAAGCATGGCGTTCTAAATGGTGTGGGCACAGCGAGATTGAACGGCTGACTACGTTTGGTTTACGTCATACTTTCCATTTGTCCAAAGGCAATTTTACGACCATTTTTAACCGGTTTGTCGAGCGCTAAATTTTATAAAACGGGTATCAATGAGAAGCTGCCGCAGTACTGATTATTGAAATATAAATTATATTCTTCTCACGGAACTGGATCCCCCAAAATCAACCACGATTTTTGCATTGTGATCGAGTTGAATATTGTGACGCAACAAACTGTCTGGCTATTTCTGAGCTGTATAGTATCGTTTTGCCAGACAGTCTTGTTGCGTCAAAGTTCTTAAACAAGCCAGAACTCTTCCATGCGATTTGGTATTATTAAAGCCACCTGAAGTGACAAAAGTCCTCCGAAAATATATCGGTAGACTGTAGGAGAAATGATAGTCGGGCTACTAAATAGAATGTGTTGAGAGACAACACAGGAAACTCCCGGAAAAGGATCGGGAAGGAAATTCTTTCCGCGATGAGATCGATGGCACTGGCGAATTTTGTGGTTTCGTTTGATATTATTAACCTATGAAATCATTAGTTCTTTTCTTATTCTTATTGTTTGTTGGCACTGATTATACGTGGATGCTGCCCATTTTGTGGTGTCTTTTGACAAACTAGCCCAAATACAACGTTTTTGTGACTAATTCGAGGCGGAAACTATCTATTTAGAGGACGATGCCAAAACTGCCAAAAACAAAAATCGAAAAATGCCAAAAATAAGTTATTTTTTGGCAGTTTTGGCATATGCCAAAAATAACACGGCCTGGTTATGGGCATCATCTTGTTGATACTTCGATTAAACGCAATGGAAGCCATCAGTATAGCCCGGATGAAGTACCGCGATTGCTCGATCATGTGGCCAAATGTTTAAAGCAGGGGTCGGAAACCTCTTTTTTTTCGGGGAGCCATATTGACCCTATTTTCCCGTTCAAACTCCCAAAGAGCCATTCATGTCAATGTCTTCTACGTCATAATTGAAAACCGTGACGTCATGCTAGAACTAATTCGATCCCAATATACATGATATTCGTCGTGTGCGCCACATATGGTCCGTAAAACCTGCACTAATCACGCTGCTTGTCTTATTTGAGCATGCGAAGCTTGAATTAATAGATCTTTTGCAAGTTGCAGCTTTTTAATGCTATTTCGGTGAGAGCTATACGATGTTCTTAGAAACACAAGACATTTATCATAGCCGTTTGTGAAAAAAATGTAATTCGATTTTTGCGAAAAATTGTGACGTGATTAGAGAAATAGATGCCGAATACATTGTCGGGATTGCTGTCGGCACGTAGCTTACTAAAGCATTATGGCATAATCTGGCCTGAGTTGTCACTGGGAATCGTGAATACTGAAATGTAGGGTTGGAATCAGCAATATGACATCACGTGACGTCATAAGATCACATACTTGTTCACACATGACTTTTGACAAAGGTTCGAGGTGATCCACTGTAATATGGATTGTGATGGCGAGTCCATTGTGCTGTGGATCTGGAAATCCCCAGTATACCCAATCCATATAGGCCAGTGGTTCTCAACCCGTGTGCCGCGGCACACTAGTGTGCCAATTGGACTGCTCCGGTGTGCCACGAGCAAATGTGGTAAATTATGTCGAAGTATAAGAAAAATCCAAATTTTGAGTGTGTCATTGTCGGTTTTTCTGTTGAATTTACCCGATCAAGACACGCGATGCACAATACGATGCAGTGAACAGATATAAGGATGTCGAGGCGACCGTATCTCAATCTGACATCCCCATTAGGTCATGGATTGGGTATTTCTCTGGGCTTCATACTGTAAAGACGCTCTGAGCACAGCAACGTATAGGGGCGGAGAATCTAATAAATCTGCGATTCTTCGTAACTTGCTACTGCACTGCCATGAATCAAAGTGGGGCCTCCACCGTCAATGAGGGTGATACGCTAGTTTGCCCACGCATAGTAGCATTTAGAACGGTGATAACTAAACTCGGGCCATTGTACCGTGATATTGAGGTGTGGCTGAAGGTGTTCACCTTATACTTGTCACCCCCATCAGAATCGGATGCAGAACAGGGACATGACGCAGGTTGATGATCTTTTTCTGTTTCTATTTGTAGTCGTATTCTTGCCATGTCTTTGTAATCGATGATCATTTTACACCATACCGATATTACTTATTTTGATTCCTGAGATGCCAACTTATAGCACGGCCTCCCACTTTTTGTAAGACACTGCTTTTGCGGTCGGATGACGAGTAGCAGCCTACATAAACCTCCAACACCTAGGAAGGCATTCTCACCATCGAGAAATGAACTCATTTGGAAGTGATGTTCATGTTTACAAATTAGAATTACCAACATAGCCATTCACTATGCGATTGGTAGGTAGCGTGCCAGCACTGGAGGTAAAATGTAGGCTCAGGGCGCAGAGTTATATTGCAGGCGGCAAATTCGAGAATTGACAATAAAGTTAATAAAATTATAATCAGTTACAAATTTCTCCGCCGCGGAGGTTTATTATTCCGGTTTGTTGGAACTGCAATTCAACTGCGGGTGGCTGCCAGCAACGCTATTGAGGTATATAGCCTACTATCCCCACAGGTGCCATTACACGATTTGCGTGGAAATGCGTTTGGCATAATACACTTCTACGCATCTGTATCGGTTAGTGGCGATCGCGACTGGACTCTTCGATGCGACGGTTAATTACATCGACAATGCGTTAGTGGACAGACTTTATTGTCAAGCCAATCTCATGAAATTAAGCTCAACCTAAAGTTTAAACGAGATCTCAGCAGGCCAGTTATGTGGTAAGCGGATAATTCAAAACTTCGCACGGAAGTGGAGAAAGTTATTCTTCCGGCCTGCAATAAAATTGTAAAGAAATGTTTGGGAAGAATTGTAAACGATTCCCATGTCTAATGATACCATTCGCATACGTATTTGTGAGATGTCCGCTGAGATACAAGAAAACTCAAGCAGAGAAAAGCCTGCTTGAGTGCTCCTAAAAGGTAGAAATATTTCGTCAGTGACCACCTCTGTAAGACTATGGTTGCTGCTATACGCATTCTGGTAGTTTGCCTGTGCCGTAAGCCAAAAGAGTTCAGAACCACTGTGCTAGTGTGCCGCGAACTATTTTTCGTTTTCAAAGTGTGTCGCGAGGTCAAAAATGTTGAGAACCACTGATATAGGCTAACCAAGTGCTTTTCAACCTTTTTGAGCTCCATTCGCACTTTTTTTGTGAAATAAATTTTATTCGCACAAACTAATCCAAAACTGTTATACAAAAACAAGATGAAGATAAGCCTACTTAACAGCATGTTCTTTCCGATATGCAACTAATTGGCAAATATGTAGCTTAAGCTGTCAAGTGTCTCATTAAAAAGGGAACTTTTTACGCTCGTTTCGCTTTAAATTATTTGACTAAAACCCTTCTCGGCCAAACAATGTTGCTGAAAATTTGTACAAGAACGTCTACTAGTGCTTGAATGACCTGGCCTCAAAATCTGTTCTGCACTCCTATCCAAAATACAGCGTATTTTTCGCGAGTGAAAAATGCATGCTGGCAGAAATCGTTTTTGAGAGCTGACACAAAGGTCCCGCGAGGCTCCAGTTCGCCAAAAGGATGAAAAACCAACATGTTTGTGTTGAGGCTTTTGCTTTATGTCTTTGGTACATAAGGTCAAGGTGCAAAACGATCAAGGAGAGTAAACACATTAGAGCTCGCTACCTGATGATACGTTGCTCCAACTTCTATCTCACAAGATTACGAGAAGACCAAATACCTCACGGTACTGTGTGTTCTACTCTTTAGCTCAATCTAACTTGAGAATTCATAACAGTTTAATAACGGTAAAGCAGTTAGACTACCACCAAAATCAGAGTTTTGTGGCATCTCGCGACCCGAACCTCACCCATCAAAATGAATATATTTTTATTAGTACAGCTGTATGCTACGATTTTACGGGCATGTACGACATACAGAACGCGCACATCACAATTCTACCCAACACAGCTCTACAAAACATGACTGACGCACGCGATTTCAAATTACAGCGGATCAAATTCCTCTGCGTATCGCGGTTGTACTACTGCCTATACACAGATTGCAAGAACGGGACTATTCCGTGCCGACAACGGATCATGTCCAATCCATTTCGAACGGTTTGGCCATCCAGCATCGGTCATTTTTAGACCGAGGTTTTGTCACTGCTTATGTTTTTGGCACCGTATTTTATCAGCGTTTTGTTTTCCAAAACTTTACGTCTTCTTGTGACCCCGACGCAGAAGGGGTTGGCCTCGAAATGAGTGAGTTTCATAGGCCTGAACTCGCTCGCTGCGCACCTCTACAGTCTACAGTACACCAGTTCATCCCAACGGTCTTCGACCATGTTTTCCAGAAAAAAACAGTCGGACAAATCTTATCATGAATTCTCATGATAAAGCCATATTTACTGCGTGTCTCGCTTATTGGCTAGAGCAGTGGTTCTTAACCTTGCCTCCAGCGCCCCCCAAGGGGCGCTGGCGATTTTGAAGGGGGCGGAAACGCTCTGGGGGCGATATGGGGGGCGCTGGGCTCAGGGGGGCGATATGGGGGGCGCTGGAGAAAAATGGCTTCGCAGTAGATGATGTGGTAGTAGGACATATCCTTAATGAGTATTCAGAGCGAATTAACATCGAAAACTTCGTTATATATAGCCTACAAAAGACATATAGGTTTAATTGTCCATGGGCGCCTAAATGACTGGCACCAAATGTTCCTGTCTTGGCAATCTGAACCTCAGAAGACGAATTCCATCTGGCTGGGAAAAATTATATGCCAGTGAAGAAATACCAATTTGAAATCATGTGCGTCTTTTAGTTTAGTACGATTGGGCGAAGGGATATATAGAACTAGATATCCCTGTTGGGCGATATCCCTGTTGGGCGATTCTATATTTTTTGATATAGCAGACAGGAGGTCACGAAATAACATCATGCAACGAAGTCATACCAACGGGTCCGCCCGCCAGAATATGTTTAATTATTAGTTACGGGCCCTACAGTTTCCAAGACACCTCACAATGTCCCCTCTACGTTTTGACGAGTCTGCGCACACTCACCAACTCACTGCGCAGACCCTTGAACAACAGTGCGTAGCGAATAAAAAAAGTTCATAACATCGGATTTGTTGTGCGCAACGTAGATTTTCTGTGCGCAGAGACCGTGTCAGCACTGCGCACGTGCGCAGCTTAGAGGGAACATTTCACCTCACTCAGCTCTCACCGGTAAATCTGGTAACGTGAGCAGAGAGAACAAGAAATTAATAGCAATATATATGCAATTCCCGATCTTATTGACCGATTTTATCATGAATTATCGAAAATTTTCGCGCTTTGCACTGGCTCGCTAAACAGTACAGCTGCTTTCGTGGCAAAAGCGAACAACGTGAGGGGGGCTGTCGGTTTATCACCATATGGGAGCCCAAGACCCAAGTTTTTTCCGGGGGCCAGACGAAGCGTCGTTTCGTTCCTGCCAACGGGTATACGCCCGAAGATGCATAATAATTATTGAGGGGTCCTACCTTTTCAATCACACATCACTCAGCTCTACCGGTAAATCTGTTTACGTTAGCAGAGAGAGGATAAAAATTTATATCAACATATATGCAATTTCCGATCATATTGACCAATTCAATAAATAATTAGTGAAATTTTTCGCGCTTCGCGCGTCTGGGCGAGAATAGCTGGCTCAGTAAAAGGACACCCAATGTAGATGACCAGTATCAGCAAATAGCGGATAGCCAAAGGGGGGTCTGGGGGCGAAGCCACTAGGAAGTTTGGTTTATCACCCTATGGGAGGCCCTAGAACACCCTTTTTTTGGGGGGGGGGCTGACGAAGTGCTGTTACGGCCCTGGTAACGAATTAATTGTACCTACGGGCACGCCCGAATATGTTTAATTATCAATTACGTGACCTTTATTTTCCAATACAACAGGTCACTCAGCGCTACTGGTAAATCTGATTACGTGGGCTGAGAGGATAAAATGTTCATAGCGACGTATATATGTAATTACCACCTATTCATTCATGCATTATAGAAAATTTTGACACCTAGGGCGACCAGGCCACACAAACTTTGCTGACCATCGAAATCACGCTACGGGGTTCTTGGGATCGAAGCCTTCAGAATTTTGGTTTATCAAGGTATGGGTGCGCAAGGCAATCGTTTTTTGGGGAGTTGACGAAGTGCTGTTACGGCCCTCCCTCTTACTCATTGTCTTTATTACATTCCTTACAATATGAGGTTGGGGGGCGCTGGAGCACGATAATCTTTGAAAGGGGGCGCTGGAGGAAAAAAGGTTAAGAACCACTGGGCTAGAGTGTCGAACACAGTGACCTTGGATATATAAAAACGATCGCAGGATTTTTTGCAATAAATTCAATAAATATTACAATTAACCGATAGCTCTGGCACCATGTCGACCCAAAATTATACCCTTTATGGTCTTTGAAGGGGTCAAAATTTGGGTTACAGTAAACTTGCAAATGTGTGTCTGTAATGATGTTATTTACTACTATTCTCGTGCCTCACGCTAATCGAACAGTTATTACGAAAATCTAATAATTGTTTAGCGAAAGAAAGCAGATCTAGATTGTAGAGATCTCCATACTGCCACTATACACCAGCTTCCAAATCAGGCTTTTGGTTACGTAATAATTATAGTGCGGGAATGTTAATTCCCTACGGCTTGTAAGAGCTACGATTAATGGTGTGTCGTATTAAGTGTTTACAATTGCGTTGCAACTACGAAAGTTACAATGATCCTAAATTTCCTAAATTAGGTTTATTTGAATTATTCCACGTCAAAAAAGTTTACAATTAATGACGATTTTCATTCGCACTTGATCCGGATTTTCATTTGCACCATTCGCACCACCTTCGTCATTCGCACTACATTTTTTTCATTCGCACAAGTGCGAACCGTCACACAGGTTGAAAAGCACCGGGCTAACCTAATCCTAGTACTACACACTTAAAACATTATGGTACACGAGTGACGTCCGGTGAGGTTCATGGCTGGCGAGGCACTGACGCCCTCACGATACTTGGTGTTTCTAGGAAATTTGGATGCAACTTGCATGAAAGATAGTCATGTAGTATTTTTCCAAATACGCATTCCTAATAAGAAATATGGGGTTTTGGTGAGTGTTCTGAGGTACAACAAATATACTCTTACAGACTCTATTGTATTAACTCGAGAGAGGAAACTTTTCGTGGATGCATTAACAACGTGAACTCTTTTTGAAAACAGCATTTGAAAACTTTTTCATGAGATGGTTTGATATATAGGCTATCATTGGGGAAATACAACGTTACATATGTCGATCAGAGCAGGCTCTGCAACGTTGTAGAGCAGTGGTTCCAAACCTTTTTCGACCCATCGACCCCTTTTCAAGCTCAACACCGATCATCGCCAACACCAACTGTAATCACCGGCAGGTTGACTGAAAAAACAAAAACAAAAAAAGGTCATCTTATCGGGTCGATGTCTAATTTGACACTTTTGTAACTAAATTTCCGTGGGTTGACTAAAGAAAAAGGTCAGTCGTTTAGACGCGTCATCCCTCCCTCCCTATCGCCACCGTCATTTTCGCCCCCCCCTATCCCCGAGACCACCAAATCGCCCCCTGGGGGGCGATATCGCCCACGTTGGGAACCACTGTTGTAGAGCCTGGTGCAAGATACTCCCTCATTGGCCACTTACATTTAATTCAATGATTTCTACTGTCCCATTCACAAATAAAACAAGGATACCTCGTAGTTTTAGACAGTTGAACCAGTAGCATATTTATGAGTTCAAAATCTACGGAAACTTCACACGTTTGAGTAGTTTGAATATTATCTTCCAAATTTTCCGTGCTACAAGTCGGCGGGTACGAAATCAAAAATAAGAAATATCAGCCTGGTGTAAATGACCATTGTAGTCGACAAATACCATGATTACAACAAACGACATTAGGCTTGAGTACATTGTAAATGCCGATATTGCAAGTCTTCTCGCTTCAACGAACTTACGCGTAAGCTCCACTCTCGCACGCTGCGCAATGCGCATACAGACACGTATATTAAAACATACAGTCAGTAAAATTTGACGTAGTAAGCAAGTAGTGGGAAATCTCGGCAGACTTGGGCCGCGGCTACATTATCTCGGGACATATTATGCCTCAGTGGTGAAGTACATGCTGACTTTCAAATGCCCCCTAATACATTCACTGGAACAATTGAATGCTATAATAATTACACCGAATCAATATATTCGGTCGCTTTGCCAAAAATGTCAACGAGGAATCGGCTAGACTGAACTGATCTATTCTTGGGAGTGGAACACCAGTTTCTATACTTGCGCCAGATAGTATGTCAAAAACAAGTTATACAGGATATCCAACACCCTCATCAGGAATCCAATCAAAATATATCCCGTAGGCTACGCATGATAAATGTTTTACATTTGACGTCTATGCAGTGTTTATATCAATTTTATAAACTATAAGCACCCTTCGCAGACTTGCTACATATATTGTTTGTTTTGGGGTGTTCATTGTGTTTGTTGACTACTATGGTCATTTTTCATTGCATCGCAGTCTTGTGATGTTTTAAAATCATGAAAATATTAATAAATCGATTGATTGATTGACGCCAGACCAGCATTTCCTTCATTTCTATTCCGTTGCAGCCGACTTGTAGTACAGCTCAGTTATTTTCGCCGCCCTAGACCGCCAAATCGCGCCCTGGGGGGGGGGGGCGATATCGCCCACGTTGGGAACCACTGATGTAAGCTGAGCGCAAAGCTGAGCTCAACTAAAAAAATCGCGCTCACCTCGATTTATAACCCATTCATGCTCTGTATTTACTCTGAATTTCATATTTAAAAAACTCTCATACACAGTCGTAATCTTCCATGCCATCAAACTATCAGTTAGGTTTGCGATCATCATGGTTTCGTTTTGTGCTATGACGATAAAATTAGCGCGAAATCTTTTACCATCAAGGGTAGAGGAGGGGGGGGCGAGATTGACGTAATTCGGATCACGGGTGTGATTTCAGATTGGTCACTCCAGTTTTAATTATTTCAGTGCGTGTCTTACGTAGATTCGTTCTATGTATGCGTATTATCAGGGCTAATTTGGTTATGATGACATTTTATGTCCTGGAACTGAACCCAAAGTGGGATTACTAAATATATGAACTGATTGCTGCGCACAGATTTAAATTTCAATCATGTTCTAAGAAGCGGGACCACCGACTTTCATCTCTATAGTTTTGACAAATTGGTTATTGAGGTCTACCAGCCTATGAAATCTCGCCACTGTTCTGAAGCGTGTGCGATATCATCAAAGCAATGTTTGGATCATTTTAAATAAGCATATAAATTATCTGCATGTCCTCACTATTTAATCAACTACCAATATTGTGTTTGAGAATCTCATGGTCTGTGATTTTGATTGTATCGTCATACCTAGCCTTTTTGGTTTTACCTTTAAATCTGTTTAAATCCTTTTGGTGTGCCGTTTACTTTTGAAAAGGCACCCTCAAAGTCTTTGAGTTCAATAAATGTTATACTACAATATATGAATTAAAAGCTATATTCAGGTTCTGTACCACGAACCATCTATTTAAATTTTTCAAATATATAATAATATTCGGGAGCTGCATAATCTAATATTAATATGAAATTCTGGAAAGTTTCCATGATCGTAACTTGGTGGTTACTAATGAATATGCATCGGAATACCGGACGTAATATTCTCGCGTGTCTCAGGATCTGCAAGTTTGGCGGAAGGCGAAAACATCAATCAACGGATCATAAACAGCTCGGTCAACGTTGTGGCAGGAGATCAAATTCACAAGACCATCAACTACAATATGAATTCTGGAATTCAGGCAATTCCACCTGACCAACGTGAGTGTTTTATCTGTGCATCCTGTTTTATAAAATCAATGGTCATTGTCGTCAAATGTCCCATAATGCAGCTCCCACACATAGTCAAAATAGGTCTTGTATATCTGGGACAAAGTTGTAATGACTCAAGTCATTACTCGAATCGCGATTTTCTGATGAGTAGACTTGACATGATCCATTTTCTTGAAATACGGAAATGACTCGACTATACTCGAGCCAAGCTGTGTATTGACTCGACTTAGACTCGAGTCATTACGCATGACTCGAACCAAGTCATATCGGACTTGTACAAACTAAACATATAGTTAGTTGATGGACAACTAACTATCGATTTTTGGAGTAGTTATAGTCTAGTTCTAGTTGCGGATTTGGAAAATAGAGTAGTTCTAGTTCTAGCCGTAGTTGCAGATTTTAAAAATTTAGTAGTTCTAGTTCTAGTTGCACTTTTGAAAAAAAAAAATTAGCTGCCGAACAACTAGAAAACACATGTCGTTGCTTTAGGCGAATTGACATGCCGGTATTCTGTTGAACGATGTTTGTGCAGCCATTGCTCGCTTAGAGCCCTCACTGCGAACAGCAGGTGACTTTTTGGGGCAGGAATCTCTCCCATTTCAAACTCAAAACCCCGTCTTTTTTGACATTTCGATTCAATGTCTGATATTTCCGAGAAAGTGAAATTAATGTGTTGACTAGGAGAATGAAATCCAGTTCTATAAGGTTTTAAACCTTTCATGACTTGGGAACGCCCACGTCACACATAGGCAACTATTTTCTGATAATGACAGGCAGGAAATACATTGGCTAGCTAAGTAAAAAGTTTGTACTATAGGATATATATATATATATATATATTCGGCAATGTTTGTATTTCTAATAATTTATAAATTGATAGCAATGAATTACGTGGTTAACACAGGCCTATGAGTGGATGTATCACTATATATTAGGCAATTGAGATTTTGGAGTCAAAGTACAAATATAATATTTATTCCACGTAAATATTCAAAACAATGGTAATCAAGAAACATTGTTAACTCCTTTTAATCGCACCAATCGATTGACACGTCCTTCTAAAAGACATCAAACTGTATTGGATGTTACTGCTTGGTCAATATCCAGAGCGGTGTGTAGCTTGATAAAATCGTCTTGTTGTTTGGATAATTTCGCTGACAGGTTTTCCGAATTCGTCTTCTCGCAGCTTCAGCCGAGTGAATGCGTGTTTATGTCATAATCCTGACATAAATTAACACCTGTTATATCGACTTTATTAGGAATGTGGAATACGCCTAGGATCGGCTACCCCTGGCACGCGTGCCAAAAGTGGCATGCAACATGATTTTTAATGGCACGCTGAATGATTTGATGTGCAATATTGTAATCATGTTTCTTGCAAAAAGTGAAACAAAAGTTTTCAACATGGAAAAGGCTCGAAGTGGAATTCAAATTATTCCGTAAATCAACATGAAGTATAGGGTCTTTTGGGACAGGATTTATATTTCTCTGTATTTGACCCGCGTTCCGTAAAATGCCCAGGTATGCCCTACGCTAATCTACAAGCCTTCGGAGTCATAACACAAAAGTCTACTACATGTGTGCATACCATACGTGTTGTAATATGTAAGACTACCAGTAAAACTAATACAGACAAGCTTGAACAAACTATCCATTTAGTTCAGTGGTACTCAACCTTTTTTTGAACACGCACCCGGGGCCTAAGATATTTACGGCCTTATCTGTTACATTACACTTGTAAGAGCTAACAGGCCGATGCTCACAAAACAGAAATTCGCGACTACTCTTGACGTAATAATGGGCGAAATTTTTGATACAACGATTACTCTCAACGTGATAATCGACGTTTGTCTCGATTTCGCTTCTCATATCGGACTCTTGGTTAGGGTTAGGGTTAGGGTTAGGGTTAGACCCCTTAAGTTTGAGTTGAAGTTTTTGCTCGTCGCCGCGTTTGAAATGTTACAGGATGATGCCGTGATTATAGCTTAATGCTCCAGGGACGATATTCCGTGTATAGCAGGGGCGGGCAACATACCACCCGCGGGCCGGATCCGGCCCGCGACGAGATTTTGTTCGGTCCGCGGACAGTTTTCCCGTCATACATGATAATGTGGCCCGCGGCCCCAGTCTGCCGAGATTCCCCACTTCTTGCTTGAACGTTAAATTTTAGTGACTGTGTGCAAGACCGTAACCCGGTCCACACCCAAACCCCCAATTGGTGGGAGCCGAGCTCGAAGGGGGTCAAAGTTATTTCGCGAATTTAAATAAATTATGAAGTATTTCCTCTTGAATTTATGCAACTTTTTCAAAAAAGAATTAGGCTGGGCGCGATTTAATGACAATTACCTTCAATATTGAGTACCGTTCCCCCAACAAAAATACGCATGAATTATATAGAAATGGACGCTTTGGCGTCGGCCATTACCGCGCCACGACGCACCAAGACATATGAAATTGTAGGCCATGCTGTAACATGCGACTACGAGAAGTGCGCCGGAACGATCAGCAGCGAGAAGACCTTGGCCGAAAAGGACTGCCTTTGTGCTGGCCGAAAACTTCGATATATATATAATATATACTATTAGACATATATGTTTAAATGCCCATTTGCGCCTAAATGGCTGTCGCCGAATGTTCCTGTCCTGGCACTATGAACCCCACAAGACAAATGCCATACAAAAGGGAAACCTTATTAGCTAGTAAAGAAATATCAATTTGAAATCGTGTGCGTCATTTAGTTTTGTAAGTTTGGGCGATTTCAATATCTTTTGACACAGTAGATAGGAGGCCACGAAATAGCACCATGTAACGAAGTCATTAAACCAACTGTCCGCCCGAAGATGATTAATTATTATTTAGGGGCCCTACATTTTCCAAGACACCTCACTCAGCTCTATTACCGGTAAATGATTACGTTAACAGAGAGATAAGATAAAAAATGATAACAATATATATGCAATTTCCGGTCATATTGACCGATTCAATCATGAATTATAGAAATTTTTGCGCGCTTCGCTCATTGATCGTTTAGTGGGGCCCAATATCAACGTTTCGGGGGGAAGGGCTGACAAAGTGGTGTTACGCTCCAGACCGTACGTTATTATATAAGTGTGTGCGCAGCGTACGAGAGTGGAGCTTACGCGTAAGTTCGTCGAAGCGAGAAGACTTGCATTATCTGCATTTGCGCTGTAATCAACCCTAATGAATTGGTATCTTGGTAAATTTTGGGTACCGGGCTTGTCGAACGCCTCGAAATCCTAATCAAGGATTGCACCGTGTGTTGATTGATCAGACAGAAGTAGACATGGAGGCGCCTGTATGACAACGCTGTTCTCAAATCCACGGGCGCATTGTCGTCGTCATTATCGGCGAGAAATGGATTTGAAGAAACATTGCTGTCGTTTCAATACATTCATTAAATACGATTTATTCCTTGTATATGGGGATAATGTATCGACGTCGACGGTCTTACTGCGAGCGCAAACGCAGGGCCGCATATGTTGAACGACACTTTGTCTCGTAATCGCGAATATAGTTAGACTAAATCTGATACATTAGGCGTCCTTTCATTTTCACAAAGGGGCAACAATAGGCTTACCCTATTTTGGAAATAAAAAAAGAGGACACTTTTTCAGAAATTTGCAACTTGCAAAACCGGAGTAAAATTCTGAAAAACCGGTTAATTTTTCCCACTTTGTGATCGGCTGACTAAAAAAAGGTCATCACTTCTGCTCAGAGCTCAAAATAACGTTTTTTACTCTACATTGGCAGGTGGATGACTTAAAAAAATGTCATCTTTTCGCTCAGAGCTAAAATCACCGTTTTTCACTCCGAAATACCCGCCGGAGCTTCACTTCTGTGCTAATATGCGGCATATCACTCGCAATTTGCTCTAAATCTGCCTAAATTTTCAAAAAGAGGACAAAATCTCAAAAAAGGAGACAAAAGGTCGTCCTCCGAGGACACTTTCAAAAAAGTCAAAAAAGAGGACAAATCCTCAGTATATAACCCCAATGGTTCAAATATGTTGGGTAATACCAGATATTGGTCTTTTTCTCCCCCGTCATCGTAGATGCGCCTGGCTTCTTCAGCATTCAAAGCTTGTGGCCAGCTTGAAATTGGTTGCGGATTATGTTCAGTTCGTGGTGCACTATGGTTGCCTACTAATGTTGAAGTTGTCCTATTTCTGGTGGGCTGCAGTGTTTCTTGACGTGTCATTACTGGAGGTGCCGACTCCGGCCTGTTGTTTCGGTTCAGAGTGCGCAATTTTGCCGCTGGTACACTTGACGCGTTCGGCCTGTTCAAAGGACGTCTGTTGCTTTGTGCTCCCCTAGTTCGCGCTGCGACTGGAGTTCCAATATTATAGGCTCGTCCCCTGTTATCATCATTTTCGTATGCAGAACGTCTCACGGTGAAATCTTGCCTTTCCGTCATATATCCGCGTGCCCGTTTTGCAGCCCGATCTTTTTGTTCATCTTGCCACCATGCTTGCATCATGGACCCAAACTCTTTCCAATCCATCCGTGAATTTAAAGGTTGAGTGCGTAGCGTGCCTTTGTACATAAAGGGTAGTACAGCTTTAATTTTTCTGTATAACTTCATGCCCAATGGAGAATCCATTATCACTTCATGCGTATTCATTGACAATTTTCTCAAAACTTCGTAAAGTTGGGGTCCTGGCATTTGTTTCCAACTGAAGCGTTCAGCGAAATTCTCAATGACTTCCTCTTTGTCCGTGCGACTGTTAGGATACCATTGTATAAGGGAATCCATCATATCTCTCCAAGTGTCCCGTTCATTGGCATTGTAGACGCGAGATAAATTAAGCGTCTGTTCTATTCTGCCCGCCTTTTCGAGTTTACTACGCAGAGCTTGGTAGAATAATTTATATCTTGGTTCATGGCCACTGCCCGTGTTGGTGTTCTTGATTTGTTTTAATATCCACGTAACTATGGGTTTGTCTTCAGGATCGTCTAGGCGTTGTACGAGTTCTTTGAATTTATCCGTATCCGGCAACATGTGTTGACGTCTGCCTGGTGTTAGGTATTTCAGCTGATCTCTGGTAAGCTCGTAAGATTCTTCTTCACCAAGTATAGTAAAGCCAGGATTGCGTTGTTGTGACCAACCGTCGTGTTGAAACTCGTCTCTGCCTGCTGTATTATAGGCTGGGTTGCGTAGTAGCGACGCACCGCCGCGCATAAACTCATTCCTGCCTTCTGGACAGTTCGGGTTGCGTTGTTGTGACGCACCACGGCGTGTAACCTCATCTCTGCCTTCTATATTGTATTCGTGATTATGTCGTGACTCGTCTTCGCATGGAATTTCTTTTCTACCTGCTGTATTGTGGACGCGATTAGGCGTCGAGCGAACATCGCTGTTGTCCGGACCTAACGATGAGGGTAGACGTACATGCGAACGTCCAGTATCTTCCAATCTGTCAAGTAACTCCGCTGCTTGCTCAGCCACACGCGATTCGGACAGCTTTAGGTTAGCTTGTAAGTCATTTTTCCTTTCTTATTTCGTTTCAAATCCGAACAAACACCGCGATATTCATCTTCCCATCGTGACGCAAGATATATTGCCTGGTTCTCATAATTCTTTGATTGTTGCAACTTTACTCGCATTTGTGATAATTCGTTGAGTAAATCTTTAATTCGACCCTCAAGATATTCCGCCCTGTCATCGGCTTCCTGATAATTCTGGGTTTGCCTCCTTTCTTCCTTATGGGCAATCCACAGTTCATTACGTTCCTTTTCCTAGTCCTTTTGAAACTCATCTATCCCTGTTATTGCTGTCTGCAATTTGTATATTAATTCTTCTTTTTTGTCTCTCGTGGAATATAATATGGGGTCTTCGTCATAGGGATCTTCCCATTCGGCCACTATCTCGTGGTCAATGCCTGGTGTATATCCCGGCGCGCCTCTTTTACCAATATTAAGCTGTCTTCCCAATATACGCCTAGTTCTGGTAGGGTATAGTATACGTTCAGGGTTTCTATCCCTCCACTCGGACTGATTTTCTTCATATTCTTTCCATTCCGGCTCGCCCGGTTCAGGTTCTCCCGAAATTAGCATATTTACATGCCCCCTGTTCACCGTATCCACTGATGTTCCTACCGACTGTTGTTTTGTAGTGTTGGCTTCGCGGACAATGGGATATCCTAGCTCATTATCATCAGGTGCAGACGGCGCCTGACTTCTGTTATCTCCTTCCATCGATTCTTGGTACGACGGTGGCGTTTTGGGAGTCATACTGAAGCTTGGGTGTGTCCCATAGGTATTTCGAAGAATGCTAGCATGAGCTATTTGTTCACCCATAACTGTAGCGGTTTCCAATGATCTAGCTAGTTCTTTGGGGTCAATACCTTTCAACCGGCGTTTATGTATTTTCTTCAGCTCATCCAACTCCTTCCGTATTTCAGAGATGGACTTGTAAGCCCTGTTTATTTCTTTTTCGACGTGAGGCAATATCTTCCCCGCCATTTGTTTGAAGATCAGCGTCCGTTTTCGCCTTTTTAATCAAGTCCGAATGTTTTTTAACAACCTCGTTATAACGTTGTTGAGTTATTTTTATCTGTTGTCTTGTATCTTTCAATTTTTCAATGCGCTCCACGCTCTTTGCTCGAGTTTTCGAAGGGGTACGACTTCTGCTGAACATGCCCGATCGTGACGCAGACCTTCCCTGCCGTACAGTATAAACACTGGTAGTTTCATCACCAGAAACCGTGACCTCTCCTTCCGACACATGACCTTTGTCAGCAGAATGTTCGCGAGATGTCCTACGAGAGCTACTCAGAGATCGAGTGGTTTTTGAATCTGCAGATCTGGTCCGCCTCCACAATTTTTTTAACTTGGACTCTGGCCCAATGTCCATGTTCTCTCTATATCTCTCTCTATCTCGGTGGGAACTCCAATTACACAGGGTTTACACCTGTTTATATAGCTATGACAGCGTATAGATTGTGAAGACACAATGCCCTCCATACGGGTCACCTATATCTTTCGTATCACTTGTAAATTGTCAGGCAAAGATGCCAGTGTGCAACAATTTGTGATAATATAGTGTCCAGTTCCTTTGTAGTATGCAGTATCACTTGTAAATTGTCAGGCAGGGATGCCAGTATACGACAAGTAGTGATGACAAGTAGTGTCCAATTCTTCCGTCGTGTGTAGCTACCTTTCAGGCGTAGCTCACACACAGCTTTAATTCCGTCGTATGGTTACTTTTCAGACGTAACTCATACAGCTTTCAACCAGAATTTATTACTAATTAGTAGCTAATCAGTATCCAATCAAGCCAATCCACCTTAATACAACCAAATACTCCAATCAGCGTTTACGTCTCAATTACAGCACAATTACTCAACAATTAATACACAATTACATCAACAATACACAGGCTTCAGCATAAGGTGTGTTCCAACCGGGTCGCATGCTTATTATTGCATATCATAGACTCTTTACTTCACAATTACATCAATAATATACAGAATTCAGCAAAAGGTATGTTCCAACCGGGTCGCATGCTTATTACTGCATATCATAGACTCTTTACTTCACAATTACATCAATAATATACGGCATTAAGCAAAAGGTATGTTCCAACCGGGTTCCATGCTCATTACCGCATATCATAGGCACTAGGGTTGTCCATAATTTGGAAAATCTTACGAATCCTCCGTTGTAATGTCTTATTCTATAGATTAGTGATAAAAAACGACACTGAGCCTGAAAGAAGCTCACAGGAAGACTGTTATGATTTCGTGCAAAGCGTTTGAAAGTAGCTGCCGAAGAATGGGCGTGCCACCGACCATAGAACGGCGAGAAGACTAGCAATCACGAAACCACGGCTCTTGATTGGCTAATCGGCTATGCTTCAATGACCACGACAGCAGCAGCTTGCTGTGTAGGTGATCAAGGAGTCTGCTACCGGCGGCGATTCTGAAAGCGCATTGTATGTAGGTTGACAGATATTGATTTAGGATTGATTCAGGGTATGCTGAGGTACGAAATACATGATGAACAACAACAGCTGCTTCACAAAAACGTCTAAAGCGTGACCGCTTTATTGTGAAGGAAACCGCTGTAGCCTATATGCCTTGTTTTCAACGAGGGAAAGCATGGGCGCTTATGCAAATAGCGACGGACTCCTACTTTCAGAAAGGCTATATCATTATTGAATACAAAGATAAACCTTAACAATGACACTACAATTTGTGTGATCTTATTGGGCTCAGGTTGCAGTACATAATTGAAGTTTTCAATGCTCTAGGGATCGGCTGAATCAAACGTCGCTTAGGCTTGGCACTTGTCAGATGTTTACAGCAAATTGAATTCACTTGTAAGTGTTTTCAAAGTCCCTAATGATGCCGCAGAAACGATGTCTAAATGCAAGCACAGACTATGCTTGATATGATGTACAAACTATGCTGGGTGCTATGCACTATGCAGCATTGTCTGTGCCTACTTTTACACCCCTTTTCTGCGCGACATTAAGGACTTTGCCATATCATGTCCAGCATAGTATGTGCTTACTTTTACACCTCTTTTCTGCGTCATCATCAAGGACTTTGACAACACTTGCAAGTGAATACATTTTGATGCAAGCATCTGACAAGTGCCAAGCATAACCCGCTGATTCAGCCGATCCTTAGAGCTTTCAAAACTTCAACCATGTACTACAACCTGAGCCCAATAAGATCACACAAGTTGTAGTGTCATTGTTAAGCTTTATCTTTGTATTCAATAAGGAGATCTTTCTGAAACTAGGAATCCGTCGCTACTTGCATAAGCGCCTATGCTTTCTCTCGTTGAAAACAAGGCATGCAGGCTACGGCGGTTCCCTTCATAATAAAGCGGTCATGCTTTAGACGTTTTCGTGAAGCAGCTGTTGTTTGTTCATCATGTATTTCGTACCTCAACATACCCTGAATCAATCCTAAATCATTATCTGTCAACCTACATACAATGGGCTTTCAGAATCGCCGCCGGTAGCAGACTCCTTGATCACCTACACAGCAAGCTGCTGCTGTCGTGGTCATTGAAGCATAGCCGATTAGCCAATCCAGAGCCGTGGTTTCGTGATTGCTAGTCTTCTCGCCGTTCTATGGTCGGTGGCACGCCCATTCTACGGCAGCTACTTTCAAACGCTTTGCACGAAATCTTAACGGCCTTCCTGTGAGCTTCTTTCTGGCTCAGTGTCGTTTTTTATCAATAATCTATAGAATAAGACATTACAACGGAGGATTTGTAAGATTTTCCAAATTTTGGACAACCCTAATAGGCACTTTACTTCGCAACTACAGTACAATTACTTCAACAATTACATCAATAATATACGGTGTTTAGCAAAAGGTATATTCCAACCGGGTTACATGCTTATTACCATATATCATAGACACTTTATTTCACAATCATAACATGACTACTCCAACAATAAACATACTTCAGCATAAGGTGTATTCCAACCGGGTCGTATGCTTACTAATTACTGCATATTGTAGGCACATTACTTATGATTGTGTCAGAAGCAAATCGCTCTGCATTGCCACATTAAATTCATGAATTCGTTCTATACAAAGGCACATGTTACACTGGTATGTATGACCCCATTTATGTTTCGGATACATCAAGGCAAGTATTTCCTGTTTAGTATCGTAATACATTATCATGTTATCGTGTCAAATACACACATTGTACAGTTACTATACTGACAAATCAACCGTCACAATTATCAATTCATATCCCAAAATATTAATTCACGTTTCATTACTCATCACAAATGTTAATTCATGTATCATTAACTCATTACACATCACAAATGTTAATTCATGTCTCATCAACGTCTGCACACATGCTATTGTGCTGCCTCGACTCTCCAGACTATTCGCCGGCGTTTATTTATTTATTATTTATTCACGAATTCTCGCCATGAATTACTTTGTATCAGTATTTTTCGATCAATCTTTTATTGCTTTGACTTTTTCTCCCTTCTTAACCAAACATACATAAATATCAATTTCATTTCCGCCCAAACGTTCTCATTGCCCCCGCAAAACATTCTGGTTGTTTTTAACAATTCCAGAACGTTTTCCATTTAAGTCTCAACATTTGATAGCGAATATACCCGTCTTATGTAATTGGTACAAAATTCTTTATTCTTCTTTCCGAATCATGTTTGATTTTCTTACTGCCATCCAAATTATCCATTAATTTATTTAGAACGGCAATATTTTCCAACAAGAATCAAAATTGTTCATTTTCTCTAATTTATCTCCCCCTACTTCGCTTAGGCATATCGTCTGGAAAGCGACACAACACAATTAACGTGTATGCAGCTCAATTTCAAAATTCAGATCGCTACACAATAAATTACCAACAAATGCATCAATTGACATACACCACAAAACAGCATAAACCCTAATCGCCGCGATGACCTGTTGCTCAGACCCCTCATTTACTGACTTAGACCTAGGAGGAACAAGGCTGACAGATTGATCCAAACATGGCCATAAGCCAGTTTCTTGTCCTAAGATGTGTCAAGTTCAAGCTTTTCTCAAGTCGTCCCATCACAGCATTCAGCCCTTCATCCATGTCTGGTTTCTGTCGTCTTGACGACAACATCACCAGTCATAATGTCGGGATACGCCGTTTAAGGACACGGAGTCCAACTCTCGCCATTCGCACCTTATTCCCCACTTCGAATTTTATCCAAACAACCAAATGTTGTTACTAATCAATTGGAAATATCAATAGTTATTGCCCATGCATTATGCACAACAGGTTTCCAATTGAGCCCCTTTCCAGCAGGCAAAACCTTCTCCGTTGGCAATGAGATGTTCCTACCTAGTTAGACCTATCTATAAAGACCACCCAATCCCCACAAGTTATTACATATGTACACTTCTCGAACAGGTCTGTCGATGGGAATGTCGACCGGAGGTTCATAGCAGTGATGAGCGGAGTCTGCTTTTCGAGACTCCGAGTCCCTCCGACAACTTTGGTCTCTGAGGCAAAATCCCTCCGACTCCGGGGATCTCAATCCCAGACTCCGAGATAACCCGAAGAATCTTGTCCAGTCCCCGAAATATATTCAGACCATTGTCGAAGAATCCCAATCGATGTTTTCGATAGCCTGTCTGATATTCATACCAGTTTTTTTAGTATCCGTGAATTGCCGAACAGTCGCAACATTACTTCTGAGAGTCAAGTTCTCTCCAACAAAATGGACAGTCAAGCTAATAGAACTGCGACCCTTTAGATCGGTCCACATATCTGTGGTGATGCCAGCCAGCCCATAACACTTGATAGCAACTCTTAGTTCCTCTGACAGCTTCTGCTTCAAAGATGAAGCCTCCTCATCGAACTTACGTCTCACCGTAAATCTGGATGGCAAAACGTCTTCTGCACAACACCACGGCAAACCGGCACTTCTTCGGTATTCTCCACCCGGCGATCAGTGTTCCCCATGACCACCTTCTCCTTTGATTACTCGCTTACTTGCATTTCAACTGCAATCAATTCTTCTTACAAGCTTCGATATGTCTTCGAAGATGCGACGTACCACTTGTCAACTTGTGATGCTTTAGCTGAACATTGCAATTTTGACATCTCGCAAACCCAGTATACTGGCCGTTATTATCATGCAGCATCAGAGTGAAATCCTTCCACACGTCACTCTTTTTCTGCGTCTTAGTGAGTAACCCACTTGACGTCGACGGTGCTTCAGCCATTATATTAAAACGACGAAGGAAGACCAGTCAGTTCGAACTAACTACCACTAACACCACTGAAATCGACGATTACATCACAGGTTTCAGTAAATTAAGTTCTGCATCGCCATGAGACAGTTGATGGAACTGCACTGCACTAAACATACATGATGCATCACTGACGCACCGATCGACGCTCCTTGAAGTTGACTAAATGACTAGTGACTTCCAATTTTGAAGCTGATACATGATATCTGGAATTTGGAGTCTGAGACAGACCAGCAGCAGAAACTTGATTGCGGTGCTGATTTTTCACATCACATCAAAGTCACTTCTCAATCAAACCAAACATTACATGACGAAAATTCAGAAGAGTTCTGGATGACTGACTACGTCAATCAATATTGAAGGAAGCGTAGTTGAGTTGATGCGAGCAGAGCAAAGCAGACGGTTGTAGTTATTTAGTGTGGCTGTTCAGAAATTCGGAATATTCTGTTTTTACAGGGTAAGATCAGCTTACCTTAGTGATTTATGTATTGTTGAAATCTTTAAAACGGGCTTAGATGCTGGTATGCCTCTGTGAACGGATCTTACTAGCGAAAATTCATCGCAATGTCATTAAATCATGTAACACATTGCATAAGTTATTGTTATTGTTTCCATCCAGATACTTGCTGGTTGTATGTATATTTCTCACAGATATAAAGGTAATATTGATGTAACACTTATTATCGATATCTCTCACTGCAAATTGCAAGTACGATGAAAGTTGCGAAAAGTTATCACAAAAGTGGTATCGGATGTTATCTTACAACTGATACCAACGTTGGGAATACATTTTCACAAAATGGACCTATTACTATATTGAATGTCATCAGGATAATGGGATATATTCCGTTATGATCATCAACTTGCTGGAAGAATCAGGGTAGCCAAAGGCTGTACCATAGGGAAGCCCCGCTGTATGTGGCTGATTGTAAATGTTTCGCACAATTACTGGGGCAGCATGAAAATTAGTTACGAAACAAATACGCAAGGAGAAATATGATGTGACTATAGAAGACTGCAATGACAGCAACGTGGAAGATTCTGGAGATCTTATCTCATAATATGGTGACATTCAGCAGTGGATTCAAAGACTGCATCTCATTGCAGGGAGAAAATGATGCGCTGCGAACGATATTGGGTGTCTTCAAGTTTGTGAACTACAGACACTGCTCAGCGGAAATGCCTTGCTAGATCACTAGGTTACTCTCCAGTCCCCAATTGCAGTGCAGATGGCTGATTTTTATGCACTTGTCAATCATTTTTGCATGTTACCAGTCATATTACAACTTTACAAGGTGTCAACTGTCTGTGTTTTGGTTTGTAATCAATAGTGTCTTCTGGTCAAAGCTATCGAAAGATATCGGGGGCAAAACTCACAATACTCCGTAAAACTCCGGAAAAATTTCTGTTGTAAACTCCGACTCCACTCCGGGTATCACAAAATTGGCAAAACTCCGCTCCGAATCCACTCCGACTCCGCTCCGGTGCTCATCACTGGTTCATAGCAGCGTTTGGCGCACGCTAATCACCCTAAAAGCCGGGGAAACTAATTGAACATATTAGTTTAAATCTTTGTCTTTCGGCCTTTAATCCTTGTGCTATTGCAGTCTATAGTCTGATGTAATATGCAGTTTTCGTCTTCCTCGTGGCACAAATCGCAGTGCGTTGCGGCTAAAACACAGACTCGTGTTCTCTTCAATGCTGCTCGCAGCTCTCTTTTCGTCTTTTTACCAATGGAAATAGCATTTCCAGGCGTTAGAATTCGTTCGTCAGATTGCAAAGCACCTTTCGGGATGTTATTTCCTCCCAGTATTTCTTTGCTAGCAAGCATAACTCCTTTGGGCAATTCTTGCTTCGTTTCCTCCTTCAATGCCTTTTGTTCATTGTGTCTCATCATTCGCGTTTTTTTGAAAAGTTGTTGGTAATTAGGCTCCGTCATATGCATTAAAATTTCACACATTCTGACATCCTGCCAATGTTCAGGATCATTTCGTATCTTCATACGCTTATATCTTTCGAACGCCGCCTTCGTTTCTTTGGACATTTTGATCGATGAATTAGACTTTTCTCGAAGCATTCGATTGTAACTTTTTCGAGCTCTCTGCGATAATTGCGATTTGTCCACAGTTTCGATAGCCTGATCTTCTTCTGCACTTGTCGACGGCCGACTATTTGCTGGTCTCGCAGGCGTTATGACTCCCTTTGGTGATGCATTACTCGTCAAAATCTACTTCATGATTGATGGGGACTCGTTCTTTCCAACTGCTCTGGCCATACCTCTTGTCAGTACCAGATTCTGTTACCGAATGGGTAGCATGTGCTTATTGCATCATCAGGCGATATCTGTTCAGACACCTTCCTGGAATATCCATAGATCTCATGTACCATGGCATGTGAAATACGACAAAATCGGCGCTAATATCCTTCCTTGATTACCAATGAATATCATGTAGTGTTGTTTCAGATTCATTTCAATGTCACACAAATTTGTTTTACATGAGTCGTCGTTATGGATTCCATTTTAACTATTGTATGCTACAATCTGTTTTACATCCCACTATTTTCTTTCTCACATTCAACATCGTCGGCCCACTTTACGCCCTTCGTTGGTTTGGCTTGATATGCCGGCAGGGCTATTGTCGCCATTTTAACGGCTTCGGGTAGTATCTTTTTGCCTTCGTGAATCAAATTGCTATTCTTGATTGACCACATACGTTCTTTTTTATTACTTCCCCACCTCAATGACGGATGTAATCTCTGTTTGTTTTCATGGCACTGCGGGTGGCATTGTAATAGGATACATATCACAATTAGCACTGCTATACCAATGGCTACTGGAATCAATAATGGCTTTAACAGGGATCCGAATACGCTTCCGAATATTCATCCGACTGTTTTACCAACGCCATTTACTATCTTCTCGCCTTCATTAACAACTGTTTCCAACCCAGTTCCGACACCTTTAGCAGTTTTGACAATTGTCTTTCCGAGACCTTTAGCAATTTTACCTGACGCGTCAGGCACTCGTTCAATTCCCTATCTTCGACCATACCATGTTTTTTCTTCATGTTTCATAGTCATACTTGCATTCTTGATCTTTTTCAATTCTCGGTGTATAGCACTGTTCTCGATTTTTCTAATCGTCAGATTGCTATTGGTGTCGTTGACAAATGATTCTAGCGGCTTTTCGAATTCTTCAATATTGACATTTTCCACAGGTATTTTCATTCTTCTTGCAAGTGTTTTCAGTTGTATTATACCCTCTATGATAATCAATTCAAATTTGACATCACTGGGCACATGTATGTTCACTCGCAGCAGTTCCCTGCTAACCATATCATCCGCTGCTAGTTGAACTCGCGCCATTCTTTCCAACATGTGTATTTCGGAAACTAGGTTCTTCAATGTAATGGAACCATCTCCATTTCCCATCTGCACTAAGGTCGAATGAGTTCTGTCATCTTTGTCTGCTAGCCGACCTTTTTCAAGTAACATTGCTTGTACCCTGGTTAACACTTTCATTAGTTCAGGCGTAATTTTGTGTAAACGCCGAAGCCCAACCGCAGTTTTTGCTAGATTCTTTGCATCATTACGAAACCTGTCTCTGATTTCTCTTTCCAGGCTTGCCACATGTGCATTGGCGGCCGATTCCATTTTAGTGGAACCCCATTGTCCTGTAGTTGCCAATCGTATAAATCGGGAACCCACCGCTAGTACTTGCCTCTTTGACCTTGTCTGGTTGTTCGTAGAGTCCGATTTTCCTGTCATTGTCTTGAAACAAAAAGGTTGCACAGGATATCTTTCTTGCAGATTCACATAGTAACGTGTATCATTCCAGTACTCAAGTTTTGTAATTAGGGGAACAAAAGGATGGTCGCACTTAGATTGTCGTGCTTTCTTGGTGTTTTCCGTTTGCAACAGTATTAACTCTTCTTCTAAAACTCCATCGTAACCTCCGGATCTTGGCGGCCAATCGGTTTCGTAGTCCGACCAATATGTATCCATAATAGATGCGTTGCCTTCATTAATTCCTCTTCTCGGTAGTCCCAAGCGACATAAAGGAGTTCCGGATATGGTCTTGTTAGGTATTCCATTAGTTACTTTCAACCTTAGTCGATTATTCCAGACTCTTCCATGGACTCCCGTGTACACAACAGATCCCCATCTATGTAGCATGTGAAACGTAGCGAACGGTTTAAATCTTTTGACCGTCTTTACTGCTCATGTCTTATAGTATTGTCGCGTTTCTGTCAATGTACTATTGATGTCATCCTTTTTTATACTGGATATATTCGGGTTGCCCAGATATTGTCAACGTATTCTTCCATCAACGCCAACTTTATCCTTGCCAAATCCTCAAATATAAATTCAGCACCGGTCCGTTGTATGTGTATTGCCCACTGAGCTATATAAACACTGGAGTGCGCAACTTACCGTGACGGCGGAGAAAATTGAAAAACAGCTCTGGCTACCTACTTGCGCACCAGTGATGAGCATCGGACGGACTCGGATAGCATTCGGACCGGATATTAGACGATTTTGTGGCAGTCGGATAGGACTCGGATATTATCACAAATATTTTTTCGGATATTGTCGGATAGTTGTAACTTTTGATAGGATATTTCCGGATAGTTGTAACCAGATGTGAGATTTGATTACAGGCCTATAAAAAAAGTCATCAATTCAATAACCAAAAACAGACAGCTGACACCTTACGATATGACAGGTAGCAGTCTAAAAATGTTTGTCAAGAGTCCAAAATAATATAGATAAACTATTACCACTACCATTCTAACCATTCAAGAGTAGACAATACTATAAGATCAGCGATGTTATCAGATTTATTAGCTAAAACACATCAAGCATACCATACTTGCCAATCTAACGATTTATAATATGTGAACTGATAAACGATGGTATGATTGGACATGAGCTCGCCTGACATGGTCATCATCAGTACGGTATGCTCGCAGAGCAGTGTCTGAAGTTCGCAAAATTGAAGGTATAGTTTCAACATCAGTCACAGAACTGCGTTTGCTTCCCGCCTTCACATGTAGTTTTTGAGCCCATTGCTGATGAATGTCACAATAGGGCATGCAATTTCTAGAATCTTCAAAGTTGTTGTTGTGGCAGTCTTCTGTAGATTAATATACCGGTAAGTCAAATCCCTCTTTGCGTACTTGTAGCATGAATGATTTTCATGCTGCCACAGTAGTTGTATGATACCCTTTCGATCAACACTATACCGCGGTGCTTGTGCTACGGCACAATCTTTAGCTACCATGAGTCTTCCAGCAGTTCATGATCATAACGGAATATATCCTGATGACGTTTAACAATGTAATAACTCCGTTCCGTGAGAAGGTATTCCCCGTGTGGACTTGGACTTCTCGTCAGCTTAGCACGTCGAGTTAACAGCTATTCACACACTTGCAGCCCGGTCACTCAAATAAGAATATGCATACAAACATGTACAAGTAACTTTCTGTAGTCAGAAAATTATATAGAACATTATGTAAGAAGATATATACACAGATAAAATATATGATAATTAATATAATGATGCCTTGACGGTACAGTAGCCTACCAGCCTGTTTGAAATCATTCAAGATACATGCATGTCATATTAAGGCAAACTAATAACATATAACAAGGCTATAAAATCCATAATTCCTATATACCGTTACAACGAAAGCAAACCTACTCAACTCTCCTGCTTACTCTTCCCTTCCTTCAGCTGCTATATTTTCTCCAATATGATTGACGGAATCAATCATCCAGAACCACTGAGCCATACAAGAAAAAGCTGTTAGTTTTTTTTTGTCAGGCAATGGTCTGTTTAAGTAAATTTGATTTCAGTTGAAGAATTGTGAAAAAAGACTTTGTCGTGATTATGGTGCTTTTCGATATGATTTCAACGAGAGACCATGCAAACAGTTTGAAAGTCAATCCCAAGGAGTGTCGATCAGTGCGTTAGTGATGCGTCATGTCTCTTGAGTGGAGCTCTATCAACTAGTGTATTGCATTATTTGAAGACCTTGAATGTTGTCAAACTCCTCGTCTGAGTGTCAATTTGAGCTATGATTCCGTACTGTCGGAGTTTCGTTTCTCCATTATAATGGATTGAAGAAAGTCGACGTCTTGAGAGATAGCACAGCAATAGTGAAGTGTGGAGGGATTGCATCCGGATTTATGGGACACTGGCTCTGCTGAATGCTACAATTACTATGTTCAAGTAAACACCACACGTTTTCAAGTGGTACAATGAACCTTACAAACCATATCCGAAAGGCCAAGGATGCAGCACAGTTGAAGATGAGTTTCTTCTCTTCCAATAAACAAGTTGGCAAGACAACTACTGACCAGCTACTGGAGAGGAAATTTGGACAGATTGAGGGACATTCAGGATGGTGCTATTATTGACATTTCGTGTGACTCGACTATAAGCGTTATGCTCGAAGCTTTGAACTGATTGACCAAAGGCATTATAAGCATCAGCAAGTTGCTTCTAAACAGGCCTTCACGCCTTCCAGCACTTGTCGGTAAAATGTGGCTTATCCGCATCCAATATTGACCATCTCCCGATTGTAAAATTCCATGGTCACAACTTGCTACTATTACTTCTTGATATATATTTGGTAATATGGTTAAATGCCTGATTGTTACATATGGCCATGGCCTAATAATCTTTGTCATTTTTCATTTGCTTTTGATCGAGATTCCACTTTCATTCGCACACTTACTTCAAATTAGTAGCTTTGTTTCTTTGCGTTAACTTTCCTATAATTAAAATTCCAATTTTCGTTCATTCCATAGATACAATTCGTGATCTTCTAGTGCAGAACTGTAACTAAGCTCAGCTTTACAATTGATATTCTGCGATATCATTATTCGATAAGGATTTTTCGGATTCTTGTAAGAGATTTGTGGATAAATTCGGATAGTTGGATGAGATTATCCGGAGTCGGATGGATAGTTCCGCAGACACCAAAACTGTCGGACGGATTCGGATTCTCAAAATCCAACATCCGCTCATCACTGTTGCGCACTGGTGCTTATGGTGAACTACTGGGATTCTCCGTGTTTTACGCTTTTCGAGGGGTTTTCGTCTGGAATAAGTATGTTTTATCACAAAACTAACACAGACCATATTAATGAACTATAGTATACCCTTTCTAATAGGTATGTCAGCCTTGAATGACGCCATGGATTGCATTTGCGACTTCAGTATCCATAGATGGATCTAAAACGGCGAAGACTCGTGTGTAACTTCAAGGGATACTGCATTGCAACGACATTCCGACGCGAATATTTCAACGATTAGCTTCTGACTACATCAAACTCAACGTGAAGCAGTCTTGAGTAGCACTGATGCTAATCGCCTTCGGTGATGTTTGCTTGCGAGTGCAGGAACACATCAAGTTTGCTCTCGATGTCTCAAAGAAGTCATCTAAACCTAAACTGCTTCTGCCCTGTCCATGATTTTGCCACGGTTATTAAACTGTAATTGTACTATGACTATACGGTTCTATGCACCAGAAATATATCAACGAGATCATTGTGATATACGGTATTTTTATTTCAGCGATCCACATATGGACATAGAAAGAGTATGGTTCAACTGGGCAATTCATAAATAGTTTTCAACGTTGCCGGAAATATGCCAGTCTTTTGTGCCACCGAAATAAAGAAGGATAATTAGTTTCTTGCAGATTGAGATGACCAAATAGGCTTGTCATTGAATACGGTACCCTGTAAAACCAAAATATCAGAAACAGAACAACAAAACTAATTCATGTAATTGCTTGTGTGTCAGGAATGCTGAACACTTGCATTTAAAACAGAACTAGCCAAGAAAGAAACATGTTGACATTGATGCTACTGAAATAATTCCTGGTGGAGTTGATATAGTTGCCGATTGTCAACATTGAAATCTTTTGGGTGAAATCTGGCTTTAGGTTAGGGTATACGAGGTTTTAAGATTTTTATGGTAGAACTGTTAAAATATATGGAAATAGTTCTTTACAATAGTATTTTCTTTTGGCGATTTTTAGCTAGATGTATGTATGTATAATTATTGGGGCGTTTTTTTTACCTAAAAAAAAGGGAAATTTTGACCTAAAAAATCAAAATTTTGAACTGAATCTTGACCAAATATTGGCCTAACATATGCAAATTAGGTGTTTTCCCACATAATGTTAAAATTGTACCACTCAATCTTCATTTCCGGCTGGAACTGACTGTCCTAACGACGCAGTTTGGCCTGAAAAAAAACGTTTTTGGCTTAGAAACAGGCAACTTTTTACATGAAAAAAACAATATTTTAACGAAATCTGGCCCTATGAAGAATTCCAGTGGTTACAATATGTATTATGGTAGAAATAATTGAAAGATGTTGTAGTACAACGAGAGATACTTTCCTACATTCTTGGGTAGAAAGTGCATGTCCTTACTAAGAAGCTTGCCAAGGACGTTTAACAGCAGCAGTTGTTGGCTGACAACACTCAAGTTGTGCGTACACTGCTGGTGACACACCGTGTTGCTTTATTCTGACAATGTTGTCTACATCACAATTTTTCATCGTGCGCTTCCTAATGTAAGAATGATGCAATGTCCAAGAAGTCTTTCTTCAGTTAGGATATTGCGGTATGTTGACCATAACACCATGTCTACCTATTTGTTTTATTTGACCGTTTACGGTTCACAATGAGCAGACAATTAGCCGTTTACAACGGTAGTCCTATAAAATAGGCTACAAGCTTTAAAATATCAAATGATATGTACACCGACAGTGCAGAATCTACGATACAAACGAAATGCAGATGTCGAAAAAATTTTGACTTGATGAAAAATTTTGACAAATTTTGACCTAACGCTACAATTTTGACATGTCAAAAAAAACCGCCCTAATAATTATACATAAATGATTTCTGTAGAAATTCCACCCCCTAGTTAAGTGAGGGTCTCGAGACGATTTCATTGGGTCTGTGACAGCTTTTCGACCAAATTGCTACTAAGCACGGAAAAGTCAGGCCGCTGGTGAAAATAAATCAAAAATCGTCAGATTATATTTTCATCTGAACAAGACACACACAGATAGGAGCATGCCGAACGACCAGTTGCAGTTTCTTAAACTGGCATCCACCTTGGCCTAGTGCTCGTCTGCTCGATGTCACAGTTTCTTTCAGTGTCAGTCTCTATTCCGCGGATCTTTCTAGCTCATTCCATTGTTTCAGAGCTCTTTCCATTCTTTGGAGCAGATCCTTTAATATTTTGAGGGCTTCCAATTTTCTCTCTTGATGTCTCCAATCCATTCGTTCTTTAGAGCATCATTGCTACCAAGGGAAACTGAACACATACCATAGTAATAATCAGGTGTTCTTAAGCATTCCTTCAGCTGCAATGCATAATGCATAATACAATCATCTGTTCATGTATCTGTAAATAGAAAATTTTTCAAAGTGTCAAGCTGGCATCAAGCAAAATGTTAGATGAAAAATTGTCTCCCTTATAAATGCTAAAATCTCACAGATAAAAAGTAAGTGGATATCGCCGCTTACACTGTATTTCCTCATCCTCGCTATAACTCCTCACAAACTCGATACTGCCTTCAAACGTTTTGTACAGCCATAAGCTTATAACTTATATTATAAGCACAGCACACCTGACCGACTGATCCCCACCCCCCTCGACATTATCTTGGAATCACCTGTACAGTGTACATGGATGTGAAAATGCATATGGATGAAAAATTTAAAAGGATCACCCAGTGATCAGTGATATTAGTTCAGAGTTGTGAATCTTACTTCGATAGCTAACTGCTGTTCTGACATCTGAGTTATATCCTGTTTCTATCGTACTTCTTATTCTATTCCCAGAATTCCCGATGTTATAATCTGTAAGTTATAGGAATAAATGGTTTAGTATAAACGCAATATCAAAAGATAAACGGCTGATAACTAACAGTACCTGATTATTAGTCCGTTTTATGAAGGTACAATGCGTAAACCCATAAGCGCCCAGGTAAAATTTCCGACGACTAGGTAGCCAAGGAGACAAAATGGCTACGCTTCAATTGTCTCCGCTGGAGACAACATTGGGAATGCGAGATGCGCACCGCTTGGTATTGCCGCACTTCCAGTAATGCATTTCATTTCTTCATGCATTCTTTTAGGGCTCGTTTTACTAAATCGCTTATCTGTTTTTCCCCAGGTCATGACTAGATACGGATCGGCCTTTAGTGTCTCGGGTCGTATTCGGGACGATTCTTTGCCATAGAACGAACAATCTATGGTCCATTCTGTCCTTATTTTCAGCGCATGGTGATGCCATTTGTCGAAAAATCCCTGCCACAAAGGTACTTTAGCCTACTGTCATAGGAATAATTGATTGAATATGACCAACTTATTCGGCTGAGTTGCCACCTAATTCTCCCCTCTTTAAATTGCACTAGCTTCTCTAGCTTCTTTCTTAGTCGTACAATTAGCATGAACTTCGGCAAATTCTTGGAATAGCAATGAAACTTGTATGCGATATGCCGTGAAGAATTCCACCAAATTGAGGACTGTAATATCTTCTTCATTCCATGACCTCGCATTATTCGATACCGGATCCCAATTCCAATGATGCCATTGGTATGGTTTATTGTCTCGAACATAAATCACGCTCCGATCAAACACTAGAGGATGCAATTCAGGCAATATCTCAGATCTTTTCCGGTATGTTGTCGCATTGTTTGTTCTGCATTCGGAGATATATTCGTCATGGGACGAGAATATTGTTGTATTATGGAAGTATTTTTCCACATAATTCACAGATCTCGATCTTACTATTCCATATGTACTAGTTGGAAAATTCGAAAGAGTGTCATCTTTTTCGTCGCATTCTGATGTCATGTTGTACTTGACTTCCTCCCATCCGGCTATAGGTATCCATTTATGAGTGGAGTTATTGCCGTGTAACGATTCATCATAGACTTCAGTCTGTAACCAGTGTACCTTGTCTTCTATGCCAACAATTGTAGATCCGAGCTCGGGATTATAGGTTGTTTTTCATCCGTCTGATTCGTTTTCGATCCTCCGCGTCCAGCAGAACGCAATAAATGACCATGATAATCCAGCAATAGACAACAGAAGCAATGCGAACGTGGCCCATTCCGAGTTCACAGGTGGTATGTATATTTCAAATATGTTGTTCTTTTCCACCGTGGTTGTTTCAGTCACACTCGATATGTTCACTTCCGACATAGGTATTGTAACTATTATCTGTAAAGCGTATACCATTGTTAGTATTGTATTCAGTGCTAAATGTTCAGTTGCACAAATATCAGTCTATCAATGTCGCAGTCCCAACGAAAATCACATTATCATCTCTCAACTCGTTAGGTATAAAGTGTTTGCTCGCCCATAACCAGTTTTTGCTTCCATTCCATTGCCATAGATGTAATGGCTGACATTGTTCAGTATTGTTCCAATTTTTCAGGACCTCCTTACGAGGGTACTTGGATTTACTCTGTACACTAGGTAGTGTAACAGATATTCTGTGTCTCTTTTCCCAACCTTTAGGCGCCAACTCACAAGTAGTGAGTATACCGAATTTGTATTTATATCCCTGCAAATATTTTTGTTTCATCGGCAATACTCCATTGTCCAATGCTTTACGGCAGGGGTTCTCAACCCGCGGCCCGCGGGCCGCATGCGGCCCGCAGACGTTTATTTTGCGGCCCGCGACATCTTTCATTATGAACGCAATTATTACTGACACGGTATTGTTACATATTAATTTAGCTGCTTAGCTCTCTTATCTCTCTTTCGTTTAATTAATCATTTTTGATGTGTTCTGGTTTCTTGATATATGCTCGAGTTTAGATTGTTATTGTTTTGAATCCGTATTCGGTTGGACTCTGGTTCACGACAATCCCGCTATACGTAGTACATTTTTTAAAGAGTGTTTTACTCACCGCGAATGGTTTGAACAGAAACAAGAGCACGGAATGGGCAATAAAACGGCAAAAACTGGGTTTGTGACTCAGCGTGGAACAATGAATTTGTTTTCTCAGAAATAAATAGAAGACCGTTGTATCATACTTGTCGAAGAACCGTTTTCGTATGGCATAACGTTTGGAGTTATTCAGATCGCCTGATCTTATAAATAACGTTGCTAGCTAGGTTTCAAGCCCAGTAATCCATATTTCGAGGCATTTAAGATTGCCGACGACGTTGCAGACAAATCGTTCAAAATTGCTGGGAATATCGCTAAACCCAAGAAATTTGCTAGAGAAAGTGTGTTTTCAATAAAATTCTGCGAGTATTTGATGTTTCCGGAACTTAGCAGCAATTACAACAGCACCTGGCATATGTCGAAACTACAGTTGTCTGATTCAACCATGACCAAAAGAGTTACAGCAATGTCAGTCGATCTTTTATCGCATGTTCTGAAACACGTAGTCACGTAGACTACTTTATCCTAGCATTGGATGAATTCACCGACTCCACAGACTCTGCATATCTAATTATCTGGGTGCATTTTGTCAGAGTGAACATAGAGAAAATGCAGGCTGGGCCAACGTGGGAGGGGAACCAGCGAAAAACACCAACTTGACAAAGCTAACTAATTTATATATGACTGAGAGCTCAATGTGATAATGGCTTCTCTAACGCAAAAGTTACCGTAATTTTATACTTGCTCTCTTCCGGTTTGAAGCAGAGAGTTCGGTTCTCTGTTGAAAGGGTTTAAAGGGGAATATATCGGCCTGTATATGACTGGTAAATAGGCTACAGTAGCCTAAATTTAATAGTAGCCCACAATTACATGGCAATAATGTTTTGCGGCCCGCAGCGTCTTTTGCTGTTAAAATGCGGCCCGCGATACAAGGGAAGTTGAGAACCCCTGCTTTACGGTATTCTCCATCAGTGAAGTAAGCGTATAGCTTATCCACATTAGGATGTATCTCATAGGATCGAAACATTCTCCAAACTTCACTCAAGCTTTCTTCAAACCCCGGCCTTTGTTTTCTTCAGTCATTTCCTTGCATTTCATTGGTTATACTTAATTGTAGTGGATTTAGCCGTGAGTTACTGGGTAGAGGCCACACAGTAATAAGCGCCAGACGGTTCACGTAATTATTTCCTGATGCGGTAGGTTTCGTATTCCATCCATGTCGTATCATTCCATATTCCCTCAGTCTCAGATGCATAGCAGCATTAGCCGACTTACTAGGGTAATATGGTAGATTCCTATTCATCTGAAATAGATATACAATCATTAGGAATTATGTCCGATGATAGTACAACTTTCGACGCGTCATTCAAGGACCATAGTGATTGCGGTTTGAGTCTTTCTATGTCAACGCAGATGCAGACTTCTCCCTTTTGCTTCGCATCTCTTTCGTCCGTGTATAGATGTACAAAACGTCTTCCCATTTTAGCTATGCCTTCTGCCATAATAGGGGATACTCGGTTCTTTCGAGTAGCATGAAACAATGTTGTTAGCCCTTCCGGGTTAAGCCACTGCTGCATTTGCGGATTCTGTCCTTTAGTATGTCCTTGTTTTGCCGCAATCCCATGCTCCGAGATCATTATTCTGTCATTCTCAATCCATTCCTTCGGATCATCATAGCCATATTTCATAGCACATGCCATAGGGTGCCAACCCTTCTTCTGTAGCATACATTCTGTATGCCTGAGATGTTTAATCAATTTTCTGTTAAGCTTTTCCTTCTCATTTTTTGTCATTCCGCCTTTCTTGATAGCTATCCAGGCCAGTGGGTCACCTTCTTCCACTGCCGTGTTTTCTACAAACATTCTTGATAGTGCATCCGCCGTGAATATTTCTGATGTAGAAATATGAACCACGTTTCTGATATTGTAGGCGCTGATCACAGCTACCCATCTCATCATTTGCGGGTCATCTGAAGCTTGTTTGTTACCCTCAGTGACTTTCTTCAATATTCCCATTACTCCTTTGTCCGTAAGTATTGATACGGGTCTACCCAGAAGTATAGAACCCCATTTCTCGAAAGCTCGTACCACCGCCAAAATTTCTTTTTTACACGCACTGTATGAACTTTTTTCATTAGGTTTCCATTTCTTTGAGTAGTAAGCCACGGGATATATCTGTTTGTGGGAATGGGCTCTGCGTTCTCCGTTTGGTATAGAACTGCACCCATCCCGTCCAACGCTGCGTCTGTTTGTACGAAGATTGGTAGCCCCATTCGTATATGAAAGAGCGTTTTCGGTCGTAGTAGAACATCACGCATTTTCGTGTAATGTTCAAGCAATTTTCGTGTCCATTTAACAGGTACTCGCCTGCTTTGTGACGCTGGTACACATCCTGTCTGGCTATCAAAACACGCCAGTATCATCGCCATATCTTCAAAGTGCGCTGCCAAATATCTTAAAGCTCCAATATATCCGCGTAGTTCGAATATATTCCTGGGTGGTGGCATTTCACGCAAGGCCCTGATCCTTTCAGGTTGTACTTTGACCGTATCTTCATCCAGCAACACGCCAAGTAGATTTATTTTCTTCTTTCCCACAAAGCACTTATTGATACTGATGGTGAGTCGAAGTTCAGCAAGTTGAGCAAACACCAGATCTAGTAATACTAGATGCTGTTCATCTGTCTTTGTTATGAGTAGAATATCATCAATGTATGCGAATATAGGGCACGCTTTTTCCTCTTCTTCTCCCCATCCATGGGTTTTTGCAAGCTTTCTGTATTCTCGCGTTACTGGTTCTACCAATCCTTCATTCATCGATTGCTGGAATATTGCCACAGCATTTTTGAGGCCCATAGCTAAACGTTTCCAACGTAGTTCTCTATTTCGTACTGCAATTCCCAGATATTTGCGATATTGTTCTGGCACCTGCACGTGATAATATGCCTTGGTGAGATCTATCAGCGTTTTCTTCGTCCTTCCCGATGCTTTATGTATCAAATCAGATATCAGAGGTGGTACTACATTTGTAGCTTTAGTATTGTTGTTGAGAGGTACGAAATCTTGAACTACTCTCATAGGCGGATCCGGTTCCCCCGTTAATCCTTGTTCAAGGTGCCGTTTCAATGCTTCCTCCTTCTGTCTGTTGTTCTGTTTTTGAGCCACTACAAAGGGTGAGGTTTTCCATTCAGAGTTACCCACTTCAATAACGCCCAATTGTAGATATCTGTCCAGTTCTTTTTCCAATCCCCTTGTATGTACGTCATTTCGTAAGGTATACGCCTTTCCTACGAATGGGTCGACTGTCTCGTCTTTGAGCTCAAGCGTGAACTTGTAGGGTAAACCTGAATCACGTGATAGATTCTTTTCCAGACTGCCTATTTCGTTCTTCTATTTTTCGAAGATTGGTAACCAAATCTCAGGTTTCAGCCCTTCCCATTGATTCTCAGGGTCTTCAATATCTGGTGGTTTATAATCTTCATTTGCAAGTATAAGCGCTTCAGCAGCTGTTCTTTCCAAGTCCTGTTTTAGAGTAGATTCTTCGTCTTCTGCTAGCACGAATTGACGGACTTCCGCTCCCCAGGCCTTGCCTGTATTCTCTTGACTCATCGTATGGTAAGCCTAGGCAACAATATTAAAAACAAGAAATCGAGTGACAACATGTTGCGCTACTAAGCTATTGTAGAAAATTTTTACTTTTGATAAATCTATCGCAAATTATTCTGCTTTATTGTAGTGTACGAAGATATCAGAGGTGGTCAGTAACGAAGTACTTCTACTTTTTCGAAGTACTCAAGTAGTTTTCATCTACTTCTGGTACTTACTCAAGTAGATCTGATTTTCGCTACTTCTACTTCTACTTGTTAATATTTTGTGATCTACTTACTTACTTTTCGCTATTTTCAGTTTGTCAAGTAGAAGTAGTTCAATCTTCCAATCAGGAAGATAGCCTGAGGAATTTCGGGGCTGTTTTCAAGGAGTATTGCCATCTAATTTTCATAAAAGTTTAGTAAAGCACAGAATTTCCGTCACGCTTCGCGCCCAGTGGATACGGAGTGACCATGCAGTATGATTTCACGAAAGTATCGGTGAATATAATTTAGATGGAGGGTTGGCGTGGTTCCGTTCACACCACACTGTCGCCCTTCGCCCATATGAAATAATTCATCACAGTATGTATGGCTCATCATAAACTTTGAAGCTGATGTTTCGCAATCTAGCATTTTCTTGTCATATCGTAATCTAGCAAATATGTCCATGGCGTGTCCTAATCTGGAAGAGTGGACTTTTTTTTAAAATTTTAGAGCTGTTTTAGCATACTACCTTTGATACTTTCTTGACTAAAAACATGAAATACATATTCTACTTTTAGAAGTAGTATTTATATTTCACTTTCAATTCCCAGTGTCATATACTTTGAGTTATAATTAATATCAGTTCTGTTATCCGAATAACATACATGTTGAAGTATAAAAGTAAGTGCAGTAATGCCTTAAATTTTTGGAAATAAAGCTACATAATATGGCTATTTTACGGTCCACCATATTTTTTATTAACGTTTACTAATCGCACAAAGTGTTTAGACCGTATCCTATACAACTTCTCCTTATTGCTCTTCGACTAAACTACGGGCCTTATAATATGGGGGATGACGCCATACCATGCTATTTTCCAAAACGTATTGTTCGAGAAAACAGAGGATTAGTATCGCATTTCCTTGCCAATACTATCATTTTCATCCCATGATGTGGACGAATGCTTCTGCTATCGAAAATTGGATACCTGCTGGTATGCATCAATATCAATCAAGCTCGTCACCTATCACATAGCTCAATTTGCACCTTTTTATAATCCATCCAATCAGGATCATTTTCACAACTACTTACTTACTTGAGTACTTCTAGAGTCAGTCAATTCTACTTCTACTTCAAGTAGTTTTAGGTTGCTCATGAAAGAAGTACTTCTACTTGTACTTGAGTAGATTTTTTTCGTCGCTACTTCTACTTCTACTTGAGTAGCTTTCTTGACTACTTTGACCACCTCTGGAAGATATACCAATATGTGACTGGCTGATGGATCTGCCAATGCGTCGGAACTGATATTTCAGTCATCCCATCTCAAGTGCTGCGGCCAGAATAATCAGATTTTTGGTTGACCTTGCAAGTTCACAATCTGAGCAATCCATTTTGGATGATATTATAAATTTCGGAAATTACCTCGCGGGCCACTCAAAAACCTTCTCGCGGGCCACGGGTTGCCGGCCCTGGCATAGAGTTTGATCTACAAACTAAGTGATTTATGCGCAATGAATGGTCGCCGCATCACTTTCCCGTGGCCTAAGGTTAAACCCCCCGGTGAACTGAGTGACGTCATAATCCAATAACTCGAGAGTACCGTACTGGCAACAACAATAGCAACAACCTGCTTATAGCAGTTCAAAGAAATGGTTTTGCAGTGGAGGAGACTGATCTGCCGCCGGGGTCGGAAGCTTCTTTCAACAAGAGCTAGGATAGAACGAAAATGTTTCAGGGGAATAGTGATATGAGGCAGGAGAGAGTGATGGATAAATATGCCTCATAAATTTTAAACTCGTAGCCTGGATTAGAATGGGAATGAACAAGGAACACTGCAGGTTTTTAGGCTACATAGAGTGATGCTGATATCTGGCTCGTCATACCGATGTGGTCGAGTTTGAGTTTAATCGAGAATTACCAATATCAGAAACTTCCAAGAATTCACTGACGAGTAGCCCATAATCATTATAAAGCACTAAGGGCGGAGATAATAAAGTTGACGGATCTGGGAGAATGCTAATCATGTGATAAGGAAACTGTAGATTGGGACCCATTTTAGGCGGAGATGGTAAAGTTTGCAGATCCGGAAGAATGCTAATCGTATGATCAAATACTGCTAATGGCGACGCATAAAGTTGAAGAAGGTTTCGCGCGATGGTTAGTCGAGGTCTCCAGAGTTTTCAATCAAGCGGCGCGCGTTATAATGCGAAACTATATAAACTATAAAAACTATAGAAACTATAAAACTATATAGATTCCACAATCCTTCATCGCCAAATGAAAGTCGTGTCCTATTCGATACAACTAAGAAACGGATATCGCTCTGCAATGGTGGTTAGGCCTTAATAATTCGTTGATTGCTTAGTGAAGCTATAGATATAATGTTAACATGGTGAATCCATTACCCAGGCTAGGAGACAATCGGAATTGTCGGAAATAATTCGGCGTAGGAATGTTACGCAGTGTACCTAGTTTCTAACTAGTAATCTATAGTTTGTCCCAGCTAGTTAAATGAAGAGATTAACACTAACTTTATGCGCTGCGATCAAACGGTTTCCTTAATCCTGGGTTGATAAATCCTGACGAAGGGGATAATCGACTTAATTGCTAATCCTACTTTATTATCTCCGCCCTAAAAGTCTATTTGTTGAGGCATTCACCGGTATTTGGACAGAGGATTTATTGAACATAAATCGAACGCAGCTTAATGAATGTGTTGTGTAATTTTATGAATCCGTACGACCACATTATATGGCATGATGAGCAGGTATCAGTGTTGGGATGACTCGAGTCACCTTTCTCGTAGGACTTGTCTTGAATCGAGATATTTGCTAAAATGACTTGACTTGACTTGACTCGGCGTATCGAAAATCTGGATTGACTCGTGACTCGGAGCAGAATTCACGAGTCAATTTCAAGTCATCGAGTAATGAGTAATCGGTGTCGACAAAAATCACGGTATCTTGCATACAGGGCATGGTATGGTATGGTATGGAACGAGAATTTTCCATACTCCATACTTGCCTTACTCTCTCCATACCATACTTGCAATTTTCCATACCATACCAACATTATTCCATACCATACTTGATACATATTCCATACTTTCAAATACATCAATATCATAAGTATAGTACCTTTTCTAGCACCTATATTATTGATATTTTGGAAGTCATTATTGCTTAAACTAGCCATGATGCGAATCTAACTCCTGGTAAAAGTTTCAAAGAGTCTGTTTTGTGAGGTTTAGTTCACATTGGTGCTATGCCGTGTACCTCTACTCTCCAGCTTCCGCGAGCAAATTGAGATAGTCAGCAAATTGTTATCTAGGACCGTCCATAAAAGGGACTGGCAACATACGGCCCGCAACGAGATTTTGTCCTGCCCGCGGACAGTTTCCCGTCTTACATGATAATGTGGCCTGCGGCCCCAGTCTGCCGAGATTCCCCACTACTTGCCTAAACGTCAAATTTTAGTGAACACATGTGATTACATAGGTCTGCGCACTGCGCAGCGTGCGAGAGTGGAGCTTACTGGTAAGTTCTTCAAAGCGAGAAGACTTGCATTTTCGGCATTTACGATGAACTCAACCCTGATGAATTGATATCTTGGTAATTTTTGGGTAAAGGGGCTGATCAAACGCTTTGAAATCTTAATTAAGAATTGCACTGTGAGTTAGTTGATCAGAGAGAAGCAGACATGGCGGCACCTGTATGACAATGCTGTTCTCAAATCTACATTGTATTTTCATCATCAGCGAGAAATAGCTTTGAAGTGACATTGCTGTCGATAACATACACATTCAATAAATACGATTTATTCCTTGTATATATGGGCGAATAATTTATTCATTCAGCAATCCGGCCCGCCAAGTACTTAATTTTCCTATATCCGGCTCGCCGACTAGAGAAGTTGCACGCCCCTGCCCCATAAAAATATCGTCGCATTTCCGGTACATTGGCAGGAGGCACATGCAAGTTTGAAGTAAATACTCGCAAAATAATTTATAATATAGACGCACCCATAAAATATCCCAGCTGCAGGCGATCAATACTGCAGCGATCTGCGTGATCATTAATACAGTATTTGGTTGGGGTTAGTGTGGCGAGAATTTCAAACTAAATCTACCCCACTTCCTGATCTATAATCCTAATGCGAGAGGGTTTGAAATATGACCGATAAGTATAAATGTGCGGATGTTTCAGAAGAAATTCAATTATTAATCACATTGAGCATTAAGTAAGTTGCATCATGATTGCTTGTAAGCTCTCGTCACTCAAGGAATGAGGTAGTTGGAGTAGCCAACATTACCAATTATTGCGTCACATGATAGACTATGCTCGGAGACGTCATGTCTAGACTCAATAGAATATCGGATCAACATTACTGTTGTGATTATTACATCACAAAATCATGCCATTCCAAGTGCTCATAAAACCGTTGCACAAGCGTGTATTTGATCCTACACAGCGTTCAATAGTTCACGTTCACGCATAACAAAAGCGATCGTAATCCGTGAACGGCGAACGACGTACGCTTCATGAAGCTTGCACAGATCACGATAAAATGTATGAAATACCAAAGTATGGAAGTATGGAAATGTCGTTCCATACCATAGATTAAAATCTTCCATTCCATACCATAGTTGCATTGTTCCATATTCCATACCAAAATATCGATCCATACCATACCCTACTTCCATACCATACCATACCATACCATGCCCTGCTTGCATATGTTCGGATTGTTCGCAAAACGCTGGTGTAATCTGTGATAGCGACCTATCACTCAATGATTGTGCGTTTTACTGAGCCTCAATTGCTAAAATAAATCGACAGCAAACGAGGTGATCGAAGCTTACAGCTTACGTTGTCGTAAAATGGTATAGTGAAGTAATTTATTAGCGAAATGTCTATTTCTGTTTTCTGTTCTTACCCTGATCAAAGCTTTTATTTTAATGAAATTGAATTCGAATCTAGTTTATATAGTCCAAAACGATTGGCGCAGGTTCGAATTGTATCATATCCATATTCTAATAGGTAATGTATTGCATCTTATCAATTCTTTTCTCTATTGTCTATTTTGGCTGGAAACTATAAACTGAGACTATGCAGTTGCTTACGTATTTTAGCAGTTATACGTATATTAGGGTTGTTCAGAATTGACCGACTTTCAAAAAGTCTAGGTTTTCAGTCCGTTTCCCATGTCTTATACCTTAAAAACAAATTCTGGCAACTTTTTTTTGTAATTCATCCCCTGCATCCGTGTGCACACTGGACATTGGAGCGTTCAGGACTAAAATATCAGTTCCGACGTGTTGGCGTAGCCAGGGGTCATCCACATTTTCGTAGATCTTTGTATATGACCATAAACTAGAATATTTCAGATTTATCAGATTATTTGACTTAATATTTTTCAGCACTGCGTGTGATTTATTGCTTTTAGTATTGTTGCCTTCTCATGGAAATCCAAAATCCGCCTAATTTACGGAAGTGAGTGTAACTATATCGGCAATTACGCGAGAATGTGTGGTCCGACGTGCGACTGATGGGCGTCTGCGCTCGCGGAAAGATCGTTGGCGATGAAACTTTGCACTAAGTGATAGACGCATGTTCAGGCAAACCTTCGATATTGATATGCCCAAGCGCTGATTGATCATGTCCTGGCCAAATGAGCCCAGCAGTATACAGGAACGAACCACCACAATATGTGCAACTAACATTATTTTATTGACCTATGTTTTATTACTTTTGAGAAAATTCGCTCTTCGCGCGGCTACGACATGTACCTACACAGAATTTTCGTGACATACGTGTTTTTGTTGTTTCTAGTAATATAATTCCTTTTTACCTTTTCCTAATCCGGTTCGCTCGTAACACACGACTAAAATAACATCGACATCCAAGTGGCCTGGGCATTATAGGGTGGAATGAAAATGACTTTTTTTTTTCAAATCAAAAAAGGCCTTCCTCAATCCTGACAAATGACATAAAACTTCAATTAAAAGTGACTTCAGGGTGTTGCCCCCATTTTCCAGCCGGCAACCCCTCAATTTATGCGCGTGGGGGGGGGGTAAAATGGCCCATCTCGGCAACCGCTGGTCGTAGAGTCATGATATATAGCTCAAAATCTGCGGAAGCATCATGTTTCTATCTGTCTTCTGAAGAAAGTTTTCTCTATTGCGAACACAAAATGAGTTATAGCCAAAAAACTATATATACGCACATTTTTGTTGAAATTCAGCATTTATTTGTGATCTGTCATTAGTTTTTTTTAAAGTAAAGTAACACACTGGCAATACCGAATATTGGCCCCATATTACAAATTTATTCACAACACAGTCCTTTTAAAATCGGTTCAAAACATCATAATGAAACATTCACATTGAACGTCTTATATTAAAAATGCATTCTTTTGTCAAGTTTTTTCATCAGTTTACGAGACTTAATTTTTCGGCGAATGAGGCCATCTCGTCTTTGAAATCCCGAAACGTGCCCTGATGCTTCTGTTACGAGCTTTACATGATGTTCCATGCACTGTTTGATTGCGGCATGGATGAAACAAAATCAGAGGCTTCTCGCGGCAGTCTTCTAACTCTGCATCAGTTAAGGGGGCACTTCTATTTGAAAATGATTTTTTTAGGTGTTCACGTTCGTAGTCATAAATTCGTAAAGGTAGATGCGAGCCCCATGATTCATACATTGCTGGAAAGGGCAGGAAATTTCCTTTCCAAATATGGTCTTTATGTTGTACCATGATCATGTACCCGACCGGTACACTTACTCAAAAAATAATGAAAATATTGAACACGCGTATTAAAAATCCTAAAAACTCAAAGGTCTTTCAAGATTTTCCTTCAAATATTTCTGTAGTAATAGTACATATATATATCTACAAAACAATTGAGGGATTTTCAAAAATAGGTCTTCTAACAAAATTTATGATATTTTTTGTCAGCGAACCCTAAATTTTCATTTTTTTTCAAAATTCTTTCCTCTGTAAAAATTTTTCTGGACAAAATTTTGAGAAAACGCTCAATCATTTTATTATACATACCGTAACCATCATTTGTACAAAATTTCAGATGAATCGAACAAGCAGGTGCAGAGGAGATACAATTTTTGTGCAGAAAAAGTATATTTGAGAAAATCGCGTTTGAAAAAATAAAACCACAATAACTTCGAAAAACAAGGATAAGAACTCTGATCATGACATCAATGACAATATTAGTTGATTTGCATCACACATTGAACCATATATAACACAACCTGAGCATTAATAGCCGCCAGGCACATAGTCTGATGTGTCTTAGGAGTCTTGAACTCTTTCAATTTTTCACAGCGAAAGACCATCGAGATGCAGTCTTACTTTTTTTGTCCTTCAAACCAGTTTCATTTTTGTGAAAGTGTTCACTGGCAAGTTTAGGCTTTCAAGAACACTCAAGTACCCACTACATCCAATATTCCAGTTCAGTACGGACGTAGCTACAGCACGTTTTACTGCCATAGTTCATAAGTACTTATTCTTCAGGCACCTTGTCCCTATGGTCACGACGAATGACTCATTTTGGGATTTGGTGAATCCACCAATGCATCTTTCCATTTCAAAGATTCTTCTATACTCTAAATTTCCTTGATCGACTCATTCTAGGCAAATTGAGAGCTAGAAATGAAAACCAATCCAAGACAGTTATCCTGAAACAATAAATATTACCCAATATTGTCAGTCAGCAGTCAATGAATAAAAACAGATGAAATAGGAAAACACACAACCTCCATCTCGACCATTTCCTTGGTACTGAATAAATGAAGCAGCCAAGTATATGAAAGCATACATGCTAGAACACTTATTTATAGGCAGTGGCTACTCGTCCGGACCCGGACGAATAATTTTCTCAGGCTATTCGTCCGGCACCGTGTGACGTAGGCCCGTTACTATGGAGACTGTATGCGTTTTTGACAGGCTTCGGTTTTGTACATTATTTATTCGCCCTTCTGGTTACTGATTTCAATGGTTACTGTTACTGATTTGTATGCTCATAATTATAGCTCCGAGGGAAAGTTTACGCCATACTAATAATTGCAAATAGCTGTGTTGAAAGTACCAGAACTTGACGCCCACCTTTACCTTTACAAGAGATGTTTACCTACGCTTAATGTAGTGAGAACAAGTAGGATAGTGATTTGTAAGCTCATAATTGGAGCTCCGAGGGAATGTTTGCGCCATACGAAGAGCTCCAAAGTGCTATCGTTAAATAACCGGATGCAGTCAGAACACGAACGATTCGCTGAAATTCTTGCTGTCTCCACCTATTTCTGAACTCATGCAAGCGCCATTGACCTAACCAATTGTACGTGAACTTGCACAGCTAAGACGGAATTGTCACCTCTGCTGTACTACGAGTACTCATACTTGATGTTGCTGTGCAGTAATGATTGGAATACCAACTGAGAGAGACTGTGCGTCTTTATTTTCATACAACAGAAATACAGAACAAATGGACAGCAGCAATGATCATACAGAAAACATGTGCATGCACAGTATTTGATGTCGGATAGAAGAGATCGATACAGCCATGGAAGTCAAGTGGTCTGATAAAACCCGCATGAAACAAGTATGCCTACATTGTCTCTGCATCATCTGACTGTAACAAATCGTAGTTGAAAAGATGAAGAAAAATTAAATGATAGCAAATGAATGAATGAAGCAATGTCTAGGCGAAGTAGGGCAACAGTGTTAATAGGAGAAAAATACCAGTATTTGGTGTCGGATAGGAGAGATCGATACAGCCTTGGAAGTCAAGTGGTCTGATAAAAACCCCATGAAACGAGTATATGCCTACATTGTCTCTGCATCATCCGTCTGTAACGAATTGTAGCTGAAAAGATGAAGAAAAATTAAATGATGGCAAATGAATAAATGAATGAAGCAATGTCTGGGCAAAGTAGGGCAACAGTGTTAATACGACTATCAGAGGTAATCAGGTAGGTCAAGAGTGTTAATAGGACTATCAGAGGTAATTAGGTATGGCAAGAGTGTTATTACGGTGACAAGAGGTAATGAGGTAATTTTTTTTATAATCTGCCATACAGCAGTTCACAGATGGTAATCCATTCAAAATGATCGGTCAGTCGATAGATCTCTTGGTTAGGTAACTATTAAATGGGCCCAAGTAGATATTTCCCTTCGGTGAGGGTCCTGTATTAAGGGAGTGAACAACTTAAGCAGGTATGAAAAAGTCATCGAACACATACGACAAACTGTTCGAAAAATATTTGTGTATAACTTTCAATGTATATATGATCATTGGGTGTTAATCTGGTATGCATGCTGGCATTTCCGCACATTCCTTATTGCAGGTGACAGTAAATGCTGTGCATACAATTTGCTGCTTTCAAGATATTCAAGCATTGATAGCGTGTTTTCACTGGGAACATCATATCATCCATCATATGCGAAGTAATTCTTGATGTGGAGTATATTCACATTAGGTTAGGTTAGGATTGGGGTGGCGGGATTGTGGTTGCATGTGTGGGGTTAGGATTGGGGGGTCAGCACGCGTGGGTTAGGATTAGGGTGTCGTAAGATGAGGTTGCATGTGTGGGGTTGCGTATGCGTAAAATGGGGTTACAGTTGCATGTGTGGGGGTTGCGTATGCGGGGTTAGGATAGGGGTGGCAGGGTTGCACGTGTGGGGTTGCGTATGCGTAAAATGAGGTGGTGGGGTTACAGTTGCATGTGTGGGGTTTGCATGTGTTGGGTTGCGTATGCGGGGTTAGGATAGGGGTGGCAGGGTTGCGGTTGCATGTGTGGGGTTAGAAGGGTGTCGTAAGATGAGGTTGCATGTGTGGGGTTAGGATTAGGGTGTCGTAAGATGAGGTGGTGGGGTTGCAGTTGCATGTGTGGGGTGGGGTGGTGGGGGTGTGGTTGCAGTTGCGTGTGCGGGGTTCCGTATGCGTAAAATGAGGTGGTGGGGTTACAGTTGCATGTGTTGGGTTGCGTATGCGGGGTTAGGATAGGGGTGGCAGGGTTGCGGTTGCATGTGTGGGGTTAGAAGGGTGTCGTAGATGGGGTTAGGATTAGGGTGGGGGTGTGGTTGCAGTTGCGTGTGCGGGGTTAGGATAGCGGTTGCGGTTGCATGTGTGGGGTTAGGGATTGGGGTGTCAGCACGTGTGGGTTAGGATTAGGGTGTCGTAAGATGAGGTGGTGGGGTGTGCGGGTTGCGTATGCGTAAAATGAGGTGGTGGGGTTACAGTTGCATGTGTGGGGTTTGCATGTGTTGGGTTGCGTATGCGGGGTTAGGATAGGGGTGGCCGGGTTGCGGTTGCATGTGTGGGGTTAGAAGGGTGTCGTAAGATGAGGTTGCATGTGTGGGGTTAGGATTAGGGTGGGGGTGTGGTTGCAGTTGCGTGTGCGGGGTTAGGATAGGGGTTGCGGTTGCATGTGTGGGGTTAGGGATTGGGGTGTCAGCACGTGTGGGTTAGGATTAGGGTGTCGTAAGATGAGGTGGTGGGGTGTCATAGGAATGGGTTGGGGTTTAGGCTGAGGCTAATTTAACCCTAATTTCACGATACCAAGACTACAAAATGCTCATGGGGAACATTGCTTCTTCATGTTCATGTGGTTGTGGACCCGGTGGAAATTCCGTATCATACGTAACGCTTACTTACCGTTGGTTAGGTCGTAGACCCTTAGATAAGCTCTGAAATCTACGGCCGCCGTGGATGCAGTGAAAAGATATCTGGCCATACTTGAGCGCATCATTGAAATTTCGCCGAGTGGTTCGCTTTCTTACTGCATCGAGCGTACGTGAATCTCTCTTGTAGAGCTGGACGTAATTTTCTTTCTGGTATTTCTCCAAAGCACTTTTTAAGTCTTCATAAGAGGCGAACCTACTCTCGGAATTCATGCCGCAGTTACGGCCCACAGTTCCGGAAATCGCCGGCACCCATTCTGCAGTTGCGGCATGCTTACACCGGACGAATAGCCTGAGGAACTTTATTCGTCCGGGTCCGGACGAGTAGACACTTCCTTATTTATAAGCATACAATAAATACTACCCAATATGGTCAGTTATCAGTCAACAAATCAAAAAATAAATGAAAAAAAAACAGCCTCACCTCGCCTGTTTACTGAGTCTGTGAAGCAGCCAAGTTTATGAAGGCAGACTGGCTAGAACACTCATTTCGAGCTCTACAAGAGAGATTTCGCCAGGTGGCGCTATTTCAACCAGCAAACGCGAATGTTGGATTAGAATGAACATGACTGCAGCAAAAATTGGGCTGTAATTCTTTTTTTTTATAAAATGGTCCCCAAATAAAACTAGTTTTGAATAAGAAGGAGTTGTAATATCATAAAAATAAGGACATATTTGGAAAGAGCGTGAAATTTCCGTTCTAGATCGATGAAGAAAAAAAAACACCAAAATATTATTTCTAAATAGAAGTGCCCCCTGTGCTCAATCGCTGGAGAAAGTTGTTGATATAAGGTTCAATATCAACCAACTCGTGGTATACCTTTGCTTCCAAGTTCAACTTTGAGACACAGAATAAACGAACAGGACCGCAGTTCAATTGGGTGGAACCGCTATGACTCTCAATGTCCAGGAGTGAATTTTATTCAGCGGCATGTTTTACGAATCGCCAGCACCTTGGTCACACCCAATTGAAAAAAACTACGTGGAAGTGTATCTTGTTGGCCAGTTACTCAATTCAAAAAGCTCTCGCCACCACTTATGGCCTTTCAAAAGCTCCCATAGGAAATTGTTAGTGACTTAAGTAAGGACCAGTTATATGCTTATAAATGTGCTGGGCAATTATTCAAGGAAATGCTGATGATGATCTGGCTTACTTGGAGGTTGTACCACCGGTTGCGCATTCAAGATGGCTAACTTTAGGATGCAGTGCAGAGTTTTACGGTATTATGTAACAGTTAATGAACCGCCTTTAAACCTGGAGATTCTGGTTCGTTTTTGCCTTGAAGTATATTTTCCAACTTGGTTTGAGATCAAGGGAAACAAACATATAACACATGGACCCAGAAACATCTTCAACTTGATTAAACAGGTTTTGAATTTCTCTGACCGAAACGTTCGAAAAATTGCTCCAAATGTAGTGATAAGAAACGGTTATTCCGCACACCCCAAAAATATTATGATTGCAATGCTGGTAGATGATAATGAAGAAATAAGGGTGTGACCAAGGTGCTTGCGTTTCGAAAACATGCCGCTGAATAAAATTCACTTGTGGACATTGAAAGTCATAGCAGTTCCAACCAATTGAACTGGGGTCCTATTCGCTTATTCTGTGTCCCAAAGCCAAGGGATACCACGAATTGGTTGATATTGAACCTTATCAACGACTTCCTCCAACGATTGAGCACTTAACTGATGCAGAGTTAGAAGAATGCCGCGAGAAGCCTCTAATTTTGTTTCATCCATGCCACAATCAAAAAGTGGAACGACATGTAAAGCTCGTAACAGAAGCATCAGCACTAGTTTCGGGATTTCAAAGACGAGATGGCCTCATTCGCCGAAAAATTAAGTCTCGTAAACTGATAAAAAAACTTGACAAAAGAATGCATTTTTAATAAAAGTCGTTAAATGTGGGTGTTTCATTATGATGTTTTGAACCGATTTTAAAAGGACTGTGTTGTTAATATATTTGTAATATGGGCCCAATATTCGGTATTGCCACTGTGTTACTTTACTTTAAAAAAAAACTAATGACAGATCACAATTCGTCAGAATAAATGCTGAATTTCAACAAAAATGTGCGTATATATAGTTTTTTTGGCTATAACTCATTTTGTGTTCACAATGGAGAAAACTTTCTTCAGAAGACAGATAGAAACATGATGCTTCCGCAGATTTTGAGCTATATATCATGACTCTACGACCAGCGGTTGCCGAGATGGGCCATTTTAACCCCCACATGCAGAAATTGGGGGGTTGCCGGCTGGAAAATGGGGGCAACACCCTGAAGTCACTTTTAATTGAAGTTGTAGGTCATTTGTCAGGATTGAGGAAGGCCTTTTTTGATTTGAAAAAAAAAAGTCATTTTCACTCCACCCTACAGTGGGCAATGCTTAGTAAATCGCATGTGGCCCTTTAGCCGAAAGGGTAGGCCAGGCCTGACCTAGGCCAAGGTGAGGTGGGTGTCTGATTCCAAAGATTACTCCAATTGGTTTCGACACCTTTCTATCGGGTGAGTATTGTAGGCCCCGTTCCTATGCTTTCATTGTATCGCAATTTCTTGGTGTATTGAACTGATAAAAATTGCTAACAAACTGAACCGAAAGAGAACCATACCAGCAATAGTTTCTTAGCATTTTATTGTAATTACTTCTTTAAATTGTGCGCAATACTTGATAAACGTTACAATAATTTTATTTTTCTGCAGGCGTAGATTACTGGAAATTGATAAAGGTTATAAACGACCATACTCGACAAGAAACGGCAAATGGCATTCGCGAAGACTTCAAGAATGAATTTCGTCACGAACCTGACTTCGAAGTTTTCCCGCAGATGAAAAAGTTCAATGTAGATGACTACTACAAAGGTCGTCTTCGCGAACAAAAATCTTCAAATGATGAATCTGTTCTTGAATCTAGAAGGAAAGCTTTTAAAAGTCAGTTGATAGAGGAAGTCGGGTTTTACCGTCAATCCGAAAATGTCGGTAAACCGATAACAATAGAAGAGATAATGGAATGGCTGTCAAAGTCCGAGAAATTACCTCCTGACAATAAAGTTGGTTACACTGCAATTGTCGCCTCTGCAGGATCGGGCAAAACTACTCTTGTGCGTAGAATTGCACGGAAAGCGCTTGAAATTCCCTCTGAGAAGGAAAAGTATGAAACGGTTCCGTTAAGGAAATCTAATCTCTTCCGTAGACTTGTCCGAATGGCTCTCAGACGTTCTTCTGGTATTGAAAAAGGTAAACAATCTTCTTCCGAACCGAAACCGAAGCAAAAAATGATACATTACGTCGAATTGAAGAACATGAAAGAACAGAACTGTATGAAAGCATCCAAATTTCTATTCGGCGGTCTGTTTGAAACTGAGTATGAAGAGGATGAATCTTTCAAATGGCTGCTCGAGAATCAATCCGAAGCACTTATCATTTTTGACGGGCTTGATCAAGTAAAGTGGGACTTTGAGGAGTCTACCATACGAAATATCAAAACCTTTGATAAAGCGAGCATCTCAACCATCATGTACAACATCCTATCACGCAGAATCCTTCGCCATGTCAAAATCATAGTGGCGTCACGTGAATTCAAAGTCTCCGAGTTACCGGCAGAGGCACGTCCAGAAGAAATAATCACACTCAATGGTCTCACACTGCAAGACGCTTATAAACTGTTTACTTTTCTGCTCTGTGAGAACGGGCAGCGTCTCTGGAAAAAGATTGAAATCATGTCACCGCGATTATTACAACTTGTATCGGTCCCGGTTTTCCTGATATTGATAGCAGTGGTGATGGGAATTAATCCAGATAAACCTCCTCCGTCTACCGTGACAGAACTTTACAGCAAGATCCTGTTAATCTTACGGAGTGTGGAAAATATCCGAAACCGTAAGCAAATCCTCTCGATTATCCACAAATTGAAGGAAATGGCGTTTGAAGGCATGAAAGAGGGACGAGTCGTATTCTACAAGGTGGATTTGGATCGGTTTGGAATATCCACGGAGGAAGTACAGGATTTGATGACGAAAGTGCCTGGCAACAACATCCTCAGCCGTCACTTGATGGAAGGCGACTTTACATTCTTCTTCTGTCATCAAAGCATGCAAGAATTTCTGGCGGCTAGTTTTATCTCGGAAATGGAGCTCGAAAGGTTCTCTCGCTTTGATGGCCAACATCTACACGAGAAACGATGGTCTGTGGTTCGAAGATTCGTTACAGGCATCGTTTTCATAAAATCCAATAACGATCTTCACAGCGGTGAGTAATCATGGTTTTCTGCGGCTATTCTGCCGCAGCACAGATTGATTATTATGGGTCGCCTATGGTTTATCACGACTTTGATGGTATTGTCATAATCGAAGGGGTGAAATAGTCGAAAGATCTTAAATTCATACACGGCTGTAAATAAGTCTTTACATTCAGTCGGCTAAATAAAACCTTTACATCTAATATCTGCATAAGTTCGCAGAGTATTGAACGTGAGCGCTACCAGGGCCCATCGATGATCACTATGTGACATTTTTTTTTCGGGTATTTATGGTGTCTGTCGACTAAAGGTGTCATTTGCACCAGGCCGATTTTTTGCATTTTTGGTTTCGCATCCGCCGACTTGTAGCACGGCCTACTTCTAAGCTTTTTGAAATATACAGCTTCCGGAGGGTGAGCCTAAATAAACCTCCAAAACTTAGGTATGAATTCTGGAGCCGATCTTAGTCGAACATGCGATATTGATGCGCATGAAATGATCTTGTTATTGTGAACTAGTCATTAAAGTTCAATGACTCCATTTGAACCCTGTCTCATCACAGTCGCGTGAATTATTCAATTGTTACGTAAACGATTAGGCAAACATTACGAATACCGGTACAACGACAATGACATTGTGTATTGCTTCACAGTCTCGGATCAAAAACAGAAGCAACAAGCTTTATATCAATCGATCCGTTCACAACTTCACGATAAGACTGGAGACGGATACGTTCGCATGGAACTCTATACAGCAATCTACGAATCGGGAGACGACAATCTGATGAAAGATCTTTCCGTCATCGACGCATCTTGGATCTCATTCAATCGCGATGAAGCTCACATCGTTGGATCGCTTGCAGCAAGGAATCAAAGCCTTCGTTCTTTGAATTTATTCAACTGCAGTATCAACGACGAGCTTTTGGGCATCATTGCAAGGTGTCTGGTAAATCGAATACAAGTGAGTCATACTTTTTTTTAAATGATTCCTTTCGTACGAAAACTATATTATGTTTTAATCTGGAATTCATGTCATTGTGAAGTCTATCCTCTTCCGATATGATGCAATAATATTCACATCTTTTCGCGGCGATGCACTGTTCGTAGCCATCGCTTTGGTGTCATAATTTCACGTCGCTTAGGCCTATTGCGGGAAAGGTAGCAATTTTCAAAATCATATTCGATGGGAACGATATAGTAGCAACCTGCTCAGTGAACATACATGATTTATGAATAGCCTGTATCAGGAGTATTTTCATCAATATCACGAACCGAAAGCGATGGCTGAAGTTAATACCGTACCTCGAAGCGTAGATTCTCTAAATACTGGATTGGATTAGCATAGACATCCACTGCTGTCTCAAAAAAAACTACGGTAATCCAGAGTCAATCATATGACGATTGACCTAATTTAATTGATGGGCGCCAAAAATTGGCAAATTGTGCGCAATATATGACGTTAGCAGACGTCACATTGGCTTGATCGTGATTCGAGTCGAGTAATGACTCTTGTCATTAGAGCCCTGCTATTGGGGAAAATTATCCCACAACCTGATAGCCAGATTGTTTTCTGAATGTTCGGGAACTAGTAACGTCGCACCCACAGCAAATATGTGATCCAATATACAGGTCCAAGTGGCCTAACAATTGCAACAGTGAATTTAGACGACCTAGTTGTTTGGATTCAAAGAGTAAACGAACGACTAGGGCAGTGGTTTACAACCGGTGTGCTGCGGCACACTTTTGTGTCATTCACGTCTCGCGAGGGTGCCGCGAGAGATTCGTCAAATTTTGAAATTCTACGCAAAATATGTCTAGTCTGTAGCAAACGATCAATAATCTAAATCGAGTTTGATGTGAAGTTTGTATATTTGACAAATCAAATTGCGGTCATGCAGGCAATCAATATCTAACCGTAGTTCGCTTTCAACGACATATTGCTTTGAAGGCTGGATCAAGATCTTGTCATTCATGAGAATCGACATATAATACCTATATAATCATTTTTGAAGTTTAAAAAAATTAGTTCACTTATCCTGACAACTCACTCTCAAAACCGACAACTAGAACTATAACTAAAACTAGCGTTGCAGTTAAAACAAAAATCAATTCAAAACTAACATGATTTAAACAAAACCCTTGTTTAAAGCATGTTTTTTTATTTTTTTTCAAGTCACGACTTCACGAACATTCAATTGTGACGTCGTAATGGATCGGGATCGACAATTGAAAATATAGGATGAATATAGTTCCTTTGACGAAATGTATGTACTATTACTGTTGAACCGCCTATTTCTAGAGTTCCAACCATCCAATATCGATATACGTCGGCTATATTGGGTCGTAATTGCTCTTCGGCTCATACAATGTTTTTTGGAAAGTATTTACGCACCTATGGCATACCTTTACACAATTTTATTTCTAACGACTTCTGTTTACAACATTGTTTAACTTTAAAACATGTTTTATACAATGTTTTTTAAAACACCGTTGGTTTTAAATGCAACCCCAACGAGAACTAATGACCTTTGAAAATCCGCAACTAGCTAAAACACAACTTACCGGACACACGATGTAAGTAATGTAATAAATATCTGCTGATTGTGTAATGTGGTTGGTTTGGTTGTAGTGACTGATTGAAAATTAGGGGTTCCCTCAAAGCTTGTATATTATCTTAGAGCAGACCTTGGCATTTGACGGGCCACGGGCGAAATATACGGACGGCAAAAAGTTGCTTGGAATTTGTAATTAAACATTTCAATGCGTACTAAAACTATGCGATATATATAAATTGCGTTTACTTTATTGGCTGTTTAGTGTTAATCTGTTCATCGGGGTTAGCCTACGTTCGTTGCATGCTATGTCTATAATCACAATAAAGTCGATATAACATGGATCATGGGATAATTTGAGTCGGGATTATGACAAGGTTGTAACCAGGGCTGTGAAGTCGGAGTCGGAGTTTGGCTAATTTTCTCGCGATGGAGTCGGAGTTGTGAAAACTGTAGTGACTATACGTTGTGGGGAATTAGATAGATTTAACTATAAACGGTGACGTTGGAATTTGGTTCAACAATATTCAAACCCATTTCAGGTTTCTTTGGGGGGCAGGGACCGTTTGACCCAAAACTGACATAGCGCTGCGAAAAAAGATATCATAACTATATTTTTGTCACTTGTTATTCTCCGTGTGACCTGAATATAACAGTTTCCCATTGCGTTTTTGCTCCTATGAAGAACTACATAGCTATACATTTTACATAAACCTGTAAACTCTGCGCACATTTTGCCACTAGACTGGGTATACTTTGGCCTATCAATATTACTCAACATTCGTTTTCTTCGAAAACACTGATTTCGATCATCACAGTGCTGTGTGGATATATTCTGAACGCATCGTTGCATCACAATAACATTGCTTTTGTGGAAAAAAGTGCGCAGGGATGATTGTCCGAAATTTCCAAGTTATTTCGAATATGGGACATGTTCCCGAACAGTAGAACGTGTATTGCCGCGATTGTGGATTGAGGTATAGGCCTACATTCCGATTGCCATACGTCCGGATTTTCCCGGACATGTTCGGAACTTCACTGTTAAAGTTGTGTCCGGAAGGAAATTCTAATATATGGCTCTAGGTCCACAATTTTGAAGGCTTGAAGTACGCTCAAAATCTTTTCCAAATAAACATAAACAATAATAGCAGATTCATGCTACTGAAATTTTTTCTTTAGTAGGCCTACACTGTGTATTAATTAAAATATAGAGCCACCTCCAGAGTTGGAATAATTGCATTAATTCAATTCAATTACAATTACTTTATTGCATGTTTTAATTACATTATGATTAAAATTACTCTATGCTAAAAATATCAAATTACAACTACGATCAGAGTTGTAACCTAGTCATCAAGGATCTGAGTAACAAGTTAATCTCATTTTCATAGTTTTGACTAGAGTCAAGTCGAGTCATTTTCAACTCACGACCGAGTCCAAGTCAGCGATCAGAGGGTGGAGTCCATGACCATGACTCGAGTCCAAGTCATTGTGTCGACGGCTCAGCTTCCAGTTAAAGTCTTGCTAACCCAGTTTGTTGATATCGAATGGTTCGCATGTTAATATATTAATTTTCCTCATTTGTAGCAGTTTCTGGTCGCATTTTAAGTACCAGTACAAATAGACGAAATCCCAATAGTGTGGTCACTTTACTATTCTTTGAAGTTACAATGAAATGTCGATCTTGGCCATCTGAGTCTCGAGTCATATGACTTGGTTCGAGTCATGCGTAATGACTCGAATCCAAGTCGAGTCAATACACAGATTGACTAGAGTTGCAATGAGTTATTTCCGAATCTTGCGAAAATGACTCGAGTCAAGTCGAGTCATCGGAAAATCGTAACTGTAGTCTTCAGAACCGTGACTACAATTACAATTACTGTTAAACATGTAAGTAAGTACAATTATAATTCCAATTACTATTCCCAATCATGAGCACTGAAAAATAGAAAAAAAATTTTTTTTTATGAGCGACTACTAACAATCAAAAGTTCGAGCGACTGGCAACGGGTAATAGCGAATAGGGTACAAGACAGTCAATGAAATGTACTCAAACGAATACTCTGAGCTGAGTAAGGTGAATGAAATGTAATTGGTAAGGCAATAGAGATGATACCGACAAGGCGTGTAAAATTAAAATAAATGCAAAAGCAAAGAAGCTCCCGATAACTACCAATTATAAAATTTTGGTTCGCAGTTACATATTTTCACTTGCTCAAAACTGTTCGACTGCATTTGATGAACATTAGGATGCGGAAAGTTTCTGGTTTCAGTAAATTAAGCTAAGATAGGAGGTAAGGCTGGGATAACATCTCTACAAATGTGTGATCTAACGTGATGAAGTCTTGGTTGAAAACTTGAATTTCTTTTTGCAATTGCTGCAGCAAACCTCAGTACTGGAAAGAGATTTAAAAAAACACTGACCGTGGTGTAGGAAATGGTTCAGCACAGGTTACAGAAGAGTTTATTTGCTTTTCGTCCATTTATGAAATAGTAAGATTTTGTTCAATAGCTTATATTGTAATTCACCAAGTTTTCTGTTGGAGCTGAAGTTGGCCTATGGGAAACAGTTTAGTATGGCTGAATTAGTTAACGAGGTACGCATAGAACACCCATGTTAATGGGCTAAATATTTTATGTTGTGATTGTCAGGTTTCAATAACAATGTAATTGAAATTGTAATTAGTAAATTTTTATCAAATTACAATTACACAGAATAGAAATGCTTCAATGCCAATTAAAATAACATGAAAAAATATAATTAATTACATGCAGCTCAATTAAAAATTACAGTTGATCCTACTGTGGCCGCCTCGCTCGCAAAAATGAAATCGAAAGTGATTAAAATTAGCCATCATTTACTGTAATCAAATCGTAATATCAATTATAGAGTACGGTGTATTCCTAGAATTGATTGAAGCCGTTTGAATGGATTAGTAAAAGACCGCGGCTCTAAACCTAGGGACGTTTGCCTTCATTATGGGGAACGCAATGATGTTGAACATACTCAGCTTCCAAAATATGCCCTGAATAAGTCTGTGCAAAGCTCTGCTAGTTTGACATAATATTGGCAGACATTGTATTCATATTTCATTCATCATTCCAGGTGAAGAAAGTGGATTTGCGTGACAATAATTTCTCAGCTACAGCACTGCGTTCACTTTTCGGACATCTTCATATTGTATCGCTATCTGGAAAATTGGATTGGGAAGTGAGATCGATTCTATGATTTAGCTTTGTACTAACAAGCCATTATTTTTTTATGTGAGTATGCGGAGACTTATGACGTCACAATCGCAGGTGATTGGTGATTCGTGATAGAAAGCAATATACGCACATTCTCTGCATTAGAGCTGTTCAAAAAACTTTCAGATTTCTTCGGCTATGTTATAAAATTGTCAGGTTGGCGAAAACAACACTGCATGCCAACTTAGGGTCAATTGCAACCAGTAGAAGCGATTTTCTTGCAGTACAAAATTTTTGATTTATCAATACAAAATTATATTTTAAAATTTTTCTGTCAACAACGTAAAATTGTTGGGCTGTCAGTAGAGACGATGCACACCAAATGTGGCTCAATTCTAACCCCTAGAATAATTTAAATTTTTATTCAAATAGCTGATTCGTGGTACACAACTTGAATATAGCTTTCAATACAAAATCCATTGTAGTAGAATATTTATTAAACTCGAAGACTTTTTGTTGCCTCTTTCAAGAGTTAACAGCCCACTGAAGGGAGTTAAACAGATTTGGTTTTGCTTCTAAATCCATTTAAATTCCTTCAGTGTGGCAGAAAGTATTTGAGTTTAAATATTGTATTACAATGGATGTTGTACTGAAAGCCGTCTCCTATAAAATCATGGAAATGGAAATTTTACTACGGCAATAACTTCGCTCCTAGCGGTTGGAATTGAGCCAAATTTGGTATGCATCATCTCTACTGATCGCCTAACAATTTTGTGGGGTTGAAAGAAGAATTTACAGTTTTATTTTAATTATAAATTCAAAGCTTTTTACAGCAAGAATATTGCTTCTACTGATTGGACTTGAACCCAAATTTGCTTTACAGCGTTGTTTCTGCCAACTTAACAATTTTATCACATAGCCAGTGAATTCTGAAGAAATTTTTTAACAGTCCCACTCTGCTTTCATCCAGAAGTCGTAGAGTATTTACCCACCGATATGCTGTTTTCATATCTGCACTGTGTCATTAACATCGAGCTATGTAATCGAATTTGGTGAAATGGGGGATTATGTAAAGTAGTGGCAGCAATAAGAGCGCTGAGCTAATGTCACGACCTCATCAACAAATAACAACTTTCTACTACATTGACAATGAATGTGATGTAATGAAATTTGACATTGGTGTGATCGATACCAGTCAGTCTGGCGATGATCGAATTGTTCATCAATATTTTGAAAAATTATGTCTCATTTACGTAAAAAAATGGCACGTGCCCCTACAAAATGCACTTCGTAAATAAAAAGTAACATAGTCAGCATCGTCACAATTCAGGAGTGTGCATGTCGACATGAATTTGTGCTCAACAGAATATTACCACTGCTAATCAACACGATGCGCATCTGGTTTTCAGGCCAACACAATGATTTCGACATTGCATAGCGAAATTGTTCACTGATTAACTAGGGCTGGAAAAATCGAGTATCTGAATTCGATTCTAAATCACATATAAAGCTGTCAAAACTACAATTTTTGTCAATAAAGTAACTTTCCGTGTCAACGAACGCACAATTTCGGTACTTGAGAAAATCGATTTTTACTACTCGGCCTGGATCATTAAAATTGTTATTCGATTCAGATTTGAGCACTCGAATGATTGTGCCCAGCCCTAATTATAACAGCGTTTTTGACTGCAGTGTTTTATTTCCCTTGCAATATAGGACTCGCTATGATGTCCATGGCGTAATTCTGATTTACATGCTCACAACAGGAAACTGTCCATTTTCGCGCCATGACTAGAAAGACGAAATTATCTCATGAATTCGTGTCAATGCAGGTTATGGTTCTGGGTGCTTACGATTTGATTAAAGATTCACTATATTGCCCAGAATATTTTCGTCTCCATACTTATACTTTTTCTATGGATTCCGCCATGATACTTCTCACCTCATATAAACCAGTATTTTCAGAGATATCGAGCCACTAAAGTAGCAAAATGCTACCACCGGCAAAAACGTCACTAAAATCAGTGAACCGTATCAAAGAAGTATAGCACATGATGATCTGTGATGATGCGGTCGTCACTGTATGTGAGATATGACGTCACGATAGATGGTGGATGATCGATACAATGCACAATCTGAAGTTTCACATCTGGATAATATTCAGGTTGTCTGGCTGATTGTAGATGGAGGGGATGTTGAATTGAAGAACGAAGAAGACCTCATCGCGATAAGTGGTACAATGGTTGATGGGCACTTCACCATCAAGGTTGGTTATCAAGATGAATCAACTTCGATAACGAGTCCATACTAATGATTGGAATGAAGTTTCTCTCATTTCACTGACTTTACTGTACGGAGCTGTCAGCCACACTAGGCACGTACAACGATGACCTTGCGGTTTAGTATAGCCAGGATGTAGATTATGACGTATTGATGAGCGTCATGAAGACGAGATGCTTTTGTTGAGAATAGTAAGCTAACAACTTGTGATGATTTTATAAGTAAAGAGTTTTTACATGATGAATTTTTAAAAAAATGTCGGCACTGTACTTTAATTATCAAGTCCGCTCGAAATGTTACGTTAAATCTTTCAAAAAATACAAGGATTGTGTTTCTTTCACATCGCATTTTCCAACAGACAAGCATCATGGCCATCGCTTCACTTGCACTAGTCTTCAGTAGTAACAATAATATGCTCAAGCATGATCGCGCCTCCGAGTGTTTCTTATTGGTGCAGATTGTGACGTAACTGACATTTTCATTTTGCAGGATTCCAATCTATCGTTCAACCGGGTTCATGCCGTAGCAAACGTTGTATTTCTTGGAATACTTTTTGATACTGAATTTATCAAATTTGAAGAACAAATACAACTATTCGCCAAGCAGGATGATTTGCAGAAGTTATCTGAGTGTAAATTAAACAAGGTATTAGATACATTTCCTATTATATTATTGTAAAATATTTCCTGATATTGTTCAATTTCCATGAAACTTTTGGACAAATTTCAGCCGTTATCGGATTTGGACTTGGAGTTAAGACAAAATTAATTCTGGATTTAAAGAGGATTTGTATTTTGAAATTTCAAATCCGCTCGTCACTGTTCGACAAAAACTTCCATTCTCAATTTCTACTCTACTTGCATTTCTAGTATTTCGAGTCGAGTCTCGATGGTACGTAGATGTGGTGAAAGTAGTCAGCCTTGATAATTGTGAAGATACGTTTTAATTTTATATGCAATTATATGTAGAAATAGATGTGTCCACGATGTGTTAAAACTACTTCCAGTGGAGGTAGAAAGTGACAAGTTTGAAAAGTACCGATGTAAGTACTTGAGTTTCGAAAAGTAGTTTTGGTCGATCGTTCGTAAGTGTTTGGTGATTTATCGCTAGCGGTTAATTTGCAAATTAAAAGATGAGTCTCTGCGAGTAACTAAAAATGATTATTATTGCAATTTTGTATAATCTTGGAAATTAGATTCAACAGTTACCATGATTTCTTAAGACTATTTCACGCATCACAGTGATACAAACGTTACACAAAACTACTTTCTATTTCTCAAATTCCAATCCGTGAAAAATAAGTAATTTTGCGTGAAAGAAGTCTAAAATCATGTCCTATTCTTATGCATAAAACATTGTTTATGTATAAAACATTGTTAGACATGATCTATTTCTGTCCCAAAGAAATAGAAGACATTAGGCCCAATTTTGACATAAATCTCCTCACTGGACATCTTCCGTTGAACGCGGTATCTAAACCACTTTGACGTGTACGACATATTTCCTTCATAACATTGGCTGACAACTATATAAAGTTCGATGTCAGCATGACTGCTGGAGCGTGACGGTCCTGCGGAAATTTCAATAAATTGCTGCTCCATTACGGCGGCGTTCTGAAGAAAATGGCTGCGGCCAAATTTTATTTTCGTTTTGCCCTTCAATTTGAGACCACATCATTTTTAGAGTGCAGTGCCCCTTTCAGGCACAATTTTGCATCAATTTCATAAGTGAAAACATTATATTAACCACATACTTTTAAGAAGTAGAAGCAGATTGTTACTGATCATCTCGTAATGTGCGCTCACGCATTGGTGTAGTCTGAGGTGAAAAGCAACAATGCCTGCTCAAAATCTAGGTTTCGAAAGCAGGTAGCTAAAATTTTAAAAAGGGTATGCTTCTGTCCGTGCCAGTTTTTACGCAGTTTCCAATATGTTTTACTGTTCGGGTAAAATTCAACCTTTGCGTAAACATAAGCGACATCGTTACATAGGCTATCCAGCGTTCCTTACATCATTTATCTAGAGGTGGTCAGTAACCAAGTACTTCTACTTGTCGTAGTACTTCAGGTAGATTTATCTACTTGTCCAACGTAGTCAGGTAGATTTATCTACTTGTCCTACGTAGTCAAGCAGATAAGATTTCAGACTACTTCTATTACGCAGTTATCATTTTTACGCAAAACTAGGCCTACAATAATTATGTTTCACTTAATTGTATATCGCTACTTTTACTTCTACTTGAGTACCGACGGTAACTGGTTTGACCACCACCTTCTATATGATACGTTTGTACAATGGATAGAAGTATATTTTTAAAAGATAGCAAACTCTGGAATGAGACTGAAATTGATGTAGCATATGCATTATGGAGAACCGAAGAATTCCAACGAATCAGTATTGAACTTTACCAATATGAATAATTATTCAAATGGGAAAACATCGAGACAATTACGTCATATTACCTAATGAAATCAATATTGTGTTCAGATAAGCAAGATCCTGCTCGATTGCACAGAAGAAGAAGAAAACATCGATTGGTCGTTGATTGAGACTTGCTGGAAAAAGTATCAAGTATGATTCCTGATTCTATTCCCAAAGTATTTTACACGCATTTATATTTACCTATCATTTTATATGACATCGAACCCTATCATATCTTCGGCGGCTGTCTTAAAGTCTGGAAATACCTGCTTTCACATTTTAGTTGGATCTCCTGGATATTGCAGTGAATGGCCTGATACTTGACCAGGATTACAGCCGAATTTGGGAGCGCAGGACAGCAATTTCCGTTTTTGGCAATATCCATGCAATGTTTTACGTTGATAGAGCGGATGCATTCAGGAAGACGTTAGAAGCTTGTCAGCAAAAGAAGGTAGTACTTATCATCCAGTATTAGTTGCATTGGATATATTGAACGTTCTTCTCCAACCATCGCACGTTTATCCTAGAATTATGCCGCACAGTACGAGTCCCCTCCAAATGAATTAACCCGAGATATCCACCGCAGTTGTGGAGTTCGAGATTCCTGGTTAATTGTTAATCTAAAGCAGGGTTGTCAAACTCAACTGGGGTCGCGGGTCAGAGTCAAACTTTCAGAGCACTCGCGGGCCGGACCTGTCAAATGATTCCAAAGTATTTCCTTAAAATCCACGCCCTTGTTTTTCACTTGAATACTTGATTATAAAGCTTATACGCATTATAATAATCACGTTATATCACCTCCATCTGGTTCTATTCCATCAATACCTTTATTATTCGCAAACAACCGAATTGACGAAATTACGATGAATGGCGGGACCGACGATATACGTTGGCAAATTGCCATGCCTGCTTTGTTTTAGTCTGCATCTGACAATCCTGTGTCAGCGTTGTGAGGAATACAAGCGATTTAACCGTAAACGTAGACGTTGAAATTTGCTTCATCATTTTTACATCTTGATTCGGGTTTCTCTGGAAGCCATGGAGATGTTGACTCATAAGCGCAAAAGGAGTGCGACCACAGATATTTGAATTATATTTTGGTGTCATAATTATATTATCCACTTCTACATATTACTACTTTGTGGTCCGTTTTTGCATGAAACTGTGAACTCACTGAGCACTTTTTCGCCTTCTCAGAATTGAGTGTCGATTAGGGCTGCCATGTTTTGGGAATCTGAAAAGAGGACACCATTTAAATAAAATTCAGACTTGCAATACAGGAGTGAAATTTAAAAAAAATGGCAAATTTGTTCCAATTTTGTAGTTGGTCACCATTCTGGCTCAAAGACCTGCCGGAGAGTTACTTCAGTACTTATTTCAAATTACTCAGTTGAATTTTCACGTACATTTTACTAAAATTTTCAAAAAAGAGGACAAATTCTAAAAAAGAGCTCATTTGAGCGTGCTCCTTAGGGGTGTTGAAAAAATACTTCTTTTTTTCAAATTTCATCGGCTTAGTTGTATAATCATCAGCTTACCTAAAAAAAACGTTGCACACCGAATTCGATTCAATTCCAACCAGTAGAAGCCGAGGTCAGTCAAATTGAAATTTCAGTCATTTTTGAAATAATTATATTTACGGTGACCAATTTCGTCACACCGACATGACCAAAAATCGTGTTTCAGGTATGCCCGAAGTGGCAGGGATGTCTTTCCACTTGTTTTGATCTTGACAAGGTCCTAGGGTTGGGTTTGAATGAAGACATCGTCGGTGAAGGAAAAAAATATATGACACGGATTACCTGGAAATTGGTCCACTTTATTGAAATAGACATGTTAAAACGATGGTGAGAAAATTTTCCAATAGAGTACTTAACACACTAAAATTAACGACCACAAAAAGAAAATGAACGGACAAGCAGGTAAAATACATGTAAATATAGTTCTCAAGTGATAGTCATATCTAGAAGTATTTTTTGTCGGATATATTTAGATTTGACGAAATCTATCCCAGTTATGCAGGGCATACTCTCTGCTTTGATTCAAAGTTTTTACAGATTGCAAAGTCGCCATTCCCAAAACCTCATCCACAGAGACATCTGTTGCATTCCTCCGCAGCTCAGTGTTCGAATAGTTCTCTGCTGTTTGACATTGACTGATCCAGGGCCCTGAAAATGGTACTAATTGCAATTTAGAATGGGCTATGCCCCTGAATAGTATTTATGAGTTGAAAAACATTTCTGATACTTCACATATGCGAGATTCGGGGATACCAAATGGTAACCCAGTGAGCTTATAAAGCACATTGGTCATTTTCTGGTCTTTCAATATCACCAGGACCCCCTAGTCATAGAGTTATAAAAGGCATTGGTGTTTTACCACGATATATGGATGCAATTAGATTATAGTAACCGAATATGGAGGAGGAGGATGACATGAATAGAGGAGTATAACTTTTGATAGGAAGAACATCTGTCACCATGTCCATAAGTCTTATAATTTGCCTGTGATAGTACTGTAGAAGTGGTGTAGAGCAAATAATAAAATATCATAGAATATCAAATTGTAATGTGAAGAAATTTACATTGGACCGAATAAGTATATAGATAACTAGAGAAATGTATTTACCTGTATTTTACCTGCTTGTCAGTTCATTTTCTTTTCGTGGTCTTAATTTCAGTGTGTAAGTAGGCATACTCTATTTGAAAATTATCTCACCATCGTTTTAATATGTCTATTTTAATGAAGTGGATCAATTTCCAGGTAGTCTGTGTCGTATATTTTTTCGTTTACTTGTGATTTCTCCATCCAAACCCCACCCTAGGCCCGTATCAAGATCAAAACAAGTGAAAAAGACATCCCTGCCACTTCGGGCATACCTGGAACACGATATTCGGTCATGTCGGTGTGAAGAAGTTGTTCACCGTAAATACTATTACTTTAAAAATTACCGAAATTTCAATTTGAGTGACTTCGGCTTCTACTGGTTGGAATTGAGTAAAATTTGGTGCGCAACGTTTTTCAGGTAGCCTGAAGATATTACAACCAAGCCAATGAAATTTGAAAATAAAAGTTTTATATGAACACCCCCTGTGCTCCTAGAGCGCTATCAAAAATATCAGAAGACAGGAAGTATAGTGACACTAGTGTCAATGGCAGTGACTGCAGTGCAACCTCAAACACCACGGTCTGATGGTTATAGTTTAACCTGAACAGAAAATGCTCAACATTTTCTGTCTTGAGAGAATAGAAGTGTTTCCTACTAGAAATCTCAACATGTATAAATGTGTCGGATATTATGGCCATTTTTCAGCATCGCCTAGCGGGCCAGAATAAACCTTCCAAACTGGTGATCCAAAGTATTTTGAAATACATGATGGCCCTTGGTGAAATTGTCAACAATAGTGGTAAGTATCATTGTGATACACAATATTAATAGTCATAATTTCTCACTGCAGGTCGAATATATCCGATGCATATTACGGTATCCTGTTTCACTCGATGACATTTCGTCTCTCGTCAACAACTCCAATTTACAGAAAGTAACATTGTTATACTGGAATAGAGATGATATTTTGAAAGGAGACGAATTGCAGAAAGTCCAGAAGATTGCAAATGATCTTGAGACTGAGTTGGAAGTTTTAGAATGTGAGTCATTGTTTGGTTGCATCGTGTCTTAAATACGTTTTATTAGGTATATTAAATAAGCTCGATTACTTTAAATGAAATGGTAAATTCACGTAACAGGTCCAATTCGTTACTAATGCCAGAAATCATGAGGCTTTAGTTTCCTGCATGATGTAGTGTCCTTACCAGGGTTATGTGATAACGCGCGGTATTCGTGAATTTTAGTTTCCTTCGATATCCCATACTTAATACGATTAATAGTTGTACGAATTTCAGACATGGTCTCTCACACGTTGCTGATTGTGAGCTTGCATATCAATTTCGAAGCAAGGCATCGTTGAAGTTCGTAAAAATCTGCTTCACTTGACAATTTCAAGTAGGCATAAATTAGTATTCACCATATAAAAATTGTTGACGTAGAGGTAGTATACGAACAAAACAACTTGAGTAAGCGAAACAAGTATATAATAATAAGTACTACAGAAAAGCACAACTACTTCGCTGATAGTACTTCTACCGTTATAGGGACGATAAGTCCAATAAACTCGTAAACCACTTTCATATACTTATATAACTTCGGAACAACTTTAATACTTCATGCAGCTTATTTACAACATCTGGTGACCAAGCGGACTCCGATCGGTTCTGAGAGTTGCTAACACGAGTTCATGAATGATTAGAGGTAGTCAGAGTAGTCAGAGTTAAGACTCATGTAGAACTATAAATAGCGTCGTAAGCTGCCGCTGATATACAAGTAGATGTATCATTTTCCAAGAAATAACAAATTGACTTGAGGTGGAAGTAGAAAGTGTATTAGTCTGAAATGTAGTGAAATAAGTAGTTTCAAAAAGTAGATTTGGTCGAAGGGCCGCATACTTTTAGAAATTTATAGGAGATATCTACTTTCGAAATTGCAAGATATGTCTTCGCGGCTAATGCAAAATGACTAATAATGACACTGCAAGTGAGTGGAATCTTTGCAAATATGTTCATGCGGTCACCGTGGTACATGGGCTATTTAAGGCGGCTCCTATAATAATTTCACTGAAAACGAACAACTTGGTACTTTCAAAATCCATATTGTATAAAGTAAGTAGTTTTGACTAACAACTGTGACAAGAAGTAGAAACATAAGTAGTCTAAAATGATAACCCCTTGATTAAGCGATGCAAGTAGACAGCACTACTTGAGTTGTCTGATAAAGTAGAGTTACTCCGTTACTGACCTCCTCTCTGTAGGATTCGTGGTTTTATGTCATACAGCATCCCACTTTTCATATTGGCGTTGATACGAATCATTTCATCATTCATGTGCATTGTGCATTCTTTTAGGTAGAAATGAATTATAATCAACAATATTGCATAAAATCCGAAATCGTTTTGTCCAACCTAATCAAGTACTATAAATCCTAAAATAGCATTCGGGATTACTTTATTCGATTTACCTTTGATACCAAAACATATTCCTTCTGTGAAAGTATCTCACATAATGTGGATCAGGTGCGATTATAAATTGAATATGAATTTAGTGATTTGAATCGATACGTGAATAATTACCTGCATATTGCAGGGAATGTTTTACAAATGGAGTAAAGTTACTTTCACTCATTCGCATATCTAATTGAATTAGATATATGTAATATGCATTGTACTGTCGGGGCATCATATTGTGTGTGATATTAAAACGACACTGCGCTCTAAATACAATGTTGTCTAAAATGAAAGTGGAGAGTGTAAAAAACATTTTGGCGGCAGCAATGTTCCCTTTGAAAGCCACCGCTTTTGAACCGAAAGTATAACAAATGATATCACGATTTTACGAATCCACTCCATGCATCTATATGGTATTGAGGTCACGTGTCATCTCTTTTGCCTGGCTGTAGATCAGTGGTTCCCAACCTTTTTCGACTCAACGCCCAATTTTCAAGCATCACAGCGATCATCGCCCCCCAAATTTAGTGAACCGAAAAAGGGGCATGCAAACTGTAATCACCAGCGGGTTGAATAAAAAAATGGTCAACTTTTCGGCTCGATAGCGAAGTTTTACACTTTTGCAGCTAAATTTTCGTGAGTTGCATAAAAAAAAGTCATTTCTGACTTGACTCCAATATATCCGTTTTAAAGCGTCATCGCCCCTCTATCGTCCCCTTCACTATTTTCGCACCCTTTGTACATTTCGCCCCCCTAGACCGCCAAATCGCTCATGTTGGGAACCACTGCTTTAAAATGGTTTATGATTCGTTCGAAGATGGATTTTCATCCGTACTTTGACATAGAATTTCACGTAACTTTCATTTTAATGTGACACTGTGTATCGTAGGACACAATTCATTTATATTTTTGAAGATTACAACTCTCTTTGAGCCTGATGACTGTATCAGATAATATGCAATAGGCTCAGCAACAGCGCCCAATTCATAGGATGCATACATCTTTTGCTAACAAGCATTTTCAGCTATATAACTTATTTCTTATTTCAGTGCGCCGAGGAACGGATGCCTGGAAGCGACTCGGCTGGGATTTTCATCGGAGGTGAGTAGATGTTGCGAAGTCTGACCGTTCTTAAATGAGAGTTGAGATTTATCCTTCCATTACATCGTTGATCCATTCTCGTGCGCATTCGGTTTCAAACAACATCCTAGAAATATCGTGACACCCTCTGTGTATTAATCAAATTAATATACAATATTAACTGATGTGATGTCGGATAGTGATGTCATAACATTGACACGGGGAGCATCACACGTAGCTTTGTTTAAAAAAGACTTTGTTTATTCTGCAAGAATATAATAGTGCTGTCATGCATCATTTACATCAAAACGTAGCATACTTTTCACATCACTCCTAGTTTTGCTGAAAAAATGAAAGTTGTCAAGTAGAAGTAAAAGTAGTCTAAAGTAATAACTACTTCGGTTAGTAGTGAAAGTGGACAACACGTACTTCTGCACTTTGAAAAAGTAGAAGTAGTTGGTTACTGACCACCTCCGCTAATGTGCAATAGTAAAGTTGATCTTCGGCAGTAATGCGTCACTTCAATGCATGATTACCTCCTGCGTTCGGACCAAGCAGATTTCATATTCTTAGGAAAATTATTTGTTATATTACAAAACTGAGATTTGATGAGATACTCGAAAAATTTATTTGTTAATACGGCGTCGGTCGAAAATTAATCAGTCTGGATTGTTTAGCTGCTGGAGGTGAAATAAATAGAGTTTATGGTCGTAATATGTTGTCGCATAATTTTTCTAGAAACTATCCAATTAGTCATTGAATCGACTCGAACAGAAGTTGGAGTGATCCAGTCAATTTTTGACTCGGGTGGCAAGTAGCAATAGATTAAATGAAGGGTTGAAAGGCACCAGAGTATCTGAATTTCAAATGTTATTGCTGGGACTGGTTGCCGAGTCCTTTTATTGAGTAATCTTAAGTGGCCACTTACAAATTTTCCGTACCCATTGCTCTTGAACAAAATGTGCGCGAGAGTTTCACTGCAAATCGACAAGATTTCAGATTAATTTTCAGTCAGACTCGGTCATCTAAAAGATATCCTGCTTTTGCAAATTCGAATTCAAACTGGAATTACAGTTACAATTTTTTTCCAACATATAGTAGAATAAAATTTCAAAATTATTGTAGAATTATAATTATCGCAGTAATTTTCTGAAAATACATAAAAACTATAGTTAGAGCTATACATTTTTCCAAATTAGATTGTAATAAAATTGAATCCGCAAATACTAGGTCATTGAATCCAGTTTCGTTACTATCAAATCATGGTTCAATATCATGAGCATGATAATAGCAAATGTCTGTACAACAAGCTTATTGGATCGTTTCGCACTATACAATTCTATCAGTAGCATTTACAGGAAAACCAGAGATAGGCTTTGCGTTGAAATGAGAACATCTAAAAAATTCACAGAATCAGGGCAAAGAATCCTTTCACAAATTATATTCGAATTAGATTACAGGCAATTAGCTCTATTTAGTCTAATTAGACAACTAGAATTATTTAATTATCCAAGTCTGATAGGAGTGCACTTATCGTCACCTATTTTAGGCAACCTTTAAGATAAAATGCACACACCTATTTTTGATGAATTTTTCACTCATACAGATGGTCCTAGTGGCATTAAAAATATACCTTTCATGAAACAAGCTGTTAAAATACATTAAAACTGCAGGTATAATTATAAATTTTTCCAAATTAGATTGGAATAAAACTTACTGAATCCGCAAAAACCAGGTCATTGAATCTAGTTCCATTATTATCAAATCATGGTTTATACTTATGAGCATGATAATAGAAAATGTCTGTGAAACAAGTTTGGCTCGTTTCGCACTATACAGTTCTCTCAGGAGCATATACAGGGTTTGAATTAAAATGAGAACATATAAAAATTTGACAAATTAGATTAGAATTAGTGCAGAGAATCGTTTCACAAAATAGATTCAAATTAGATTACCGGCATTTCGCTCAAACTAGTCTAATTAGACAACTAGGATTGTCTAATTATCAAAGTATGATAGTAGTGCGCTTATCGTCACCTATTTTAGGCTACCTTGAAGGAGAAACATACGTACCTAGTTTTGATGCATTTTCCACTCATACGGATGATCCTTGTGGCAATAACAATATAACATCCTTCAAACAAGTTATAGAGCTACTTTTTAAGTGTAATTGGTACTTGACATTGTTAACTGCACCACAATGTCCCTAATTGAAATGTAACCTGTCAAAATGTCCTCTAGCAAGTACACCGTCCCAGCCAATACCGTTCCCTGGAATACGATGTGTTGCCTGCAGGTTCATTTTCACGAAATGGGAATACCGAATAGATTATGTTACAGTATATTGAATTGTGTGCACAAGATGCTTGAGAATCGTATTGCGAAAATATAAATTTACAATCCACCTGTAGATTAAATCCCTGAAATCTATCCGATTATGATCCCAGGTCGTCTACAAAAAGTCCAATTCTATTTTGTGCAGTGCAATGACGTACCAGCGTGAACAGTCCATCTCCGACTAGCATGCAGACGTGATTGATGAACTAGGATATTGATTTATTCAGCGGTAGTTGTTTTTCAGGGAGTCGAGGACAAGGGCTTGGATGCAACTACAGACGTCTACAATTCCCTCATCAAAATTGAAATTAGGAGTGTAAAATTACCGCGTTTCATCTAATAATTTAAACTGGCTATTTCATGTTTAATTGATGAAATTTAGCGATGCTATTTATATTGTGCATATTGCACTTCACAATTAGGTAACCAAAACAGTTGCAAAAAAAAAATCACAACTCGACGAAAACAATGGTAATACCGCAAACGTCACGTCCATCCTAAATATTTCTGAAATGAAGGTTTCATGGTGATTTGAATGTGCAGATGCTTTTACTACAGTAGAGTTCGAGTCGTCATATGTCGATTTTTTTGCTATTATAATGATTGATTCGCAAGGTAGAATCGAAAACCGGGATAAAATGAATGTACTCCATCGTCTTACAGCTTAAAGATAATTGATTATAATCAATGTTCCCTCTAAGCTGCGCACGTGCGCAAATGCGCAGTGCTGAGACGGTCTCTGCGCACAGAAAATCTACGCTGCGCACAAAAAATCAGAAATGATTTTTTTTATAGTTGTTGCGCACTGTTGTCCAATGGACCACGCAGGCGCGCATATTCGTGAAAATTAAGGTGGAACATTGCCAGGGTCAACAAGTGTTATCACTGAAGTCTGAAACCGAGGTAGGGGAGATGTGGTACTGATGGATCAAAAATTGGAAAATGATCGCTGATCCCAAAATTTTCAGCCCAAAACAGCAGATTTTTTGCTGGCTCAGCACTGTGATACAAGCTCTACCTTTCGCGCACATATACATGAATATCCGTCTTTTCAAAAAATATTTATAGACGTTCAAAATTTGTTGCTCGAACGTGTCATCGGTCCCCACCCGGTGGGTCCAATGGCACACGACCCGGGGACCTATGACACATATACACTAAAAAACTCCGATGTGACAACTTTTCTTGCTCAGTACAATAATCCAAGCTACAGCAAGCCAACGAAGAATGTTTGATCGCAACCGTCAAAAAATAAAATAAATATTAACTCAAATGTTGTCATAAAATCACGATTCGATTCAGGCTCGGACTTATAAATTTGAGGGTACATACATATTGCCCGAAAATCGACAGTGTGACTTCCAAATACCTTGTTATAGCGATCAAACATCATATGCAATTATTACATAAAGATTTTCCATACGTAGGCATGTTTCATTTGTTTCATGATTAGTAGGCTTGATTATTTTGCTTGATTTGGCTATTGTATCATCGGTCCCCACCCTACAAATTTTATACATGAATCGAAAAAAATTATACTCAAGGAAAGTACTGAAAAAATAATAGTTGCCGTTATATAGCCTGATACAAGCCCTAAACTTCACAATAAAAATGATTGCTGGTTTGTTCGTGTTGAAGGCTACAAAGAAAAATATATATGTCGATCTAAATTTAGTTTACACCCCCCAAAACAAAAACATATGTGAGAGACCCCATGGCTCACGCACGTCAAATTTTTTTGTATGGGAGGAAAGATTTTGACAGCATTCAATTGTAGACAAGTTCACGGAGTGTAATCATGGAATTATCATAGAGAATTTTCAAAGTATTTTCGGTCCCAGTGATCCATCGGTACCACATATCCCCTATACAAGTGCGCCCCGCAAAGGTAAATATTGCGCTCCGTGAAGAAATTAGAGTTCATAATCTCCTGCGCCTCACGGATGATATTTTTTTAGTATGGCCTCGTACACGTGAGCGATACTGATATCATTTCAATAGCGCATTATTTTTTGGGAATGGCGAAAAAACATGGTTTAACAAAGTTTTAAATAACAATGGGCTAGCTCGAAGTTAATCTGCGAGAAACTAACGAATGATAGTCTTCTTCGCGTGGCATGAACATTGCGTAAGATTTACTCAGGACCGTAACTTTCGCACCCCAAACCCCCCAATTGGAGGGGCCGAGCTCGAAGGGGGTCCAAAATTATTTCGAGAACTAACATAAATCATGGTGTATTTTTTGAAATTTTTCAGGAATTATTTTTCGCGCTACGCGCGTTTTATTATTGTAAGATATCTGATTATTGGGTACCATTTCCCAACAAAAATTAAGCATGATTTATAGATATAGGCAGTTGGGCGTCGGCCATTGCCGCACCATGACGCGCCAAGACATATGAAGGTAAAGGCTATGTAACATGCGAATCCAAGAAGTGCGCCAGAACAATTAGCAGCGAGAAAACCTACGGCGAAAAAGACTGCCCCGGTGCTGACCAAAAACTTCGATATATACAAATATATGTGTAATTGTCCATGTCATATGTCCATGGGCGCCTAAATGGCTGGCGCCGAATGTTCCTGTCCTGGCGATCCGAGTCCCACAACAAGACAAATGCCATATCGAAGGAACATTATTTTCCAGTTAAGAAATACCAATTTTAAATCGTGTACGCGTCTTTTACTTTAGTACGTTTTGGCGATTTCAATATCTTTTGACATCTTTCGAAATAGCATCATGTAACGAAGTCATTATATCAACGGGTACGCCCGAAGATGTTTTATTATTATTTAGAGGGCCAATCTATTCCTACACACCTCACTGGATCAGTTCTACCGGTAAATCTGATTATGTGAGCAGGGAGAGGATAAAAATTGATAGCAATGTATATGCAATTCCTGATCATAGTGGCCGATGCAATCATGAATTATAGAAATTTTTCCGCGCTTCACGCGTTTAGGGACGCTACTACTAAATGGGCACCCAATGTACATTATAAGTACCGGAAGAAGCCTAGAGCCATTGGGGGGTCTGGGGGGCGAAGCCCCCCAGTAGTTATTTTTATGACCCTATAGGAGGGTGCTGCGCACTGTTGTCCGAGGGCCTGCGCAGTGAGTTGGCGTGTTTGCGCAGACTGTTGAAAAATTAGAGGGAGCATTGATTATAATAGTGGTTACAAAAAAGCATAAATATCAAAAAATGAAGCAAAAAAGGGATAATCTTCGACGTGCAGTGTGTAGGTGTAGTGTCTTAACGTTTTGTGTGATGATAGAAATGATAGAAATTTAATACTTCAAAAAACCTCAAAAAATGTAAAATATAAAATTTTGTTGAAAATAAATGTAGTGTAGTGTATGAAATCCATTGTAATGTCAATTATGTAGGATTCTCCATGCTCCATCATGATCTTGTGATCTTTCTCCATATCTTTAGTACAGTAGACTTAGGGAGAGTATTGAATGGTAAACTTACCGAGTTGAGAACTTCCATTAACAAGATATTTCATGACCTTGAAATTATTCTGTAGGTGTAGAATGACGGTCGCTGCACTTCAAGCCAACGATTTTTCTTGCTTCTATGACCAATGACCATGTTTTTGGCTACCTTGATGTTTCTGAATGCTTCAACCATAATATAATTGACTAATCCCTCTTGATACGCTCGTTTAATATTGGTATGCGATTAATTGATTCTCAATGACTTTAATACCCCATATTTAACTGAAAAAGAGGCAAATCATCGTCAATCCATAACAATCGAAATTTCAGATAATCTTATGGATGTGATTCAATATTTCCTTTTTACTGAAATATTATGATTTGCTGCTTAACATTTCATAAATTACGCTTACTGTCCATTGTGACCAATTTGCAATTATGCTGACAGTATCATCAACTCATAACCCAGAGTATTGTTAATGACTCCTAAAAAGTATCTTTCATCTTAGACTTACAGAGTAGTGACTGGAATTTCCATGATTTTATGTTGTATTGGGCTGCGTTTTCATGATATGAAATGTATAGAATTGATTTGAAATAAATATTAATTAGTTATTTGAGCCTTGCATTTTTTTGGGTTATCGGGATATGGAGAGACAATGTATTTTACGCGAATGCGTACAATGTGACAAAAGGTTATGTAGCAATCAGGATGAATGCCAGACAATCGTTTCACGTTCCAGAACATAATTTGAATGAGAGGTAGGTAGACTTGGTGAAGATGTGAGGATATGTATCGTCATTTGTGGTTAAATGTTGTAGGGTGGAGTGAAAATGACTTTTCTTCAAATCGAAAAAAGGGGATTCTTAAGTCCCGAAAAATGACTTGAAACTTCAATACCAATTGGTTTTAGGGGATTGCCTCCATTTTCCAGCCAGCATCCCCCAATTTCTGCGCAAGAGGTGGTGAAATTGCCCATCTCGACAATCACTGGTCGTAGGGTCATGAAAGCTGCCAAAACATCATGTTTCTATCTACCTTAGAAGCAAGTTTTGTCTATTGCGAACACAAAACGAGTTACAGCCGAAAAACACTGGATTTTTGAAGCCGATAAATGGCGGTATAACTAACTTACATGTTAGTGTGATTTACACAAGAACAGCTAAATAAATCCAACTCGTAATGTAATTTTTTTTTACTTTTTTGTTTTTTGACATGTCAAAAAATCGCCCTAGTAATGACTTTGAATCATGTATATTACTTATTTGACTTTACTATAGTTACTTGACTCGTGACTTGACTTGACTTGAGTTGACTTGACTCGGGTCGCCTCCAAAAATCGACTGACCATTGTCACCTATGAAAATCAAGTGAATTGACTTGACTTGACTAGAGGAGGGCTGTGTTCCAATATTACTGATGTTCTTGAGCAGTCATCACTAAGGGTTTTTGCATATGACATGCAATCAGAGTTCAAAAAACTAGTTGACAGTATTGAGCGACCATAGATGTCTGATTGACTTCAATAGCTGTTGTAAATAAATTCATTACATACTGTTTTTGATATTATGTTTTAAACTTGAAGTTTGCATTGAATGCAATTGATTTCTTGCAGAGGTAATTAAAATCGCGATTAAGGTAAAATATATATATTCTGTAATCTGGCCCGCCCAGTCCTTAATTTTCCCATATCCGGCTCACCGATCGGAGAAGTTGCCCGGCCCTGGCTTAGGGCAAGTGCAAAACGATATACATACAGCCAGGGTTGCCAGACATCTTTCGAGAAAAAGGGCCAAACAGCGCCGGAAAAGGGGCCAAAAAGGGCCAAATTGTTCAATAACGTTAATAACGTTGACAAAAATTACCCACAGTGCTTTTGTCAATCACCTGGATTTCCAGTCTTATATTAGGACACCAAATCAACGACCTACAACTACACTGGATCCAACCACAATAACTGCTACTATTTCAAGCAGTTTCCAACTGAATATGACATCGTAAAAGAAAACATTTTGTGCAATAATATGAGAGTAATTAAATTTTATAAATTTTAATTTAAAATTGAGAGAATAGTTTCTTTACAGTTGAAACTTATCCAACTTATACTTAAGTTTTAGGTTTTTCACGAAAAACTCTCCGGTTATGTTGAAGTTTTTTTTCTCTGTACTTTCTACAATCAATAAGTACTATTTCTGCTACTTAGCTTCAAGCCATGTTCGATGCTTTTTCGTCCACCTGTTCCCAAATCTGTGTTTACAATTTCAACACAGTCTACATTCTACAAAAACAAATCCAAATCTTCATCTTCTACTGTGTTTCCACTGAATCTTTGACATTGGCAAAAACATTGTCAGCTCAATTTGCGAGATACATTTATTTGAATAGCTAGTTTGATGGCAGTGGCGGCTCGTCCTATAGGGCAACTGGGGCATTGCCCCACCTAAAATTATGTTCAATAAAAATTCTTTACCATTTATAGACGCACACCTATCTATATAAACCGAAATCACAGCGAAAATCGTATACTTCTTGTCCTTTCGCTGGTAAATGCCCATATATAGCGAAGTCTATGCGAAAATCAAATTCTCTTCTGTGTTTTCGCTTTGCGAATGCCTAGCCGGGGCTTGCCCCGGTAGCGCTCATAACAAGCTTTCACTGTCTATTCTCTCAAAACCGCGCATAATAAAGAAACGGTGATTTACTCTCTCCTATTCATAAAATTACCGAGCAACCGGGGCACGATAGCTCTGTGCCCTTAAGGTGTGATGTAACAATCGTATCTATAGCTGAACTCTGTTACCGTCATATGCGTTTAGTCGACCTTTGTTGGTATAGGTCGATTTTAATGGGGTTTCACACCATGAAAACTCTTGAAACTTGTTATGTCATGTCGTGATGGTGGTATTTAACACTGCCCCAAGTTTCAGGGTTTCTACTTAAAGTTTAGGGTAGTAATTCCGTTTCCGAAGTTGAGTGTGTGCTGATCCGTCATGTATCGCAAACAGATTTTACTCAAAAGCCGGTATTGGTATCCATTGGTTTTGACGGTGTTCAATACTGAGATCGGTTATGACATTTGGCACGGTAAGTCTTAATGTTAGTATCGAACGCTGTACCAAGTTTTAAGTTTGTCACTGAACTGTGTTAGTGGTAATTTCGTTTCCTAATTCGAGTGAGAGCTGACTCGTCATTTATCGCTAACAGATTATACGCAAAGCCGGTATTGGTCTCTATTGATTTTAACGATGCTCCTTACCTAGATCCGTCATAAGCTTTTGCACGGTATGTCTTGATTTTAGTATCGAACGCTGTGCCAAGTCTCAAGGTTGACACTCAATGATTAGGGCAGTAATTTCGTTATCAAGGTCGAGTATGGTAAAGATGTGCTCCGATCTGACACTTTAGCCTACAACACATTGCGGATTTCACGCAAAAGCCGGTGTATCTGCGGTAACGTTAAGTCAGATGATGATATCATTCTCAGTTTGCATTCAAATATTTACTTTGATCGTATATTCTCCAATGTCAATTTCACCGTGAAATTGTGGCCTTCAAGCCATTTGCGTACAACCCCTCGTCACTTGATCAGCCTATTCCTCAGTAAATTTTACGCAAAATTCGGTGTTGGTCTGTTCGCATTAATTTTGACAGTGTACCATACCGAAAAGGGCCATGAGGCCACTTCTCGATAATGTCATGTAACAGTGTACCAAGTTTAAGGCTTTCATCCACGTATTTATTCGGTAATATATTTTTCAAAGGCGATTTCGCAGCAGACCTATAAGACAGTAATAAAACGTATGTGTCGTGTTACAGTCTCCAGTTTCAAGGCCAAAATCTCTTATGCTGTACCGAGACCAAATTTCCGAGGCTGCTATTCTTAGTCCTTTACAATGATGTTTTGGATTCAATAGGACAGGCCCAATCTATGAGATAACAATTGCGTATCTGTCCGAATTCGTTGACCTTTCAAATTAGGCTTACGCTATCTCTCGAGTTATAGTCATTTCCATTTCGGCAGATAATTAGTCAGGTCTAATGCGAACATGAACCGTGTTGAATCTTTGTTCCGTACGCCGTTTACGCAGTTACCACACTTCAAGTCACAGCTCACCAGCGGACCTCTCGTGGCACATACGTTAAAATCACTGTTGCCGGGAAATTCATGTTACCGTACCATCATTAAGTTACTCGTTTACGTTGGAAAACGCCATTGTGACGTCATCTTGATAAAAAGTCGCTTGCAGCCCTTGCCCCACCACCCGATATTGTCACGAGCCGCCACTGTTTGATGGTATGTCTCAACTGCTTCCAAAAAGGGCCAAATATTGAAATTAAAGGGCCAAGGGGCCAAATTAATTTTTGGGAGCCAACTGCCTCTAAAAAGGGCCAAATTTACGGAATTTGGCCCAAAAAGGGCCAATCTGGCAACCCTGCATACAGCGGTTACTAGGCAAGCGGTATCCTCGGTTTCAAAGGACGTCATGCATCGATGGTTCCTCACCTTTCTAGCAGTATAGTTCTTTTAAATGTTTATAATACGTACCCTATTTGAATGTGGGCTTTATCGACTGATCCGATAATATCGATATGTACAGTAGAATAAAATTCGGAGAGATGACAAAACCAAATAGATTATGAAGGAAATGTAATATCGAAATGCATGATGTTATGTATTTGACGCCTTTCGTTATTCCGCGTGGTGGAGCTAATGTCTCACGTGCATCAATGGCTCTGAGTCAAAACATGGAATGAAATCAGCTGATCGAGTGTTCTAATACAAGTTTTAAATCGAGCAGACGTTGGAGATATAGCTAACATGTTTCACAGTACAGACTGATTCACTTATATTACTGGCTAAAGTGAAAAAGAACGACATGGTACAGTTTTACACCTGAATTTAGGAAGTATAGATGGATCTACATGTTGCCGAATGGGCGAATACGCAAACCTAACCTAGCTTGATGTTGATTGTAGGTAGACCATGTGTTGCAAAGGCTATAGGCATACCGTTTCGCGCTTCTACCGTCCTCACATACAATACTACAGTCTTGGTATATCGATAGGACTTGAGGTTACCAACTGAAAATTGTGATGGCCTCTTGCTGGATGAGTGTGTTATGAAAGGTTTGGTCTGATGTGAAATCTTTTGAAATAGTAACATGACTTGATAGTCGATACCGGTAACCCCGGACTCCGGAAATCGCCCTCGACAAGAAAGAAGTGTTTATGTGTTCGATCAATATGCTCGAAAGTGTAATATTGGTACGTTTAGCGTGATATGTTTGGTGTGCCAAGACGGTTCTCAGCGTCTTGCTTCACACCTGTGTGTAGTAAGTATAGAGTCTTTAGTCTGCACGTGACACCTACAGGGTTGGTTCGATTGGTTTGAAATATGGACAAATATGTTAGAAATGAGGTGAGTCTCATGTCAGAAATGAGGATAGTCATGTCAGAAATGAGGATAGTCATGTCAGAAATAAGGATAGTCGCTATATTCACTATAAAGTCAGTTACAGTACCAGGCACGACTTTCTAGTGCTGCTAACCCAGTCCGAACACATCCCAGACATGATGTCCAAACACGCCCCAGACACGATGTCCGGGTATCAACACAGGCCGAACACGCCCAAGACACCATGTCCGAATGGCAACACAGGCCGAAAACACCCCAGACATGATGTCTGAACACGCCCCAGATACGATGTCCGGGTATCAACACGGGCCGAACACGCCCAAAAGACACCATGTCCGAATGGCAACACGGACCGAACACGCCCCAGACACGATGTCCGAGTGTCAACTCAGATCCGAAAACAACCCAGACACCATGCTTGAATGGCCGAACATGTCCCAGACACGATGTCCGATTGGCAGCACAGGCCGAACACACCACAGACATGATGTCCAAACACGCCCCAGATACGATGTCCGGGTATCAACACAGGCCGAACACGCCCTAGACATCATGTGTGAATGGCAGTACAGGCCGAACACCCCCCACCCCCCAGACATGATGTCCGAACACGCCCCAGATACGTTGTCCGGGTATCAACACGGCCGAACACACCCAAGACACCATGTCCGAATGGCAGCTCAGATCCGAAAACAACCCAGACACCATGCTTGAATGGCCGAACATGCCCCAGACACGATGTCCGATTGGCAGCACAGGCCGAACACACCACGGACATGATGTCCAAACACGCCCCAGATACGATGTCCGGGTATCAACACAGGCCGAACACGCCCTAGACATCATGTGTGAATGGCAGTACAGGCCGAACACCCCCCCCCCCAGACATGATGTCCGAACACGCCCCAGATACGTTGTCCGGGTATCAACACGGCCGAACACACCCAAGACACCATGTCCGAATGGCAGCACAGGCCGAACACACCCCAGACATAATGTGTGAATGGCATCATAGGCCGCAGACACAATGTCCGAACACAGCCGAGACACCATGTTTGAATGGCCGAACATGCCCCAGACACGATGTCCGATTGGCAGCACAGGCCGAACACACCCCAGACATGATGTCCAAACACGCCCCAGATACGATGCCCGGGTATCAACACAGGCCGAACACGCCCAAGACACCATGTCCGAATGGCAACACAGGCCGATAACACCCCAGACATGATGTCCAAATACGCCCCAGATACGAAGTCCGGGTATCAACACGGGCCGAACACGCCCAAGACACCATGTCCGAATGGCAACACAGGCCGAACACACCCCAGACACGATGTCCAAGTATCAACACAGGCCGAACACGCCCAAGACACCATGTCCGAATGGCAACACGGACCGAACACGCCCCAGACACGATGTCCGAGTGTCAACGTCAACTCAGATCCGAAAACAACCCAGACACCATGCTTGAATGGCCGAGCATGCCCCAGACACGATGTCCGATTGGCAGCACAGGCCGAACACAACCCATACATGGTGTCGGAACGCCCCAGACACGATGTGCTATTGGCAACACAGTCCCAACACCCCCAGACACGATGTTAATAAGGTTGGTCGTGTTTGAAATAAGGTCAGTCTAGTGTTTGAAATAAGGATAGTCATGTTAGAAATAAGGATAGCCATGTTTGATATAGGGATAGTCATGTTTGAAATAAGGATAGTCTCATGTTTGGAATGAGGATAGTCATGTCAGAAATGAGGATAGTCATGTCAGAAATAAGGATATAGTCGCTATATTCACTATAAAGTCAGTTACAGTACCAGGCACGACTTTCTAGTGCTGCTAACCCAGTCCGAACACATCCCAGACATGATGTCCGAACACGCCCCAGATACGATGTCCGGGTATCAATACAGGCCGAACACGCCCGAGACATCATGTCCGAATGGCATCACAGGCCGAACACACCCCAGACATAATGTGTGAATGGCATCATAGGCCGACCACATCCCAGACATGATGTCCGAAGTCGCCGCAGACACAATGTCCGAACACAGCCGAGACACCATGTTTGAATGGCCGAACATGCCCCAGACACGATGTCCGATTGGCAGCACAGGCCGAACACACCCCAGACATGATGTCCGAACTCGCCGCAGACACGATGTCTGAGTGTCAACTCAGGCCGACACGCCACAGATATAATGTCTGAATGGCATCATAGGCCGAACACGCCCCAATAAGTTCGCTATCTCGTGTCGCAAATTTATAAGGTTGAACTTACTTAATACAGCCATAATGCACATTTTACCTCATTTTGACGTGTCGCTAGCAATAAAGCACAAGTATGTTTTGGAATGTAATCAAATGTATTGCAAACAAGAATATTCATGAATGCTAGCTAGGAGAAATCTCAAGATCATGCGTTGTCATGCAAATATTTGTGTAGTCCAGTGGTTCCCAACGTGGGCGATATCGCCCCCCGGGAGGCGATTTGTCGGTCCAGGGGGGCGAAAATAGCCAAGGGGGCGATAGGGGGCGAAAACGGACGAAGGGGGCGATAGGGGGCGATGGCGCGTTGAAATGGCTATATTGGCGTCCATGACCGTAACTGCCACACCCAAACCCCAATTGGGATGGGGGCCCGAGATCGAAGGAGGCCCACAATTCTTTCGTGAATTAACAATAATTATTGTGGAAATTTAGGCAACTTTTTCAAAAAAATTCCGCGCTGCGCGCCTTTTCTTGGTCTCATATTTCTTACTTATTGGATACCCTTCCTCCAAGAAATAATATGCATGAGTTATATAAATGGGCATCTCGGCATCAGTCACACCATGTCGCACCAAGAGATATGTATAGTCTCAGGCCATGTAACATGCGACTCCGAGAAGTGGGCCAGAACGCGAAAACCTTAGGGAAAAGGCCTGCCTTTATGCTGACCGACTTCGATATATATACGATAGACATATATATTTAATTGTATATATGCGCCTAAATGGCTGGCGCCAAATGTTCCTGTCCTGGCAATCAGAACCCCACAAAATTATGCCATCTCGCAGAGAAAAATTAATTGCCTGTGCAGACATACCAATTTCAACTCGTGTGAATCTTTTAGCTTAGTACGTATGGGCGATTTGAATATCTTTTGGCATAGCAGACAGGCCACAAAATGTCATTACGTAACGAAGTCATTATACCCACGGGTTCGCCCGAATATGTTAAATTATTATTTACGGGCCCTACATTTTCCAAGACACCTAACTCAGCTTTACCGGTAAATCTGAATACATGAGCAGAGAGAGGATAAGAAATTGATAGAAATATATATGCAATTCCCGATCATATTGACCAATTCAATCATACCGATGGAAATTTTTCGCGCTTCGCACGAATTAAGCCGACTAACTAATGAGTCCAACAATTTGTGCTGAGAAGTAGCGGTGAAGAGGTATCGGGGGAGTTGGGTATGAGGGGTGCAGAAGTTTGCTTTATCGCCCTATGGAGGGGGGGGGTCAAGACCAACGTATTGGGGGCTGACGAAGTGCTGTTATGGTCCTTTTGGAATCAAGTCGGAGAAATCACCTTTTTTGTTACTCAGCTCACCAAAATTTAGCTGGGAAAGTGAAATTTCGCGGTCGAGCCGAAAAGTTGACCTTTTTTCTTAGTCAAACCTAGGCACGAAATGATTGATGCATGTTGGTCGCGTCTTTCGATATTGATTTGTCCATGCGCCGAATAGCCCTGTCCTCGCAAAATTAGCCCAGCGATGTACAACAGGCCCGCAATATAGTCAAATGACAATATTATTGGCCTATGAACTTCAAAAAAATTTCGCGCGGCTAGTGGCCCGCGCGATAATTCGTCAATCGAATGTGGCCCGTTAGCTGAAAAGGTTGGCCAGCCCTGATCTAGATGAAACAATTCTGTGTTTCAAAATGAGTCCAATCTGAAATGCAGTCACACTTGATGCCACAATCGACTTGGTGTGTGTCTCGTTTTATTCCACTCCAGTCTTGTTGCTTGATGGTGTGTAATGTATTGAAATTGTTGAGAGCAATATATATTCAATAACGAGATGAATGGTTGAAATTGGTAGCGGTGATACGTTGCATGAGTCGGACGAGTACACCTTGACAGGTGCCTGCACAGCAGTATTGCTCTGTAAAATAAACATATTATATATTTTGTGCAGGCTTGATGGATTTCTTTTATGAAGCTGCAGAAAGAGGAAGTCGATGGATTAAACGCAAGAAAATCAAATTTCTGGAAGAAGTATAGAAGCACAAAACAGGAAACTCGTCCAGGAAAATTACAAATTGACGGACAATTATTGCTAGTGAAGTTCAGTTCTCAGAGGAGCATCATAATGCCAAAAGATGCGGAGAAGCTGAAATTTTATGCTAGACTACATTAAATTCTTTCTGAATTGTCCGACTTATCCTACTGACGTCAAATTTATAGTATTGCTGTAAGCATAGTATTAAACCATTGGGTCAGCCACATGTAACTGCTTCATTAAATCGCGATTTGGCCATGTAGATATGTGGTTCTTAAAAATGCACCATTTGCATTCATTCATGATTTCTCAAATCTAGAATGATTACTGACTGTCAATAAATGACATACAACTTTGAAAGGATTGATGGATTGGATTGTGGTACACTTACTTTTGTGCAGGAACTATTCACAGGGATCATTTCAGATCGAAATACTAGTTAAATATGTGGATTCGACAAGGAATGCAAGAAAAAGATGGAGTTCAGCTATGGTGAGCCAGGCAATGCTATCATGGCAGAAAAGGGATTCACCATTGAGTCTGAAATCAAGAAATTGAATCTAGATTTAAATATTCCTTCACATGATTTACACAACGTCAAATGCCTGAGCCAGACTGTTCCACAACAAGAAAGATGGCGAGAGAACGTATTCATATTGAACAGCTGATCGGAAGAATCAAGGAGTATAAAATTTTGTCCGGTGTCATACTATGCAGCATTGTGTATCACAACCAGAGGTGGTCAAAGTAGTCAAGAAATCTACTCAAGTAGAAGTAGAAGTAGCGACGAAAAAATCTACTCAAGTACGAGTAGAAGTACTTCTTCCATGAGCAACCTAAAACTACTTGAAGGTGAAGTAGAATTGACTGACTTTAAAAGTACTCAAGTAAGTAAGTAGTTGTGAAAATGATCCTAATTCGTTCACGTGGATTGTGAACAGGTGACGAGCTTGATTCATATTAATGCATACCAACAGGCAACAGGTATCCAATTTTCGATAGCATAAGCATTCATTCTCATTATGATAGTATTGATATGGAAATGCTATACTAATCCTCTGTTTTCTCGAACAGCACGTTTTAGAAAATAGCATGGTACGGCGCCATCCCCCATATTATAAGGCCCGTAGTTTAGTCGAAGAGTAATACGGAGAAGTTATATAGAATACGGTGTAAACACTTTGCGCAATTAGTAAGAGATCAAGATCAAGAGATCGAGCACACGCAAGGTCGTAGCCAGAAAAACAATTTTTTTTTGGGGGGGGGATTATGGCTTTAGGGGAGCTCTCCCGTGGGAACATCTCGCAGAACCGTACATCCTGCCATAGGCAATTTCATCACTACCCTTTATACATACGATTCTTAGACGCACACAGACACATACCCTATGGAAGCTTCCAGTTGCCAACTATAGCTTATCTATATCGAAGGCTTCGGAATACATGGGTCGGATTTATGGTGGTCAATCATTTCGGGAGCGCACTTTGCGGAGTAGCATGTAGCATACTTTATATATCTTCGTGTGTCCCGAAACGGTAGCCTAGTTGCCGGAGCTAACAGTTCCCAACCGCCATACTGAACTGACACTCTAACAGACTCAATCAACCCAACGACCTCGGGCTACACTAGTGTATCTACTGGTCCTGTTGTATTCTCATAATTGAGAATGCAGCTAAATTCAATAATGGGTATTTGCGGAATAATTTTTTTTCGTGACACCGATAACAAAATCAAGACATGAACGGACACCAAATCGCGCCAAGCGCGAAGAAAAATTTTAGGTTGCATACTTTTGCCCCAAAATACTCTAATATCTATTGATTTTACGAAAATTTTCAATAAATTTGGGGGGGGGGGGGCAACCGCCCCTTTCGTCCCCCCTGGCTACGCCAGTGCGTCCAACATCCAACTTCGCATCGGCTTTTGAAATTATAGACGTGTAACCAGGAGTCTTCGATATTTATATGTGTGAGCCCCAAATATTCCTGTCCTTGTCAAATAAACCCAGCGGCAAACACAGGCGACCCGCAATAAATGCAAGGGACATTAGTATCGGCCGAACTCATAAATTAACTTTGAATGAAACTACAATTTACCAATACCGATCTTGATCGAAAGCTATTTCGCAAATACAATTTTAAAGCTGGCAGGTCAACGGAACCACCAATAAATATAGCCGTCCAAGTCTGAAATCTGGAAATCGGCATTTTTCCGAATGATCGCTCGATAAAATTCCATTATCCTGGTCAATTATTCATTCGGACATCGTGTCTTAAGCGTATTCGGCCTGTGTTGATACTCGGACATCGTGTCTGGGGCGTGTTCGGTCCGTGTTGCCATTCGGACATGGTGTCTTGGGTGTGTTCGGCCTGTATTGATACTTGGACATCGTGTCTGGGGCGTGCTTGGACATCATGTCTGGGGTGTGTTCGGCCTGTGATGCCATTCGGACATGGTGTCTCGGGCGTGTTCGGCCTGTATTGATACCCGGACATCGTATCTGGGGCGTATTCGGACATCATGTCTGGGGTGTTATCGGCCTGTGTTGCCATTCGGACATGGTGTCTTGGGCGTGTTCGGCCTGTGTTGATACCCGATCATCGTATCTGGAGCGTGTTTGGACATCATGTCTGGGGTGTGTTCGGCCTGTGCTGCCAATCGGACATCGTGTCTGGGGCATGTTCGGCCATTCAAATATGGTGTCTCGGCTGTGTTCGGACATTGTGTCTGCGGCGACTTCGGACATCATGTCTGGGATGTGGTCGGCCTAATGCCATTCACACATTATGTCTGGGGTGTGTTCGGCCTGTGCTGCCATTCGTACATGGTGTCTTGGGTGTGTTCGGCCGTGTTGATACCCGGACATCGTATCTGGCGCGTGTTCGGACATCATGTGTGGGATGTGTTCGGACTGGGTTAGCACTAGAAAGTCGTGCCTGGTACTGTAACTGACTTTATAGTGAATATAGCGACTATCCTTATTTCTGACATGACTATCCTCATTTCTGACATGACTATCCTCATTTCTGACATGAGACTATCCTTATTTCAAACATGACTATCCCTATATCAAACATGGCTATCCTTATTTCTAACATGACTATCCTTATTTCAAACACTAGACTGACCTTATTTCAAACACGACCAACCTTATTAACATCGTGTCTGGGGGGTGTTGGGACTGTGTTGCCAATAGCACATCGTGTCTGGGGCGTTCCGACACCATGTATGGGTTGTGTTCGGCCTGTGCTGCCAATCGGACATCGTGTCTGGGGCATGCTCGGCCATTCAAGCATGGTGTCTGGGTTGTTTTCGGATCTGAGTTGACACTCGGACATCGTGTCTGGGGTGTGTTCGGCCTGTGTTGCCATTCGGACATGGTGTCTTGGGCGTGTTCGGCCCGTGTTGATACCCGGACTTCGTATCTGGGGCGTATTCGGACATCATGTCTGGGGTGTTATCGGCCTGTGTTGTCATTCGGACATGGTGTCTTGGGCGTGTTCGGCCTGTGTTGATACCCGATCATCGTATCTGGAGCGTGTTTGGACATCATGTCTGGGGTGTGTTCGGCCTGTGCTGCCAATCGGACATCGTGTCTGGGGCATGTTCGGCCATTCAAACATGGTGTCTCGGCTGTGTTCGGACATTGTGTCTGCGGCGACTTCGGACATCATGTCTGGGATGTGGTCGGCCTAATGCCATTCACACATTATCTCTGGGGTGTGTTCGGCCTGTGCTGCCATTCGGACATGGTGTCTTGGGTGTGTTCGGCCGTGTTGATACCCGGACAACGTATCTGGGGCGTGTTCGGACATCATGTCTGGGGGGGGGGGGTGTTCGGCCTGTACTGCCATTCAAACATGGTGTCTCGGCTGTGTTCGGACATTGTGTCTGCGGCGACTTTGGACATCATGTCTGGGATGTGGTCGGCCTATGATGCCATTCACACATTATGTCTGGGGTGTGTTCGGCCTGTGCTGCCATTCGGACATGGTGTCTTGGGTGTGTTCGGCCGTGTTGATACCCAGACAACGTATCTGGGGCGTGTTCGGACATCATGTCTGGGGGGGGGGGGTGTTCGGCCTGTACTGCCATTCACACATGATGTCTAGGGCGTGTTCGGCCTGTGTTGATACCCGGACATCGTATCTGGGGCGTGTTTGGACATCATGTCTGTGGTGTGTTCGGCCTGTGCTGCCAATCGGACATCGTGTCTGGGGCATGTTCGGCCATTCAAGCACGGTGTCTGGGTTGTTTTCGGATCTGAGTTGACACTCGGACATCGTGTCTGGGGCGTGTTCGGTCCGTGTTGCCATTCGGACATGGTGTCTTTTGGGCGTGTTCGGCCCGTGTTGATACCCGGACATCGTATCTGGGGCGTGTTCAGACATCATGTCTGGGGTGTTTTCGGCCTGTGTTGCCATTCGGACATGGTGTCTTGGGCGTGTTCGGCCTGTGTTGATACCCGGACATCGTGTCTGGGGCGTGTTTGGACATCATGTCTGGGATGTGTTTGGACTGGGTTAGCAGCACTAGAAAGTCGTGCCTGGTACTGTAACTGACTTTATAGTGAATATAGCGACTATCCTTATTTCTGACATGACTATCCTCATTTCTGACATGACTATCCTCATTTCTGACATGAGACTCACCTCATTTCTAACATATTTGTCCTTATTTCAAACCAATCGAACCAACCTTCCTCCGTGACACCGATTCCATATTGGCTTACAGCTTCTTTTAAACATGATTTTCGAGGTTCCATGGAGTATCGATCTTCCGTTCCTGCCTCGCTCGAGAATACAATTACTGAATATAAAATGATGCTGCAATTCTGATCAAGTTCAACCTTGCCAAACAACATTGTGAAACCTTCAGCCAGCTTACTGGATTGTTTGTGACATTAGGTAACTCCTGTATATATGTAATTTCATGTCAAATGTACCAAGGAGAGATTTGATCTCCATCAAGTTGAAGATTTTGCTGAAATTCGACTCATCAGCTTGTGAAAGGCTATAGTTGAGTAGATAGCTAGCGGTATCCATTTTGAATGAAGTTTTCAAGTTGTCGCGTGATGAAAACAAGCTTTTTTTAGGAAGATCTGAACTTGTGTCTGTATAAATGACCTGGGAATGTTGTCTTGTTGTGTAAATTGATACATTCAGCAAGCCAGTGAGAAAATATTTATCTTTAGTGCCCGGACCCCCTTCTTAGTGCCCCCTTCCCTAACCCTAATATCCACCAACCCTAATCTTGGGATAACCCAACCCTAACTTTGACTCTAACCCACCTCCAATCCCCCTTTCCTCAAACCTTAATATCCAGGCCTCAATAAACCGCACCTCCAATCCCCCAACCCTAATATCCCCCCTCCCATAACCCTAATTTCCGCCAAGCCTACCATCCCCTCCCAAGCCCAAATATCCTTCTTTCCCCAATCCTAATACCCCCCAACCCAACCCTAATATCCGTCTCTACAAAGACAGAAGAAAACAACAATTCATTTTGACGTTTATAAATTTTTATTCGTGTTTATGGGAAATATTCATTGGTGATCATGGTGAACTCTGTTCGATGTCTGCCTACTATCAAAGAAGTGCCAAAATTTTCCCTTCAGTATCAAGAGTTTCTTGTATTCTGTTTTTAGACACCCATCATTCGCTCTTAACTACTTCAATACGCTGTTTTGTGATTGTACTGTAACAGGGAATGTGAAACTCATTGAACTTATCGTTCATTAAGCACAAAATGGTTTCATTGTATTAATATTGCGAAAAATCATGTTTTCTGCACTCAGTGCTACATACCGTACTAGATTTACTCCTAAAATGACATGAAAATCTGAGACCTAGTGGGTCACTGTGTTGTTGACTTGAAATGGAATTACCGATGGACGATGATGCTGGAGACGCAGGAAAAAGGTTTGCTCGTAATTACCAGGCTTACATCCGGGCAAAATCGACTACCAGTAGGCATACATGAGTGATTCTAGTCTGGCTTCACATCAAGTATTTGATAATCACTCATGGTGACGATACAAGTATATGGAGTCTGGGAGACCTGAACGTTTGAGTATGTAGCCTACTTTTCATGCAACTATGAAACATAAGGCCGGCTCTTCACCACATGATGACAAGGTATTTTTCGAAAATACTATATTTGGCTTCGTGACAATGTTGCAAGTCGATCCAGCTACACAGAAATATCATTTACGATAATGTGCAAACTTTGTACAACATGTTTCGTATGTTGCGACACGACCAATCGAGGTTTCAGAAAATTGATGCAATTATAGCTTTTTTATGGAAGTGGTCGTAAAGTTTCATTAGTCCAAAAATCGACTCGAATAATTACAGTTAAAGTAGGCCTGTTCGATTCAGATTCGAGTACCAGTACGCAAATCACTGTGTCTTGGTCCTATAAATAATATGCGTCTCAATGTAAAACGATGCTGCGAAGTCTGATCAAGTTCAACCTTGAGCCCTGATCAATCCAGTGTAAGGGATTGTTTGTGCCATGACAATAGATTTGGACTTCATCAAGTTTCAGATTTTGCAGAAGTTTGGTTCATAACCTAGTGAAATATATATTAGTAAATATCAATTTATTTGCATGAATTACACACCATAAGTATAGTGTCCAAGTTATAGCATGATGAAAAACAAGCTTTTAATGATCATACTCTTGTGAAATTGAAAGGCTTTTCTAAGGCAGATTTGAAATTGCGTCTGTAATTGAGCTACTTGGACCTAAAAATCCTGTTCGCTTTGCTATGGTATAAAGATTGGTCTATTCTGTCATGTAAGAGATTAGGCCTAATAATTTTTGATGCTCGGCCCTAAATGTAGCTCGAGTTGGGGGTCATTGTGTATAGAAATCAGTCAAGTGTGACAATATTATAGGATTCTCCCTCTCATTTCTGTCTGCTTTGAAATTTTTGCCAAAAATTGAAAAATTCGCCAACTATACTGATTAGCCTAGCATCTATGTTATGAACTATCTCTAGACTCTCCCAGCTAATACTTTATCACAGTACTGTTCTTGAGTAGCAACAATGTTTGCTACCACCATGACTCTGCCTGAAAATATTTCATTAATCTACTTGAGTGGCGTTAAATCGGCATCTGTCTCAACCTGAGTGTCCATTGTATATATCCCTTACAATCATTATACCCTTTCTTACAGATGGCATGGAACTGCCCCGAGATTTTATGCAATTCAACGCTATATGAAGACCCAAACAAAAATTAGTGCCGTGTCTCTAACATTGATAAAGTTACCGATTATGGCTACTCTCGTAGTATAGTTGGCGACATTGGAAAACGAGATACATTCATAAGAGGCCAGTATTTCTGACGCATAATGTGTGAGCTTGGTCTTGTGTAAGCTACTGGATTTTTGGATCGAAAATCTAGAATAAAATAGTATTACGGTGGGCACCACTATAATAAATAATTGAAGAATTGGTCACCGTAAATACTATTTTATTCATAATTCATATTTTTTGACGGCAATAATTTCGCTTCCACTGATTGGAATTGAACAACAAATTTGGAGAGCATAGTTTATATAGTATAGACAACCTAACACTTTCATGGGGTGAACAGAAAATTTTCAAATTTTCTGTTATTCATTTTTTTATAATAAATAGAAATGCGGCTACTCGTTGGAATTGAACCAAATTTGGTGTGTAGGCCTGAATTAGGTAAACTAACAATTTTATCAAGTGGCCAGTACGATTTGAGAAAAAAAGTGATTTTTTAAGACCCCTAACATATATACTATCAATTCTGATGAGCATTAGCCTGGGGTCCACTGGTTGGAAATGAACTAAATTTTGTGAGCATAGTTTCTATAGTATAGACAACCTTACATTTTCACGGGGTTAACGGAAAATGTTTGCCGAAAAACAACTAGAACTAGAACTTCTGAATAACCAGTAGTTAGTTGATCGCCAACTAACTATATTTGTAGTTTGTACAGGACGGACTGCAAACGTGTGGGTGACTGCCATTTTAGGGGGAGACCCTGGGCGGGAATGAGCTTCGAGTTTATCAAGCTGTGAGCAGAACCGAAGGGTAAAGGTTGCTCAACCAACAGAAGAAGCAAAAGAATTAGGAGGGGGACAAGAGGAATTTGCATCTTGGCAGATCAAGGCTTGTACGACCAGGTACTTGTGAGGGTCAATATACAGAATAAATTTTGCACTATAGTGGTGGTGACGTACTCTTGGCGAGTGGTTGGCAATTTTTTCAAGTGGAAATAAATGGAAATAAAACCAGCATTTACATTCGACCACATATTGTTTTCTGATAATGAAAAATATCTAACGAGTAATGATGGAAATGTGGATACACAGAAGTATTCTAAAGTGATTGTTTTCAGTGGTATTGCTCTCTAAATATGAAATGGCCTTCAATTGAAAATAAAATGAGAAAATAAATTTTGACCGCTGATATTCTCTTCAAAAAGACACCGTACTGCAAATAAATTTTTTCCATAACACTGTGTTCCACTCCAGTTGTATCCATGCTTCCACGGCTGCGCAAATCTATTCATCTGTGTGTTGAACAACTCTAAGGTAGCCTACTATCTTCTTGCTGCTGAGCCATGGGTTAATGATGCCAATGCTAAATATCCCATGTGCTTCTCTTCCAGACCACTACGACAGGTTGTGAGGTCATAAATACGATAACATATCACAGCTTGAAAATCACCTCTGTATTAATAGCTCAATATACCTCAATATACAATCATTGGCATCTCGGTATCAGTCCGACACCCTGCCAAATCTGATAGGATCGAGACAACTTCCAACATGCTTCTGAAACGAATCCAACTGGTTGAAGTCTCCGTCGGGCGCAGTCCTGTTAAGAACCACCAACTTCATTTTGATTCTTGGGTTTATTTTCAAAGGGCTGCAACTTTGGTGTGGGTTAAACTCTATTTTACGTTCAGATGTAGGCTACATAGAATGTACGGTTGAAATTTTACGATTTTTTTTCTGACAAGTCTGCTTCGACTTCACTAATGAAAATTTTCTGAAACGAGTTGTAGGGTATAGGCTGCAGTTGCAGTTGTTCCTAACCGGTCGTCACACGACAACCCCACGGGCTGCTATGAGCCAGACTTGGTCAACTAGATCATTTGCAGCCTTTTTAAATCAGATTGGAATTAGAATGTTAGCTGAGCAGTTTTTGACAAATCATGCTAGAATTAGAATTATAACTGTACAATTTGTTTTTAATTAGATTAGAATTAAAGTAATAGCTACACAGTTTTTAACAAATCAGATTGGAATCAGCATTACTGAATTCGCAAAAAACTTGAGCATGTAATCAAGTTCTATTCATATCAAATCAGACCTCATTCTCATAAGCATGACGATGACAAATGTCTGCACATTATGCTTGATTCGTTTTGCACAATACAGTTCTCGTGCAACATTTTACGGAAAACCAGAAATCATATCAGAATTGTAATTAGAGCAAAGAAAAATTTCACAAACTATATTAGAATTAAATTACCGACATTTTGCTTTAATTATTGTAATTAGACAACTAAAATTATCCAGTTGTCTAAGTCATGCTGATCGAGATCAGGGTTCACAGTCAGTCAAAACACACACCTGACTCATACAGCACAAGTCACTATGATACACAGTGTCTGTATCAGACTTGGACTAAATTAGAGTGAAATGCCAGTCATCTCATTCTGATCTAATTTGTGAAATGATCTCGAGTTCTAAATAGAATCCAATTTGTGAAATGTTCATATGGTCTAATTTTAATTCTAATCTAATTTATTGTTCTCCTGAAAATGCCTCTTTATCCGATGCATTTTGCAACGAGTTAACAAGAATATCCCTCTCGCGCAGCGAAATCGAGTGCCAAGCCACCGTCGCATTACTTACATCGTAAAGTCACAGTAGTTATTGTGGAGTGGAAGTAGAAATGGAAACGTCTTAAAATTACTAGATTGAGTAGTTTAAAAGTAGATTTAGTAGAGGTGTCACTTATAATTAGTAGAAGTAATTTTCGCAATTACAAATACATCTCTGCGAGAAACATGAAATGACATGACAAAGTCTGCAATTTTCAAAACTAAAGTTGGTATTGGTGATGCAGGGTTGATTTTCCTTGGTGCCATGCCAATTTCTCTCATGGAAGCCATGCAAGATTATCCTCTAACTATTTTTTGCCGTAGCTATTTTTTGCCTGTAGCTAGTTTTTTCAGAAAACTACCGCAATGATTTTTCATTAACGCAATGTTCCACTCCACTTGCCTCTTTGCTGCGCGAAGCTATTCATCTGTGTCTTGAACAACTCTAGTTCATGAGCCATGAGCGAATGATGCAAAATATCCAATTTCTCTTTCTTCTGCGCTAAACCATTACAACAGCCCGTGCTTTCACAAACACGCTCACATATCACAGCTTGAAAATTGCCTCTATGGATAGCTATGCCTCAATATACAACCGTGGGCATCTCAGTATCAGTCCAACCAACTTAGGAATATGATAAAGTGAAGGAAATTTTAAGACAGTTAAGACACGAATCTACCTGACTTGAACGACATCGAGTCATTGCGACCCCACAAATAGTTTAGGTGACCCCACTTGGGGTCATGACCCGCAAGTTTCAGATCACGGATCAATATCCGTCATCCAAAAATCAAAATGAACTTAATGTGTGTAAACGGGGAAGTCCGTATTGTATGTATGGTCATCAGATGCATGATTCATTGTTTTCCAGCACATATTCGTATATTTCAATATGTTGCTGTCACTTTGACATCTTGTGTATTCAGGTCTCCATCAATTCCGCCATTGACATGTGTAAGGGATGTGGTCTCGTCCAATTCAAGACCTCACATCCAAAGAAGTGACAAATTGCATCGACTCACTGAATGGTAAGGGAAACGTGGGTAGATACGTCCATGCTTACTTTTAAACCACTATTCCGACGCCGTAACCAGACTTGTACTAACTACTGGATTTTCAAAATATGTACTCACTTTGCAAAACTTGCTATGTCAATGAGATCTAGAACTAGCGATGTTTGCAAATCCAATGCCGTACTAACTAAAACACAATGAACTAATAACTAATATTAATACAAACTACTGAATTACAAATGAACTAAGAAGTATTGCAGATCGGCTTTTCAAAAGGCCCGGGTTTCGAGCTTGAAATAGAAGGAGTTCTGACGCTCAAAACATATCCTCAGGCTGTCGGTAGTCATGATTCTGAGCTAGCAATGACTGTAAGACTGTAAAAAAAAACTTTCTATTTTCAAATTTCAGCGACTTGGTTGTCAAATCGTCAGGTCACCTAATTTCAGTGCATAAAGTAGGCCTAGTCTATTTAGAATATCTCACCAGCGTTTAAACGTGTCTATTTCAATGAAGTGGACTAACTTCTAGCTAATCCAGGTCATATCTTTTATTCGTTTACTGGCGATGTCTCCATCCAAACTCCACCATAGGCCCTTGTCAAGATCAAAACAAGTGGAGAAGACTTCCCTGCCTCTTCAGGCAGACCTGGCACACGATTTTGGGTCATTTCGGAGAGACGAAATTGGTCACTGTAAATACTACTACAGTACTATTTATAAAATAACAAAAATTTCAATTTGACTGACCTCGACATCTACTAGTTGGAATTGAGTCAAATTTGTTGTGCAACGTTTTTTCAAGATAACCTGACGATTTGACAATTAGGGCGATGAAAATTTGAAAAAAAGTTTTGTTTTTTAACACCTGTTGTACAAGTCTGTCTGTAAACATATGTGTAACTTTGTGACTACCATTGTAGGGCAACAACCTGGACGGGAATGAGATTCGAGTTAATCAATCTGAGAGCAGCCTTGAAAGGATGATAAATCAACAGAAGAAGTAATAAAATGAGAAGGATTGCAAGAGGAATTTGTATCTCGACAGAAAAGTTTTTGTTCGACCAGGTATGTGCGGGCTCATATTCAGCACAAACTCGTCAGTATTATGGTGCTGACCTACTCTAGTTCAGTAAAACGCAACATCATTGAATGAATGAGATTCGTCGCTCTCACGAGTCACACCAGCGTATCGAGAACAATCCGAACATTTTGTAAAGTATACAGCGATTTATAGAGACACCGATTTCTTGATGACTTGACTTGATTTTGCTTCGAGTCACGAGTCAATCCGCATTTCTGAAACATTGAGTCAAGTCATTTTTGCAAAGTGAATCGGTTCATCTCAAAACTGTCCGCCAGACCACTTCAACAGGCTGTGCTTTCACAAACACGCATGCGTATCTCAGCTTGAAACTTGCCGCTAACAATACCCTTGCCTCGATATAGAACCGTCGGTATCTGTCTCACCAACTGACAAATATGATGGCATTTTTTAACTAGCTTCAGACACAAATACACTTGCTTGAACTCAAAATTTGTTTGTGGCAAGTGTGTGTAAGTCGACGGCAAATATCAAAAAGTTGGAATTGAATGAGAAACTTGATGCTTCCTTTTTGATATCAAATGTGTTTTGCGTATGGTCATCAGATGTCATATGCTTGTACATTATTTTCCTGCACATATTCATACAACTCAATACGTTGCTGTCACATTCTTGACATCTTCTATTCAGATTGCCATCAATTCCGCCGTCGGCATGTCCAAGGGATGTGCTCTCGTTCGATTCATGACTTCACCTCTGACAAAGTGGCAAATTGTATCAACTCGCTGAAATGTAAGGAAAACGTAAGTAGACTCGTTCATACTTACCGTACTTTCAAACGACCATTCCGGTGCTGTAACCAGACGTGAATAAACTACTGGATTTCCAAAATCTGTACTCGCTTTGCGCCCCCTTATCGTCATATCACAAACACAATCAGAACGCAGCCAATCCCAACGGATAGTTTGATGGCATGGATGGTATTGATCAGTTTTTTTTTTTACCTAAAAATTGAAAGATTTTGACCTAAAAAATCAAAATTTCGACATATTCCACTTGAAAAATCACACCAAATTCGACCTAACATATACAAATCAGTTGTTTTCCCCCATAACGTTAGAATTATACTACTTATCTTTACCTCTGATTGGAACTGTTTGTTCTTACTACGTAGTTTATCCTGAAAATTTTATTTTGCCTATATAACTGAAAAATTTTTACATTGAAAAATTTATTTTAACGAAATCTGGCCCTATGAAGCATTACAGTAGTAACATTACGTATTATGGTAGAAATAATTAAAATGTTAAGAAGTACAACGCTTCCCGATATAAGTACCATGCATTGCCCACGCAGTGTTGCTTCAGCTAGGTTATTGCGGTACGTTGAGCATATCACCATGCCAACCTGTTTGTTTCATTTGAATGTTTATGATTCACAATGCGCAGACAATGTGCCGTCTACAACAGTAGGCCTATAAAGTAGGCTGCAAGCGGTGAATGTCAGATGATAAGTGTACTGACACTGCAAAATCTACAATATAAACGAAATGCAGATTGCAAAAAAGTTGTATATCACTTTGTAAACAATTTTGACATTTTTTGACATGTAACAAAAATCGCCGTAGTCAGTTATGACTGTTGATGTTGAGAATCCTCTAATATGGAATTGGAGGTAAACTGCGCAAATCGCGAATTTTATTTTTTTATTTTATCACAGCTCCGCGCTAGGGTTGGATTATCCGGATAACGGTTAACCGGTTAACCGCAGGTTTTATTATTATTCGATATCCGGATATAAATCTGCCGGTTAACCGGATAAAATAGTATCGTTAATAATGTGTTTTAAACTTTTAGTAAGCTTCAATAAGTCGTATTATCAGTGTTTCGCGTGGCCAATTAGCGAGAAGCGTGTCGCCAATTAGCGGGATACGTCAATGCACTGTGTAACGCGACGGAATCTCCCGCTGAGAAGATAGCCACATTAGGTCATGGATTGCCGCGAACTCGGCTATCGTTGCTGGCCTGGTTTTTTGAGTCTTCAACAAGCCTATAGTTCATCTGCAATAGGCTCTGTGGACATTATACCATCACTGACCTACATAATCGCATCTGCATCGGCTTGGTGCTCACGATATTATCGCTGGCCTGCACAATCGCATCTGCAATAGGCATAGTACGAACCATATCATCGCTGGCGTAACCATAGTCTCGGGCCTTGCATGCGTTGGCTCCTATCTCTTGGTGGCTTGGAGACAATATGCCGCTGAGATTATTATGATCAGCGATTGTGATTAATGAGTGACATTGCGAAACTGAATGACATCGAATGTTCGCATTCCGGAAACATGTTCGTGCGTGCAAGCGTAATTGATTTACGCTGATACTAAATTCGAAAAAATTCGAACCACCTCGTTTTGTTTAAAACATCCTCCTTATTTTTCGGCTGGCTACGGGCCTGATCATGTGAATTTCTCATGGAGGAATTAGAGTGAGCTATCATGTCGGCCTCAATTCCGGTATCAGCTACTCGTCCTTCCAGTAGGCTACTTGACACCTAAACAGAAAAATGGGCAAAAAGGAAGCGCTGCTTACTATATTCAGCCTTGCTTCAGCCCATTTTGTGGAAGCAGAAAGAGCATCTAATACGTGTAGACTCTTTGTTACAAAACTCCGGTCCCGGCTACAGGATGCCACTATTGATGCGGTGTGCTTTATAAGGAGGGAGCTGCAATTACATTGTGTAATGATTTTGCGATCTATTTTTCATGCAGACCTCGTGAAATCGATTATATCACTTAGGATTCACTATCCGGTTAACCGGTTAGCTTTAATTCCAAATATACGGATATATCCGTTATCCGGATAGTGAAAATTATTGATATCCGAACTAACCCTACTCCGCGCCTCCCTTCAGATGGTTTCACGCACCCAGTTTTAGAACCTCTGATCTAAAACTAACGACCTTCGAAAATCTGATGCCGTACTAACTCAAACACAAGGAACTAACAACTGATAATACTGTAATACAAACTACTGAATTGCAAACGAGCCAAGTAATATTGGAGGTAGAATCGGCATTTCAAAAAGATGCAAGGTGTTGCAACCCCAAAAATTCATTTGCGGGACCATTTTTATATGTTCAATTTCAGCCTACCTGCCTGTTCCAGGTCGAAGTGGGTCGTTTGATTGAATGGTCGCTTCTAGTCGTATCGGCTCCTTCTTACCAAGTCATTTTATCGCCATCTTGTGATGTGGTGAAAATTAATAATGAATAAGTAAGATAAAAACGTACATGTCCGCCTTGTTCGGCCAAGACACGGTTGGGTTAGGCCTGGTCATGGAAACATGGCCGACATGTACAATGCATGTTTCATGGCATTTTGTTCATCCATCGGCACTGCATGGAAACAAATTAATTGTGTTCACTGTTCAGTTTTAAAGTCAATCGGATTCAACCCACTTTTTAAACTCTACTCGAGTAATATAGAAGAATATCGTACTTTTCTTAAGTCCTAACAGCTACTGGCCGTATTTTCCAAGTATCAGGACTAACGGAAGACATACCAATGATGCGGTGGCTTCACTATATTTCGAGCTTACAATGAAATGTATGTCTTGGCCGTCCCAGTCTTGAGTCATGTGTCTTGGTTAGAGTCATACGCAATCACTCGAGTTCAAATCGAGTCAATACAAAAATTGACTCGAGTCGAGTCATTTCAAGAAATGACTCAAGTCGAATCAACAACCCTGCGTGAAGCTACTTAGAAAGTATAGCCATCTATGGATACCACTAGTAGAAAAGTGCGATGCTGACTTCATGACCACCTGTGATTTTTTGTGTAGGAACGCAAGCCGCTGAAGGTCTCAATGCAATAGAATGGAAGAAACTTGCAAAGATTGAAAATGCAAAGCGGGCCAAACTGAAAAATGCAACGCACAATTCGACTTTGTGCTCACAATCTTCCTAGATGTGACAAAAAGTTGTAGGTATGTCAGCTTCACAACTATTAACGTACTTTCCAATTAGGCTATCTTGAAGCAATGATTCCTAACCGGGGTTTCACACGATAACTCCAGGGGTTCTATGAGCCAGATTTTAACAACTAGATCATTTTCAACTTTTCAAAATCAGATTGGAAATGAATGACGGCTAAAAGCCACAGTTTTTTCACAAACTATACTAGATTTAGAATTATAATTATAACTATACTTTTTTTCAAATTAAGATTAGAATCGGTGTTAAATCTACACAATTTTCCTTAATTCAATTGGAATTAAAGTTAAATCTACACAATTTTTCAAAATTTGATTGGAATTAGAATCACTTAATTCGCGAAAACTTGGACATGGAATGAAGTCCAGTTCACATTAAATCAAACCTCAGTCTCATAAGCAAGAGAACGACAACGGTCTGTACAGGAAGCTTGACTCGATTTGCACGATACAGTTCCCCTAGGTAGCATTTTTGGGAAAACCAGAAATTTGATCAGAATTTAAACTAGAGGTTAGAAACATTCCACGAACTCAGATTAGAATTAAAATTAAAGCAAAGGAACTCTTCACAATGTATGTTTTAATTAGATTGCCATAATTTCCTCTAATTAGTGTGATTTGATACCTACAATTATCTAGTTGTCCAAGTTTGCTCTGGACCAGTCTCGAGTTTCACGGGAAGTAAACACACATCCGTCTCATACAACAGAAGTCACACTGATATACAGTCGTGTATTTTGTGTGATGATCGTGTTTCAACGGTTTTGTTTTTCTTAACACCGAAGCTTGATGCATACCATAATTTTCCAAGTATAGTACGCCCCCATGTATAATACGCACCCCTAAAATAGCATGTAAATTCTTGGAAAAAGCCTAAACCCATGTATAATACGCACCCTGCATTTCAGTACATGAATAGTTCCGCTTTCGTATACGATGTCATTCTGTTTTGCGATGTCAGTCTTGGACAATCATTACACAACGATCGCTAGTCATTATACAATTACCGAGATTGTCTTTAAGCGATAATAGATAGTAGCCAAAGCCTGCGTGGCGGGCGGCGCGATAGTTCAGGCTACCGACACGACATCTTGAGCACGAGGAGACCTTTTACAGATGCGAGTGCTAATCATTATACAATTAACGGTATTGTCTCTAAACGATAGTAGATAGCAGCCAAAGCCTGCGAGGCCGGTTACGAGTTAGTTTAGGCCAACGAACCGACATCTTGCGCACGATGCCTATTATAGATGCAATTGCGCCTAGGCTAACGGTTATGTCATGCGCTACAGGTCTGTTCAAGATGCAACTGATTACGCAAGCAATTATATCTTGCGCACATGGCCTCTTGTGCATGTATAAATTGCGTATGCGATTGTTCGGGCTTGTCGTTGACGCGATGAATTGGCGAGAATTGCCGCTTGCGAGTGTCTATTACTGACCTAATTTCGCTCGCGTACAAATGGCAAACCAACTCAGCAGGAGATCGCGTGCTCTTGCACACGACTCTCGTTAATTGGATACACGCTTCCCACTAATAACTACGCGCGATGGCTGAAAGTGATGCGCAATTGGAAACAAACATGAAGAATAAAGATAGGTGCGATTTCAAGTTTTTTATCGAACGGGATTTTTTTCAAGCATGTTGTTCCCATGTATAGTACGCACCCCCTGATTTTAGGGAAAAAAATCGTGAAAATTTTGCGCATTATACATGGAAAATTACGGTAAGTCATTCCGCACTCATAAGAGTTCTATAGTAATGTATTAGATGTGTATCGTGATAGTTTTTTTTTGTTACTCGACAAAAATATGGGGTTTAACTGGTTGCCATAAAACGAAATTGATTTTCCGGTTAATTTGAACAAAGCAGCGTCTCCGCTCATTTTTGCCGAAAGGAAGCAAAACAAAACTGTCCGAAATGGCATACTCGACTGTATAGCTTTTCCTTGCTATTGACTAACACGTTTACCTTATGAGTGCTTTGATAAACTGATGCGATCATGTTTTCAGGGACTTCTGTTTCAATGCAAAGATCGACGCGGTGTAGTTATCACGGAATCTCGAGTGATACGAGATCTGAAGAACTACTGCCTACATGTTAGAAGTTGGAAGAAATCTCTGATACAAATTCATCAGTTTCACACACAAACAATTGAACGCGCTTTTTGAAAGCTTTGAGAAGTTTCAATCGATATCAATCCCGACATTTTTGGACCAGTCACAGGTCAAGTGTGGAATTTTCATAGGGAAACAGGTAAAATTCCTATTGATGCTGATATTTGTGATATTATATCCGACATTAGCTTTGCTCGTTATATGCTTTATTCTCTGCCGTCATTCCTGCTTGACTACACTTGATCATCTTTCAGCCAATGAGAATCACTAGTATAGGCCTACACACTTCCTAAAATAATGTAAATCAGCAAACTTGTTCAAACCACTGGATTTTTGAGATGTGCAACTAAACTCGAACCATGATATTTGAAGATCTGCAACTAATTAATTAAATCGCATGCCGTGTGTTGTCAATTGTGGCTAATTGTCAGCAATTACAATGCAAAATACTGAATTGAAAATGAGCCAAGAAATATTTTCAATAATTGGTGGCATTGTTGAAAATAATTTTAATGACCGTGATGCAGACGCTACTTCACATTTATGGAAATTTACGTAAAAATTTTCTACGTAAAAGTGCTCGGAACCTATCCCAAAACCAACTTCTAGTTTGCAAAATCCAACGTCGAAAAAGTAAGTGGTTCTGCCTAAATATGGTTAGCAGATCTGATGAAATCTACTTGAGTACTTTGGAAAAGTATAGGTAGCCTACTTTGATATTGACCGTCTTTTTTTCTGCACCTTGTCTGATTCATACATGCTCGTAAAATAGCTGCATGGGCTTACTTGTGTAAGAAATGCATTTTCACTGTTTGCGAATCTTGAGTTGCGAAATGTAAAATAACACAAAATTTGGTCGCGCTCTAAAATCTGTGAGAACCACTGCTCTAAACTATTGACATCTCTAATAGCCTTGGTGCTGTTTCTGAAGACATATTAGGATATCAGATACGAGGGCTGTATTTCTTGGCCATATGAACCGATTCCTACATTCTAGGATAGCTCCTGAAATCAAAAAACAGCGTTCATCAAAATTTCTCACAGAACGGAAGCTAGAAAACGAAATTGACTTCTCAAATGATTCCGATACTCAATAGAATCCCAACCGACATCGTTTCAAGATAATATTCGTCGCAAGAATCGGTCACTCAAGAAGAAAGACGGAAAAGGGAATACTGCCTAGTATGCCCAAATTCAGGCCACCAGAAGGATACCTGACAGGTTTGTTGAATTTCAGTTATCTCAGAAGACCTTACAAGGTAATAAGATGTGTGTGATGCAGTTTAAATGGAAATTTTACATCAATGATTCTCTGAACTTTACCTGATTCAAAAATATCTTACTTCCACAACATCCTGCAAATGTGGTGTGACATATAAGATCAAGCACTGGTAACAGGATTTATCATTTTGATTGTGTGTTAGCAGAGTGCAATGAGAGAGAAGCCTATCCACAAAAATCTTAATGGATTTTCTCTATCAACACATTTCATTATGTCACTTCAAGGCAGAAATGAGCGAACTGCCAGTAATCTAATTTCAATCAACTCTGAAAGACTATCTCATCCTGAAGATCGATCTTGGGGGGACGTCCTAGGCCGCTTTGTCTTGGCAGTGTCTGGGCCATTGCATGTCAAGACAATATGCTTATTGATATAAGCTGAATCTCCCTCTATGGAATGCTGTTGCCATCGCAGAAGCTGTTTCAGCTAGTGTGGAATAGTGCTGTTGGGCACATGCGAATCGCTTATTTTGAAACAACAACAATAATAATTTGGAAACTGAAATCAATTTTAGCATTTCAAAATGCTTTATTCCGCGTACTACCGAAATCTCAAATCAGGTCAGACCCCTGGTATAGTAAAAAACGAGCCAAGCTTGGTGAAGGCCCGTAGACAATTTTTGCAAAATCAGTAATTCTAATTATAATCTAATTTGGAAAAGCTGTGTAGCTCTAATTCTAATCTAATTCAGAAAAGCTCAAAATTTTCTTTTTGTCCAAGTCATGACGCAACTTCGTAAGTAGCCACCCCACCTGCGATTGACCTATCAAAAGTTCTACAAAATTACAATGCTGACGTCATTGACCCTATGTCGTTTTCTGTGTAGGAACGCAAGCCACTGAAGGTCTCGGCACAATAGATTGGAAGAAATTGGAAAAAAACGAAAATGCAAAAGATTGATTTGGGCCAAACGATGACACGTATTTTCCCTTTTTTATTTTTATTTTCATTTTAAATGTCCTATTCGAACTAAAACGACTCACTTTTTAAAATACGCGACTGGAAGTTAAAACTGCTCAAAAACCGGTTGTTAGTTTCCGGCAACTAACTAAATTGTAGCTTAAGCTTGTACAAGTCATTGTACTATTCAATAACAAAATACCCTGCGAGGCATAGTTCTAACCAAATCATAAGGCTCTGAGTCACGAGTCAATCTTACTTTTATAGTTTTGATTTGGTATCGCGTCGAGTCATTTTCAATTCACCACTGAGTCATGTCCGAGTCCAATTCAGCGAGCAGAGAGTCTAGTTCGAGTCATGGTTATTATGCCTCGAATTCAAGTCACTGTTGTTGACTGCTCAGTTTCCAGTTGAAGTCAGATTAAATCAACATTTTATAACTCTGTATGGTAATATCGAATGGTTCGCCTTTATAATATACTCATTTTCCTCACTTTTAGCAGTTTCTAGTCACATTTTCAAGTACCAGAACCAATAGACGAAATCCCAATATTGTGGTTACTTTACTATTCTTCGAAATTACAATGAAATGTCGGTCTGGACCGTCTGTGTCTCGAGTCATCAGCAATGACTCGAGACCAAGTCAAGTCAATACGCAGATTGACTCAAGTCGAGTCATTCCCATAATTTGATAAAATGACTCGATTCATCAGAAAATCTTGACTCGAGTCATTATAACCCTGGTACAATATTATTAAAACCTTAAATTTTGTTGATAAATTAACTCATACTAGTCCTGGGCTAGTTACCAGTAGGAGTTCATTCATCGACAAAAATTATGGTTATAATAATTTTTTTTACACTGCAGAAGCCTTGAATCTAGATTGATCGTTAGAGCATACCGAAATAGTCGTTCAAAACTATGTTTGTGGAAATGACATGTTAGTGAAGTCATGATTAATACTTGAATCACATTCGAGTACTCTGATCTGACCAACTCTCTATATACCACATCTGCTGGTAGGAATACCTGGGTCGAAAAACCTGTTCTAGATTGATACGTTCATTGATTACAACTCACACCAACATTCTTGATTTTGTTACAGTGGATTGCAAGCAGAAGATGATCGCACATAACGTATCATTGAAGGCCTGCTTCTGTAATGCATCATAAGCTAATCGTAAAAGCCAATTGCGTTTCAATATCAACCGATCAGTTGCAATCTGACCAACATCATCAACGTCTGGCAGACATACTGGGTAGGTTAAAAGTGAGTAAGTATGAATTTGAATTTTTGAAAAATATTAATGATCCCAGATTTGAATATTTGGTATTTTCCCTGCACTACCAGTAACAACCATAATATACCCATGTTTGTCACTCGTAAAATGCTTCTTAACCCTTACGAGGTGGGCGTATCATATATGATATGGCATGTCACCGACACCGATTTCTCCATGTTATGACACGCCCTAGACATCGGGTACTACGTATTTTGAAAAGCTGAGACTTTTCCGATGTATTTGGTACCTTACTCAAAAATTTTGGTTTGTAAAAATAAACAAAAAATTAAAAATAAAATATGGCTATCACCTAAAACTTCCCGAAAATCTGCCAGAACAGCAGAAGTCGACAGGTACGGTTTTCTGTGTAAATGTTCACCCTTTCAAACATCAAAACGTTTTCTGAGGGATATTTGTAAATTTTGGTCACGCTTCAGTGATTTTCAAGTTCAAGTGCAAATTCAGTCGGCATATGAGTCATAAACAGGTTTACTCTGCCTGCAAATGGTTGGATATGACAAAAGAAAGCATATCGCGTTGTTTTATGCCATAAACCGGACTGTAGGGGTCGATTGAGCCTTGATCATGAACTCGACCTTGATGACCACTCACTGACCACGCCCATTTGTAAATTCTATATATATTTTCCATTTTTCTATATCTGACGAACCGCGCGGTTTAAAACCATGGTTGACGGCTTGTTTGAAACCAGGCAACAGTGAAGCATCACATTCCTCTCTCTGACGCCATCCTGAGGGTCAGCCTTGAAAATTGAGAGATAGAGAGATTTTCGGGGGGGAAATGATTGTTTATTTAAACTTATTAAAAAACCTCATACATGTCATGGGATGTCGATCAAGGGTGGGATCGGTAGAGGGCTATACTACGCCCACTTTTAAACTGGAACGGCCCAGAAAAGTGAAGGTCAATTCTGCAAAATATGGCCCCACCTCGTAAGGGTTAAACTAGATAAAACCCAGTTATGGACGGGTGGGCCTGTTTTTCAAGTACTAATACGCGAGACTTGAATCAAGTTGATAAGAATGTCTTGAGTCACATGAGTTGGCCGAGCCATGCTCAATGACTGGAGCAGATGTCGATTCAATACACAAAGTGACTCGAGCAGAGTCATTTTCCATTTTTAAGATAATGACTCGAGTCCGACTCGACAACTCTGTCCCTACCATAGGCGCTTAACTATTATTTCCCGTGGGTATGCGGGATCGATGACGTCAAAAATGGCCGACATAATAATACGTCAGGATTGACAAATGAACCTGTTAACATTGAACAAAGTAGCATCAATTTATTAGGGTTCGAGTCAATATGCAAAATAACTCGATTCAATTCAAGTCATTTTGAGCATTTGTGGAAATGACTTGGGTCAAGTCGAGTCACCAAAAATCGTGACTCGAGTCATTAGAACCCTGCCAGCACTACTAACTTTATGAAATCTGCAATATGAGCTAGGATTAGAACTACTCGCTTTTCAAAATCGGCTACTAGAACTAGAACTACTAAATAAATCAGTCGTTAGTTGATCGCCAACTAACTAGATTGGTGGTTTGTACAAGACTGTCTGTAAACATATATCTGGCTGCAATTCCTGGTAAGATCCTGAACGGGAATGAGATTCGAGTACGACAATCAGTACTGATATGAACAGGATTCTCAATCAACAGAAGCAAAATATTGAAAAGTAGGACAAGAGGAATTTGTATCGCGGCAGGTTAGGTCACATTCGACCTGGTACAAGATGGTCAATATCAAGCACAAGCTTTGCAGTGTTGTGGTTCTGACCTACTCTGGACTATTCATCAAAAATCAAAATTAACATAAAATGTATTTAACGGCAAGAGTGCAACTTGAAAGCAAATATCAGAGGTTCATTTTAATTAGACAGTTGCTAGTGCCTTTTTGATATTATGCTCGTTGTATGTGTTGCTATTGAATTCTACGCGAGCCGAAGTCCCGTTAAAAGCAATAATGATTTCGATTCTTGGATTTCTTTTCAAAAGGCTGCAACTTTGGTGTGGGTTAGACTCTATTATACTCTCAGATGTCTCCGAAAAGGGACAGTCAATATGTAACGAATTTTGTTTGCAAGTCTTCGTCTGTTACACAATCACATATATATATATATATTTTTTAAGTAGTTGAAGGGTAGGCGATTTTTAAATAATTTTGTCCACCAAACCAATTGCATTACTGTGAACTGTGATATTTGCCAAGATCAAAGTAGGTCGGTCATCAACTCTTTCATGACATGAAGCAGATAAATACATTCCGAATTCATAAATCGATTCATAATTTCATGTATTTCTCTATTGAATGAACTTGTGTAGTGCCTTTCAACCTGTGGGATGGTACACATTTGTGCGGATGAAAACATTTACTGTGCGGGTGAGAGCCGTGGTGCGCATGAGAATAGTGACTAATTGTTACTTTTTCTGGCGTAAAATAATTCAAATGAACCTTATAGGAAATTCGAGTGCACTGGCTCCATAACCTTTGTTGTTGCAACACAAAAACGTGTTTCACCTATGCCGCACCACTAATCGTATCTTTTACAATACTTTTGTCTCACACAAGACGTAGTAAATTATTGTTTGCGTGCTGTATTTATTACCTACTCAAAAGTGTGGTACAAAAGTGGGTGTATAGGCTACAGCACATCAACTCGTCTAAGCTTACGACATATGGAAGAAATGACGTAAAAATGACTGGCTGCTTTATTTCTTTGAGAAATAATTATACTTTCGTAATAACGGTTCGATTAGCACGAGGCACAAAGATAGTAATGCATACCATCATCACAGACTCCATTTGCAAGTTTCTGTTACGCTAGGGTTACCATATTTTGGAATCGAGTGAGGACACTTTTCAAAATTTTCAAATTTGGAATTTTTCCCATATGGCTGACAAAAAAAAAGGTCGACTTTTTAGCTAAGCTCCGAAATAGCCAGTGGAGCGTTATTTCAGTGCTGAGTTACTGTGTCTTAAGACAAAACCTCAAAAAGGAGGACATTTACAAAAACCTGAAAAAGGAGGACAAATCCTTGGTGGTATTATTTATTGTGAGGATGGTTTTTACATATCCAAGGTCACTGTTTATCTGCGTATCACAAGGTATCCAACTCAAATGTGCTTATTTTTCTTGTTAGTTTTGTAGTGATATCATAGGGGCAGTAGGAAATTTCTCATTTAATTAATGTTCGGATACTTGGTTTCAAATTGCATGCTGTTGTCGTCATTACATTCTGTGATGACCTTGATTTTTGGAAATTTCTCTATGAGGAGTACTTCGCTAAACTTGGTGTAGGCTCTTTCCCAGAATTGAGGCGTATCATACCTGGAAAATTACGGTATGCTTGTACTCGAGATTGTATGTCGTTACTTCTACTTGAGCACCCACAATGACCACGTGACCACTTTGACCTGTAAGCTATAGAAAATCGATCGATATTCTCAGTATAGCCTTTGTATATTATAATTCTCTGAATCCTACTACTGTGATTTGTGATACCTCCGACGGCAAATACCGATATTTATTTCAAACTGCAACAGACCCTATAACTATATAGTGTTGACCCCTCGTTTATTTGCAGACCGAAAACGATGTGAATGTAATGCAGTGTGATGAAATGTTCCAAAGAGAATAACAACTTGCCGAAACGACATCCAAAAAAGCCAAGATAGCCCTTGAAGAATCGTGGAATTTCACTGTTCTGCACGGAAATGATGTTGACCGGCCTGCTGGAACTGCCTGGCAAGAAAACTGGAAAATGCCAGAATGGTGCAGCCCTACTCAAATTGTCATCGATTTCAGCGAAATGAATCAGTTAAAATTGCACATGCACAGATCGTGTGAAACTGTATCGTGGCATTGCTAACCTACTTCAGTTAGTGTATAACAGGGGTGTCAAACTCAAATTGCGCCGCGGGCCGGATTCAAGTCTTCAAATTGCTCGCGGGCCGGACCAGTCAACTGATTCCAAAATGTTACCTAGTGCTCTTTCTTTTCGCTTGGATACCATAAAAATATATATAGAAAATACGCGGTCATAGGGTTTTTAAAGTAGCAAGTCGCAAAAACCAAAAATACGATGATTGTCTGGTTGAATAAAGTTTAGAACTGCTAAAACAGTGGCGTTACCGACGATATAAGTTGCCACATTCTATGCTCTCTTTGATTTAGTCGTATTTTGGTGTTAGCCCTGCATACGGGTTGCGAGGAATACAAGATGTTTAATTGGAAACGGTGGCGTTGGAGCTTGGTCTATTATTATTAAACCGCGAATCCAGCTCCTCTCATGTCTGGAGATCTATGGAGTCGACATTGACACAGCAGTGTGACCATAGATCCTTCAATTAGATATTTGGGAAACTAATATATTTTCCCTGTAAACTGTATATAGCGGTCCCGCAGTGGCGCTTTCGCTTCTGTGAATAACTACTTTTATTTGTCCATATTCGTATAAAACTCCGAACTTGGTGTGCACTTTTTGCATTCTTGAAATTGGTTGTCGATTTTACAGACTTGTTACTATAGCGGTAACTAGACTGAATAACTTAAGCGCCGCAGTCAGGTGGTTATAGTGGGGATTATGAACATGGAAGTTTGTCGTGCAAAATAGCTCAACATTTGTTGCAATGGTGCTGGAAAATATAAGGATTTTTCGATCTACTCAGAATTGCTTCGCGGGCCGGACGAAATGGTCTGGCGGGCCGGATGTTTGACACCCCTGGTGTATACCTTACGAAAAACCACGAAAAGAACAAAAACTGCCTATGCCTATTCAATAGGAAGTGGGTTGAGGATGTATTCGAATCACTTTTTTGTCATAACAACTAGGTGAAATATATACGACACTAGCTGAAAATACTTTCGAAAATTGCAGCTATGTGTAATATATTAAGCGATTTTTGTCATGGTATCGTGAGTAATGAAGTAGGCTGCTTTTAATTTTTTGGAGTTGTCAAGCAGCTTTGTCTTACTGGCATCAATTCCTTAGGTGATGTATCATTTCATTGCCCTGCAATCATCATGCGTTTGGAATATATAACGGAGGTGATATCATTGTCAGTATCGGTTTTAATAATATTTTCACAATTTCAAAACGCCACAAAACTGCAATACAACGAAAAAAATAGGAAGGTGCCTGAACGACTTTGAATAGTCTTTGAAATCAGACCCCCACTTTGGCCTAGGCAAAGTACAGAAGAACATGCACACCGAATGAAAAGGAAAGCTGAGAATATAAAAGGAAAGCGACAAAATGAGGTGGCATGTGGCAGAAGGTAAAATCGCTACGTTAGGTCGTGGTCCGGTGATCCTGGAGGCTGGCTAGTTTTCATTCAGATGAAATCGATTGTATTTCGACTTGAATACGGACATGCTTGACGACTGTCGGATAGCCGGCGAGATGTTCAGGCATACTTGATAGATAGAGCAATGCGTTTTCTTGTATTCCGTCCTGGTCATATGGTAGTTGCAGTTGATCATATGTGGCTATATAGGCAGTTCATCTACTGTGACTTATCATACGTAGGCCTAATATTGCTGCGCGATTTGCACATAACTGTTAATGATTTGCCTAGATATCCTGGAAGACCAGTAATACGTGAAAGCTATTATAGACTTTTCGAATAAAGTTTGACGAGATTCTACCGGACATTTCGATGAAATTTGACAGTACAATGGAAGATAGAAAACGGCGAAGTCGTATTTCTTTCACAAGAAACACAAGAGTCAAAATAGAGTTGATAGTTTCAACGTGACTCTGCATTGCACAAACATGTGATTACATTGTTGTGATTTATAAGGTGGGTTATCAGAAGTCTGCCAGTAAGCCAGTGTTATCACTGAAAGGTATCGAAATTTACAAATGTAATCCTAATATAGCTTACCTCACAACTCAGGACAGATTCTTATTATAAATGCGCTCGATACTGCACTTCACGCTAACCGAGAAGATTGCTAAGCAAATTCGTCTCTTCCTTGTTACACGGTGGTATTAACCTTTCATAGTGGACGATTGTCAAAGCAACACCATAAGAGAGAGAGAGAGAGAGAGTCTTTATTTTTCATCGAACCAAAATACATAACAAACGGCAGTGATGGTGGTACAGAAAATATGCGTGCACAGTATTCGGTATTAGATAGGAATGATCGATAAGACCGTGAAGGTCATCTAGTCTGATCACACCAGCATCAAACAGGTACACTTGACTCAGAACAGTCTGGCTGTAAAAAAATGTTTAGTTAGGAAAGGAAAATAGAAAAAAAAATTACACAATGGTAGCAAATGATCAATGAAGCAATGTCTGGGCGGGGTAGGGCAACAGTGTTAGTGTAACGACAAGAGGTGATCAAGTAGGGCTTTTTTGAATCTATTATAAGGCAATTCACGGGTATGTGATGGTAATGCATTCCAGATGATAGGTCCCGAGTAGTCGATAGATCTCTTAGGCTGCGTTCATCGTTTGTTTTGATACCTATAGTGAAACCAGTCGTCAAAACCAACCCGTTCACATAGCATGAAGTTCTCGAACCAGTACGAAATTTTGGTGTTCACACTCGAGTGGTTTTGATATCTTGACCTCAAAACATGAGCGTTCATACTTGAGCGTGGTTGCGAAGACTAGCCGTTTTGCGGGCTCGTTATCGCGCTAATTAACGCGACGTTACATCTGCGGTGAACGGCGTTTTGGTGTTGGCGCGAAATTCGTCAAACCTGCTCTCCAACCTGGTTTGAGCGTGCGTTGACTATCCAGTATCTTTGCAGAGTAGATGGAGGGTAATGTAATGCGTAGCCGTGGCATATGTGGAGACCGCAGGAAGTTGTTAAACTGGTGCAGGAGTGGAAGACGGAGAGAATTCAGGCCATGGCCCTCGTCGGAAAACCGAATAAATAAATATTCACCATAATTTCGAATAGTTTAAACAAGATGGGAATGGAGAGATCTCCAGATTGCTGCTTGAAAAAGTTACAGGCCCTAAAAGCGGGAATTCAGAAAGCATAAAGACAAAGTTACCAGCAGCGGTGAATCAGGGGACCTTTATCCTCCTGCCTCTATTACTGATGTGTATGAAGATTTAGAAGAAACCATTGGGAAAGACCCACTGACTGCGGTATACCATCGCTGATAACCTCGAATAATCTCGATGGTAAGGTTTTTTCGAGTGATGCAGTTTAATATAGATGGATCAGATATATTATTGGGATGGCAGAAGTGCAATGAGTTTGCTCTAAATACAACACCGCTCTCATTTTTACAAGTGTGACAAAGATGTGGTAAAGTGTATATAACACATACAGTATATGTTATTTTCCTTGTAGAAGGCTTGAGGTTGAGATAGAGACAAACCAGCAACCAGTCAAATTATTTTATATTAATTTCATTTCAAACTTGATATGTTGTTTCAGATTCTTATGCAAGTACTAGTTCGAGCAGCAGTGAAGTGAAGATAAGAAGAAAGAAATATTGATGCTTCAAGTAAATATAGACCCTCTTCTTGATACATAGTGACACCCTTATCTATAGGCAGCGGCATAGTCCAATATGGAATCGGTGTCTCGTGCACACCAAAGATTCTACTGATTGCACACAGGTGTGACGCTGAGATGCGTCTTGACACACCAAATATATTACGCTGAACGTACCGGGATTCCAACCCGGGGCATAGTTATATGCTGTCATGGATGTATATGAAGCTTGTGTTTTAATTATGTAATCAGCTAACTATCTTGCCATCAGTCTTGTGAATGTTCAGTGTCTTCTTGTGCAGGTGAATCAATACAGTCTGTAATCGAGAAAGCTGAAGACAGACAAGACAAGCGGTTTAAACAGTGGATGCAGTTTCAGGTGAGTCATTCATCAAAAGGCTTTTCATGAGTTGCCATCTGTTAATCATGATACTTCCTATTCCCATGATGAGTATGTAACAAACTTTGAAAATTTTCAGGCGGAAGAAAATGAGAAAGAGAGGAACACGATGTTGAGATGTCACGAAGCTTCCTTGGCATTAAAACTCGAGCTGTCACGAAGCTTCCTTGGCATTGAAACTCGAGCTGAAGGCTATTCAATGTAAGTTGTTAGTGACTGTAAACACTAATTTCCTCCGGTACCCTATGCAGCTGGTAAACTATTTGTATGTATAAGATAGTGACAAGCAATTAAAGTCGTAGGAAGTTTCACCTCAATGCTAGCAGTCACAAAGTGTTGCCAATATTTCCAGTAATTGCAATGCCAGGTCCCAGAAAAGATAAATATATTGTTTGCTGTGGAACTAATAAATCTATAATTATTTGTTGCAGCAGCATACAAGAAAATGAAGAAGAGGCTCCAGTTACAGCCGTACATGTACTGGTCATAAGTGAATAAATATTCAATCTCTGATGTCTATGAGGCATGGGCTCTCAAATCGGGTTGCGTCAGAGTTTTCAGGGGTACGCGAGCAGCTCTGCTTTTCTGGCACTGGCAAATTTCATCAACAGCGTCCTTGGAGTTTGTGACAAGCAACAGAAAATTAAGCATGTCAAATGCAGCGTTCATTTAGGCTCAAATTGGCATGTAACGTTACTGGCCTCACCTACATTAACTGTATAGTGAATCTGTCAATGAGCTAATGCTAATAAGTGTGGCCAACTGAAGACCTCGGTTAGTTGACTACCAGAACCAGTGTCATCTGCTTATCATTAAGGCTACTTGACTAGCCCTATTGCATTCTCCGCTCTTGCTTATGTCTGATATGGTAAAGTCCTATTTAGCCAGTGACGAAAAAAGAACGTTTCATCGTTTATTTATTAGGATAAACTGCTCTTAGCAGAAAGCTGAATGACTGTCGTGTCAAATCAACACAAACCATATTTAAGCATGTCGCGTTCTCAAATACCAGACTCCAGATCACTTTCAGTGTTGGTAGCTTCGATTTCGTCATCCACTACATCCATACTTCTGCAACTCTGCTTAGTCCATGTTCTCTTCACAAAAGTTGTGCAATGTGATGCATGATGCTGGTAGCTTCGATTTCGTCATCCACTACATCCATACTTCTGTAACTCTGGCAACTCTGCTTAGTCCATGTTCTCTTCACAAAAGTTGTGCAATGTGATGCATGATGCTATCTGCAACAGCGCATTCTCGGGCAAAGCACCACACCTCTTCAACAAACATCGCCGACGGTGCTTCAGCCGACCGAATGTCTGCTCCACTACTCGTCTTGCAAAACATAACTTCTGAAAATAGACTTAAGCTTATAGCCTAATGAAACAACAACATATCAGGCTTGTATCTACCTTGTTGAAATATTCCTCAGAGGGGCTACTGCGGTTGCTATAAGCTTTGATCAATCATAAATACTGCAAGTACATTACGTTATGATTCATTGCTTCGAAGCAATCGAGAAGAGGTTCCTTACGCTAACATCCATACAGGCCTATTGATCAACAAACAGACGTGAGCAGAGCACTCATCAGGTTCGCACAACTGCGCTATACCATATTGGTACTTTCCTGCATTCATAGAGTTCATCCTTCCAATACTTTGATATGAACGGGGAAGCGTCACACCAAACGGCGTCAAAATTTTCTCCTCAAAACCAGTGCGTTCATTAAGCCGTCAATTGTGACGTCGATGTCGAAACCAATGCGTTCACCGTCACGTTGCGAAGTTCGCTTGCGTTCACATTGCTGGTTTTGGTACCGGGTTTTCACCATGACTCGTGGCGAAACCGAACGATGAACGCAGCCTTAGTTAGGTTGCTATTGGGTTGGGGTAAGTAGACGTTTCCTTTAGACGAAGATCTCGTGTAATGGGAATGGACATGTTTAGCAGGTATGAAAAAGTCATCAAACACAGGAGGGAGACTATTGGAAAAATATTTGTGAACAACTTTTGATACTTCGAAGCGATACAGTTCACCAACTCGCAAAATTCGATGCTTACGGTAGTAAGGCGATAAATTGGTACGTAAAGGTACAGATGAGATCAGCCGTATCGCACGGTTTTGCAGGGTTCAAATTCTGCACAAAAATGTTGTACATGCATTTCCCCATACTACGATTCCATATTGCAGATGCGAGTGGAAAAGAGAGAAGTAGATTGTTCGTAGTACTGATCTGGAAACCAAAGATTGGAGACGGGTCATTATTCCCCCACACCGAGCTAGTTTTGATATTGTGCATTCAATATGCTGCTTCCAAGACAATTTGGAATCAATGGAGACGCCGAGATATTTTGCTGAGTCACATATTGAGATTTGTTTATGATTGATGTTCACAGTGAAATTATGACTGGCATTATTTAAAACGAGCATCTCGGTCTTATCTGCATTCAAACTTAGTGTCGATACCTGTATGTTTTGGTTATGCACCATCAACAAATATACTTGACACGTAAGTTATTTAGAAAAAATTGCTGTCCACTGGACAATAGAGAAAACTTTCTTCGTAAGACTGATAGACACATGATGTTTTGACAGCTTTTGAGCTAAATATCATGACTGTACGACCAGTAATTCTTGAGATGGCAGATGGGCAATATTATCCCCTCGCGCGCAAAAATTGGGAAAATACCGGCTGTAAAATGGGGGCAATCATCTGAAGTCAAATTTTATTGAAATTTCAGGTCATTTGTCGGGATTCGAGAACCCCCTTTTTCGATCTAAAAAATAAGTTATTTGCACTCCACCTGAGCCATGTCTGCCGCGATTCTATTTTCTATTGGGCTCGAAAGTCACGTGACATTTTTTCATAACAACTGCCGTTTGGGGCCAAGCGCTTGGTTTGGTATTCTCTGAACGCGTTTCCAATTCGCAATTTGTGCCACTGCTCGGAGTTTCTCATCAAATCTGGTGTTCGTGTAACGAAAGTGCAAGCTGCAAGAAGGATTTATTTACTTACAAATGGAGGGTAACGTATATAGAGACGGTAGTTCGTTAGGATTAGACTGAACTGATAAAATTGCCAATAAACCTTCCGCATAGCATGGGTAACGTATAGAGAGACGGTAGTTCGTTAGGAATAGACATTTAGCAACAGTAACACTGACACTGACATTACCGTGTAAGTGATACAATGTATTTCCTTTCAGATGGATTTGGTAACTACTTTCACGATGTGTGATTTCTCTAAAACTGACCCGAATCTGGTTAGAAGAGGTCAAAATGCTTTAGACAGCGATCATTTAGTATCAGCGAAGTATGGTGGTGACGGTAGAGCGGTGGGCCGTATTCAGTCCAGCTACGAGCAGAAAGTGTACGACATTGAGGTTGGTAACAGCTAAATTACCAGAAAGTTTTGTGAAAGATTACCTATACTTGAAATTCAGTGGAAATTTACAGCATTTCTCGTACTTGAGCAGGGCCGGCCAACCCGTGGCCCGCGAGGTTTTGAGTGGCCCGCGAGGAAATTCCTGAAATTTCTAATATCATCAAAAATGGATTGCACAGATTTTGAGCTTGCAAGGCCAACCAAAAATTTGATTAGTCTGGCCGCAATACTTGAGACATGACGACTAAAATATCAGTTCCGACGCATTGACAGATCCATCAGCCATTCACATATTGGTGCATCTTCGTACACTACAATAAAGCAGAATAATTTGCGATAGATTTATCAAAGGTAAAAGTTTTCTACAAGCTTACCGCAATATGTTGTCACTCGATTTCTTGTTTTTAATATTGTTGCCCTTTTGTGAAAATGGAAGAACACCTAATGTATCAGATTGAGTCTAACTATATTCGCGATTACGAGACAAAGTGTCGTTCAACATATGCGACCTTGCGTTTGCGCTCGCAGTAAGACCGTCCACCGTGAAACCTAGGCACGAAATGATTGACGCATGTTGGTCACAGCTTTCGATATCGATATGTCCATGCGCCGAATAGCCCAGTCCTCGCAAACTTAGCCCAGCGATATACACCAGGCCCGCAATATAGTTAAGAGACAATATCATTGACCTATGAACTTCAAAAAATGTTCGCGCTTGGCGCGGATAGTGGCCCGCGCAAAAGTTCGTCAATCGAATGTGGCCCTTTGGCCGAAAAGGTTGGCCAGCCCTGTACTTGAGTAACAACACCTCTGGCATCTTATTGACTCATATCGAGCGAGATAGTGTAATGGTTGTGGGTCTGGCTTCTCAATCGGTAGGTCGTGGGTCCCCAGCAAACACAAAACCGTAAAAGGATCATCCGGGATCATCTCGATTAGGTTCTGATTTTCTAAGTGTCGAGGGAATGTCTAAAATACGTAGTAGGATGGTCTTGTGGTTATATTCAATCAGAATAAATTCATACTCGGTGTTGTTCCATCTCATGCATTAGGCTTCGTTATATCCTGTAGTTAACCTAATAATGCAAATTTTCTATCTCTCGCGGGTACGACTAAAATACGTAGAAAGGATAACTTTGTCGGTACATTCAATCACGATGAATTCTATCCGGTTTTGTTCGATCTCATGCGGTAGCTTCGTTCTATCCATTAGAAAACAATGTTCTCCCTTCGTTTTATTGCGTGAGGATGTCACCGGTGTTGTATATTCGTGTTGTTGCTCTAAGGTCGAATAGTTTTGTTTTCCTCTGATATATATGATCTTCATTATATATATATTCGCTCTTTCGGTAATCTCGCATGTTCAACGAGTATGGTTAATAGTTTTATTCAGAGAATAACTAAATAAGTGATATGTTGTACCACGTTTAGGAATATGATTATCGATGCGTGACTTCTAGAATATTTCGGCGATTCAAATTTTACGTCATCGCGCCATACAAAGATTTGAAGCGCAACAGGTCGCAGCCAGGCATAGTTCGCTCTTTCTGTATTGTAAATGCCGTAAATATATAGGAATTGTGACTGACTGAGGTAGCGGGTTAAAGGTATATATGCAGTAGCATATAGCTTATGGGGTATTTCGAATTGCCTGTAGTATATGACGCCTAGAGCTGTTTGACTTTCTGCAAAACAGGTGTAGACAACTATAGAAAAGTTTCAGCTTTTCCAGGTTAGAATTAGAGCTAAACCGTTTTTCCGAATTAGATTACAATTATATTGCTGGCATTTCGCTCTAATTTAGTGAAATTAGACCACTATAATTCGCTTCAAAGATCTGAATTACCGGTACCTATACCTACGGTATATCATAATATTTATGCTTGAATTTTCTAGGTATATAAGTCATATAGATACATTCCTGTAGAACACTGATTCATGATTTTATAAAAGTTGGTGCAAGAATGGACATTTTCAACTTGATGTTGATTAATGGAGCAAAATTTGATATTTGAGTGCAATTATACCTCGAATCCAGTGACAAGATTATTAATCGTTGAAACCAAACGCAGCTTGATTATGTTGGCCCAGAGAATTTGGCTAGCCAGACCATATTGATGGAATATGGTCACAGTAAGATAATATTTTGGGCTATTTTACATGAACTTTCCAACATTTGATTTGATATGTCCACTAAAACAGTTGTTATTCTGCTTTCGAATAAGACCTTAATTGCTGGTTTCAATGGTAACTGTGTTTGTCAAAGGCTGCAAAGGTAATTTCTTTTCCTTGTTAGATGTTTATTTGTTTGCTTGTGGTGTTCATGGTGGTGGTTCGACTACACTGGTCATTTTACACCAGGCCGGTTCTTATTATTATTATTCCGTATCAGCCCGATTACCAGTGAACTCGGCACTTAGTGAATTCGGCCGCACAAACTCGGCACTTGGTGAATTCGGCCGTGGTAGATCTCGTAGCGGTACCGGTCACCATGCTTGGTTACTGGAATGTTTGCCGGTGAACTTGGCACTTTGAGTGGTTGTCAATGTTGTACGGCGGTCAGGGCATGCGTAGATCACACAGTCACGGCGTGATTAGATCACAGATTGCGTAATTGCGGGAAATAACGCGACGCTCTTCACTTGGTGAACTCGGCCCTTGGAGGAATTGGCACTAGAACACCTTCGCATTAGAAATGCATTTAGTATGAATGAACAGTATCAAAAAGGAAATTTAAACGTGTCGTGGCTCGTGGTAGATCTCGTAATCTTGGGATCCTTCAACCGTGTTATCGAGACACCCTAATCCCAGAGTGGAATCGTCTCTCCAAAGGCAAAAAATAATTTATTTTGACGTGATCATGCGAAACATTTGTTGATGAGGAACACTGGCTTGTCGTGATCGATAAACGAAGAAGCGCCGCTTGATGTGCCACAGCTTCGATCTCACATACAACGACAAGATCCATCTTCTCAAAACTTGCACGACACAGGCCCGTCACTCGCGCCATCGATTCCAAGCAGACCGCGCGAGGTCGGTATATGAGCGCTGCGTCATTTCCTGCGGCTACGCAATCCGTGATCTAATCACGCCCTGACACCCTTACAAGATTGACGAATCACTTGATAATACTATTATTAGTTTAATAATTCATATTAATAGCCGAATTCACCAAGTGCCGAGTTCATCGGCAACTATCTGCCCACTTATAGCACGGCCCACTCCTAGGCTTTTTAAGACATGGCTATGCGGATCAGATGGCGAGGAGGAGCCTAGATAAACGGCCAACACTTCGGTAGGAATTATGGAGTCGACGTGTCACGCTCGAACCCGCAATTCATTGGTGTTTAGCTATAATGGAACGTACCACTACGTTTCCTCGCCATACCTTGTAAAATGAGACCGTAGCATTTGGCATTTCGTGTGGCAATTGACTTTTGTGTGGAAAATTATGTTCGTTTTAGAACTTATCCGAAACTTTTATTCCGCCATAGATTGTATATGATAATACAATATCGGAATTGATCCTAGAAGAATTCCAAAGCAACTCTCCACAAAGGAGGATTTAAAGAAGTTTGATGGAAAATTGAATGAAAGCAAAAGCCTTTGCAAGAGATGTGGTATGTTGAATCTGTTTTGGTATTTTTAAATAGGCCTACTTTGTTGTGCCGATAGCAGACAGTATATATAAACGTAAGATGTGGAAGCTATCAAGGTGTTTTTAGAAATTCAGTCAGTCAAAGTGGACGATCGTATTGCTTGGATTATATTTAGGCTTATTTTAGCATCTTTGAGATGCAACTCTAAACGTGGACGGTCATGAACAGTAGGGCTCTTCAAAAATGACTTTTTTTCTCAAATCGTACTGGCTACTTGATAAAATTGTTAGGTTACCTAATTTAAGCCTACAAACAAAATATGGTTCAAATCCAGCCAGTATCCGCTTTGCTACAAGAGAAGAAAGTTCCTATTTATTATATAAAAATGAATAATAAAAAATTTGAAGATTTTCTGTTAACCCCATGAAAGTGTTAGGCTGTCTATAGAAACGATGCTCACCAAATTTGGTTCAATTCCAACCAGTGGAAGCGGAGTTATTGCTGTCGAAAAATTTGGATTTGAATAAAATAGTACTTACGGTGAGCACAACTTTAATAAGTAAACAAAGAATCGGTCACCGTAAATACTATTTTATTCAAATCCAAATTTTTCGACGGCAATATCTCCGCTTCCACTGGTTGGAATTGAACCAAATTTGGTGAGCATCGTTTCTATAGACAGCCTAACACTTTCATGGGGTGAACAGAAAATTTTCAAATTTTTATTACCTATTTATTTTTATATAATAAATAGAAACTTTCTTCTCCTGTAGCAAAGCGGTTACTGGCTGGAATTGAACCAAATTTTGTGTTTAGGCTTAAATTAGGTAACCTAACAATATTATCAAGTAGCCAGAACGATTTGAGAAAAAAGTCATATTTTAAGAGCCCTAATGTCCATGTGAGAGAAACGTTTTAGGGTAGGCCTACTCATATGTCTCGCAGCGTTCTCTACATAATTGTCAATTGCGATACAAACTGTTTGCTTTTATTGGTAAAGCCATCCAACTTCGAATTGTAAAATGTTGGGAGTCTTGATATTTTTCGGAATCTGTCAAATTATACAAAAATTTAGCAAATTCTTTGACATATTTCATCTATTTGGGACTCGATCAACGTAAAAGAATTGGTAATCATTTTATACAATGTATTGTATTTGTAGTTGAAGTATAGTAATAATTCTTATGGTTACCGCACTTGTAACGATTCACGGCCATAACTGGAATAATTAGAATGATGTAACTTTCAAATTGTCATGCATTTTGCAACAACATTGTTCTCAATTTTCAAGGTGCTGACCATTCGAGGAAGAATCACCCACCGGGAATTCACGATCCGTAAACGCGGCCGACTGTTTCTCTCCTCAAGCGGAAGCGACAGAGAAGAGGAACGAAGAGAAAAAAGGAGCAGAAATAGCAAGAGTGTGACAAGTCGCGTCCGTTCGCTTTAATGCTTATTTCCATCCGCGAAGTAGTAGGTGGGAAAACTAATGGGCGTTTGGTTAGGGCTTATATAAGGTTGACTCCAGCGCTGTATTTGCTAAATGTTGCTATGAAATAGGGGTGGTGTCATTTGGTATCAATATTGACTATTGAAAGACCATTTGTTAGTGGTCATGGATTTTTTCGGCCAATATGCAGTAATTTCTGATGGTCACTTCCCGGGCTTCTGTTCTCTAACCCCTCATGATTGTTATTCTGCTTCTAGTAAGACTGTCGATTCTAAGGTTTTATCGTATCATTTGTCGGAGGTTTCGCTCGCTTTATTTACAACGTTTTGCTCTCTGCTAGGTCAATTACTGGCTGAGTATCACTACAGCCTAAGAAACTGCACTAATTCTCATTTTAATGTCTTGCTGGTTATCTTGCTGTCAATTCTAATAATTTATTAATGTCTATACCAGTGCCGCCACTCAAATGTTTTGTTCTCTGTACACAATATTGTTAGGTCTTCAGCTTTCCAGGCAGAGTATCATTCCACTTTCTAGACTTGAGTATATATCTCTCCAACTAGCTGCCAAATAACTGATTCATTTGGATTGTTGAATTGATCATTTTGGACAGAATGTGAAGAAATTTTAGTCAAGAATTCTTTTTGTGTTAGTGGCTGTTTTCAAAGAGTGCTGAAGTAGTCATCGTTGATCTTGATAATCAAGTAGAAGTGACGATTGAAGTCAGTTCTCTAGTCATATAATATTAAAAAATATAATAATAAAACTTGAAAACTTGAGTGGAAATAGTTCAGAATCGAATCCATTTCAGTGAGTATGGGCGAAAAAAATGTAGGAGTCATTCGTTAGTCGCTACCTCTGCCATTTTCGCAGTACGAATGTCTTAGCTATTAATCATCATTTTCATTTTATTTCTGCAGGGTGTTGAAAAAAAAAGGCCGCATGCTGGTTATTTAACTGGCTCATCAGAAGATGAAACCTGATAATAAGGACTGTTTTCACTTTCTTTCTAAAGACATTCGTTTGTTTGTTCGTTTTATTTTTTACAACGGCATTATTGCCAATTCGTTTGAAATTAAATTATCACAAATGTGATTAATATGTAGTAAATAATGTGGTGTGTGTACGCAGCCGTGATCAGGTTAAGCCCATAGTGGTAGAAAACAGGTTATTATATCAGGATCTTCTTCTTCTAACGTAGGATCTACATTCTACTCACCATGTTTAAAGGCTGTAGCATCTGCATAATATTTACATTATTGAAGGACATGGAAAAGACGTTGAATTGAGTCGACACAAAATCCCCCTTTCTACGACCTGCCGAGATCTAATATCTACTATATCGGCTCGGCTTTTCTACATCTTTGGTCTGTACTGTGTTTGCTGGGTCAGAACAAAGACTCTAAAACTGGTATCCGCAGCTATCCTGCTAGGCGCTCGGCAATCACGGATAGCATGGAGGAGAAAAAACCAGGGGTGCAGACTAGATGACCTTACTATAAAGGCAGTATCGCATCTCCGTCGTCAAAGCATCTCGATGATGCAGGCGAATAAGAATACCACACCGTATCTCTCTCCCTCTCTTATGACATGGTTTTGTCTCAGATCCACATTACTGATCAGAAGATTTGTCGCGCACATTGCGGCTGTCCAAATGGCCAATTCCAGTGTCACCATATGGCTGCAGTTCTTCTTTGGCTATGCAAAAATATAACACGCACCGATATTGAATGCCAGTGGATAAAGCCGAGAAAGCAAATTGAAAGCGCTGGTAAAAGAATTTCTCAAATCTGGCCAAATCAAGGACAAGGTATAAGTGTTTTTTTTTTAATGGCATGCAGCATTGTATTGCAACGTGAACAATATATTTCAACTACTGATCGTGACGTCAACGACGATGACATCCTATTTTTCAAAGAGGGATTAGCAAATTTGAATAGACCTACAGGATTTGGTTGGCTCTTATCCGAAGAACCTGCTGCTGTAAGTACTATGTTTTATGTTGCAGTTTTGATGCTAATTTCTCTGAAATATCACAATGTGGGCTATTTATCGATCCCACTGGCATGCTTGGAGCATCACCCGACGGCATCATTAATGAAAATGAATTAATCGAGGTGAAGTGTCCCTATTCCGCAAAATCAACCTCCTTGATGGATTTGGCCATGACGAAAAAGGACTTCTTTTTGAAAATAACTGGGGATCATTTAGTACTCGATAAAAATCACGAGTACTATGACCAGGTGCAGGGCGGCTTACACTTGGCAAACGCGGAGTTATGCCATTTTGTGGTTTGGACAACAACAGAACTGTTGGTCGAGAGAATACCTAAGGAAAGTGATTGGGAGAACAATTTAATTCTCTTGAGAGACTTTATTAGGAATACCTTTTTACCTCTCCTGCTATCGCTTGAACTCTGAGAGTCGGCAAGGAATCGACCCAAAAAACTGCGGCCAAGAAGCCCTAAGCGAAGAAGACTCCCATCGAGAAAGCCGCGGCCAAGAAATCGGCTAATGTCAAGAAGGCTGCCAAAAAGACCTCAGCCAAGAAGAAATGAATGCTGGCGTGTGTCGTCAACACCTCCACTATTAACGGCTCTTTTCAGGGCCATCCAAAGTTGATGTTTACGCTTATAGAGTACGGACAGGCTGGCTGGCTGTCGCAATATCGCGACGGCGAGACTTATAGTTACAAACTACCCATTTAGTTAGTATAGCGGTTCTAGTCCATACACTTTGTACAAGTCGGGTGGTTTATTGAAAAGCTGATTGGAGTCTCTTGATTTGTCAGTAGTAGTATAATTTTGTACGATTCGATCGACCAAAATATTCTCTATAGAGTTTCAACAAGTTTGGGTGGCTCTGAAAAGAGCCGTTGTTGGGTGGCTCTGAAAAGAGCCGTTGTTGTCTTGTAATCGCAGTAGCGAGTCGCTTATCCGCCGAACCCGTACAGAGTTCGTCCTTGACGTTTCAAGGCGTAGACCACGTCCAGAGCGGTGACGGTTTTTTTCTTGGCGTGTTGAGTGTAAGTGATGGCGTCTCTAATGACGTTTTCGAGGAAGACCTTCAGCACACCTCTGGTCTCTTCGTAGATGAGTCCTGAGATACGCTTCACTCCGTCACGACGAGCCAAACGACGGATGGCGGGCTTGGTGATTCCCTGGTACATACTATAAATAAAATAACTATTTATAAGCATTTTGGATGATTGGGGTCTGCAGATTTGCCAAGCATGAAGCACACTGAAATATCTTGCTGGATAGGTGTCGATAATGGTGTGGAATGAACTCCAAGATACGAAAAACTTTAATTCGCTGTATCGCCCTTTCAACATGAATACGGGCTCGCGATAACTCTTTGTTGGCTGATACTTCCTGAGGAGTGAATTGAGGATTGCTTAAAAATGATGGATGGTTCACAGTAACTCCTGGAGGAAGTATGCTGTGAATTGCAAACCCCTTGTCAGCTAAAATTAAGTCCCCAGGTTTCAATAAGTCAAGGATTCCACAATCTTTTGTAATGGCCTTATCTGACGTGGAGCCTGCATAAAGTTCTGACACAAACGTAATCGTTCCATTAGGTGCGACTCCAACTAATGCTTTCAGTGTGTTACCTTTTTGTAGTGGCTAAACGTTTGACAATTTTTGCCAAGATCATCTTGTTTGGCTGTTCGTACTTCAGTACAATCTAAAATTACTCTGCAGTTAGGAAAACTACGGAAACACTCTGGAGCACTCATCTGGCATTTGAGCAATGACGGAAACTTTTTGACCATCATACCTGTGTGGAAAATGGCATGCATGACCTCAATCAAACTTAGAAAAACATTGGTAACAGTGCCTGTACTAACATTGAAGCGAACAGCCAAATCTAGATTTGGCAAGTTGAGTCTTAATTTCATCAGAGTTAGCAACACTTGGTCTTCGATTGAGAGGATTTTAACATTCCAGTTGGAATGATACTTAACCGTAAACCGCTGTATCATTGCAACAACTATGTCGAAAGTTTTTTTGTCCGGTAACGAAGTATACATAGCTATCTTCTCTGCACTATCTTTAAAACTGTCGATGAATTGCTTGTGATTGGCCTGTTTTAACTTTATATTATCTGAACGTAATTCATCTTTTTCTTTCTCAAGAGCTAACACACGTTTCCTGAAAATAGCTATTTGTTTTTTCATTTCTTCCACATCATCATTTTCTGCATGTATCCCTGTACATGTAGCACATTCACTATTTGTGGTCAACAAATCTGAATGTTTTTTTTGGGGGGGGGGGTGGATATCCTCATTCTTTTCTCAGGGCTACTGCAGTCTATTCTCTTGCCTTCGTTCCACTCAAATCTAGTAGGTCCTGCCACCTTGCCCATTGGAAAATGCCAGCTGCATATTCTTGTATTTGTCGTTGGCGTGAACTCTTTCTCTCTCCTAAAATACATTACAAAAATCTAATTAAAGTGGTTCATCTCAAAATAATTGCCATTGATTACACGGTCTTGGCATAAAAAAGCAGAGCCTTTAATAATTTAAATACAATTCATCATCCACTCCTTTCCTTATCAATTTCAGCCACTTTCCCATGGCTTTCTTGCATTTCGGAAGTCGATAGAAAGACAACTCTGGATTGGTTTCTCTTCTATTACGACATTGTGGCACGCAACACTGTGGCATTTTGAGCGACTGTAAAATAACATAAAATATTCTAGTAACCATCTAAAAACCCTGAAACTCGCTGATTCCATAAAACCTCCAACTGTACTACAAACAACCTTACAAAGACAGAAAATACGAATTGAAAACAGACCAATATCGGACATTAACACGGGCAGCGCCTATCTAAGATAGTGGTTTGGCCCCAGCGAACCACAAGTCACGTGACTTTCGAGCCCAATAGCCAGTAAAATTTCATAAAATATTTTATTTTTTCAATAAATTAAATTTTTTTTGTAAAATCTGATAGCTTGACTTCTGCATATTGGAATTGAGCCAAATCTAGCGTGCAACCTTTTTTCAAGCCAACCTAACCATTTTGTTCATGAGACAGTGAAATTTGGCGAAAAAGTTGTTTTTGAACAACACTGATGTATAGAAACTTGACCAAAATTTAGAGAAAACATTGGCAACAGTGCCAGTACTAAATTATATGAAGTAGTGTTATGAGTAACAGGAAGACCTGGTCTTCCTTCAAAAGAATATTTACATTACAGTTAGAATGATACCAAATTGTAAATCGCTGCATCATCACAAAAACCAAGTCAAAAGTACGGTACTCTTGTCCTTGTCTGGCAATAGCAGTCTTCTCAGCACTATCCTTGAAACAATCAATAACTTCCTTCTGATTGGCATGGTTAAACTTAAATTTGGCTGACCGAAATTCTTGATTATCTTTTTCGATAAATGGCACATAAGCTAACCGATGCCTGCAGTTGATGCATCTATTCTTAGGCCAATTTCACTATATAAACACTTTAATAAAAATCTAATAATTGTGGGTTATCTTAAATCATTTGCTATTGAAGCTGACTCGATTACGCTGTCTTTGGGGCACACAAAATACCGGTAGGCTATGACATTTGTCTGTCATTTGATACCACCAAACAAACAAGTCAACATAGATCAAATGTTATTTATATTTATCATTCCCACTAGCTTTATTAATTTCAGTCACTTTCCAGTCGTTTTCTGGCAATTCAGAAGTCGATGGAAAGACTACTCCGAACTGTTTTCTCATCCATTATAACAAATTGGCACGTTATACCCTGGCATTTTGCGCGGCTGCAAAACAACATAAACCTACCTAGTTAGTGTCTAAAAGTCCTTAAACTAGCCAATAAGTCATGGAAGATAACATAAAACCCAGAACTGTACTTCAAACAACCTCACTGAGACAGAAAATACGGTTTGAAAACATACCAATATCGCAAATTAACACAGGGAGCGGCTATCTAAAATACACTATAAAAAAAATAAGACATTTTTTATCTTATTATCTTAAAGTGACTTTTTATGAAAAAATGTCTTAAAGACCAATTAGTCTTACCAAGTACTTTATGTCTCAAAAGTAAGCCAGAAATTGATCGAAAATAGTAGCAGTGCCTTGGGGGCATCCTTTTCAATGTTAGGGGTCTGAGCGGAGGAGGGGAAGGATGAGAGAGAGACCAGAAATTGCAGTGTTGAGATGTTCCTGTACTAAGTTTACAAGACATTCACTAGATATAGTTATCAAGGTACATGCCACTTACTACTCACATGTACTATTCAGATCAATATATATATGGTTGTCTGAATCGAAAATAGCATTTATGGTGAGTGGGGAAAATGAGACCAAAAATACTGCACAATTCGTCTTAAAAACAAGACCAAAAATACTGACACATCAAAAACTGTCTTAATAAGCACAATATGTCTTATAAGATGCGTTTTATTAGTCTTATTTTTAAGACCAAATAATTGTGACAATTATATATGGTCTTAAACAGCCGAATCAGTCTCAATTTTAAGACCTCAATTTATCAGTGAGACTGAAATTGCTGAAAATGAGACCAAATCATCCTCATTTCTTAAATTTGAGACCAAATTTGTCTAATTTTTTTGTAGTGTATTCAGTAGAGTCTTTAGTCCGTACGAGTCACCGATAACATATTGGCTTACAGCTTCTATCAAACATGATTTGCGAGTTTCCATGGAGTATCGATCGTTCGTTCCTGCCTCACTTGAGAATGCAATTACCGAATGTAAAATGATGCTGTAAGTCTGATTAAGTTCAACCTTAAGCCATGATCAAGCCAGCTTACTGGATTGTTTGTAACTGCTGTATATAGGTAATTCTATGTGAAATGAACCAAAGAGAAATTCGGTCTCCATCAAGTTGCAGATTTTGCTGAAATTTGACTCATCACCTAGTAAAATGCTATAGCTAAGCTACCGGTATCCATTTTGAATGAAGTTTTCAAGTTATCGCGCGATGAAAACAAGCTTTCTGCTCATTTAACCGTGAAACCCAAGTTCTGTTTTTATGCAGATCTGAACTTGTGTCTTTATAAATGAGCTACTTATACCTGAGAATGTTGTCATGCTGTATAAATTGATGAATTCAGCAAGCCAGTGCGAAAATATTCATCTTTGGTGCCCTGCCAATAATGTAGCTGAAGGTGAAGCCCATGGAAATCGCTGCGTGTAAAAATATTTCATAACTCTCCCTATCATTTCTGTTTGCCTGAATATTTTGGTAAATAGTCTGGTATAATACCTGCCGCATAGAATCTATAGGAAAGGAGTTTTTATGTAATATTTACTTACGAACTTTGACTACAGGGAATATTTCAGATTATAAAAATGTGGTGATTTAGCTGAAAATTATGCTCCATATTCTAGTTACAGAATTTTGGCATCTAACTCATTACTTAAGTGCATGCTCCATGTTGCAACATAACAGAATTCATGTGACAACCTTCACAAAAGTTTTGAAGTAGGCCTACGATATAGACAGAAATGAGAGGGAGACATTAGGGGCTGTGTACCTGAAATGATTACCTCAACTCTTGCATGATAAAATCAATCAACTTATGTAACATAACAACGAGAACAAATATTTATTGCCAAAGTATCTCATTTACAGACAATTTCAAATCAGCTTGAAAAACTTTCATTTCAAGGTTAAATAAGCAGAAAAAGCTTTTTTTAATGGGATAACGTGATAACGCTCATGTTGGCCTACCGGTATTCCGTTGAAATAAATTGCTTTTCAAGCATATCAACTCATACTTCATAATGTCTTGATCCAAATATTTGTAAAATCTGAAACTTTATTGATACCCAATCTAATTTTTGTTTGATCTGAAATTGAATTACAGATTGGAGTCGGAAGTATCTATGTATGAAGTTGATTTAGACTAGGTCTATTAGCCTACCAATTACATATTATTAGGCAAAACGTGTAAGTCACATTTCTCTCCCAAACCAGCTTTGCTGCTTCCAACTTTTATGTAGACAGAATAGTGCTTAAAATGTTCCAAGTTTGTGTCACGCATGATGGATATTGAAAGGGGTAGGCTATTAAGACTGATATTTACCCCTGACTCCATTTGTTTGTTGAAAATTTTCCCTTCAATATCCAGAGTTTCTTGTAATCTGTTATTATTAAAAGCCATCATCCGCTCTTAACTACTTTAATACCGGTACACTGTTTTATGACCGTACTGTAACAGGGAATATGAAACTACGGTACCGGTAATTAAACTTCATCGTTGAGTGAGCACAAAATGGTTTCAGTGTATGAATATTGAAAAAATCATGTTTTCTACCCTCAGTGTTAGATACCAGATTCAGTCTTAGAATGACATGAAAATCTGAGACCTAGTGGTTCACTGTGTTGTTGACTTGAAATGGAATTACCGATGGACGATGATGCTGGAGGCAAAATCATGCAGGAAAAAGGTTTGCTCGTAATTATGAGACTTACATGAGTGAATACATAGTGCATGAGTGATGCTATTCTGAATTAGGCTTCACGTCGAGTATTTGATATATGATATATGTGATTATAATCACTCGTGATGACGATATAAGTATATGGGAGACCCAAAAGCTTGAGTATGTAGCCTACTTTTCATGCAACTACGAAACATAATGCCAGCTCTTCACCAAATAATGATGATTTGGTATTTTTCGAAAATACTTCATTTGGCTTTGCGATCACAGCTACACAGAAATGTCATTGACGCAAACGTGCATAGCTTTGTACAATATGTTTCGTATGTTGGGATACAACTAATCGAGGTTTCAGAAAGTTGATGCAATTATAACTTTTCGATGGAAATGGGCGCAAAGTTTCATTAGTCCAAAAAATCGTCTTTCACTGATCGACTCGAATCATTACAGTTATGGTACTTGATTCAGATTCGAGTATCGGTACGCAAATCATTGTACCACAAATTGTTTTCTGAATTGCGCAACTGAAACTCTCCACTTGCCTAAATCCGCAACTAGAACCAAAACTACTAAATAATCAGTGGTTAGTTGATCACCCACTAACTCAGGGGTGGGCAAACTTTTGAGCCCGCGGGCCGCATTCCACATCTGAATTCATTCGCGGGCCTCACTATATAAAATTGGGATTGTAAACCAAAACGCAATATTGGTATTTGATTATATAGTGATTATATAGTGATGACATGGAGATAATATATGTGCTTTTCTAAAACAAACCAAACATTACTTCGATGATATCGTTCACGCGTCAGAAACAGTGGAGAGATTTTATAGGCTGGTCGACCTCAATAACCAATTTTTCAAAACTATAGAGATGAAAGTCGGTTTTCCCGATTCTTAGAACAAGATTGAAATTTATGTGAGCATCGACCTGCTCATAAATTTACTAATTCCACTTATTGTTCAGTTCCAGGACACACAATGCTGACAGCATCATAAACATGGTAGCTTCAAGCACACTTCTACTATGTGTGGATAAAATACAAATACCCAATTCTACGCATACGGAGAACGAATCTACCTAAGACACCCGCAAATCGTTTTTTATAGGCAAATCACTGAAATAATTAAAACTGGAGTGGCCAATCTGATCCGAATTATTATTAATCTCGTTTAGGACTTCTGTGATGTTTAGCAGTAGAAACCTCTCAAACTGCGTGGGCCTTGAGATCGGGCTGTCGCGCCCGACATTAAACATAAATATACGAAGTATTTACCTTAGAACAGTAGCCTAGTTCTCAAACTTTTTAGGACACGACCCCCCTCCCCCCTTATGATGGTGAAAGATTTCGCGCCCCCCTTATCGTCATATCACAAAACGCAACCAGGATGCTAGCAAACCTAACTGGTAGTTTGATGACATGGAATGTTACGACTGTGGATGAGAGATGTTTAAATATGAAATTCGTACTAAATACAGAGCAATAATAATGAATTGCATGCAAATCGCGGCGAGCGCGAAATTTTTTTTCAGTTTAGCTCAGGCTCACGCCCCCCTTCAGATGCTTTCACGCCTCCAGTTTCAGAACCACTGCATTAAAATTATCATCGTGAAATATAGTAAGAAAAAGTTTATTCAAGTCCCTGCATTAATTCGATTTTTAGTACGCATTTTATCAATATTTTTAGTAAGTTTCTGCAGACGCTCGCGGGCCGCACAGAACGGTGTTGCGGGCCGCATGCGGCCCGCGGGCCGTTGTTTGCCCACCCCTGCACTAACTGGATGATAGTTTGTACAAGTCTGTCTGTCAACATATGTGTGACTTCATGACTACCGCTGTAGGGCAACAACCTGGAAGGGAATGAGATTCGAGTTGATCAAGCTGTGAGCAGAAGAAGAAATGAAACAATGAGAAAGAAGGCAAGAGGGATTTGTATCTCGGCAGGAAAGGTCTCTTATGACCAGGTATGTGCGGTCTAATATTCAGCAAAAAAATCGTCAGTATTGTAGGGCGGACCTTCTAGACCACCGGTCAGTCAGACTTGGAAAACTAGAAAATTATGGACTTTTCCAAATTAGATTAAATTTAGATTACTGTCATTTCGCTTTAATTTAGAGAAATTATACAACTAGAATTATCGAGTGTGCGGTCGACAACCTGATCCCAATTGAAACAAAAATAAAACCAGCATTTACATGCATATTGTTTTCCAATATGCAAAACATGTTTATGCTGAAGCATCAGTTGTTGAAAAATGTTGTCGTACAAAAATATTCAAAAATTATTGTTTTCAAGGGTCACTTCGCTCCAAAAATGAAGTGATATCAAATTAAAGATAATATCATGATTTTTTTTTGGTTGTAGCTATTTTCTTCAGAAAGCTGCTGTATTGGAACTGCAAAATCATGATTTTTTAGTAACGCCATGTTCCACTCTAGTTGCCTCTATGCTGTGCAAAGCTATTCATTTGCGTCTGGAACAACTATAGTGCAGTATCATGTAGTTCCTGAATCATGGGTGAATGGTACAAAATAGGCCATGTCCATCTCTTCCGCCAGACCACTACGACAGGCTGTGCAGTAGGGCTGTTCAAAAAAACTTTTTTTTCCTGAACCTTGTTAGCTACGTGATTAAATCATTAGGTTGCCTTAAAAAATCGATGCACACGAAATTGGAATTCTTTCCAACCGGTAAGGGCGTAATTCGTACGGTGTGAAAATTTAGAATTTACCTGAAAATGCCATAAAAAATAATTTTCAAATTTTTCTGTCAACCTCGGGAAATTGTTGCGCTGTTTTCAAAAACGATCCAAAACAAATTTGACTCGATTCCAACTAGTAGAAGCAGAGTTATTCGAGTTTTTCGTTGATAATTCTTGGATTATCCACCGATCAAGGATTATCCCAGAATTATCAAAGAAAAACTCAAATGTCCCCGCTTTTACTGGTTGGAATTGAGTCAAATTTGTTTTGGATAGTTTTTGAAGACAGCGCAACAATTTCTTGGGGTTGACCAAAAATTTGAAATTTTTTTTTTGCATTTTTGGGTATATTCAAAATTTTCAAACTGTACAAAGTCCGCGCTTACCGGTTTGAATGAATTCCAATTTCGTGTGCATCGTTTTTTGAGCCAAACAAATGATTTAATGATGTAGCCAACAAGATTCAGAAAAAAAAGATTTTTTTCGAACAGCCCTACTGTTCTATTTTGTTCTGTTCGATTAGGGTAGTTGTCTCTTGTGCATGCCACAGAAAGCTGATCAATAAACTAGAAAACAATTATTGCCTAATTGTGCACATTCATTGAAATGTGGGATATCCCAAAGAGCAAAAGATGATGCAGAATCACAGATCAGTCCAGTAGAGGTAGGCTGTGATGCAGGAAGCATAGTTTCACTGCATGCTCACCCAGTTCAACTTGTCCTGCAAGGGCAATCTGTCACGCAGCCCCCTTTGTGTCGTCGATTTCCTGAGACTGAGAACTCGGAGCGAAGTTCCAAACATTGGCCTCGATCATCGGCAAGGTCGATATCGGTCGACCTCTACTACTCGCTGTAACTAAAGTGAACGTAGAACAAGACCATAAAACTATTAGGTGATTTTCACTATTGAATTGAAACAGTGATGGATATGTTGGGTCATGGCGATGCCAAATACCAAAAATATCAAATAAATAAATATCAGAAATTTGAATTTAATGCGAAACTTGATGGTTTCTTTTTGATATCAAGTGTGTTGTACGTATGATCATAAGATCTCAGATGCATGAACATTATTTTCCTGCTTGTATTCATATGTTTCAAATTCAATACGTTGCTGTCACATTTATGACATCTTGTATTCAGATCGCCATTGGCATGTCCAAGCGATGTGCTCGCGTCCGATTCAAGACCTCACCTTCGACAAAATTTCAAATTGTATCAACTCTCAAAATGGTAAGGAAAATGCAAATGCAATCAGAATGCTAACAATCCCAACGGAGAATTTGATGACGTGAATGGTTTTGACTAGGCTTATTTTTAACCTAAAAAAGAACGATTTTGACCTAAAAATCAATATTTTGACATTTTGGACCTATTTTTAAAAAATAATGTATACAAATGAGGTGTTTTCCCACATAACGTTAGAATTGTCTTCATTTCCGGTTGGAACTGTCGTTCCTTACGAAGTAGTATGGCCTGAAAAAAACTTTTTTGCATCGATAACTGAAAATTTTTCTAACTTTATTTTAAGAAAATCTGGCCCTATGAAGAATTGCAGAAGTTACACCACGGATTATGGTAGAGATAATTAAAATGTTTAGTAGCACAACACTTCTTGATATAAGAACCTTGCAATGTCCACGCAGTGTAGCTTCAGTTGGGATATTGCGGTACGTTGAGCACCATGTTGACCTATTTGTTTCATTTGAATGTTTACGATTCACAATAAGCAGACCATGGGGCCGTCTACAACTGCAGGCCTATAAAGTAGGCTACAAGCGGTGAAATGTCAAATGACAAGTTCACAGACACTGCAAAATATACAAAATGAACGAAACGCAGGTTGCAAAAAAGTTGTTACTTTGTAAACAATTTAGACAATTTTTGGCCTAACGCTACAATTTTGACATAATTTTGACTTCTCCAAGTTTAAACATTTTGAAAAAGCGTCCCCCTTTCCCGATTCCAGAATATGGTAATCCTAAAGTCAAGTCTATTGAAGAAATTACTCGAGGCAAGTTGATTCAACACATCAATTTATTCGAGTAGAGTTATTTGAAAAAATTACTCCAGTCAAGTTGAGTCACCGGTAAGTCGAGTCATAGCAACCCAGCGTGAAGCTAGGTAGCCACCTCCGATTAACACTTGTAGAAAAGTGCGATGCAGACTACATGACCACCTGTGATTTTTCTGTGTAGAAACGCAAGCCCATGAAGGTCTCAACGCGACAGAATGGAAGAAACATGTTAAGATTGAAAATGCAAATCGGGCCAAACTGAAAAATGCAGACGTACAACTCGATTATGTGCTGACAATCTTACTGGAAGTGTCAAAACCTGAAGGTATGTCATAACCACAACTATTAGCATACTTTCTCATTAGGCTAACTTGCAGCAGGGGTTTCTAACCGGGGTTCACACGATAACTGGGTTTTCTCAGCCAGATTGGGACAACTAGATCACTATGGATTAACGATCGTCGTGTAATGATTGTTCAACAGTGACATCGCAAAACAGAATGACATCGTATACGAAATCGGGACTATTCATGTACTGAAATGCAGGGTGCGTACTATACATGGGTACAGGCCTTTTCCCAGAATTTACATGCTATTTTAGGGGTGCGTATTATACATGAAGGCGTACTATACTTGGAAAATTACGGTAATTCTAGTTACTAGTTTTGAAAATAAATAGTTATAGCTGTTTGTTTTAAAAATTAAGTAGTTCCCGGTCCCGGTTAATTGAGTATGGTGTACTAGTCTGCACCCTGCCATTGTGTGTTGAACTAGAGCCTGACTATTACCGGATATCTCATGAACTACCCATCAAACTGATAACTAAACCTTTGCTGATCGTTCCGATGTGGCCGACGATGCTCAAAATATATTTCATCTCGCTTCAAGCACACACATCCATTGCTAAGCTTGGACGTGAAATAAACTAGAAAACCAAATCAGGTCCTCTGCAAGCAGTGATGGTCAGTAATGAAGTCATTTAAATTTTTTTTAAGTACTTAAATCTCAAATAAGTTTTGCATGCTAGTACTAATTACTGTACTCGAGTTGTTATGATTTAGGACTACTTACACTTCTACCTGAACAGTTTTCATTTTTCTGGCAAAACTGGCATTTGTCTTTCAAGTTACTTATAAATTGCACTTGAGTAGAAACGTATGATGCTTTTTCTACCTGAGTAACACTGAGGAAATCCTGACCATTTCAGCCTGTGACTATAGAAAATAGATGAATATGGTCGGCTGCTGTGCTTTCTATAGATGGCTACATTTACTGAATCTACTTTATACAACAACTCTTGCTTTTATTACAGTGGATTGCCATCAGAATATCATTGTACATAACATCTCATTTAAGAGGCTGTTCCTCCGATACATCTAAATTTCTTTCGTGAAAGACGTTTGCATGACAATCTCAACCGTTCAGTCGGAATCTGACAAACATAAATGTCCGACTGACACATGAGGAGGTGAAAAGTGAGTAAATTATAAATTACATTATTTTGGCAAATCCATGATTTCAGATCCGAATAGTGGCGTGTTGTCGGCGGTGTTTGAACCAAGTCACCACCTTCGAGTCACGAGTCATTTCAAGTCATTGATATTTGACTCGAGTCAAATCAAGTCATCCTATTTTCAAAGGTGGCTCGAGTTAAGTCAAGTCACGAGTCAAGTCATAGTTCAATTCAAGTTGATTTTTTGAAGTACGAAGCATATTTGCGTCATCGCATTTTGATACCAAGAGCTGTTTGGAAGTTGCCATTAGTTTGGAACCGTATGACGACTATACCTAGTTTAAAATACATGTAAAAAAGGCTTCGTACCGCCCACACATGCGTAGAACTGATAAAGTACTCAAATAACTGTATAGCCTCAATCTATAATTATCATTCAAAATAGTGATTGCTCACTCTTACATGTCACACCAGCGTACCGAGAACAATTCGAATATATGCAAGATCAGCCATTTTTATCGACACTGTTACTTGATGACTTGAGATTGACTCGAAACCTTGTCTCCGAGTCACGAGTCAAACCACATTTCTGACACGCCAAGTCAAGTCATACGAAAAAAGTGACTCGAGTCATCCCAACACTGGTTGTCGGCATCACCAGTAAAAACCATGATATACTCATTCTTTTCACTCCTAACATGTGTATGACTACAGGTAAACACAGTTTCTAGCTCTAGCTCTAGCCTTGCACTATCTTGTGGTTGAAGTAGAAGTAATTATGTTGTTGTTTGTGGTGTTCATGGTGTTTGTTGACTATCACGGTCGCTAAAACCAGGCCAATTTTCTTCATTTCTATCCTTTAGCTCCCGACTTGTAGCACGGCCCGCGTCTTGACTTTTATAAGACACTGCTTACACAGATGATATGACAAGGGGGAGCCTAGATAAATCTCCGAGACTTGGTAAGAAGTTTGAAGTTGACCCCTTAATTTCTTATCAATTATGGGTGATTTGAGACTTGTTACAACTACTTGAAGTAATATTCAAAAGTAGAAGTTCTGATGAGTACTTGAGTATAAGTTGTTTTACCAAATAGATTGTCTGAATGAGACGCAGGCTTTTGGTAATAATTTCCCAGTACTAGCTTTTAAAATGGCAAGAATCATCTTTTTGAGTAACTGATAATGAGCAACAGAAACGCGGATAGACAAGATTTTCGTAACAATATCCTTTTATGACAATACCGTGGCTACATTCAGGCTTGTAATAAATCGAGTCATGACTTCACTCGTCTTGACTCGAGTCGCAGAGTCAAGTATTGATCCTGATACACGAGACTTCAATCAAGTTGTATATAACGTTTGAGTCATATTTGACACCACACATAAAGTGTCTCAAGTTGACTCGAGTCATTTTCCATTTACATTTTCCATGAAGATGACTCAACTCAAGTCAAGTTGACAAAAAATTTCAATTATGTGAATCATTTCTTTTCTCCATTTGAAATCGGTATTAATAAGGCAGTACATAGCTATGTGAAAACAGTCAGTGCTCTTTAATCGGAGCTCATTTATATAAGAGCAGCAAAGAGCTATTCATCTTTAATGCACATAATATCTTCAGATGTCTCTCTTTTTTAACTGTCAAGAAAAACGTCAAGTTGGAATGAATCTTGAAAAATGGATGAACTGCATCTCAGGTTCTCAATGAGTGTAAGTTCGTCATACAAATGAAGAATCAGTGTCTTCCTTAATGAAAATGTCACATATTCCGTTAGTCTGTTCTCTCAGTGGATACTTCCAAGTAACATTCTATATATAAAATTACTATATGTCATTAAATTGTGTGTTGTATTTATGCTGTTCGCGATGTGTTGAATCTTCGAATACACTGTGCTAATGTACGCTACCATGGTCAGTAGGAAGCCAGATCGCACACCCTCCAATATGCAAATATGTCATACCTTTTGCATGTCAACCTACATCATGTGTATGGGAATTGAAATGACCTTGTCAAATTTCGACGTCGTCCCTCTTCTAACAGAGACCTTGCCTATGGAAGATCATCATATGACATATAATTTCAAGTCCTATTCCTCCGATGCTGATCAGTTGGATCATAAAGACATTCGTACGGCAATCTCAACAGATCAGATGTAATCTGACGAACATCAATGTATATTAGACTGAAATGCACCATATGGGTAAGTTCAGATTTTGTTTTATCCCTGAATCAATAATCTCGGATATGAGAGTTTTTCATTCTGTGACATCACTGCCGATATGATTACTTCTGTATTTAACAAAAAATCTCAACACATTGATTAACTGTTGAGTTTGAATTTGAGTCGATTTTGAATCGACGTATCTTTTCTTTGTCATTACAGACAAAGGTCTTTTTATCGATCAGATTCAAGCAATTTGCGCAACTTTCAAGCAGTGACATTTTCAATTGTAATACGAGGTGAGTTTGATACCGCGACATACTTTTCAAGACACATTGGCATTGACAGTGACATTGTAAGTGCATTATAATTATGATCTTGTAACCTAGTGGTTCTCAAACTTTTCAATAAATTCACAGAATGGTCCATTTACAATTTTCTAAATGACCCACGGTCATCATCATAAAATTTGAAAATCACTCAATTCGAGTCAATAGACCGAGTGACTTGAATTGAGTCATTTATTTTCCAATTCTATGATGATGACTCGAGTCTGACTCATGTCGAGTCATTACAACCAGGGCTCTAGTTTTACACTATCTGACGATGGAAGTAGAAGTATTTCTATTCCTTATTAAGCAATTAGAAGACTCGTTGCTACTATTTGAAATAATATTTATATGCGGTAGTTCTGAACAGTAACTGTGTCAATAGTATTACTAAGTAGAACGAGACCATTCGCCTCAGTATCTGGTCCTAATTCAACCAAAAGTACACGTGTAAGTAGTTTGAAAAAGTAGATTTGTTGGACGTGTTCCATGCTTTTGGCAAGTAATCGAAGTTTGATAATTTCGGAATTGCAGGTGCATCTCCGTGAGTGACATAGCATGACAAATGACACGACACAGGCTTATGTGCAATTTTCAAAAATACCTTTGGTGTTTGCAATGCAGGAGTATTTCACCCACGTGTCATGCCAATGTAGCTCATAACAACCATGCAAGCTTATCTCGAAACTATCTTCCGCTTGACAAAAAATCAAGTTTGAGAAGTAAGTAGGCCGGTTTTACGTAAAAAGTTAGGTACAAGTGAAAGCAGTCTAAAATCTTCACGAATTCAGTCAGTAGTGCAAGTATATAAACCTAACTATACTTGAGTATTACCAAAATCAGGGTTGTAATGAATCGAGTCATGACTCGATGTGAGTCGCGATTTTCTGATGACTCAACTGATGACTCAAGTAATTTTCTCAAAATACGGTAATGACTCGAGTTCAAGTCATATGACTTGAGACTCAGGCTGCAGAGACCGACATTTCATTGTAATATCGAAAAATAGTGAAGTAACCAGACTGATGGTATTTCATCTGTTGTTAGCGGTGCTTGAAAATGTGACCAGAAACTGTTAAAAGTGAGAAAAATTAGTATATTATAAATGCGAACCGCTCGATATCACCAAACAGTCATAAAGAGTCGATTAAACAAGACTTTAACTGGAAACTGTTACCATGACTCGGAATCGACCCTCTGCTCGCTGACTTGGACTTGACTCGGTGGTGAATTGAAAATGAATCAACTTGACTCGAGTCGAAACTATAAAAGTGAGAACGACTTATGACTCGGAACCATGTGACTTAGTTACAACCCTGACCAGAAGTTGAAATACTTTGTCACTGACCATGACCACGTCTGATGGTAGTAAACTAACTCCTAGTATACAAGGGGGGCCCTAATAATCGCCTTGTTCATTCTTTGAGAGCATGATTTTTTTAGGAAAATTTTCGGTAAAAACACTTCATGGGGATTTGGTATCCCGATGACTACAAACGAAATATCATATCTTCTGCCCACTCCTAATGATGGCCCCTGGTTACTAATAAATGCTCGTCACTTTTGCTTGCAAACTGTTGTGCGCGCCAAAAATGAAACACAGTATATATGTCAGTCCGCAATGAGAACAGATGTTATAATGGACAATATAGCTTCTTATTCTTTTTTCAACATTGGCCTTACATGGCCCTTCAACTACGGTAATATGTGTTGGCCTACACCATCAAGGGATATATAGACCCCAGGTCAATATCTCCTACTGTAGTGTCTGTATATTACCCTCACCATTAGTTGTATAGTCACCAGGTGCCTGTACTGTACATGTACATGTACATTGTACAACTCCTGGATATATTGGTGTGTTGGGATGCGTTGCTGTCACGTTTCTGTCATCTTGTATTCAGATCTCCATCAACTCTGCCATCAGAAATGTCTAGCAGATGTGCTTCCATCAAATTCTAGACCTCTTCAGAAGGGACAATTTGTATCAACGCGCTGAATGGTATAGAAAACGTATGTAGTTGCGTCCATGATCAATTTTGATCCACTATTGCGGTGCTGCAACCGGACTAAGTACAAACTTTTGGATTTGCAAAATTTGTATTGACGTTACAAAACTCACATCTTCAACTAATCTATAAACAACAACCTTAACAATCCTAATTAAAACAGCTAATAACTATAAATAAATGAAACTACTGAATTGCAAATGAGCTGTGAAATATTTGAGATGGAACACATAACAACAAAACACCGAACGATAACACCTGCTTTCTGGTTGTTTTACAACTGAATTATATTTAAGATGCACAACGAGAACTGCTCACTTTATGAAATCTGCAACCAGAGCTAGAACTACTCACTTTTCGAAATCCTCATTTAGAACTATTAAATACCCTAACTAGACTGGTAATTTGTACAAGTCTGGCTTTAACCGTGCGGTTGACTGCCATTTCAGGGCTTCCCGAACGGAATGATCGGTCAACAGAAGAAGCGAAAGAATGAAATGACTGACAAAAGGAATTTGAACCTCGGCAAGGAAGGTATGGTACGACAAGATACTCGAGAGCCAATATTCAGTTCAATTTTGTCAGTGCTGTGGTGCTGGTACTCTAGACCAGTCATCAAAAATAGAAATTCAAGGCAATTGTGTGCAACTTAAAAATGGATATCTGAAAGTTCAATGTAATCAGAAAGTTGCTAGTGTCATTTTGATTCTATTGAAGACACCGTAAGGCATTAAGTCCCGTTAAAATCACTTTATTGTTTGATTTATTTTCAAATTATTGCAACCTTGTTGTGGGCTGGACATATTCATACTCTCAGATGTCTCCAAATAGGACAGTGAAAAACCAACAATTTTGACCAAGTCTTCTTAGGTTTTGGCAGGGTTGCAATGACTCGAATCACAATTTTTCGTTCAACTCGACTTGACTCAAGTTATTTTCTTAAAAACGCTAAATGACTCACGTCGACTCGAGACAATTTCTGTATTGACGCGACTTGTACTAGAGTCTTTGCGCATGAGTCGACCCAAGATATCACCCAAGAGTTCAACCTGATTTAACTCTTACTGCATAATGAACACGATCACTTGGACTCGGACTCAAGTCTTAACACAATGACTCAGACTCGGCGCATTGCTCCTTGACGTGGAGTCGGTCTTGATTCGGTGGTGAGTTGGAAATGATTTGACTTGACTTGAGTCGAAGTTATAGCCTAACAGTCCATTGGACTTGTGACTCGGAACCTTGTGACTTTGTCATAGCTTTGGCTTTCACATGTAAATATCCTTGAACCAGTTGTAGGGTAGGCTACTTTTAAACAATATGGTACAGCAATTGCAGTATTGTGGATTGTGATGTATGCCAAATCGAAATCAGGTCATGAACGGTGTCATGACACAATGTGAAAAATTCGCTCCGAATTTCTAAATCAATTCAATAACTAATGAGCTGGCGTACAACTTGTTCCGTTTCTGAAATTGAGATTTAAATTCGTAGTATATTTGGCAGACCTGCAATGCGGTCTTTGGCATGGCACGGTATAATATACTTTTGAATAACACATTTTATCAAAATAACGTTCCGATACATTTGTATCGTATGAGTCATCATAATATCCAAGCGGTAAAGTTCCCGTATGACTAAACATTAGGGTTGTTCAAAAATAACATTTTTTCAGGATCCCGGGCATCTTCTAATTACATTGTTCATTTGCCTAAAAACGCTCCACACCAAATTTTGCTGAATTCTTACCAGTACAGGCCGACAGAGACACAATTGAAATTTATTAAGGGTATGAATCTTTTTTTTTTTCAAATTTGTCTGCATACCTCATGAAATTGTTGAGTTGTCTAAGAAAACGATGAAAAACAAATTTGACGCAACTCCAAGACGTAGAAACAAAGTTATTTGACTTTTTCATTCATAATTCTGGGTTTTCCCGCCGTCAATGGTATGTTAGCGAATTTAAGATTTCAACTGTAATAACTTCGCTTTTACCCGTTGGAATCGAACAAAAATAGTTACATGTCGTTCATTTAGGCAACTTACCAATTTCATAGGGTTGATAGTAAAATTTCAAAATTTATTTTTTAGTTTTCATCATAAATTTAAAAATTTGAATTGACTCTGCTTCAGCTTTCATTGGTTGGAATCGACCCAAATTTGACGCGAAGCATTTTTTATGCAACCTAACAATTTAATCAGTGAATCCCCGGGAAATAAGGTATTTTTGAACCACCCTACTGGACATCGTCCAGTGGTTCTCAACCTTTTTGGCTAATTTTTGCCGCTATTATCTACCTCTTTTGAAAGTTCACTTTCTCTGTTTCAAATTAAAGTTCTGGTCTGCTGTAGTTTTTGCCAATTCAAGTAATTATTAAATTGTTTATGTTATGACTACTGCCATTTCTACTTCCCGATCAAACTGCGGAAATTACTTTTGCAGCTTGATTTTGAAAAGTAGAAAGTGTTTTTTAATTAGTTACAACACTTATTTTAGTGAATTACAGCCCCCTGTGTCACGGTAATTGAAAATGCTTCATCAAGATTCTACCTTTGTATTGTGTGTTAGTGTCATGAATCATTTTGCTATAATCGAGAATATACTTCGAAAATAGCCACCTCCAATTAGCAATTGTAGTAAATTGCAATCCTGACTCCAGCGACCACCAGTAGTTTTCTGTGTAGGAACGCAAGCCTCGGACGGTCTCGACGCAATAGAATGGAAGAAACGTGAAAAGATCAACAATGCAAAACGGGCCAAACAGACAGACACACTTCTAATGTTTTTTTTTTCTACAACTTCACTTATTTTTGACATTCTTCCTAGAAGTGTGGACGGTAAAAAGTTGAAGGTATGTCAGAATCACAACTATGAGCATGCTTTTTATTTAACTTAGAGCAGTTGTTCCTAACCGGGTTCACACGATAACACCAGGGGTTCTATGAACCAGACTTGGACAACTAGATTATTTTCAGCTTTTAGAAATTAAATTTGGAATCAAAATGGTAGCTGTACAGTTTTTTTTACAAATTAGGTTAGAATTAGAGTTATAGCTGCACAGTTATTTTTCCAATTTAGACAAGAATCCGAATTATAATAGACAGTATTTTTCCAAATTACACTAGACTTAAAGGCACACAGTTACACAGTTGTTCCAAATTGCATTGTATTAGAATTACGCAATTCGCGAAAACTTGGGACATGGAATGAAGTCCAGTTCATATCAGATCAGACCTCAGCCTTATAAGCATGTGACTGACAAATGTCTGCACACTATGCTTGATTCGTTTCGCGCGATACAGTTCTCCTGTAGCATTTTCGGAAAGACCAGAAATTAGAATCTGAGTTAGAGCAAAGAAACATTTCACGAATTATGTTAGAATTAGATTACCGACATTTTCCTCTAATTAGTGTAATCAGACAACCAAAATTATCTCGTTGTCCAAGTTATTTTGAGCCAGTCTCAGGGTTCACCGGAAGTCAAAACACACACCCGACTCATACAGCAAAAGTCGAAATGATTTACTGTAATATATTTTCTTTGATGATCATGTTTAAAGGATTTTTCCTTCAACACTGATGGTAATGCGCAGTTGATATAGTGAACCAGTATTCTGAAGTGGTGTATTTAGATCTGTAAGGCGGTAGGTTTTTTGTGACTCGACGGAAATATGGGGCTCTCCAAATGCTTTCAGATAAATGTAACGGTTCACCGGGTTAGTAAAGGTTTAGAACCACTGTCCCTGCATAAAAACCTGGTAAAAGTAGCATCAGTTGAGAGTATTCGATCTGTCATGTAAACAATTTTTATCCATAGCTACGACACGAGTCTATCGGTAAACTGAGAATTACTGGACACGACTTCGGTGCTGAAATATGTGTGTGTTCTGTGAAGTGTTATCGTCAAGTCAGTATACAAAAATGACTAGAGTAGTGGTTCTTAACCTTTTTTTAACCGGACGATTCCGTATGCTAACCTGGAATTCTCCAGCCAACAATGCTACAAGTGCTGTACCATAGTTTAAACATGCCTACAACTCGTGTGAGACCAGTCATGAGTCATAAAGACTTTAAAAAATTTGACGAAATTCGTAAATGCTATTTAGCAATGTTTACCAGTATTGTCAATCTGGTAAGCATTTAGTCGCATTTCTTTCAAAATAGACCAAACGGTCAAAAGTGAGTTGTTGGTTTTATCCCTTCTTCCAGAATCTTCAATGAGACCTATGGTATAACAGGTGTGATATCAAACGGACGGTATCAAATTTCTCATTTAATTGAAATTCAGTTTCTTGGTTTTCAATTGCATGCTGTTGTCGTCATTACATTCTGTGTTGACCTTAATTTGGGGAAATTTACCAGTACACAGGCTGATAAGGTAGAGAATCGCTGTTCTCTATTTTGTTTGTAGCAGTTTTGTGTGACTAACTCATTTACTCTATGAAGAGTAGGCCTACTTCAATAAACTGATTTCGTTATGTTTTCAGGAGCTTCTCCTGTCCCAATTCAAACATCGACGCGGCGTAGTTATCACGGATTCTCGAGAGATGCGAGATCTGAAGACTTTCAGCAAAGATGGAGTCGGAAGACCGCTCGGATACGCATTCATAAACTTCGCCAAGCATGAGAACGCTTTAAAACCTTCGAAGAGTTTTAATAACAGTTCTGGGATCTTTGGAACGATCAATATGCCCAACCCCATAGTTGATTTACAATGGAAAGCAGGTAAAGCTTCAAGTAAAGCGGACCTTTGCTGACTTTGACATGAACTTTACTCGTTTTCAGTTTCATTTTACAGATCTCATTTTGCTTTACAACACTTGATCCTAATCATTCGGCCAATGAGGGTAAAACACTACCCCCTTCCTAAAATATTATATACCAACAGACTTTTACAAACTGCTGGTTGTTCGATATCGGTAACGTGAACTTCGACCATAAAATATCTGCAACTAACAACTAGATCGCATGCCGCTATGCCCTGTCGATTGTCGATAATTGGCAGCACTGATAATACAAATTACTGAATCGCTAACGAGATGAGTAATATTGGATGCGGAATTGTCACTTCTAAAATAAGGTTTCTACGTATGTGGAAGGCTTGCAACCCCAAACAACCCGGCTACGCCAGTCTCTGTAGTGATGAGGTCTCTGAGGTTTACATCACGATGTTTACAACAAGATTTACGCCAAATGATGACACGTGTTTTCTAGATGTGGGCAACTATTTAATGAACTACTGAACTAAAACTACACACTTTTCAAAATGTCTAACTCAATCTAGTAAAAAAAAAACAGTTGTTACTTAACCGGCGACTAAGTAGATTGGTAGCTTGTACAAATGTACAAGTCTGCTTACCAGCCAATAATATCATACTCAGTGAGGCCTGAAAAGGTATCTGAGACAATGCACTCTTAATGGTATTTATAACTTGTAGGCCACCCGAATAGATTTTGAGATTCTGTCACTCATGATTGAATCATGATGTTTTGTGAGATTTGATGGCCACTGACAATATCCCCGTTGTGTTCATGAGTTTATCATAACAGCATGGAAAATCTTGGAAGTGCAAATTTGTACATTCCATGACCAGAAAGAATATAATGCCGGCTCTACTTCATATTAAATACCTGACTGACGCATGAATCAGACTGCGGTTTAGGTTCAAACGCTCTACAGTATCGATTGCATAAGTTGAGCAAAATCGGTCACTCGTGCCTTGTTCGAAAGATGTTATCTCTGCTGCAGTGAATAGCAGGTACAAATTAGCGCTAGGTATTCGTAGTGGACTCTATAAGGAAGTAACCAAAACATGTCCATTTTTACAGAAAAGTTATCTAGTCTTCTCGATTATATACACGGGTTGTTGACCTGCTCTCGTCTCGTTTCGTGGTGTAGTGGGTCAGACGTTGACATTCTGAGTCCAACGATGTAACCCATTTCGCATCCCATTGGTGTCGTGTTTTTCAGTTTTGAAAAGTGCAGCAAATGTTTTTGATAAAACCGCCAGTGCCAATCGGTTAATCAATTCTATAGAAGCAACAAGCTGATAATATCAGTGCTCGAAAAAATCATCTCTCGCTACTCGACTCAAAGCATTTGAATTAGTACTTGATTCAGATTTTTTTAAAGTATATCAATTTTCCCGGTCAAATCAACCGATTCCTATATTCTAGGAAAGCGCTCGGAAAGAAAGACCAACGTGAAGCGACATTTCTCACAAAGCATTAGAAAAAAGGAGGAATTTGACTCGTCGAATGGTGCCGATCCCCAATCGAGTACCAACCGACAACATTTCATGAGAAAGTCATTGGAAGATTCGGCCACTCACGAGAAAAAAACATACCTCTGAAAATCGACTTCCATTTCAAGGCAGCTTCGGCCCGACGGCCAGCGGTGAAAAACTTCCTTAACTGAATCATAGGAAACGGAAAATCCCATCGGGAAACTAGATTGTGGAGCAAAAATATCGAGATAAAAAGGACGATGAGAACATACAGGCTTCACAGGAGAGGCCAAAAAATCAAACCAATTCCTTCCTGGCAGAAGCAGAATGTTTGACCATATTGTTTACAAACACACTTGCACTCGTAAGGCGTACTTGAGGAATGTAGCCATAGCCAAAGAATGGGTCGAAGTGTGTGACGCATCGGAAAGTTAACGTTTTCTTCCGACTCTATAGGCAACAAACTACTAGTACGTGCGTAGTACGCTGCTGCACGATTTAACCACCTATATTGTTCGATGACTCTGCCTTACTCGAGTCACTTTCTTGAAAACTGAAAATCACTCGACTTGACTTAGTCTTTTTGTGAATCGACTCGACTTGTACTAGTGTCATTGCGCATGATTCAATCGAGTCATATGACTCGAAACTAGGATGGCTAAGTCAGGCATTTTCATTGTTACCTCGAACAATAGTAGAGATCCACCCTATTGTTATTTCGTCTATCAGTACTCGTACATCTAAATTGGGATCAGAAATTGTTAACGATGATAGAAATCAGCACATTTTCAATGTGCGGCACCCAATATCACTAGAGCAAAGTTGTGAAAATTGGGTTGAACATGACTTGAACTCGAAACTAAACAGCAGACATAATTGCTTAGACTCGGGAGCGACCCTTTCCACCACGACTTAGATTTGACTCGATTATGAATTCAAAATGACTCGACTCCATTAATAGCAGCAAAGTAAGATTGACATGTGATTTAGAACCAAGTTACTTACTTACAACCATTGAATTCAGGCTTTGTAGCGAATAATTGGAACGCCGTAATAGGTCATATTTATGGTAATTCTTTTGCTGTTAGACCGTGTCGAATTTTTAATTTTTCGAAATTGTTTGGCGAATATTTTCGAAATCCGCGTGTCAAGAGTATTTTTCGAGGCCGTATCAATTAATTTTGCGCTTGGGACGTGATCTATCAAACATTACCATATCCCAGGGTTGTAACCGAGTCACAAGGTGTCGAGTCATAATCAAGTCTACTTTATTAGTTTTGACTCGAGTCAAGTCGAGTCATTTTCAATTCACCACCGAGTCAAGTCCGTGTCATAGTGTTCAAAGGTTTTAGTCCATAGTGACAGTGTTGAGACTCGAGACTGAGTCCAAGTCATTGTGTTACCTGTTAATTTTCAAGCTCAAACCTGTTCAAATCACGTTTTTGCATCTTTTTTTAGTGGATATTTAATGCCTAGCATTATGTGGTAGCTTAGGCTATTATTTTTAGTAGTTCAAACGAAATGCCTGTCCCGGCCGTCCGAGTCCTGAGTTTTATTACTTGGATGAGTCATGTGTAGTGACTCGAGTACAAGTCGAGTCAATACACAAATTGCTTCGAATCGAGTCGATAAAAGTCTAGTCACTGAAAAATCGCGACTCGAGTCGAGACATGACTCAAGTCATTACCACCCGACTGATCTGAAATTTCGATGTTAGATGCAGTCGATATTCCTCAATTCGTTACATTATTATTTTGATTTTGCTTTCACTTTGATATTCATTATTACTTGGTAAATCACATTTTATATTTCTCCGAGAGTCATATGTCATCAAAAAAAAACATAGATTCCCAAGGAACCCCTGATTTATACCAATGTGAATATTTTCTATAGACTGCTAACGTTTTCCATATTCACCTTAAGTCATTAACAAATCTCGTAAATATGGTTTTGAATGAACTGATACATTTTATACATTTATGTTACCCACAAACAATATAGCCTTGTTGTTTATGGTTATTCATGGTGTTTGTCGACATCTCCGGTCATTTACACCAGGCCAATCTCCTTTATTTTTATTCAGTAGCTGCCGACGTATAGCATGGTCCACTTCTAGGCTTTTACGCCTGATATGGCGAAGAAGAAACTAGATAAATTTCAAACACTTACGTAGGAATCCTGAAATCGACCTCGGTCGGCCTCGAATCCGCAATCCATTGCCGTTGCGGCTGTGGATTATTCAAGTAAACTACTCGCCACTGATATGGCCTTAAACTGTATGTTATTAATGTGTACGTGGATTATCATCCCATCAGGTTGCACGGTCTATATGTGAATTGTCAACTAAGAGGTATCGTTAGTGATGCAGTTCAAAAATGTTTATTCTTTGAATATACACGTTACGCTATTAATGCGCGTGGCATCGCATGTCTGTAGTGAAATGCAAAGTAATGGCATATTTAGGCTAGCCTAGGCTATATCTAGTTCAGTTCGATAATCGATCAGGATAAGTGCACGGCGGAAGCAATTGCACGCTGACTCGCGCGTCATCGGTTTAGAATGCAGACATGTCAGCTCGTACACCGCACACGAATCCGTTCGCTGCGATGTAACGCGATCCCTGAGCTTCGTGAAGTAAGTAACAGCATATGCGACGAGTGTGCAGACTGGTACAGGCACTGTTAAGTTAGTATCGTTTATGCTAGATTGGATAACCTATACTGCTGTTATGAACAGAGCGTCGTAAAGGCATAGAACAGTCAAAGCAAAGTGTAACTAATGTTTATTATGTAATATAATTACATATCGACAAGATAACATAGCAATATAGGGCTTCACACCATTTTATTTTTCAATGGAATCTTCCACTGGCTACTTTCCTCATTACTATTTGATATCACACTTCAATCAAAAGCCTGAATAGAATTTATTATGATGAAGTAGCGTGTCTCAGCTAGGGTTGGATTATCCGGACAACGGTTAACCGCATGTTTTTTTATTATCCGATATCCGGATATAAATCTGCCGGTTAACCGGATAAAATAGTATCGGTAATAATGTGTTTTAAACTTTTAGGAAGCTTCAATAAGTCGTATTATCAGGGTTTCGCGCGGCCAATTAGCGAGAAGCGTGTCGCCAATTAGCTGGATACGTCAATGCACTGTGTAACGCGACGGAATCTCTCGCTGAGAAGATCGCCACATTAGGACATTGATTGCCGCGAACTCGGCTATCGTTGCTGGCCTGGTTTTTGGAGTCTTCAACAAGCCTATAGTTCGGCTGGCGGAATCACATCTGCAATAGGCTCTGTGGACATTATACCATCACTGGCCTACATAATCGCATCTGCATTGCCTTGGTGATCAAGATATTATCGCTGGCCTGCACAATCGCATCTGCAATAGGCATGATACGAACGATATCATCGCTGGCGTAACCATAGTCTCGGGCCTGACATGCGCTGAATCCTATCTCTTGGTGGCTTGGAGACAATATGCCGCTGAGATTATTATGATCATGATTATTAAGATTGTGATTGTTGATTGACATTGCGAAACTGAATGACATCGAATGTACGCATTCCAGAAACATGTTCGTGCGCGCAAGCGTAATTGATTTCCGCTGATACTAAATTCGAAAAAAAAATCGAAACCACCTCGTTTTATTTGAACACCCCCCTTATTTTTCGGCTGGCTACTGGCCTGATCATGTGAATTTCTCATGGCAGAATAAGAGCGAGCTATCATGCCAGCCTCAATTCCGGTATCAGCTACTCGTCCTTCCAGTACTGGACACCTAAACAGCAGAAAGGGCAAAAAGGAAGCGCTGCTTATGCTTACTATATTCAGCCTTGCTTACTATAGTTCAGCCAATTTTGTGGAAGCAGAAAGAGTATTTAATACGTTTGGGCTCTTTGTTACAGAACTCCGGTCCCGGCTACAGGATGACACTATTGATGCGGTGAGCTTTATAAGGAGGGCGCTGCAATTACACTGTGTAATGATTTTGCCATCCATTTTTCATGCAGACCTCGTGAAATCGATTATCTCACTTAGGATTCACTATCCGGTTAACCGGTTAGCTAAATTCGAAACATACGGATATATCCGTTATCCGGATAGTGAAAATTATTGATATCGGAACTAACCCTAGTCTCAGCTAAGTTACTGCCACTCAGATAATGGGCTATAAACCTGCTTACCATGCATGACATATAAATTTGTTAAAACTATGATATATGTAACTTTACGACTCGTATAAAAAATAAACACTCAAAGACATGGATATGGCGACTTAATCCTTGTAGAACTTATTGCACCATTATCTGTCATCAGCAATGTTCCCTCTAAGCTGCGCACGTGCGCAAATGCGCAGTGCTTAAACTGTCTCTGCGCACAGAAAATCTAAGCTGCGCACAAAAAATCCGAAGTGGTGTTTTTTTTAGTCGTTGCGCACTGTTGTCCAATGGACACGCTGGCGCGCAGACTCGTGAAAAATGCCACGGGCAAATAGTGTTATCACGGAAGTCTGAAACCGAGGTACAAGTGCGGCCCGCAAAGGTAAATATTGCGGTCAGTGAAGAAATGAGAATTTACTATCACGTGCGCCTAGCGAAAGAGATTTTTTAAAGTATGGTCTCGTACGCGTGTGCGATACTGATATCATTTCAATAGCGCATTATTTACTCGGAATGGCGAAATAACATGGTTTAACAAAGTTATAAATACCTATATGGGCTAGCTCGAAGTTAATCTGCGAGAAACTAACGAATAGTCTTCTCCGCGTGGCATAAACATTGCGTAAGATTTACTCAAAACTGAAAACTTCGATATATATACTATACATGTTTAACTGTCCATGTCCATAGTCGCCTAAATGGCTGGCGCCGAATGTTCCTGTCCTGGCGATCCGAGTCCCACAACAAGACAAATGCCATACCGAGGGAACATTATTTCCCGGTAAAGAAATGCCAATTTGAAATCGTGTAAGTCTTTTAGTTTAGTACGTTTGTGCGATTTCAATATCTGCATGTTGACATAGCAGATAGGAGCGATAGTAGGTCCCGAAATAGCATCAGGCAACGAAGTCATAATACCAGCGGGTACGCCCGAATTCTGCCGGTAATTCTGATTATGTGAGCATGGAGATGATAAGAATTGATAGCAATATATATATACAATTCCTCATGATAATGGCCGATGCAATCATGAGTTATATAAATTTTAAATGCTTCGCGCATTTCGGCGACACAACCACTAAACGCGCACCCAATGTAGATGATAAGCACCGGCTAAAAGCCTAGACGCCGAGGGGGGTCAGTCAGGTTACTTTATCACCCTATGGGGACGGGGCTGGTTGCGAACTGTTCTCCAGGGGTCTGCGCGGTGAGTTGGCGTGTTTGCGCAGACTCGTGAAAAATTAGAGGGAACATTGGTCATCAGCCAACTGAAATATTATGATGATACTTGTCGTAACGATGAAACGTACACTGCATTGAAGATAATTTTTAGGCGGACAGATAGCTCGTCTATAGTGAGTCACAAGCGAAACTCCTGAGAACTAATCATCACTGAAGTCGCCTCACGCGCCCAAAGGACTTGGAAAATGCAATGTTGTAAACAATTTAGAGATTGCGCAGGCACAACAAAACTATGTTACATAAACCTTCGTAATTGTATAAAATGATCCATTAGTGTCCTTACAGGCATAATATGAATTCGATGCATAACAGGAGCTCCATTTTAGTGTTTGATATTAAATTAAAGGTTGCAATAGCATGATGTTCTCAGCGCAACGATTTTCGTGCTGTTGAAGTGGAAATATATGTTACAAATACGCAGCCTGGTACAGGAACTGCGCAATTAGTTGATTTCATGCAAGATGGGATAACTTATGCTGCTGGTACGAGCATAGCTTCACGAAGGCATAAAACAGTTCGTTGGTAAACTAAAGCGACTGGTCGGTAATATGTATCGCGAAATATAATTTCATATCGGTAAGATAACATATACTGGCCGGGTTTCTCAGTAGTTTTTTCCTCATTGGAATCTTCCACTGGTAACTTCCCTAATTATTATTTCATATCATTCCTCATTTCAAAAGCCTGCGCGAGAATATATTATGGTGAAGCAGCGTGTCCCAGCTTCGTTTCCACTTAGATATTGTGTGGCATAAACCTGCTTGTGGTGTATGTCAGATAAGTTTGATAAAACTACTTAGCGGTAATGGTCTCTGAAATATGATATATTTGAGTTTCCAACTCGTGTAAACCAATTCCCAGTCAATTTGGCAATGTCGGCTGACTCTCCATAGAGTAGTGATTTTTGGCGGACGTACGCGTCCCTTTCGGGGTCGTGAAAGCATCTGAAGAGGCGGAAAGCCGCCTGAGAAAAGCAGAGATTCTTTAACTCAGAGTGAGTTTAGTAGGTGTGGAAACCTCCAAGTTTCTACAACGGCAATATTGCGAAATATTCAAATGTCATAATCGCGTCGTACCATCCATACACCGACGCCAGATCGTGATATGACTGATACCGAACCTTGTAACGAACAGACTACGTCACCAAATTAGGAGTAACTTGCGTGTAGGTGTTAGCTGAGCTGATGCTTTTATGGTCCGTCTGTGAGCCATCTGTGCAGAGTGCGTAGTAAAAGACAACGTTATGGAGAAATAAAATATTATCTTATCAGGTCATGTCATATGCCAAGTGCTATATGCTTTTTTGTGCCATATGTGAATGCTTTTGGATCTTAGAAATTAGCATATAAATTGAATTGGTATTCTTATTAATATTATTATTATCATTCACATCAGTGGTGCTTATAGCCTGTTTTAAGGCTTTGTGCTCCACGGCATTACAAGTTTTACAGTTCAATGAATATGCATTTCTTCGTCTCTTGATTCTTCGTTCTTGCACTCTCTCAGGCACTCTCTTCAGACAGTCTCTGTCACGTGCGCTTCTATCATCGTCTCGTTTTTGCTGCCGACTTATAGCTCGGCCCACTCGGATTGGGCTTTTCAAGGCACTGCGACTGCAGCGAGGTCGGCGATGAGGAGCCCATAGAACCTCCGACACATAGTATTTAGTCCGAACCGGGATTGAATTGGTATAGAACTGGACCGTACCAGTGGTTTTTGATTGAACCTAACCCAATTCAGGAAATTAAAGGCATTTGACACCAAATTGTCTAAAGTGTGTATATGCTACGTGCTACCATTGGACATGACATGATTATTTTAGACAAATTATTCAACGATTTTTTTCCTCGCCCACCGAGATTTACCTCTAGCTGATAATTGCCCAGTGTAGAGTCCGAATTTCATATTCGAAAGGTCTCTCATCATACATAACCTTAGTTTTATAATGTGGTGCTAACGGGGGCGCGAAATTTTCCACCATCATCCATGAGCGTGTCTAAAAAAGTTTGAGCAGCACTGTTATAGAGCTTATTACACCAAGATTAGTCAACTGAAATGATGCTCGAACTATCAATGAAATGCACATTGCATTGACGCTAGTTTGTAAGCTGTAATTAAACATTTTGCTTAACAAAACCATTTCGTCAATAATGGTAACCCATTAGGCCTACTTGCTTTCCAATCAATTTTATTTTTGAAACTAACCTGTTTGACTTAGCTGCTAAATCGCGCATTTGTCACACCCATAAAGGAATGTTGCGCAATGGCTCTGCTGCAAAACGACTGCCTCTAACAGATTATTCCGGAAACAACTGCGATTTCAGTCACACGCAGAAGTGTTTATGCATGGAATTTTAGCACGTCATACTGCCAGCAATACTAAGCGATAAACCAAATCATGTGGGTAGGGGATGACGCATCAATGATCTGGAGTCACGAAGTGACGCACTATATGGAATTAACCAATCCATTTATTGTTTCAACTTTCATCCCAAGTTGATTGATGGTGTCGTTCAACAGATTCACATTTCGCTGCTGTTGCAGTACTTCGAATTTGCTGAATAGATTAGTTGTTGAAATAATCCTTTGTTGATAAGTTTGGTCATGTTGAAGCTTTTCGCTGGCGAAAAATGCATTTGGAGCAGACATGGGGTAACGGTGATTTATAATTGTAAGCTATTTCGACGATTACAGCATTTTCAAGTAATTGTAATTGCAATCTAGAAAAAAATCTGAAGTAATATTAGTCACAGCGCGTATAGATTAGGGTTGAGACTTCGGGATCAAATTTGAAATCCCGGGATCGGGATTTTCCCGGGATTCACGCTTCTCAATCCCGAGATTTCCAGGGATTGGAAAAGTATTGAAATACACATACAAGCTACCCAAACAACATTTATTCCTTGCATTATTGACCCAAAACTTAAGAGCAGCAAGAGTATCATCGTCTTGACCATGGGTCTCAAAACCAAACTTGCTCGCGGGCCAATTCCGTAGTTTCTGATGACGCAGCGGGCCACAGCATAAAATAGAGGTACAATATGTAATTCCAAGTATAGGCCTTATTTGACGGAACTTGCACATACTGGCAGTCCATACACATTGTGAAAATGTGATTCACTATTGTAATATCCCCGTTTTCCACGAAAAAGTTATATTTTTAAATATTTTATTAAAAAATATTTTTGTGCTTTGCATAAGTTGTCGAAATAATGAGTTATAGACAGTTAGACACCAGTGTTGGGATGACTCGAGTTATAACTTGACTCGAGTCCGATTCGAATCACCTGTTTTGTATGACTTGACTTGACTCGAGTCACTTTGCTAAAATGACTTGACTTGACCTTACTCGGCCTATCACAAATGTGGATTGAATCGCGACTCGGAGCAAAATGCACGAGTCAATTTCAAGTCATCAAGTAATCGCGGTATCTTACATATATTCGGATTGTTCACCAAACGTTGGTGTAACCCGTGAGAGCGACCAGTCATTTAATGATCGTGCGTTATACTGAGCATCCATTGTTCTCTCACAAATAAATTGACCGCAAACGAAGTGATCGAAGCTTACATCAGCTTACGTTGTCATTAACTAATATAGTAAAGTAAACTATGTTCTCTGTTTTTACCTTAACCACACCTATTGTTTTATTGAAACTGAATTCGAATATAGTTTATATAGTCCTCAACCATTGGCGCAGGATCAAATTGTATCATATAGATTTGTAAATGCGTAATGTATTGCATCTTATCAATTGGTATCTATTCACTATCTTGGCTGGTAACTATAAACTGAGGTTTATAATTAGCGATACAGCGCCTTCTTGCGTGTATATATAACTCTATATTCGTTCATCGGTTAAATATCAATGACCACTCTATCTGTATTTCAGACAGCTAGCAAAATGAAATAACGTTATCATGCTTCATACTTCGAAAAGGCAACTTAACTTGAATTGTGACTTGACTCGTGACTTGACTTGGCTTAACTTGACTCGACTTGACTCGAGTCACCTCCAAAAATCGAGTGAGTTGACTTGACTCGAGTCACCTTTGAAAATCGATTGACTTGACTTGACTCGAGTCGAAATGCGCAATGACTCGAAATGACTCGTGACTCGAAGGTAGTGACTTGATCGCAACATTGTTAGACACAATACGAGACGACAATTGCATCATATCAACGTATAAACTGTTGCGCCAAAAGTTCGCAGCTATCGGACATATGACACGGGAGAGCGATTCGGGTGTTTGGGGTGGCTTTAGAGTGAATTTCAAGTTGTCATATCCGAAATAAGAAATTTGCAGTTAAATATTTGCGAATACTTGAAATTTCAAATTGCTGACGCTATGACGCAGGCTGCAGAAAATGTTCTCGCGGGTCGCATGTTTGAGACCACCGTTTTTTTGAGACCAGCCGAGTTTGCGACACTGCTTTATTACCCAAATAACAGATATGGCGCTACGTAAGCCTTGGTAGATGCTGTTTACAAATCCCGGGATTTCATCAGGATTGATCACGGGATCGGGATTGCTTCAAATCCCGGGATCCCGGGGTCCCACCGCTAGTATAGATGTCATTTAAAGGTTATCTCGGATCGCGCATAGTTTGCAAGGGGGATAGCGCGGAGATATCACGTTCAAAGTATGTCTGAGCTGAGTCCATTCAGTATGACGATGTCGAGTGCGTGTCATGTCAGGGCTATTTAGAAGAAGTGCACATATCAGCTCCGGTCGATGTCCGGATACAATTGGTGCGCCAATCTAACGCATGGTCTGAGGCATCGCAGGCACTGTTTTTCGTGCACATATGTCCACTCGGATGCACGTCTGTCCCCGAATGGACCCTATATAACAGCTTTCACCGCGCAAAATCAGTTCCGAAGAATACCCGGCCCCCAAGATTGAGCAGATAGGAGCTCTGAATTATTCTTGGGCTCTTTCTTATAGGCACATATCATCACCGAAGCATGCCAGAATATCAATAGTACGCAGATATCAGGTCTGACCAAATAAGGCCAGCAATGAAGTATTTCGACTTTTTTGGGTTATCCAAGCAGTTTTTTTACCGACAATTCTTACCATACTAAAGTGTTTATGTTACTCATATACTTCCACTACTACCAAACATTTTCCTTGGCAAATGTGGTCTGATATATAGGCTATTTCCAGTTCTTTTACCGACAATTCTTACCATACTAAAGTGTTTATGTTACTCATATACTTCCACTACTACCATGCATTTTCCTTGGCAAATGTGGTCTGATATATATTTCCAGAAATACTTCCCGAAGTATCTTATTTACATTAGTGAGAATCAGTAAACCGCTGTATCACGGATCATATTTGGCTCTCCTTGGGACTAAGTCCAAGTCGAAGGGTATGTTTATTTAAAACCAACCAACCATTGATTTCATGATAAATTATGCGCAGTTGATTTCATAAGCTGGTCAATTTTCAAAATTAGGGATGATAGGCTAGTCAGTTGTCCCGATTCTTAGAACAGGACAGAGATTAGAATCTGTGAGCAGTTATTTGTTATTAGATTTGCTGCTTCTACTTTTGGTTCAACTCCAGGACACAGGATGCTGACAGCGTTGTAACCATGTTAGCTTCAAATACGCTCCCGCCAATCTTATACTTATGAAGACTTTTGCACATGCAGAAAGCGATTCTACTTAACACATACGCGATTTTTCCGAATGCGGCCCGGAGTTTGCCCACCCCTGTATTAACATTTTTGTAACTGGTTCGGCGTACTATGAGCATACTGACCCTAGATTTCAGCCCAAGGAAAATAAACTAATATCTGCGAAGTCACACTAAAACCGATTCAGAGGAAGGTTTCTGGTTCAAATCTGGCGTATTTAAATCAACTTGATTTTTTATTTTATGTTCACTGCCCTGATTCTGTGGATTTTCTTTTGCCGCTGTTTTATTTTCTGGGGAGATGATGCTGAAATTGGGTTTATTATTGCCAGCCATATGCGTTGCGCATTGTGCATAAACCGGACTTAGTTTTTCGCATCCAGAGACCACTCCCGAGAGCATCAATGATACTCATGATCAATGTTACCTCTAATATTCCACGAGTGTGCTGTGCGCGTATGGACAATCGATCAGCTTTACCTCTTACTAGGTCTATGGACAAATTGAAGGATAGCACAGTGTCTCGGGGACACGGACAACCATTGAACTTGTTAACCGCACAGCTTCTTGTCGTTGTGTTATGTAGGCTACCTATACAGGTACCGCTACCACAGGGATTCTTAAAGAATGGGTCAAGACTCATAGGTGCAGAAGGCTACATGTGTAGGCCTATAGTATACGCAAGGTTTTCCACGCGCACCTTGCAATTATGCAATTATTGTGTGTATGCAGCATACCAACAATTTATCATCAGCTCAACACTGTTGGCCATTGTGAGATTCAAAATATAATATATGATCTCTTTTTATTAAGCTTTTACCGATCTGACGAATGACTCTTTAGTTTGTAATGACCAGTGGTTCCCAACGTGGGTGATATCGCCCCCAGAGGGCGATTTGGCGGTCTAGGGGGCGAAAATAACGAAGGGGCGCTAGGGGGGCGAAAACGGACGAAGGGGAGATAGGGGGCGAAAACAATGAAAGGGGCGATAGGGGGGCAATGGCACGTTAAAACGGCTATATGGAGCCAGGACCGCGATTTAATATTGTCATATATCTTGATTTTGGGGTACGCTTCCCCCAACAAAAATCCGCATGATTTATGGCAATGGATACTTCGGCGTCAGCCATTACTGCGCCATAACGCACCAAGACATATGAAATTATAGGTCATGTAACATGCGACTCCGAGAAGTATGCCAGAACAATCAGCAGCGAGAAGACCTTATTTACCGAAAAAGAATGCCCTTATGCTGACCGAAAACTGCGATATATATACATATATGTTTAATTGTCCATAGGCGCCTCAATGACTGGCGTCGAATATTCCTGTCCTGGCGATCTGAACCCTACCGGACAAATGCCATCCCGCAGAGAAAAATTATTTGCCAGTTAAGAAATACCAATTTGAAATCATGTGCGTCCTTTAGTCTGGTACGTTTTAGGGGTCCTACCTTTTCCAACACACCACACTCAGCTCTACCGGTAAATCTGATTACGTTAGCAGAGAGAGGATAAAAAATTGATAGCAATATATATGCAAGTCCCGACCATATTGACCGATTCAAACCATGAATTATATAAATTTGTCGCGCTTCGCGCTTTTAGGCGAAATACGGTGACTCACCAAACAGTACATGAAATAGGGTATAGCTGATATGTAGCGATAATAAGCCTACTGGCTGAAGGGGTTCTGGGGGTTGGTTTATAACAATATGGGGCCCAAGACCAACGTTTGGGGGGCTGACGAAGTGCTCATACGGTCTTGATTGGAGTCAAGCTGGAGAAATGACTCTCACGAGAATTTTGCTGTAAAAGTTTAATTTAGAGGTCGAACTGAAAAGTTGACCTTTTTGTTATTAGTCAACTCGCCGGTGATCCCAGTTTGTCTACCCATTTTTCGGTTCCCAATATTTGGGGTGCGATGATCGGTATAGAGCTTCAAAATGGGGCGATGAGTCGAAAAAGGTTGGGAACTACTGGTATATAGACGATACCAATCTAGATCAGTAATTAGTATTCAGACGAAGCGACGGGAGTGCAGATAAAGCTGTTAAAGTGCTATTTAGAGTCAAAAGAGGATCGAATGACATGTTGCGAGTCATGGATCCCATACCCGTTCAAATTGAAACAGTTTCAGATCTAGAACTGTTCACTAAGAATAATAGGTTTTGAAGTTCAGTTCCAGTATTTTATTAGTTTTGGCATGGGTTGTAGAGCGGGATTAATAAATTTTACTGGAATATTAATCCTGAACAAGAAGCTTAGTTGTTGACGGTTACTGATTGCTAGGTTGGAGTTGGACTCCATGTAAATGACATGAACATATAAAAAATTGTTTGCTGTTCCTGAACGGTGTTCGAATTTCACATGGATAACGGGACTGGTAAATTTGTGTCCGTTTGCAGTTGCCGACTTGAGTCTCCACATTTTATGCATATGAAGTTCTTGTAAAAGCGTAACTACTGTTCTTGCATTTTAGGTAATTGTTTCATACAGGAGCTATTTAATATTTAGTGATAGTTGGCCTATAATGGCGAAAAGGCGTCGATGTGAAGATTCTGGTATCAGTGATGTGCCTTCATCGTCGTCAGCCGTAGCTACGGGTAAGAATATCCTTGGTTACTGCTATTCGTGTGATTGATATTATCAATATGTATTGGTTATATATATATATATATATATATATATATATACGGTGGTTACCAAAGTGTTTTGGCGCCAAGGGGCGCTGGTGATTTTGAAGAGGGCGGAAACGCTTAAGGAGCGCTGGGCTCAGGGCTTGGGGGGGGGGGCGATATGCAGGGCGCCGAAGGAAAATGGCTTCGCAGTAGATTATGTGGTAGTTGGACATATCCTTAATGAGTAGCCTATTCAGAGCAAATTAACATTCCACAAAACATGTCAAATCCCGGAGTTTTTGGTTGGGCTACGGGACGATGTTTAATACATATTATAATATAATTCATGTAAAACGAATTGCACATACTTTTAGATTGCCTTTTCTGTTATGTTCTAGATCCATGATTCCCAACCGCGGCCCTGCGGGCCGCATGCGGCCCTCAGCTAGCCTTCTTGCGGCCCCCACAAAAATATTGAGAAATCGATTTATGAAAAAAAAATTATATTTGTAAAATACTCTTGCTTGGCTTGGAGTCAGGAGTTTTCAATTAGGGTTGCAGTAACGTTGTGAGTAGACTGCTAAGGTTACGTCACTGCTGTTTCAATGCAATGTGCCCTAACTTTCCAGTTGTACGGGCAGTACCTATAGATAGAGGTATTGACAGGACCGTAACTGCCGCATCCCAAGCCCTCCAATTGGGGGGAGCGAGCTCGAAGAGGGCCTAAAATTATTTATTGAATTAGCATAAATTATAGAGTATTTTTTTGAAATTTTATGCAACTTTTACAAAGATTTTTCGCGCGGCGCGCGATTTCAAGTTTCCAAGTACCTTAATTATTCGGTACTCTTCGACAAAGATAAAATACGCCAAGATTTATAGAAGTAGGCATATCGCCGTTGGCCATTACCGCACCACGACGAACGAGGACATATAAAGTTTTAAGTCATGTAACATGCGACTCCAAGAACGATCGGCAGCGAGAAAACCCTTACGCTGAACGAAAACTTCGTTATGTATATTCAAAATACATATAGGTATAATTGACCATAGGCGCCTAAATGACTGGCGCCGAATGTTCCTGTGTTGGCAATCTGAACGTCACGAGACAAATAGGCTACCATCCCGCAGCGAAAAATTATATGCCAGTGAAGAACTACCAATTTGAAATCGTGTGCATCTTTTAGTTTAGTATGTTTGGGCGATTCTATATTTCTTGATATAGCAGACTGGAGATCACGAAATAAAAAATAACATTATGTAACGAAGTCGTACCAACGTGTTCGCCGTCCGAATATGTTTAATTATTATTTACGGGCCCTACAGTTTCCAAAACACCTCACTCAGCTCTATCGGTAAATCCGATTACGTGAGCAGAGAGGACAAGTAATTGATAGCAATATATATGCAATTGCCGATCTTATTGACCTATTTTATTTTGAATTATCGAAAATTTTCGTGCTCCACGCTGGCTCACTAAATGGGGATCCTGATTTCGTGAGAGAAGCGAACAACGGCACGGCGGGTCGGTTTATCACCCTATGGGAGCTCAAGACCTAACTGTTTTGGGGGGCCTGACGAAGTGCTGTTTCGTTCCTGCCAACAGGTGTACGCCCGAAGATGTTTAATTATTATTGAGTCTTCCTACCTTCTCAAACACAACTCACTCGGCTCAACCGGTCAATCTGATTACGTGAGCAGAGAGAGGATAAAAATTGATACCAATATATATGCAATTCCTGACTATATGACCGATTCAATCATTAACCCTTACGAGGTGGGGCCATATTTTGCAGAATTGACCTTCAATTTTCAAATTCTCACCGTGACCCCACCAGGTCTTGAATCTGGGCCGTTCCGGTTTACAAGTGGGCGGAGTATAGCCCTCTACCGATTCCACCCTTGATCGACACCCCATGACATGTCTGAGGTTTTGTAATAAGTTTAAATAAACAAGCTTTTCCCCAAAAAAATCTCTCTCTCTCTCTCAATTTTCAAGGCTCACCCTCAGGATGGCGTCAGAGAGAGGAATGTGATGCTTCAGTGCGTAGCCACTGTTGCCTGGTTTCAAACAAGCCGTCAACCATGGTTGTAAACCGCGCGGTTCGTCAGATATCGAAAAATGGAAAATACATATAAAATTTACAAATGGGCGTGGTCAGTGAGTGGTCATCAAGGTCAAGTTCATGATCAAGACTCAATCGGCCCCTACAGTCCGGTTTATGGCATAAAACAACGCGATATGCTTTCTTTTGTCATATCCAACCATTTGCAGGCATAGTATGACTCATATGCCGACTGCATTTGCACTTGAACTTGACCTAGATCTTGAAAATCACTGAAGTGTGACCAAAATTTACAAATCCCCCTCAGAAAACTTTCCAGAAAACGTTTTGATGTTTGAAACGGTGAAAGTTTACACAGAAAACCGTACATGTTGACTTCTGATGTTCTGGCAGATTTTCCGACAATATTTCCCACTCGGAAAATACCCGGAAGTTGTAGGTGATAACCATATTTTATTTTATTTTTAATTTTTTGTTTATTTTTACAAACCAAAATTTTTGAGTAAGGTACCAAATACATCGGAAAAGTCTCAGCTTTTCAAAAAACGTATAACCCGATGTCTAGGGCGTGTCAACATGGAGAAATCGATGTCGGAGACATGCCATATCAAATATGATACGCCCACCTCGTAAGGGTTAATTTTATAAATTTTTCGCGCTTCGCGTGATTAGTCGAGAGAAGCTGCCTAAAACGGACACCCGATTTAGATGAGAAAAGGTGGTAAACAGCCATCTAGCCTGAGGAGGTTTAGGGGCTTCGAAGTTCTGTTTATCACCCTATGGGGGCCCCCAAGAGAAACGTTTTTTTTTGGGGGGGGGCTGACGAAGTGCTGTTACGGCCCTTGGTATTGATAACTAATTTACAGATAGATGTGCAACAAGTGACTCACGATTGAATACGCCGAGATGCGTACTGCTTAGCCGGCAAAAAGCAGCATAACTTGTAGTCCTATAGCTCGCGACCCTAGGGTCTGAATAATTTGATATGTCGGTGTTTATCGAAAGCAAGTGTCGCACTGATTCCAAAAATACGAATTGACATCTCGCCCGGGCAATAAAACTACTGCGAAATAGCCAGCAAAGGTTGATTGTTCTGAACAACGGGAGCGCGGCAACACAATGGCCAATGGCGTCAAGCGAATGATTGGAACAATGCCAATTTTCATATTTTGGTGACTATTTTGGGTTCCTTTCATTGCCTTGGTATTCGTGCGGCCCCGGCCGTACTCTGAAATTCTAAATTTGGCCCTGCCACCGAAAAAGGTTGGGAACCACTGTTCTAGATCACGTTTGAACAATAACTCAATGCGACGAGGTTGCAATAAGAAATCAGTATATTGTACAGCAGAATAACTTTAGGTAGGCGACACGATCCAGAGTGCAGTTAAATGAAAGACCACGAGACAACAGAACACAGGGTATAAATGCAACGCAAGGCACACGAGGAAATAATGATTGGCGCTAATTACTAGTCCTATACAAGATAGAGTCAAACGATACCAACGTAAATACACGAGCATAACAGTCCTCCCATGTAAGTTAAAGGGTACAAGGAGATTCACGTTGGCCGATAGAAATCTGTTTGTTTTCTATTTCTAACGGGGTAACGTCTACCCGACGTACGAGCAGGACTAGCTGCATGACGTTGTGCCCTATTCCTGGCCAATGATTGCTCCGCTTGGGACTATTGAGGCTGAGCAACTTCCTGTGTGGATGTATCATTGCCAGCAGAAATCAAGCGTGGTTGGAGTTGGTTTTTGTGCCTTCTCCAATACCCATGATCTGTTTTTACGATGTAAACAACACGCCCCAGTATTTCCGTCACCACGCCAGGAACCCACTTTGGTCCGCTTCGGTAACTGCGAGCGTAAACCGAGGAACCAATCTCGAAATGAGTGACTGATTGTCCAGGCGTAACGGGTTTCGATTTGTCGAAGGGTGAGCACAAACTAACAAATTACGCGGCTGTCGACCATGTAAAATCTCGGCAGGCGTTTTCCAGTCTATGCCCGGGTGCGGTGCAGATCGGTATGTAGCGAGAAGTGTTTGGAGCGCGAAGTTGAGATCTTTTCCCCCGTCGCAATTTTTTATCAATCCAGCTTTTAAAGTCTGAACGAAACGCTCCGCTTCCCCGTTCGAGGCAGGGTGAAAAGACGGTGATACGATATGGCTGATTGCCAAATTAGAGCAAAACGTATCGAATTCATTCGACGTGAATTGCGGTCCGCCATCCGTGACAATTGTTACGGGCAAGCCTTCAATAGAGAAGACTTCCCTCAAAGCGTTGACCACACACAAGGTTGTGGTAGAACCGACATTCATTACTTTAACGAAAGGATATTTCGAATGCGCATCGACGATGACAAGAAACATTTTATTGTTTATTGGACCTGCGAAATCCAAGTGAATTCGTTCATCAAAGCTTTCAGAAGTTTTAGGCCATTCGCGATAATGACGATCAGGCGCTTTCATTACCTTACGGCAAGCGTCGCAACTCTTAACGAGATTTTCAATGTCGCGATTAATGGAAGGCCATGCGATGTAACGTCGCGCCATCTGCTTCATTTTTGCGATACCCCAATGTCATTCGTGCAACAATGATAAGACTCGCGAGCGAAGTGACTGCGGTATTACTACGTGCTGAAAACAATCAATATTGAGCATGACTATGCCTTCGTGCAGAGAAAGCGAGTGTTTGCGAGTCGAAAACCAAGAAAAATCATCAATGTGCAGTAGGGTTATGACTAAAAAAAAAAAATTGCCTGTAGCAGGAATTGATGAACGTTTTGGTATAAATTAAGAAAAATTATAATCATTTTGTTCAAATCGAAAAAAATGTCCCGCACAAACTAAGATCAATTTTCGACACTGGCCTAAATATGGAAAAAATTTAAAATTCAAAGATATTCTTTGCTACAAATTTGATCTTCAAATATATGTCCTTTTACACTTATTGTAAAGTTCATTCATCAATTTGACTTCCCTTTCTGTTATTATGTTAAAGCCAGGGACATCTACGACGGACATATCCGACTTTCAATGGGGTTTTGGGGCACTTTATCGCTGCAGGACATTCGACCGCAAAGATAGCAGCAAATAATCTTTGATATATTCTAGAGCCCGACCGATATTGGATTTTTGGGTCGATACCGATAAAACCAATATCTCACACCTTAGCCGATAACCCCAATACATTCAGCCGATATTCAAAAGAAGTTGGATGTATACATAAGCAAATCTTCAGAGGGCATTTATTTGAATTGAACATCTTTACAGCTATTGTTACACTTGAACATGAAATGCACTAGAAAGGCTGCATCTGGACACCTGTAAAGTGTAAGCTATATGAAATATATCAATATTCTCAGTCTAGCGATCAAAGATTATAGTTTTCTGGCTTCTTTCCGCCATGTTGTGACGTCACACGCAAACTGCCGTTAATTTAATCCAATGGCCGAATACCGATAATTCTTTCAAAGTGTGATATCGTCTCGATATTATCGACGAACCGATAATCGGTCGGGCTCTATAGTATATTCCATCTTTAGACATCTGGTTAGAATACCAGTCTTCCTGACACGCATTCGCGATAAATAAGCATATCCAGAGTTATTCTCTATCTGGGGAAGTGGAAGTACGCAACGCAACTCTTGAGCACCCTCTCGCATTGCGTAGAGATGGAAGTTTATGCCATTTGATCAGTGGTAATCTATACTATTTTATTTGAAAGAACGGCATGTTCTGCACATGCCATAGATAAACTTAAAATCATCCTTACATCCTTGGTTTTCTAATATTTTCATCTGAAATTCGTGCTTGGTGGATTGCACCTAGTTTCCGTAGTGTTTTACCACATCATCTCCAAATTTGTAGCTGAGAGTTTGATTTCTTCAAGACGTTGGATCGAAGAACTCTAATATATGCTTTAAGAATCGATAATATGATGTTGGCAAGGGATATGAAAACCCATGCTCATCATTGCATTTCGCAGTTTCGAAACAACGCCATTCTGCCGTCCAGTATCAACAGATGCTACGGTGTCACATATGATATATGAGTTTTTCAAATTTTCCTGTACATCATATTCTTCTAAGCGGTTTTCTAGACCGCTGAAAATACCTAGAGTTGTTCTACTTTCGCTTTTTCGAACACCCAGTTTGATTTTTGCCAGACAAATTGAAATTATACGATATATACAGTCTACATCTAAAATCGGAATTAATAATCAGTAGATAAATAAATGATATAGTCTGTATCTACAAAAGAAAGCCTATCCTCCATACAGTGAAAACTGGAAATTTTTTGTGCGGTAGGTTTTTGTTCAAACAGTCTTAACTTTTGAGAGTTTTGAAATCAGGACACAAAAGCTCATCATTTGTGACTACAGGCCACATAAAATTTTGAAATTTTTTTTCTAGTCATAACCCTAATGTGCACCTTTGGATTCCAATTACCATGAGTGACAGATAATTTAACTAGTTTCATGGTTTTTTCCTTCAGCGTCGCGTCGCGAATTTCATTGCGAGTTAACGGTAAGCATCGAATGCCATATTAATAGCGTGAACGATCTCCGCGAATATCGTATTGGTAAGCCATAAGCGTTAGTGCCCATCGCTGTAAGCGTTGCGCTGTAATCACTGGAATTTTCTTGTGCGGCGAGAAAATAGCTAGAAGCTGTTTGTACTCCGTTACGAGCGTAAATTTTCTACCATACAAGAATTGACGAAATCTAGTGACTCCGTAAATGATTGACAGAGCTTCCTTCTCGATTTGATAGTAGGCTTTTTGCGAATCGGAAAGCGTTTTCGATGCGTGCGCGATCGGTCTCTCTTCGCCATTGTGCTCGATTGAGAGGACAGCGCCGATTCCGAATTGAGAAGCATCAGTTGACAAAATGAGCTGCTTGTTTACATCATAATGAGCTAACTGCGTAGCGTCGACTATGTCGTTTTTGAGAATGCGAAAAGCTGCGTCACAGTCCGTATTCCAAATGAATTCCGCGTCTTTTTGAAGAAGACGGTACAAGGCAGCGGCTTTATTCGTGAAATTAGGAATAAACGCGCGATAATAATTGAGTTTGCCCAGGAATGCCTGTAGCTGGCGAACATCCTAAGGTTTGGGCAACTGTTTGATTGCTTCAACGGATTTGTTAGATGTGCGTTTGCCGTCCTTGTCGATTATATGACCCAGGTACTCGCAGAGGTGGTCAAAGTAGTCAAGAAAGCTACTCAAGTAGAAGTAGAAGTAGCGACGAAAAAATCTACTCAAGTACAAGTAGAAGTACTTCTTTCATGAGCAACCTAAAACTACTTGAAGTAAAAGTAGAATTGACTGACTCTAAAAGTACTCAAGTAAGTAAGTAGTTGTGAAAACGATCCTGATTGGATGGATTATAAAAAGCTGCAAATTGAGCTATGTGATAGGTGACGAGCTTGATTCATATTGATGCATACCAACAGGTATCCAATTTTCGATAGCATAAGCATTCGTCCACATCATGGGATGAAAATGATAGTATTGATAAGGAAATGCGATAATAATCCTCTGTTTTCTCAAACAACACGTTTTGGAAAATAGCAGGGTATGGCACCATCCCCCATATTATAAGACCCGTAGTTTAGTCGAAGAGCAATATGGAGAAGTTGTATAGGATACGGTGTAAATACTTTGCGCGATTAGTAAACGTTAATGAAAAATATGGTGGACCATAAAAATGCCATATTGTGTAGCTTTATTTCCATAAATTAAAGGCATTACTGCACTTGCTTTTATACTCCAACATGTATGTTATTCGGACAAAAGAAGTGATATTAATTATATCTCAAATAGGCCTATATGATACTGGGAATTGAAAGTGAAATATCAATACTACTTCTAAAAAAAGAATATGTATGTCATGTTTTTAGTCCAGAAAGTTTCAAAGGTGGTATGCTAAAACAGCTCTAAAACTAAGAAAAAGTCAAAGTACACTCTTCCAGATTAGGACACGCCATGGACATATATGCTAGATTATACGATATGACAAGAAAATGCTAGATTGCGAAACATCAGTTTCAAACGTTATGATGAGCCATATATACTGTGATGAATTATTTCATATGGGTGACGGGCGACAATGTGGTGTGAACGGAACCACGCCTACCTTCCACCTAAATTGTATTCACCGATACTTTCGTGAAATCATACTGGTCACTCCGTATCCACTGCGTGCGAAGCGCGACGAAATTCTGTGCTTTACTAAACTTTTATGAAAATTGAATGTTCATACTACGTGAAAACAGCTCCAAATTCCTCGGGCTGTCTTCCTGATTGGAAGATTGAACTACTTCTACTTGACAAACTGAAAATAGCGAAAAGTAAGTAAGTAGATCACAAAATATTAAGAAGTAGAAGTAGAAGTAGCGAAAATTTGATCTACTTAAGTAAGTACCAGAAGTAGAGGAAAACTACTTGAGTACTTCGAAAAAGTAGAAGTACTTCGTTACTGACCACCTCTGGGTACTCGATACTACTTTTGAAAAATTGACATTTCGCGAAGTTGACGGTGAAACCGTACTCGGTGAGGCGCTCAAAGAGTAGCGATAAGTTGCGAAAATGATCGCGTTCATCAATGCCAGTAACGATTATGTCATCGATAAAACTAGCAACACCGGGTAAGCCGGCGATCATGGCATCAACACAGCGTTGAAAATTTGCGGGACTGATGCGACTCCGAAACACATGCGTCGATAACGGAATAGACCGAATTGAGTGTTGATGACACACAAATTCTTCGCATCATCATCTAATTCTAGCTGAAAATAAGCATCGGCAAGATCAATTTTCGTGAAAATACAACCACCCTGTAACTTGTGAAGAATTTCATCTAAGGAGGGCAGGGGATGTTGATCTATCTGAACTTGTTGATTCAATGCTTTGAAGTCACCACAAATGCGTACTGATCCATTTGATTTAGTGACGGCAACAATTGGTGCTGCCCAATCACTCACACAAAAAAACATTTACCTCGATTTACCGCGAAATGTCTGGAAGCAGGGTGGCCAGCCACTTGGCAGTAATGTAGCATTATCGTCACTCAATGTTAATCCAACTTACACCCGTCCGGTAATCTAGCTTTACACGCCAGACTGCAATGTTACAGTCACCTCTGATATATTCAATCTACACTCTCTCCTGTACATTTACGACCGAGACTGTAATTTTACCGCCTACCTAGTACCTACACTAGGGTTATGACTAGAAAAAAAATTCAAAATTTTGTGTGTCCTGTAGTCACAAATGATGAGCTTTTGTGTCCTGATTTCAAAACTCACAAAAGTTAAGACTGTTTGAACAAAAACCTCCCGCACAAAAATTTTCCAGTTTTGACTGTATGGAGGATAGGCTTTCTTTTGTAGATACAGACTATATACTTTATTTATCGACTGATTTGAATTTAACTGACCCAATTCCAATTGCGAAGATTTAAAATAGTATTTTGGTACATTTTGACCGCCCAGATTGAATTATTCCTATCGTGTTCTCGCTTACAGTCAATATTAAATAATTATTAATTCCGATTTTAGATGTAGATTGTATATATCATATAATTTCAATTTGTCTGGCACAAATCAAACTGGGTGTTCGAAAAGGCGAAAGTAGAAAAACTCTAGGTATTTTCAGCGGTCTAGAAAACAGCTTAGAAGAATATGATGTACAGGAAAATTTGAAAATCTCATATATCCTATGTGACACCGTAGCATCTGTTGATACTGGACGGCAGAATGGCGTTGTTTCGAAACAGCGAAATGCAATGATGAGCATGGGTTTTCATATCCCTTGCCAACATCATATTATCGATTCTTAAAGCATATATTAGAGTTCTACGATCCAACATCTTCAAGAAATCCAACTCTCAGCTACAAATTTGGAGATGATGTGAAAAAACACTACGAAAACTAGGTGCAATCCACCAAGCACGAATTTCAGATGAAAACATTAGAAAACCAAGGATGTAAGGATGATTTTAAGTTTATCTATGGCATGTGCAGAACATGCCGTTCTTTCAAAGAAAATAGTATAGATTACTACTGATCAAATGGCATAAAATTCCATCTCTACGCAATGCGAGAGGGTGCTCAAGGGTTGCGTTGCGTTCTTCCACTTCCGCAGATAGAGAATAACTCCGGAGATACTTATTTATCGCAAATGCGTGTCAGGAAGACTGGTATTCTAACCAGATGTCTAAAGATGGAATATACTAGAGCCCGACCGGTTATCGGTTCGTCGATAATATCGAGACGATATCACACTTTGAAAGAATTATCGGTATCGGCCATTGGAGTTGAAAAATTAACGGCAATTTGCGTGTGACGTCACAACATGGCGGAAGGAAGCCAGAAAACTATAATCTTTGATCGCTAGACTGAAAATATTGATATATTTCATATAGCTTACACTTTACAGGTGTCCAGATGCAGCCTTTCTAGTTCATTTCATGTTCAAGTATAACAATGGCTGTATAAAGATGTTCAAATAGATGCCCTCTGAAGATTTGAAAATGTGCTTATGTATACATCCAACTTCTTTTGAATATCGGCTGAATGTATTGGGGTTATCGGCTAAGGTGTGAGATATTGGTTTTATCGGTATCGACCCAAAAATCCAATATCGGTCGGGCTCTAGAATATACCAAATATCATTTGCTGCTATCTATGCGGTCGAATGTCCTGCAGCGATAAAGTGCCCCAAAACTCCATTTGAAGTCGGATATGTCCGTCGTAGATGTCCCTGGCACTAACATAATAACAGACAGGGAGGTCAAATTGATGAATGGACTTTACAATAAGTGGAAAAGGACATATATTTGAAGATTAAATTTGTAGCAAAGAATATCTTTGAATTTTAATTTTTTTCCATATTTGGACCAGTGTCGAAAATTTGATGTTAGTTTGTGCGGGACATTTTTTTCGATTTGAACAAAATGATTATGATTTTATTAATTTATACCAAAATGTTCATCAATTCCTGCTCCAGGGCGAAAAAATTTTTTTTAGTCATAACCCTAACCTACACCCTACATGCTGTCCTTTGTAAATCAGATTACATGCCAGCTTCTAAATTCACGTACATCCATACCTATCCCAAAGCAACGCGATGCCAAAATACCGCAAAAGTTTCTTAACGCTCTAAAAACGACATAGGGACAACTGTGTATTCATTCTCGATTCACGATGAAAAAGTATTGCTGCTGGAGGTCTAATTCTTCTTCAGGAGGAATGCAAATATAGCACAAGTGGTCCCAAGAAAAAGGTGAATTATTTCCACCGCCGGATAAACTTCCAATTGTTTCTTTTTCTCGTCTTCATTGCTTCTGTGTGACTAGTATCTTGCAGTTCCACTAAAAAGTACTCATGCGTAAGTCGCTATATTAAGCAAAGTTCCAAACCTAGACATGACATTACAATAACTACTAAGACAAATGGGCTAACAAAAATATAACAATTTTGGAAGTACCGGTACTGGTACATTGTGTGATGACGGCTCCGCCTTTTACATGATATAGCAGAGATTCATGACTTACTTTATCCAATGCAGCGATTCTCAACCTTTTTGGACATGCGCCACCCTCGGCGATGGCCAAAAAGTTTGCGCCCCCCTGCACTTATCGTCACGTCAAAATGAGCACATCATCTAATACAGAGATAGGCAACCTTTTTGCTAATCACGGTCACATTTCAATTACTTAGGTAGCGTAAGGCCGCATTCCTGGGCATAGCCGCCGCATAGCAACCTATATTGCATCTAAGTCTGTCATAAGCAGTGCAGTTCACCAGCTATTACCAACAGCTACCCAGTGCACTGAGCTTTAGGCTACTGCCAAATCTATGAAGTAATGAATAGGGTGGAGTGAAAATGACTTTTTTTTCAAATCAAAAAAGGCCTTCCTCAATCCTGACAAATGATCTAAAACTTCAATTAAAAGTGACTTCAGGGTGTTGCCCCCATTTTCCAGCCGGCAACCCCCCAATTTCTGCGCGTGGGGGGGGGGGGGGGGTAAAATGGTCCATCTCGGCAACCGCTGGTCGTAGAGTCATGATATATAGCTCAAAATCTGCGGAAGCATCATGTTTTTATCTGTTTCCTGGAGAAAGTTTTCTCTATTGTGAACACAAAATGAGTTATAGCCAAAAAACTATATATACGCACATTTTTGTGGAAATTCAGCATTTATTCTGACGAATTGTGATCTGTCATTAGTTTTTTTTTTAAAGTATGTAACACACTGGCAATACCGAATATTGGGCCCATATTACAAATATATTCACAACACAGTCCTTTTAAAATCGGTTGAAAACATCATAATGAAACATTCACATTGAACGTCTTATATAAAAATGCATTCTTTTGTCAAGTTTTTTCATCAGTTTACGAGACTTAATTTTTCGGCGAATGAATTTTTCGGCCATCTCGTCTTTGAAATCCCGAAACGTACCCTGATGCTTCTGTTACGAGCTTTACATGATGTTCAATGCACTGTTTGATTGCGGCATGGATGAAACAAAATCAGAGGCTTCTCGCGGCATTCTTCCAACTCTGCATCAGTTAAGTGCTCAATCGCCGGAGAAAGTTGTTGATATAAGGTTCAATATCAACCAACTCGTGGTATACCTTTGCTTCCAAGTTCAACTTTGAGACGCAGAATAAACGAACAGGACCGCAGTTCAATTGGTTGGAACCGCTATGACTCTCAATGTCCAGGAGTGAATTTTATTCAGCGGCATGTTTTCGAATCGCCAGCACCTTGGTCACACCCAATTGAAAAAAACTACGTGGAAGTGTATCTTGTTGGCCAGTTACTCAATTCAAAAAGCTCTCGCCACCACTTATAACCTTTCCAAAGCTCCCATAGGAAATTGTTAGTGACTTGAATAAGGACCAGTTATATGCTTATAAATGTGCTGGGCAATTATTCAAGGAAATGCTGATGATGATCTGGCTTACTTGGAGGTTGGACCACCGGTTGCGCATTCAAGATGGCTAACTTTAGGATGCAGTGCAGAGTTTTACGGTATTATGTAACAGTTAATGAACCGCCTTTAAACCTGGAGATTCTGGTTCGTGTTTGCCTTGAAGTATATTTTCCAACTTGGTTTGAGATCAAGGGAAACAAACATATAACACATGGACCCAGAAACATCTTCAACTTGATTAAACAGGTTTTGAATTTCTCTGACCGAAACGTTTGAAAAATTGCTCCGAATTTGGTGATAAGAAACGGTTATTCCGCACACCCCGAAAATATTATGATTGCAATGCTGGTAGATAATAATGAAGACATACGAAATAAGGGTGTGACCAAGGTGCTTGCGTTTCGAAAACATGCCGCTGAATAAAATTCACTTGTGGACATTGAAAGTCATAGCAGTTCCAACCAATTGAACTGGGGTCCTATTCGTTTATTATGTGTCCCAAAGCCAAGGCATACCACGAATTGGTTGATATTGAACCTTATCAACAACTTCCTCCAACGATTGAGCACTTAACTGATGCAGAGTTAGAAGAATGCCGCGAGAAGCCTCTGATTTTGTTTCATCCATGCCACAATCAAACAGTGGAACGACAAGTAAAGCTCGTAACAGAAGCATCAGCACTGGTTTCGGGATTTCAAAGACGAGATGGCCTCATTCGCCGAAAAATTAAGTCTCGTAAACTGATGAAAAAACTTGACAGAAGAATGCATTTTGAATAAAAGTCGTTGAATGTGAGTGTTTCATTATGATGTTTTAAACCGATTTTAAAAGGACTGTGTTGTGAATATATTTGTAATATGGGCCCAATATTCGGTATTGCCACTGTGTTACTTTACTTAAAAAAAAAACTAATGACAGATCACAATTCGTCAAAATAAATGCTGAATTTCAACAAAAATGTGCGTATATATAGTTTTTTGGCTATAACTCATTTTGTGTTCACTATAGAGAAAACTTTCTTCAGAAGACAGATAGAAACATGATGCTTCCGCAGATTTCGAGCTATATATCATGACTCTACGACCAGCGCTTGCCGAGATGGGCCATTTTATTCCCCCACGCGCAGAAATTGGGGGGTTGCCGGCTGGAAAATGGGGGCAACACCCTGAAGTCACTTTTAATTGAAGTTTTAGGTCATTTGTCAGGATTGAGGAAGGCCTTTCTTGATTTGACAAAAAAAAGTCATTTTCACTCCACCCTAGTAATGAATGACTTACACGTTGGAATTGATCTAAATCTTCAGAGAATACCAGAAATTTGCTCAAATGAAGTTGAGGGCGACTGCTGGAGTTTGAATTTGGCGAGCTTTCTTGAATAGGTTTCTTTTTTAACAATCGTCTTCTGAAAATGGTTGTGAAAAAGATGTTTAGTCAGAATTCAGACAGACTTAGTCAATTTCTCGCGCCCCGCATGTTGAGAATCACTGATCTAATGTATTGAAGCAAAAGATTCCTCATTTGAGGTGGCATGTGCGCCAAACAAATCCAGCAGTGGATGGAAACTTCTCTATGCTATGACCCGAAAATTACATGAACAAGCCAACAGTTTCAACTCTTCTGTGGCGAAGTATGTGGTGTCACAGGTCACGATGTAAGTCGACTAATATCCAAAACAGAACAGAGAATGCGGCGAATGAAATATTTCAATAATGAAATCAAAGTCATCCCGGTGGTGTGCACAGCCGTAGATATTCACGGTAACAAATACTATGCAGTACCGGGGCCTACGAAATATCGTAGGCCCCGGCAGTACTGTACCTTTTACGATGCGTATCCCATTCAGCATTCCTAGGATCTTGAACGATCCACTTTCTTCAAGCACAACAATCTTCGCTCCACCCGGGTTGGAATCCCGGTACGTTTAGCGAGACTAAAAGATTCCATATTGGCGCTCCACCCTTTGCTCAAATCTCAATAATGGCCAGACGACGATACGACACTCGAACGATTTCAAAATGAGTGGTATTCATCCGCTGACATGCCACCAATAATATTTACTGGCCACGTTATAATGTTTGATTTAGGTCGTATTTTTTCATACAGAAACATTTATCATTACATATAGTCCCTTTCTTTTCCATCTAATCTCGTATAAATTGATATATATTCCACGTGATGTTCACTACTTACTGTACTTACTTAACCAGACGCTGCTTGTGATGTCACAGTTGTGCGTTGGTTGTTTACTACGAAACTCAGAAAAAGCAGTAACGCGTAACCCTAACCTACTGTAACCTATGACAGATCGCCATTCGCAATGTCCGCCATTAACAAATGTACAACTGAGCATGCGGTGCTGATATTTCTAGTTTCCCCAACAATATTATACATCCTAAACGGATATTTTAACTTATCAGTCCTATCCGTGGTAAACAACGTATAGCCATAGCCTTATAATATAATGTAGTGGCTATGGTGTACCACATTAGCTACTATTGTCAGTTGTTTCTTTTACCCTAGCCTAGTATGTACTTTACTTAAATTAGTACTAGGGCCAACTATTTCCGTATGATAGACCCTAGTCTCGCGAACGTTGTTGAATCAGGTCAAATCACCCCAAAAATGATACCAGTAACATTCAGTTCCACGTATAACATTGGCTGCAGCGATTTTCAAGCTAATCAATTTTGCCAATAGCCGGATAAACTGCAGGAACGAGTAACTGCCAGTAATTTTGCGAAGAAATTCTGGTAACTTGACTTTACAGCTAAATTAAGGTAATATCACATATCAAAATGTAAAATTACAAGCTACACACAGTTATTGGCTGCGACTGGTAATTCGTTGCAAACTTTACAGAGATTTCCCAGTAAATCTACCAGATTTTTTTCAGTGCTGTAATTGATTGGTTCGAGGATACCTTGATTGACTAATCTATCCAATTCGGTTTGAACAGCGATTTGCCTTGCGAAAGGCAAAGGACGTGGCTTGTTGAATACGGGCTTGGCATTAGGTTTCAAGTGAATTGTCACCTTTGTCTTGGTGCATCGTCCTAATACATTGCAGGAAACGGAGGGAAATTTGGACTTAGAAGATACCGATTTGTCGTTCGAATCAGAAATGTCAATAGTATTACATGATTGCGATTTGACCATCTGCGAGGAAATTACATCCAAAGCAGACGTTCCCTTAGCGGTCATGGAGAAAGCATCGCTCCAATCGAGACCAAACATGTTTTGCCCACGGTGTTCGTCGAAAACCACCAATTTTAAGCCAACTCGAACTTCAGAACCCACCTGCACGGTTACAGTGCAAATACCTTTCACTTTCAGTGGCTTGTCGCCGTACGCTACGAAAGAGCAATGGTATGCTGAGAGTTTCGGCGAGCCCAAAGTTTTGTACCCAGTCAATCCCACCATGGCGGAGGGTGCACCAGTGTCCCACTGTCTCGGCAACGGAATGCCGTTGATGCTGGAGTTGATCCAGAGCTGGTTTCCCACGCGTCGATATAGTTGATCGATGTCGAAGGAGAGGAGCGGCACTGAGCAGAAATTGACGGATGTGACCTGTTGCGTGATGCTAGGTTTGGTAGACATGCAGACAGGTTTGATATGACCTTTACGGCCACATTTCTGACATACTGAATGTCGATATTGACAGTCTTTTCTCTGGTGATCGATGAAACAGCGGCTGCAGGATTTCAGTCTTTCCGGGAAGTTGCCTTGGATGGATTTGAAGGTTTTGTCCCCTTCTGATAGCTTCCAGTCATTTTGTTGACGATGGAAGTATATTTAGCGTTACTCTCGCCCTGAATAACCCTATCAGTTTCCAGCGTTCTCACGTATGTTGCGGCTACTTTGAGAACGTCGTCGAGGGATGGATTGGTTTGTGTTAGACAATGCCGTCTCACATCCGCGTGCGGCGTTTCTTTAATGATGCGATCGCGCATTAGCTCATCAACGTAGCTCTGATCACAGCCATCTCTTGAGCATATGAAGTTGCAATCTTTGGAGATTCCGCGTAGAGTAGCGATCCAAACGGCGTACGATTGTCCCGGCTGCATTTTGCAATTGTAAAATTCGTACCTGGCTGCTTGCACATGAATTGAGTCCTTGAAGTGTGTGGACAACTTCTCAGTCAACGCGTCGAAGGATTGTGCACTGACATCTGCAGCACCAAACAAATTACGTAGAAGCGAGTAGGTTTCAGGTCCGACCCATGAGAGTAGACACGCTCTTTTCTTCTCCACATTGGAAATGCCGTAAATTGCTAGGTGATGGTTGAATCGTTGAAGATACTGGTCCCATTTCTCCTTTGATTTTACAAATGAATCAAACTTGGGAGCGGTAGCTTCAGATGTTGACGCACCGGGACTCAACCTCTGCGTTAACTGTGCCATTTCTTCTTTGTGTTGGTTTTTTCTGTTCCAACCCAGCCATCACTTACGCCATTGCTTCGCCATGCTGTGCGCGTTGTTCCGCCATCATTTCCTGCTGCTTCTCGAGAAGCTTCAATATACTTGCTTCCATGATATATACTCGTCGCAGAAATAACTATGAATCCGACTTCTGACACCAATTGTTATGTTCTAGATCTTGTTTGAACAATAACTCAATGCGACGAGGTTGCAATAAGAAATCAGTATATTGTACAGCAGAATAACTTTAGGCAGGCGAGACGATCCAGAGTGCAGTTAAATGAAAGACCACGAGGCAACAGAACACAGGGTATAAATGCAACGCAAGGCACACGAGGAAATAATGATTGGCGCTAATTACTAGTCCTATACAAGATAGAGTCAGACGATACCAACGTAAATACACGAACATAACAATGCCCTCACGCTTTCTAGGTTTTTTTCAACAAAATGTTTCGAACTATGTATTATATCCGACAGCGCGTAGCGTGTGAAAATCGAAGAAGAAGGCACTGTATATCCGGTTTGAGAGTGAGAACCTCTCGTACATAAAATAAGTTTTGAAGCTTTGTGCACTAAATGAATAACGGAATATACTTGTATTTGAGAGCTACAAATTAAATTGTCAAACTATTTCTTCATCGTATCATAAAGGATCATACTATCTATTGTTCACAGCCTCACATGAACGTTATAGCCTACAATATGAGTTGCTTTGTTTGGAATATATTCATGGTAAAATTAATATGTGCGTACAGTACTAAATTCAATGTGAGCAGATATATGCATCGCATTATCAGTTGACTTTCTTATAGTTACGCAAAGCACTAAGACAACATCCAATACCATTAATTTCCCCGTAATGCCAATCACAGCTGTGAATTTCGCTGGATCAGCTGGAGTACGATAATATTTGAAAGGGGGCGCTGGAGGAAAAAAGGTTAAGAACCACTGATTTAGACATTACCCTATTCATCGGCAATGTCGGGATTGGTTTCATGGACAATGAATGCACTTGGTCGCCTGTTCTTTATTTATCAGTATGCTGTAAAAGTTTGACCGCTTTCAAGTCACATCTGCTGGTCTGCATGCCCAATCTTCAATATTATACAGTGTTTTTCTTCAAAATCTCGGAGAGACTTACGCCACACCTGAGATCCTGTGGCGACACACAGTTTGGGAACCACTGTATATCTATAATATATTTTTCTAGTTGCATAGGCTAACCTTATTCTGCTAATTAAGACATTGCAAAGTACTCATGATCCTCACAGATATAACATACCCCCTATTTTGTTGTAGGCATAATAAAATAAAATCAAAGGTCCCGGTAAATATGTATTTTAAGTTCTAAAACAGTGTTTCTCAAACTGGGGGCGCACCTCCATTAGAGGGCGTTGAAGCATATTAGGGGGGCACGAAGCCGTCTGAAAAAATTCGTCTCTTGCATTCGAAACAAGTTTAATTTGTGCGGAAAAGTGTTTCAATAACGTCAACATTACGATTTTAATTGTCATCATTTCGATGATCGAACCACCCATACACTAAGACTATATTTTGAATGATGCAGATCGTACCGATCCGGAGATGCCTCTGATAAGAGTAATTGGTGAATGCGTATAGCTGTTAGTTGAATACGTAGCTGATGCTTTTATTTAAGGTCGGTCTGTCAAACATATGTTCTGAGTGCATAAAAAGGTACAAAATTAGGAAGAAGAAATATATTTCCTTATAAGTTCACCTCATATGCTAGGCTTACCATACGTCCTCTTTTAAGAGGATTTGTCCTCTTTTTTTGACTTTTTTGAAAGTGTCCTCGGAGGACGCCCTTTTGTCCTCTTTTTTTGAGATTTTGTCCTCTTTTTTGAAAATTTAGGCAGATTTAGAGCAAATTGCGAGTGATATGTCGCATATTAGCACAGAAGTGAAGCTCCGGCGGGTATTTCGGAGTGAAAAACGGTGATTTTAGCTCTGAGCGAAAAGATGACCTTTTTTTTTAGTCAACCGATCACAAAGTGGGAAAAATTAACCGGTTTTTCAGAATTTTACTCCGGTTTTGCAAGTCGCAAAGTGTCCTCTTTTTTGATTTCCAAAATATGGTAAGCCTGTCATATGGCATATATATTATGCTTTAGAATCTAAGTACCGTAACCGTAAAATTGAAGTGGCTCACGAGTAGCCAATCCATGTTTACTGAATTACCATAATTGTAAGTGGTGCACATGCATGAGTACAACAATTCTGGACAAAAATCTTCAAATCACACCCTTCTTCGTGTTTGTTGTCAATCGCGATCCGCATTCGACAATCCTGCCCATTAATACGTATTATCAGTGTAACGCACCGCCAATTGGTAACAAGCGTGTTGCCAATTAGCAAGATTCGCCTGCCCTGCACAAAGCATGCGATCTCCTGCTGAATTGGTTTGTCATTTGTACGCTACACGAGCATAATTAGGTCGTTGATTGCTGACCCGCTCGCAATACTCACTAATTGTTTGCGTCAACAACCGGTCTGAGCAATCCTATCTAAGACAGGCCATGTACGCAAAATATCATCGCTGACCTGAATAATCGCGTGTTAGGCCTGTCAATACTTTGGCTGCTATCTACAATCGTTGAAAGAGAATGCCGTGAAGCAGAGGTTTTTAATAGATACGCCCTCCTTTATGACTGCGAAAAAGATCGTGCCCCCTTACAGCCATATCACAACAAAAGGCAACAAGAATGCTGGCTATCCCAACGGACAGTTTGATGGCATGGGAGGTTATGAATGTTGAAGAGACAGTTCTCAAATATGAAATTCGAAAGATTAAACATAGAATGCTACTATATATTTTTGGTAATTTCAGGCCTATACGCTAGCTAATTAGTAAGCAATTATGGAAAAAGGGGTAAAGATAGCGATTCTGATCCAATCTGATGTCGCTTATGTCAAGCCTATATAATTGGCCCCCGAAATATGCGGTAAGTAGCCTAGTATTTGAGATCAGACTTCTTATAATACAGTTGTGAAGTTATTTAAATATCGTACATTTTGCATGTTGCGCAAATAATAATCCGAAGGACATCAAAGAAAATAATAGAATCCATATTATTTTGTTATAAGGCTATGGAAACCTGGCAGGCAGTACAATAATAATGTCTTTCTTAGGATCCGCAACTTTGGCCGAAGGAGAAAATGTCAATCTGAAGTTCAGGGAAAGCTCCGTTAACGTCGTGACCGGAGATCAAATCAATGTAAACAAGCTCGTCTACAACAGCACCGGCGCTGAAGGAGAATCACCTCCTGGGATTAAAAGTGAGTATAATGTTCTTTCATTCAATACGGTTTGTAAATTTGGGAGAATGGTCTGCTGAACAGTGGCGTAGCAGCCACTTGGCGGTTCTGGCTCTGCGCCAGGGGCGGAAGGCTCCAAGGGGGCGGCAAAATGAGGCTGCATAGTGAGAGAGATATGGTATTCTTTTTCGCCTGCATCATCGAGATGCCTTGACGACGGAGATGCGATATGTACTTCATAGTAAGGTAATCTAGTCTGCACCCCGTTTTTTATACTCCCTGATTGCTGAGCGCGGGATAACCGCGGATACCAGTTTTCGAGTCTTTGTTCTGACCCGGCCGGGGATCGAACCCACGATCAAGAAGCCGGACGCATCACCATTACACTATTTCGCTCGGCGTGTAGAGAGCCTGCTAAAATAAGAGTGCTTGGTAGTCCTATAGCTTACGTCCCGTGAGCTAAAATTTAATCAAACAGGTCTCAATCTAAAGCTAGTGTCGCGCTGATTCCGAAAACACGAATTAATATGTTAACATGGCGCTGGAACCACTCCGAAATAGCCGTCACGGCCGCTTGTTCGGAGAGTTCGCACAAAAAGGAGAATGCCTGGCGAACAAACAGAAGATGCAGGGGCAGGCCTCAGTGTTGTTGAAGAATTTAGACGATGCATGTTTCAAGCTTAGGACAGATTTAAACTTGAAGCTGAAAGTAGGTTAACCGGCATGCACCACTTAAACGATATATTTGGATTTTTGAATTCCCACGCGCTGCTGCAAAGCAAAAGTCACAATTTCTTCACCAGCGCTTTTAGAAGCACTTATGACGACGAGGTGGACTTTTTCGAGTTAGCTGCGGAAATTGACATGCCTTATACCGTCGAATTAAGGATAATATAAAGCAGAAGATTGCTACCTTTTCGTACAAACCAATATGAGGCCTCTAGGACAGGGGTTCTCAACCTGGGGGGGGGCGCGTGAAAGCATCTGAACGGGGGGCGAAGAAGAGGTCAAATGAATTTTATTCGCGCTCTGCGCGATTTACCCCCAATTCACGCGTGTTTCTATATATATAGACCGAATTTCATATTTTTGAATTCTCTAATCAACAGTCATAACCTTCCATGCCATCAAACAATCTGTTAGGGTTGCTAGCATCCCGGTTGGATTTTGTGATATGACGATAAGGGGCGCGGAATTTTTCACTATCATATAGGGGGGCGTGTCTAAAAAAAGTTGAGAACCACTCCTCTAGGACGAACACAAATTAAAGTATGATCATGTGAAGTTGTTCAACTTGAGATTTTAAAAGGGTTAACCCTTACGAGGTGGGCGTATCATATTTGATATGGCATGTCTCCGACACCGATTTCTCCATGTTGACACGCCCTTAACATCGGGTACTACGTTTTTTGAAAAGTTGAGACTTTTCCGATGTATTAAGTACCTTACTCAAAAATTTTGGTTTGTAAAAATAAACAAAAAATAAAATAAAATACGGTTATCACCTAAAACTTCCGGATATTTTCCGAGTGGGAAATATTGTCGGAAAATCTGCCAGAACATCAGAAGTCGACATGTTTTCTATGTAAATTTTCACCGTTTCAAACATCAAAACGTTTTCGGAGGGGGATTTGTAAATTTTGGTCACGCTTCAATGATTTTCAAGATCTAGGTCAAGTTCAAGTGCAAATTCAGAGTCATAAACAGGTTTACTATGCCTGCAAATGGTTGGATATTACAAAAGAAAGCATATCGCGTTGTTTTATGCCATAAACCGGACTGCAGGGGCCGATTGAGTCTTGATCATGAATTTGACCTTGATGACCACTCACTGACCACGCCCATTTGTAAATTTTATATGTATTTTCCATTTTTCGATATCTGACGAACCGCGCGGTTTACAACCATGGTTGACGGCTTGTTTGAAACCAGGCAACAGTGGCTACGCACTGAAGCATCACAATCCTCTCTCTGACGCCATCCTGAGGGTCAGCCTTGAAAATTGAGAGAGAGAGAGAGTTTTTTTGGGGAAAAGCTTGTTTATTTAAACTTATTAAAAACCTCAGACATGTCATGGGGTGTCGATCAAGGGTGGAATCGGTAGAGGGCTATACTCCGCCCACTTTTAAACTGGAAAGGCCCAGATTCAAGACCTGGTGGGGTCACGGTGAGAATTTGAAAAGTGAAGGTCAATTCTGCGAAATATGGCCCCACCTCGTAAGGGTTAAGAGGCTAGTGCGGAGCAGTGAAACCAAGCTTGATCGTAGTGCAACAGCGTTTGGTGTTTTACATTGGTTGGTTAATGCAAAGCTACTTGATTCGACACCATAGTTATGCTCGTGTCTGAAACTTTATCTGAACATTCGTGTTTCAATTGCGAGCTGTGTGAGGACTGATTAAGTCTTATTTAGTTCTATCATGAATAATGATCGGCAATCAGCTCTCTCCGTTCTGTCTATAGAAAGAGACCACGTTCAAAAACTTGAATTTGAGGATATTATCGCTGCTTTTGCTTTGAGGCGGCCATTGATTTTCTATTTGCAGCTACATTCGTTCGCTATTTCTTGTCTTTATTATTTTTGGCCTTATTAACGTCGAGGCGGTGAGGCTGAGACGCGGCATAATATTTGTAATTATTTCTATTGACAGGATTACTTGAATATGAATCTATGTCGAAATTGATGCGGTCTACTTAGGGTGCGGCATTTTCAAGAGAGCCAGGGGCGGCAGCACATGCTGCTACGCCAGTGCTGCTGAAGGCACCTTTTCAATAAGTTCAAAACATGTGAAGAAGTTTTGCCAGGCCTAGAGGTCATGAAGATTTCATTAGTGTTCTGGCATCTCTGGTACCCCAAACCCAATGAAATTGGAAAATTGGGAAATTCATAGATATACAACATTGTCATAAATGTTCCGCGCTGCACGCAATTTAATATTGCCAAATATCCTGAATATTGGTTACCCTCGCCAAGAACAGATACGCATTATTTATAGAAATTGTCATTTTGTCTTAGGCCATTACCGTGCCACGACGCACCAAGACATATGTGGTTTTAGGCCATGCCACATGCGACTCCGAGAAGTGTGTCAGAACAATCGCCTGCGAGAAATCCTTGGCCGAAAAGGACTGCCCCTATGCTGACCGAAAACTTCGATATGTTGTCTATAACTGTCCATAGCCGATAAATAAATGGCGTCAAATGATTTTGTCCAAGAAATTTGAATCCCACAAAACAAATGTCGTCCCGCAGGAAACTATTATTTGCCGGTATCTTTTGACATAGCAGACATGAGGTCACGAAATAACATGCAATGAAGTTGTTATACCAATGGGTCCACCCGAAGTTGTTTCATCATTTTTAACGGCCCCTACATTCCCAAGATATCTCACTCAGCTATACCAGTAATTCTGATTAAGTGAGCAGAGAGGAAATGAAAAATTGATAACAATATATATGCAATTCCAGATCATATTGACGGATTCAATCATGAATTATACAAAAAAATCGCCTTTTGCGAGTCTAGCTAGACCAGTGGTTCCCAAAGTGGGCGCCAGCGCCACCCTGGGGGCGTTCGCGAGCGTGGAGGGGGCGCTGGCCATGAAATGGGCGATTGGGGGGCGCTGGCTAGAAAATTGGGCGGTAGGGGGGCGCTGAGAGCAAATGCGGGCGGTGTAGGTTTCGAAGTCAACTGCTGCGTATAGTGTTGAAACGATTGATTAAAATAAAGAGGCTATATTCGCAGCACCAGAAAAGTCCATTGTTAGGCTACTTGACAATGTTATTCCTGCAGCATACCCGAAAAGCGTGGTTCATTGTGTGCTGCTGGGAGATCTACGAAGTCTATTTGAGCAGTTATTGCTCACAGCAAGATGTGATGGCTTTTATGAGATTTTATTATCTGTTTCAAACGATCGTGGATTTTCAACAGTGCTGTTACGGTGGCCTTCGACACGGCTTTCTGGTTGTGTGAAACGACATCAATCCTATTTGATGGTAGTATTTCTCAAACTTTGAGGGTATAGAATATATCCGTTCATATGGTATTGATAAAACCTGATAAATGTGAACATGGCACTGTCCGTATTCACTGACAAGTCAGTGATAGACAATTTACCGAAATTTTGCGACACGTCAGCTGTTCTATTTCTCAAGCTTGGCTATGAGCTACCGGTCCAGCCCGAATACCGGGTTTTGATGAAGAAACATGAATAAATCATCTCACAAAATTAAACGAGGATGGTGATTTGGTGCCACGATATGTTCCAATTAGAAATTCCTCACCGGATAATCAATCCATTCTGTGAAGTGTCCAGGCATGAAATGTTTGAGCAGCTGATTACATTGTAGTCAGGGTTACCATACGTCCTCTTTTAAAAGGATTTGTCCTCTTTTTTGACTTTTTTGAAAGTGTCCTCGGAGGACGCCTAAACGTCCTCTTTCTTGAGAGTTGTTCCTCTTGTTTGAAATTTTTGGTTTTGAATGTACGTGGAAATTGGACTGAGATATAGGAAATCAGCGCCCGAGTATCGGTCTGGCGGGTGTTTCAGAAACTGAGCCAGGAAAACGACCTTTTATTAGTCAATTAGCCACAAACTCGGGAAAAATTTACCATTTTTTCCGGATTTTACTCCATCATTGTAAGTTTGAAAATTTTGATACAGCGTCATCGTTTCAGATTCCCAAAATATGGTGACCCTAATTGTAGTGTAGATCTATTTTGAGTTTTAGTCGTTACCCTTCCTCGCTCATATTTGATAGAACGTGTTCTCAGCGCCGTGTCCAAGTTTCTGACTCACAGCAGAAACCGATTTGCTAGTAGGCCTACATGCAGTGAACACTGCAGGTTTTAGACTGATATTGTTCCTATCAAAACTTGAACCCAATATGACGAGAATGATGATACTGATACACTAGCTTCATCCGTCTCATTATTAGCTGTATTAAATGCAGAACAACTTTCGTTTTAGGATTTGGTATGGTGAGGGGGTGTCGGGGGGGGGGGGGGGGGCGGTGTCACTTAATTAGCTGTCCAGGGGGGCGGTAGCTCAAAAAAGTTTGGGAGACACTGAGCTAGACGATTAAAGCTTACTTACCAAGTAGTCCACAGAACTCGCTGATAAGTAGCGGCCCAAAAGGTACAGCCGGATGGACTGCGTCCCCCGAGAGTCAGGTATACCCTATGAGGGTGGGGGCAATACAAATGATTTTTGTTGGCTGACGACGTGCTGTTACTGTCCCGCATTGTCAATCGTCCTCCGATTCGCTTGTTTCAACATTTTTATGATATCAGGCTCACGCACTACACCGTGTTGGCCGCGTCGCACCATTCATTTTCGCATTTTGATTTCTGATTGTGACGAAATAGCGAATGCTTCATGGCTACAGAGAGGTAAATCTACAAACCAGTTGTCACGCAATGAATGAACGTCCTACTACCTTTCCGTGACCTTAGGTTATGCCCAGGACGTGTTATTTTTGGCATTTCAGCAGCCAGATGCCAAAACTGCCAAAAATAAAAATTTGAAAATGCAAAAAAATAAGCATTTTTTGGCATATGCCAAAAATAACTCGGCCTGTCAAATAGTGTTTTTCGTTCATGGAGTTGTGTTAGCAGGACGACGTTACAAGCGAGAAGAGCGTTTGTGAAAGGCATGTTTCTTAATCTGTGTCCAACCCACCCATTAGGGGTGAAAGCATGGTGTCCTAAATGGTGTGGGCACGGCGAGATTGAACGGCTGACTGCATTTGGTTTACGTCATACTTTCCATTTGTCCAAAGGCAATTTTACGACCATTTTTGACCGACTTGTCGAGCGTAAATTTGATAAAACGGGTATCAATGAGAAGCTGTCGCAGTACTGATTATTAAAATATAAATTATATTCTGCTCATAGAACTGGAACCCCCAAAATCAACCACGATTTTTGCATTGTGATCGAGTTGAACATTGTGACGCAACAAACTGTCTGGCTATTTCTGAGCTGCATAGTCTCGTTTTGCCAGACAGTCTTGTTGCGTCAATGTTCTTAAACAAGCTAACCTTACCAGGACACTTCCATGCGAGTTGGTAATATTAAAGCCACCTGAAGTGACAAAAGTCCTCCAAAAATATATCGGTAGACTGAAGGAGAAATGATAGTCGGGCTACTAAATAGAATGAGCTGAGCGACAACACAGGGAACTCCTAGAAAAGGGTCGGGAAGAAAATTCTTTCCGCGATGAGATCGATGGCACTGGCGAAGTGATCTCTTTTCATGGTGCATGGAAGGCGGTTCGGCCCTCCAAAGATTTTGAAGCTCTGAAAACCTTTTGTGGATGACTGGCAACATTCTTTCCCTAAACAGCTACTGTTGAAGCCGATATTTCCCAGATTCGCTGGGCAAGAAATGAATTTAGGAGAAACTTAGCTGACCTGAGTTTGGAACCACTGTTACAGTGCAAACGATTTAAGTCTATTCAACAGCTGTAACAATCAGCTGTTGAGCGTGTTTGTTAGGCTTTTATTTCTTTTTTTGCTTATTGGCACCGATTCCGATGGATACTGCACATTTCGTGGTTTCGTTTGATATTATTAACCTATGAAATCGTTAGGTTTTTTCTTCTTCTTATTGTTTGTTGGCACTGATTATACGAGGATGCTGCAGATTTTGTGGTGTCTTTTGACAAAATGGCCCAAATAAAGCGTTTTTGTGACTAATTCGAGGCTGAAACTATCTATTTAGAGGTCGATGCCAAAACTGCCAAAAATAAAAATCGAAAAATGCCAAAAATAAGTTATTTTTGGCAGTTTTGGCATGTGCCAAAAATAACACGGCCTGGTTATGCCGCTGTCAAGATTGCAACGTCACAATTTATTAACTCGACCAACCATCTGCAACAACAACGACAACTACACTGCGGACAGCGGCTACGTTTTCTTACCACGACATGCAGCAGAAATCTTGTCGCGTTAAGGGAGACTGATCTACTACAGGGTTAGGTATATATTTGTAATGATTCATTGCAGATAATGCTGGGCGCGAAGATAGCAATAAAGTTCATAAGCGTAGCCAGGATTAGATTTCGGAGGAATATCGTAACTGTTTTAGGTTACATTGAGCAACACCCGATCTCTGGCCCGTTTAAAGCAGCCGTCATGCTGATGTAACTGCAACAATTAAGTTTGATGACAGTGTCCTAGAAAATACCATTTGTAGTAATTTCTCACTGGCGAGATGACGTGGCAGTTTTGATATACTTCCTAATTTAAGCTCTCTTTTCTGCAGGCGTTAATAACAAGAAATTGATAGAGGTTATAAACGAAAATACTCGTCAAGAAACGGCAAGTGGAATTCGCGAAGACTTCAAGAATGAACTTCTTCACGAACCTGACTTCGAGGTTTTCCCGCAGATGAAGAAAGTCAATGTCGATGACTACTTCAAAGGCCGTTTTCGCGAGAAAAACTCTTCAACTGATGAAACTGTTCGTGGCTCAAGAAGAAAAGATTTTCAAAGTCAATTGATAGAGGAAGTCGGATTTTATCGTCAATCCGACAACGACGGTAAATCGATAACAATGGAAAAGATAATGGAATCGCTGTCAAAGTATGAGAAATTACCTTCAAATTATAAAGTTGGTTACACTGCTATCGTCGCGTCCGCAGGATCGGGTAAAACCACCCTCATGCGTAGAATTGCGCACAAAGCGCTCGGAATTTCATCTGTGAGTGACAACGGTGAACCGAAACAAAAAATGGTACATTATATTGAATTGAAGAACATGGATGCAGAGAGCGGTATCAAAACATCCCAGTTTCTATTCGACGGTCTCTTCAAAAATGAATCGGAAGAGGACAAAGCTTTCGAATGGCTGGTCGAGAATCAAACTGATGCAATTATCATTTTTGACGGGCTTGATCAAATGCAGTGGGATTTCGGGGAGTGTAGCCTCCGAAAGATTACACCATATAAGAAAGGGAGCTCTGCGATCATCATGTACAATATCTTATCCCGCCAGATCCTTCGTCACGTCAAGATCATCGTGTCGTCACGCGAATTCAAAGTGTCCGAATTGCCGGCGCAAGCACGCCCTGAAGAAATAATCACCCTCAATGGTCTCACATCACAAGATGCTTATAAACTGTTCACGTGTCTGCTCCGCGAGAACGGGGAGCATCTCTGGGAGAAGATTGAAATCATGTCACCGCGATTAATACAACTTTTATCCGTCCCGGTTTTCCTGATTTTGATAGCGGTGGTGATGGGAATTGATCCAGATAGACCTCCTCCGTCTACCGTTACAGAACTGTACAGCAAGATCCTGTTAGTCTTACGGAGTGTGGAAAACATCCGAAACCGTAAGCAAATCCTCTCGATTATCAACAAATTGAAGGCAATGGCGTTTAAAGGCATGCAAGAGGGACGAGTCGTGTTCTACAAAGCAGATTTGGATCGGTTTAAAGTTTCCACAGACGAAGTGCAGGATTTGATGACTAAAGTGCCTGACAACAACATCCTCAGCCGTCACTTGTTGGAAGGCGACTTCACATTCTTCTTCTGCCATCAAAGCATGCAGGAATTTCTGGCAGCTAGTTTTATCTCGGGAATGGAGCTCGAAATGTTCTCTCGCTTTGATGGCCAACATCTACATGAGAAAAGATGGTCCGTGGTTCGAAGATTCGTTACAGGCATCGTTTACATGAAATCCAATAACGATCTTCACAGCGGTGAGTAATCATGGTTTTCCTCGGCTATTCTGCCGCAGCACAGATTGATTATTATGGGTCGCTTATGGTTTATCACGACTTTCATGGTATTGTCACAATCGAAGGGGTGAAATAGTCGAGAGATCTTAAATTCATACATGGCTGGTAAATAAGTCTTTACATTCAGTCGTCTAAATAAAACCTATACATCTAATATCTGCATAAGTTCGCAGATCATTGAACGTGAGCGCTACCAGGGCCCATCGATGATCACTATGTGACATTGTTTTTTTTTTTCGGGTATTTATGGAGTCTGTCGACTAAAGGTGTCATTTGCACCAGGCCGATTTTTTGCATTTTTGGTTTCGCATCCGTCGACTTGTAGCACGGCCCACTTCTAAGCTTTTTGAAATATACAGCTTCCGGAGGGTGAGCCTAAATCAGTGGTTCTTAAACTTTTTTCTTCCAGCGCCCTCTTTCAAAAATCATCGTGCTCCAGCGCCCCACACCCAAACTTCATATTCCAAGGAATGTAATAAAGACAATGAGTAAGAGGGAGGGCCGTAACAGCACTTCGTTAACCCTCCTAAAAACGATTGCCTTGCGCACCCATAGCGTGATGAACCAAACTTCTGAGGGCTTCGCCCCCACGAAACCCATATCGTGATTTTGATGGTCAGCAAAGTTTGTGTGGCCTGGTCGCCCTAGGTACCAAAATTTTCCATAATGCATGAATGAATAGGTGGTGGTAATTACATATACAAGTCGCTCTAAACTTTCTATCCTCTCAGCCCACGTAATCAGATTTACCAGTAGCACTGAGTGAGCTGTTGTATGGGAAGATACAGGGCACGTATTTAATAATTAAACATATTCGGGCGTGCCCGCAGGTACAATTATTCGTTACCAGGGCCGTAACAGCACTTCGTCAGCCCCCCGCCCAAACAAAAAACGTTAGTCCTGGGCCCCATCGGGTGATAAACCAAACTCCCGGGGGACTTCACTCCCAGACCCCCATTAGGCGGTCCGCTATTTGCTGATACCCTATATTAGGTATCTACATTGGGTGTCCATTTCCCGAGGCAGCTATTCTCGCCTATTCGCGCGAAGTGCGAAAACTTTCACTAATTAATGATTGAATTGGTCAATATCAGCGGGAATTGCATGTAAATTGAAGTCAATTTTTATCCTCTCTCTGCTCACGTAAACACATTTACCCATGGAGCTGAGTGAGGTGCAATGTTCCCTCTAAGCTGCACACGTGCGCAGTGCTGACACGGTCCCTGCGCACAGAAAATCTACATTGCGCACAACAAATCCGGAGTTATTACCTTTTTTAGTCGTTACGCACTGTTGTCCAAGGGTCAGCGCAGTGAGTTGTTGAGTGTGAGCAGACTCATCAAAACTTAAAGCGAACATTGTGAGGTTTCCTGTAAACTGTGGGGCCCGTTACTAATAATTAAACATATTCGGGCAGGCGAACCCGTTGGTATGACTTCGTTGCTTGATGTTATTTCGTGACCCCCTGTCTGCAATTTAAAAACAAATAGAATCGCTCAACGGGGATGTCGCCCAACAGGAATATCCCTCTCGCCCAATCGTACTAAACTAAAAGACGCACACGATTTCAGATTGGTATTTCTTCACTGACATATAATTTTCCCTGCCAGATGGAATTCGTCTTCTGGGGTTCAGATTGCCAAGACAGGAACATTCGGTGTCAGTCATTTAGGCGCCCATGGAAAATTAAACCTATATGTATTTTGAAGGCGATATGTAACGAAGGTTTCGGTGTTGATTTGCTCTGAATACTCATTGAAGATATGTCCTATCACCACATCATCTACTGCGAAGCCATTTTTCTCCAGCGTTCCCCTGAGCCCAGCGCCCCCCATATCGCCCCCTGAGCGTTTCCGCCCCCTTCAAGATCGCCAGCGCCCCCGGGGGGCGCTGGGGGCAAGGTTAAGAACCACTGGCCTAAATAAACCTCCAACACTTAGGTATGAATTCTGGAGCCGATCTTAGTCGAACATGCGATATTGATGCGCATGAAATGATCTTGTTATTGTGAACTAGACATTAAAGTTCAATGACTCCATTTGAACCCTGTCTCATCACAGTCGCGTGAATTTTTCAATTGCTACGTAAACGATTAGGCAAACATCACGAATACCGGTACAACGACAATGACATTGTGTATTGCTTGACAGTCTCGGATCAAAAACGGAAGCAACAAGCTTTATATCAATCGATCCGTTCACAACTTCACGATAAGACTGGAGACAGATACGTTCGCATGGAACTCTATACAGCAATCTACGAATCGGGCGACGACAATCTTATGAAAGATCTTTCCGTCATCAACGCATCTCATAACTCATTGAATCGCGATGAAGCTCATATCGTTGGATCGCTCGCAGCAAGGAATCAAAGCCTTCCTTCTTTGAATTTAAGGTACTGCAGTATCGACGACGAGCTTTTGAGCATCATTGCAAGGTGTCTGGAAAATCGAATACGAGTGAGTCATACTTTTTCAAATGATTCATTTCGTACGAAATCTATATGATGTGTTGTTCTGGAATTTAACTCATTTTGAAGCCTCCCCTCTACAGATATGATATGGTGCAATATTCACATCTTTCCGTAGCAATCCATTCGGGGTCATAATTTCGCGTTGGCTAGGCCTATTGCAGGAACCATAGTAATTTTCAAAATCGTATTCGATGGGAACAATATAGTAGCAACCTGCTCAGTGAACTATGAATATACTTGATATATGAGTATATCAGGAGTATTTTCATCGATATCACGAACCCGGTGGCTTAAGGTATTACTTCGAAGATTAGCTAATATAGTGATTTGCCATAGACATCAGCTGTTATCTCCAAAAGACTAATTCAGATTCAATCAACGAATGCCTGTATGACGACTGACCTAATTTAATTGACGGGCGACGAAGACTGACTAATTGTGCGCAATATATGACACTGGTAGACGTCACATGGGCTTGTTTAACTCTTCAGGGTAGATATTATGCAAATGTTCATTTTTCGAGAAACACAATATCAAAGTTTATTAGCCAATATTAAAAGTTTTTTATTAGACGATCATAATTAACCTGGATGAACTAGCTTCCGTAACCTTCGCCCTTAGTCTACATAAACCTTGATTAATAAACTTGAGTGAATGCTGATTCCAACTTCCAGCTTCGGCATTGCTGTCTGATTATTGCATTGTTCAGTTTCAACCTTGTTTGCTAGCATTCTTACATGGTCAGTGAGTTTAGTTGTGAATAAACAGTCATATACTCAGTAATTGATATGAAAATACTAATATTCTATTTACACATTCACTTAGCAGCAATGTTCCTTCTAATTTTTAACGAGTCTGTGCACACTCACCAACTCACTGCGCAGTCCTTGGACAGCAGTGCGTAACGACTGAAAAAATGATCATCACTTCGGATTTTCTGTGCGCAGCTTAGATTTTCTGTGCTCAGAGAACGTGTCATCACTGCGTTATTGCACAAGTGCGCAGCTTAGAGGGAAATATTGCTTAGCATCTCGAATAAAGTATCATTTACTGCCCTAAATTTAGAAGCAGAATCAATACACCGCAGAATAAGTTTAAACTTTTGGCCTGGCTTACCACAATAATTTTTTCTTCCTATTTGGTCTGTTCCAGAAACAATATATAGAAAGGGGCCTTTTTCGGCTGCATGGTATCGAATTATTCGTCACTTATACCAAACCAAATTCAGTAATATCTCCAAGGATTACATTACAAGCACCAATGTACCGATTCGTCGAAAGTCGGGGGTTTGGTTGATCCATGCTAATTATGTTTTCTCGCGCGATCAAATTTGATACAACCGATCAGTTTGATTATGTAATGGTGTCAGATGTGAGTGAGAGGGTGAGCAATAATGGACAATGAGCGCCGAGAATTCACCGACAAATAGTTGCGAGAAAATCTGTCCAGTTCCACATTTAATATTCGGCCATATGAATTTGTCATCAGAATATAGTATGTTTTGAAAATAGTGTTCTTTCATTAACTCGCACTTGTAAAAAATCGCTATGTGATCAGGAATTAGTGTTGTGCCTAATAAATACCAAACACATCGGAATCGCAACTGTCACGGCCAAAGATGGTACCAAATTCCGCCGATTACCGGTAGTTCACTATTAGGAGAACATCTCACAACCTGATAACCGGACTGTTTTCGAAATGTGAAGAAACTAGTAACGACGCACACAGTAGTGAATTTGCGATCCAAGTCGTTGGCCCACTTGGCATAACAATTGTAACAGCGAATTTAGACGGTCTGTTTGTGTCGATTGAAAGTGTAAAGGAACGCATAGGCAGTGATTTTCAACCGGGTGTGCCGCGTCTCGCAAGGGTGCCGCGAGACATTTCTTCACATTTTAGAATTCTATGCAAACAATCAATATAATCTAAAATGGTGATCGAAATCAAACTTGCTGCCATACATACAGGCAATCAATATCCCCCGCTAATACGATTTTCCCGACATATTGCGACATTAGGATTTATTTAGGGTGATTCATCTGAGAGGAGAGCAGTCATGGCGTGGTCTGTGTGAATGTGTGATGATGTAATTTTCCAATCATCATTGTTGTCCTAATCACAAGAGTGAAATGAACTCATTTGGAAGTGATGTTCACGTTGACGAATCCGAATTACAAACTAGCCATCCAGGATGTGATTGTTAGATTGTGTGCCTGCACTGACGTCAAAATATAGGCTTGTAGTGCAGGCGACTAATTTGAGAATTGAGAAGTAAAGTTGATGAAACTATATCAGTTACAGATTTTCCGGCCGCAAAGATTATTATCCCGGATTGTTGAAAGCTTGGAAATACATACTTGAACTGTGGGTGGCTGCCAGTAGAACTATCCTCACGCATGATGCACGATTTGCATGGAAATGCGTTTGGCATCCCTGATTAAGTGCATCAAAAATACGGAAGTGTGCGGTATTTGTCGAACAAATTATATGAAATATAGTATCTTAAGAGCAGTCAGAAATCACTTTCAAAACCGACAACTAGAGAACTATAACTAAAAATAGGGTTGCATTTAAAACAAAAATCAATTTAAAACAAACATGATATAATCAAAGCCCTTGTTTAAAGCATTTTTTTTCAAGTCACGACTTCACGAATATTCAATTTTGACGTCACAATGGATCGGCATCGACAATTGAAAACGTATATAGGATGAATATAGTTCCTTTGACGAAATATATGTACTTTTACTGTTGAACCGCCTATTTCTAGATTTACAACCATCCAATATCGATATATGTCGGTTTTATTGGGTCGTAATTGTTCTTCGGCTCATACAACGTTTTTTGGAAGGTATTTACGCACCTATGGCATAGCTTTACAGAATTTTATTTCGAACGACTGTTTACAACACTGTTTAAAACATGTTTTAAACAATATTTTTTAAAACACCGTTTGTTTTGAATGCAACCCCAACGAGAACTAATGACCTTCAAAAATCCGCAACTAGCTAAAACACAACTAACCGGACGCACAATGTCAGTAATGTATTGAATGTGTGCTGATTGTGTAATGTGGTTGGTTTGGTTGTTGTGACTGACTGAAAATTAAGGGTTCCCCCAAAGCTTGTAGATTATCTTAGAGCTGACCTTGGCATGTGACGGGTCGCGGGAGAAATATACGGACAGCAAAAAGTTACTTGGAATTTGTAATTAAATATTTCAATGCGTACTAAAACTATGGGTAGTATGTAAATTGCGTTTAATTTGAAGGCTGTTTAGCGTTCATCATTTCATCGCGGTTAGCCTACTTTCATTGTATGCTATGTCTATAATCAAAATAACGTCGATATAGCATGGATCATGGGATAATTTGAGTCGGAATTATGACAGGGTTGTAACCAGGGATGTGAAGTCGGAGTCGGGGTTTGCATAATTTCCTCGCGATGGAGTCGGAGTCGTGAAAACTGTAGTGACTATACGTTGTGAGAATAAGATAGATTTAACTATAAACGATGACGTTGGAATTTGGTTCAACAATATTCAAACCATTCCATGTTTCTGTGGGGGCCAGGGATCGTTTGACCCAAAACTGACGTGGCGCTGCGAAAACAGATCAGAACTATATTTTTGTAACTTTTCATTCTCCGTGTGACGTGAATATAACAGTTTTGTATTGCGTTTTCGCTTCTATGAAGAATTACTTAGCGATACATTTTGCATAAACCTGTAAACTCTGCGCACATTTCGCCACTAGAGTGGGTATAATTTGGCCTATCAATATTACTCAACATTCGTTTTCTCCGGCACCACTGATTTCGATCATCACAGTGCTGTGAGGATATTTTCTGAACGCATCGATGCATTACAATAACATTGCTTTTGTTAAAAAAAAGTGGGCACGGATGATTGTCCGAAATTTTCAAGTTATTTCGAATATGAGACGTGTTCCCGAATAGTATAACATATATTGCTGCGATATTGGGTTGAGGTATATATTCGGATTGCCATACGTCCGGATTTTCCGGGACATGTTCGGAACTTCACCGTTAAAGTTGCGTCCGGAAGGAAATTCTAATATATGGCTCTAAGTCCGCAATTTTGAAGGCTTGAAGTACGCTCAAAATATTTTCCAAACAAACATAAACAATAATAGCAGAAATTTTTTCTTTAGTACACTGTGTATTAATTTGAATATAGGGCCACCTCCAGAGTTGGATCAATTACATTAATTAAATTCAATTACAATTACTTTATTGCATGATTTAATTACATTATGATTAAAATTACTCTATGCTAAAAATATCAAATTACAACTACGATCAGGGCTGTAACCTAGTCACAAAGGCTCCGAGTAACAAGTTAATCTCATTTTCATAGTTTTGACTCCAGTCAAGTCGTTTCATTATCAACTCACAACCGAGTCCAAGTCGGCGATCAAAGGCTGGAGTCCGAGTCATGATAGTATGACTCGAGTCCAAGTCATTGTGTTGACGGCTCGGCTTCCAGTTAAAGTCTTGGTAAACCACTTATTATAACCCAGTTTGTTGATATCGAATGGTTCGAATTCACAATATATTAAATTTCCTCACTTGTAGCAGTTTCTGGTAACATTTCCAAGTACCGGGCCAATAGACGAAATCCCAATAGCGTGATCACTTCACTATTCTTTGAAATTACACTGAAATGTTGATCTTGCCCGTCTGAGTCTCGAGTCATATGACTTGGTTCGAGTAATGCGTAATGACTCGAGTTCATATCGAGTCAATACACCGATTAACTCGAGTTGAGTCGAGTCACTCCGGAATTTTGCAAAAATGTCTCGAGTTAAGTCGAGTCATCTGAAAATCGTGACTCGAGTCTTTAGAATCCTGACCACAATTACAATTACTGGTAAACATGTAAGTAAATACAATTATAATTACAATTACTGGTAAAAGTCTGATCGATTCGCTAGAGAGGTGCTCTTTGAAAACTGTAGCGATGTAATTAGCAACAATCTCAAGCTATTCATATTTCAATCATGATTCGTACTGTAGAATTACCTTTAATTAGAACTAAAAACCTGAACGTATTTGAACTATTTCTAATCATGAGCACTGAAAAATACAAAACAGAGAAATTTTTTTAGGCGACTATAAACAACAAAAAGTTTGAGTGACTGGCAACGACAAATAGCGAATAGGATACAAGGCAGTCAATGAAATCCAGTCAAACGAATACTCGGAGCTGAGTAAGGTGAATGTAATGCAATTGGTAAGGCGATAAGGATGATACCGATAAGGAGTGTCCCAATCGATATAAATTACAAAGATTAGGTTCGCATTGACGTTTCACTTGCTCATAAACTGTAAGACTGCATTTGATGAACATTAGGGTGCGGAAAGTTTCTGGCCGCAGTAAATTAAGCTAACATTGAGATAACATATCTACAAATGTGTGATCAAGTTGGATGAAGCCTTGGTTGAAAACTTCTTTTTGAAATTGTTGCAGCAAGCCTCAGTACTGGACAGAGATTAAAAACAAATAAATCTGACCGTTGTGACCGCTGGAAGCCGTTTGAATGGTTTAGTAAGAGACCGTGGCTTTGAACCTACGGTCGTTTGCCTTCATTATGGGGATCGCAAGGATGTTGAACATACTCTGCTTCCAAAATATGCTCTGAGTAAGCCTGGGCAAAGCTCAGATAGTTTGATATCATATTGGCATGTATTTTATCGATATTTTATCGTGAAACCCGCTAGCTAGTAGGTACTAAATAGTGCCACAATAATATAGTGACACTAGCATAAATATGTAAATCTGAAAATGACTAATATTCTTGAAATCCAAATCTGTGTCGATTTTGCAATTATTTTTAATAAAGGCAATGAATTCGCATCATATTGCTTGTAAAATATGTATCCAATGAAATTTAATTGCTTGCGAATTTGCTGACAGCAGGAACTTTGAAGTATCAGCATTTGCTTTATAATGTACGTTGTATGGAATATCCTTCGGCCATAATGAAAATAGATTGTGGCTTCCAACTGTCTTTCTCGATTAGTTCTCTTGAATGTTTCGTAAAATATTGTCATCATTCCAGGTGGAAGTAGTGGATATGCGCTGCAACAATTTCTCAGCAAAAGCGCTACGTTCACTTCTCGGGCATCGTCTGATTGAATCGCTATCTGAAAAATTGGATTGGGAAGTGAGATCGAGTGATTGAGTTGTTTACTAACAATCATAGGCCTATAGGCGCTGCACTATAATTTTAAGGGGATATGCGGAGAGTTGTGACGTCATAGTCGTAATAGACAGCATTATACAACATACCTCTGCATTATTAAACGCTGCTAAAAAAAACTTTTTCTTCAAATTCCAATGGCAATGTTATAAAATTGTTAGGTTGGTGAAAACAACTTTGGGTCAATTGCAATCAATAGAAGCTAGTTTCTTGCAGTAGACAGTTTGGGATTTATCATTAAAAATGAAAAAAAAATCAAAATTTTCCTGTCAACCCATCAAATTTGTAGGCTTTCAGTAGGGATGATGCTTACCAAATTTTGCAATCGTAGTTTAATATTTATTAATCTTGGAGACTTTTCGGACGCCTCTTTTCAAGAGTTGCCGGCACACTGAAGGGAGTTGAAGAGATTTGGTTTCGCTTCTAAATCCATTTAAATCCCTTTACTGTGCAATTAACTCTTAAAGAGACACCCGAAAAGTATTTTAAGTTCAGTAAATATGTTGTAGTGAAAGCTAGAATCATTTCTTATAAAATCATGGAATTGGATATATTACTACTGCAATAACTTCGCTTCTAGTGATTGGATTTGAGCTAAATTTGGGATACATCATCTCTACTGATAGTCAAACAATTTTATGGGTTGAAAGAAAAAAATTCTTTTCTTTATACAGCAAGAATCTCACTTATACTGGTTGGACTTGAAGCCAAATTTGGTTTATAGCGTTGCTTCAACCAACCAGACAATATTATCGCATGTCTAGTGAAATCTAAAAAAATATTTTGAACAGTCCTACTCTGCTTTCATCCCTAAGCCGTAGAGTATTTACCCACTTATATGATGTTTTAATAATCCGCACTGTGTCATTCATATCGAGCTATGTGATCGAATTTGGTAAAATGGTGGATTATGTAGAGTAGTGGTAGCAATAAGAGCGCTGAGCTAATGTCACGACTTCATCAACAAATATCAATTTTCTACTAGATTGACAATGAATGGAATGAATGCAATGTAATGAAATTTGATATTGGTGTGACGTGTGATCGATACCAGCCAGTCAGGCCATGATCGACTTGCTCATCAATATTTTGAAAAATTATGTCACTTTTACGTAAGCAAACGCCGCGTGCCCCTACAAATGTACTGCGTAAATGAAAAGTAACATTGTCAGCATCGTCAAAATTCAAAAGTGTGTATGTCCACATGAATTAGTACGCAACAGAATATTACTACTCCTATTCAACAAAGTGCGCATCTGGCTTTCAGGCCAACACAATGCTTTTGACATTGCATAGCGAAATTGTTCACTGATTATAACCATGGCTGGGAAAAATCGAGTATCTGAGTGATTTGATTCAAAATCACATAAAGCTTAGAGTCGAGTCGTCTATTCGAGTATTACTCGTTACATGACGTCATAACAGAATGTAATATGTAAAAGTTCATATATGTAGGCCTTCCTTTTATGTCACCACAAATAATATAATGCCTGTTGTTATGCATCACAATAAAGGATACTTCAGTATTTTTTTGAACATACCAATTTCATTGCAATTTGTGGCAATTTTGGTCGATGATCATGACTTTGAAAATATGTTATTCCATTAAGGTTCGTAGCTTTGTACCATATGTTTGATATGAAGCTATGCGGCCAATCGTGATTTCAAGGTTTCACCAGTGACAAATAGTGTCAAAACTACAATTTTTGTCAATAAAGTAACTTTCAGTGTCGACGAACGCACAATTTCGGTACTTGAGAAAATCGACTTTTACTACTCGGCCAGAATCATTAAAATTGATATTCGATTCATATTTGAGCACTCGAATCATTGTGCCAGCCCTAATTGTAACAGCGTTTTTGACTGTAGTGTTTTATTTCCCTTGTATTATGGGACTCACTATGTTATCAATGAAGTAATTCTGATTTACATGCTCACAATAGGAAAGTAATTAGCTCATGAATTCGTGTCAATGCAGGAATACGGTTCCGGGTGCTTACGATTTGATTAAAGGTCAACTATATTGCCCAAAATATATTCGTCTCCATACTTATACTTTTTCTACGCATTCCGCCATGATATTTCTTACCTGATATAAACAAGTATTTTTTGAGATATCGAGCCACTAAAGTAGCAAAATGCCGCCACCGGCAAAAACTTCAGTGAAATCTGTGACCCGTGTCAAAGAAGTATAGCACAAGATGATCTGTGAGGCTGCGGTCGTCACTGTATGTAAGCTATGACTTCACGATAGATGGTGGATGATCGATATAATGCACAATGTCAAGTTTCACATCTGGATAAAATTCAGGTTGTTAAGCTGACTGTAGATGAATGGGATGTTGAATTGAAGAACGAAGAAGATGTCATCAAGATAAGTGGAGGCTGGATTGAAGGTCACATGAAGGTGATGCATGAATGCAAGACGATTCAAGTTTGATAACGAGTCCATACTAATGATAGGAATGAAGTTTCGCTCATTTCTCTGACTTTACTGTAAGAAGCTGTCAGCTACACTAGGCACGTACAACAATGACCTTGCGGTGTAGTATTGCCAGGATGTAGATTATTACGTAATGATGAGCGTCATGAAGACGAGATGCTTTTGTTGAGAATAGTAAGCAAACAATTTGTGCTGATTATATAGTAAATAGTTTTTACATGATGAATTTATGAAAAAAATTACCGGCACTGTACTTTGATTATCAAGTTAATTGGAAAGGTTAGGTTACATCTTTCAAAAAATAAGGAATGAGTTTCTTTCACATCGCATTTCCCAGCAGACAAGCATCATAGCAATCGCCTCACCCGCACTAGCCTTCAGTAGTAACAATAATCTGCTCATGTATGATCGTGCCTCTGTCTTATTGGTGCAGATGGTGACGTGACTGACATTTTTTTTCCAGGATTCCAGTCTATCGTTCAACTGGGCTCATGACGTAGCTGACGTTGTATTTCTTGGAATACTTTTTGATGCTGAATTTATCAAATTTAAAGAACAAATGCAACTGTTGGCCAAGCAGGATGATTTGCAGAAGTTATCTGACTATAAATTAAACAAGGTATTAGATACATTTCCTATAATATTATTGCAAAATATTTTCCGATATTGTTCAATTTCCATGATACTTTTGGACAAATTTCAACCGTTATCGGATTTGGACTTAGAGTTTAGACAAAATTAATTCTGGATTTGAAGACGATTTGTATTGTGAAATTTCAAATCCGCTCATCACTGTTCGACAAAAACTTCTATTGTGAATTTCTACTCTACTTGCATCTCTAGTATTGCGTGTCAAGTGTCGAGTCTCGATTGTGCGTAGATGTGGTGAAAGTAGTCAGCTTTGCTAATCGCGAAGAAGTAGAAGAAACGTTTTAATTTTATATGCAATTATATGTAGAAATAGATGTGTCCACGATGTGTTAAGACTACTTCAAGTGGAGGTAGAAAGTAACAAGTTTGAAAAGTACCGTTGTAAGTACTTGAGTTTCGAAAAGTAGTTTTGGTCGATCGCTCGTAAGTGTTTGGTGATTTATCGCTAGCGGTTACTTTGTAAATTAGAAGATGAGTCTCTGCGAGTAACTAAAAATGATTATTATTGCAAATTTGTATAATATTGGAAATTAGATTCAACAGTTACCATAATGTCTATTGCGATTTCTTAAGACGATTTCACGCATCACAGTGATACAAACGTAACACAAAACTACTTTCTATCACTCAAAATCCATTTCGTGAAAAGTAAGCAATTTTGCGTGAAAGTAGTCTAAAATCATGTCTTATTCTTATGCATAAAATATTGTTTATTTATAAGAAAATTGTTGAGCATCATCTATTTCTGTCCTGAAGAAATAGAATACACTAGGCCCAATTTTGACATAAATCTCCTCACTGAGCATCTTCCGTTGAACGCGGTATCTAAACCACCTTGACATGTACGACATATTTCCTTCATAACATTGACTGACAACTATATAAAGTTCGATCTCTGTATGACTGCTGAAGCGTGAAGGTCCTGCGGAAATTTCAATAAATTGCAGCTCCAGTACGGTGGCGTTCTGTAGAAAATGGCTGGGGCCAAATTTTGTTTTCGTTTTGCCCTTCAATGTGAGACTACATAATTTTTAGAGTGCAGTACATGTTTCTGGTATAATTTTGCATCAATTTCATAAGTGAAATCGTTACATCAACCACATACTTTTAAGAAGTAGAAGCAGATTGCTACTGATCATCTCGCAATGTGCGCTAAAGCATTGGCGTAGTCTGAGGTGAAAAGCAACAATGCCTGCTCGAAATGTTGGTTTCAAAAGCAGGTAGATAAAATTTAAAATAGGGTATGCTTCTTTCCGTGCCATTTTTACGCAGATTCTAATATGTTTTACAGTCTGGATAAAATTAATCCTTTGCATAAACATAAGCGACATCGTTACATAGGCTATCCTGCGTTCCTTACAACATTTATCTAGAGGTGGTCAGTAACAATGTACCTCTACTTGTTGTAGTACTTCAGGTAGATTTATCCTACTTTTCCTGCGTACTCAAGTGGTTAAGATTTCATACTACTTCTATTTGGCAGATTTCATTTTCACGCAAAACTAGGCATGCAATAATTATATTTTACCTAATTGTGAATCGCTACTTTCACTTCTACTTGAGATAAAATAATTGTCTGGAATGAGACTAATACCGATGTAGCATATGCATTATGGAGAATCGAAGAATTCTAATGAATCAGTATTGAACTTTACCGATATGAATAATTATTCAAATAGGAAAACATCGAGACAATTTCGTCATCTTACGTAATTAAATCAATATTGTGTTTAGATAAGCAAGATCCTGTTCGATTGCACGGAAAAAGAAGAAATCATTGATTGGTCGTTGATTGAGACTTGCTGGAAAAAGTATCAAGTATGATTCCTGATTCTATTCTCAAAGTATTTTCAAACGCATTTATATTTACCTATCATTTCATATGACTTGAAACCAATCATCTCTTAGGCAGCTATATTAAAGTCTGGGATAAACTGTGTTTTGCATTTTAGTTGGATCTCCTGGATATTGCCGTGAATGGCCTGATACCTGTCCAGGATTACAGCCGAATTTTGGAGCGCAGGACAGCAATTTCCGTTTTTGGCAATATTCATGCCATGTTTTACGTTGGGAACACAGATGAATTCTGGAAGACGTTAGAAGCTTGTCGGCAAAAAAAGGTTGTATTTATCATCCAGTTTTAGTTGCATTGGATGTATTGAACGTTCTCCTACCACCATCGCACGTTTATCATTGAGTTCTGCCGCACAGTATGAGTCCAATCCACATGAATTAAGTTCTATTCCATGGCCGAGATATCCATCGCAGTTGCGGAGTTCGTGATTTCTTGTAATTTGTTCATCTAAAGCAGGGGTGCCAAACTCAACTGGCGTAGCGGGTCAGAGTCAAACTTTATGAGCACTCGCGGGCCGGACCAGTCAAATGATTCCAAAATATTACACTTAAATCCATGCCCTTGTTTTCACTTGAATACTTTATTATAAAGCTTATACGCATTATATTAATCACGTTATATCACGGCCATATGGTTCTATTCCCTCAATACCTTCATTAGTTGCAAAGAACCGAATTGGCTAAATTACGATGAAGGGCCGGACCGACGATATACGTTGGCGAATTGCTATGCTTGCTTTGTTTTAGTCGGAATCTGACAATCCTGTGTAAGCATTGTGGGGTATACAAGCGATTTAACCGTAAACGTACACGTTGAAATTTGGTTCGTGATTTTTACATCGCGATTCGGGTTTCTCCAGGAGCCAAGGAGATGTTGAATGGTAAACGCAAAAGAAGTGCGACTACATATATTTAAATTATATTTTGGTGTCATAATTATAATCAACTTCTGTAGATCACTACTTTGTGGTCCGTTTTTGCATAAAACTGTGAACTCACAGACACTGAGCACTTTTTCGACTCAGAATTGAGTGTCGATTAGGGTTACCATATTTTGGGAATCTGAAAGGAGGACACCTTTAAAAAAAATTCAGAGTGGCAATACAGGAGTGAAATTTAAAAAAATTGGCAAATTTATTCCAATTTTGTAGTTGGTTGAGTAAAAAAAAGGTCACCATTCTGGCTCAATTCCCGAAAGACCTGCCGGAGCGTTACTTCAGTACTTATTTCAAATTTCTCAGTTGAATTTTCACATACATTTTACTACCAGAATTTTCAAAAGAGAGGACAAATTCTCGAAAATAGGTCATTTGAGTGTGCTAAAACGTTGCACACCAAATTCGATTCAATTCCAACCAGTAGAAACCGAGGTCACTCCAATTGAAATTTCGGTCATTTTTTGAATAATAGTATTTACGATGACCAATTTCAACACACCGACATGACCAAAAATCGTGTTCCAGGTATGCCGAAAGTGGCAGGGATGTCTTTTCCACTTGTTTTAATCTTGACAAGGTCCCAGGGTGGGGTTTGAATGAAGGCATCGCCAGTGAACGAAAAAATATATGACACGGATTGCCTGGAAATTGGTCCACTTCATTGAAATAGACATTGTCAAGTTGGTTTTCAGACTGTATCTATGATAACGTCACACATGACCGCCTCGCCGCATGAGGGCAAGTGTAGTAGCACATGCTCAGTCTTTCCATAGTCGCCGCATTGTAAACAGGGTCCTTTGTTGTTCTTGATTCTAACTGTCATTATTGTGATCTCATATTTTAGAGTATTTGCCAACGTAATTTTTAACGTTATGCTATAGTCTGGATTCATCGTACGTCATTCTGTAATACACACATCGGGGATCTATTGTGTCTGGGCTTGGCAGTCAGTTATTAATACTACGAAGTCAGTCATACTAGCAGCGAATACTCCAGTCCAACTCGCCGACGAGTTGTACCAGTTCTTGTGCAGAATTGATCACGTTGTCAACAAGGACAAAAGTTAAAAATTACGAGTGCTGACCGACCTCGATATGGATCGAACCTTACAAGCCGTTGGTCAACAAGAGTTGAACAAGCAGCATATCGACGCAGTCCTGGAAAGTTCCAGAGTTGCCTACGAGAAAGCTAAAGACGCTTTCTCCTCCGCCATACAGAATACGTCGTCTACTGAAAACGCTATCAAGTGTAACTGCGAACTAGATGAACTATGCAGTAAACTCATTGACGACTTCTACGGATTGATCGAAAAAGCTAAAATGAATCCTGCTCTACAGGAGAGCGTCTTGCAGATACAAGGACTGTTGTTGACAGTCGTACAGGGTCAGCGTCAGGCTGGTCGTGCCTTCCAAGATTACCGAAAAGAAAACGTAAACTCTTCTTCCGATGTCACCCTTGACTACATTAAGCCTCGAACCTCGGAGATACCTGCGAGTCCTCATTCTGTCACATCTTCCAAAAAATCATCCGCAGCACGCGATGCTAGACTGTCAATCGAAAAGATAAAACTCAGACAAGAAGCAAGAAGAGCTACAGAAAAAGCCAAAGAAGCTAGCATCGCAGAAGAACTTGAAGAAAATCTGGAGATTCTCGAATTTACTTCAAACTTGGAAATTGCCGAAGAAGAATCCGGCGGCGGTTCCGTCGGATCACTTGTCCTCGAAGGAGAAAATGGTGCTGTGAGTACTGAACCTTTAGATTTGCTCACTACGCAAACATCGAGTTTCGTTACCTGGGGAACGCCTGCATCTGCCACAGCCAGTAGTGCTGGGCAGAGGCTCGCAACGGAGCCGGCGGTAACCCTATCGTTGACAGACACTCATCAGTCGACGGCATTGGCTAGTACACAAGTCGCGCATGATCTAAGACAAACCCCTAACCGTAGCAGTCGTCTGTCCGTCAGTTTCGCAGCTGATGATCTTGGTAGCCAGGCTCGAGAGATAGGCACACATTCCCGGCCCTTTAATTCGCGCTCGGAGCCAGCAACTCCCTCGTATTCGCAAAGTACTCCACAGTGGCAGAACGATCCCATCTCTCGCTATCGTGATCAATCCGCTGATAGTCATACTGTGCCATACGCGCACGCCGATCCAACCTCTCGTTATCGCGATCAAACCGCCGATAGTCATACCATGCCGTACGCTCACGCCGATCCAACCTCTAGTTATCGCGATCAAACCGCCGATAGTCATACCGTGCCGTACGCACACGCCGATCCAACCTCTCGTTATCGCGATCGAACCGCCGATAGTCATAACGCGCCATATGGGCACGCCGATCCAAACTCTCGTTATCGCGATGTAACCGCCGATAGTCATACCGTGTCGTACGCACACGCCGATCCAACCTCTCGTTATCGCGATCGAACCGCCGATAGTCATAACGCGCCATATGGGCACGCCGATCCAAACTCTCGTTATCGCGATGTAACCGCCGATAGTCATACCGTGCCGTACGCACACGCCGATCCAACCTCTCGTTATCGCGATCGAACCGCCGATAGTCATAACGCGCCATATGGGCACGCCGATCCAAACTCTCGTTATCGCGATGTAACCGCCGATAGTCATACCGTGTCGTACGCGCACACCGACCCAACCTCTCGCTATGGCGATCAAACCGCCCATAGTCATACCGTGCCATACACGCACACCCATACAACCTCTCATTACCACGGTCAAGCCGACTATAGTCATTACGCGCCCCATGGGCACTCTGATCTCACCTCTCGCTATCGCGATCCAGGCGCCGATAGACATTACGCGCCATATGAGCACACTTGGCACAGTCCTCATTCCCGCGACCAAACCGGTTCTAGTTATTATCGCCCGCATGGGGATTATGTCGCTTCTATTCCACCGCACGGTTCGGTGAACTCGCTTAACGATCCTTGTGCCATGTCATTGAACAGTATGCTAGGCTCCATGAAACGTGGGATGGACCTACATACCATAACAATCTCAAGTTTTGATGGCAGCCCGCGAGATTACTACCGTTTTATCGATGAATTTGATTCCGCTTTCGAGCCTGTAAATGCACATCCTAGTGAGAGACACTCAGCCCGGACCAAACTAAATAGATTGATCTCGTTTTGTACTGGTGATGCGGAGTCTTCACTTTCTGGTTGTCGTGCTAATCAGCATGACGAGGAAGCGTAGGCTACTCACATGCCCGCAAAATTCTGTACGATAAATTTGGCCGCGAAAACTACGTTATTGATGCATTCATTGATAATTTAACTTAAGATAATCATGTTGAACCTAGCGACAGTAGGGCGCTGCAAAAAGTATCTGACGAGCTCAGAACGGCCAGGTACGTCCTTGCACAACTTAGAGCAAAAGCGCAAGTGAACGCGACAGGCGTTTTTGACAAAATAGTAAAGCGCTTCCCCAAAAACTTTATGACAAGATTCACCAACAAGTACAATGATACGATGAAAAACGGCATCGAGCCAACCTTTGACGACTTCGTCGACTTCGTTGTGTGTGCAGTGTGCAGCTGATATCGGGAGAACTCGCATGGGAAGACTCGTAGCCAACATGCCGAACGCCAGAGCCGCAAGATGCACCACGCAAGTGAAAGTGAACGCAACAACCGTCGAGCGCCCCGTCGGTGCCTCCAGTGAACGTCGACAAAGCAATTCGCAAAGACCGCCGCCACCGCGCTGTCATCTCTGCAGTGGCACACACCAGATCTACAAATGCGACGTCTTCCATCAGAAGACCCCAGATGAGCGTAAAAAGTGCGTGGAAGAAAAACGGATCTGCACCACCTGCCTGAATTACGGGCATGAACCCCGTACATGTAAGTCAGAATGCAAGTGCTACATCGACGGCTGCAACTCATTGCATCACACCCTACTCCACTGGGGTTTCCAAAATAAAATATTCGCTGACGTCAACACGATGTCATCCTCGCTAAACGGGAAAGTGAATCCTGTGCGCTTAGCCGTCCTACCGGTCATAATCACCTCCCCCGATTCAAAAGTTAGAGTGATCTCTAACGCATTCCTAGATCCAGGCTGTGGCTCTATACTGTGCACAGAGCGCCTGCGCAAAAATTGAATCTACATGGTGATCGTATTGCTTGTCGAACCAAGACAGCTACGGGCACCGCCGAGGGGGAGGTAGAAGTGGTGGCTCTTTCCGTCCGAGGCCTTTATCAGAGCACGGTGATTGATATACCTGATGTGCTTGCCTCTCCCCACTTTCCTGATGTGTTCAATCACTCTCCAAATGTTGATACCATTTCTAAATGCACTCACCTCAGCCACATTAATATACCGGTTGCCGACACAAATGATGTCGACTTGGTCATTGGGAAAGATTTCCTAATGCGCTACCCCAGCACTGAAGTTATCAAGCCTCAGAACGGCTTGCCGGGGGCCGAGCTCTCGGTCTTTGGTTGGTGTCTTGGGGGTTCAGATTATACCATGGCGAGCTCCGTTTCCGAGCCTAATAGTGCCAATTTTATCGATATTAATTTCGTACACGTTGATACACGCATTTCTAAGCATCTCGATTCGCGTACATTGCCATTGTGTTCTAGCTGTAACGCTGATTTTTCGGATATTTGGGTTGACCCCTACGAATCTCAACATTCGATCGACGATGAGCGCGCGCTCGCCTTGATGAAAAATACGGCACGCATACTGAACGGTCGTTTCCAGGTAGGCCTTCCGTGGCGGACGAAAGACGTGAAGCTCCCGTACAACAGAGCAGCCGCTGAGAAATCGCTCGAATCCCAGCGCTTGAAATTCGCGAAAGATCCCGAGTTCTTTCGAAAGTACAAGGAAAAAATCGACGAGTATCTATCTCGAGGGTACGCTCAAGTTGTTCCGCCAGAATTGCTGCCTTCCTCTGAGCGAACGTTCTACCTCGTCCATTTTCACACCCGGCAACAAAAGATGCGAATAGTCTTCGACGCAAGTCGCAAATTCTCCCGTACCAGTCTAAATAGCCAACTGCTCAGTGGCCCTGACGTGAATTCTTCTCTCATCGGGGTCCTATGCCGTTTCCGTATGGGCAGGCACCCTTGGGTTGCAGACCTCGCTCAGATGTTCTCAAGAATACAAACCTATCCAGAAGACGCGGATAGCTTGCGATTCCTCTGGTTCGCTGACAGCAAACTAGACGGTAGAGCAACCGATTACCAGATGACATCTCACGTATTCGGAAGCACGTCCTCTCCATGTGTTGCTCAATTCTGCCTACGAAAAATAGTCTTGCAAAACGGCACGAACGCCGCCAAGCCTACTCTCGACTGTATCCTGCGGAACACGTATGTCGATGACATACTCCATTCATCAGATGATCTCGAGACCTCTATCAAGATCGTCGAAGAACTGCGAACGCTTTTCGCACATTACGGATTCAATCTGACGAAATTTGCCAGCGGTAGTTCTGCGATTATGTCCCGGATTCCCGGAGAAGCCCGCACTTCCAATCTCGTTGATCTCGACTTCGCAAATTCAGATAACGAGCGAACGTTGGGTGTTATCTGGAACATGAATGAAGACACACTCCGTGCACGCACTAACATCGTACCTAAGCCTTTCACTCGCAGAGGCATCGCAAGTCAAATCGCTCAGATCTATACTCCTTTCGGATACCTGAGCCCGTTCCTGTTACCAGCAAGGGCACTTCTACAGGAAATTTCTCGTCTCGACCTAGCTTGGGACACACCGATCGACGAGAGTTTCAGTGCGAAGTGGACCAAATGGGTCAATTCGCTTCCGGAACTCGAAAAGCTTTCATTTCCCAGGTGTTATAAACCACCAGGATTCTCGCCCGTGAACATTCAACTACACGCTTTTGCCGATGCTAGTAAATCCGGCTATGCAGCCTGTTTCTATTTTCGTTTCGAGGACTCTGACGGCAACGTCCACATATCATTTGTCAGAGGCATCTCCAGGGTCGTGCCGCAGAATGCTCCCAGCATTCCCAGACTGGAACTCACGGCTGCCGTAACCTTCATCAAGCTCGCCCGAGACGTTATAAAAGATGTTGACTACAATATCGACACTGTTCACTACTGGACCGACAGTACCTCAGTGCTCCAAAGCATCAGGAGCACTTCGGCCCGATTCGAAACTTTTGTACATCAACGACTACTCAAGATTCGTGCTCTGTCGCGAGTCGAGCAATGGCAGCATGTTGCCTCCGCCAACAATCCAGCAGATACTGGCTCACGTGGCGTAATGCCCCATCGTTGGCAGCTCGCAAGAATGTGGTTCGAGGGGCCCGACTTCTAGCTCCAGCCTGCAGACTCATGGCCTGGACACAACAAAGCTCACCGTTCCGCAACAAAAATCGAACCAGTGTTTTCGATAGACGTAACACCTACAACGAGATCGCTTAACGACTACCTGAACAGTTTCTCCTCTTTCACGAAACTCGTCCGCTCGACCGCCTGGATCTTACGACTACGTTCTGTGCTGCGCAAGAAGACAAAAGGCCCGTCTGGCGACCCGCTGCTTGCACCGCGCACCGGTTTCCTCACCGTCGATGAGCTGGAGGAAGCGACAAGAGAAATTAATAGGCTCGTGCAAAGCGATTCGTTCCCTGGTGCCACCAAACCGTTTCATGACAACGCACGCGCCACCGATCAGTTTCTCGTTAACAAAAAGCTTGTTCCCAATTCTTTGGCTAACTTGATACCGTACGTATCAAATGGGGTTATGCGTGTAAAAGGCCGACTAAATCGCTCTCAGTTCCCGGAGGATGCAAAAAATCCTATGATATTGCCTTCCGGGCACCATGTCACTCGCTTGATCATCCGCCACTACCATGTCACGAATGGCCATTGTGGCACGCTACAAGTTCTGTCCCTAATTCGAGAAAAATTCTGGATCATGAGAGGCCAGACTTCCATTCGCAAAGTGCTCAACAAATGTATATTCTGTCAATGTCGCCAAGCGACTCTAGGCTCCCAATACATGGCCGACCTCCCGCATTACCGCCTCACGCCACACAAAAATGTTTTCAATTACACAATGGTTGATTATTTTGGTCCGTTGTCCTGCAGACGCAATCGTACCGAGCTCAAGCGCTACGGCTGCGTATTCACCTTCCTATGTACTCGTGCTGTCCACTTAGAAGTGGTCAAATCCCTAGAAACATCAGCCTTTCTGATGGCATTTTTCAAATTCTGTGACATCCGGGGCAGGCCAGCCCACATTTTCAGCGACAACGCTACAACCTTTGTTGGTGCGCAAAAAGAACTTGCGAAGGCTGTCGATAATCTAAACTCAAAGCAAGTGGCCTCGTCCCTAGCCGACAGAGGCATCCAATGGCACTTTTCACCCAGTCTCGCCCCGCAGTTCAATGGCTGCGTCGAGCGAGTGGTAGCCTTGTGCAAACGTGTTCTTTATGCTCTGGATCACAATGCAATATTTCACGATAACACATTATCTGCACTGTTTTATGGAGTCGCCCGTTTTTTAAACGATAGGTCATTGACGCCACTTTCCGATGACACAGGCGATTTACCGTGTCTGACTCCCAATTCAATAATTCTCGGAAGGCTTATCCCCTCTGTCCCAACTCACAAATTCTGTAAAGCAGATGACTATTCCAAAAATTGGCGTTGTGTCCAGCGCAAACTCGATCTCTTTTGGGAAAGGTGGTTAAAAGAGTACCTACCGTTGTTGCAATCTCGCTCCAAGTGGCTTGACCAAACACCTAACTTCAAAGTAGGAGATGTAGTTCTCATGTCCGACTCAAATGCGGCCCGCGGCAAATGGCCCAAGGCTATTGTTGAGGAGGTTTTCCCTGATCAGCACGGATTGGTGCGTAAAGTTACCGTACGTACGCCCATTGGTACTTATAGCCGCGACATCCACAAATTGTGTCGTCTTGAACTGGAATAATTTTCATATTGCATGCTTTCTTCTTCTTGCCAATTTGCATCGCATTTACTCATGATGCACATTCTGTACATTGCCTTCGCTTGCTGATGCTATATTAGCTTTCTGTACATTGTTTCTGGTTTGTATAATTCTTCACTCCCCGATTGTCTTCATAATCTGAAAACCTCCATTCCTTCATTTATTCCTGTGTCTCAACGATAACTGCCTTTTGCAATTATGTTTCGCCACGGGGGCGGCCATGTCAAGTTGGTTTTCAGACTGTATCTATGATAACGTCACACATGACCGCCTCGCCGCATGAGGGCAAGTGTAGTAGCACATGCTCAGTCTTTCCATAGTCGCCGCATTGTAAACAGGGTCCTTTGTTGTTCTTGATTCTAACTGTCATTATTGTGATCTCATATTTTAGAGTATTTGCCAACGTAATTTTTAACGTTATGCTATAGTCTGGATTCATCGTACGTCATTCTGTAATACACACATCGGGGATCTATTGTGTCTGGACTTGGCAGTCAGTTATTAATACTACGAAGTCAGGCATACTCGCAGTGAATAGCCCAGTCCAACTCGCCGACGAGTTGTACCAGTTCTTGTGCAGAACTGATCACGTTGTCAACAAGGACAGACATGTTAAAACGATGGGGAGAAAATTTTCAAATAGAGTACTCAACACACTAATATTAACGACCACGAAAAGAAAATGAATTGACAAGCAAGTAAAATACAGGTAGGTATATATATTTCTCAAGTGATAGTCATATCTAGAAGTATTTTTTCTCAGACAAATTTAGGTTTGACGAAATCTATCCCAGTTAAGCCTGGCATATTTTACTGATTGCAAAGTTCCCAAAACCTCATCCACAGAGACATCTGTTGCATTCCTCTGCAGCTCAGTGTTCGAATATTTCTCTGCTGCTTGACATTGACTGATCCAGGATGCTGAAAATGGTACTGATTGCAATTCAGAATGGGCTATGCCACTGAATAGTATTTATGATTTGAAAAACATTTCTGATACTTCACATATGCGAGATTCGGGGAAACCAAATGGTAAACCAGTGAGCTTATGAAGCACATTAGTCATTTTCTGGTCTTTCAATATCACCAGGACCCCCTTGTCATATAGTTATAAAGGCATTGGTGTTTTACCACGATATATGGATACAATTAGATCATAGTAATCGAATATGGAGAGAGGATGACATGAATAAAGGACGATAACTTTTGATGGGAAGAAGATCTGTCACAATGACCATAAGTCTCATAATAAGCCTCTGATAGTACTTTAGGAGTGGTGCAGGGCAAATAATAAAATATCATATAATATCAAATTGTATCGTGAAGAAATTTACATTGGACCGACCAAGAATATAGATCACTTGAGAAATATATTTTCCTGGATTCTGCCTGCTTGTCAGTTCATTTTCTTTTCGTGGTTGTTAATTTCGGTGGGTGTATAGTAGTAGGTCTACTCTATTTGAAAATTATCTCATCATCGTTTTGACATGTCTATTTCAATGAAGTGGACCAATTTCCAGGTAGTCTGTGTCATATATTTTTTTCGTTTACTGGCGATGTCTTCATCCAAACCCCGCCGTAGGCCCGTATCAAGATCAAAAAAAGTCAAAAAGACATCACTGCCACTCCCGGCGTACCTGGAATACGATTTTTGGTCATGTCGGTGTAACGAAATTGGTCACCGTAAATACTATTATTTCAAAAATGACCGAAATTTCAATTTTTGTGACCACGGCTTCCACTGTTTGGAATTGAGTCAAATTTGGTGTGCAACGTTTTTTAGGTAACCTGATGATTTGACAACTAAGCCGATGAAATTAAAAAAAAGTATTTTTTAAACACCCCTAGTGCTCCTAGAACACTTTCAAAAAAGTCAGAAAAGAGGACATATGGTAATTAGTGTCAATGGCAGTGACTTGTTGCTGATGGTGACTACAGTGTAACCTCAACAACACGGTCGTATGGTTATAATTTGACCTGAACCGAAAATGCTCGACATTTTCTGTCATGAGAGAATGGAAATGATTCCAACTAGAAATTTCAACATGTATTAGAAATGCGCCGGGTAATACGGCCATTTTTTCAGAATCGCCTAGTGGGGCAGACTAAACAGTCCAAACTTGTGATTCAAAGTATATTGTAATACATGATGGTCCCTGGTGAAATGGTCAACAATAGTGGTAAGCATCATTGTAATACACAATATTATTAGTCATAATTTGTCACTGCAGATCGAATATATTCGATGCATATTACGGTATCCTGCTTCACTCCATGATATTTCGTCTCTCGTCAACAACTCCTACTTGAAGAAAGTAACATTCATATACGGGTGGGGACACGATATGTTGCAAGGAGACGAATTGCAGAAAGTCCAGAAGATAGCAGATGATGTCAATACTGAGTTGGAAGTTTTAAAAAGTGAGTCATTGTTTGGTTGCATCGTATCTTAGATACGTTTTATTGGGTATATTACATGGGCGCAATCACTTTGAATGAAATGGTCCGTTCACGCAACAGGTCCAATACGTTACTAACGCTAGAAATCATGAGGCTTTAGTTATATGCTTGACATTGTGTCGTTATCAGGGTTATGTGATACTGCATGGTATTCATGACTTTTAGTTTCATCCGATATCCCATCCTTAATACGAATAATTGTTGTGGGAATTCAGGCATAATCTCTCACACGTTGTTGATTGTGAGCTTGCATATCAATTTCTAAGCAAGGCAACGTTAAAGTGTGTCAAAATCTACTTTTACTTGACAATGTCAAGTCTGCAAAAATTAGTATTCACCATATAAAAATTGTTGACGTAGAGGCAGTATACGAACAAAACTACTTGAGTAAGCGAAACCAGTATATAATAATAACTATTACAGAAAAGCACAAGTACTTCGCTGCTGATAGTACTTCTACCGTTATGGGGTGTGATAAAGATATATCGAGCTTGATAAGGGGACGATAAGTCAAACAAACTTGTAAATCACTTTCATATACTTATATAACTTTGAAACAAATTTAATACTTCATCCAGATTATTTACGACATCTGGTGTCCAAGCAGACTCCGATTGGTTCTGAGAGTTGCTAACACGAGTTCATGAATGATTAGATGTAGTCAAAGTAGTCGGAGTTAAGACTCGTGGAGAACGATAAATAGCACCGTAAGCTGCTGCCGATATACAAGTAAAAGTAGCAATTTTCAACAAATCACAAATTGACTCGAGGTGGGAGTAGAAAATCTATTAGTCTGAAATGTAGTGAAATACGTTGTTTTAAAAAGTAGATTTGGTCTACGGGCCGCATACGTTTAGCAGTTTATAGGAGATATCTACTTTCCAAATTGCAAGATATGTCTTCGCGGATAATGCAAAAAGATTAAAGACACTGTAAGTGAGTGGAATCTTTGAAAATACGTTCATGCAGTCACCGTGATACATGGCTATTTAAAGCGCCTCCCATAAAAATTTCACTGAAAACGATGACGAATACACAGCTAGGAACAGCTTGATACTTGTCAAAGTCAATATTGTATGAAGTAAGTAGTTTTGACTAACAACTGTGACAAAAAGTAGAAACAGAAGTAGTCCAAAATGACAACCCCTTGATTAAGCGATACGAGTAGACAGCACTACTTGAGTAGTCTGACAAAGTACAGTTACTACGTTAATGAACAACTCTCCGCAGGAATCGTGGTTTTATGTCATACAGCATCCCACTTTTTATATTGGCGTTGATACGAACCATTTCATCATTCATGTGCATTGTTCCATCTTTTACATAGAACTGAATTATAATCAACAAAATTGCATTAATTCCGAAATCGTCTTGTCTTAAAATAACATTCGGGATTACTTCTTCCGATTTACCCTTGATACGAAAACGAATTTCATATTCGTTCTGTGAAAGTATCTCACAGAACGTGGAACCGGTGCGAATATAAATCGAATATAAGTTTAGTGATTTGAATCGATTGACAATACGTAAATAATTAGCTGCATATTGCAGGGAATGTTTTACAAATGGATAAGAGTTACTTTCACTCATTCCCGTATCTAATTGGATTAGATATATGTAATATGCATTGTAATGTCGCGGCATTATATTGGGTGTGATTTCTTATTTCACTGCCAACTGACATAACTATAACACATTAAAACCACAATGCGCTCTAAATATAATATTGCATGAAATGAAAGTGGAGAATGTGAAAAACATTTTGGCCGCAGCAACCTTCCCTTCGAAAGCCACCGCTTTTGAACGGAAACTAGAACAAATAATATAGCGATTTTGATTATGCATATCTATGGTATTAAGGTCACGCGTCTCTTGTACCTGGCTTTTGATGTTTATTTATGATCCATTCGAAGATGTATTTGCATCTGTACTTTGACATGAAATTCTCGTAACTTTTCATTTCCATGCGACTTTTTAATCAAGTCTCCACCATTACTGGATTGGACTTGGATATGGACGCGATACAAAATTAAATAGGGATTTGTACTTAGATTTGAATGGATCATCTGGAATAGGATCCGGATTTAAAATAGTAGACAAGCGCTGGTTCAGTACGCCTAATTACGATATATTCTTCTCTATACATTCTATATTATATCAACTATCTTCAAGCCAGATGATTGTTTCAGCAACAGAGCACAATTCATAGGATGCATACATCTTTTACTAACAAATATCTTGTATCTGTATATTCTTTTTCATTTTAGTGCCACCTTTCTTCATTGTTAAAGATGCCTTGCAGAGACTCGACTACAATTTTTATGATAGGTGAGTAGATGTTGCGAAGTCTGACTGTTCCAAAATGAAAGTTGAGATTTGTCCTTCCATTACAACGTCCATCCATTTTCATGCACATCCGGTTTCATAAACATCCTAGAAATATTGTGGCACGCTCTGTGTAATATTCAAATTATTATACAATAATATTTATTGTGATGTCGGAAAGTGACGTCATAACGATGACACGCGGTAGACAACATGTATCTTTGATCAAAAAAAAATCTTTGCTTTTCCTGCAATAATGTAACAGCGTCGCCATACATCATTTTAGATCGAGTCGCAACAAACTTATCACATCATTCCTTGTTTTGGTAAAAAAATGAAAATTGTGAAGTAGAAATAAAAGTAATCAGTATTGTAAATGCTTCAGTAAGTAGTAAAAGTGGGAAACACGTACTTTTGTACTTTAAAAAAGTAGAAGTACTTGGTTACTGACCATCTCAAGTAATGAGCAATAGTAAAGTTGATCTTCGGCAGTAATGCGTCACTTCAATGCATGATTACTTGTTTCAATCAGACCAGGCCGATATCATTTTCTTGGGAGAAATATTTGCTATATTAGAAAGCGAGAGATTTGATGAGATACTCGAAAAATTTATATGTCAACACGACATAGGTCAACAATCAATACGTCTAGATTGTTAAGCTGCTTGATGTGAAATAAATAGAGTCAATGGTCGTAGTATTTAGTTGCATCAATTTCATAGTAACTATCGATATACTCGAACAGAAGTTGGAGCGGTCCTGCACATTTTTTTTAATCGGGAGCCTGTGTCAATAGTGTAAATCAATGGTTCTCATCCTGGGGGACGGGCCCCCTTTGGTGGGCGTGAAAGTATCTGAAGGGGGCGCGAAGAAGCGGTCAATTGGAAAAATTTCCCGCTATGCACGATTAACCTCAAATTTACAAGCGTTTCTCTATATATGGACCGAATTTCCTATTTTTTAATTCTCTCATAAACAGTCATATCCTTCCATGCCACCCACCAGTAAATCCGTTAAAGTTGCTAGCATGAGCATCCCGGTTGGATTCCGTGATATGACGATAAGGGGGCGCGAGATTTTTCACTATCATAAAGGGGGCGTGGCTAAAAAAGGTTGATAACCGTTGGTGTGTAAATGAAGCTTTGAAAAGTACTAGAGCATGTGAATTTCGAATATTATTACAGGGACGGGTTTTCGAATACTTTTCTTAGGTAATTGCAAATGACAACTTACAAATTTTCCATACCCATCTATCGCCTTGAAATAAAGGTGATCAAGAGTAGTGCCGCAAATCGACAAGATTTGAGATTAATTTTAAGTTAGACTCGGTCATTTAGAAGATTTCCTACTTTTGTAAATTAGCTTAGAACTAGAATTACAGTTACAATTTCTTCCAACATACAGTAGAATTAGAATTGACGCTACACAGTTTTTTCCAAACTATAGTAGAATTTGATCATCTCGTTACTTTTTTCAAAATACTCAAAAACTATATTTATGGCGATACATTTTTCCAAATCAGATTGGAATTAGAATTAGGCCTACTGAAGACGCAAAAATTAGGTCGTTGAATCCAGTTCCGTTATTATCAAATCATGGTTCATTTTTATGAGCATGATAACATCAAAACTCTGTACAACAAGCTTTGCTCGCTTTGCACTATACAATTCTCTCAGTAGTATTTACTGGAAAACCAGAGATAGGGTTTGAATTAAAACGAGAAAATTTTTTCACCAATTAGATTAGAATTAGTGAAGAGAATCATTTCACAAAATAGATTCAAGTCAGATTACCGGCATTTGCTCTAATTAGTCTAATAAGACAATTAGAATTTATCTAATTATCAAAATCTGACAGAAGTACGCTTATCGTCACCTATATTTTAGACTTTCCATAAAACAAGCCGATAGATACTTTTCGATTGTCATTGATACTCGATATTGTTAACTGCACTGCAATTTCTCTCATCGAAATGTTAACTGTTAACAAAGTCCTCTAGCAAGTACACTGTCCCACCCAATACTGCTCCCGCGATACGACGTGTTGTCTGCAAGTTTATTTTCATGAAATTCGTGTACTGACTAAATATGTTACCGTATATTGGATTGTGTGCCGACGATACGGGAGAATCGTCTCGCGAAAATTTAAATGCCGAATCGTCCTGTAGATTCAATCCCTACGAGGCATCCGACTTTGAACCCAGGTATTCTACAGCCAGTCGAATTCTATTTTGTGCATTGTTATGACATACCCGTGCAAACAGTTAATTTTCTGCAAATAGTCCGAATAGTTTGCTGACGTAATTGATTAACTGGGATAGTGATTTATTCGGAGGTATTTATTTTTCAGGGAGTGGGTGAAAAGGCATTAGATGCAACATTGTAACTCGTGTCACAGAAGAGCCAATCGTCATCAACAAAATTGAGACGTGTAGAGCAGAATTACTGCTATTCGTTTCAGAATTCAAACTGACTATTTCATGTTCAATCGATGCAATTTCATGAAACTATTTCTAATATGCATTTTACAATTAAGTAATCAAAACAGTTGCATAAATCTTCACAAATCGACGAAAACAATGGTAATGCCATAAATGTCACGTCGAACCTACATATTTCCGAAGAGGAATGCTCTGCGGCACAAATTACTGGTTGAATGGATTTGAATGCGAAGGTTGTTTGACTACAGTAGAGTTCAAGCCGTTATCCTGTTGAATTGTTTGCTATTATAAGGATTTACTCGCAAGTTAGGATCGATTCCGGGATAAAATAAATATATACCATCGTCCTACACCTATAAAATAATTGATTATAATAAAAATTACATAAAAATAATTGATTATAATAAAAATTACTTAAAAATCATATATATGGAAAAACGATAAAAGTGTTATATTGTTAGATGTGTACTGTGCAGTGTGTACTGTGTACTGTCTTTACGTTTTGTGTGATGGATTATGATAGAAATTAAATACTTCACAAAACCCCCAAAAAATATAAAATTAAAAATTTTGTCGAAAATGAATGTAGTGTAGTATATGAAATCCATTGTAATGTCAATTATGTAGGATTCTCCATGCTCCATCATGATCTAGTGATATTTCTCTATATCTTTAGTACAGTTGACTTCTGGAGTGTGTGGAAAGGTATACTTACCGAGTTTAAAAACTTTCATTACCAAAATATTTCAAGGCCTTCATATTATTCTGTAGAATGACGGTCGCTGTACTTCGAGCCAACGATTTATCTTGCTTCTTTGAACAATGACCAAGTTTTCTGCTACCTTGGCGTTTCTAATTGCTTCGAGCATAATATAATTGGCTCATTTCTCTTGATGACCTCGTTTATTATTGATATGTGATTAATTCCTTCTAAATGACTTTATACACCATAGTTAACAGAAAAAGAGGCAAATTGTTAATCCATAACAATCGAAATTTCAGATAATCTTATGGATGTGATTCAATGTACCCTTTTCACTGAGATATTATGATTTGCTACTTGACATTCTATAAATTACGCTTACCGTCCATTGTGACTAATTTGCAATTATACTGACATTATTCGCAACTCTTTATAACTCAAGAGTATTGTTAATGACTGCTAATCAGTATCTGCATCTTAGACTCAGAGAGTAGTGGCTGAAATTTCCGTGATTTTATGTTGTATTGGGCTGCGTTTTCTTGTTATGAAATGTATAGAATCGATTTGAAATAAATATTATTCAGTTATTTCAGCCTTGCATTTTATTTGGTTTATTTAACGCGAACAATTTGACAAAAGATTCTATAGCAATCTGGATATATGCCAGACAATTGTTTCGTGTGTCAGAACTTAATTCGAATGAGAGGTAGGTAGACTTGGTGAAGAAGTGAGAATATGTATCGTCATTTGTCGTTAAATGTTGGAATGTTAATAGGCATGCGTTGTAGGGTGGAGTGAAAATGACTTTTTTTCAAATCCTAAAAAGGGGGTTTTCAAGTCCCGAAAAATGACTTGAAACTTCAATAAAAATTGGTTTTAGGGGACTGCCTCTATTTTCCAGCCGGTATTACCCAATGTCTGAGCGATAGGGGGTGAAATTGCCCATCTCGACAACCACTAGTCATGGGGTCATGAAAGCTGCCAGAACATCATGTTTCTATCAGTCTTAAGAAGAAAGTTTTTCCTATTGTGAACACAAAAAGAGTTATAGCCGAAAAACGCTAGATTTTTGAAGCCGGTAAATGGCGGGAGTAACTAAATTACATGCTAGTGTGATTTACACAAGAACAGCTAAATAAATCAAACTCATTATGTAAAACAAAATTTGACTTCTTTTGAAGTGTCAAAAAAATCGCCCTAGTAATGAATTTGAATCATATCTAGTACTTTGAAATTTCAACTTAAATGACTCGTGACTTGACTCGGGTCACCTCCAAAAATCGAGTGACTTGACTTGACTCTAGTCAAAATGTGCAATGATTCGAGATGACTTGTGATTCGAAGGCAGTGACTAAATCCCAGCACTGCCACGAACATTAGCAGTCTTCACTAAGGGTATTTGCATATGACATGCAATCAGAGTTCAAAAATCTAGTATTGAGTGACCATAGATGTCTAATTGACTTCAATAGCTGTTGTAAATAAATTCATTAAATACTCTTTTTGATCTCTATGCTTTAAACTTGAAGTTTACATCAATCAATCAGGTTTATTAATATTTTCATCGTTTCAAAACATCACAAGACTGCGATACAATGCGAAGATAGGAAGGTGTCGAAACAACTTGAGCAGCCATTAAGATCAGACACCAACCTTAGCCTAGGCGAAGTAAATAAGAGGAATGGACATACTGACTGAAAAGTAATGCAGAGAATATAAGACGCAAGCGACAAAATGAGGTGGCATGTGGCGAGGTCGATGTTAGGTCGTGGTCCGGCAATACCAAAGACTGGCTAGTATGAATTTAGGAGAAATTGCTTGTATTTCGACTTGAATGCGGACATGCTCGACGACTGTCGGATAGCTGGTATTAAACACAATTGATTCCTTGTAGCGGTGGATAAATGGTATAATATATAATTGTATATATTCTGTAATCTGGCCCGCCAAGTGCCTAATTTTCCCATTTGCGGCTCACTGACCGGACAAGTTGCCCGCCCGTGGCTTAGGGCAAGTGCAAAACGATATATATACAGTGGTTACTAGGCAAGCGGTCTCCTCGGCTTCCAAGGACGTCATGCATCGATGGCTCCTAACTTTTCTAGCAGTATAGTTCTTTTAAATGCTTATAATACGCACCCTATTCTAGTGTGCGCTTTATCGACTTATCCGATGATACCGACATGTACGTGAGAATAAAATTAGGAGAGATGACAAAAACAAATAGGTTATGAAGGAAATGTAATATCTAACTGCATGATGTTATCGATTTAACGCCTTTCGATTTTCCGCGTGGTGGAGCTAATGTCTCACGTGCATGAATGGCTCTGAGTCAAAACATGGAATGAAATCAGCTGATTGAGTGTCAGTGATGAGCATCGGACGGACTCGGATAGCATTTGGACCGGATATTAGACAATTTTTTGGCAGTCGGATAGGATTCGGATATTATCGCAGATTTTTTTCCGGATATTGTTGGATAGCTGTACCTTTTCATACGGATATTTCCGGATAGTTGTAACTAGATGTGAGATTTGATTACAGGCCAATAGAAAAAAGTCATCGATTCAATAGTTAACCAAATACAGACAGCTGACACCTTGCGATATGAATGGTAGCAGTCTAAAAATGTCTGTCAAGAGTCCAAAAAAAGACAAATAAACCATCGCCACTACCATTCTTACCATTCAAGAGTAGACAATACTTTATTTGCTAAAACACATCAAGTATACCATAGGCCTACTTGCCAGTCTAACGATCTATAATATGTGAACTGATAAAAGATGGTATGATCAGACATGAGCTCTCCTGTCATAGTTATCATCAGTACAGTATTCTCGCAGAGCAGTTTCTGAAGTTCACAAAATTGAAGGTTTTGTTTCAACATCGGTCGCAGAACTGCATTTGCTTTCCACCTTGACATGTAGTTTTTGAACCCATAGCTGACGACTGTCACAATAGGGCATACAATCTCCAGAATCCTCAAAGTAGTTGTTGTGGCAGTCTTCTGTAGATAAATATAAGACAAATCCCTCTTTGTGTACTTTGTTGCATGACTGATTTTCATACTACCACAGTAGTTGTATGACACCCTTTCAATCAGCACTATACAGCGGTGCTTGTGCTATGGCACAATATTTAGCCACCATGTGTCTTCCGGCAGTTCATGATCATAACGGAATATATCCCAATGACGTTCAACAATGTATTAACTCCATTTTGTGATTGTGAGAAGGTATTCCCAGTGTGGACTTGGACTTTGCGTCAGCTTGGCACGTCGTGTTAACATCTACAGTACCCACACACTTGTAGCCCGACCAATCAAATAAGAATATGCATACAAACATATACAAGTAACTTTCTGCAGTCAGAAAATTATATAGAAAGTTATATAAAAAGATATGTAGACAGATAAAATGACGATAATTATTATAACGATGCCTCGACTATACAGTAGCCTATCGTCCCCTTTGAAATCATTCAAGATACATGCAAACCTTACTAACGTATACTAAGAACATATAGCAAGACTATGAAATCCAGAATTACACTTACAACGAAACCCAAACCTATTCAACTCCTGCTTAAGTGCTTACACTACCCTTCCTTCAGCAGCTATATTTTCTCCAATATGATTGACGGAATCAATCATCTAGAACCACTGAGCCATATAAACAAAAGCTGTTAGTTTTTTTTTTCAACGAATGGTCTGTTCATATGAATTTGATTTCAGTTTACGAATTGTGAAAAAAAAATTTAGCGTTAGTATGGTGCTTTCCTATATGATTTAAACGAGAGATCATGTTAACAGTTTGAAAGTCAACACCAAGCAGTGGTGATCAGTGCGTTATGGATGCATCATTTCTCTTGAGTGGAGCTCCTTCAACTGTTCGAAGTGTACCGCGTACGGTACAGTTTACTTTGCATTATATGAAGACCTCGAATGTTGTCAAACTGCTCGTGCTGTCTGAGTTTCGTTTCTCCGTAATAATGGATCAATGAGGAAAGTCGACGTCTTGAGTGCTAGCACAGCAAGAGTGAAGCATGGAGAGATTGCATCCTGATTTATGGGACACTGCCTCTATGCGATAATTGCTATGTTCAAGTGAAACACCACAACTTTTCAAGTGGCCCAATGCACCTTAGAAATCATATCCGAAAGGCCAAGGATACAGCACAGTTGAAGATAAGTTTCTTCTCTTCCAATAACCAAGTCGACAAGACTACTACTGACCTACTATTAGTCACTGGAGAGGAAATTTGGACAGCTAAAGAGGGACATTCAGGATGGCGCTATTATTGACGTTTTGTGTGACTCGACTATAAGCGTCGTGCTCAAAACTTTGAACTGATTTGCCAAAGGTATTATAAGCATCAGCAAGTTTCTACTGAACGGGCCTTCACACGTTGCAGCATATTTGTGGACAAAATGTGGATTATCTGCATCCAATATTGACCATCTGAGCTTGTAAAATTCCATGGTTACAACTTGATACTATTACTTCTTGATATTGGGTAATTTGGTTAAATGCCTGATTGCCTAATAATCTGTCATTTTTAATTTTCTTTTGACCCGAGACCCCACTTTCATTTGCACACTAACTTTAAATTAGTAGCGTTGTTTCTACGCGTTAACGTTCCTATAATTAAAATTCCAATTTTTGTTCTGTTTCTTTTTGTTCATTCCATAGATACAATTTGTGATCTTTTAGTGCAGAACTGTATCTAAGCTCAGCTGTTCAATTGATATGCTGCGATATCATTATTCGGTAAGGATTTTTCGGATTCTTGTACGAGATTCCCGGATAAAGTCGGATAGTTGGATGAGATTCTTTGGAGTCGGACGGATAGTTCCGCAGACACAAAAACTGTCGGACGGATTCGGATTCTCAAAAATCAACATCCGCTCATCACTGTTGAGTGTACTAATATCAGTTTTAATTCGATCGGACGTTGGAGATATAGCTAATATGTTTCAGAGTACAGGCTGATTCACTTATATTACTGGGTAAAGCTTTGATTGATTGTAGACCAGTGCTTTATTGGCATACCGTTTCGCGCTTCTACTATGCTCACATACAGTAGTACAGTCTTGGTATATCAATAGGAATAGAGGTTACCAACTCGAAATTGTGATGGCCTCTGGCTGCATCTGTTTGTTACGAAAGGTTTGGTGTGATGTGAAATCTTTTGAAATGGTAACATGGCTTGATAGTCAATACCGGTAACCCCGTACTCTGAAAATCGCTCTCGCCAAGGAAGAAGTGTTTATGCCCGAAAATGGAATCCTGATACGTTTAGAGCAGTGGTTCTTAACCTTGCCCCCAGCGCCCCCTAGGGGGCGATGGCGATCTTAAAGGGGGCAGAAACGCTGGGGGGCGATATGGGGGGCGCTGGGCTCAGGGGGGCGGTATGGGGGGCGCTGGAGAAAAATGGCTTCGCAGTAGATGATGTGGTGATAGGACATATCCTTAATGAGTATTCAGAGCAAATTAACACCGAAAACTTCGTTACATATAGCCTTCAAAATACATATAGGTTTAATTGTCCATGGGCGCCTAAATGACTGATACCGAATGTTCCTGTCTTGGCAATCTGAACCCCAGAAGACGAATTCCATCTGTAAGAGAAAAATATATGTCAGTGAAGAAATACCAATCTGAAATCGTGTGCGTATTTTTGTTTAGTACGATTGGGCGACAGGGATATTCCTGTTGGGCGATATCCCCGTTGAGCGATTCTATATTTTTTTTTATTGCAGACAGGGGGTCACGAAATAACGTCATGCAACGAAGTCATACCAACGGGTTCGCCCGCCCGAATATGTTTACTTATTAGAATCGGGCCGTACAGTTTAAAAGAAACCTCACAATGTTCGCTTTAAGTTTTGATGAGTCTGCGCACACTCAACAATTCACTGTGCTGACCCTCGGACAACAGTGCATAACGTCTAAAAAAGGTAATAACTCCGGATTTGTTGTGCGCAACGTAGATTTTCTGTGTGCAGAGACCGTGTCAGCAGTGCGCACGTGCGCAGCTTAGAGGAATCATTGCACCTCACTCAGCTCTACCGGTAAATCTGTTTACGGAGCAGAGAGAGGATAAAAATTGATCTCAATTTACATGCAATTCCCGATGATATTGACCAATTCAATCATCAATTAGTGAAATTTTTCGCACTTCGCGCGAATAGACGAGAATAGCAGCCTTATTAAATGGACACCCAATGTAGCTACCTAATAGGCTATCAGCAAATAGCGGACAGCCTAATGGCGGTCTGGGAGTGAAGTCCCCCAGAAGTTTGGTTTATCACCCGGTGGGGGCCCATACCAACGTTTTTTGTTTTGGGGGGGGGGGTGACGAAGTGCTGTTACGGCCCTGGTAACGAATAATTGTACCTGCGGGCACGTCCGAATATGTTTAATTATTAATCACGTGCCCTTTATTTTCCTATACAACAGCTCACTCAGTGCTACTGGTAAATCTGATAACGTTGACTGAGAGGATTAAAAGTTGATAGCGACTTATATATGTAAATACCACCTATTCCTTCATGCATTATGAAAAATTTTGGTACCTAGGGCGACCAGGCCACACAAACTTTGCTGACCATCAAAATCACGATATGGGGTTCGTGGGGGCGAAGCCCTCAGAAGTTCGGTTTATCACGCTATCGGTGCGCAAGGCAATCGTTTTTAGGGTGGTTAACGAAGTGCTGTTACGGCCCTCCCTCTTACTCATTGTCTTTATTACATTCCTTACAATATGAGGTTTGGGGGGCGCTGGAGCACGCTAATTTTTGAAAGGGGGCGCTGGAAGAAAAAAGGTTAAGAACCACTGGTTTAGAGTAATATGTTTGGTGTGCCAAGACGGTTCCCAGCGTCTTGCTTCACACCTGTGTGTATTCAGTAGAGTCTATAGTCCGTACGAGACACCGATAACATATTGGCTTACAGCTTCTATCAAACAAGATTTGCGAGTTTCCATGGAGTATCGATCGTTCGTTCCTGCCTCACTTGAGAATGAAATTACTGAATTAAATTGATGCTGCAAGTCTGATTAAGTTCAACCTTAAGCCATGATCAAGCCAGTTTACTGGATTGTTTTTGACTGCTGTATATAGGGTGCGTATTATACGTTGAGGCGTATCATACCCGGAAAATTATGATATGCTTCTACTCCAGATTGTACGACATTACCGTACTTCTACTTGAGCACCAACAATGACTACGTGACCACTTTGACCTAAAAGCTATAAGAAATCGATCGATATTCTCAGTATAGCCTTTGTAAATTATAATTCTCTGAATCCTACTACTGTGATTTGCGATACCATGAAAATTTGCGATATTCATTACCTTCAATGGCAAATACCGATATTTCTTTCAAACTGCAACAGAGCCTATATAGTGTTGACCCCTCGTTTATTTGCAGACCGAAAACGATTTGAATGCAATGCAATGTGATGCAATGTTCCAAAGAGAATAACACCTCGCCGAGACGATATCCAAAAAGGCAGAGATGGTCCAGATAGCCCTTAACAATCGTGCAATTTTACTGTTCTGCACGGAAATGATATTGACTGGCCTGCTAGCCCGCGAGTAATGCTATTGGGTTGAAACCAATAAACGTAACAATGGCAAGAGAACTGGAAAACGCCAGAATGGTGCGCCTCTACTCAAATTCTCATCAATGTCAGCGATTTGAATCAGTTAAAATTGCGCATGCACAGATCGTGTGAAACAGTATCATGTCATTGCTAAGCTACTTGAGTCAGTGTATATCTTACGAAAAAAACATGAAAGGAACGAAAACTACCTATGCCTATTCAGTAGGAAGTGGGTCGAGGATGTATTCGAATCACTTTTATCGGTGTATGTCACGACAACTAATAAATACAGTCCATCCTCAAGATTACCGGACCACGACTGACCTATCGATCTCGCTTCCCATGACATGCCGCCCTATTTCTTGTCGCTTCCTTTTTCTATACTATTTTCTTTACTTTTATTCAATGTGCATGCCTCCTCTTTACATCGCCTCGGCCAAGGTTGGTGTCTGATTCCATAGACATTAGACAACTCCTAGTCGCTTCGATTACCAGTGAACCCGTCCCTCGGTGAACCCGTCCCTCGGTGAACCCGTCCCTCGATGAACTCGGCCCTCGGTGAATTCCGCCCTCGGGAAATTTTGTATTCACCGGCAACCCTAATATCCCACCCTAATATCCTACCCCAACCCTAATGTCCCACCTCCGGCAACCCTAATATCCTACCCCAACCCTAATATCCCCCCTCCCCCAACCCTAATATCTCACCTCCGGCAATCCTAACCCTAAACCTGATATCCCACCTCCACCAACCCTAATATCCCACCATCCCCCAACCCTAGTATCCTACCCGAACCCAATGTCCCACTCTCCGAACCCTATTGTCTCCCCCTACCCTACCCAACCCTAACACCCCACCTCAACCTACAGATGCAATAACGAGCAGACCACGCGTGGTTGATATGTGAGCAATAACAATCGTTGGGATATATTTTTCATCTGAACAAGTCACACACAATATACAATGCGATAAGATCCAATGCGATGTCATGAACAGATACGAGGATGTCGAACGTCGCACGTCCGCCCCTCGCCAAGTCAATTCAACAATGAGCCGACCACGCAATCGTGATCACGTGATCTGATCACTCCGTGACTGCGTGATCTACGCATGCCCTGACCTCCTTACAAGATCGACAAATCAGTTGATAATAACATTATTAGTTTAATAATTCATATTAAGGCCTACTTGTTAATACACTTAATTCCAAAATTTCCCGAGGGCGGAATTCACCGAGGGTCGAGTTCATCGAGGGCGGGGTTCACCGAGGGACGGGTTCACCGAGGGACGGGTTCACTGGAAACCGTCGCTTCGACATCTTCCTTTCTTTTCATTGTGTCGCATTTTTGTGGTGTATTTAACTGATAAAATTGCTAATAAACCGATGATGATGATGATGAACTAGGTGAAATAAGTATGACAATAACTGATAATACCTTCAAAAATTGCAGCTATCAGTAATGTATTAAGCATGGTAATATGATCAGTAATTAAGTAGGCTACTTCTAACTTTTTGCAGTTGTCAGGCAGCTCTGTCTTACTAGCATCAATTCCTTGGGTGATGTACCTTTTCATTGCCTTGCAATCATGTTGCGTGTTGAATATATAACGGAAGTGATATCATTGTCAGTATCAGTTTTATTATTATTTCATCATTTCAAAACACCAAAAAACTGCGATACAACGAAAAGATAGCAAGGTGCCTAAACGACTTGGAACTTGAGGTTGGCTAGTTTTCATTCAGATGAAATCGCTTGTATTTCGACTTGAATACGGACACGGACATGCTCGACGACTGTCTGATAGCCGGCGAGATGTTCCACGATTGGGGTCCGGCATACTTGATAGAGCAGGGGTGGGCAAACTACGGCCCGCGGCCCGCAAAACCGTTCTGTGCGGCCCGCGAGGGTCTAAAGAAACTATTTTCAAATATTGATAAAATGCGACTTGATTTTTCTGAGTATATTTCACCATGATAATTCCAAGACAGTGGTTCTCAAACGGGGGGGGGGGGGGGGGGGGGGGCAGAGATGGCCTCATTCGCCGAAAAATTAAGTCTCGTAAACTGATGAAAAAACTTGACAAAAGAATGCATTTTTAATATAAGTCGTTCAATGTGAATGTTTCATTATGATGTTTTGAACCGCTTTTAAAAGGACTGTGTTGTGAATATATTTGTGATATGGGCCCAATATTCGGTATTGCCACTGTGTTACTTTACTTTAAAAAAACTGATGACAGATCACAATTCTATATTATCTATATCGTCTGCTATCGGTTTAGAGAATAGATCACAATTCGTCAGAATAAATGCTGAATTTCAACAAAAATGTGCGTATATATAGTTTTTTGGCTGCAACTCATTTTGTATTCACAATAGAGAAAACTTTCTTCAGAAGAAAAATGGGGGAAACACCCTGAAGTCATTTTTAATTGAAGTTTTAGGTCATTTGTCAGGATTGAGGAAGGCATTTTTTGATTTGAAAAAAAAGTCATTTTTACTCCACCCTAATGGGTTTGATGCTGTCAGCATTGTGTGTCCTGGAACTGAACTAAAAGTGGAATTAGTAAATCTATGTACAGATCGCTGCTCAAAGATTTAAATTTCGATCCTGTTCTAAGAATCGGGCCAACTTACTTTCATCTCTATAATTTCGACAAATTGGTTATTGAGGTCTGCCAGTCTATGAAATCTCGTCACTATATGTTTCTGATGCGTGTACGATATCATCAAAGCAATGTATGGCTTGTTTGAAATAAGCACTTACGTATATTATCTCCATGTCCTCACTATATAACCAAATATCAATATTGCGTTTTGGTTAATAATCCCCATTTTATATAGTGCGGCCCGCGAATGGATTCAGATGTTCAATGCGGCCCGTGAGCTCAAAAGTTTGCCCACCCCTGTAATAGAGCAATGCGTTTTCTTGTATTCCGTCCTGATCATATGGTAGTTGCAGTTGATCATATGTAGTGATATCGGCAGCTCCTCTACTATGACTTATCCTACGTCATATTCCTGCAAGATTTGTATGTAACTGTTTACAATTTGCCTAGAACTCCTGACAGACCAGTAATAGAGGTGAATGCTATTATAGACTTCTACCGTAAAATTCGATTATGTTTGACAGTAAATTGGAATATAGAAAACGATGAAGTCGTATATCCTTCATAAGAAACACAATAGCCGAAATACAGTTGATAGTTTCAACGGGACTCTGCATTTCAAAAACATGTAATTACAAGGTGGGTCATCAGAAGTCTGCCAGCCAGCCAGTGTTATCACTGAAAGGTATCGAAATTCACAAGTGAAATCCCAATATAGTATAATTCACAACTCGGAAAAGCACGGGACAGATTCTTATTATAAATGTGCACGTCACGCTAGCCAAGAAGATTGATAAGCAAATTCGTCTCTTCCTTGTAAAATGGTGTTATTAACCTTTCACTTTTTACTGCATGATTGTCAATGTAAAACCATAAGTATCGAAACCGGTGTATGTTTTTGATTTTGCACCATCAACAAATATGCTTGAGATGTAAGTTGTTAATTGACACGTAAGTTGTTTAGAAAAGGTGGTTGCCCACTAGACAACAGAGAAAACTTTCTATACTTTAGACATAGACACATGTTTCCGCAGCTTTTGAGCTGTACGACCATAGTAGTTGACTAATTGTCGAGATGGCATGTCTCGCTTTAAGGCAGTGGTTCCCAACCTTTTTCATCTCATGCCTCCCTTGGCCGAAATTTGAGCCAAAATTCCCCCCTTAGGAGAAATCGATGATTAAAAAAGGTCATTTTTTACCACGCAATCACCTGTTGGCCGAAGAAAAAGACGGGATGTACGGATTGTCTGTTTCTAGCAGGGCTTTAACAACACCTTGTAGACCTCCAAAAACAATTGTCTTGGTCCCAATCAAACAAATTCTGGAAGGCTTGACTCAACAGACCCCCCATACTTCAATTTGTGTTTTCGGCTTATCATGCACCAATCGCTAATATAACTGCTGTGAAAAATCAGTATGCATAAATTTGCTGGTCTCGCGATTTTTCTTCTCAAGTGTGGGTATGCATTTGGCCAATAATATTGGTATTTTCATATATAGCAGGATTGACCACACTCGAGACGGACTCGAGTCAGCATTTTCTGATGACTCGACTTGACTCGAGTCATTTTCTCAAAATAGGGAAACGACCCTACTCGGTAGAGACACTCTGTGTATTGACTCGACTTGGAGTCATTGTATACATGACTCACCAAACCATATGACTCGGGACTATAAGACGGCCAATACCGACATTTTATTGTAATTTCGAAGAACAGTAAAGTGGCCTTCCTATTGGAATTTCGTCTATTGCTCCTGGTACTTGAGAATGCGACAATAAACTGCACAAAGTGAGGAAAATTAGTATATTATAAATCAAAATCATTCAATATCACCAAACAGAGTTATAAAAAGGGAAATTTATAAGACTTTAACTGGAAACAGTCAAAACAAGGAATTGGACTAGGACTCGAGTCATACACTCATAATACCATAACTCGGACTATCGACCCTATGCTCGGTGACTTGGACCGTCGGACTTGACTCAATGGTGAATTGAAAATGACTCGACTTGACTCGAGTCAAAACTATGAAAGTGAAATTGACATGGGACTCGGAGCCTCATGACTTGGTTACAGCACTGATATATAACATGTACGTGATCAGATTTCCTGCTTGAGCTCATTGAAATTCAGGACACTCATTCGGTTTCGGCAACATTGCAACAAGTTTAACATGCATTTTTCGATCGAGTAGCTGTTCACTAAAAATAAAGCAAGTCTAGCGACCTCTTTGACCTGAATCGATGACATTGGAATATTTGGTCACTTTATGAAAATCCTGACATGAAAATATAAGATAAATACTTTCGCTTGAGGCCTTGTTGCGATAGATTCGGCACGAAATTTGCTCGCTTAGAATATATTTGATTAATAGGCTGTCGCTGGCGGACAAAATTGTCTTGCGAACTGCACCACAGCTGAACTAGTTAAAAAAACAAGGGCAAACTTGTATGGGTGAAAGAGATTTCAAATAGCATTTGAACATACTTTCAGCAAAAAACTGCTATAAGGAGCATATGCCTACGCTCTGATATAACTGGTTTCCAACATGACATTTCGGACATGAACATTTTTGGAAATCCTTTACAATTCTAAAGTGGAATTCCTCCCTAAAAATTGCAAAATTCCCCCCAAGGGGGGAATTTCTCCCCGGTTGGGAATCACTGCTTTAGGGAATACCCCATATAGTTCTTTTAAATGTTGATGATTCGCATCGCATCTTTTGCAGTATTAACATTGTGCACAGGAAAATAACTAAATTGAACATGTAGTAATTATAATAACGATCTGGATGAGTGCTATTGATTTGACGCCGGCCTTTCACCTGTGTGATGGCACTAATGCCTCACGTACATTGATTGCCAAATCTCGTGTCAAACATGGAGTGAGATCAGCTGATCTAGAGAGACAGAGAGAGCTGATCGAGAAAGAGCTGATCGAGAAATTGAAGATGAACGCTTTATTGCTATCACTAAAAAATAATAATGAAAAGACGTCCCTCGAGGGCTTTAAATCAATCTAAAAGGGTCGAGAGGCCGAGCGATATTACGATTACGCGCAAGTAAAGTTGAAGGGGTCGGCGATCATAAAAGTTAATGAATCAGAATGTAGACCGGCGAATTCAGTTGGGTCGTAGTTGGACCCTGTTCCCACGTTAGTGTCGAACAAGTGAATTCTAGTGTGTTCACTCCTATGCGGGCAAGACAGTGTAGTGGTTACGATAAGCGCCCAGCAAGCCCAGAAAAAGACCCCACGAAAGAAAGCACTCACAATGACTGGAAAAGAAGTAGTATAAAGGACCGCGGATTCAATGAGATCAACATCGAAAACATCGGGCACTCTAGGCCATTGACATTGACAAATCCAAGTCGCTTCGACATCTTCCTGTCTATTCATTGTATCGCATTTTTGTGGTGTATTGAACTGATAAAATTGCTAATAAACCGATGATGATGATGATGATAGGCCGGGGTGGGTGTTAGAGTAAAGGATCGCTACTGAAGCGTGTCGTTCTATATCCTCCTAATCTGTTCATAACATCGCATTTTGTCTTATCGCATTGTACATTGTGTGTGCCTTGTTCAGATCAAAAATATAAACCCACCATGTTATTTTATGTGACTGTCAAGATATTATTGCGGTTGCTCGCATTGTGGATAACGTATGGTCGATCATACCGCACTAGCGGCACAAGACAATTTAGGTTTGCTGTGGTTGCTGTGGCAACTTCACTATCAGCTGTGGCCCTGTCTGCCGGGCTGCGTGCGAATTATAAAATTTTCCGTCATATTCGCCTCCAACTGGTATGGTTAAATTTTCCGCTGCATCAAAGTCCGCTATGTAATCGATGGTCAAATTTTCCGTCATATTCGCCTCCAATTGGTATGGTTAAATTTTCCGCTGCTTCGGCTACAATCCGTTTTCCGCTGATTTAGATTCCGCAGCGAGCAGATTATGTCAGTATCAAAGTCCGCTACTTAATCGATGGTTAAGTTTTCCGCTATTTCCGTCTTTCCGTCTTTCCGTCTTTTAGGAATCGGCATTTTTTTATTGTTTCCGCTGTTTCCGCGTTTTAGAGTTCGTTTTCCGTTGTTTCCGCTGTTTCCGCTGTTTCCGCTTTTCCGTCTTTTAGGGATGCCCGTTTTAGTTGTTACAACCTCACCAGCTGAGGGCCCCGTGGATATACTCAGCTATCGCAGCTCCCGCAGCTATCGCAGCTATCACAGTGTGGATATACTCAGCTATCACAGCTATCGCAGCTATCACCAAATTTCGCAGACAGAGAGGTCATTTAAAGGTCACGTATCGTTTAGGGCGCAGCTATCAGCGCTGGAGCTTGTCTGGGTTGAATTAGTGCGCAGCTATCAGATCCGGAGCACTTCTGAGTTGAAATAGTGCGCAGCTATCAGATTCGGAGCATGCCAGGGTTGAAATAGTGCGCAGCTATCAGCTCCGGAGCACGTCCTGGTTGAAATAGTGCGCAGCTATCAGATCCTGAGCAAGTCTGAGTTAAAATAGTGCGCAGCTATCAGCTCCGGAGCACGTCCGGGTTGAGATAGTGCGCAGCTATCATATCCGGAGCACGTCCAGGTTGAAATAGTGCGCAGCTATCAGATCCGGAGCACGTCCTGGTGGAAATAGTGCGCAGCTATCAGATCTGGAGCAAGTCTGGGTTGAAATAGTGCGCAGCTATCAGATCCGGAGTAAGTCTGAGCTGAAATAGTGCGCAGCTATCACATCCGGAGCAAGTCGGAGTTGAAATAGTGCGCAGCTATCAGATCCGGAGCAAGTCTGAGTTGAAATAGTGCGCAGCTATCAGCTCCGGAGCACGTCCGGGTTGAAATAGTGCGCAGCTATCATATCCGGAGCACGTCCAGGTTGAAATAGTGCGCAGCTATCAGATCCGGAGCAAGTCTGAGTTGAAATAGTGCGCAGCTATCGGCTCCGGAGCACGTCCGGGTTGAAATAGTGCGCAGCTATCATATCCGGAGCACGTCCAGGTTGAAATAGTGCGCAGCTATCAGATTCGGAGCATGCCCGGGTTGAAATAGTGCGCAGCTATCAGCTCCGGAGCACGTCCTGGTTGAATTAGTGTGCAGCTATCAGATCCGGAGCAAGTCTGAGTTGAAAAAATGCGCAGCTATCACATCCGGAACAAGTCTGAGTGGAAATAGTGCGCAGCTATCAGCTCCAGAGCACGTCCGGGTTGAAATAGTGCGCAGCTATCATATCCGGAGCACGTCCAGGTTGAAATAGTGCGCAGCTATCATCTCTGGAGCACGTCCAGATGCAAATAGTGCGCAGCTATCAGATCCGGAGCACGTCCAGGTTGAAATAGTGCGCAACTATCAGATCCGGAGCAAGTCTGAGTTGAAATAGTGCGCAGCCACCGAGTCAAGCCCGAGTCCAAGTCATCGAGCGGAGGTTCGAGTCCGAGTCATGGCATTATGACTCGAGTCCAAGTCCAAGTGATTGTGTTGACTGCTCATTTTCCATTTAAAATCTTGTTAAACCCACTTTACCCACTTTCTATAAGTATGTTTGGTGATATCGAATGGTTCGCATTTATAATATACTAATTTTCCTCACTTTTAATAGTTTCTGGTCGCATTTTGAAGTATCATGCAGTAACAATAGGGTGGTTAATTTACTATTCTTCGAAATTGCAATGAAATGTAGGTCTTGGCCGTCTGAGTGTTGAGTCATACGACTTGGTTCGAGTCATGTGCAATGACTCGAGTCCAAGTCGAGTCATTACACATATAGACTCGAGTCGAGTCGAGTCATTTCCGTATTTTGAGATAATGACTTGAGTCAAGTCGAGTCATCAGAAAATTGTGACTCGAGTCATGACTCGGAGCAAAATTTACGTGTCAATTTCAAGTCATCAAGTTTTAATGGTACTGGCATCAACCCTGCGTGTGAGGAATACAGCAGATTCAACTGTAAATGCGCACGTTGAAATTTATTTAATTATTCTTAAATCGCGATAAGCATTTCACTTCTGTGAATATCTAGTTTTTGGTCATTTTTTTTCCATAAAATACTGTGATCAGTATGCCTCCTCGTAATTGGGTGTCAATGCCAGCTATTTGTTTCTAATGCTGACTGGATTGAAACCACAACACCGTTGTCGGTTATAGTTATAATGTGGCCTATGAACATACTCTACAACTGATGTCTTGAGGGATTATTTAATACAAGTATTTCTTACTAAAAACACCAACATTTTCCAGAAATGTACTTGATAATAATACTCACATTTTTCAATCTACTCAAAATTGCTTCGTGGGCGAGATGAAATCGTCTGGCGGGCTGGATGGGGCCCGCGGGTCGTATGTTTGACACCTCTAGCCTAGGCCAAGGTGGGTGTATGATTCCATGGACCGCAAACAAAGCTATCACAGCTTACGTAGCCGTAGTAGTAGATCAAATAGCAATGTGTCTCTGTTTCTTAGACGGCTCAATGCTCAAGTTGCGCAGTGCTCACCTTTACTTACCCTTTTGTATGATTGAAATAGAACAACGATATAGTCTGTTTGTTTATATTCTCACGGATGTGTAGATGGGTGGTGTAGGCTATTGTACCATATAAATTTGTTTCAACCTCTCTCTGTATTCGTTTCTATATTTATCACGTGTTTTATTAGCAGTTCTACGTGTGCGTAAGCGATACAACGCCTTTTGCATGTATATTTAACTTCATATTGGTTATTTGATTCAAGATAAATAGCAAATTAATCTGTCTGTCACACAGCTAGCAAAATGTACTGACTTTGAATCATCTCTCATACTTCGAAAATTCAATTTGACTTGATTTGTGACTTGACTTGACTCGACTCGAGTCAAAATGTGCAATGACTCGAAATGACTCAAAGGCAGTGACTTGATCTCAACACTGGTCTGGACTCAAATTATGCGCAGCTATCAGCTCTGAGCCATGCCTGGAGGTATTTGGTGCGCATCTATCAGCTCCGTCCGGAGGTATACCCTAAATTTCGTCATCAGCACAACACCGATGGGCGATAGCCAAGTGTGTGGTTCGAAATATAATGAAAAATTTACGATGGGAGCCACTATAATAAAGAATTAAAGAATTAATCACCGTAAATACTATTTCATTCATAATCCAAATTTTTCGACGGCAATAATTCCGCTGTCGAGTCATTTCCGTATTTTGGATCATTCATGACTGAATCTGTTTTCTCGCTGCACAACTTTCGGAATCCCATGTTAGCCTAGACTTCATTATGTGTTGGTACATCGTGGCGCGGTAATGGCTAACGCCCTAATGCCTATTTCTATATATCACGCGTATTTCTCGGTAAAGGGCACCTATAAGCGAGGCATTTATTCACACTAAATCGTGCAAAGCGCGAAAATAAATTGAAATTTGTTGGAAAAAGTTACAAAAAAAAACTCTATGAATTATGTTCATCTGCAAGATAATTTTTGGCACTTTTCACACTCGCCCCATCTCCAATTGGGCGGTTTGGGGTGCCCCAGTTACGGTCCTGCAATAAATAAATGATCGAAAACGAATGATCGCGCAAACTGCGCTGTTCAGCGATGAGTCAGCTCGTATCTATTCTGTAGGCTACTACTGTAGGCGCCTTCAACATTGCATCTTGAAATCAAGGTATAAAATTGTAATATACATGACGGACCGGCAGGAATGTCGTCGCGGACCGGCACCGGTCCGTGGACCGGCGGTTGAGAACCACTGGTATATAGCCTATACTTCTCTTTTCACTACAGCCTATTTCATGACTGACAACCTCATCAAACACTACATCCGATTTATTCGAGCAGGGCTGATGTGACATGGTGTAAACGAAAAACCTCAACTGCAAGCCTTGACAAGCTGGTCTACACGAAACACCATTGCAGTTGGCTCTTGATCACATAATATTTTGATTGCAGAATTGAATCTTACAAACACTGGGACTGACGTTACAATATTACAATTTGTGAGACGATATCTCACAAATACCGAACGTAAATACTATTGCCTCACGTTTTAGATCTAAGACTGCCTTGCCCTAAATATGAGATAACCTGTAGTTCTTATCTATAGGCTAGCCCCGAGAAGCCACTGACTCCGATGCAATCACAGTCTAACGCACGTGTTCGCGAGCTCAGCATACTCTCTTCTCTGACGTCAATAGCCCATCTCAACTCAGAATATGCATAGTGTAGCTCAGTGGTTCCCAACCTTTTTCGGCTCATCGCCCCCTTTTCAAACTCCACACCGATCATCGCCCCCCCCCCCAAAAAAAATATTGGGAACCGAAATGGGCATACAGACTGAAATCACCGGCGATTTGATCAAGAAAAAGGGTCAAAATTTCGGCTCGGCCTCGAAATTTCAGTTTTCCAGCTAAATTTTGGTGAGTTGACTAACAAAAAGGTGATTTCTCCGACTTGATTCCAAAAGAACCGTAACAGCACTTCGTCAGCCCCCTCCCCAATACGTTGGTCTTGATTGAGCCCCTCCATAGGGCGATAAAGCAAACTTCTGCGCCCCTCAGATCAAATTCCCCCGATACCTCTTAGTCGTTACTTCTCAGCACAAATTGTTGGACTCTTCAGTTAGTCGGCTTAATTTGTGCGAAGCGCGAAAAAAAAATTTCAGTCATGATTGAATCTCTCAATGTGATTGGGAATCGCATATTGCTGTCAATTTTTTATCCTCTCTCTGCTCATGTATTTAAATTTACCGGTAAAGCTGAGTGAGCTGTCTTAGAAAATGTAGGGCCCGTAAATAACAATTGAAAATGTAGGGCCCGTAAATAACAATTGAACATATTCGGGCGGTATAATGACTCCGTTACGTAATGACATTTCGTGGCCTGTCTGCTCTGTCAAAAGACATTCAAATCGCCCATACGTACTAAACTAAAAGACGCACACGATTTCAAATTGGTATTTCTGCACTGAAAATTAATTTTTCTCGGCGAGATGGCATTTTTTGTGGGGTTCTGATTGCCAGGACAGGGAAATTTGGCGCCAGCCATTTAGGCGCCTATGGACAATTAAACATATATGTATATCGTATATATATATCGAAGTCGGTCAGCATAAAGGCAGGCCTTTTCCGCCAAGGTTTTCTCGTTCTGGCATTCTTCTCGCATGTTACATGGCCTGAAACTTCATATGTCTTGGTGCGTCATGGTGTGATAATAGCTGACGCCGAGATGCCTATTTTCTATACCTCGTGCGTATTGTTTCTTGGAGGGAGGGTATCCAATAAGTAACAAATATGCGACCACGAAATGGCACGCAGCGCGGAATTTTTTTTAAAAAGTTGTTTAAATTTCCATAATAATACTCTATAATTAATGTTAATTCGCGAAAAAATTGTGGGCCCCCTTAGAGCTCGGGCCTCCCATCCCAATTGGGGGTTTATGTGTGGCAGTTACGGTCATGAACGCCAATATAGCCATTTCAACGCGCCATCGCCCCCTTCGTCCGTTTTCGCCCCCTATCGCCCCCTTGGCTATTTTCGCCCCCCTGGACCGACAAATCGCCCCCTGGGGGGCGATATCGCCCACGTTGGGAACCACTGGTGTAGCTTTAGTCATTATGTAAAACGTGAGACATTCGTCTCATCCAATCGCGGATATATTTCACGAAAATATGTTTGAATCAAGTTTTGTTGGCACGCACCCTTATGCATGGAATGTGAAGCGGCTTCATCATCATCATCATTGGTTTATTAGCAATTTTATCAGTTCAATACACCACAAAAAATGCGATACAATGAAAAGACAGGAAGATGTCGAAGCGACAAGGAGTAGTCTATGGAATCTGACACCCACCTTGGCCTATAGGCGATGTAAAGAGGAGGCATGCACAGTGCACACTGAATGAAAGTAAAGAAGATAGTATAGAAAAAGAAAGCGGGCAAGAAATAGGGCGGCATGTCATGGGAAGCGAGATCGATAGGTAAGTCGTGGTCCGGTAATCTTGAGGATGGACTGTATTTAGGCTACTCATAGTATTTTGATAAAGTTACCAGGCGAGTAGGTCTCTGAGCTATATTCTATTCATGACATACCAATCAAAGTAACACACCCTTCTTCTGGTGCACCAGTATCGAAATATTGTCTTTGGAGTGTGCATTATATTAATTAGATACGTATAAGGCCCGTGTAGTGAATAATAGGCCTCCATATACTGTACCTGCAGTCGCACACGTCCGATATCAGATCAGTGAATATCTATGATAGGCAGAGCCGTCAGTAGGGAAAGCCTACGCTACATCCACGGAATCGCACAGGTGTTAGTCAATATTAAAACAAATATGTATTTACAGCTGCATAATTATTCGTAAGCAGAGCTTTTAATACAAAGTAACGATTTTTTTTTTGATCCCGTGTGGATGTCAGAATATCTGTTCACCGCCCGTACACTGAAAATCACGAAGATAGTCCTTGCATGCCGTGTAATGAATGAATCTGAATCCGGAAGTGCTCCTGAGCTGATAGCTGCGCATTATTTCAACCAGGACGTGCTCCGGAGCCGATAGCTGCGCACTATTTCAACTCAGACCTGCTCCGGATCTGATAGCTGCGCACTATTTCAACCCGGACGTGCTCCGGAACCGATAACTGCGCACTATTTCAACTCAGACTTGCTCCGGATCTGATAGCTGCGCACTATTTCAACTCAGACATGCTCCGGAGGTGCTCGCTGCGCACTATTTCAACCCAGACATGCTCCGGAGCTGATAGCTGCGCACTATTTCAACCCAGACGTGCTCCGGAGCTGATAGCTGCGCACTATTTCAACCCAGACATGCTCCGGAGCTGATAGCTGCGCACTATTTCAACCCGGACGTGCTCCGGAGCTGATAGCTGCGCACTATTTCCACTCCGACTTGCTCCGGATGTGATAGCTGCGCACTATTTCAGCTCAGACTTGCTCCGGATCTGATAGCTGCGCACTATTTCCACCAGGACGTGCTCCAGATCTGATAGCTGCGCACTATTTCAACTCAGACGTGCTCTGGAGCTGATAGCTGCGCACTATTTCAACTCAGACATGCTCCGGAGCTGATAGCTGCGCACTATTTCAACCCAGACATGCTCCGGAGCTGATAGCTGCGCACTATTTCCACCAGGACGTGCTCCAGATCTGATAGCTGCGCACAATTTCAACTCAGACGTGCTCCAGATCTGATAGCTGCGCAATATTTCAACTCAGACGTGCTCCGGAGCTGATAGCTGCGCACTATTTCCACCAGGACGTGCTCCAGACCTGATAGCTGCGCACTATTTCAACTCAGACGTGCTCCAGATCTGATAGCTGCGCACTATTTCAACTCAGACGTGCTCTGGAGCTGATAGCTGCGCATTAATTCAACCCAGACAAGCTCCAGCGCTGATAGCTGCGCCCTAAACGATACGTGACCTTTAAATGACCTGTATGTCTGCAATTTTTGGTGATAGCTGCGATAGCTGGGTCACAGTAGTGATAGCTGCGCACTATTTCAACCCGGACGTGCTCCAGAGCTGATAGCTGCGCTCTATTTCCACTCCGACTTGCTCCGGATGTGATAGCTGCGCACTATTTCATCTCAGACTTGCTCCGGATCTGATAGCTGCGCACTATTTCAACCTGGACGTGCTCTGGAGCTGATAGCTGCGCACTATTTCAACTCAGACTTGCTCCGGATCTGATAGCTGCGCACTATTTCAACCCGGACGTGCTCCGGAGCTGATAGCTGCGCACTATTTCAACTCAGACTTGCTCCGGATCTGATAGCTGCGCACTATTTCAACCAGGACGTGCTCCGGAGCTGATAGCTGCGCACTATTTCAACTCAGACGTGCTCCGGATCTGATAGCTGCGCACTAATTCAACCCAGACAAGCTCCAGCGCTGATAGCTGCGCCCTAAACGATACGTGACCTTTAAATGACCTCTCTGTCTGCGAAATTTGGTGATAGCTGCGATAGCTGTGATAGCTGAGTATTTCCACACTGTGATAGCTGCGATAGCTACGGGAGCTGCGATAGCTGCGATAGCTGAGTATATCCACGGTGACTCAGTGGTGCCACTCCTAGTGTCTTAACACTAGATCTAGTGTTTTTTCGATCGTCCTAGTGTTCTAGTGTTTTTTTCCGCTAAATTTTGCTAATCTAGTGTTTTTCTGCAATTATGCGAATAATGAATATTCGAACGTTAGACGACTTAATTATACGCTAAATTTATCGCTAATGAGGCGATTTGGTGTCTCTGGCTGTATTTGTTTTCAACAATTCTATGTTGTTGTGCAATATCACGCAATTATTACGTAACAGGGCGTGTTGAGAATCCGTACTTATGAGCGAAAGTCTCTGAAAAAATGAAGAGCGATTTCGCTCTGATGCTCTGTCGTTTCTTGTTGAACTCAGTCTGCAGATTCGGGCAATATTTTAATTTGCCGAGACAGACAGACAGTTTTATTGAACAAAATTGCAATAAAAATATAATTCATGCTGCAGCGATACGATCCTTCGGGATTACCGGTACTGCGGATCATCCCGCCAGCTGCATTGATGGAATGCTAATCAAGCATTGTTCAATTCGAGTCTTGCGTCATCAATAAATATTGAAAAATGTAAGCAGGCCGAAGAATAGTATAAGAAGAAGAATAGTAAAATCAATCATTCCTCTAGCTGTGCAATTTCCCTCTGTGAAATTATTTGATGAACTTGAACTTTGGCAAGATCGCAAAATGAGCTGCAGTTTATCAGTCAATGCCTTCGCCCAGAATTATTGCAAAAATTGAAATCTGTGCACAGTGGATTCGGTGAATCAAAATTCCATTTACTGGGGAAGCTCATGACGAATCTCTTGGCATCGCCATATTCCACTGCATTCGTGGAATTGAAGTATGCTGCATATGGAAACCTCTCCATTGTTTGGTTGAAGATGTGCGGTAGTGAGCAAGATGCCCCACAATAGATATATACTTATGTTTGATGGATGGTGTACAAATCGAAAGATAATTTTTATGATGCCGCACAATTCGAAAGCGACAAATTTGATTTTTTTTTGCGCTGTTGAATTCGTTTCATTAATTTTCATTGAATAGTCATGCAGTATATCATGCATATGTATCGAAATCGAATTCATGTGTGGAACACTTCTTATCTGTGGATTTGTACCTTGATCATCATGATTACTTGGCAAGGGCAAACGTTTCGACCAATTTACTAATCTAGTGTTTTTTCGCCAATCTAGTGTTTTTTCAGGACATAATCTTGTGTTTTTCCGGGAACCTAGAGTGGCAACACTGAACCTCTCCAGTTAGCGCTACCATGCAGAGCAGATAGAGAAGGTACATATATTTCTCAATGGCCTCAAGGTAAAGATATGAATGATACTTTAGCTGACTCGTTTAATGGAAATATTTATGTATGCTGAAATTAAGCCGAATTCGTAATGCAGAATTTATTTGGTCAACGTGACAATTTCACCACATAAATAAGTTTTTTTTTTTAAAACTCCAATATATAGGATCAATAAATAAAGCTCATGATGATTGATTACAATAACAATCATAGGGATGGTGGTTGCACCAGGCAGGGCAAAATCACAATTAATTGTAATTGTAATCGAGTACATTCACATTGGGGCTCTTTAAACATACCTTTTCAATTTTCACTGGCTATACTTGATAAAATTGTTTCCTTAGGTTGGCTAAAAATAAACCTGCACACCAAATTGCGCTCATTTCCAATCAGCGAAAGTGTATAGTTATTGCAGTAGAAAATTATGGATTTGAATAAAATAGTATTCATGGTGACCTAGAATTAGTCTATTAGTAGTATTTTGTCAAATTTCTACCACAATAACTTCCACTGGTTCCACTGGCTGGAATCGGAGCCAAACTCTGTGTGGAGCGTTACTCTAGGCAACCTAACAATTTCATGTTGACAAAATGTTTTTTTTTTTTTCATTTTTGGTATAATAAATTCAAAGTGTTCTTCTGTTGTAGCAATGCGGCTACAGGTTGCAGTTGTGCCAAATTTGGTGTGCAGCGATTTTTGGCCAATCTAAAAATTTTATAAAATATATTGGCCTAGCTTATGAAATTAGAAAAAAGTTGTTATTGAACAGTCCTATTACGCGCACATGATCGATATTTTGGTATAGGGACAATCGCTCAGCTATACGTTTTACAAGGTTTATCATTATAGGCAAATCAGAGGATTGTATGTATGTGAGGATTGTGAGTCTCAAGGACAAACTTTGAACTTGTGAACCGCTCAGCTCTTCTTATTATGTCATACATCGGTATAGGTATTAGATGCGCTGGTATGATTGAGAATGTAGTCGTTGTGTTATATACCTACACACAGGTAACACTAGATCATGGATTCCTGTAAAACGGGTCACCTTGTTCTATGTGCTCTATCGATTAGATAAGCTAACGCACATTATCCTTCTCAGAGTTGAATTCTATCGCCCATACAAGCTCCATTTTTTTCCATTCCAATTTTTGGAACAAGTGCAGTATATGCCCGCTTTACTCGTGTGTATACTTGACGTCATTCATCATGATTCCCCATGATCATTTAATTCAATTGCCTTCTTCTATCACTTAAACCTTTTTTCTTCTTACTCTCTCGTTTTTCCGCACGAGCTTAAAAATGCTGACTCAGCATTTTTTCTAGTTACGAGGTTTCAGTTTTTTCCGTTTACTCCCATTATAGGAATTTTGTCCGTTTGCCCTTCCTATAATACTTATTTACACTCTGCCAAAAAAGCTTTACATCTTTTGTATGGCTTTGGGTGGTATATGGCCTTCGCACAACACCACTTCTTGTACGTTTTATTGCAGCAGTACGACTCCCTAATTCCTTATATCTGCTGCTTTCATGCAAATTACCACATTCCGCTTTTTTCTTATCTTCGTTATCGTTTTGGTCAAATGAATGAATCTCCTGTTCATTCGTTCAATGCCTGCGGACATTATCTGTTTTGCATTGTTTTTAGTCGTCATGTGGTACAATATCTCGTTGCCTTTCTATTTACAGTGCGGAGGAGGCAACCCTTTTGTATGTCCATGGGCAGCCGCCAAACCATAGTTCGAGAATATTACTCTATCTCACCTTTTCATGACGTTCTTGATTTCTTCAATTTTCCTTTGCACCCCCATTTTCTTTTTATGACGCCGCAAATTCCTTTCCAGGGATGATATCCTTCCACCGAGTCATTACAAAGATCATGGAGACAATGAGACTCTTGAGTTCCGTCTTAACGCTTGGACTGGTCCCTTGTTGTGGTAACTTGGCCAGCCATTGGCCAATGTGAATCTCGTGATGAACGGGGTTTTATTGTTGGTGGAGAGAGGGCGAGGTCCTTCGATGTAGGCCTCTGATCTCGGTGCGTGCCCGCACCTACCGTCACGCCGACGGACTCCTTTTCCGCCGGGGACCCTTTTTCTGGGGAGACGTGCATCCTAAAATCCCCAGACTCCTTGTCGGACATGACCGGGTGTGTATCCGGTTGACCGGCAACCGCTGCTTCGTTTGAACCTTTTGGAAAAGTACTCATTACTGTGGCTGTCGTCATGCATCTATGGGCCGATTCATTAAGGTTATTCGGACAAGTGCATCCACGAAAGCATTTAGGACCAGTTTTCTCGTGCAGGTCTTTATTTTCACCAGCGGACATTCTTCGTTCGATGTCAGCTGTGGCAGTCGCCATGCATCTATGGGCCGGATTTTTACAGTTATCCGGACAAGTGCATCCGCAAGAGCCTTCGGGACCAGTTTTCTCGTGCAGGTCCTTATTTACGCCAGCGGGGATTCCACGCTCGACGTCTTCATTAACGGTGTTAGCAGGCATTCCTGTCTCAACACCAATAGTTTCCCATGGGTTCAGTGTGACGTTAGTTGCTATTTTCAACTCGTCGTTCGCACCAGTGGTGATTACCATCTCGGTACTTGCGCCAGCGGCAACGGCCAGCGGCGACGGCCAGCGTGCCGGCTCGATGCTTATTTGATTTGCAGCTTCCATCAACCCCATCATCGGTTACAGTGTCGCGAGTACTGCTTCCGACTTTGGTTCCGTCCCGTTAATCTCATGAGATCCCATCATGTAGAGTTACTAAAGACAACTCTTCAATCGCATTAGACGGCGTTTTCAACCCAATTACTATGCTTGGTAATTGCTGTACTTGATCAATCCATTTGAAACCAACGATATTGAGAGGGACTCCTTTCCCAGTTGCAAATAGAACCAGAAGTCCGTCAAAGTCAATTATTACCAAGGAGACAACGTGGGAGGAGTCACCCATACCACATGTCTATGGGTATGGGTTGTCGCTCCTCCAAGCTTTGTGGGTGTTTGGTTTCGACGACGTTTTTCAAATTGAGGACACATCTCGTGTCGGCCCAGAATTTCGTACCTGTTGTTGTATCAACTGAATACAAGAGTTGGCCGCCGAACAATTCCGTAAAATTTGGCTACAAGGGGTCATCCAGTGTATCAAGAAATGTAGATAAGGGTAAAGAAGAGTTATGTACAGTTTTTGTATGTTGCGGTAATAAATTATCTGGGAGCTGATTTACCGGATCAATCAGCTCCCGCAAGCGATCGAGAGTCGAATATCTTGATTCAGTTCATCATCCGTCCAATATGAAGCATCATATCGACGTGGATGATCAGGGTATTGAGGTTCCGCCCAAGCCACTTGGCTATTACGTCGGGACGAGTGTGCAGGCGGTAAAGATGACTTTGTGTCACACACTTCCTTTGTTTCCTGGTTCCTAGGGCGCGTCTCTTGTTCATCCAGAAACTCGGAGTTCCAAACAAATTGTAGCTCCTCCCCAACGTCCCGCCATCTTTTATCCTCTTCCCATCCTCTTAACATCAATCTAAGCGCTTCTGGTAGTCGCTGTCGTAGATTTCGGAAAAGACGCAATCCGTCCGGATTTTTCTTAATTTTACTATCCATGTCTATTTCCAGTTGCTTCAAAGCGCTATTCAGCAGAGGTAGGGGCTCATCCTCCCACCGATAATTTCTGCGGAAATCCCCAATGATCTTTTCATCATTTACCAAACCCTGGCGATTAGATAATGAAAGAGATCGCATAACCGATTCCCATTCTGCTTCCCCCGAATTGGTATTAAAAAAATTTCCCAATTGGGTAGCCTGCTTGTGTCGGCCAGCAGCCCTCAATTTCTTCTGCAGCGCATTAGCCAAAATAACATCCACATCCGTATTTCCGGGACCGTGGCGTATTCGTCGCATTGAATTCTCCATCCATTTTAGCAGTGGCATGTCTCCAGGGTCCATCATAAGCTGAAGCATTTCTTTTTCTGATTGGATTTTAGCAGACACATTGAGCAATGGGGCCGAAACACCGGGATATCGGTGCGGCTGTTGTTGGCCTGACCGTCTGCTACGATCGTTAGGAGTAGAGGTAAAACGAGGCATATTTGGATAAATCGGGTTGTTAGGTCGGCCCTCATCCGTATCTTCCTCCGACGAATTTTCGGAACTTCGGAGAGACTTCCCAATCTCCTTTATTTCTCGAGCCAATAATCGCATACGAGCATCGTAATCGTCGTCTCCAGTGTCTTCCGCATCTTCTCTAGTATCACCCTGTTCTTGGAAGGTCACCCGTCGGGATTCGCCATCCGCACTTCCTGCTCGTCTTCGAGAATCCCTCTCCTCGTTACGACGTTCCTGCCATCCTCGATACCCCATATATTTATCTAAGGGTTTCTTTTTTGGTTTTGACGCAACGGGGGGCTCGAGCTCGTTCCCCCCAAGTCTAATGAAGCTTGGCGTTTCCACGGGGTTTTGCTTATTCTGTTTGGCGCGTGCACCACTTCCCACGTGGAAGCATGGTGCCGTTCCCATTCGAGAGTCTGACAACGAGGTCGAGTCAGAACGTGGTAGCTTAGGATAGACGGCCGTTACAGTATGACAATCCAGACCCTTGCGAACCGTCATCGTTGGTCCTTGTTTTACGTTACCAGACGGCTGCTCAGTGAGAGGAACGTAAGCCGGAGGGTCATATTCTGGTGCAGTTGGAGCTCCCCGTACTGGCCACCAATTATTTTAGAGTGCAGCCCCAATAACGATTGCTATGCGGGTAGTCTACACTTGTTCGGGATACTTCGTAGTACAAAGTTGACGCTCTTTGCTCTCTTGTAGTACTGACAACGTTCGTAGATATGTAGATGTTGATCGGAGATTTTTCACAGTCGTAAATGTTGATTGAGGTATTCCGTAGTTGCAGTTTTGTTTTGTTTCCAAACAGCCAATGACCATTAGGTCCAAGATTCTAATCTAACCTTATACGTGTTCTCTAAAACCTTATAACAACCAAATACTCCAATCATTATCAACCAATTATGGACACAAAAATAGGGCGCTTCTATAAATATCGTCCCGTACGGGTCTATCAGAATACGAGTAAAAGCTAGGCCTATAAATATGTCATGCATGATTGATAACTTTTCAATACTCCAAGGTTAGTTTACACATATAAATGTGAAGGCCTTTCCTGCCTCGACACACAAGCATATGCAATATACAAGAAACATGCCAATAGATGTTACAAAAAATACACTCAGAGTTCAAGTTGACCAACTTTCAGACTCGTGTATTATAAGAGTTCTCCAGTCTTCCAGCTGCAGGTATAGAACCGAAATCAGTCCAGAAACCGACCCCTTGTTGAGTACTTTACATCATCAAATACTTTTCGTGTCGATTCGGGGATCGCGCATTCCAACAGAAGGCGGCGTTTGTTGAGGGTTCGTCGTAGGCAGAGATTCCGAATGCAATATCTCTATACTCTTGGCTCTTTTCATCTTTAGTTCATCGACTTCATGGAGCTATTCCAACACATTTCATTTGGCTTCTCCATTTCTGTATACTTTGCAACTTCGGCTAGCAGTCAATCCCATTTTATTGCACTGCTTTATTTCTGTATACTTTGCATCTGTGGCAAGCAGCCGATCCAATCATTATAAGGTCAAGAGCTTCCAGGGGGACATGCGAACATCACCCCTCAATGCCGAAAGACTTTAGAACCTCCCGCAATCAATCGTCAATATACTGTCTTGTGGATATAGTCTGATACCGGATGCTTCGTTTTGGGCTGTGTTTCGAGAGTGCTGGACTGCTGGTGGCTTTACATTGGTAGAGCTAGAAATTAGCCAACAATAGAGGACACATTCATGATGTCTGCATTGGTAGTCATTGGATATTACAACTGAATGTACAATTCATGTGGGCACCATACATGGCATGGATATGCAATATGCATACGCCCATATATTACATATACTTCAGCTCACTGCAAAAGTTCGCATACATGGAAAAATGGTGGCGCCATTTTCGGTAAAGCAACCTGATGGTATAGCTAACTACTAACATGCATACGACAATTCCAGATAAGCACAAAGTGCTATCAACACAACGGCTAAATCCACAAAGCATATTCGACAGTTCATTCATTAACCCATGCATGCGCAAATTCGAAATACAAAATGGCGGCATTTTTGTTAACTCAACACGATAGTGAGTATCGGCAATTATAGAGTTCGAACACGTTCTGCAAATTTAGCGTTGACGCAATCGATCTCATGAAAAGAAAGCGTGAACCCTTGGACTCAATTTTCGACACATCAATTTCGCAAAATATGATGTGTGTACTTTTCTATTGTATACAAGAATTTTATTTTTTATTCTATTGAGATTTATTTAGGGTGATTATATCTGTTGCTTACGCAACGGCAATTCTTCTTAATAACGGCTCATATGGGCAGCCTCATGACTACAGAAGTCACCTTTATTTTTTCGGTTACTATGATTCCTTTCCTTAACAATTTGGAGGGGCAGTGTAGGCATTCTCTGAAATATAAGATTTGCAGTGCCTATTGTTGAGAGCTTAAATTTACGACCTTTTACTTTGTACAGCTACAATCCGTGAAGCGCGGCTTTATGCATTTGAAACTTAGTGACAATGCGGCTCGTTTCGAAAAGGCACGAACTTACACCAGCGTTTCCACGCTATTGAATTGTGAATAGTCCACCGTATTATATTTATGTTAGCATCTTGGCACATAAGGGAGGCTTGAGAACGGTACGACTTTGATAGTCATAGCTTTCACACATTAAAGCGGATCAATAAATTCGTAGCTCATCAAATTTTAACGTACACAAACTAGAATAGTTGCGCCTCGATGTAGGAATTGTCACATACATATGACTAGCGCATTCCTAACTTTCAAGTCCTTTTTCTAGATAGGGCGTATTGCGCAAAGTCGTTATTGTTCAACAATTATCCGGCCCGTAACGTAATTTGAGTTTGACACCCCTGGGAGTTGTCTATGCGGCTCGGACCTCGTTGTCGCAACTATTAGGTGTTGGATTATTGCACTACAATGCTTAGACTCGACGAAGCAAGCTGTACTCAAAAGCACAATTGACTTCTAATAGCAGTGTGCCAAAGTTTGAGTGTCCGGTTTGCTATATTCATGAAGTGGCATCATATAATATAATATCTTCAACTTTCATTCAGAACTTATAAAGTATACTCCATACTCATTAAGACATTTATCAATTATTTATCAATAAATCTCACCCCCCCCCCCCACAAGGGATTTTATTATTTTATAATTTTGTCTATGATTTTCGTTTATATAAATTAATTTTCAAACATACAAACGCACCTGCTAATTATCTACGATTTATGCGCCATCTTCAATATGCAACACTTACTTTTGTAGATGCAGACACGCAACGATAGTTACTTTTTCAATAAAATACCTGTGCTACCTACATGCTAATGGCTACTAACGAAAACAAACATCTATCACTACCCAAGTTTCACTTAGTTGGCATAACTGATTCAGTTTTTACGTAACATTGGCAGTCTGTACCATGATGACCCAAGTACTATTCAGATCTGTTAACTTGACACACCATAACTTGTGGAGTGTCAACCTATATATAGATAAACTAACTATCACTCGAAGATTGGTTATAACTGGACAGTCTAAGACTCTATCATTGCGTTCAATATTTACCTATTTTGCAATCATTATGGAATGTCCTATGGCTATTATTCAAAATATATTTCAAAATTCGTCATTACTCCCAGTAACTTCTCTTTCCAACTGCTACCGGCAATCAACTCCCTTAACACTTTACAGTTTGGTGCAGAGTCAACTGAATTTTCGGGCCTCACCCTTCGAGTTATATTCAGTTTTGAGCGAAAAGTCGTTGACGTGCACGCATCCACCCCCATCACCACGAGCAATTTGCTATTTTTATAAAGTAGGGGTTGACGTACATCCGAACATTCATCAAGCAAATTTTTGTCGCTATCCTCCGTACTACGGCATGATTAAGCCCCCAATTACAGCCAAATTTCACCATTTTGCTGCAGTTAATTATTTCCTGTGCCTCAATTTTCCACTGCAGCGCTTCCTTTCCACCATCATTTATGGCCCTATTGTGCAAGAGTTTTGCAATGGTGTGATCAACCCCCCAATTGAGGTCGTATTTTGCCGTTTCTGCTAAATTTTATATTTTCCTGTGCGTCAATATGCCATTGCAACATTCACATTCTCACAGTCATTTATGGTTGCATTTTACAAGAATCACGCCATCTGCTCCCATATTTTACACACTAACGTATTACTCAATCCTGATCTGCAAGTTAGCGGAAAACACCCCTGTTTGAGGCAAGTTGTCCGCAGAATCTGTCATGAGGTTTAGTAACTTTTCAAAGGGTCGTAACGAGGTTAGAACCTGGGTATCTTCATCCACGTTATTATCGCCAATGAAAGATGGCGGATAACAAACTGGTGGGCTCGACAGCAGTAGTTACCCTCGGAATGTTAGGTGATTGAACCTTTCCTTGCTACGTAACATTTAGGTACAACATGATTCATCAAGCCATTTCTGCCTAGCACCATAATACAATACCAATTACCAAGGCAAAATAATTCAGTAATTGTGTTGTTATTTATCTGATCTAATATTCGAAGATAATTTTATATTTAGACTTAAATAGATTTAGATGGAAATTACATTTTGCCACGGCCGCAAAACTTCAACGTGACAGAATTCACTATGCCGCGACGCAATTGCACGCCTGCACTGTCTCTGTGTCCCATAATTTTGACAAGTCATGCCAAGTACAACAACCTTTTTATTCAGTTATTTCAAAATGTGCATTTTTCTAGTGCCAGGCGTAAATGTTGCTATAGTAGGCCTACATAGTACATTCATAATGTGTGTGGAATCTGCGCAGTCCAAATTCAAAATAGGGTCGACACCACGCAGATTATTCTAGGTATTGTTATTTCAAAACCATGTACTTTTTTGCCTAAACTGCAACTGTTGAGAGTTCGTATTCCACCATTTTGAGCTGTCACATTGCTATACTCTTTTATGGCCTTTCAACAGTGTACCTATTCATAACCGCTAGCATCGCACAAGCGATTTCCGGTACTTTTTGCAGAAAACTGGTACCGCGCAAACCTATAAGTTACACTTTAATTCAATTATTGATTTTACGCGCAGTCATGACTGGCGCTATGAAAATACTGTTTTGCCACTGACATATGTCAGAAATACCACTCTTATTTGTATACTCGAATGCACGATGTAGCGCGCTGTATAATGCAATTTACTTATACTAAACTAAAGCCGCGAAACAAGCGGTATTCACTTCGTGTCGTTAGATAGCAGTAGTTGTAAAAACCAAATTGACAGAGGTGTCGGAAAATCAACTCACCCGACACAAAAACCTACCTACTGGTTCCGAAATATCTAATGCAAATGGTGATGCGGTATGCACGCATAACCACCTGCATTCATGCAGCTTACAACACCGACCATGATAACAATTTAGAATTGCTGTTAATACTTTTGTGCCACAGCTATTCACTCGCTAGCCAATAGTTAGAATTCACGAGTTACTGATAAAGCAGTAAGTTACCGAATGTTTGGGGGACTAGTATGGTAGACATTGGTGGGGTTACTTCTTCGTCACCGGGGCAATTAAATTAACGACTATTACTTCAGCGGGCCTTTCAACATTTTTCTATTTATTAGCATATTCGTCAAGCAAAGTCCGCTACAACAGATATATTTTCCTTGAGCATTCAAAGCTAGTGTTTTCCGTAACTTTGTGGCTTGTTACATCACGCAATTCTACATTATAATGTCAGCTAATTTCAATTTGGATTCAAAAGTGCACATTCACACTGTGTGCGTTCACCTTTGACCAAAAGTGATCGTCAGACTGTGGTGTGAACACACACGTCTTCATAGATATGCCATTTCAATAACGTGCATATTGCGTAGCTTTGTACTGAATGCTTAATATGTTGCGATGTGGCAAATGGAGGTTTCAAAGCTTCCATAGTTAAAAATAATATCGCTCAGACGGTAGACGGACATAAAATTAACACCAACAATCTCCCCCACCTTCAAGAAATACAATTATTAATTCATTAGTTCAATTATTACGTCTTTTTTATTGACGATTTTAATTTGTCCTGCAAAGCAATAGCTGTTATTTACGTTTACTGGTTATTACTACGAGTAACACCCCTAATATATTTTCTAGTCCTGTTTTTGCAGTACTTGGACCAACTCGATATTCTCAGCCCTATGTTATGTGCTGTGGTCGTTGCGAACAGTATTATTATTATTATTTGGTCCCTGGTCTAATCGTTGCAAATATTATGTTCGCAGTTGGCGTCCAGCTCTCCGTCACGTCGTTTCGGCCCAATGTTGTTGGAACATTCTGGCCATCTCCTGACGAAATGAATTTGGTTAATTTGGTACTTACCTTCAGACCTTAATCTAGGGTATGGTAATCCGCCCTGGTGCTGAAGTGTTTCTTGCTTGTGACGTAGTTGTTCGTTTCGATTTCTCTGGCCACTTGTATTGTGTCAGGCACTTCGTCATGGTGTTGTGTTGTTGTTACGAGACGATTGATTACACGAATGGGTCGCGTATATAGCTCAGTTTCGAACGTATTGCGCACCCGCGGTTTTAATACTGGACTTGACATCCTATGTAGCCCGGTCACATCCGGGGTATTAAGTTGGGATGATTTCATTCTACTAGAACTGGGCGGTCCAGACGATGGAACCGCGGCCGGAATCATGGTCGCTACAATAGCACCGCTTGTGGCTCGAATATTGACGTTTGGTCTATTTTGTTCAGGTGTCTCATCGGAAATGCTTGTGGTGTTTATTCGTGTGACATTTGTGTACTGCCCTTGACGGGACCAAGCGCAGTACATTGTATGTCCTTCTTTGACGGCCTGCGTAGATCTGCGTAGGCAAACAGCACAACATGTGTGGACTATCAGATCCCTACCGCCATGTGCGGGGCTAACGTCGTTTTTCTCGACAACTCATAACTATACGATTCTCTCCTATTTGATCCCGTGCTATTTATATGGCAGGGTTATTTTTTTCACTTGTTCCTGACCAGACCTAGTGATTTTTTCACCCTCATTTCAATGTACATGTAAAACACTTACTATCCCACAACACACCCATTTTATGATGCAACAACTATTGCCGCCTAGACCTCCGGGCATTTATTTCACAAGTACCCAATTTTTTATTGGAGTGCCAAATTTCATTGTGTTACTGTATATGCCTGCAAATTTGAATAGTGATATTCTTTCAATAGGTGTTGTAACCATTATTCAGGAATTGCAGCAATGTAGCCCATACCGATGTTACAATCAGCAATCAATTACCAGGATGTGAACTACTCAATATCAACTGAGAACCCAGTTGTGTTGCATGTAAGCAACAAATTACTGATCTTATAGGATGCTGAGCCTACTGTCTCCTTTGCAATCGTCTACTTGACACACTTCTGGTTGAATTATTCCAGCATGGCTTGACATTCATGAGTGGTATTTAGAGTAAAATGAGGAATGACAGGTTGCCAGTCATGGATCATTCACGTTGAAATTAAAACATTTTCAGATCTTGAACTGTTCTCTGAGAATAATAGGTTTTGAAGTTGCGTTCCGCTTAGTTGTTGACTGTTACGGATCGCTAGGTTGGGGTTGGACTCCTGGTAAATGACATGAACATATAAAAAAATTATTTGATTCTTGCACAGTTGATGTGTTTTTTTACTGAACGGTAATCAAATTTCACATAGATAATGAGACTTGTAAATTTTTGACCTCCAAGAGTTTACAGTCGCTGACTTGAACAGATCATATTTTTGAGTCTCGATGTGTCGTGCATATAGAGTTCATGATTTAACATAATTATTTTTCTTGCATTATCTGCATGATGCGGTAACTATTCAATATCCCCATCACGTGATAGTTATCATGGCGAAAAGGCATCGATTTGAAGAACCTGATATCACTGGTGTGCCTTCATCGTCGCGAGCCGTTGCTACCGGTAAGGATATCCGTAGTTACCGTAATTTTCCAAATATAGTATGCCCCCATGTATAATCCGCACCCTTAAAATGTCATGTAAATTCTGGGGAAAAGCCTGTACTCATGTATAGTACGCACCCTGAATTCGCAGTACATGAATACGAATAGTTATGTTTTAATGTTTTAGTATCTGATGCCATTCTGTTTTGCCATGTCACTGCGAAACAATCATGACATAGCGATCGCTAATCATTATATAATTAACGGCATTGTCTCTAAACGATAGTTAGGATAGTAAATTTCAGCCAAAGTTTGCAAGGCCCGCGACGCGATAGCTCAGGCCAGCACCATCATGCGCACAAGGCCTATTAGGTACAGACGCGATTGCTCAGGCCAACGAATATGTTGTGCACACCAGTCCTGTTGAACATGCGACTGTAGTGTTTGGGCCAGCGATTACACCTTTCGCACATAGTGTGCTGTATATGCGATTATTCAGTAGGTAGGTAGGGTAGGGGTGTTAAAAACAGCCTTTTTTCTCAAATCGTACTGGCTCTTTGATAAAATTGTTAGGCTACCTAGTTTAAGCCTACACACCAAATTTGGTTCAATTCCAGCCAGTAGCCGAATTGCTACAGGAGAAGAAAGTTACTATATATTATAAGGAAATAAATGAAAATTCAAAATTTTCTGTTCACCCCATGAAAATGTTAGGTTGTCTATAGACAGTAGACACAATGCTCACCAAATTTGGTTAAATTACAACCAGTTGTAGCGAAATTCGAAGTATAGACCTACACACAGCAATGACGAGCGAGATAGTGTAATGATTATGCGCCCGGCTTCTCGAGCGGTAGGTCGTGGGTTCGATCCCCGGCCGGGTCATACCAAAGACTCGAAAAATGGTATCCGCAGCTATCCTGCTAGGCGCTCAGCAATCACGAATAGCATGGAGGAGAAAAAACGGGGGCGCAGACTAGATGACCTGATGGGGCCGTATCGCAACTCCGTCGCCAAAGCATCTCGATGGTGCAGGCGAGAAAGAATATCATATCTCTCTCTCTCTCTCTCTCAATAAGCTATTTACAGGACGTGGATCACGTGACCCGTAGCGCATAGCAACCACAAATCGGTTCTCAAGCTACTTTCTCGTGCGCCTGCTTCAGTGCTAAATATCGCATAGTGTACTGCTTATTTGTGGTTGTAAACGTTTCGGAAATTTGTCGTCAAAGTGATTAGAGATTTACCTGTGATGATGTCACTCCTCCAGAGAGGATTTAGAATAATTTCTTCAATATGATGCAGAAATTCCTGGGTAACGTAGCCGTATTTCGGATATTGTATATTATCGTTTTAGGGTTGTAAACGTTCCATAATAGTGTAATGGAAAAGCGCAAGGCTTCAAATGTGTTAGATGTCTTGATGTCTAGATGCTTCAAGAAGTATGTTCACCCCTTTGCTTCAGAATAATCGATTTTGTAGTCGTTATTTGGTCGTCAACTATGATTTTATGACATAAAATTCGACATTGCAGGAGATCGACTCCTTGATATTTATTGCAGCAGTAAGTTCGGGGTTCGGGGATAGTATACTATACCAGGGGTGGGCAAACTTTTGAGCTCGCGGGCCGCATTCGACATCTGAATCGATTCGCGGGTCGCACTATATAAAATTGGGACTATACACCAAAACGCAGTATTGGTATTTGATTATATCACATAGTGTTGACATGGAAATAATATATATGCTAATTCAATGCAAATCAAACATTACTTTGATGATATCGGACAAGCGTTAGAAACAGTGGCGAGATTTCATAGGCTGGTCGACCTCAATAAAAAATTCGTCGGTTGCCCCAATTCTTTGAACAGGATTGAAATTTGAATCTGTGAGCAGCGATCTGTTCATAGCTTTACCAATTCCACTTTTGGTACAGTTCCAGGGCACACAATGCTGACAGCACCATAACCATGGTAGCTTCAAACACGCTTCTACTATGTGTAGGCAAAATAAAAATACCCTAATTGTACGTATACAGAGAACGAATCTACCTAAGACACGCGCGAATCATTATTATAAGCACACCACTGAAATATTTAAAACTGAACTGGCCAATCTGAAATCACACTCGTGATCCGAATTATGTCAATGTCGTTTAGGATTTCTGTGATGTTTATCAGTTGAAACATTTTAAACTGCGTGAGATTTGAGATCGGGCTGTCGCGCCAGAAATTGAACATAAAAGTAATATAGGAAGTACGCAACCTATAATTGTATGTAAATCGCGCCGAGCGCGAAAAAAAAAATCAGTTGAGTTCAGCTTTGTGCCCCCTTCAGATGCCTTCACGACCCCCAAGGAGGGAGCGCCCCTCCGTTTGAAAACCAGAATTATTAGAATTAGAATAATTCTTAGAATTATTATGGTGAAATATACTAAGAAAAAGGTAAATGAAGTCCCTGCATTAATTCGATTTTTGGTGCGCATTTATCAATATTTTTGATAAGTTTCTTTAGACTCTCGCGGGCCGCACATAACGGTGTCGAGGGCCGCATGAGTCCCGCGGCCGTAGTTTGCCCACCCCTGTACTATACCATAGTTGTATTGTGGTGTCAGTTGGTAGCCATTGCAGTATTTTGATTATTAAATTCCATTGCAATAGAGGTTACCGCCATCTTTAAGCCTGAAGAGACAATGACCGCAAGTACGTGTTAGGATTTCATGCAATGTGCTACATACAGTAGGGGAGAGGAGGCCAAGATGAGACACTTTTCTGATAATTCAACACCACTCAAAGAGTAATGCCTTCTGAGGATTAATTTTGGTACCAATGGAAAGCCTGTGATCTGTACTATTTATGACGATGGCTTGAGATACATTGAACAACATACTTATGGATTTTTTGACCCTTGAAAATCTTTGCTCAAATGTCTCAACTTACCCCCAGGTGAGGGTAAGATAAGACACACTGTGTTCAAGAGGAGACACCAAGCAATACTTGCTCATCACACCACTAATTCATCCCAAATGATGAATCAACTAGCAACATCGTGAATAAAATATAATAATCATGAAATAATTCACTTTTAAAAAGAATTTGTACATCATATACAAATTTGAATGACATTGAAAACCAACCATCCATATGATCCAGCAACAATAAGAGTTTCGTTATTATTTGGTCTTGTAATGTCACATTTGGTAAACTGCTAGATAAATTACACGTATTGTGTGCCTTCAGCAGTAAATTTTGAATCTTCCGAGGCCTTCAATAGAAAAGCCCTCTGATACCCATGTCTCATCTTACCCCCATGGTTTTGTCTCATCTTACCCCCACAGCTAAATTATAGTATAAACTTTAATAAAAAAAATTTCTGTCTGTTACTTTTCAGAGGTAAGTGCATGAATACACTGCTAATATTGCACTGCTCCAGTAATGTTGTTTCATAATATGAAGTACTATGATAGGTATGCCCTCACAAACATGAATTCACATAACTGACATAGACTATGAAAATATAGTTTTTGGAATTTTTCTGCCCAACCTCGAATCTGTTTGCCTTTTTAAAATGGTGGGACTATAGAATGACATTATGGAAGCAACATAGTTAAAGGAATCTGTCCATCCGAAAATCTTTCTGTGAAAAAATGCATGTCTCATCTTGCCCCGTGTCTCATCTTGGCCTCCTCTCCGCCTATATATATTAAATATCCTATGCTATTGTATGGCTCTCAGTTGACTAATTCAAAATATTTAGATATATACCTATATTCATAGGGGACTACTTTTATTTTTTTACGAGGTTGCCAAGTCTTGTGATGTCATAATTGATTCATATCGATGACGGCATCGTCGCACTAAAACGCACTTATCTACATGCCGCTGGTGTACAGTGTTAAATCATTTGTGTGACGTTTTAATACCGGCCATGCAATCATTAATATCAAACCATGCAGTCTTAAAACGGTACAATCATTCGAAAGTGTAACAGCAGCCTGCGCTACCAGTCCGTCCGACGGAATGCATCGAACAAAAATCAGAATTTACGTCAATGAGACTCCGGAATTGCATCTACGCGGAGGCCCCGTAATGCGCGTTGATAAGGACCTATTTAATTGTTCACCAGAGATCAGGTACTCCGGACTCGTTAACAAGCTTATCAGAGAGGCGAGTTAATCAACACGAGGAGATTGTATATTTTGACGAATTGATTCCATATTAGTAAGTACAAAAAAAAATCGGAACCCCCTTGTTTTTCGGATAGCTATGCACCTTAATACATTGATCGAACGCAAGTATTTAAAAGACACAACGCGAGGCGACAAGACCGAGACGTGACGTCATTTCTAAAGATATCAATTTCTATAAATGTGGCGATTGCCATCACTTGCTGTGCAGGATTATGATATCTCATGCGCCGGCCAGAACTATCGGGTCTTCTGTGATTGTGATGTCAGACTGGCTTGGACATTGAACGTGGACGGAATTGATTGAAATACAGACTGACCGTGAACATACAGAGGCGTAAATGATTTTGATTAACACTAATACTAAAACAGGGCGATTAGAAAATGTTTTGATATGCAGGCTCTTCATATCGAAATTCTGGCTTCTCTGAAATCAGAGTCACTAATGACTCAAGTCCAGAACAGGCTTTCCATTTGCTTAAAGAATTCCTGTAACTTGAGTAAATTTTGAAATGAATTCATTCACTTCAGCTAGCGGCCAGCTGGCTACGCGTCTGCTAATAATTATATCGCAATTTTGTCACCATATACAACGGAAAGGTGATATTGAACGCTGGTGAGTCGGCTCATTTGTCAATTCTGACGTCCGTTGTGACGTCATCGATCTCCGCATACCTAGGGAAAATTGGGCACCTATGTAACTGCTCAGTTCTCGTGTACTGTGAATGCTAGGTGTGTACTATACATGGGTACAGGCTTTTTCCCAGAATTTACACGCCATTTCAAGGGTGCATACATGGGGGCGTACTATACTAGGAAAATTACGGTAATGTGTTCAGGAAGATGCTTGTACTTGAAAAAATCATCCCTACCGGTGTAAAATAATTTTTGAGGTTGATATTAGTTGGTCGTACACGCTTTGTATATAGACCTCATTTTGAACTTGAACCCTCTACTGTTAATACCTAGTAGACCATCATCCAACATTACCCTAGATTCTGCTTCAACAAGCAAAAGACTCATCCTGAAAAAGAACTGCGAGTAAATGTAATTCCAACGAAGCATCCTTTATTATATACCATAACTTGTGATGTTGTGGTTTAAAACAACACTAAACTAAAGAATATTTTCCGGTGCAATGGACAAATATCATGAAAATTCAATTTGTAGCTCTCGAACATAATGATATTCAGTTATTCGTTGTGGCAAAAAAGCTTTGGAGCTTCTCCATTGTACAAAGGGTTATTACTCTCAAAAGTGGTACAATACTCATGCCTCTTATTCCGATTTCGACACGCTGCTCACTGCAAGATGCAATACCTGGTTCCAAAGAATTTGTTGGAGATAATCCTATATAACAGGGTTGGGCAACATACGGCCCGCGGGCCGGATCCGGCCCGCGAAGGGATTTTGTCCGGCCCGCGGACAGTTTTCCGTCTTACATGATAATGTGGCCCGCGGCCCCAGTCTGCCGAGATTCCCCACTACTTGCATACTACGTCAAATTTAATGACTGTATGTTATTATATACGTGTGTGAACATCGTTGCGAGAGTGGAGCATACGCGTAAGTTCGTCGAAGCGAGAAGACTTGCCTTATTGGCATTCACGATGCACCCAACCCTAATGCCGTCTGTGGTAATCATGATTTTTGTCGACTTCAACGGTCATTCACACCAGGCTGATATTTCCTATTTTTGATTCCGTAACCGCCGACTTGTAGCACGGCACACTTCTAGGCTTTTGTAAGGCACCGCTTATGCCAGGGGTCGCCATCTCAAAACGGGTCGCAGGCCACTTTACAAATTTCGTAGAAAACGCGGGCCGTATGAATTCAATATCCGAGATTACTTAGACCACACAATTGAACAACGACGCTATCACGTCACCTACTCAACCCCATAGTGAATTGATATCAGGGTTGTAATGACTCGAGTCATGACTCGACTCGAGTCCGACTTGAGTCACGATTTTCTGATGACTCGACTTGACTCGAGTCGTTTTCTCAAAATCCGGAAATGACTCGACTCGAGTCAATCTGTGTATTGACTCGACTTGGACTCGAGTCATTGTGCATGACTCGAACCAAGTCATATGACTCGAGACTTGGACGTCCAAGACCGATATTTCATCATAATTTTGAAGAATAGTAAAGTAACCAGAATATTGGGATTTCGTCTATCGGTACAGGTACTTGCAAATGCGACCAAAACTGCTAAAAGTGAGTAAAATTAGTATATTATAAATGCGACTCATTCGATATCACCAAACAGAGTTATAGGGTTTAACAAGACTTTAACTGGCAACTGAGCAGTCAACACAATGACTTGAACTCGGACTCGAGTCATAATACCATGACTCGGACTCGACCCTCTGCTCAATGACTTGGACTTGGACTTGAGTCGGTGGTGAATTGAAAATGACTAAACTTGACACGAGTCAAAACTATAAAAGTGAGATTGACTTGTGACTCGGAGCATTGTGACTTGGTTACAACCCTGATTGATATCTTGGTAAATTAGGGTTACCGGGATTATCGAACGCCTTGAAATCTTAATTAGGGATTGCACCGTGTGTTGATTGATCAGAGAGAAGCAGACATGGTGGCGCCTGTATGACAATGTTATTCTCAAATCCACATTGTCTTCGCCATTATCGGAGAAATGGCTTTGAAGTGACATTGCTGTCGTTAAAATACATTTATTAAATACGATTTATTTCTTGTATATGTGGATAAATGGGCGAATAATGTATCGATTCCGCAATCCGGCCCGCCAAGTACTTAATTGTTCTATATCCGGCCCGCCGACTGGAGAAGTTGCCCGCCCCTGCTATATAACGTGAGGGAGATGTGTTGAGGGATAATTCGAGATCTTAAAGTAGTGCACAATTAATTTGACATGAATTATACTGAAGTAGTGCATGGAAACTTCAGCTTTGACACGTCATGGTGTGAAAATTGGTGTGCTGGCTGGGGCTGTGTGTCATATATTTGGTATTTTTCATTACTTATTATTAGGCAAATTTTACTCTAGCCGCAATCATTCAAGGAACCGGTGGCGATGTGCACTTTACAATGAAAGATCAAGCTAAACTCGAAGTGGTGCTTGAACAAAGTACATCACGCTGTAAAGGTGAGTTCATTTAAATATTTTCCGTTCGCAATGTTGTATGTATGGTTGAAAATACATGATGACCAGGAAAGTTTCCATCAATGAACTATATCGTTGCAGGTAAATTGATGACTCATTCGGCTGTTGAACCTCACATCACATCACCATCGGCATTTCATGTAATTTCAATAAATGCAAAGTCGAAACCTATTGTGTTGTGCCCAATACTGATTTGAGTAACTGATTAACTTATCGACGATAGAAATCCCCAATGATATATTTCCAGACACGATTTTTCCTTCTATGTATACTGTATGTATTGTGCATCTGGTGCATTGCTTATTGGGATGAACGTTCTGTTAGCAAAATAACTTAATCTGAAAACATGACATGGAAATGGGATAAAGAAGCGGTGTTCGCCCATTTTGCCTTTCACTGCCGCATTTCGATTACATATATTGCGTAGGCGTACCATTGCCAGGCAACTTCGCACCGAGGAAAGTATTTGTAGAGTTCTGTGCCATCACCGTTTCATTGTGACATACCTTGAGCACGGAAGTTTCTAATTTTAGAAGGCGAACACTGCTGAACTCGCCCCTAAACCAGTGGCTCCCAACCTGTGGTACACGTACCATTAGTGGTACGCGAAGGTCTTTCAGGTGGTACGGGAGTAGATTCTGTTTTTCTTTTCGACCGAAGGGAGTTATTCGTTCAGGTGGGGTTGATTTTGAGTTTTTTTTTATTTTGATCCGGCTCAGTATATTGTTCTAATTTCATATTGGGAAATTCTTTCATCTGTAGCTATAACCTTTAATGCCATCAAACTATCCGTTGGGATGGCTAGCTTTCTGTTTTATCTCTATACTATTTTGTGATATCACAATAAGGGGGCCGTGAAATTCTTCACAATCGAAAAGGGGGCGTGTTTAAAAAGGTCGAGAACCACTGGCCTACGGGGAAGAGATCTAAATGTAAAGCATTGGGATTCATGCCTAACCTAACACCATATTAATATTTTGACCACAAGAATCCCAAATGGATCCACGACAGAAATCATATACTGCGCCTTAAAATGGTTAGTTTATCTTCTGTTTTGCTTCCCTTGGCAGCTCAACACTGCGGAAAAATGTTTTGACCGCCTCCGGTGAGCGCAACTTATGTAGGTGGTACGTGAACACTGCGTAAAACCTCGAAATGGTACGTGGGTGGGAAAAGGTTGGGAACCACTGCCCTAACCAATATTTGCCAAGAATGCGAGGCTTTTGTCCGCCTCAAACTCATCTTAGATATTTTAGAATCTTTTCTTTTTCAACTGTCACGCTACAAAAATTGCTACAAACTTCCAACAACAATACAGAGGCAGTTGGAGTAGAAAGGTCAATTAGGCTATGACTTCGAAATGTTGGCAAAACATTTTATACAGGTACTTGAAGTTTTCAGGCACAGCTGCTTAGTGAACAGCCGTTTGAAATAGAAATTTCTGATGTGTTTTCACAATTTTTTCCAAAGTAAGGGATTGAAACCTCACAACAGAATCCATTTATTCCTGTGAACTTCCAGATGAGCTGCTAGATATAATTTACTGGGCGTGATTGTTCAGTTTAGGGGTTCACTGGCTACGGGATGAAATTGTTCAATTCCAACCAGTAGAAGTCAAGTTCTTGCCGTAGAAAGTTCAGGATTTATTATGTAAAATTGAATTTAAAAAATTCACATTTCTTGCCCACGCCAGAAAATTGTTAGGCCGTCAGTACAGATGATGCACACCAATTTTGGCTCAATTCCAACCACCAAAAGCGAAGTTATTGCACTAGACTGCAAGGTATAAAATGTCAAATGATAGGTTCACTGAGAAATCAGCCTCTACGACACCAACGAAATGCAGTTTGCCTTATAAATTTGACTTCATGTACAATTTTGACGTAACGCTACAGTTTTCACAACATTTTGACTTATTTTCATTCATAACCCGAACTCTTGTTTCTTCAGACGTAAACTACGGGAGATTGATTGCAGTTATAAACCGTCACACTGAACAAGAAGTGGCTGGTGGCATCAGGGAAGACTTCAAGAATGAAATTATTTGTGAACCAGACTTTGAAGTATTCCCGCGGATGAAAGAAGTCAAAGTTGTCGACTACTATAGGCAGTTTTCGCGAAGAAAATCCTTCTGCTGCCCAAACCACTCGCGGAATGTTAAAGAGAAGTTTGCAAAGTGAGTTGATAAAGGAAATTGGGTTTCACCGCCAACAAGACAACGATGGTAAATGGATCACAATCGAAGAGTTAATGGAATCGTTATCCAAAACAGAGGAATTACCTCCGCATGACGAAATGGGTTACACTGCTATCGTAGCGTCGGCGGGATCAGGCAAAACTATACTCTAATGCGTAGAATTGCACGAAAAGCGCTTGGAATTTCCACTGTGAAAGAAAAAGGTGAACGCGCTACTTCCGAAACGAAGCGAAAAATGATACATTATATTGAATTGAAGAACATGCAAGAAGAGAGAGGTATAAAAGCCTCCAAATTTCTATTTGGGGTCTGTTTGAAACTGAGTATGAAGAGGATGAAGTTTTTAAATGGCTGCTCGAGAATCAATCTGAAGCAATTATCATTTTCGACGGTCTTGATCAAATGAAGTGGGACTTTGAGGAGTCTACAGTACGAAATATCAAAACGTTTGAACACGCGAGTACATCAACCATCATGTACAACATCTTATCACGCAGAATCCTTCGCCATGTCAAAATCATCGTGTCGTCACGTGAATTCAAAGTCTCTGAGTTACCGGCGGAGGCACGTCCGAAAGAAATAATCACACTTAATGGTCTCACACTGCAGGACGCTTATAAATTGTTTACTTTTCTGCTCTTTGAGAACGGGCAGCGTGTCTGGGAAAAGATTGAAATCATGTCACCGCGATTACTACAACTTGTATCGGTCCCGGTTTTCCTGATTTTGATAGCAGTGGTGATGGGAAGTAATCCAGATAGACCTCCTCCGTCTACCGTGACAGAACTTTACAGCAGGATCCTGTTAGTCTTACGGAGTGTGGAAAATATGCGAAACAGAAAGCAAATCCTCTTGATTATCAACAAATTGAAGGCAATGGCGTTTGAAGGCATGAAAGAGGGGCGAGTCGTATTCTACAAGACAGATCTAGATGACTTTGCACTTTCTTCGGACGAAGTGCAGGATTTGATGACAAAAGTGCCTGACAACAACATTCTCAGCCGTCACTTGATGGAAGGCGACTTCACATTCTTTTTCTGTCATCAAAGCATGCAGGAATTTCTGGCAGCTAGTTTTATCTCGGAAATGGAGCTCGAAATGTTCATTCGCTTTGATGGCCAACATTTACATGAGAAACGATGGTCCGTGGTTCGAAGATTCGTTACAGGCATCGTTTACACGAAATCTAATAACGATCTTCACAGTGGTGAGCAATCATGGTTTTCCGCGGCTATTCTGCCGCACCGATCAATTATTATGGGTCGCTTATAGTTTTTCAAGATTTTGCTGGTATTGTCACAATCGAATGGGTGAAATAGTCGAAAGATCTTAAATTCATACACGGCTGGTAAATAAGTCTTTACATTCAGTCGGCTACATAAAACTTAAATATCTAAAATCTGCATAAGTTCGCAGATTATTGAACGTGAGTGCTACCAGGGCCCATCGATGATCACTATGTGACATTTTTTTTCGGGTATTTATGGTGTCTGTCGATTAAAGGTGTCATTTACACGAGGCCGATTTTTTGCATGTTCGATCTTGCATCCGCCGACTCGTAGCACGGCCCACTTCTAAGCTTTTTGAAAGATACAGCTTGCGGAGGGTGACCCTAAATAAACCTCCAACACTTAAGTATGAATTGTGGAGCTGATCTTTGTCGAACATATGCGATATTGATGGGCATGAAATGCTCATGTTATTGTGAACCAGACCTTAGAGTTCAATGACTTCATCTGAACCCTGGCTCATCACTGTGGCGTGAATTATTCAATTGTTAAGTAAACGGTAAAGCAAGAATAATTAAGAATGCAACGACATTGTGCATTGCTTGACAGTCTCGGATCAAACACAGAAGCGACAAAATCTTGCTCGGTCGATCCGCTCGCGACTTCAGGAGAAGACTGGAATATACGACAAATTCGTTCGCATGGAACTATATACAGAAATCTACGAATCGGGCGACGACAATCTTATGAAAGGTCTTTCCGTTATCGACGCATCTTTCATCTCATTGAATCGCGATGAAGCTCACATCATTGGATCGCTCGCAGCAAGGAATCAAAGCCTTCGTTCTTTGAATTTATGCGACTGCAGTATCAACGACGAGCTTTTGGGCATCATTGCAAGGTGTCTGGTAAATCGAATACAAGTGAGTCATACTTTTTCAAATGATTCCATTCGTAGGAACACAATATTATGTGTTAATCTGGAATTCATGTCATTGAGAAGTCTATCGTCTTCAGATATTGTGCAATATTCACATCTTTTCGCGGCGATGCACTGTTCGTAGCAATCGCTTCGGTGTCATAATTTCACGTCGCTTGCGGGAAATATAGCAATTTTCAAAATCATATTCGATGGAAGCGATATAGTAGCAACCTGCTCAATGAACATACCTGATATATGAATAGCCTATATCAGGAGTATTTTCATCAATATCACGAACCGAAAGCGATGGCTGAAGGTAATACCGTACCTCGAAGCGTAGATTCTCTAAATACTGGATTAGCATAGACATCCGCTGCTATCTCAAAAAATCTAATCCAGAGTCAATCAACGATCGCGCGTATGACGATTGACCTACCGGTAATTTAATTGCTGGGCGGCAAAAAATGGAAAATTGTGCGCAATATATGACGCTAGTAGACCGCACATTGGCTTGATCGTGACTCGAGTCGAAAAATGACTCTGTCATTACAGCCCTGCTATTAGGGGAAGATCATCCCACAACCTGGTTGCCAGATTGTTTTCTGAATGTGCAGGAACTAATAACGTCGCACACAGCAGCGAATTTATGATCCAGAATGCAGGCCCACGTCGCATAACAATTGCAACAGATGAATTTAGACGACCTAGTTGTTTGGATTGAAAGAGTAAACGAACGACTAGGGCAGTGGTTTACAACCGGTGTACTGTGGCAAACTTTTGTGTCATTCACGTCTCGCGAGGGTGCCGCGAGAGATTCGTCAAATTTTGAAATTCTACGCAAAATACTTCTAGAATCTAGTCTATAGCAAACGATCAATAATCTAAATCGGGTTCGATGTGAAGTTTGCATGTTTGTTAACGTTGACCAATCCGAATTAGGAACTAGCCATCCATATTGTGATTATCAGATAACGTGCCTGCACTGGCGTTGAAATATGGGCTTGTAGCAAAACGTTGTTACAGGCCAATTTGAGAATTGAGAAGTAAAGTTGATGAAACTATATCAGTAAACAGATTTTCCAACCCTAGAGGTAATCATACCGGTTTGGCGAAAGCTTTGAACTATAGACTTGAACTGCGGGTGGATGCCAGTAGAACTATCTTCACGCGTGCTGCACGATCTGCGTACATCGAAAACGCGGAAGTGCGCAGTGTCTGGCAAACAAATCTTATGAAATATAGTATCTTTGCGCAGTCTGAAATTTCTGTAATGTCGTAAATCATTTGTGAATCAAAATGACCCACTTTACTTTCGTCTGGAGCTGCTGCCACAAATGAACTGCCGTGCAAGTGACATGCACGTTTACAAATTCGACTTACAAACAGTACCATAGCGATATCCACCTTCTTGATTGCTAAAAGTACCTATCTACTACCGCCGCTAAATTGTAGGCGTATAGTGCAACGTTGCGTTACCGTCGAATACTTTTAGAATTTAGAAGTCGATCAATATCTAGATTTTATGGATGCGTGTGATAATTTAATTCGACTAATATCGGTTATAGATTCAAAGCTATTTACGATGGATTATTGCGCTAATATACAGGAGGCTCGTCCCGTCCTGTGCCTTACCTCCCATTTTGCGCTTTATTGTCGAACAAAAAATGTTCATATTGTGTGATTTTGAGAGTAAAAATGTTCCAAATCTTGTCATTCATGAGCATCGACAGAAAATACCAATATAATCATTTTTATAGTTTAAAAAAAATCACTTTCATGACTGACAACTAGAACTATAACTAAAACTAGGGTTGCATTTAAAACAAAAATCAATTTAAAGCAAACATGATATAAACAAAGCCCTCGTTTGAAGCATGTTTTTTTAATTTTTTTTTCAAGTCACGACTACATGAATATTCAATTGTGACGTCATAATGGATTGACATCGACAATTGAAAATATAGAATGAATATAGTTTATTTGACGAAATATATGTGCTATTACTGTTGAACCGCCTATTTCTAGAGTTCCAACTTCCAACCACCCAATATCGATATATGTCGGTTATATTGGGTCGTAATTGTTCTTTGACTCATACCGTACAATGTTTTTTAGAAAGTATTTACGCACCTATGGCATAACTTTACACAATTTTATTTCTAACGACTTCTGTTTACAACACTGTTTAAAACTTGTTTTAGACAATGTTTTTTAAAACACCGTTTGTTTTAAATGCAACCCCAACGAGAACTAATGACCTTTGAAAATCCGCAACTAGCTAAAACACAACTAACAATGTAAGTAATGTAATTGATTGTGTAATGTGGTTGGTTTGGTTGTAGTGACTGACTGAAAATTAGGGGTTCCCCCAAAGCTTGTGAATTATCTTAGAGCTGACTTTGGAATTTGAGGGCCGCGGGAGAAATATGCGGACTAGGGCTCTTCAAAAATGACTTTTTTTCTCAAATCCTACTGGCTACTTGATAAAATTGTTAGGTTACCTAATTTAAGCCTACACACAAAATTTGGTTTAATTCCAACCAGTAACCGCATTGCTACAGGCGAAGAAAGTTTCGATTTGTTATAAAAAAATAAATAACGAAAAATTTGAAAATTTTCTGTTCACCCCATGAAAGTGTTAGGTTGTCTATAGAAACGATGTTCACCAAATTTGGTTCAATTCCAACCAGTGGAAGCGAAGTTATTGCCATCGAAATTTTTTGTATTTGAATAAAGTAGTATTTACGGTGACCGATTCTTTGTTTATTTATTATAGTTGTGCTCACCGTAAATACTATTTTATTCAAATCCAAATTTTTGGACGGCAATAACTCCGCTTCCACTGATTGGAATTGAACCTAATTTGGTGAACATCGTTTCTATAGACAACCTAACACTTTCATGGGGTGAACAGAAAATTTTCAAATTTGTTGTTATTTAATTTTATATAATTAATAGAAACTTTCTTCTCCTGTAGCAAAGTGGCTACTGGTTGGAATTGAACCAAATTTGGTGTGTAGGCTTAAATTAGGTAACCTGACAATTTTATCAAGTAGCCAGTAGGATTTGAGAAAAAAAGTCATTTTTGAAGAGCCCTAATGCGGACGGCGAAAAGTTGCTTGGAATTAGTAATTAAACATTTTTTCTTTGAAGGCTAGTTTAGTGTTCATCTGTTCATCCTGGCTAGCCTACGTTAATTGTATGCTATGTCTATAATCAAAATAAAGTCGATATAAAATGGATTATGGGATAATTAGAGTTGGGATTATGACAGGGTTGTAACCAGGGCTGTGAAGTCGGAGTCGTAGTTTGGCTAATTTTCTCGCGATGGAGTCGGAGTCGTGAAAACTGTAGTGACTATATGTTGTGAGGAATAAGATAGATTTAACTATAAACTGCGCTGCGAAAACAAATATTAACACCATATTTTGTCACTTTTTATTCTCCGTGAGACCTGAATATAACAGTTTTGCATTGCGTTTTCGCTTCTATGAAAAACTACATAGCGATACATTTAACGTAAACCTGTAGACTCTGCGCACATTTTGCCACTAGAGTGGGTATAATTTGGCCTATCAATATTACTCAACATTCGTTTTCTTCGACACCACTGATTTAGATCATCACAGTGCTGTGTGGATATTTTCTGAACGCATCGTCGTATCACAATAACATTGCTTTTGTTGAAAAAAGTGCGCACGGATGATTGTCCAAAATTTTCAAGTTATTTCGAATATGGGACATGTTCCCGAACAGTAGAACGTGTATTGCCGCGATTGTGGATTGAGGTATACATTCGGATTGCCATACGTCCGGATTTTCCCGGACATGTTCGGAACTTCACTGTTAAAGTTGCGTTCGGAAGGAAATTCTAATATATGGCTCTAAGTCCGCAATTTTGAAGGCTTGAAGTAGGCTCAAAATCTTTTCCAAATAAACATAAACAATAATAGCAGATTTATGCTACTGAAATTTTTTCCTTAGTACACTGTGTAATAATTTGAATATAAGGCCACCTACAGAGTTGAATCAATTACTTTGATTCAATTAAATTACAATTACTTTTTTGCATGTTTTAATTACATTATGATTAAGATTACTCTATGCTAAAAATATCAAATTACAACTACAATCAGGGTTGTAACCTAGTCACGAAGGATCCGAGTAACAAGTTAATCTCATTTTCATAGTTTTGACTCGAGTCAAGTCGAGTCATTTTCAACTCACGTCCGAGTCCAAGTCAGCGACAAGAGGGTAGAGTCCGAGTCATGGTGTTATGACTCGAGTCCAAGTCATTGTGTCGACGGCTCCGCTGCCAGTTAAAGTCTTGGTAACCCCGTTGTTGATATCGAATGGCTCGCATGTTAATATAAAAATTTTCCTCATTTGTAGCAATTTCTGGTCGCATCTTTAAGTACCATTTCCAATAGACGAAATCCAAATAGTGTTGTCACTTTACTATTCTTTGAGATTACAATGAAAATGTCGATCTTGGCCGTTTGAGTCTCGAGTCATATGACTTGGTTCGAGTCATGGGTAATGACTCGAGTCCAAGTCGAGTCAATACACAAATTGACTCGAGTTGAGTCGAGTCTCTTCGGAATTTTGCAAAAATTATTCGAGTCAAGTCGAGTCATCAGGAAATCGTGACCCGAGTCTTTAGAACCCTGACTACAATTACAATTACTGTTAAACATGTAAGTAAGTACAATTATAATTACAATTAGGCTACGGTTGAGAGGTGCTCTTTGACAAATGTAGCGACGTATTAAGCAACAATCTCAAGCTATTCATGTTTCATTCATGATTCGTACTACATAGAATACCCTTTGATTAGAAAAAAAATTGAACGTATTAAAAGTATTCCTAGTCATGAACTCTGAAAAATATAAAAAAAGAAAATATTTATAAGCGACTACTAACAATCAAAAATTCGAGCGACTGGCAACGACTAATAGTGAATAGGATACAAGGCAGTCAATGAATTGTACTCAAACGAATACTCAGAGCTGAGTAATAAGCTCCTGATATCTATCAATTACAAACTTTTGGTTTGCAGTTTCATTTTCACTTGCTCAAAACTGTTCGACTGCATTTGATGAACATTAGGATGCGGAAAGGTTCTGGCCCCAGTAAATTAAGCTAATATAGAAGATAACACTGGGATAACATCTCTAGAAATGTGTGATCTAGCGTGATGAAGTCTTGTTTGAAAACTTGATTTTTTTAGGAATTGCTGCAGCAAGCCTCAGTACTGGAAAGAGATTAAAAAAAAAAACACTGACTGTGGTGTAGGAAATGGTTCAGCACAGGTTACAGGAGAGTTTTATTTGCTTTTCGTCCATTTATGAAAGAGCGAGATTTTGTTCAATAGCCTATATTGTAATTCACCAAGTTTTCTGTTGGAGCTGAAGTTGGCCTATCGGAAACAGTTTAGTATGGCTGAATTAGTTAACGAGGTACGCATAGAACACCCATGTTAATAGGCTAAGTATTTTATGTTGTGATTGTCAGGTTTTAATAACAATGCAATTGAAATTGTAATTAGTAAAAGTTTTATCAAATTACAATCACACAGAATAGAAATCCTGCAATGACAATTAAAATAACATGAAAAAATTTATATAATTACATGCAGCTCAATTCAAAATTGTGGTTGATCCTGCTGTGGCCGCCTCGCTCGCAAAAATGAAATCGAAAGTGAATAAAATTAGCCATCATTCACTGAAATCAAATCGTAATCTCAATTATAGACTACGGTGTATTGATTGAAGCCGTTTGAATGAATTAGTAAAAGAAGGTGGCTCTAAACCTAGGGTCGTTTGCCTTTATTATGGGGATCGCAATGATGTTGAACATATTCAGCTTCCTTAATATATCCTGAATAAGTAAGTGCAAAGCTCTGATATTTTGACATGATATTGGCAGACATTGTAATCATATTTCATCCATCATTCCAGGTGAAGAAAGTGAATTTGCGTGACAATAAGTTCTCAGCAACAGCACTGCGTTAACTTCTCGGACATCGTCGGATTGAATCGCTATCTGGAAAATTGGATTGGGAAGTGAGATCCATTCTATGATTTAGTTGTGTACTTAACAAGCCACTATGATTAAATGTGTGTATGCGGAGACTTGTGACGCGACAATCGCACGTGATTGGTGACGCCATGGTCGTGATAGAATGCATTATACATACATTGTCTGCATTGGGGCTGTTCAAAAAACCTTCAGATTTCTTCGGCTATGTTATAAAATTGTTAGGTTGGCGAAAACAACGCTGCACGCCAACTTTGGGTCAATTGCAACCAGTAGAAGCGATATTCTTGCAGTAGAAAATTTTGGATTTATCATTAAAATAGTAAATTTTAAATTTTTTTTGTCAACAACGTAAAATTGTTGGGCTGTCAGTACAGACGATGCACACCGAATGTGGTTCAATTCCAACCACTAGAAGCGAAGTTATTGCGGTAGAAAAAATTAGGATTCGAATAAAATAATTTTACGGTGGCTAACTCTATATTTATTTATTCAAATAGCTGATCCGTGGTACAGAACTTGAATATAGCTTTCAATACAAAATCCATTGTAGTAGAATATTTATTAAACTCGAAGACTTTTTTAGTGCCTCTTTCAAGAGTAAACTGCACACTGAATGGAGTTAATCAGATTCGGTTTTGCTTCTAATCCCTTTACTGTGCCGAAAAGTATTTGAGTTTAAATATTGTACTACAATGGATGTTGTATTGAAAGCTATAATTATTTCCTATACAATCATGGAATTGGAAATTTTACTACGGCAATAACTTCGCTCCTAGCGGTTAGAATTGATCCAAATTTGATACTACAGATTTTATGGGGTTGAAAGAAAAACTTGATTTTTTTTTAATTATAAATTCAAAACTTTTTGCAGCAATAATCTTTCTTCTACTGGTTGGACTCGAAGCCAAATTTGGTTTACAGCGTTGTTTCAGCCAACCTAACAATTTTATCACATAGCCAGTGAATTTGGAAGAATTTTTTTTAACAGTCCCACTCTGCTCTCATCCAGAAGGCGTGGTGCATTTACCCACCGATATGATGTTTTAATATCCGCACTGCGCCATTAATATCGAGCTATGTAATCGAATTTTGTGAAATGCGGGATTATGTAAAGTAGTGGCTGCAATAAGAGCGCTGAGCTAATTTCACGACCTCATCAACAAAAATCAACTTTCTGCTACATTGACAATGAATGCAATGTATTGAAATTTGATATTGGTGTGATCGATACCAGCCAGTCTGGCATCAATATTTTGAAAAAATATGTCACATTTGCGTAAGCAAACGTGCCCCTACAAAATGCACTGCGTAAATAAAAAGTAGTCCTACCATTGTCAGCATCGTCAGAATTCAAAAGTGTGCATGTCGACGTGAATTAGTGCGCAACAGAATGTTATTACTCCTAATCAACAAAGTGTACATCTGATTTTCAGGCCAACACAATGATTTTGACATTGCATGGCGAAATTGTTCACTGATTATAACTAGGGCTGGGAAAAATCGAGTATCTGAGTGATTTAATTCTAAATCACATATAAAGCTTGGAGTCGAGTCGACTATTCGAGTATCACTCGTTATGTTATGACGTCATAACAGAATATAATATGTCAAAGTTCAAATATGAACCTTTTATGTCACCTCAAATAATATAATGACTGTTGTTATGTATCACAAAAAAGATTATTCGGTAGTTTTTTGAACGTACCAATTTCATTGCAGTTTGTTGCAATTTCAGGCCATGATCATGACTTTGAAAATTTGTTCTTCCAGTAATGTTCGTAACTTTGTGCAATATGTTTGATATGCTGCTATGCGACCAATCGTGATTTCAAGGCTTCAAAAGTGAAAAATACTGTCAAAACCACAATTTTTGTCAATAAAGGAACTTTCAGTGTCGACGAACGCACAATTTCTATACTTGAGAAACGACTTTTACTACTCAGCCTGAATCATTAAAATTGATATTCAATTCAGATTTGAGCTCTCGAATAATTGTGCTCAGCCCTAATTATAACACCGTTTTTGACTGCAGTGTTTTATTTCCCTTGTAATATAGGACTCACTATGATGTCCATGGAGTAATTCTGATTTACATGCTCACAACTGGAAACTGTCCATTTTAGCGTTACGATTAAAAAGACGAAATTGGCTCATGAATTCGTGTCAATGCAGGAATACGGTTCCGGGTGCTTACGATTTGATTACAGGTATTTTTGAAGCTATCGAGCCACTAAAGTAGCAAAATGCCACCACCGGCAACAATGTCACTGAAATCAGTGAACCGTGTCAATGAAGTATAGCACATGATGATCTGTGATGCTGCGATCGTCACTGTATATAAGATATGACGTCACGATGGATGCTGGATGATCGATACTATACGCAATATCAAGTTTCACATCTGTATAATATTCAGGTTGTCAAGCTGTATGTAGATGGGTGGAATGCTGAATTGAAGAACGAAGAAGATGCCATCAAGATAAGTGGTGGCTGGATTGAAGGTCACATGAAGGTTGGTTATCAAGATGATTCAAATTTGATAACGAGTCCATACTAATGATTGGAATGAAGTTTCGCTCATTTCACTGACTTTACTGTACGGAGCTGTCTACTACACTAGGCATGTAGCCTATAATGATGACCTTGCGGTGTAGTATAGCCAGGATGTAGATTATGACGTCATCATGAGCATCATGAATACGAGATGATTTTGTTGAGAATAGTAAGCTAAAAACTTGTGCTGATTTTATAAGTGAATAGTTTTTCATGATAAATTTATACCAAAAAATTGTCGGCACTGTACTTTGATTATCAAGTCCATTCGAATGTGACATTACATCTTTCAAAAATATAAGGATTATGTTTCTTTCACATCACATTTTACAACGGACAATCATCATAGCCATCGCTTCACCTGCACTAGCCTTCAGTAGTAACAATAATCTTCTCATGTATGATCGTGCCTCTGAGTGTTTCTTATTGGTGCAGATTGCGACGTAACTGACATTTTACTTTTTCAGGATTCCAATCTGTCTTTGAACCGGGTTACTGCCGCAGCAGACGTTGCATCTCTTGGAATACTTTTTGATGCTGAATTTATCAAATTTAAAGAACAAATACAACTGATGGCCAAGCAGGAGGATTTGCGGAAATTATCTGAGTTTAAATTCAACAAGGTATTAGATACATTTCCTATAATATTATTGTAAAATATTTCATGATATTATTCAATATACATGATACGTTTTTTGGACAAATTTCAGCCGTTATTGGATTTGGACTTGGAGTTGAGACAAAATTAATTCTGGATTTGATGAGGATTTGTATTTTGAAATTTCAAATCCACTCATCATTGTTCGACAAAAACTTCCATTCTCAATTTCTACTCTACTTGCATCTCTAGTATTGTGAATCGAGTCTCGATTGTACGTAGATGTGATGAAAGTAGTCAGCCTTGTTAATCGTAAAGAAACGTTTTAATTTTATATGCAATTATATGTAGAAATAGACGTGTCCACGATGTGTTAAAACTACTTCAAGTGGAGGTAGAAAGTGACAAGTTTGAAAAGTACCTTCGTAAGTACTTGAGTTTCGAAAAGTAGTTTTGATCGATAGCTCGTAAGTGTTTGGTGATTTATCGCTGACGGTTAATTTGTAAATTACAAGATGAGTCTATGTGAGTAACTAAAAGTGATTGCAAATTTGTATAATATTGGAAATTAGATTCAACAGTTACCACGATGTCAAATGCGATTTCTTGAGACGATTTCACACATCACAGTGATACAAACGTAATACAAAACTACTTTCTATTTCTCAAAATCCAATCCGTGAAAAGTAAGTAATTTTGCGTGAAAGTAGTCTAAAATCATGTCCTAGTCTTATGCATAAAACATTGTTATGCATAAAAAATTGTTAGACATGATTTATTTCTGTCCTAAAGAAATAGAATACACTAGGCCCGATTTTGACAAATCCCTGACTGAGCGAGTATCTTCCGTTGTATCTAAACCACCTTGACGTGTACGACATATTTCCTTCATACCATTGGCTGACAAATAAATGAAGTTCTATCTCTGCATGACTGCTGGAGCGTGAAGGTCCTGTGGAAATTTCAATAAATTGCAGCTCCATTACGGTGGCGTTCTGAAGAAAATGGCTGCGACCAAATTTTTATTTTCGTTTTTCCCTTCAATTTGAGACCACATCATTTTAAGAGTGCAGTGCCCCTTTCATATATAATTTTGCATCAATTTCATAAGTGAAATCGTTATGTCAACCACATACTTTTAAGAAGTAGAAGCAGATTGTTACTGATCATCTCGTAATGTGCGCTGAAGCATTGGCGTAGTCTGAGGTGAAAAGCAACAATGCCTGCTCCAAATCTAGGTTTCTAAAGCAGGTAGATTAAATTTAAAATAGGGTATGCTTCTGTCCGTGCCAGTTTTTACGCAGTTTCCAATGTGTTTTACCGTTCGGGTAAAATTCATCCTTCGCATACACATAAGCGACATCGCTACATAAGCTATCCAGCGTTCCTTACAGCATTTATCTAGAGGTGGTCAGTAACGAAGTACTTCTACTTGTTGTAGTACTTCAGGTAGATATATCCTACTTGTCCTACATACTCAAGTGGTTAAGATTTCATACTACTTCTATTTGGCAGTTTTCATTTTTACGCAAAACTTGGCCTACTATAATTTTGTTTTACTTAATTGTATATCGCTACTTTCACTTCTACTTGAGTACCGACAGTGACTAGTTTGAGCACCACCTTCTATATAATACGTTTGTATAATGGATAAAATATTCATAAGTATATTTGTAAAAGGTATCAAACTCTGGAATGAGACTGAAACCGACGTAGCGTATGCATTATGGAGAATCGAAGAATTCTAATGAATCAGTATTGAACTTTACCTATATGAATATTTATTCAAACGAGAGAACATTGAGGCAATTACTTCATCTTACCTAATGAAACCAATATTGTGTTCAGATAAGCAAGATCCTGATCGATTGCACAGAAGAAGAAGAGAACATCGATTAGTCGTTGATTGAGACTTGCTGGAAAAAGTATCAAGTATGATTCCTGATTCTATTCCTAAAGTATTTTTAAACGCATTTATATTTACCTATCATTTTATATGACTTCGAACAGAATCATCTCTTCGGCGGCTATCTTAAAGTCTTGGAATAACTATTTTTGCATTATAGTTTGATCTCCTGGATATTGCCGTGAATGGCCTGATACCCGTCCAGGATTACAGCCGAATTTTGGAGAGCAGGACAGCAATTTCCGTTTTCGACACTATCCATGCCATGTTTTACGTTGATAAAGCAGATGAATTCAGGAAGACGTTAGAAGCTTGTCAGCAAAAGAAGGTAGTACTTATCATCCAGTATTAGTTACATTGGATACATTGAACGTTCTTCTCCCACCATTGCACGTTTATCATTGAGTTCTTCCGCACAGTACGAGTCCCCTCCAGATGAATTAACTTATATTCCATGGCCGACATATCCACCGCAGTTGTGGAGTTCGTGATTCCTTGTAATTTGTTATTCTAAAGCAGGGGTGTCAAATTCAACTGGCGTCGCGGGTCAGAGTCAAACTTTCAGAGCACTCGCGGGCCGGACCAGTCAAATGATTCCAAAAAATTTCCTTAAAATCCATGCCCTTGTTTTTCACTTGAATACTTGATTATAAAGCTTATACGCATTATAATAATCACGTAATATCACGGTTCTATTCCATCAATACCTTCATTATACGCAAACAACCGAATTGGCGAAATTACGATGAATGGCCGGACCGACAATATATGTTGGCGAATCGCTATGCTTGCTTTGTTTTAGTCGGAATCTGACAATCCTGTATAAGCGTTGTGAGGAATACAAGCGATTTAACCGTAAACGTAGACGTTGAAATTTGGTTTATTATTTTTACACCGTGATTCGGGTTTCTCTGGAAGCCAAGAAGATGTTGACGCATAAGCGCAAAATGAGTGAAACCACAGATATTTAAATTATATTTAGGTGTCATAATTATATTATTCACTTCTGCAGATAACTTACGTTGTGGTCCGTTTTTGCATGAAACTGTGAACTCACTGAGCACTTTTCCGCCTTCTCAGAATTGAGTGTCGATTAGGGTGACCATATTTTGAGAATCTGAAAAGAGGACACCTTTAAAAAAAATTCAGACATGCAATACAGGAGTGAAATTTTGAAAAATTCGCAAATTTATTACAAGTTTGTAGTTGGTTAAGTAAAAGAAGGTCAACTTTCTGGCTCAACTCCTGAAAGACCTGCCGGAGCGTTACTTTAGTACTTAATTCAAATTTCTCAGTTGAATTTTCACACACATTTTACCAAAATTTTTAAAAAAGAGGATAAATTCTCAAACAGAGGTCATTTGAGCTTGCTAAAACGTTGCACACCAAATTCGATTCAATTCCAACCTGTAGAAGCCGAGGTCACTCCAATTGAAATTTCGTTCATGTTTGAAATAATAGTATTTACGGTGACCAATTTCATCACACCGACATGACCAAAAATCGTGTTTCGGGTATGCCCGAAGTGGCAGGGATGTCGTTTCCCTTGTTTTGATCTTGACAGGGTCCCAGGGTGGGTTTCGAATGAAGACATTGCCAGTGAACGAAAAAAATATATGGTCTTTCAATATCACCAGGACCCCCTTGTCATAGAGTTATATAAGGCAATGGTGCTTACCACGATATATGGATACAATTAGATTATAGTAACCGAATATGAAGTAGGATGACATGAATAGAGGACGATAACTTTCGATAGGAAAAGATCTGTCATGATGACCATAAGTATTATAATTTGCCTGTGATAGTACTGTAGGAGTGGTGCAGAGCAAATAATAAAATATCATATAATATCAAATTGTATCGTGCGGAAATTTACATTGGACCGACCAAGAATATGGATCACTTGAGAAATATATTTACCTGAATTTTACCTGCTTGTCAGTTCTATTTCTTTTCGTGGTCGTTAATTTTGGTGTGTAAAGTAGGCCTACTCTATTTGAAAATTATCTCACCATCGTTTTGACATGTCTATTTCAATGAAGTGCACCAATTTCCAGGTAGTCCGTGTCATATATTTTTTTCAATTACTGGCGATGTCTTAATCCAAACGCCACCCTAGGTTTGTATCAAGATCAAAACAAGTGAAAAAGACATCTCGGCCACTCCGGGCATATCTGGAACACGATTTTTGATCATGTCTGTGTGACAAAATTGGTCACCGTAAATACTATTATTTCAAACATGAACGAAATTTCAATTGGAGTGACCTCGGCTTCTACAGGTTGGAATTGAATCGAATTTGGTGTGCAACGTTTTAGCAAGCTCAAATGACCTCTGTTTGAGAATTTATCCTCTTTTTTAAAAATTTTGGTACTACGTTGTAAATTGCTATGGTTTCACAATGTTTGCAACTTCAAAATTGGTGGCATGAAGCATACAATGTAGTTTTAGTGAATCTGGACAAACACTTGCCTTACAATAGCCAAATTGTAATTCAGCGCCAGTGTCTTTAAATAGTTTATAATCTGGTATATTTTCAGATTCGACTAACATGCCCTATCCACACTGCTTACTGTCTCTCTGCGATGCTAAAGATTGACATCACATTACAAATATGCAGTGTCGTCAAGAAATGTTATTACAAGAAGGACAGTTTGATGGCCATGCCTCCCACAGTTGAGGTATACAACAGTACCCTATATCACCACCAGTCTTGCGGCATTGTTGACTGCTACTTATGTTTAGGCATGCAATCCTTCAATGTCTCATCTGTTGAATAAATTATAAACTCCAAACAGTCATGTGTGGTATTGTATATATTTATCAGCCATTTGCTAGATGGTATTCAGTTATGCAGAGCTACCCTGGCACAACTGGAAGTGCATGAAACATCAGGGAGATCAAAGTAAGAATCAGTGATGAGCGGAGTCGGCTTTTCGAGACTCCGAGTCCCTCCGACAACTTTGGTCTCTGAGGCAAAGTCCCTCCGACTCCGGGGATCTCAATCCCAGACTCCGAGATAACCCGAAGAATCTTGTCCAGTCTCCGAAACATCCATATCGGTAGAGGAAGTTATTCAAAACCATTGTCGAAGAATCCCAATCGATGTTTTCGATAGCCTGCCTGATATTCAGACCAGTTTTTTTAGTATCCATGAATTGCCGAACAGTCGCAACATTACTTCTGAGAGTCAAGTTCTCTCCAACAAAATGGACAGTCAAGCTAATAGAACTGCGACCCTTTAGATCGGTCCACATATCTGTGGTGATGCCAGCCAGCTCATAGGACTTGATAGCAACTCTTAGTTCCTCTGACAGCTTCTGCTTCAAAGATGACGCCTTCTCATCCAACTTACGTTTCACCGTAAATCTGGATGGCAAAACGTCGTCTGCACAACACCACGGCAAACCGGCACTTCTTCGGTATTCTCCACCCGACGATCAGTGTTCCCCATGATCACCTTCTTTGATTTCTCGCTTACTTTTTTGTTGGAAGAAAGAAAGGAACTTTCTTCAACTGCGATCAATTCTTCTTACACGCTTCGCTATGTCTTCGAAGATGCGACGTACCACTTGTCGACTTGTGATGCTTTAGCTGAACATTGCAATTTTGACATCTAGCAAACCCAGTATACTGGCCGTTATTTTCATGCAGCATCAGAGTGAAATCCTTCCACACGTCACTCTTTTTCCGCGTCTTTGTGGGTAACCCACTTGACGTCGACGGTGCTTCAGCCATTATATTAAAATGACGACGGAAGGCCAGTTAGTTCGAACTAACTACCACTAACACCACTGAAATCGACGATCACATCACAGGTTTCAGTAAATTAAGTTCGGCATCGCCATGAAACCATAGTGTCCTATATGGTGTCGACACAAGCAAATCGCACGGTTCAATGAAATTGTATCACGTCACAGTTTCCATTTGGCTACAGGCAATTTGACGGTGATTTTTGACCGGCTTGCCGAGCATTAAATTTGATGAATCGGGTATCAATCGAAAGCTGACTCTGCACTGATTACGAAAATATAAATTTTATTCCGCTCGCGGCCCTGGAACCCCCACAATCAGCCCCCAATTATTCATTGTCGAGTAGATTGGCAGTGTGACGCAACAATGCTGTCTGGCGGAACGAGAGACTAGCTCAAGAGCAAGGATGCGGCCGAGCGGCGAGAGTGGGATCAGCTGACGTCGCGGCAATAGCGATGTGCAAACGCGCCACAGAGAAACGCTGCGCTGTTGACACTTTTTCTATGCGTTTCGGTACAAGCGAGCACACACCAGCCTTTCCTTGACTTGTAAGGGTAAAACTGGGTCCACAGAATGTATTAGGGCCCTACCAATTTTCGCGCAATATCCTTCAGCTGATAGAGATATGTAGGCTACGTCTAAATGACATGCCGCCCTATTTCTTGTCGCTTTCTTTTTCTATACTATCTTCTTTACTTCATTCAGTTGCATGCCTCCTCTTTACATCGCCTAGGCCAAGGTGGGTGTCAGATTCCATAGACAACTTAGTCGCTTCGACATCTTCCTTTCTTTCATTGTATCGCATTTTTTGTGGTGTATTGAACTGATAAAATTGCTAATAAACCAATGATGATGATGGATATGTCAGATTATTATGATATCGATTGCCTTAGCCCGCTTGTTGCGTAGGGCTCAAGAGATGCGTGGCGTTGTTGATACTTTTTCTATGCGCTTCTAAAAGCGAGCACACACCAGCCTTTCCTTACTTGTAATGGTAGAACTGGGTCCACAGAATGTATTTGGTCCCTACCAATTTTCGCGCAATCCTTCAGCTGTTAGAGATATTCCTAGTAAGAAAAATATACTTCCAAGTAATAAGATTCACTCAAGACAGCAAATTTAGATAATGTAAATATATCATATTGTAGTAATACAACTACCGTGTTGAGTTTTCACTCTAGTCCCCATAAGCACCACGTCGGTGACCTTGCCAAATTCCGAGAAGCCGAAAAAGTGCAAACTCTGTTTGGCCGAATGGACAATGGACAATGGACATTCAGTTATTCACAGATGCGAAAAAATACTGCAAATCCGTTTTACGTAAGTTACGTTAGGAATATATATACAGGCTACAGAATGAATATAATTCAAATATCTGTGATACCACTGTATTACTTTTGACGCAAAAGGTCCCCGGCATTCAAAAAAACTATTTGGTGATTGAAAAATGCTAAACCAAATTCCAACGTCAACGTTTATAGTGATATCAGATATATTCCAGTGAAAAACATAGGTATGAATTTGGTGGTAACATTTTGGAATCATTTGGCAGGTATGGCCCGCAAGCTTTTTAGTAACGGATTGAATCCGGACAGCGATACCAGTTTAATTCGACACTCCTGCTGTTAAACTTTATTCAACAATCAACATTTTACCTGCTGCATTCGCGGACCAAGTCCTACCCTCACGGATCAAATAAAAGCTTGTAATGTAAGCTCATGCTCAATGCTCCTTGCTCACACTTAACCATAAAAGCGACTATAGAAAGTATCGACACCCGCCATCAACAGCGCGACGTGTCTCTGGAGCCCTACGCAACAAGCGGGCTAAGGCAATCGATATCATAATAATCTGACATATCCATCATCATCATTGGTTTATTAGCAATTTTATCAGTTCAATACACCACAAAAAATGCGATACAATGAAAGAAAGGAAGATGTCGAAGCGACTAGGTTGTCTATGGAATCTGACACCCACCTTGGCCTAGGCGATGTAAAGAGGAGGCATGCAACTGAATGAAGTAAAGAAGATAGTATAGAAAAAGAAAGCGTCAAGAAATAGGGCGGCATGTCATTTAGACGTAGCCTACATATCTCTATCAGCTGAAGGATATTGCGCGAAAATTGGTAGGGCCCTAATACATTCTGTGGACCCAGTTTTACCCTTACAAGTCAAGGAAAGGCTGGTGTGTGCTCGCTTGTACCGAAACGCATAGAAAAAGTATCAACAGCGCAGCGTTTCTCCGTGGCGCGTTTGCACATCGCTATTGCCGCGACGTCAGCTGATCCCACTCTCGCCGCTCGGCCGCATCCTTGCTCTTGAGCTAGTCTCTCGTTCCGCCAGACAGCATTGTTGCGTCACACTGCCAATCTACTCGACAATGAATAATTGGGGGCTGATTGTGGGGGTTCCAGGGCCGCGAGCGGAATAAAATTTATATTTTCGTAATCAGTGCAGAGTCAGCTTTCGATTGATACCCGATTCATCAAATTTAATGCTCGGCAAGCCGGTCAAAAATCACCGTCAAATTGCCTGTAGCCAAATGGAAACTGTGACGTGTACAATTTCATTGACCCGTGCGATTTGCTTGTGTCGACACCATATAGGACACTATGATGAAACAGCTGATGGAGCTGCACTGCACTAAACATACATGATGCATCACTGACGCACCGATCGACGCTCCTTGGAGTTGACTAAATGACTAGTGAGAGTGACTTCCAATTTTGAAGCTGATACATGATAACTGGAATTTGGAGTCTGAGACAGACCAGAAGCGGAAACTTGATAGCGGTGCTGATTTTTCTTGTCACATCAAAGTCATTTCTTAATCAAACCAAAAATTACATGACGAAAATTCAGAAGAGTTCTGGATGACTGACTACGTCAATCAATAATTAAGGAAGCGTAGTTGATGCGAGCAGAGCAAAGCAGACGGTTGTATGGTTATTTAGGGCCCTGTGGATATAATGCTGTATCAGCTGTATCAGCTGTATCAGCTGTATCAGCTGTATCACCCTGTGGATATAAAGCTGTATCAGCTGTATCAGCTGTATCAGCTGTATCAGCTGTATCAGCTCTATCAGCTGTATCAGCTGTATCACCCTGTGGATATAAAGCTGTATCAGCTGTATCAGCTGTATCAGCTGTATCACCCTGTGGATATAAAGCTGTATCAGCTGTATCACCCTGTGGATATAAAGCTGTATCAGCTGTTTCATCTGTATCAGCTGTATCACCCTGTGGATATAAAGCTGTATCAGCTGTATCACCCTGTATCAGCTGTATCACGTCTATACTATGTCTGGGATGCGCGAAATAGTCTAGTAGTTTATCACACATTTAGTGAATCAGCTCTTCTTGCGTAAACGCGCGAAGCAAGAGAAATTTATATATTTCATGATTGAGTCGGTCAATATATGATCGCGAATTGCATATATATTGGTATCAATTTTTATCCTCTCTCTGCTCACGTAATCAGATTGACCGGTTGAGCCGAGTGAGTTGTGTTTGAAAAGGTAGGACCACTCGTGACCTCCAGTCTGCTATATCAAAAAATATAAAATCGCTAAAACGTACTAAACTAAAAGATGCACACGATTTCAAATTGGTATTTCTTCACTGGCATATATTTTTCCCTGCGGGATGGTAGCCTATTTGTCTCGTGACGTTCAGATTGCCAAGACAGGAACATTCGGCGCCAGTCATTTAGGCGAATATGGTCAATAATACCTATATGTATTTTGAATATACATAACGAAGTTTTCGGTCAGCGTAAGGGCAGTCCTTTTCGGCCAAGGTTTTCTCGCTGCCGATCGTTCTGGCACGCTTCTAGAAGTCGCATGTTACATGACCTAAGCCTTTATATGTCTTGGTGCGTCGTGGCGCGGTAATGGCCAACGCCGATATGCCTATACTTTTATAAATTTTTGCGTATTTTATCTTTGTCGAAGAGTACCGAATAATTAAGGTACTTGAAAACTTGAAATCGCGCGCAGCGCGAAAAAAAAATCCCAATTGGGGGGCTTGGGATGCGGCAGTTACGGTCCTGTCAATACCTATATCTATAGGTACTGCCCGTTAAACTCTGGAAAGTTAGGGCACATTGCATTGAAACAGCAGTGACATAATCTTAGCAGTCTACTCACAACTTTCCTGCAATCCTAATTGAAGACTCCAAGCCAAGCCAGAGTATTTTATAAATATAATTTTTTTTCATGAATAGATTTCTCAATATTTTTGTGGGGGCCGCAAGAAGGCTAGCTGGGGGCCGCATGCGGCCCGCAGGGCCTCGGTTGGGAATCACTGGTCTAGACTATATGAGCCTCCAGATACTACACCTCTACCTAATACACTCCTACAGTCACAGACGTCCAGGCCCACGTAGGCCCACGAGTCCATACACGGCTCTTTGCCCTCTTGTTTCAAGAAATCGAAAGTGTCATCGGAGGACGCCCAAGTGTGCTCTTTTTCGTACCTCAAAATATGGTAACCCTAGGCTAGACACCAACGAATATTTATTCGCAAAAGAGTTTCTCGCAAGCAGAGCTTTTAACACAAAGTAACGAAATTTCATTTGATCCCGGCCAAGATGTCAGAATATCTGTTACACTAGAAACCATGAATTGTCTTTACATTCATTGTGATGAATGCTTCCAATGGAGAATGGACACACTCTGCCTATTTCCACGTCGTCGGGGGTTCTCAACTTGCCTGATATAACGGGCCGCAGATCTATATTGATATGTATCAGTGTTGGGTAAGTCACTACCTTCGAGTCAAGAGTCATTTCGAGCCATTTCGCATTTTGACTCGAGTCAAGACAATCGATTTTCGAAGGTGACTCGAGTCAAGTCAAGTCACTCGATTTTTGGAGGTGACTCGAGTCAATTAAGTTGAGTCAAGTCAAGTCAAGTCAAGTCAAGTCACGAGTCAAGTCACAATTCAAGTCACGCTGCTTTTTCGAAGTACGAGGTATGATTACGTCATTGCATTTTGCTGCCTGTCTGAAATACAGATTGAGTGGTCATTGATTTCGAACCGATGAACGAACATTTTGCTATCAAATTACTTTACTATAATCTAGTTTACGACAAAGTAAAAGCTGTAAGCTTCGATCATTTCGTTTGCGGTCAATTTATTTGTGAGAGAACAATGGAGGCTCAGTAAATCGCACGATCATTGAATCATTGGTCGCTCACACGGGTCATACCAGCGTTTCGCGAACAATCCAAACATATGCAAGATACAGTTGACCATTTTTATCCACACCGATTACCGACATTCACATGCGCAGATCGTGTGTATGTGTATCGAGTCGGTGTATATGCCGCAAAAGCATCAAGGACAAAAATAAACTACGTCCTTTCCTTTTTTTATCTATCCATTATATGTTGTCTGTAAAAGCTGTAAAGGAGGACGGATTGCCTAATACGGGGACAATTTGGCGTTCTCGGAGGATCACTGGTCCAAAGGATCCGTTGGGCTGATATCTGCGCACCATAAGAGGCCGGGTTTGATCGGAGAGACAGACGGAGTCTTTATTTCTTCATCCAACTGAAATACAAACAAACAGACGGCAATAATGGTGGTACGGTATTCGGTACCAGGTAGGGAAATCCACAGGGTGATGCAGCTGATACAGCTTTATATCCACAGGGTGATGCAGCTGATACAGCTTTATATCCACAGGGTGATACAGCTGATACAGCTTTATATCCGCAGGGTGAGACAGCTAATACAGCTGATACAGCTTTATATCCGCAGGGTGATACAGCTAATACAGCTGATACAGCTTTATATCCACAGGGTGATACAGCTGATACAGCTTTATATCCACAGGGTGATACAGCTGATACAGCTGATACAACTTTATATCCACAGGGTTATACAGCTGATACAGCTGATACAGCTTTATATCCACAGGGTGATACAGCTGATACAGCTGATACAGCTTTATATCCACAGGGTGATACAGCTGATACAGCTGATACAGCTGATACAGCTGATACAGCTTTATATCCACAGGGTGGTACAGCTGATACAGCTGATACAGCTGATACAGCATTATATCCACAGGGCCGTTATTTAGTGTGGCTGTTCAGAAATTCGTTTGTTTTTACAGGGTAAGATCAGCTTACCTTAGTGATTTATGTATATTTGAAATCTTTAAAGCGAGCTTAGATGCTGGTATGCCTCTGTGAGCGGATCTTACAAGCGAAAATTCGTCGCAATGCCATTAAATCATTGTAACACATTGCATAGTTATTATTGTTTCCATCCAGAAACTTGCTTGTATGTATATTTCTCACAGATATAAAGGTAATATTGATGTAACACTTATTATCGATATCTCTCACTGCAAATTGCAAGTACGATGAAAGTTGCGAAAAGTTATCACAAAAGCGGTATCGGATATTATCTTGTTTCAACTGATACCAACGTTAGGAATACATTTTCACAAAATGGACCCTATTACTATGTTGAACGTCATCAGGATAATGGGATATATTCCGTTATGATTATGAACTTGCTGGAAGAATCAGGGTAGCTAAAGGTTGTACCATAGAGAAGCCCCGCTGTATGTTGCTGATTGTAAATGTTTCGCACAATTACTGGGGTGGCATGAAAATCAGTCACCAAACAAATACCCAAGGAGGAATGTGACTATACAAGACTGCAATGACAGCAACGTGGAAGATTCTGGAGATCTTATCTCATGGTGACATTCAGCTGTGGATTCAATCATTCAAAGACTGCATCTCAAGGCAGGGAGCAAATGATGCACTGCGAATGATATTGGGCGCCTTTAATTTTGTGAACTACAGACACTGCTCAACGAAAATGCCTTGCTAGATCACTAGGTTACTCTCCAGTCCCCAATTGCAGTGCAGATGGCTGATTTTTATGCACTTGGCAATCATTTTTGCATGTTACCCGTCATATTACAACTTTACAAGGTGTCAGCTGTCTGTGTTTTGGTTTGTAATCAATAGTGTCTTCTGGTCAGAGTGTCGAAAGATATCGGGGGCAAAACTTACAACACTCCGGAAAACACCGGAAAAATATCTGTAGTAAACTCCGAGCCCGCTCCGGGTATCACAAAATTGGCAAAACTCCGCTCCGGAAACACTCCGACTCCGCTCCGATGCTCATCACTGGTAAGAATCCAGTTAGAATGAAAGATCTCCTCGTCGCCATGACCCTTTCATATCCAGCAAATGGGTTAGGTGACAGTCTTGGAGGTTCTTCATCATTGGATTTTGCGATCTGCTTACACGGTCCGTGGCGTTGTGTGGCTGGGCACAGGCAGTAATCATCTGTGATGCAATAATCTTGACCTGAGTGAAATTGTTTGTCTCTAGCTGTACCTTGATTGCTACTAGTAACAGTACAGCACAGATATTCCTACATGTAGGGTTACCATATATTTTGAAATCGGGAAGGATGACACTTTGACCAAATATGTACAGTTAGTTGATCAATACTGAAAACAGCTGATTTTGCAATTTTTTGCTGTAAAATTTGGCGATTTTTATTTAAAAAATGGTTAAAAAATGGTCATCACTTTCGTTTGACTACCGATTTACGCACTTTTTACTTAAAATTACTGGTGTTGACTAAAAAAGGTCGTCACTTCCGCTCGAGCCTCCGTATTAGCTCTTTCTTAGCGTCATTAATGCCCATTTTACCTCAGACACTGTCATTTATCTTAGCTTCAAAAGCTGTAAAGGAGGATAAATTGCCAAAAGAGAGGATATTTAGGCATCGTCTGGGACATTTTCAAAAACCCGAAAATGGAGGACGTATGGTAATGTAACCCTGCCTACATGTCAAGAAACCTCGTAGGAAATTGACAGACTGACCAAGATATACATTAAGAGTTAGACTGCGGCGATTACAGCTATATCAATATGGGGTAAAGGGGGAAAGATAGTATCAAATTGAATGGCCAGCATCCATGACGATCATCAATTGTGGTCATTGCTGTAATCCTTGGTCTGAATACCAGTACAGTTATGCAGTGGTATGCGAGAAAATAGAAATGCCTATCACAATTTTAAATGGAAGAATTCTTAACTACCTCACTTTGTGGTGAAATGACTATGAATTACAACACTTTCTTCTTCTTGACAATGGGTCCTTCATAGATATAGTCAAAACCGGACATTCTTAGTGGAGGCGGGGCGGTGGAGGCGTGGAGGCGGAACCGGCATTTGACCCTTCAATTTTCTACGGCAAACCCCATCCTGTAATGATAGGACAAAAGTGATCAGAGTTGGCATAAACTTGTCACATTTTTGATAAATATATAGGCCTTCATAAATCGGTATAGAATCTATAATACGCTTCAACCATGTAGCCTACAGCATTACAAAAAGCGTGGGAGCTGTTTGTAATTTATAAACTTGCATTTGAAAGTAGCTTAAATTTTTTGTAGTTTATTTATTTGTAGATGCCTGCTGGCCTTAAAATAGTAAATATAAAACTGACCCAATTTTTGGTTTAATACGACCACTGACCAGCTTCCTCCAAATCAAGATATAAAGCTCTCGTTTCTTCTCATATTACAGGCTACCCAGCCACCTATTAAACAGTGATTGAACCACAAATCCGTCTTCAACTTGATTATAAATTTGACCTACCTTGAGCATGAGATAGGTCCCTTTTTAATCGGTCAACATAAAAAGATTTTTTTATCGCATGCGTTTCTGGACGCTTGCTCTTTCATTGGTGGGGAAGAAAATGATGTTGACTTTTGAGGCAAACTGGGGCAAGGTATCGGTCCCAACTTCAGCCGACGTTTCCCAGAGAATCAACTGCCGCTATATAATACCTTCTGGCCGGAAATATCGATAACATATTTCGGCTCTTGAAAACACAATGAATGATCCATAAAATAAACATAGCCTGATGCCAGTAACAAAGTATCAGTCACATGATTGCATCAAATAATATGACTATCTAGCTTTGATATCACCGGCACCGGCACTGGCTGAATTAGTATTTTGCTCACTAGCGACTAGTATTACAACCAGGGACTGCACCAATACAGGCATTTCCAATATTCGATAGCTGTAAATGAGCAATAATACATATCTGCAAAACATATAAAGATATAAGGTCAAATGCTACACCCGATCGGCAACACCCAGCAGAAATCTCTCAATTCCAACTTTGCCAACGTTTTGTGACTAGCGCGACTTTGCTTCATGGTCACTATCATCCGACCGTAAATGATTGACAGGCCACGCAGTTACCGTTCTTGGTAATCTTGGTTGTGTTAAGCTAGTTTCAGGACTTTTAGACACTGATTAAGACGTATTGATAACTTATATCATTATATGCACTACTGCACTGTGATGCTAGAAAATGTCTCAAAGATCATCGTCCAAAAAGAATGTGGATTACGAAACTATTCTATCGAAGCTGGATGCACTTTCAGACAAAATGGATGATCAAAAACTACAAAATGGCCAGAAGTTCTCGGAACTCATGAAGGAAATCATAGAACTTAAAAATAGTGCCGAATTCCTTAACGAAAAATATGAGGAGATAAAAGATAAACTTGATACTACGAGCAAGCAACTATCGAAAGTGGAATCAGAAAATAACTACCTGAAAAAAATTGTACACGACCTCCAAACATCCAACAGAGAGACCAATCGAGCAATAAACGATCTGGAGCAATATGGAAGAAGAGAATGTATTGAATTGCAAGGAATACCCTACCACGAGAAGGAGTGTACTGAAGATCTTGTGATATCAGTTGCCAAGAAAGTGGATGTGACCGTCACAAGCATGATATAAGTGTTTGTCATAGACTAGGTCAACCAACTGAAGACTACCCTGATCCTATCTTGATAGTCAAATTTTGCTCGAGAAGAGTTCGTGACATGATCTACAACACCAGATCAATATTACACAAAACCAAAGAAAAAATAGGCCTATACATCAATGACAGCCTTACGAAGACTAACCGAAAAAAATTCAATGCATGCCTAAAATTCAAAAGAGCCAACAAGTTCAAATACATATGGACAAGGCAAGGAGTATCCTACTTGAGAAAGGATGACGAAAGCCAAATTTGGACAATCAGAAGTGATGATGATCTGACAAGGTACGGCATACCCCTAGACTGAACTGTAACCACTAATTCAGCCTTGATCAATAGATAGAAAATGCCCGTCTTATTTCCATGTGGCTCTTGCCACAAACCATGCAAGTCAAATCAGCCTTGCATTTGCTGTGATATCTGTGACTACTGGACTCATTTGAAGTGCACCAAACTGACAACACCGCAATTCAATCATATCGGAACTACTGATGAGTATTATTATTGCTGCCAATGCCTAAACTCGGAATTACCATTTTCATCACTTGACAACATGCAACTAACAAGGGAATTATCTTCTGTCAAAAAGTTATCTAGCTCTGACCTACCTAAGGGATTTTCTAATTATTATAGTATAGAAGAATTTAATGCTCCTACTGATGATAGCCCCATTACAATGCTACATGCTAATGTAAGATCACTTCCTAAAAACAGTGGCTTAGTCACTTCGTTAATTTCTGAGTTCTCTAGACATCCTGACATAATCGTCATAAGTGAAACGAGATTATCTACTGTCCTTCCTTTTGACGTCCATATTGATGGATATACATTTATCAATGCAAATTCTCCCACAATAGTGGGTGGAGTGGGGTTCTATATCAGGAACAATGTCCAATTCCATATCACTTCAGAGTTTGGCCTGAATCTTCAAGGCTGTGAAGACCTGTGGATTGAATTAACTTTGGTGAAAAACAAAAAGAGAGAAAACATCATAATAGGTGCAATTTACAGACACCCTCACCAATCAATGGCTCAATTCATAGATGCAATGGAAAATTGCTTCGAGAAGTTGACCCTACAACAAAAAACTTTTTACCTGTTGGGAGACTTCAACATAGACCTCCTTAAATCAGATAACAAATATTCTGTGGATCTGACCAACCTAATATCATGTTTCTCGTGTCTTTCATTAATTAAAGATCCAACTAGAATAACTCACAACTCACAGACACTAATTGACCTCATACTCACCAACAACCAGGTCGAGCACCAATCCGGAATATTATTAAGCGATATATCTGATCACTTACCAACTTTCTGCAAAATCATGAATGCTTCAGTAGGAGTGAAACACAAAATAGCCTACACTCGTAACTATAGAAATCTCTCGGAGGACAACTTCTCGAATGAACTTTTTGATGCAATAAATGACCTTGAAGTCGAAAGTAGAACTCAAAATGATGATATAAACAACAACTTTTCATCTCTAATTAGTACCATCAACTCCCTAATGGAAAAACATGCACCTCTCCGCAAAAAAACTCGCAGGGAGATGAGATACGCAAATAAACCATGGCTGACCTCTGCAATCCGAATCTCAATAGCGACTCGACGCAAACTCTACAAGAGTCATTTTCTTTCCGGTGTGGACAGCAAAGTGGAATTGTATAAAAAATACACAAATATATTAACCAAATTGAAGAAAAAGTCGTAGAGCAACTATTACAAGGATCAATTTTATAAGAACCAAGGTGATCAAACAAAAACATGGGGGCTCTTCAATAAACTTTTTAAATCAACTGAACAAAAAAAAATTCCTAACTAAAATCAGCATAGACAATAGAACCGTAACGTCTGAACTTGACATATGCAAGGCCTTTAACCAATACTTTGCAAATATTGGCAGAAACCTTGCTGACAAACATGTGCCTACCAATAACTACAAGAAATATCTCGATAAACCACAACAGAACTCTATCTTTGTCCAGCCAGTCGTTGAGAATGAAGTCATCGCGATAGTTCACTCATTTAAGAATGATACAGCCACAGGCCCAGATGGTATTCCAGTCTTTATTCTGAAAGAGATCATATATACAATATTACCTATACTCACTAAACTGATCAATAAATGCTTCGAGCTTGGGATTTTCCCAGATATTTTGAAAGTAGCCAGAGTCACGCCTGTTCTGAAGAAGGGCAATCCTAAAGATCTAACCAATTATAGACCAATCTCTATTTTGCCTATTTTTTCTAAAATCATACAAAAATTAATACTTAAAAGGCTAACTTGCTTTGTTGAGAAATTTAGCATAATATCCAGAAAACAATTTGGTTTCAGAGAGCGTCACTCAACCCAGCATGCAGTTATAGATAGCATAAATAACATCTCTAAAAACCTTCTCAGCAATCTATCCACCATCTGCATCTTTCTAGATCTTAAAAAGGCATTTGATACAGTGGATAGATCAATACTCTTGGAGAAATTATCTCACTACGGAGTTAGGGGTAACATGTATAAGCTACTACAGTCTTATTTACGTAATAGACGGCAATTTGTTAAAAATGGTGAAGTCTTAACGGATAAGCTCGGAATTGAAATGGGTGTACCTCAAGGATCAGTTCTGGGTCCTTTCCTATTTTTAATATATATTAATGATATAGACAATGTATCGGACTTCACAATTCAACTGTTTGCAGATGATACATCTCTCATGCTCTCATCTTGTAATACAGCCGACCTTGAGTATTAATGTAATTCAAATCTAATAAAAATATATGACTGGATGTGTAGTAATAGACTAACAATAAATACTTCAAAAACGCACTGTATGTTCTTTGGTAAAGGTACTCCAAAAGACATAGTACTAAAGCTCAATAATGAAAGACTTACTTTCCAGACGCATCTATCCTATCTTGGCATAATTATAGATAATAAGCTATCCTGGGGTGATCACATTAATTCAATTTGCAATAAACTATCGAAAGCCATAGGAGTCCTAAGAAAAGTCCGTTTCCTATTACCACTTTCCACACGACTAACAATATATCACACACTCTTCCACTCGCACTTGACTTATGGGGTCGTATTATGGGGTTCAGCTAAAGCCAAATACTTGAATCGGATTAAAAGCCTGCAGAATAAAGCAATTAAATTGACTTGTCTCGCCCATCGCAGAGATAGTGTAAATCCTTTATATAGTCGCTTGAACATCTTAAAAGTTGTAGATATCCACTTATATGAAATAGCTAAGCTCATGCATGGCTACTACAATGAGAGCCTACCAGAAATCTTCCGAGACTATTTCACTCATCTCACCAGTCACCATTCACACAATACCCGAGGCTCTTCTATGAATCTATTCTTACCCCGAGAACATCCTAAGACTATCAGTTTCCAAGGTCCTCGTATATGGAACTCCATTCCGCCCCATATTAAAGATAAACCGCTCCATATCTTTAGGAAAATGTTGCACGAATATCTTGTAGGAAATTATGAACATTCTTTATAAATTGTCAATCAGCATATTTTTGCCTAGTTTGTGTTCCTATAGCCAGTGCCATTGTGTTATCTCGTCTATCTAGGTTACCTACTGTTATCCCACTTACTTTTTCATCTGTTTTTGATACATTGCGAATATGTTATATTTTTTGCTAGCAAATGTGTTATATTCTGTGATAAGTTTCATATTACAACCATCCTTTCAGGCTGTAGCTGACTTGATGATCTCCCGATCCCTTCGCTACAGCCTGGTTCTGAATTATATATACTTTGCTTTGTATTTATCTATCTTTGTATCATCAATGTTCATGGACCGAATAAAATTCTCTCTCTCTCTCTCTCTATCGCATTCAGTTTTCCATGGCAAAACCATAGTGTCCTATATGGTGTCGACACAAGCAAATCTCACGCCTCAATGAAATTGTATCACGTCACAATTTCCATTTGGCTACAGGCAATTTGACGGTCATTTTTGACCGGCTTGCCGACCATTAAATTTAGCAAAACTGGTATCAATCGAAAGCTGACTCTGCACTGATTACGAAAATATAAATTTTATTCCGCTCGCGGCCCTGGAACCCCCACAATCAGCCTCTAATTTTTCATTGTTATGGAGATTGGCATTGGGACGCAACAATGCTGTCTGGCGAAACGAGAGACACAACAATGCTGTCTGGGTCCTTTTTTCTTGAGTTATTTTCTCGTTTCGCTAGACAGCATTGTTGCGTCCCAATGCCAATCTCCATTACAATTAAAAATTCGAGGCTGATTGTGGGAGTTCCAGGGCCACGAGCGGAATAAAATTTATATTTTCGTAATCAGTGCTAAGTCAGCTTTCGATTGATACCAGTTTTACTAAATTTAATGCTCGGCAAGCCGGTCAAAAATGACTGTCAAATTGCCTGTAGCCAAATGGAAATTGTGACGTGATACAATTTCATTGAGGCGTGAGATTTGGCTGTGTCGACACCATATAGGACACTATGGCAAAACGATATATACAGTGGTTACTAGGCAAGCGGTCTCCTCGGCTTCCAAGGATGTCATGCATCGATGGCTCCTAACTTTTCTAGCAGTATAGTTCTTTTAAATGCTTATATTACTACCCTATTCGAGTGTTCGCTTTATCGACTTATCCGATGATAACGTCATGTACAGGAGAATAAAATTAGGAGAGATGACAAAACCAAATAGGCTATGAAGGAAATGTAATATCGAACTGCATAATGTTATGGATTTAACGCCTTTCGCTCTTCCGCGTGGTGGAGCTAATGTCTCACGTGCATGAATGGCTCTGAGTCAAAACATGGAATGAAATCAGCTGATTGATTGTTCTAATATCAGTTTTAATTCGATCGGAAGTTGGAGATATAGCTAATATGTTTCAGAGTACAGGCTGATTCACCTATATTACTGAATAAAGCGTTGATTGATTGTAGACCAGTGCTTTATTGGCATACCGTTTCACGCTTCTACTATGCTCACATACAATAGTACAGTCTTGGTATATCGATAGGAATAGAGGTTACCAACTCGAAATTGTGATGGCCTCTGGCTGCATATGTTTGTTACGAAAGGTTTAGTGTGATGTGAAATCTTTTGAAATGGTAACATGGCTTGATAGTCAATACCGGTACCCCGGACTCTGAAAATCGCTATCGCCAAGGAAGAAGTGTTTATGCCCGAAAATGGAATCCTGATACGTTTAGAGTAATATGTTTGGTGTGCCAAGACGGTTCTCAGCGTCTTGCTTCACACCTGTGTGTATTCAGTAGACGTTTTAGTCCGTACGAGACACCGATAACATATTGGCTTACAGCTTCTATCAAACATGATTTGCGAGTTTCCATGGAGTATCGATCGTTCGTTCCTGCCTCACTTGAGAATGCAATTACTGAATGTAAAATGATGCTGCAAGTCTGATTAAGTTGAACCTTAAACCATGATCAAGCCAGCTTACTGGATTGTTTGTGACTGCTGTATATAGGTAATTCTATGTGAAATGAACCAAAGAGAAATTCGGTCTCCATCAAGTTGCAGATTTTGCTGAAATTTGAGTCATCACCTTGTAAAATGCTATAGCTGAGCTACCGGTATCCATTTTGAATGAAGTTTTTCAAGTTATCGCGCGATGAAAACAAGCTTTCTGCTCATTTAACCGTGAAATCCAAGTGCTGTTTTTATGCAGATCTGAACTTGTGTCTCTATAAATGAGCTACTTATACCTGAGAATGTTGTCATGTTGTATAAATTGATAAATTCAGCAAGCCAGCGAGAAAATATTCATCTTTGGTGCCCAGCCAAGAACGTAGCTGAAGGTGAAGCCCATGGAAATCGCTGCGTGTAAAAATATTTCTTAACTCTTCCTATCATTTCTGTTTGCCTGGATATTTCGGTAAATAGTGTCGTATAATACCTGCCGCATAGAATCTTTAGGAAAGGAGTTTTTATGTAATATTTACTTACGAACTTGGACTACAGGGAATATTTCAGATTATAAAAATGTGGTGATTTAGCTGAAAATTATGCTCCATATTCTAGTTACAGAATTTTGGCATCTAACTCATTACTTAAGTACATGCTCCATGTTGCAACAGAATTCATGTGACAACCTTCACAAAAGTTTTGAAGTAGGCCTACGATATAGACAGAAATGAGAGGGAGTCATTAGGGGCTGTGTACCTGAAATTATTACCTCAACTCTTGCATGATAAAATCAATCAACTTATGTAACATAACAACAAGAACAACTATTTATTGCCAAAGTATCTCATTTACAGACAATTTCAAATCAGCTTGAAAAACTTTCATTTCAAGGTTAAATAAGCAGAAAAAGCTTTTTTTATATGGGATAACCTGATAACGCTCATGTTGGCCTACCGGTATTCCGTTAAAATAAATTGCTTTTCAATCATATCAACTCATACTTCATAATGTTTTGATCCAAATATTTGCATAATCTGAAACTTTATTGATACCCAATCTAATTTTTGTTTGATCTGAAATTGAATTACAAATTGGAGTCGGAAGTATCTATGTATGAAGTTGATTTAGACTAGGTCTATTAGCCTACCAATTACATATTATTAGGCAAAACATGTAAGTCACATTTCTCTCCCAAACCAGCTTTCATATAAGAAGTTGCTTCCAATTTTTATGTAGACAGAATAGCGCTTAAAATGTTCCAAGTTTGTGTCACGCATGATGGATATTGAAAGGGGTAGGCTATTAAGACTGATATTGACCCCTGACTCCATTTGTTTGTAGAAAATTTTCCCTTCAATATCAAGAGTTTCTTGTATTCTGTTATTAAAAGCCATCATCCGCTCTTAACTACTTTAATACCGGTACACACTGTTTTATGACCGTACTGTAACAGGGAATATGAAACTACGGTACGAGTAATTAAACTTCATCGTTGAGTGAGCACAAAATGGTTTCAGTGTATGAATATTGAAAAAATCATGTTTTCTACCCTCAGTGTTAGATACCAGATTCACTCCTAAAATGACATGAAAATCTGAGACCTAGTGGGTCGCTGTGTTGTTGACTTGAAATGGAATTACCGATGGACGATGATGCTGGAGACAAAATCATGCAGGAAAAAGGTTTGCTCGTAATTACTAGTCTTACATGAGTCAATACATAGTACATGAGTGATTCTATTCTGAATTAGGCTTCACGTTGATTATTTGATATGTGATATATGTGATTATAATCACTCATGATGACGATATAAGTATATGCCAGACCCAAAAGCTTGAGTATGTAGCCTACTTTTCATGCAACCACGAAACATAATGCCAGCTCTTCACCACATAATGATGATTTGGTATTTTTTGAAAATACTTCATTTGGCTTTGCGATCACAGCTACACAGAAATGTCATTGACGCTAACGTGCATAGCTTTGTACAATATGTTTCGTATGTTTGGATACAACTTATCTAGGTTTCAGAAAGTTGATGCAATTATTACTTTTCGACGGAAATGGGCGTAAAGTGTCATTAGTCCAAAAAAATCGTCTATCACTGATCGACTCGAATCATTACGGTTACGGTACTTGATTCAGATTCGAGTACCTGTACGCAAATCATTGTATAACAAATTATTTCCTGAGATGCACAACTGAAACTCTCCACTTTCCGAAATCCGCAACTAGAACCAGAACTACTAGATAATCAGTGGTTAGTTGATCACCCACCAACTGGATGATAGTTTGTACAAGTCTGTCTGTCAACATATGTGTGACTTCATGACTACCGCTGTAGGGCAACAACCTGGAAGGGAATGAGATTTGAGTTGATCAAGGTTTGAGCAGACAAGGAAATGAAGGAATGTGAAAGATGGCAAGATGGATTTGCATCCCGGCAGGGACGGTCTCTTATGACCAGGTATGTGCGGTCTATTATTCAGCAAAAACATCGTCAGTATCGTGGGGCTGACCTACTCTAGACCAACAACCACAGAAAATTTTTGACTTTTCCAATTTAGATTAGAATTAGATGACTGGCATTCGATCTAATTTAGTGAAATTAGACGACGAGAATCATCGAGTTGTCCAAGTCTGCGGTGGGCAACCTCTTTAGAGGCGACCCCAATTGAAACGAAAATAAAAACCGGCATTTACATGTATTTTGTTTTCCAATATGCAAAAAATGTTCAAGCATTGCTGAAGCATCAGTTGTTGAAAAATGTTGTCGTACAAAAATATTCAAAAACTATTGTTTTGAAGGGTCACTTCGCTCCAAAACTGATGTGGTATCAAATTAAAGATAAAATCATGATTTTTTTTGCCGTGGTAGCTATTTTCTTCAGAAAACTACTGTATCGGATATACAAAATCATGGTTTTTTAGTAACGCCATGTTCCACTCTAGTTGCCTCTATGCTGTGCAAAGCTATTCATATGCGTCTGTAAGAACTATACCGGTAGTGCAGTATCATGTAGTTGCCGAATCATGGGTGAATGGTGCAAAATATGCCGTGTCCCTCCCTCTCTTCCGCCAGACCATTAAGACAGGCTGTGCAGTAGGGCTGTTCAAAAAAACTTTTTTTCCTGAACCTTGTTAGCTACGTGATTAAATCATTAGGTTGCCTTAAAAAATCGATGCACACGAAATTTGAATTCATTCCAACCGGTAAGGGCGTAATTCGTACAGTGTGAAAATTTAGAATTTACCTGAAAATGCCATAAAAAATAATTTTCAAATTTTTCTGTCAACCTCGGGAAATTGTTGCGCTGTCTTCAAAAACGATCCAAAACAAATTTGACTCGATTCCAACTAGTAGAAGCAGAGTTATTCGAGTTTTTCGTTGATAATTCTTTGATTATCCACCGATCAAGGATAATCCCAGAATTATCAAAGAAAAACTCAAATGACTCCGCTTTTACTGGTTGGAATTGAGTCAAATTTGTTTTGGATCGTTTTTGAAGAAAGCGCAACAATTTCTTGGGGTTGACCAAAAATTTGAATTTTTTTTTTGCATTTTTGGGTATATTCAAAATTTTCAAACTGTACAAAGTCCGCGCTTACCGGTTGGAATGAATTCAAATCTCGTGTGCATTGTTTTTTAAGCCAAACTAATGATTTAATGATGCAGCCAACAAGATTCAGAAAAAAAAGATTTTTTCGAACAGCCCTACTTTTCTCTTCTGTTCTGTTTGATTATGGTAGTTGTCTCTTGTACATGCCACAGAAAGCTGATCAATAAACTAGAAAACAATTATTGCTTAATTGTGCACATTCATTGAAATGTGGGAGTTACCCAAAGAGCAAAAGATGATGCAGAATCACAGATCAGTCCAGTAGAGCTAGGCTGTGATGCAGAAAGCATAATTTCACTGCATGCTCACCCAGTTCAACTTGTCCTGCAAGGGCAATCTGTCACGCAGCCCCCTTTGTGTCGTCGACTTCCTGAGACTGAGAACTCAAAGCGATGTTCCAAACATTGGCCTCGATCATCGGCTAGGTCGATATCGGTCGACCTCTACTACTTGCTGTAACTAAAGTGAACGTAGAACAAGACCATAAAACTATTAGGCGATTTCACTATTGAATTGAAACAGCGATGGATATGTTGGGTCATGGCGATGCCAAATACCGAAAATATCAAATAAATAAATAAATATCAGAAATTTGAATTTAATGCGAAACTTGATGGTTTCTTTTTGATATCAAGTGTGTTGTATGTATGATCATAAGATCACAGATGCATGAAAATTATTTTCCTGCTTGTATTCATATGTTTCAAATTCAATACGTTGCTGTCACATTTATGACATCTTCTATTCAGATCGCCATTGGCATGTCCAAGCGATGTGCTCTCGTCCGATTCAAGACCTCACCTTCGACAAAGTTTCAAATTGTATCGACTCACTGAATGGTAAGGAAAATGCAAATGCAATCAGAATGCTGGCAATCCCAACGGAGAATTTGATGACGTGTATGCTTTTGACTAGGCGTATTTTTAACCTAAAAATGAACGATTTTGACCTAAAAATCAATATTTTGACATTATTGACCGATTTAAGAAAATAATGTATACAAATAAGGTGTTTTCCCACATAACGTTAGAATTGTCTTCATTTCCGGTTGGGACTGTCTATCCTTACAAAGTAGTATGGCCTGAAAAATACTTTTTTGCATCGATAACTGAAAATTTTTCGAACTTTATTTTACCAAAATCGGGCCCTATGAAGAATTGCAGAAGTTACACCACGGATCATGGTAGAGATAATTAAAATGTTTAGTAGCACAACACTTCTTGATATAAGAACCTTGCAATGTCCAGGCAGTGTAGCTTCAGTTGGGATATTGCGGTACGTTGAGCACCATGTTGACCTATTTGTTTCATTTGAATGTTTACGATTCACAATAAGCAGACAATGGGCCGTCTACGACTGCAGGCCTATAAAGTAGGCTACAAGCGGTGAAATGTCAAATGACAAGTTCACAGACACTGCAAAATATACAAAATGAACGAAACGCAGGTTGCAAAAAAGTTATTACTTTGTAAACAATTTAGACAATTTTTGGCTAACGCTACAATTTTGACATAATTTTGACTTCTCCAAGTTTAAATATTTTGAAAAAGTGTCCCCCTTTCCCGATTCCAGAATATGGTAATCCTAAAGTCAAGTCTATTGAAGAAATTGCTCGAGGCAAGTTGATTCAACACATCAATATATTCGAGTAGAGTTATTTGAAAAAATTACTCGAGTCAAGTCGAGTCACCGGTAAATCGACTCATAGCTACCCAGCGTGAAGCTAGGTAACCACCTCCGATTAACACTTGTAGAAAAGTGCGATGCAGACTACATGACCACCTGTGATTTTTCTGTGTAGAAACACAAGCCCCTGAAGGCCTCAACGCAACAGAATGGAAGAAACGTGTGAAGATTGAAAATGCAAATCGGGCCAAACTGAAAAATGCAGACTTACAACTCGGTTATGTGCTGACAATCTTACTAGAGGTGTCAAAAGCTGAAGGTATGTCATAACCACAACTATTAGCATACTTTCTCATTAAGCTAACTTGCAGCAGGGGTTTCTAACGGGGGTTCACGCGGTAACTGGGTTTTCTCAGCCAGATTGGGACAACTAGATCATTTTCAAATTCAAATTAGATTGGAATTAGAATGATAGCTAAAAGCTACAGTTTTTTTTGTAAAAATTGTACTACATTTAGAATTATAATTAGACTGTTTTTTTTTTCAAATTAGATCAGAATCACAGTTAAAGCTACACAATTTTTCAAAATTAGATTCAAATATTTAATTTATTAGGTCAAATTGAAAAAAAAATTCAAATTGTTACTGTCAACCCCATGATATTGTTGAGCTGTCTTCAAAAACGATGCAAAACAAATTTCAGTCAATTCCAACTAGTAGAAAAAGAGTTATTCGAGTTTTTCGTTGATAATTCTGTGATTATTATCCTTGATTGTTTTTTTTATATCTTCCCTAGCAAATTGAAAATTTTAATTGGATCTGCGGAGCCTTATACTTGTCAGAATTGAACCAAATTTGGTGTGCAGCGTTTTTTAGGGTAACCTGACTATTTATTCACCGAATGGCTGGAATCCAGAAAAAAGCTTATTCTTGAACAGTCCTAATACAGTAATGCACAGCCATGAAGGAGCAATTAAATTTCCGGTTAACTTGAACAAAGCAGTGTCTCGACTTAATTTGGCCAAAATAGCGGAGTCTAATGTGTTGCTTTTTTTTTGGAATCGCCTGACATGTTTACTCTATGAGTTCTTTGATAAAACGATGCCATCCTATTTCAGCAACTTCTCCTGTCCCAATACAAAGATCGACGCGGTGTAGGTATCACTGAATCTCGAGTGATACGAGATCTGATAAATCCCTGCGTAAATATTAGAAGTTAGAAGATAGCTCTGATACGCATTCCTCGATTTCAAGCATGAAAAGTCGAACACGCTTTTGAAGCTTTGAGAAGTTTCAATATCAATCCTACATTTTGCTCAATTCCAACCAGTGGAAGCGGAGTTATTGCAGTCGGAGATTTGGATATGAATAATTGGTGTCGTATTCACGGTGGGCAGGTTATTAATTTTTTCATATCCTAATTTTTCGACTGCAATAACTCCGCTTCCATTGGTTGGAATTGACCAAATTTGTTTGGCAGCGTTTCTGTCGAAAAACTATAAATTTCATGGGGTGATCAGCAGAGTTGTAATGACTCGAGTCATGACTCGACTCGAGTCCGACTCGACTCACGATTTTCTGATGACTCGACTTGACTCGAGCCATTTTTTCAAAATACGGAAATGACTCGACTCGACTCGAGTCATTCTGTGTACTAACTCGACTTGGACTCGAGTCATTGCGCATGACTCGAACCAAGTCATTGACTCGAGACTCAGACGGCCAAGACCGATATTTCATTGTAATTCTGAAGCCAACACACTATTGGGATTTCGTATTGAAAATGCGACCATAAACTGCTGAAAGTGACGAATATTGGCATATTATAAATGCGAACCATTCGATATCACCTAACAGAGCTATAAAAAGTGGGTTTACCAAGACTTCAACTGGAAACTGAGCAGTCAACACAATGACTTAGACTAGGACTCGAGTCATAATTCCATGACTGGGACTCGGCACTCTGCTCGCTGACTTGGAATAGGACTTGACTCTGTGGTGAATTGAAATGACTCGACTTGACTCGAGTCAAAACTATAAAACTGAGATTGACTTGTGACTCGGAGCCTTGTGACTTGGTTACAACCCTGGTGATCAGAAAGTATTGAAAAAAAAATATTTAATTTTTATATATTAGGCTATAGGCTAATTCCATTATAATTCAGCAGATTTTTTGAGATTTGTAATGCATACTCTCAGAATTGTCCAATATTTACATATGTTACATATATGGTGAGCAGGGATATGGGTTGGGACCATGAAATTCTTATGTGATGCATATTTCATTGTGGAATAAATGTGAAATTTAAAATCAAGCTTTTTATCAACTTAAAAGAACATTTCACAAGAATTTTTTTTGTGTAGCCCGTATCCTACAGACATTTTCAAGCCCGTCCCCCCCATTTTTATTTTCATCCGTAACTTTTTTTTCATTGAGTTTAGGGCGAAACAGTTGGTTTTATTGAATTTCTTGGCCCCAGAATTGGTTAAATGGACATTTTAATTGGTTCTCTACCATCATTTAAGCGAAAAATATCGATTTCAAAGATTTTTGAAAGTAGCGCCACCTAGTGACGTGAGGATTTTAAATCGCAATATCTTTTGAACCGCTGAACATTTTTCATTTTTTTTTTTAATAAACTTGGAATTAAAAAAAAAAAAACATTTGTAAATATTGGACAATTCTGAGGGTATGCATTACAGCCCCTGTTGAATTATAATGGAATTAGCCTATATCCAAATCTTTAATCTCTTGTAGCAACGCGGCTACTGATTGGTATTAAACCAAGTTTAGTGTAGTGAGTTTTTATAGCCAAACTAACAACTATATCATGTAGTCAGTTGAATTTGAAAAAAAAAATTTGAAGACTCCGATCCGGTTTGTCAATTCTCTGGTCCGGCTCTGATCCGGCTCTGGCCGTATCAGGAAAAAGTACTGATCCGGCTCCGGCCAAAAATTAAAAAGTCCTGCTGGAAATCCGACCTAACACGGTACGGTGGTTCCATGAATTTAAAAATATAGCTCGTTTCTTTTCGCACTGGCTTGGCGGTTACTTGCGTGTTGTTGGTTGGTAGTTATTTAGTTACAAACGTCATACTTATCCATAGATTAGAGTTAACAAGAATATCCTTCTCCATTGCCAAGCCGCCGTCGCCTTACTTACATCATAAAGTCATAGTAGTTATTGTGTAGTGGAAGTAGAAATGGAAACGTCTTAAAATTACTTGATTGAGTAGTAGTTGAAAAAAGTAGATTTATTGGAGGTGTCACTTATAATTAATAGAAGTAATTTTCGCAATTACAGACACATCTCCGCGAGAAACGTGAAATGAAGTGACAGAATCTGCAATTTTCAAAAATAAAGTTAGTATCGGTGATGCCAGGTTGTTTTCCTTGTTGTCATGCCAAATTCCCTCATAGAAGCCGTGCAAGATTATCCACTAATTATTTTTCGCCGTAGCTATTTTTTGCCCGTATCTGTTTTTCCGAGAACTAACGTAATAATTTTTCAATAACGCCATGTTCCACTCCATTTGCCTCTTTGCTGCGCGAAGCTATTCATCTGTATCTTGAACAACTCTAGTTCATCAGCCATGAGCGAATGATGCAAAATATCACATTTATCTCTCTTCTGCACAAAGCCATTACAACAGCCCGTGCTTTCACAAACACGCTCACAAATCACAGCTTGAAAATTGTCTCTATGTGGGAATAATGACCCGTCTCCAATCTTTGGTTTCCAGATCAGTACTACGAACCATCTACTTCTCTCTTTTCCACTCGCATCTGCAATATGGAATCGTAGTATGGGGAAATGCATGTACAACATTTTTGTGCAGAATTCGAACCCTGCAAAACCGTGCGATACGGCTGATCTCATCTGTACCTTTACGTACCAATTTATCGCCTTACTACCGTAAGCACCGAATTTTGCGAGTTGATGAACTGTATCGCTTCGAAGTATCAAAAGTTGTTCACAAATATTTTTCCAATAGTCTCCCTCCTGTGTTTGATGACTTTTTCATACCTGCTAAACATGTCCATTCCCATTTCACGAGATCTTCGTCTAAAGGAAACGTCTACTTACCCCAACCCAATAGCAACCTAACTAAGAGATCTATCGACTACTCGGGGCCTATCATCTGGAATGCATTACCATCACATATACGTGAATTGCCTTATAATAGATTCAAAAAAGCCCTACTTGATCACCTCTTGTCGTTACACTAACACTGTTGCCCTACCCCGCCCAGACATTGCTTCATTGATCATTTGCTACCATTGCTTCATTTTTTTTCTATTTCCCTTTCCTAACTGAACACTTTTTTACAGCCAGACTGTTCTGAGTCAAGTGTACCTGTTTGATGCTGGTGTGATCAGACTAGATGACCTTCACGGTCTTATCGATCATTCCTATCTAATACCGAATACTGTGCACGCATATTTTCTGTACCACCATCACTGCCGTTTGTTATGTATTTTGGTTCGATGAAAAATAAAGACTTTCTCTCTCTCTCTCTCTCTATGGATAATTATGCCTCAATATACAAACGTTGGCATATCAGTATCAGTCCGACCCACTGAGAAATATGATAAAGTGAAGGAAATTTGATGATAGTTAATATACGAATCTACCTGACTTGAACGACATCAAGTCATTGCGACCCCACAAATAGTTTAGGTGACCCCGCTTGGAGTCACAACCCACAATTTACCGATCACTGATCAATATCCGTCATCCAAAAATCAAAATGAACTCAATGTGTGTTAACGGCAATTGCGTGGAAGTCGAAAACCAATATGAAGAGTTAATTCAATGAGAAACTTGATGCTTCCTTTTCTATATTAAATGCATTGTACGTATGGTGATCAGATACATGTTCATTGTTTTGCAGCACGTATTCGTATATTTCAATATGTTGCTGTCACTTTGACATCTTGTATTCAGATCTCCATCAATTCCTCCATTGGCAAGTGTAAGGGGTGTGCTCTCGTCCAATTACAGACCAAATTGTATCGACTCGCTGAATGGTAAGAAAAACGTGGGTAGATACGTCCATGCTTACTTTTAAACCATAATTCTGGCGCCATAACCAGACTTGTACAAACTACTGGATGTCCAAAATCTGTACTCACTTCGCAAAACTTGCTACTTCAATCAGATCTAGAACTAACGACACTTGAAAATCTGATGCCGTACCAACTAAAAAACAACTAACTAACAACTGATAATAATACAAATTACTGAATTAGCTCGTTTCTTTTCACACTGGCTTGGCGGTTACTTGCGTGTTGTTGGTTGGTAGTTATTTAGTTACAAACGTCATGCTTATCCATAGAGATTCTGGCCTTATCAAAGAAGTACTGATCCGGCTCCGATCCGGTCCAACCAAAATTAAAAAAATCCGGCCGGTTATCCAACCCGGCTCCGGTCCATGCTCCGCACTAATGTATATGCGTCCATGCTAAGTGGTACTTTCAATCCACTGTTACAGCGCTGGAACAAGACGTTTACTAACTATTGAATTTGTAAAATCTGTACGGTACTCATTTTCCAAAATTCGCAACCACAACTAGACTATATTTTATAGAACTAACTATCTTTGATAACTTGAAACCAACTAACTAAAACAGAGCTGACTAATAATGGATAATACAAATTACTGAATCACAAACAACCTAAGAAATATTGGAGATAGATTCGGCATTACAAAAGGCCAGGATATCGAGCTTGCGAGGAAAGGGGTTCCGTGAATCAAAACCCACCACCGGGCTTAACCACTGTTAGTAGTGATGACTCTTAGCTAGCAATGCAAGAACAACGCACAATAGAACACCGATTTCACGATTCACAGAACGGTGACACGCGTTTTATAGTTTCGCAACTAACTTATTCCGTAATGCAACTAGAACTACTCGCATTAAAAAAAAAATTGTAACTAGAACTAGAACTATGGGATAACCAGTAGTTAATGACCGTCGACTGACTAGATTCATAGTATGCATAAATCTGGCTGCAACTGTGTGTTTGGGAATTGTTTCAGGGCAAGATCATGAACGGGAGTGAGATTCAAAGCTATCAATGTGTTTCAACAGAAGAAACTAAAGAATCAAAAGGAGGACAAGAGTAATTTGTGTCTCGACCTCCTATGACCAGGTACGTGAGAGCCAATATTCAATATTCAGCACAAACTTGTCGGTATGGTGGTGCTGACGTTGTCTGTTTATGTATTGTACAGGCTTCGGGATTGTGTGTAGGTATGTGTGTGAGTGTTACATTCACAATTTACAAGGTTGAGTAAGTAGATTTAGTCATTGAAGCTGTAGTCTGATCTTATTTTCAAATCTTGTGACGTTGAAGTTCTTAATCATTTAGTGACAACCATACTGGCTCCGAGTCACAAGTCAATCTTACTTTTATAGTTTCAACTCGAGTCAAGTCGAGTCATTTTTAATTCACCATCGAGTCATTCCGAGTCCAAGTCAACGAGCAGAGGGTCAAGTCCAAGTCATGATATTATGACTCGAGTCCGAGTCGAAGTCATTGCGTTGACTGCTCAGTTTCGATTTAGTCTTGTTAAAAGTACTTTTTATAACGATATCTGGTGATATTGAATGGTTAACATTTAAAACATATAAACTGATTTTCGCGTTTTGTACAGTTTCAGATTGCACTTTCAAGTACCAGTAGCAATTGATGAAATACCAACACTGTGGTTACTTCACTATTCTTCGAAATTGCAATGGTAAGTTGGTCTTGGCCGTTTCAGACTCGAGTCATATCACTTTGTCAGAGTCATGCGCAATGATTCGCGTTTAAACTGAGTCATTATACAGATTGACTATAGTAAAGTCTAGTCAATTTCGACAACTAGAGGGTGCACGAGCCCAAAATTATTATAGATTTTTTTTCTATTTGACACCACATATCAAGTGTTCGTTTTAAAATTCAAAATTTTCCATTTTTCACTCCACCCTAGTAGCCAGTCCTAGTTCTAGCTACGGATTTTGAAAAGATCGGAGTTCCGGTTTTATCTCGAGTTGCTAATTTTCAAAAATTTGACTGATTATACTTCTATTTCTAGTTACTTGTTTTGAAAACTTGAGTACTTCCAATTTCTAATTGCTAGTTTTGAAAAATAAGTAGTTCTAGTTCTAGTGACGGATTTTAAAAATAGCGTAGTTCCAACTCAAGTTGCTAATTGTTAAAAATTGAGTAATGAATTTCTATTTCTAATAGCGAATTTTGAAAAATGAGTAACTCCAGTTAGTAGTTTTGAAAATAAGTAGTTATAGCTGCTTGTTTTAAAAATTAATTAGTTCCCGGTCCAATGGTTGGTTGAGTATGGTGTACTAGTCTGCCCCCTGCCATTGTGTGTTGAACTAGAGCCTGACTATTACCGGATATCTCATAAACTATCCCTCATACCGATAACTAAACCTTTGCTGATCGTTCCGATGTAGCCGGCGATGCTCAAAATATATTTCATCCCGCTTCAAGCACACACATCCATTGCTAAGCTTGGACGTGAAATAAACTAGAAAATCAAATCAGGTCCTCTGCAAGCAGTTGGTGGTCAGTAATGAAGTCATTTAATTTTTTTTTAAAGTACCTAAATCTCCAATAAGTTTTGCATACTAGTACTAATTACCGTACTCGAGTTGTTATGATTTAGGACTACTTACACATCTACCTGAACAGTTTTCATTTTTCTGGCAAAACTGGCATTTGTCTTTCAAGTTACTTGTAAATTGTAATTGAGTAGAAACGTATGATGATACTTCTATCTGAGTAACACTGAGGAAAACCTGACCATTTCAGCCTGTGACTATAGAAAATAGATGAATATGGTCGGCTGCTGTGCTTTCTATAGACGGCTACATTTATTGAATCTACTTTATGCAACAACTCTTGCTTTTATTACAGTGGATTGCCATCAGAATATCATTGTACATAACATCTCATTTGAGAGGCTGTTCTTCCGATACATCTAAATTTCTTTCGTGAAAGACGTTTGCATGACAATCTCAACCGTTCAGTCGGAATCTGACAAACATAAATGTTCAACTGACACACGAGGAGGTGAAAAGTGAGTAAATTAATAATTACATTATTTTGGCAAATCCATGATTTCAGATCCGAATAGTGGCGTGTTGTGGGCAGTGTTTGAACCAAGTCACCACCTTCGAGTCACGAGTCATATCAAGTCATTGACATTTGACTCGAGTCAAGTCAAGTCATCCTATTTTCAAAGGTGGCTCGAGTCAAGTCACGAGTCAAGTCATAGTTCAATTCAAGTTGATTTTTTGAAGTACGAAGCATATTTGCGTCATCGCATTTTGATACCGGGAGCTGTTTGGAAGTTGCCATTACTTTGGAACCGTGGGACGACTATACCCCGTTTAAAATACATGTAAATAAAGAGGCTTCGTATCGCCCACGTATGCGTAGAACTGATAAAGTACTCAAATTACCGTATAGCCTCAATCTATAATTATCATTTAAAATAGTGATTGCTCACTCTTACGTGTCACACCAGCGTATCGAGAACAATTCGAATATATGCAAGATCAGCCATTTTTATCGACACTGTTACTTGATGACTTGAAATTGACTCGAAACCTTTTCTCCGAGTCACGAGTCAAACCACATTTCTGACACGCCAAGTCAAGTCAAGTCATACGAAAAAAGTGACTCGAGTCAACCCAACACTGGTTGTTGGCAGCACCAGTAAAAACCATGATATACTCATTCTTTTCACTCCTAACTTGTGTATGACTACAGGTAAACACAGTTTCTAGCTCTAGCTCTAGCCTTGCACTATCTTGTGGTTGAAGTAGAAGTAATTATGTTGTTGTGTGTAGTGTCCATGGTGTTTGTTGACTACCATGGTCATTAAAACCAGGCCAATTTTCTTCCTTTCTATTCCTTTAGCTGCCGACTTGTAGCACGGCCCGCGTCTGGGCTTTTATAAGACACTGCTTACACAGATGATATGACAAGGGGGAGCCTAGATAAATCTCCGAGACTTGGCAAGAAGTCTGAAGTTGACCCCTTCATTTCTCAACAATTATGGGTTATTTGAGACTTGTTACAACTACTTGAAGTAATATTCAAAAGTAGAAGTTCTGATGAGTACTTGAGTATAAGTTGTTTTTCCAAATAGATTGTCTGAATGAGACGCAAGCTTTTGGTAATAATTTGGTACTAGCTTTTAAAATGGCCAGAATCATCTTTTTGAGTAACTGATAATGAGCAACAGAAACGCGGATACACAAGGTTTTCGTAACAATATCCTTTTATGACAATACCGTGGCTACATTCAGGTAATAATTCGAGTCATGACTTGACTCGTCTTGACTCGAGTCGCAGAGTCAAGTATTGATCCTGATACACGAGACTTCAATCAAGTTGTATAGAATGTTTGAGTCATATGACTTCATTGAGACTTGCGCAATGACTGTAGTAGGCCTACAAGTTGACACCACACATAAAGTGTTTCAAGTTGACTCCAGTCATTTTCCATTTCCATTTTTCAAGAAAATTGCTCGACTCAAGTCAAGTTGACAAAAAATTCCAATTATGTGAATCAAAATCGTCATCCAAAAATCAAAATGAACTCAATGTGTGTAAACGGCAAGTGCGTGGAAGTCGAAAGCAAATATAAAAAGTCGAATTTAATGAGAAACTTGATGCTTCCTTTTTGATATTAGATGCATTGTAGGTATGGTGATCAGATACATGTTCATTGTTTTCCAGCACGTTTTCGTATATTTCAATATGTTGCTGTCACTTTGACATCTGGTATTCAGGTCTCCATCAATTCCACCATTGGCATGTGCAAGGGATGTGCTCTCGTCCAATTCAAGACCAAATTGTATCGACTCGCTGAATGGTAAGGAAAACGTGTGTAGATACGTCCATGCTTACTTGTAAACCACTATTCCGGCGCCGTAACCAGACTTGTACAAACTGCTGGATTTTCAAAATCTGTACTCACTTTGCAAAACTTGCTACTTCAATCAGATCTAGAACTAACGACCTTTGAAAATCCGATACCGTACCAACTAAAACACAACTAACTAATAACTGATAATAATACAAACTACCGAATTACAAAGTAACTAAGAAGTATTGGAGACGAATCGGCTTTTCAAAAAGACGGGGTTTCGAGCTTGAAATAGAAGGAGTTCTGACGCTCAAAACCCGTCCTCAGACTGTCAGTAGTCATGATTCTGAGCTAGCAATGGCTGCAAGATAGGGGTGTTAAAAAAAACTTTTTTTTTTCAAATTTCATCGACTTGGTTGTCACATCGTCAGGTTACCTAATTTCAGCGCATAAAGTAGGCCTACTCTATTTGAAAATTATCTCACCGTTGTTGTAATGTGTCTATTTCAACGAAGTGGACTAATTTTGAGCTAATCCATGTCAAATCTTTTTTTCGTATACTGGCAAAGTCTTCATCCACACTCCACCATAGGGCCTTGTCAAGATCAAAACAAGTGAAAAAGACATCCCTGCCTTTTCGGGCGTACCTGAAACACGATTTTTGGTCATTGTGACGAAATTTGTCACTGTAAATACTATTATTTAAAAATGAGCATAATTTCAATTTGAATGACCTCGGCATCTGCTGGTTGGAATTGAGTCAAATTTGGTTTGCAACGTTTTTTTAGGTAACCTGATGATTTGACAATGAAGCCGATGAAATTTGAAAAAAAAGTAGTTTTTTACACCCCTATTGTACAAGTCTGTATGTAAACATATTTGTGGCTTGGTGACTACCATTCCAGGTCAACAACCCTGACTGGAATGAGATTCGAGATAATCAAGTTGTGAGCAGACGTGAAAAAAGACGATAAATCAACAGAAGAAGTAAAAGAATGACAAGGGTGGCGAGAGGAATTTGTATCTCAGCAGGAAAGGGCTCGTTCGACGAGGTATGTACGCCGGTACTGTCTAATATTCAACAGAAACTCGCTAGTGTTGTGGTCAATGTTACCTCTAATTTTTGACAAGTCTGCGCACACCCACCAACTCGCTGCGCAGAACCTTGGACTACAGTGCGTAACGACTAAAAAAGGTCATCACTTCGGATTTTTTGTTCGCAACGTAGATTTTCTTTGGGCAGAGACCGTGTCAGCACTGCGCATTGTTTGTGGTGCTGACCTACTCTGAGCCAGTGGTCGGCAACTTCATAATATGTGACCCGAATCAAAACAAAAGTAAAACCAGCATTTACATGCAATCTCTTTTCGTTTTACGATACCGAAAAAATGTTTTTAAGTATTGCTGAAGCTACAGTTACTGAAAAATATTTATGCACAAAAGTATTCTAAAATGATTGTTTTTAAATGGCACCGCTCTCTAAATGATGTGGTATCAAATTAAACATGAAATTTTGAAAAATATTTTGGTTGTAGCCATTTTTTTCAGAATACTACCATAAGGAACTAAAAATAAATAATTTTTCAATAATGTCATGTTCCACTTTAGTTGCCTACATGCTGCGCGAAGCTATTCATCTGTGTGTTGAACAACTCTATTGTAGAATCATGTACTTGCTGAGCCAAGGGTAAATGTTTCAAAATATGCCATATCTCTCTCCTCCGCCAGCAGTGTTGGGATTAAGATACTCCCTTCAAGTCACAAGTCATCTCGATTCATTGCACATTTTAACTCGAGATAAGTCAAGTCATCGGATTTTGAAAATGACTCCAGTCAGTCAAGTCGCTCAATTTTTTGAGGTGACTCGAGTCAAGTCTAGTCACAATTCAAATCAATATGTCTTTTCAAGGCATCACATTGCATTTTGGTAGCTGTTCGAAATTCAGATTGTCTCCATTTATTTTAAATCGAGGGATGAACATAGAGATAAATACGCATGCAAAAATGCATTGCATAGCTCCCGAATGCATAGTACTGTTGAACTATGTAACTGTTGTATACCCACTGTCTTCAATTTATTTGCCAAAATGGAGAATAGAACGTGAATCCTTGAATGGCGGAAACAAACGGATTTGATAGATTACCTAACTACATATCCCTGAGGTACAAATTGAGCCTACGCCAATACTTGAGTAGTAATATCAACTTGTAAACTATATTCGAATTCGATTCAGAATATTAGATCATACAAGAAATAGGGTTAAGGTGATCACCTAGCACCAATGACCAATTTACAGAACAGAGATCGATACATTGTGTTACTTTACTGCTGCGACAATGTACAGCGATTTTTAGCGACATCGATTTCTTGATGACTTGAAATTGACTCCTAAATTTTGCTTCGAGTCAATCCGTATTTCTGAAACGCCAAGTCAAGTCATTTTTGCAAAGTGACTCGATTCGAGTCAAGTCATTCGAAAAAGATGACTCGAGTCTGACTCGGTTCAAGACATGACTCGAGTCATCTCAACACTGTCCGCGAGACTGCCACGATAGGTTGTGCTTTCAAAAACATAGTTGTATCACAGCTTGAAAATTGCCACTATGGATAGATTTGCCGCCATATTCAGCGGATGGCATATGAGTATCAGTTTGACCAACTGACAAATGTGATAAAGTGAAGGCAATTTTAAGCTTGCTTCAGAAACAACTCCACCTGGCTGAACATCGTCCGTTAAATGCCAGTACCGCACACCTGCTTCCTGTATCTAAACTAAACATAGGATAAAAGCATGAAACTGAGACTCGATTTTCACTATTGAATTAAAACAGTGATAGATATGTTGAGTCATGGCGACGCCAGGAAAAGATAACGCGACCCCGCTTGGGTTCATGACCTCAGAGGTTGCCGACCACTGCTCTATATCCGCCACCCAAATATCAAAATGAACTAAAAATTTGTTTGTGGACAGTGTGTGGAAGTAGAAGGCAAATATCAAAAAGTTGAATTCAATGAGAAACTTGCTGCTTCCTTTTTGATATCAGATGTGTTGTATGTACGTTCATCCGATCTCAGATGCGTGTACATTATTTTCCTGCATATATTCATAGGCTATATTACAATACGTTGCTATCACATTTTTGACATCTTCTATTCAGATTGCCATCTATTCCGCTATCGACATGGCCAACGAATGTGCTTTCGTCAAATTCAAGACCTCACCCCCGACAAAGTGGCAAATTGTATCGACTTACTGAATGGTAAGGAAAACGTTGTTAGACTCGTCCATGCTTACCGTACTTTAAAACCACTATTCCGGTTCTGCACCCAGACTACTGGATTTCCAAAATCTGTACTCGCTTTGCAAAACTTGCAGCTTCAATTACAGCGGTTCTCAAAGTTTTTTTGACACGTTCCCCTTTTGGAAAGTGAGACATTTCGCCCCCCCCCCCCCCCCTTATAGTCATATCACAAATGCAATCACAATGCTGGCAATCTCAACAGAGAATTTGATGCCATAGAAGGTTTTGACTAGGTTGATTTTTGGTACCTAAAAAACTAAAGATTTTGATCCAAAAAATCAAAATATTGACATATTTTTACCTAAAAAATCTTAATTTTGACAAAATTTGACCTAACATATGCGAATTAGGTATTTTCCCACATTACGTTAGAATTTTACTACTTATATTCACTTCTGGTTGGAACTGTCTGGCCTTACGAAGTAGTTTGGCCTGAAAAAAAACTTTTTTGTCTCAATAACTGACAAATTTTTACATGAAAAAACTTTATCTTAACATAATCTGACCCTATGAAGAATTGCAATAGTTACATTACGCATTATGGTAGAAATAAATAAAATTTATGATTCGCAATGAGCAGACAATGAACCATCTACAACGGTAGGCATATAAAGTAAGCTACAAGCGGTAAAATGTCTTTTGATGAGTTCACCGACACTGCAAAATCTACAATATAAACGAAATGCAGGTTGCAAAAACAATTTAGACATTGTTTGACCTAATTTTGACTTTTGTTGACATGTCAAAAAAATACGCCCTACTTATGACTGTTGATGTGAGAATCCTCTAATATGAAATTCGGACCTATACACAGCAATAATTATGAATTGGAGGTAAACCGCAATAACGCGAATTTTTTTTTCATTTGACCGCAGCTGCGTTCCCCCCTTCAGATGTTTTCACGCCCCCAGTTTGAGGACCACTGATCTGGAACTAACGACTTTCTAAAATCCGATGCCGAACCACCTCAAACACAACGAACTAACAACTGATAATACTGTAATACAAACTACTGAATCGCAATGAGCCAAGTAATCTAGGAGATAGAATCGGCATTTCAAAAAGAAGGGATTTCAAGCTTGAAATGCAAGGCGTTGCAACTCCCAAAACTTATTCCCTGGACCATTTTTATATGTTCGATTTCGGCCTACCGACATGTTCCAGGTCAAAGAGGATTGTTTGATTGAATGGCCGCTTCTAGTTGTTTAGTCTCCTTCCTACGGAGTCATTTTATCGCAATCTTGTGATGTGGTGAAATTATTACTGAATGAGTCAGATAAAAACGTATATGTCAGCCTTGTTCGGCCAAGACACGGTTGGGTTAGGTCTCGTCATGAAAACACTGCCGACATGTACAATGCATGCATCTTGGCCTTTTGGCTGTACTTCGGTGCTGCGTGGAAACACAGTAATTGTGTTCACTGTTTAGTTTTGAGTTCAATACGATTCAAACCACTTTTTTTCAGCTCTGCTAGAGTGGTACAGAGTATCGCACTTTTGCTCAGTCCTAACAGTTCCTGGCTGTATTTTCCAAGTATCAGGACTGATAGACGACATACCGACAATGTGGTGACTTCACTATTATTCGAAGTTACAACGGAATGTCTGTCATGGCCGTCCCAGTCTTGAGTCATGTGACTTGGTTAAAGTTATGCGCAATGGCTCTAGCTCAAGTCAAGTCAACACACAAATTTATTCGAATCGAGTCACTTAAAAAATACTTCAGTCAAGTCGAGTCACCAGAAAATCGAGTCATAACAACCCTGCATGAAGCTACTTTGAGAGTAGCCAACTATGGTTAATTATTGTAGAAAAGTGCGACGCTGACTACGTGACCACCTGTGATTTTTCTGTGTAGGAACGCAAGCCACTGAAGGACTCAGCGCATAAGAATGGAAGAAACGTGTGAAGATTGAAAAAGCAAAACGGGCCAAACTGAAAATGCAAACGTACAGCTCGACTTTGTGATGACAATCTTCCTAGAAGTCCATCAAAAGTTGGAGGTATGTCAGAACCACAGCTATCAGCATACTTTTTAATTGGGCTGTCTTGAAACAGTGGTTCCTAAGAGGTTTCACACGATAACTCCAGGGGTTCTCTGAGCAAGATTTAGACAACTAGGTCATTTTTACCTTTTCCAAATTAGATTGGAATTAGAATGATAACTAAAAGCTTCAGTTGTTTTTATACAAATTATACTAGATTTAGAATTATAACTAATATTAATTTTTTTCCAAATTAGATTAGAATTACAGTGAAAGCTACACAATTTTTCAAAATTAGATTGGAATTAGAATCACTTAATTCACAAAAACTTGGGCATGGAATAAAGCTCAGTTCATATCCAATCAGACCTCAGTCTCATAAGCACGAGACTGACAAATGTTTGTACACCAAGCTTGATTCATTTCTCGCGCGACACAGTTCCCCTGTATTATTTTCGGGAAAACAAGAAATTTGATCAAGTTTGCTCTGAGCCAGTCTTGGGGTTCACCGGAACACACACCTGACTCATACAACAGAAGTCACGCTGATTTACAGTCATGTATTTTGTATGATGGTCATGTTTTAACGGTTTTGTTTTTAATACTGATGCCGACGCATAAGTCATTCCGCGCACTAGAATTATATAGAAATGTGTAGTTGTGTATTGTGATAGGTTTTTTGTGACTTAACAAAAATATGGGGTTCACCGGATTGGTGAAGGCTACCCATTGTCGTCGTATAAGAACCCAGAAAAGTAGCATAATCAGAGTGTTCCATCCGTCTTATTGACAATTTTCATCTATAACTATGACACAAGTTCGTCGTTGAAATGATTTTTACTGCGTACTAATACTGAAATATGTGTGTCTTTTATGAAGTGCTATCATAAGGCAGTATTCCAAATGGCTAAGAGCAGTGGTTCTTAACCTTTACCAACCTGGCGTCGACACATGCTAACCGGCAAGCCTCCAGCGAACAATGCTGCAAGTGTTGTACTATGCTTCAGAGTAGCCCTACAGCTTATTTAAGACCAACATATGTGAATGTTATATACTCTCCAAAATTCAACAATACAATGTAGCGATATTTGACAGTATCATAAAATCTGTCAAACACTGCAACGCAATTCTTTCGAAATGAACCCAACAGTCAAAATTGAGTTGTTGATTTCAGCCCATTTTGCAGAAGCTTCAGTAATAACAGGTGTGATACCGAAAGCGCACCACCAAATTTCTCAATAAAATTATTTTCTCGTTCTTTGTGTTGAATTGTTCACTGTTGTTATGTGTTGACTTTGATATTTGGAAATTTTACCGGTACGCAATGTTGAGCAGCGCGGTTTATACTTTTTCTTGAATCGGTTTTGTGTACCAGTGCACATGTAAACTATAGTCAAATCCTCCTATCCTCGGGAAAGGTAAAAAAAGTGTCAAATTGTACGTATTCAACTCCCATTCATTCTAATAATTCTCCACTTAATTCGGACACAGGCTGTATCATTAGATTATAGCAAAATAAATAGTAGGCCACTTTGTTTGTTTTATAACGAAATGAGTGATTATAGTGAAACAATGACGGTTTATCCAGCAAGAGGTCACAATGAGCTCATACGAGACCGTTCCAGCGCTTTATAGTCACCTACAATTAGGTAGCATTGCATGCATCTCATAAAACAGATTGGTACAGAGGAGTTCAGCATTAAAGGTGAAATTGCATGCTAAAGTAAACACAAAAAAGCTAAATACTCTTCCTTGACAGTTCAGCAGTTAGTTGCATTGTCGTAGGTATCGAAAAGTACTACACCCTATATGTGTGTGTGTGTTACACCGTAATACAATACACAGTAATTGTTGAATGGTCTGGTATCGAAAATATCGTACCATACAACTAACCAGGAGGTATAACTAACGTGCGCTTTGTGCGATCCGTGTGAATTACTGCTGTACACAGCAGCAGCGATTAATGCAATCCGCAACACTGATGTCTTTTGAATGCGTTGTATGCCTTTATGCACAGCAATGAAGAGAGCAATTGATTTTCCGGTTAACTCAGAGAAAGCAGTGTATCCCTTTTTTTCGCCAAAAGGGTGCAGAACAAAACTGTTCGAAATGGCTGATTCGACTGTCTAGCTTTTCTTTGCTATTGGCTAACACGTTTACTCTATGAGTGCTTCGCTAAACTGATGACATCATGTTTTCAGGAGCGTCTCCTGTTCCAAAACAAAGATCGACGAGGTGTAGTTATCGCGGAATCTCGACTGATGCGAGATCTGAAGAATTTCAACGTACATGAAGTTAGAAGAAAGCTATGATTCGCATTTATCAACTTCAAGCATGAACAGTCGAACGCGCTTTGAAAGCTCTGAGAAGTTTTAATATCAATAACAACATTTTTGGACCAATGACAGGCTAATAGTTGAATTGTCAATTGGAAAAAGGTAAAACTTCAAGTGATGCTGAGATTTGTGAACTTATATTTTACATAAACTTTTATCAATATCCGTTTAATTTTCTGCCGCCATTCCTCGTTAACAATACTAAATCACCATTCAGCAAATGAGGAAGAAACTATACTCACTTCTTAAACTAATATAAATGAGAAAACTTGTACGAACTACTGATTTTCGAGATGCGAAACTAGAAGTTGAACAATGGCCTTTGAAGATCTGCAACTAACTAACTAAATTGTGTGTCGCTGTACACTGTCGCTTGTCGCTTATTGGCACCACTGATAATGCAAATTACTGAATTGAAAATGAGCCCAGAAATATTTTCAATTATTGGTGCCATTTTGGAAAATATATTTAATTACCTTGATACAGTCGCTACTTAAACCGTTATGGAAATTTATACATAGAAGTGCTAGGAACCTATCTCAAAACCACATTCTAGTTTATAAATCCCAAGCTGTAAAAATTAATTTGTTCTGCCTAAACATAGTAAAGTAGATTGGAAACAGAAAAGGTCTACTCAAGTACTCAAAAAAAGTAAATGTTCTTTAATATTGAATGTGTTTTTTTCAGCATCTTGTCTTATTCATACATGCTCGTAAAACGTTGCATAGGCTTAATTGTGTCAGAAATGCATTTTTATGATGCGCGCAGCTTAGGTCGTGAGATGTAAACTAACACAAGATTTGGTAGCGCTCTAAAATGTGATGAAACCGCTGCTCAAAACCAGAGGCTCTCAAGCTTTTTTAGACACTACCCCCTTTGTGATGGTGATAAATTTTGCGCCACCAATATCGTGATATCACAAAATATTATTGAGATACGTCTATCATCTATCTCCATCTGTTGTCTCCTGTATATATAAAAAAAACGGTATCCCTTTACCCATTCTTTCGGGTAGCATGAAACTGCCCCGATTTTGTGCAATTCAACATAATATGAATAAAGAAACAAAAATATGCACCGTGTCTCTCGCGTTGGTATAATTCCCGGCATTATTGCTACAGAAGTAGTATAGTTGGCGACATTGGATGGATAGATACACCCATAAGAAGTCAGTAAGCGCAATTTCAAGCGCATGCTATGTGTGCTTGGTTTCAGTGCTTGCTTGTTTTCAGTTGTCAAGTCCTAGAAGAAACACGCTTCCAAGACGTCTCACGATGGTCGCAAAGTACGGACTGTATTTGTTCTAAATCTGTCTCGATGTTTTGGAAGACGGTTTGGCCGAAGCTTTCTCGGATTTTCTATGCCAAGGTAGAGCTTATTTTGTTACGTGTCTCATTGTATTGCTAGTCAGTAGTCCGCCAGACATGTGCGAACCACTGGATATTCAAAACTTGATACTAAGACTAAGACTGCTCAGTTTACAAAACTTGCAGCTACAACTAGAACTACTCAAATAAGCCAGTAGTTGGCTCAATGCCAACTAACCAGATTGGTAGTTCGTACAAATCTGCAGTCCGCGTTTCTTGGGGGGTGTAGATTGTTGCCTGCTTTCATAACTAACATGGTGAGGAATATATGTGTGACGTACTCAAATTTTGACCCTGACGTCACAATAAGTGGAAAAGTGGACGGTATGCAGAGGTGGTCAACGTAGTCAGTAAGGCTTCTCAAGTAGAAAACTTCCAACTATGCGTCCACATTTATAAGGATTTGTCCTCCTTTTTCAAGAACTGTTCTCCCTTCGCCCAAAATTCCACATTTTTGGCAATTTGTCCTTATTTTTAGTCTAAAATACCACAAAAGACCGCGAATTTTGCGAAATATGGACCGAATCGACAAGAGACGATTATTTCGGGAATTGAATCGGAGAAAAATAACCAAGAGATGGTGCTCTCGTCCAATTCAAGACCTCGGAAGAAGCGACAAACTGTGTCAACGTGCTGAATTGAGACGAAAATGTAAGTAGATGTGTCCGTGTTTACTTTTAATTCAATATTGCGGCTATTGCAACACTCGCAACTGCAAGTACATGTAGACCTAACGGCCTTTGGAAATCCCATACTGCCTAAATGAAACACATCTAACTCTGATTATAATACAAACTTTGCATTGCAAATGAGATAGAAACTGCATTTTAATAGGAACTGGTTTCGAGGGTCAAATGGCAGCGTTTCGACCCTCAAACCCAGGCTATGCACCTGTCAGTAGTGATGACTGCAAGAACCTATCACGACAGAACACCGGTATCATGATTTACTTCATAGGAAAACGCGTGTTTTCTAGTTGTTTATTTTATAATTGTGCAACTAGAACTCAGGATTGTGACCAAGTCAGAAGAATCCGAGTCACAAGTCAATTTTACTTTTATAGTTTTGACTCGAGTCAAGTCGAGTCATTTTCAATTCAACATCTAGTCAAGTCTGAGTCCATGTCATTGTGTTCACTGTTAAGTTTTGATCTCAATCCGATTCAACCCACTTTTTTAACTGTGCTCTAGTGATATAGAATTGCCCGCATTCATAACATCGTAATCTTCCTCAATTCTAACAGTTCCTGACCCTATTTTACAAGTATCAGGACCGATAGCCGAAATACCAATAATATGATTACATAACAATTTTATGAAGTTACAATGAAATGTCTGTCTTGGCCGTCCTAGTCTCGAGTCACATGACTTGGTTCGAGTCATGTATAATGACTCGGGTACAAGTTGAGTCAATGCACGAAATAACTCGAGTCGATTTGAGTCATTTTATGCATTTGTAGAAAATACTCGAGTCCAGTCGGTTCACCAAAAATCGTGACTCGAGTCGAGTCATTAGAACCCAGCTATCACTCACTACTAACCTTATGAAATCCGCAACATGAGCTAGAACTAGAACTACTCGCTTTTCAAAATCCGCAACTAGAACTAACTAATCGGTAGTAAGTTCTAGTAGTAGTTAGTTGATCACCAACTAAGTAGATTGGTAGTTTGTACAAGTCTGTCTGTAAATAAATATATGGCTGCCATTTCAGGCAAGATCCTGAACGCGTAAGATTCAAGCGTATCAAGCAGTGAGCAGTACTGATATGAAAAGGATTCCCAGTCAACAGAAGAACCGAAATCATGAAAATTAGAACAAGAGGAATTCGTATCGCGGCAGGTAATGTCTCGTTCGACCTGGCACATGAGGGCCAATATCCAACACAAGCTTTTCAGTATTGTGGTGCTGCCCTACTCTAGACCAGTCATCAAAAATCAAAATTCACCTAAAACGTATTTAAGGCAAGTGTGCAACTTGAAAGCAAATGTCAGATGCTCATTTTAATTAGACAGTTGCTATTGCCTTTTTGATATCACGCTCGTTATATGTGGCTCTATTAAAAAGCACTAACTTGATTCAGATTCTTGGATTTCTTCTCAAAAGGCAACAACTTTGGTGTGGGCTAGACTCCAGACTTCATTAAACTCACAGATCTCTCCAAAAGGTAGAGTCATTATGTAACGAATTTGGTTTGCAAGTCTTCTTCGGTTACACAATCACATATAAATATTCCTCAAGTAGTTGAAAGGTAGGTTACTTTTAAAAAGTTTGGTCCAGCAATTACATTATTGTAAATTGTGATGTATGCCAAGACCAAAGTAGGGCATGAACTCTGATATGAAAAGACGCAGATAAATAAATTACGAATTTATAAATTAATTCAAAAGTTTGATGTTCTCCATGAAATGAACTAGCGCAGTGCCTTTCAACCTGTGGAATGGTACGCATTTGTGCGGATGGAAAAATTTGCAGTGCGGATGAGAGACGTGGTGCAGATGAATGCGGATGGAAATAGTGAATAATTGTCACCGGACTTGTTCTGGCGTGGAATAATTCAAATAAACCTGATAGGAAATTCGAGTGCAGTGGCTCCATAGCCTTGGTCGTTGAAACGTAAATGCAAAAACGTGTTTGACCTATTCGTATCTTTTACAATAACTTTGTCTCACGCCAGCCGTAGTGAATTACAATTTGTGCGCTGTATTTATTACCTACTAAAAAGTCTGGTACAAAACCGGGTGTAGTGGCATGTATAGGTTACAGTACATCAGCTGAGTCTGAGCTTGCGACATGCGGGATTAATGATTTAAAAATGGCTGTCGGCTTTATTTCTCTGGAAAATCATCATATTTTCGTAAAAATGGTTCGATTAGCACGAGGCCAGAATATAGTAATACATACCATCATCACAGACTCACACTTGCAAGTTTCTGTCAAGCTAATTCTGTCCCCGTCACGGCTCCTCAAAGTATGGGTTGCAAATGGTATAATTTTGGGTCTTCACGCTACCTAAGTGGTCTGATAATATGCAGGTAAAATTTGAGGAATTTCTTGAAAATTGTTTTTATATATCCAAGGTCACTGTTTATCAGCGTATCACAAGGTATCCAGCTCATATGTGCTCATTCTTCATGTTAGTTTTGGAGCTTACTTTCTAAGTCATATGAGAGAAGCATTGAAACAGATATGCGGGTTTTGCAGCCATTCGACTAACTGGAAGTTTGTGAGACCTTTGTCGGAAACTTTTTTTGCACAAGGAAAAGACGCTGTATTCTGGATAGGAGTGCGGGATGGTTCTTATAAACACCTGGATATCCAAGCACTAGAAGTTCTTGTACAAAACTGAACACTTATTTCGCCGAAAAGGGTTTAGTGCACTATAGTTGAAATCGAAACTACGGAATAGAGTGGTCTTTTTAATGAGACATTTAATAGCCTGAACCAGTCGCCTGCACTTCTTGCACATATAAAAAAAACTTGTTAAGTATCTACATTTTCTTTTTGTATAACAATTTTCGGTTGGTTTGTTGCCATGGAATTTATCTTGCGGAAAAAGTGCTGATGGTGTTCAAAAAGGTTGAAAAGCACTGCACTAGCGTATCGATGTATAAAATTGTATTATATCTGACAGACCTGCAGTCTATGGCATGGTATCATGTAACACATTTTTATCAAAGACCCATTCTCGTACATTTATATCATAATTAATCATCAACTTTGAAAGCTCATTTTCATTCAACGTGAAGTTTTTGTTTGCTGTGAAGATTACTGCTTCCGCTTGGATGGCATTTGACTCCATTTTGATTCCTAAAACTTTTTAGTATGCTTTGCTTAGTATACCGGTAGCTAATTAAATTGGTTATGTTATGACTACTTCCATTTCTACTTCACGACCAAACTACGGTACTTACTATTGTATTGTGATTTTGAAAACTACAGAGTAGTTTTAAGATAAGTTACAACACTTATTTTACCGAGGTACAGTCCCCTGTGTTGTTGTAGTTGAAAATGGTTTCCAAGATTCTTCCTGTGTATTGTGTGAATCATTTTGCTCTAATCGAGAATCTACTTCGAAAGTAGCCCCTTCCGATTAACATTTGTAGTAAATTGCAATGCTGACTACACTGACCGGCTGTGGTTTTTTTGTGTAGGAACGCGGGTCGCAAAAGGTCTCAACGCAATAGAATGGAAGAAACGCGAAAAGATCAACAATGCCAAACGGGCCAAACAGAAAAAATCCTAATGTCTCTCTGCAACTTGACTTTATTTTGACAATCTTCCTAGAAGTGTGAACGGTAAAAAGTCGAAGGTGTGTCAGAATCACAACTGTTAGCATGCTTTGTATGTTACCTTGGAGCGGTGCCTACTGACCGTGGCTCATACGATTACCCCAGGGGTTTTATGAGTCAGACTTGGGCAACTACATGATTTTCAGGTTTTCGAAATTAAATTAGAATTAGTGTTATAGCTGCACAGTTTTTTTTTTCTTCCTCAAATTAGACTAGAATTCGAATTATAACTGGACCGTTTTTTTTTTCAAATTAGACCAAACTTCAAGTTACATAGTTACACAGTTTTACCAAATTAGATTGTAATTAGAATTACTCCATTTGCAAAGGCTTGGACATGGAATAAAGTCCAGTTCATATCATATCAGACCTTATTCTCATAAGCATGACGCTGACAAAAGTCTGCGCACTATGCTCGGCTCGTCTTGCACGGTACAGTTCTCCTGTAGAAATTCTAAATGAACCAGAAAATAGATTAGAATTAAAAAATCGGATTAGAATTGGAGCAAAGAAAAATTTCACTAATTATGTTAGAATTATATTACCGACATTTTCCTATAATTAGTGAAATCAATCAACCAGAATTATTTAGTTGTCTAAGTCATTCTGAATCAGACTCATACAGCAGAAGTCTCAATCATTTACTGTAATATATGTTGTGTGATCATCATGTTATATGTTTTTTTTGCTTCAACAGTGATGGTAATGCAAATTTGATTCAGTGGACCAGTATTCTATAGTACGGTAGTGTATTAGATGTGTTACCTGGTAGCTTATTAGTGACTTGCCGAAAATATGGGGTTCTCCAAATGCGTTCAGATTAATGTAACGGTTCACCGGGTTAGTAAAGGATAAGAACCACTGTCCTCGCATAAGAACCTAGAACAAGTAGCATCGGTTGAGAGTATTCGAGATCCGTCATGTTAACAATTTCCATTCATAGCTATGACACAAGTCTATCGTTAAACTGATTGTCACTGGACACAGCTTCTTTGCTGAAATATGTGTGTGTTCTATGAAGTGCTATCATCGAGGTAGTATACTGAATGACTAGAGCAGTGGTTCTTAACCTTTTCTAACCTGGCGATACCTTATGCTAAACTTGAAGTCTTCAGCTAACAATGCTTCAAGTGCTGTACTATGTTTGAAAGTAGCCTACAACTCGTTAAAGACCAGTCATGTGTCATAAATACTTTCCGAAATTTGAGGACATTCTAAAATACCAAAATAGTGATGTTTGACAGTATTATATATCTGGCAAATATTTGGTCGCGTTTCTTCCAAAATACATCAAATGGTCAAAAGGGAGTTGTTGGTTTTATCCCGTCTCTGAGAGGCTTCAATGAGACCTGATATAACAGGTGTGATATCAAACGGACGGTAGCAAATTTCTCATTTGATTAATGTTCAGATTCTTGGTTTCAAATTGCATGATGTTGTCGTCATTACACACTGTGTTGAACTTGATTTTTGGAAATATTACCATTACACAAGCTGATAAGGTAGAGAAGCGATGTTCTATATTTTGTCTGTAGCCGTTTTGTGTGACTAACTCGTTTACTCTGAGGAGTACTTCGATTAAGTGATTCCACTGTTTTCAGGAGCTTCTCCTGTCCAAATTCAAAGATCGACATGGTGCAGTTATCATGGATTCTCGAGAAGACTTTCAACAAAGATGGGGTCGGAAGACCGCTCTGATACGCATTCATTAACATCACCAAGCACGAGCACGCGTTGAAAGCTTCGAAAAGTTTTGATGACGATGCTGGCATCTTCGTACCGATCAAGAGGCCCATAGTCGAATTTCATTGGAAAACAGGTAACACTGCAAGCAAAGCAGACATTTTGTGACTTTGACATTCCATTTTCTTGTTTTCTGTTTCATTTTATGGTATCATTTTTCCTTTACAACACTTGATCATATTCATTCGACCAATGAGGATAAAACTCTAACCACTTCCTAAAATAATATATACCAACAGACACCTACAAACTGCTTGGTGTTCGATATGCAGAACTGGAACCACGACCATTAAAGCTCTGCAACTAACTAACCAGATCGCATACCACTATGCACTGTCGATTGTCGATAATTGGCAGCACTGATAATACAAATCACTGAATCGCTAACGAGATAGGAAATATTGGATACCGAATCATCACTTCTGTAAGTAAAGGTTTCTAGTTAAAATGGGAAGGCTTTCAACCCCTATCGCCCCTACGGCAGTCTCTTTAGTGATGACTCTGAGCTAGAAATGGCTGCAAAAACATCACACAACACAACGACGGTATCACGATTCACGCAAAACGATGACGTGAGTTTTCCTGTTATTGGAACTAGTTTTTTAATGCGCTACTGTAACTAAAACTACTCACTTTTCAAAATCCATAACTTGAACTAATCAAAAAAAACAGTTTTTAGTTAACCTTCAACTATCCAGATTGGTAGCTCACACAAGTCCGCATACCAGTAAATAATATTATACTCGGCGGGGCCTGAAAAAGTATGTGAAAAAAATACACTCCCATTGGGATTTGTAACTTGTTGGCCACCCGAATAGATTTAGAGATGCTGCCACTCATTATTGAATAATGATGTTTTGTGAGAGTTGATGACCACTGACAATCTCCTTGTACTACTCGTGAGTATGGTTGTCAAAATCAAGTAGGCCTACCTGAGTTACTCGACCATGAATTGAATTTTAACATGTCTATTTCAGTGACGTGGACTAATTTCCAGCTAATCCATGTGATATCTTTTTTCGTTTACTGGCGATGTCTTCATCCAAACTCCGCCACAGGCCCTTGTCAAGATCAAAACAAGTGGAAAAGACATTCCTGCTTCTTCAAGCATACCTGGAATATGATTTTGGGTCATGTCGGTATGACGAAATTGGTCTCCGTAAATACTTCTATTGAAAAATGACCAATTTTACTGACCTCTGCATCTACTGGTTGGATTGGAGTCAAATTTGTTGCGCAAGGTTTTTAGGGTAACCTGACGTTTTGACAATAAAGCCGATGATATTTGAAAATAAGTCCCCCCTATTGTACAAGTCTGTCTGTAAACATATTTGCGACTATCTGACTACTATTACAGGGCAACAAACTGGAAGGGAATGGGATTCGAGTTGATTAAGCTGTGAACAGACGTGAAAGGATGATAAATCAACAGAAGAAGCAAAAGAAGGAGAAGGATGGCAAAAGGAATTTGTATCTCAGCAGGGCGGACTCTTACGACCAGGTATGTGCGGTCCAATAGGCAGCCAAAACAATTGTCAGTATTGTGGGGCTGACCTACTCTAGACCACCGGTCGGCAACTTTATAATGGCTGACCCCAATTAAAACGAAAATAAAACCAGCATTTACGTGCGACCTCATTTTGTTTTTCGATAGGGAAAAATGTTTAACTGTTATTGAGAAATGTTTTGGTACAAAAATATTCCAGAATGATTGTTTTTAATGTTCACTGCGCTCTAAAGATGATGTGCTATCAAATTAAACGTGGAAAAAATCTTGGTTGTAACCATTTTCTTCAGAAAACTACCATGATGGATCTGCAAATAATTATTTTTAAATACCGCCATGTTCCATTCTAGTTGCCTCTATGCTCTATTGTAGTATCATGTAGTTGCTGAGACATGGGTAAATGATGCAAAATATCCCATGTCTCTCTCTTCAGCCAGCAGTGTTTGGATCAAGTCACTACCGTCGAGTCACAAGTCATCTTGATTCATTGCGCATTTTGGCTCGAGTCATGTCAAGTCACAATTCAAGTCAAGTTGTCTTTTCGAAGTACAAGGCATCACATTGCGTTTTGCTAGCTGTTCGAAATTCAGATTGAGTCGTCATTTATTTTAAACCGACGGATATTTGTTATAGAATAACGGACGTTCAGTAAAACGCAAAATGATTAAATAAATGATTTGATGAGAAACTTATTTCTTCCTTTTTGATATCAAGTGTGTTGTACGCATGGTCATCAGAACTCAGATGCAAGCAGGGCATGGTATGGTATGGAATGGAATGAGAATCTTCCATACTCCATACCCGCCCAATCGTTCCATACCATACTTGACAATTTTCCATACCATAGCAACATTCTTCCATACCCTATTTGATACTTTTTCCATACTTTCGCAACTTGACCAACCTCTCAAGGGATATTCTATTTTTGACGTGTGGAAATGTTCCAGTGTATATATTCTAAATATTTTGGATGAGATTATCCATTTATACAGCCCCGATGCTCCAATGATATCCCCAGTTTCTTTATATCATATGTCGACAACGGTGTAAAAACGTATATAGGCCTATACACACGGGATTATTTGGAAATCACAACAGAGTCTCATCACATGTAAATCTAGTGTGGTAACGTGCTAGCAGTGACCTCATCTACAGAATTGCATAACACAAAGGTATTGTCAAATTATAAGATATAGGTTCCCAACCTTTATACACTTTAGAATTGAATTTCTTTTGTAAAGACATGCTATTGGCGAAAGTTAAGATCCCAAAATGGAACAGCACGCAATAAAATAAATGAGCAGTGAACTGGTGACCGTACACGCAATGTTGCGCCTCCGTAAAACGGATATGTGAGGTAAGCTGACAGAAAAAATAGGAAGGGTTTGAATCTTTTTCAAATGTGCCAAGATAGCATCACTTTACATGTGTAAATGCCGAATATATTGCATGGGTCTGATAAACTTCCTGGTGTTGACGAACTTTTATGCGTATGGTAGATATAAGTCACCATAAACCTACACTGTCGCACGCTACTATTACTCGAGCAGTAAGAAATATGTCATTACCTCAGTAACGAGTCCGGCTATGCTATCAATTAGCGATTCCACGATCTCCCGTGAGTACATATTCATATACATATAAAATTTTATTTCAACGAATCAGGTGATTTCAATCACACCATCATTTCGTATACGAATGAATAACAAACTATATGAGGGAGATCGCGTGCCGCTGTCCACTCGATTCTCGCTAATTGGAGGCAGGGATAATACGAATTGCTGAATTGCAAATGAGCGAAGAAATATTATAGATATATACGATCGGCATTTCATACATACGTTTAATAAACGAAGTTAATAATGTAAACTGTAAAGAATATGTTTTCCAAAGTGATTCTTTTCCCAACCAGAAGGCCCTAAATTCCCCACAATTGGGGTATATTCTCCACCGGTTGGAGAATATTTCTTTAAATATAATTTAACACCACTACAATCATTTTGCGACAGCTAATCAAATGTCTATTTTCCCCGACAATATGTGGGTCGATCACACTCGTTAGCTTTATTAGCCATATCAAGGTGTCCTCTGTCCATTATATTAGAAATAACAAGATTTCATGAACTTACAATGCGTGTTGTAGGCCGGCATATGGTAACGCCGCTCCAAGACGAGCTACATATTTTTGAATCACAATGATGGTTTTGTCAAATAGATATTGCGTGATGATCATCCTCCCCAAGCACAGAAAATCATTTCCAAGTTCAACAAATTGAAGAAAATACTCATATTAATTCTACATTCTCAGAGTCTACGATTTTAAAACTACATTGGTTATTTACGTAGTGGGAGTTACGATAAGCCAAATGCACTTGTAACGCGCTCGCGGTCAAATATCATTCATTTTTATGATATTTAAATCGGAATAATTATCATTAATATTATTTTCATTCATATGTGCGTCGCGAAACTTTGCTGTCTTCAAATAAATGTCCACCGGGAAGGGTGAGTCGTGAATCACAATTTGAGATATTAACAATGAACATAGACAGTGAGCGATCGGGGCCTACGATAACTTACGGCCTTATCTGGTACAAAACACTTGCAAGATCGAGGAGGCCGGCGCTCGCAAAACAGACATCGGCGATTGTTTTCGATTTCTACCAGACGACTCCCTTTTGAAGCCATAGTACTCATTACGCAGCTACCGTTGTGCATTTGCGATTGGGCTTCTCTGTATAGCAGACGGCTTACAGTTTGAGGCAAAGATTTCGAGCTAGTAGCTGCATTTGAATTATTGTGGATTATGGAATCATGCTGTGACTAGCTATGATACTACAATAACGAATGTGTTCGATTGCAGTCGCGACTGAGTAACGTTTAGGTGCCGTTTTGACTAGCTTATAACTATGAGGTAGGCTACCTTTACTCGGCTAACCGTTGTGCATTTGCGATTGTGGTTCTCTGTTTAGCAGACGGCTTTCATTTTAAGGGAAAGATTTTTATCCATATATTCGCTGCGTTTGAATTATTATCGATTACACTGGTCAACAAAAATTTTGTTGCATTTCTACCAACACTTGTTCTTACCTAATTTGGGGGCGCTGAATCCAAATCTGACCTTAGTTTTATTCTGGAAGGTCTAGATTTTTTGCAAATACAGATTTTTTATTTTATTTTTACTAAATTCAAATTTTCTGAAAAATTACATGATTTGTCAAATGACGTTCTTGCTTATAGTCGAATAGCCAACCTCAAAACAATAATAGGTTCCCAGAAATGATTGTGTTACCACTAGCAATTCTATTTACAGACAATTTGGCACCAAATGTTTGAAAAAATGTAACAAAGAACATTTTTCCTGGTAAAATACATGTAATAAGCGAGTTTTTGTTGCAAAATGACATTGAAAAGAACGATGACAATCCACAGTATAAACTTAAAGCTATCGATGAAAAGATGCAAAAAATTTAATTATTGTACAACCCTGGAAAAAATTTCCTCTTATAACTTATGCGTTTGTACGCTTTTTGAGGACAGTCACGTTTGATGCCCCGACAATAATCCGCCATCATATGTCGCTCCCACCGACGTTGGTAGCGTTCTTCCACTGTCATGAGATCCTGGTGGAAACGCTCTCCCTGTTCATCACTGACAGCCCCAAGGTTTTCAGGGAATTTGTCCAGATGGCTGTACAGGAAATGTACTTTTATGCTCATGTTGCATCCTAAATCACGAAACCCTGAGAGCATCTTGGATACAAGTGTTTCATAGTTTGGAGCCTTTCTGTTGCCAAGAAAATTCTTTATAACATCTACGAAAGATAGCCATGCAGCTTTCTCCTTGACATTCATTTTCTGAATGAAGTTTTGGTTACGAATAAGTGTACGTATCTGTGGTCCATTAAACTCTCCTGCTTTAATTTTATCATATGACAAAGCAGGGAAAGTATGAAGAAGATGACGAAAGGATTAATAGTCAGGAATTAGAGCTTTAACAAACTGTGTCATGAGACCTAGTTTGATGTGCAGGGGCGGAAAAACAATTTTGTCTCTGCTTACGATTGGGTTGTGTGTTACATGAGGCATGCCAGCTTGAAATGTTTCACGTAAGGGCCACTCCTTCTGTGTCCAATGTTTTTCAAGTGCTCTGCTGTCCCAAATGCATAGATAACATGGGAATTTAGTGTATCCTTTTTGCTGACCTAGCAGAAAACTAACCATTTTGAGGTCAACACAAATGATCCAGTTGTGCTCATGATATCTAAGCAAACCCATAACAGTTGTAATGTCATCATGCCGTTCCTTCAAGACAGTAGAGTGACCAACTGGAACAGCTCCATAAACATTTCCATTGTGTAAAAGGACACACTTGAGGCTGCGCTTGGAACTATCCAAAAACAATCGCCATTCTCCTGGATCATACGAGGAGATACCCAATTGTCCGAGAAGACCAGGTATATCGTTGCAAAATACCAGCTTATTTTCCTCTGAAAAATAGGGAAGAAAGAGTTCTTCTCTTATTCGAAAAAAGGATACCTTTACAGATTGATCCAGAACCTGTTTTTCCTTGAGTCTGGAGGCTAAGAGCTCAGCTGCTTGCTTGGACAAATCTAAATCACGTACGAAGTCATTCAGTTCTGATTGATTAAACTGCTGAACAGCTACTCTGGTTTCACAAGAAGAATGTTCAGATTCAGATCCTGTATCTGTTCTTTTATACTCCATTTCCATAACCTCTTCCCTTTGCTTCAGTTTCCACATCTTCAGAAAATGTAAAACCACTAAAGACTGGAGGAGGGAATCTATCAGAGTGCGGAACAGGTCGTATAGCTGATGGTATACTTGGATAAGAAAGCATTTGTCGGCTCTTCCTGCCAACACCTTTTGTATTTACCATGCAAAAGTAGCAGTCAGTCGTGTGATCTTGGGGTTCACGCCACACCATTGGAATGCCAAAAGGCAGACTCTTCCGCTTTCCTTTTGTCCAGTCTCTGAGCATTTCTTCGCAGTTATGGCACACAACATGTGGAGACCATTTCCTATCTTGATCGCCAAGATGGATGTCAAAGTAAGCTCTGTAGGCACCCTTCACGAACGATGTTATATTACGTCTTTGACGAGACAAGCGTGTACACTATATACACCACAGATATCACAAAATGATTCCAGGACCTTCAAATGAAAAAGGGCTGGATGGATAAAAAGTGTTCGATGCAGATCAGATTTATGCACTAAATAGGCCTATGTGCCACTAACGAAAAAATATTAAATTGTCGATTGCATGAAAACTAGAGCATGCATAAAGAAACTGATTGCAGATTTGAAATCAGCATCCTAAAATTGTGTAGAATCAGTTAAAAAATCTCATGCAACAAGAAACGAAAAAAAAATTGTTGACCAGTGTTATGGAATCATGCCGTGATTAGCTATAAAACTACAGTAACGACTGTGTTCGATTGCAGTGGCGACTGAGTTACGTTTAGCTGCCGTTTTGACTAGCTTGTAACTGTGAGGTAGGCTACCTTTATTCAGTTGGTAAATAACTCATTATATTGCGGTGTTATGCGCGCCCACTATTATCAGCCGAGAATTAATGAGGATATTTCATGCGGCCTTCCTGACAGCGAATTTCGGCTGACTATATACTTAGTAATTCAGGCTTGACTTAAGGCATAATAATGGCCAACAAATGTTGTGTTTATGGTTGTAAGACAGGATATCTGACAACTGGGAAAAGGTCTCGTCATTCCGCTTTATATTTTATGATTTGAAGTTCCTCTGCTTCCTTGGTTCACACAAGGAACAAGTGCTACTCTGACTAAGTTTGGTGCTTTACTTAATTTAGCGAAATATCTCGAAAATGTCCGAAAAATCCGACAACAATTTACTGGAAGAGCTTCCAAATCCACCATATTACAAGACTTGGTGTTGCTCATATTGCGTATTCATCCGAAATAGTTTCGTTTTGCGCTCCTACTTCGGTATACATCTGCGCAAGCTTATAGAATTCATACAAGAAGGTTTCCATTTCCCTCAACGTCAACGCTGTCTCGGTACAGTAAATGGAGCGTTGACGCATTTAAAGTCCATGGAGATACGAAGGAAGAGGGCGGGATCTCCACTGAAATAATGTTGATGGTATAGATGAGATGTACTTACAGAAAGGTGTTCAATAGCACGCTGGTAAATATTATGGAGTAGATGAAAGCGGTCACTTAAAAAGGCATTGTTGTAATGATGATCTCTTCAAAAATCTTCTTCAATCGTGGTGGAGGCACTGCCAGAGACCGAAATTAAGGAAAGATGGTAGGCGGAAGAATTACTAGAGTGTATTGCTACTCTCAATGAGAATGGAGTTTTTAATCATCCATCCATTGTGAAAGCATTTTAAATATTGCGAGAAAAATGCCTTAGCAATGACGAGTTCTCTTTTCGTTAATACGCCCTGCAAGAAACTATCAATTGAAAGATAGTTCTCGCAGTACAGGCAAATGAGTGGGGGACGGTTTCTAGTCGGTTTAACAGAAGTTACCAATTCTGAAAAGATAATACTGCTCCGTTCCATGCTGAAAATTGACATTAATTTCTGGGGACATCAAGTTTGTGTGTAAAGCTCAGCTCATTTGGATCGTTTTAAATATGTGGCAATTGAACTTACTCGATGACTTATATCTCCTGACAGTGAGGAGATGTCCTACTATGTTGCTGGGTACATTGACAAAAATGTCCTCAAAAATAGCAATTGCAAATTGCTTGCCTCTGTGAGAAAATATGCTGTGAAGGACTTTAAAAATCGGAAGTTGAGCAGGTATAGCTTGCATATGCTTAATTGATGCATTTGATTACTCGAATTTGTTGTTGAAGCTTTATAACCATAAGCTTGGTGTTCGTTTTTGCTGTAGTTACTTGTGAAAACGATATCAATTTATTCTTTACATACTTTTATTGATTTTACAATGCAATAAAATACTTAACATTAGCAGGTTTGGTCCGTACCGCTATACAGCCTATTTCTGTGATTAGTGAATAACTGTATCTTCAAGGATGTCAATAGTAACTTTGGGTTTTAAGACGTGAAAGTACCTAGTTCCTCTGTTAAACGACTTTGTTAGACTTATATAAAGGGAGGCATCTGGTTGCGCGATGCGAAATCGTAAGCAATCCCTGATGTCTGTTTTGCGAATGTCGGCCTCCCCGATATTGCGAGTGTAATGTGCCATATAAGGCCGTAAGTTATCGTAGGCCCCGGAGCGATTTTCTGTGGCATGCAATCAATTTGATAAATCGAAAGTAGGATTATTGTGATGGTTCTGGCAAAACTGTCAAAGTATAGGAAAAGTATGGAAGTATGGAAAACACCTTCCATACCATACTTGGGAAATTTCCATACCATACCATACTTGCACTCTTCCATATTCCATACCGAAATTTCGTTCCATACCATACCCTACTTCCATACCATACCATACCATACCATGCCCTGGATGCAAGTACACTATTTTCTGCACATATTCATATATTTCAATAGGTTTCTGTCACATTTTTGACATCTTCTATTCAGATCGCCATCAATTCCACCATTGGCATGTCCAAGGGATACGGTCTCGTCCAATTCAAGACCTCACTTCCGACAAAGTGGCAAATTGTATCGACTCGCTGAATGGTAAGGAAAACGTTGGTAGACTCGTTCATGTTTATTGTACTTTTAAACCACTATTCAGGCGCTTACCGTACTTTTAAACCACTATTCAAGTGCTGTACCCAGACTTCAACAAACTATTAGATTTCCAAAATCTGTACTCTCTTTGCAAAACCCGCAACTTTAATTAGATTTAAAACAGCGGCCTCCTTTTTGATGGTGAAATATTTCGCGCCCCCATCATCGTCATGTCACAAATTCAATCAGAATGCTGGCAATACCAACAGAGAGTTTGATGACATGGATGGTTTTGACTAGGGTGTTTCTTTTACCTAAAAACCAAAGATTGTGACCAAAAAAATCTAAATTTTAACATTTTTTGACCTACAAAATCATGATTTTGAACAAATTTGACCTATCATGTGCAAACTAGGTGTTTTCCCGCATAACGTTAGAATTGCACTACTTATCTTCACCTCTGATTGGAACTGTCTGTCCTTACGAAGTAGTTTGTCGTAGTTGAAATGGGGAGGCTGTAAACTCCTAACAGCCTGGCTACGCCAGTCTCTGCAGTAATGATTCTGAGGTAGAAATGGATGCAAGAACATCACACGATAAAACGCCGGGATCATGATTCACGTTAAACGATGCCGCAAGTTTTCTAGTTGATGGCAACTAGTCATTTGTCAGTTGATCGTCAACCAACTAGATCGGTAGCTTGCACAAGTCTGCATACCAGTCAATAATATTATACTCGGTGAAGCCTGAAATAGTATGTGAAAGAATACGCTCTTAATGTGATTTAGAACTTGTTGGCCACCCGAATAGATTTCGCGGTACTGCCACTCATTATTGAAACATCATGTCCTGTGAGAGTTGATGACCGCTGACAATCTCCTTGTTGTATATTCATTGGTGACAATCAAGTGGCTGAGTGATTTGACCATGAATCGATTATTAGGCGTCGAGTCAAGTACCACTACTTATGACTTCATAGGGGTATTGGATAGTGGAAAGTGCAAATATGTATCTTTCCTGCAACCACAAAGAATGTAATGCCGGATCTACGTCATGTTACAAATAATAAGTTTTTTTTGTCGACCATGCCTTTTTCATTGCAAATGCTGCGGGTTTACAAATATTTCCTTTCCGCTAACGTAGTTTTGTACAACAGCTTTCGTATGCTGTTATATTACCAAGAAAGTTCGAAGGCTTCCACATTGGAGATACGATCGAAACGATAAGATTAATTAATAAATGAACACATATTGGTGAGTAGGGCTGGTCACAATGATATGAATACTCGAATCTGCTTCGATTAATATATCTAACGATTCGAGTCGAGTAGTGAAATTTTCGGAGTGTTGATACTATACGCTCCTTGCCAATGTAATTGAACAACGAGAATTATAGTTTCGACGGTATTTTCTACTGTGGGAGCATTGAAACCTCGACTTGCCGTATCGAAGCCTACAGAACATGTAGTACAAAGCTATTTCTGAAGTCATATAAACCCGCAGCATTATTACAAAGTGCAATGAGATAGGTATTGGTGATAAATGATATTATTTATAGTAGCGTAAAAGGTATATATATGATCTTTGACATCTAACATACAGGTATTTCGTCATAATGAGTGATACTTAAATACTCCACTGGGCTCGAAGCCTAATATCGAATCGCTCACGTAGTCGATTTCGCACAGCCCTATTGGTAAGGAGAGGAATAATTTCTCTAGTTGACTCAAATTGGTAGAGTTAATACTAATTTCAGATGCAAGTCCTCTGGACATTGTGCCTAGCCCAATAATTAGTGCTATATCTGAAAATATATCAAGTGACTGTGATACGAGGGCTATTTTTCCGTTGAAATCAACCAATTCCTACGTTTTAGGGAAGCTCTGGAAATCAAAGGACAGCGTAAAGCGAAATTTCTGTCAAAGCAGAAGCTAAGAACAGGAAATCGACTCGTCGAATGAAACCGATGTTATATCAAACCCAAACCGCCAAGTTTCAAGACAAAGTCATAAGAATATTAAGTCGCTCACATGAAAATACAGAACGTTACAAAACTCTGGATTGCAGAAGGGGAAAAATATTCAATTTTTATTCAATAGTCAATTTCTTACATGCTGGCAATGACTCGAGTCATTTCGTATGACTCGACCAAGTCACATGACTCAAAACTCAAGCAGCCGAAACGGTGTTTCCTTGCAACTTGAAAAAAGTAAAGTTCCATATTATTGGTATTTCGTCTATCAGCACTTGTGAATAAAATGATGGCCAAAAATAGTTTAGAATGATGAAATTCTGCATATTATGAACACCAGGCATTTTATATCACCCAATCAGAGTTGTGAAAAATAGGGCTGAACCGGTCTTGAACTCTAGATTGAACACTGAACGCAATGACTTGGACACGGACTCGACCCTCTGCACCACGAGTCGAACTTGAGGCGGTGATGCATTGAATATGACTCACTGGACATGCTCGAGGTAGAACTATAAAAGTAAAATTGACTTGGCACCCGGAACCGTGTGACTTGATTACAAATCTGGAATTATGTCTTTGTAGCGCAGAATTGGAATGCCGCACTGGGTCATTTTGTTGGTGCTAAAGCATGTCGATTTTTACAATTGTTCATTTAAGCGGTAGCTTTTGTTCATTTCAATAAAATTTGCATTCAAATCGTAAATCATAAAACATTGCCATATCGCAGGGTTGCAACCAAGTCGCAAGGTCTTGAGTCACAAGTCAATTCCACCTCATTAGTTTTGACTAGAGTGACGTCAAGTCATTTTAAATCCATCACCGAGTCGAGTCTGCGTCATAGTCAGGGTTAAAAGGTATGAGTTCTAGTCACAGTGTTGAGACTCTAGTATGAATTCAAGTGATTGTGTTACCTGCTCATTTCCGCGCTCAATCACGTTCAACACACGATTTTACAACTCTGTTTGGTTGATATTTAATGCCCCGCATTATATGGTAGCTTACTACTCATCGGAGTTACTAAAAAATGCTTGTCCTGCCGGTCCGAGTCTCTCGAGTTTTATGACTCGGTCGAGAAATGCGCAATGATTCGAGTACAAGTCGAGTCAATACACAAATTGCCGCAACTCGAGTTAAGTTATTCCATATTTTAAAAATTGACTCGAGTCAAGTCTAGTCACTAAAATTTCGCGACTCGAATCATTAGCAACGTTTTTATAACCGTTTACGAAGCTACCATATCTTGCTAGCCACGTCTGGTTGTTTATCTAGAGCTAACTGTGCAAACACTGATTACGATGTATCCGTCTGTATGAATAAACACCGTTTGCTGGTTGACACAGCGTATTTTAGTAATGTAGCAGGGAAGATAACTGTCAGTAGAATAGCTTTAGTCGAAATCACAGCGGCATCAGTGCGCACTTATTTCTTTTAGAACAAGAAAGGGACGCAGATAGGATGCGCATTACGGCTCTGAAACAGATAAGGTTAAAACAATTGCTAATTTAGCAAGATAAATGGGCCACGCTTGAAAACCATTGGACTAGGAAGAAGGACAGGTGGAATGGTGGATATGCCAACCTTCGCAGAGTTGGTCAGTAACAAAGTACGTCCAGGAAGGTGTTACTTTTCAACCAAACTAATACTAGAATACTTCGAAATTTACACTCGTAATTAAGCTGCACTTTTATGATATTACTTTTAGAATACCAGCAATGACCACTATGCCCACTTCTGGAATAAACCGTCTTTAATAGCGCTGTTCAGACCACTGCATGATCCAGTAAAGTCATGGCTTGACATTTAGTATCCCTTTCAGCTATCACATGATCTCTAAAGAATAGCAATCAGAAAAAAAATGAAACAACATACTACAGCAGTCATAGCTGGTTCGACACCCCAACGCAGAATAATCTCCACCATCAACCATATTTTGGGATCCGGAAAGGAGGACACTTTTACTTTTTTAAAAACTGCAAAATTTAGATTGTTGGACTAAAAAACTGCTGATTCTATAATCATATTGGGTTTAATAATAATAAAGGTACTTCTTTCCGGCTCGACTCTCGGACTGCTCACTTTATGCCATAGTCATCTGGTGTAGTTTCCAGATGTTGACCCTTAAAAAGGTCGAGTTTCCAAGCCCCATTAGACCGAATGACCCACCTGAGTACCCGCACTGAGGATTTTTCTTCATTTATGACTATTTTTGTTGTGTCTGGCCATTACTCGAGATTATGGCAGGTGTCACCAATACGTGGCATGCGGCCCTCGGTGTCATATTTTGCGACCCGCGATCGGATTTGAGATTTTAGAAGAACAAAAAGTAAAGATTTTTAGAGCTGAAATTTATTTCAGTTTCAAAATATATTTTTTTTTTCGTTGTTTCAAAATAAGCTATTCTCCTGTGTCCAACATCACTATTTCTCACTAAATGAAATGACTTCGGCGATGACATCAGCATACCATCGAGCGAGAGTCAGATGATATGAATGGGCTGGGCATCGGGCATACTGCCTTGGCGGGCAATGGCCAACACCGACACACTTACAAACGGCTTAGGCCTTCCAACAATATCAAATGTTACGAGGAGAAAGTAGCTAATACAAACCCCAATGTCGATTCCATAGATTCGCCGAAAATCGTTGAACATCAAGATATCTTTGCTGTACTCTATTGAACTATTACTTATTTTGTGGTAACTATGCCCGTAATATATCTTGAGATTGCAGCAGTGTACTGACCTAAGCTTTATAAACGTAACTACTAGACTGTATGGCCTATATTTTGTCTCCAAATGATATCCTTACGGCCCGCGGACTGGACGAAATTTTAAAAGGGGTCTGCGACCCGGTTTGAAATGCCGACCCCTAAAATATGGTAACCCCAATCAACAGTATCTGATAAAATCAGAATACTGCGAAATTCTGCTAAAAGCACGGCGTGCGATTGCTACATAGCCTACTACCAAATACCAAGCAGACATTGTCAAATCGAAGCAAAGTTGAATGCATGCTGACTAGGACGCGAAGCTGAAAAGCGCGCATCAAAGAAATGCTGGTCAGAACAATTCTAGTGCCTCAGTGATTCGTTAAAGTAAACGATTCAAGCACTGCTATGACCAGACCTTCTTTTCTACCAGACTGTATTTTTCAAAGAAGGGTCAGCACTCCTCGAATTAACTGTCACCGGAGACCAGTGTTGGGATCAAGTCGCTACCTTCGAGTCACGAGTCATTTCGAGTCATTGCACATTTTGAGTCGAGTCAAGTCAAGTCAATCGGTTTTCGAAGGTGACTCGAGTCAAGTCAAGTCACTCGATTTTTGGAGGTGACTCGAGTCAAGTCGAGTCAAGTCAAGGCAAGTCACGAGTCAAGTCAAAATTAAAGTCAGGTTGCCTTTTCGAAGTATGAGACATGGTAGGGATGGTGTGAACCTCTGAAAGGTTCAGGTTCGTGTGAACGTGAACCTTTTTAAAAGGTTCTGTGTGAACACGAACGTGAACCTTGTGACGTCCCCTGACGTCATATTGCTAATTTAAACCCCATATTTCTATTAGGTGATTGCCTATGCCTATATTAATCTACTGTACACGATACCGACCGACGACTCTGGGCCACATAATAACTCAGTACTCAATTACATATTGACGTTTTAAACGTCGCCAAATGTATCAACTGCGGCAATCAAATGATATAAGAATCCCATAAAATCATAGTATCTTGCGTCGCTTCGCCAACAATTTCGACCTGATTGGACAATGTATTCGGCGTCTGATTATTGCCACATGGATATTAAGCAGAGTGTAAAATGGGTTTCTATATAGGCCTACTTGCTACCGATTAGCAAGTTATACAGCATTATAGCCAACACCCCAGTCGCATGGATTTGGTTTTTATGATACAGTCTACATATGTAGTCAAGATTGACCCCGTACGCCGGCTAGATTTTTACATCAGAAGACGATATCAATCTCATTGATTGGTTTGAGATTGTCAAGGGCATGCTCGTTTAGTGTTGAATGTTTATGCTGCCAACATCAGGCATAGAGTGGCCCGCAGTTGAAAGTCAATAAATTTGAACCAAAGATGTTATAATGCAGTGAAAATTGCAATATATGAAAAAGGTTCGCAGTGCAGAACCTACCAAGGTTCTATTGTGAACGCGAACCTCAAATTTTCCGAGGTTAACCACACATAGACCACGAACGTGAACCTCACGTTCACACCATCCCTAATGATTACGTCATTGCATTTTGCTAGCTGTCTGAAATACAGATTGAGTGGTCATTGATTTTAAACCGATAAACGAATATACACCCAAGAAGGCGCTGTATCGCTCACATATACGATCATACGTAGCCTCAGTTTATAGTTACCAACCAAAATAGAGAATAGAGAAACGAATTGATAAGATGCAATACATTACCCTTTACCCATTTACATATTGATATGATACAATTCGAGCCTGCGCCAATGGTTGAGGAGTATATAAACTATATTCGAATTCAAAATCAATAAAACAAGAGGTATATAATTTTCTATTATGTTACTTTACTACTGGTTTACGACAACGTAAGCTGTAAGCTTCGATCACTTCGTTTGTGGTCAATTTATTTGGTAGCTCAGTAAAATGCACGATCAAAATGATTGGTCGCTCTCACGGGTTACACCAGCGTTTCGCGAACAATCCGAACATATGCAAGATACAGTGATTTTTATCGACACCGATTAATTGATGACTTGAAATTGACTCGTGAATTTTGCTCCGAGTCACGAGTCATTACATATTTCTGATACGCCGAGTCAAGTCAAGTCAAGTCATTTTAGCAAAGTGACTCGAGTCAAGTCAAGTCACGCGAGAAAGGTGGCGCGTGTCAAGTCATGACTCGAGTCATCCCAACACTGCCGGAGACTTGCAATTGACTTTGCTATGACATGTATTTATCTGCGACCGTATCGTTGATATTTTGGTTTAGTCTCCCATTTGTGAGGATTGCAAGGAGTGCATATCGTATTATGAATCTATCGATGGATGGGTTAGTTTAGTTGGCGGGTGTGGTGTGGTGATTATCAGTTGACTTCGCTCGAAGTCATTCCACAATTTTTGTGGTGTATTCAGATTCAACATAATTTTTGTGTTGAATTCAAATTTAACATAATTGTACACGTCTATTAATGAACACAATAGCTATTTTGGTTCCCATTACATTCGAAAAATTTATAGGTGTCTAGCGGTACGTGAAAAGTCTCAAGTGTTCCAAAGTATTTTTCAGGGCTTTACGTAGCATAAACTGGTAATTCTAGTCACGTCAAAGTGTCTACAGTTACAATTTGTTCAGTAGCAGCTCTGATCTCTAGATATCAATTTAATTTAATGGTATGCAGTTTAGTATTTGATATCTTATTCGTCCGACCGCTATCCACAAACAATGTTTACTTTAGTTGAGCACCCTCTTGCTCATAATGTGTACATGTACACGGCAATCGACAATAAAAAAAAGCTGCAGATGTCACATTTACGGCAATCCTGCGATATCAGTGTTTGGCGTAATTTATGACCGAGGCAACGGTTTTAATCAGGATTAAGCAAACATCCAGTGGCACGTTCTCACTTTTGGTGGTAGTAAACAGCAACGTTGACTGATTGAATACTGTGTATTGGAATAAACTCGAATATTTCAGGTTGACACTGGTCATGGTCATTGTCATGGTCATGGTCATGGTCATGCATGAATGCATCGGATCGAGGTTATTAGAGGTGCGTAAACAAGATAGCATAATAATAGCGCGTCCAAGTGCTGAGTCGTCTCTCAATTCCTGACCGTGTCAGACAAGAAGTAATATGCGTAGCTTTGCCGCTTGGCATTCAACATTCTGGGATGGCACAGTGAATTGGTGCAAAACTTAGAAAGTCTTGAAAGTCTATCACTTTATCTTTTATGTCCAGCGGCATATGCACATCATGCATTCAGGCGTCATGCGAAATACAAATAACGATATATGACTTATTCGGCCGCGCCGTTCGCGCGTGTCCTGTGTATTTATCATACTTTTTAACACATAGCACTACCGTCCTATTGGTATTCATGATCCCGAAATTTTAATTCTAATAACAATGCACAAACCTTGTGTTATATTAGATGGTCCTTTAAAATGACGCTTCGACTGTTATGATACCTTGTTTTCCTGGATCGCATTCCACGTAGGTCATTTTTCTTTCATTTAAAAAATGAACTACAATATTCAGAAATGAGCCGCCGATAGCATATTCTTAATTGAAATTCTTGTAATAGCCATCGGTATTTAATTTTTGTCTCCCCCGACCCCAAAGAATAATAAAGCGACCTCATTACCCTAATTTGGGAACCCCTATGGTAATAATTCATCTATTCAAATCTATCTTATTTTGGCGTCGTAGTGTGGCAGTTCATTTGCGGCGTATCAGACGTGCGACATGCTTCTCCTTTGCAATGTGATGCGCATGATTGTCAGCAGCTAATTTTTTATTGCATATCACATTACTGTCGTGCTTATACAACATCATCACGAATATCAATGACTTATCATCGTTTTGGCACACAGATGTTGGTTGAACGTTCCTTTTTGTCTATATTCTCGTGGAAGCAAACTAAGTTTATGGTGCGTAATGCAAACCAAAATTAGTCTGGTAAGTCGACTTTAAAATTTGGAAGGGACTGCGAGCTTATGGGACAAGTTAGCAGACTTGGGAATAGCATTCCGCAACTAAAGAGTATTAAATTAAGATAATCGATCGCCGAACAAACATCAGTCAAATGAACTTTTACGTTTCGTTCAAATTTCATGTGAGCTGGGACATTTTAAAACAGAAATCGTAAGTACAACTTCGCTGTTGTAGCCTACGTCAAGAATTCCAAATCACTTTTTAGTGGAGTAGACACCGCGAAGTCTGGACTTCCCAAGTGGGTTGATAGTGCGTACAATGTGCAACGTGACGACCAATGCACCCCAAGGTACCTTGCACAGTCAACTGAAACAAACAAACCATATATCAGTCGACGCCAAACATATATTATGTGTACGGAACTCATTTTACGATCAAGTCGCAACCGCATTCTCTGTTTACTAATCGCTTATCTTATCGTCAACTGAACGAATCAAATTGATTTACAGACGAAGTTCGATGAATACTCGGATCATATATTCAAATATATTATTTATATTATTACGTAGTTAGATAAGTTCAAATGACAACATTCAAGTTATATAGCTATGCGTATGGATATCGTATTTGGAACATAAGACGGAATACACATGCGATTACCTAGCTTGCCACGCACATACCATTGTAATTTCACATTAAGAGAGAATTAAATTACTGTGTGTATATCGGTAATTTTTCAATATGCAGTAATGGCAAGATTGTCCATTTTGGAATAACACAATCCAAACAACAGTTCCGAAATATCCCCATTATTAAATGTCATATACCATTGGGCATACTTTTAGGTGATGCCGACATTAGTATTCCTATACTTTTAGCAGATCTTCAAGAAGTGAGGCACGGAACGGAAGATTTAAAAAGCGAAAAGTGGGTCATGACTATATAAATTGGAAAATATCGCATAGATCAGGGATTCTCAAACTGTGGTATACGTACCACTAGTGGTACGCAAGACCTGGTCCGATGGTACGCGAGCGGATCGGCGATTTTTAATTGTATTCAGTCTACGATTTGCCGTCCTTTGCAGCAAACCTCTATAAATACACTATATGCTCAAATACCACAGTCATGCAGCAATTTCACGACGTTGTCATTGAGCCATACTGGGTCAAAGAAAACCAATTGCCCGGTGAAATTGTCTACCTAGGTGACTAGGGCTAACATACCAACGCATCAGTAGTAGTGTTAGCCCTGATTCCTTACAGAAAGGTAGATAATTATTTTCCGGCTATCGGCTTAGCATACTAATGCATCAGTACAGCAAGGTCGATAAATTCAAACCATGTCGAAACGGAACTATAAACCAGAATACAGAAACGTATGGATTCATCGCAATCAAATACGGAGCAGAATGTTTGCTGCTATGTGTGCTTTCGGCCCCGAATCCCAGCTTGTTAAAAAGAGCACTTTGATTCAAACATGCAGATAAGAAAAGTCGAGAACCCATCCTCGGCGCGTTCGTGCAAGGAAGGGCCTCCGGCTATTAAATCGCCGATATCATCCAACTGAGCCTGGACAAGGGACATATATTCCTATGAGTTATGAATAATGTTATACCCCTCCCAGACAATCTTGTATGGAGGAAACAGTTGTATCTAGCAAATTAAATCCGCTTTTCTTATTATCGATTTGTGTTATGTGGTCTATCAACAACGCCTATTACTTATAATCAGGGTTGCCATCGACATGGACCAAAAAATAAGGACAGTCAAAAAATTAAATTAGCATGAAAAAGCGTTTTTGTACATATACTGCATATCACATTCCATACTTTTCACCAGAAACAATCTGCTCCAGCAACTCCCTGTTATTAGAAAGAGATTAATGGATCTCGCGACAGCTCAGTTCTAGGTTTACCTTGATTTAGGGCCGAAACAGCACTTCGTCAGCCCCCCCCCCCCCCTCAAAAAAAAAAAAGAAATATACAAAATTTCGTCACCTCGTTAAGACCAAGATGGAAAAAGGCCGCACACCAAGTTTAGACAAATCATTTTTGAGCGTATGGAGCAACAACTCCAGTAACAATGCTTGTCGTCTTGGTCCTGGCCGAAGAAAACTTATTTGCAATGTTGGAATCGGAGAATATTGCTTCGAACAATTGCGATGTGTAATCGTTGGTGAGGAATGATTGCTGGTGTTTGACAGTATAGAATGCCTAGGTACCCTCTGCAGCTGCTGCCTTGTAGTCTGAGGTCGTTGGTGCTGATCGACTTGTGGAAAAATTATTCATTGACTGGCTCAAATTATTCATCATGACACACTTCTTGTGTTTTGGGGTATCAATGTAAGTTGAAATAGCGGTCTCTCCTATGGCCTCCACGTTAATGTCACAATTGCAGATATTGCTATGTGGGAAACACTCGCCCTGCAATCTTCGTTAGATACCGTTGAATTCTCTCTCATAATCGACACGAAAAACGTTTTTACGCCTGTTTATTTCACTAATCAGATTTAAAAGTATATGCGCAAGTGCAATATAATTTGGAGAAACTTATCAATGATTTAGAGCTTTACTACTCTTTAACCAATGTATCGACTGCACTGCGCCTTTTTTCACTACGCAATAAATGCGGCTTTCCCCACAGCTTGAGCTTATTCTGCTGTGCACCAAACAGCAATAGCCAGGCATTACTGTTAAAATGACGTCCGCTGCGGTAGCTTGGTACAGCCGAAACTGCTGTACCCCCACTCACTGCTCTAGCTATCTCACCATTTAGAAGTCAAATCTTGTGGTGTGTACGTCACGAGAGTTCCTTTCATTTATGTGATAAAATCTCGACGAATAAGCTTAATTTTAGAATATTATGCAACATGCAACATAGATACCAGAAGAAAACGATCGAAGTTTTGTAGTGGTTGAAAATAAGACAAAATAAGGACGCAAGTCGAAAATAAGGACATTTCTTAGAAATAAGGACAGTCGAGTTTTCTAAGACGTGGCCCTTCAAAATAAGGACAAATCTTAGAAATAAGGACGGTGTTCCGACGCGGCACTGAAATCGATGAGTGGCGCTTTATCAGGTGTCGGGATCCTGTCTGCTGCACACTAAATCTGGCAATGGGTACTAGCAAGCGTTGTGTATCTCAAATCTCTTCTGTTTCAAATACAAGCAGTCCAGAACATACAATACGGAATAGCTTGTTCAGAATATAGTTAAATCGCGAGATTCACAAGATTGCTTGCTCGTCCGATATAGAAGTCGATTGGCGAGAAATGAAACAGGAACCGCGAGACATGAAGAAAAACGAGAACGGACGCCGCGACAATTAAATTAACCAATCAAATTAAATAACAATCAATCGATTGGACGTAAAGACCGACGTGAAAACCGACTAGCCGCGAAATGCTTGTCGCCGAAATATCCGATTCCCGCGTCGCAATATCCTCCCCCCCCCCCTTGACCGACAGTAGTCAGTCAACAGGTTCCAACAGATGAATTTTCTGAATGGGACGAGTCAATATACTTTTTGCCGTTTTCAACTTGAGCGTCCTTACAAGGCCATCTTTGCCTTCAATCGTATCGATGACTCGTGCCGTGAGCCAACTCGGTCTATTTAGCCCGTCTTCTGCAATAAGGCAAACATCTCCTATCTTTGGGGCTCGTTGCTGAATGTTCCATTTGTTTCGTCGAAGCAGCGAAGGTAGATACTCCTTGCTCCACCTTGTCCAAAAGTGTTTGAGCAGTGTCTGCAGATATCGGAACCGCTTCGTAATGTTGGCGCGTGTAGGCAAGTACGGTAGTTGACCGAGCGGACGTCCAATGCAGAGATGAGCCGGCGTAATAGCCTGCGGATTCCGGGAGTCGGCTCCCAAATAGGTCAGCGGCCTTTGATTGAGTGCGCATTCGATGTCTGTAAGTACGGCATACATTTCAACGTAGGTTAGACTGGCCTTACCTAATATCTTCCGGAGTGGCTCTTTGAGGGAGCGATTCATTCTCTCGTAGAACGCTCCGCGATGGGGCGCACGCTCTACTATGTACTTCCAGTGGATACCATTGTCGGTCATGAATTTCTGCAATTTTTCGTTATCAGCAGTACCTTTGAATAGCGCACGGATGGATAGTCTGATGAGCTTCTCAGCCTTCTTAAAGGTTTTCTGGTTGTCGCTGATTATCTCTCTGCACCAACCTCTTCGGTTCATCATGCGTCTCAATGCAGCTAAGAACTCTTCAGTTGACATACTGTTCGTTAATTCAAAATGAACCATCCTACTGTGGGGACAGGTAAACAGACAGATGTACGCCTTCTGCATAGTTTTGGTACCAGTGTCGATATAAACGGGTCCCGTAAAATCAAGACCCACTTCTGAAAATGCAGGAGCTACACAAATTCTTTCTGGGGGCAGTATTCCCATTTTCTGGGTCAAGGGTTTCGTGCGCCAATGTCGACATGTGATACATTTACGTAGGGCTCGCCTAACCTCGCCCCGAATATGGATAATACTGTAATACTCGCGGATGATTGCAATAGTGGTATCCTGTGGAGAGTGGGAATTCGTAGTATGAACATGCAAGATGAATTTTTCGACGAGAGAATGTTTTGAAGGAAGTATTACGGGATGTTTCGCACACTCCGGTAAATCGGATAGTAGCAAACGATTTCCTGCTACAATTAATTTGCGATCATCATCGTACTGAGGGTCCATGTTGATAAATATGCACTTACGCGACACGTCTTTACCACCTTGAAGATCGTCGAAGTCGCCTGCGAATTCGGATCGCTGTACGAGGCGCCATAAATGATCTCTGGCAAGATTGTACTCATTCGGTCCAATTAGGACGTCGTCGCAATGCGGGTCCAATGCCGAAAAGTTGCGATTCTTCCAACGAAGAATTCTCGCGGTGATACGAACGATCTTGTTGAAGTCGCTGTAATCTTTCTCAAAAAATGGAACCGAATCTTTAATATGAGCAACAAGGACATTACTTGCACTTTCCAACAACGGGGCGTCCAAAGTCATATTGTTAGGGAAAATTTTTGTTGGCCAACATGACTCGTCCTCAACTAGCCAATGCGGTCCATACCAGTATACGCTACTCGACTTCAAGTCGTGGAGACTCATGCCATGACTGTGTAGGTCTGCTGGGTTCTCGCAACCGGGGCAATGCCGCCAGGCGTCCGGCGAGACAAGATCATGTATTTCCTGCACTCGATTTCTGACGAAGGTTTTCCAGTATGTACTCGGCTTGGCGAGCCAGGCGAGAGCAATCTGCGAGTCTAACCACAAATAAATGTTGTCGACAGTTAGAACCGAGGACCAAGCGTCTAAGCAATACCGAACTAGTTTAGCGAGACAATGTGCCGACATTAGTTCTAGTCGCGCAACGGACATCGCTTTCAAAGGAGCGACTCTCGTTTTCGACATCAGGTAACGAATCACTACTGTACCTTCCTCGTCCATGGCTCTGAGGTATAGGACGGCGCCGTAAGCGGCTTCAGATGCATCGGCGAATCCGTGGAGTTGAATGTTCTTCAAACCAAGAAGCCCAACGAATAGATACCTTGGTATCTTTATAGATTCAAGCGAGGCCAGTTCCTCTGTCCATTGACGGTACTTGGTGGCTGTGACTTCATCGACTTCATCGTTCCAATCCAATTTCTTTCTCCATAAATCCTGGAGAAGAATCTTGACGCGAACTACAAAGGCTGCAAAATACCCGAAAACATCATAAATTTGACTGACTTTGCTCAGCATGGTTCTTTTAGTAACCAATTTGTCTTGTTCGCAGAGTTTTGGAGTCACATTACAATACATCAGATCATCAAGAGTATGCCACTTCAGCCCTAACGAAGAGGCTTCGCCACACTTAGCATCGTCTAAATCCAGCTCGCAGTTTGGCAATCGTGCGTGCTTCGGAATTTGTTCGATCAACTCACGGCTATTCGATCCAAATTTGACCAACGTCCATCCACCTGCCCGAAAGAAATCAACTAATCGGCGTTGCAATGCGAGTACTTCGTCAACGTTATCGCCGCCAAGATGAACATCGTCTACGTTCATGTTTTTCTCAATTATGTTCGAAATTTCCGCATCCTTTCCCTGCAAACGAGAGTAATGCAGAATGGTATGAATTGCAAGAAACGGACTGGAGGTAATGCCGAACATAACCCGGGTCATAACATAAACATCGGGTGGTCGAGTAGAGTCACAATTACGCCAAAGATATAATTGGTACCTTTGATGGTCTGGAACAACACCTGTTTGGCAAAACATCTTTTTGATATCCCCGCTGAGCGCAATCCTGTGAGTACGAAAACGAAGTAACACTGACGCAATATCAGGTAGTAAGTTCGGCCCCTTGAGTAGACAGTCGTTCAGTGACATACCTTGGCAATCTCGAGCACTCGCGTCGAATACTATGCGAAGCTTAGTGGAGGTACTGGATTCTTTGAATACCGGGTGGTGCGGGACAAAGTAATGAGGGAGCTTACCAATTTCTTCGAACTCGTCCTGAGTTAATTTTCTCGAGAACCCGTTTTTCTCATATTCCATGATTGCGGCGTCGTAGTTTCGCGACTTCTCAGGATTCCTACGCAGCGTCTTCTCTGCTGAAAGCAATCTTGAATAGGCCTCGCAGTAATTGGATTTCAAATCCGGCACGTCACGTCTGAATGGCAAGGAAACAACGTATTTAGAGCCGTCAAACTGAACCGACCTTTCGAACTGTTCCACGGCATCCCGTTCCTCTGCAGTAGGAATAGTCTTCTTGTCACAAATACCGATGCTATCTTGATCCCAAAATCTTTCCAACTTGTCGTTCAACGACTGCCATGGATCTGACTTCAATGAATCGTGATTTGGTGTAGTTGTGAGAAGTAGACAACTAGAGGTGTTACTCCTATCTTGTTCCAGTTTAACGCAAGGACCCGCCAACACCCAGCCAAATATAGTTTTGATCGCATAAGGCCCCATTTCCGGAACATCAGGACTAATCACCTCTCCCTGCATCAGCGAAAAATAGTATCGCCCTCCGAGAAGAATATCAATGGTCCAATTATTCCTTGGAAGGGGGTCGGAAAGGTTCAGACCGTCTAAGTGAGAAATTTGACTAGCGCACAGATCTACATTTCTTAAAGGCGCACAAATCACGCCTTCTTGAACGTAAGCCTCAACACTAACGTTTTCGAAGCCATCAGTGGACTCTAGCGTGAATTTTACAACGTCCACAACACTTGAAGCAGAATTACCTCCAAATCCACTAATGTCCACGCAATCGCTTTTAGTTGGCGTTAGCTTCAACGAATCTGCTAGTCCACGGGTTACAAAGCTCTTCTGGGAAAAAGAGTCGAATGCGATTCTAACCTGTTTCCTTTCGCCATTGTGGTTGATGCTTCCTAACGCAGTGGGCAGTAATGTGTCGATGTCCGCATCTCGCAAAACAGGGGCGGAAAGAGGCTTGCCAATGGTTGAAACCATACACTTGACGTCGCCCAATGGTTCCCCAGAAACGTGTAGCAATTCGTGGTGGGGTTTCCCACAGCCCACGACGGAACAACGCTCCTTACATTGGTGGAATGTCTTCGGATGACCTTCATGCCCTTTCGGAGATAAGCATCTGAAACATACTTTTCCAGGCTTATTCATGACCAAGTCAGCCATTCGCTGGGGGGGAGTCAAATTCAAAAACTCGTCACAGTATTTTAACATATGAGGACTCGAGCAGTAGCTACAGCATGGCGTTACGGATTGCGTTACCAGGGATTGCGCAGAAAACGATTTTTCAACTTCACCGGCAACGCAACTAGTCAGTTTATCTTTATGTTGCGGCTTGTCACGTGCGTCAGTAGGGCGACGCCCACTCTGCGACTGCAAGGACTCCATCGTCGCCAACTCGGTAGTCAGAAATTCGAACAAGAGATCGGAATCAGGAACTTCATCGTCATCGATCATAGGACTAATTTTCCTGATCCAACGTTCGCGCAGCGTACCCGGCAGCTGAAACTCGAGTACCTGTGTAAACAGTTGGTCCCAAGAGACGTCATACTGCGTTAATATCGCCCTTTTTGCAGTGGCGGCATCGAGTAGCCTCCTGACTTTATCGATCTTAAATTCGACTTTCTCACCTTGCAGCAAGTCTTTGATGTGATTTCTCACTATGGCTTGTTTCTTCCCGTACCTTTTAAGGACAGCGTCCACGGCAGGCTCATAACTCACGGCCGTCGAAGGGAACCCATTAAGAAGGCCGGATGACGATCCTTTGAGAGCCGCCTTTAAATAAGTAATTTTGTAAAACCGACTGACCTTTGGATTTTCGTGAACCAGCGGCTCGAATGACTCCCAAAATGAGGGAAATGTCAAAATGTCGCCGTTGAATGTAGGTGGCACTATTCCACTGGGGAGCGATCCGGCGGCTTTCTCGGCATCCTCGGCAGCTTTAAGTGATGCAGATTTCGATTTGGCAAGAGGGAGGTGTGCCAGATAAATTTCTTTCGAACTTCTCATGCCATCAACGATTTCAGTCTTTAAATCACCATCGTTAAGCTGGTCGATTTTGGCATCAACGAATGTCTAGAGATCGGTCATTGCTATATCTACTGATCGTATGAAGACGTTGATCTCTTCGAAAGAGGTGGGGTTCCGATATTTATTTTCAAGCGCTTGCAAAGACTCGACAACTTCGGCATGCATACGTCTGAATTTTCTTATAATGACCTCAGGTAGACATGGATCGCCGTTACTTGCCGATGGGTGGCCCGAGTTGAGTTGGTCTTTTAATGACTTCTGCCGAATTTCTTCCAGTTGCAGTTGAAACCGTCTTTCGCTTTCCTCACGCTCCAGCACCTGTCTCTGCTTGAGCTCTTCAAGCTGCAACTGAAACTTGCGGTCGGCATCTTCACGATCTAATTGCTGCTGCCGGCGATCAGCTTCACGATCTAATTGCTGCTGCTGGCGATCGAGATCTTGCTGATGCTTCATCATCTGAAAAAGCATGACCAGTTCAGATGGATTTTCAGTGGTGCTCAATGGAGAGGGCGTCGACTCTTTCTTTTGCGAGGGTTTGTTGGAATCGCGGATTTTTCTTAATCGCTCTGTCAATACAGCTTTGCTTCCACTGGTAGCTTCGCCAAGAACTTGTAACTCGGCTCGTAAATCGTCGACCGTCATCTTAGCTAGTGGCTTCCAGGTCGGTGCCAAGGTTGGAGACTTGTGAGAATCCGTTGGAGATTTCACAAACGACATCTCAAACGTAACGAAACTCCTTAAGTATTAACAGATTTAGTGACGAGCAGGGTCGATCGCTCTTCGTAGGGCAGAAGAGCCTTGAATGTAGACTGCACATGCGGTGCCTGAATCGAAGAGCGTATCGAAGATATCGGCTTAAATAGGCTTCTTGTGAATTGTTCCGACGCGGCACTGAAATCGATGAGTGGCGCTTTATCAGGTGTCGGGATCCTGTCTGCTGCACACTAAATCTGGCAATGGGTACTAGCAAGCGTTGTGTATCTCAAATCTCATCTGTTTCAAATACAAGCAGTCCAGAACATACAATACGGAATAGCTTGTTCATAATATAGTTAAATCGCGAGATTCACAAGATTGCTTGCTCGTCCGATATAGAAGTCGATTCCCGCGTCGCAATAGACGGTATGGCAACCCTGCTTATAATGCTGGTATATTTGACTATAAAAGTCAGTTATCGCGACTGGAAAAAGTTTAAGAAACACTGACATAGATGCACCTAAACCTAAACTATGCCATGACAACACTGTCTCCGATGCTTTTGGGGTTCGCATGCTTCCCTGCTGACATACATAATTTTCCATTTCATGATCCACGTGCTATTTGTAGAACACGTTGAATTTTACATCATGATGACATTTGTCGATGAAATTAAATTAGGCAGTAGCTAGCAAACATGTGCTCATAGTCGTAGCTGCAATTGGTAATGCGTCTTCATGAAAAATATTTCGCAACATCTGTAATAGTGGAATTGAGAATAAAAAAAATGCAATGAAAAGAAATCGCAAAGCATTGGTAGTTCGATGATGAGGTCCACTTCATGAAATTATATCGACTCATATAAACGGAACGTTCGATCGCTCTAGTTTATTAGAACGGAACGTTTGCTAGATTGTGAGTAAATAACGGTCAGCTTGCTCTAGAAAAGGCAACCGATGAGCCTCTCGACTATCGTATTGCGTTGAAAGCCAATCTTGCATAGCGTACGTTAAGTTGAGAATTTACATGGTAGCAACATATATGCCTATCAGAAAATACGATAGCTCGTAAAGGCGTATTGTCTGAAGATAAGCCACGACCAGTAAATTATCAGACGAATTTCCAGTGAGAAATTGTGTTGTTTCCAACTTATAATAAAGTTACGGGGGATATGCTCGATTATATATTAATGCCGTGATACCTATAGAACGAACATTTGTTTTGAAAACTACCTTTATTACATTATATGCTTGCGCAGGTTATGTGCATGAAATTGACACTTATGCGGAGTGTAACAACCACGGGCTTGGAACCTTTTTTTAAAAAATATTTCGGATTACCAACATAGCAGCTACTATTCAAATGTTGGTCTTGTTTGAAAAAAATTCGCAGCTATATACTTCTAATTTTCATATAATTTGAAAAATCCGAAATTTTTCTAGTGATCCATCATTGGTTTCTGCCTGGTCGTATTTTTTACTATTTGAATAATTTAGAGATTATCAAGGCAGCCGTTCTGCCAGCACAGACAGTGATGTTCAGTTTCGCTTTCAAAAATCAGATAAGTTTTCATTCCGTAATCGCAGTATCAATTTGTCTATGTTACGAACTCTGAATTGCTGTCAACTCGACGCTGCAAAGTTGTCACATTATAAATCTGTAGCAAAATGTCAATCCGCCCACGTCCACGTAATGCCGCGAAATCAGCGGGAGCAAACAAATTATGTCGTTCCGATTCTTGCTCCAACATATCTCGTTGACTGAGATAAATGTATACGCCATTTTTCATACATGTGTGACTTTCTGCCACGTGGATTGAATCGTATGTACAGCTAGTCAAGTTAACGAATTTATATTCATTGTAGATATCAATGTCCGAAGGATGCACAAACATTTTACCACATAAAATATTTTCGTTGGTAGTCGGATTAATTACTGGGAAATCAGCATGCCTACTCAAATCTTGTATCGCAAAAATTCACCGTGTATTGTCAATGTATATGCTTGCTTTGCACACAGTCAATAATAATCAGCGTCGGATTCAAAACTCGTAGGCTAATGTGAAAAAATGTCATACATATTGGAGCGAATATGAGTGCGACCGCACTATTATTTCCATAATATAGTTGACTTAAACACATCCATAAATTTTGGCTATTTTACAATTTCAGCCTTTGCCCTACTCTAACTCTGCCATCTTACGAAAGCAAACAAACGGTACGTACCGTCCGATGACTTATGCGTAATTAAATATGAAAGTGAGCTCATTTCATGATCTTATGGCCTACATGTTTCGATGTGGATCTTACGAGCATAATGGCGATGGCCTAATTTTTTTCACCGTACTCTTCGTTGTTACCAAAGACTTGGGGGGTGGCCGCACCGCCCACATAGCTGGATAATACTTGGTCCAGCATTCAATAATTTGTGATCATTTCAGACCGTATTCGCTGGTCTAACTTCACTGTTGCGTATTACGGATTTCGAGTTACTTCGATCATTCGCCACTGTAAAGTTTGGACTTGCCACATACATTATGTGTACCATTTCAACCCACCCATTTCAATGTAATCTTCGGAAATCAACGGAAACAAATAAAGAGTATATGTCTAGCTATGCCGCTTGACGACTTGCTCAATATGCGTTATTGTTGACAGAGTTTATCTATGAGTTGCAGTGCTAATATGCATTAGGCTTTTAATTTACCGGAACACGGATTAATAGCGGATTGAAATATTGATATATTCTTGTTTTAGATAAATGTTATGGTGTAAATCACTTAAGCAACAGGCAGGGTATCCCAGGTCAGAAGAACTCAGAAAATATCTATAACTCATTGGAGGGTACCGCAATACCAGCACCATTATTAAAATAGGCTTACTCCGCGCTTGACGTCTCGGTAAATCTTTAGTTCGATTAATTTGCATGCTGATACAGTTTTTTAAGAGGGGAAATTACCCAGGGTTATAGTCAAAGTTTCATTACGGCTTATTCGAATCACGACCTTTCAATATTTTTCGTGAACAGAAATTTTAAGTGGGCCAAAAAATAAATGACGAAAATTGCATTAGACCAAGGGTTCTGAAAATGGGACTCACCGACCACACAGGGGCATGCAAACTAGTTTTCGGGATCCATGAAAAAGTAATAGGTGGTCATGAAACTACAAAACCAAAAAAATCTCTGGTAATGGCGTCGTGAGTGTTATTAGTTTTCTAATTGTAAACATGGAATAGCGCAAATACAGTTGCGCTTGATGTAATGACCTTCCGGCTATTGGCCTCTGAAATATTGGGCGTAGGCTACGCGCAATTGCCCACAAAACTATGTAGGGTTCGTGATCAAAAGTTCAATGACACATGCATTAGCGACCATAAAGAGATCTTGTGTGACAAAATATTGTAAAACAAGCGTGTCTCCTCTGTGAGGCAACAGGAATTATCGTTTGATATGAATTTAAATGAATTCGAGGGGAAACAATCCTTATCTAGTATGCAAGTTAAGCTATTTAGTTATTTATGGCTATTGTTATTCACGGATATTGACCAAAAACTGCTTTTTTCAAAGAGCGAACTTCGAGCACCCACATCGGTGATTTGGTTAGGACCACATGGTTCACCATCTGTTTCTCGAGAAACTATATCCTATTCGAATTATATGACATCGCAAGATTCACAACTGATTCGGGTCTATTCCGAATCGGTTATAAATTTCGCCCATCAATAGCAACGACGACGTTACATACATAAACCTGTTCTAACCCAAAATCTGGTAATTGCCTAGATAGTTGCTGAGAAATAATTACTGTAATCATTGTTTTGCTATAATTTACCTCATATTTCAATGTATATTGAATGTGTGCTCACTCAAAAGCAATAAACTTGCAGATCAATTGGTACATATCTGGGTCATTACGGGAGCAACTGCACGTGTGTAGTTGCTACATAAATAAGTTCGATGTAATTCCGTCAGCCCGTACGATTCCCTGTTATCTACGAAAGCAAACAAATGGTCTCGCTGAATGACTTTCGTTCAACTAGATTCTGTGGATTGAGCTCGTTTCGTGGTTGAAAGGTTGTGGTACGATTGTTCGAATATTGATTGATGTTCATTAATCACAATTGTCAGCAGAATGAAAAAAAAAAAAATTCGCAGAACATTTAGGAGTAGTTTCTTTGGTTTTCGGGGTTGCTGATTACGAATATCACATTAAGTATGCCAAATTGGCCGAGCAAATTTAGAGATTTCGCGGACCCCGTGAAAATGCTTCGTAAACCCCTGGTTGAGAACCACTGATTTGAAGGAAATAATATATTTCAAGTCTCAAGCATACACAATAACGTATTTCACTCTAAAATCTAAATGACTGTCCCGAAAACCTGGCTCACGAACTATCGTCAGCACAGGGACGTGGCTTGGGGCGCCAGTGGTGCAGTATAATTTATAGGCGAACGTGTATTTGCTCGTCCAACCTTGAGAATATTTGGATACATATGAAAAATGCAATAAAAAACTTGCACAGAGAAATTCTTCGCGATCCACCAGAAACAGCTTCGTGACCCTCCTGTTGAAAGCTCTACTTTCGTGTAATGTCAAGGAAATACATGATGATAGGACGCCAGTATAAGTAAATTCAACATATACATAGCAAAACCGAATATATTTTGCCTATAAACTCGATAATAACTTTGTGAAATATGTGATAGATTATTTACGAACCATATGATGAAATCAACCCTGCTTTTGCTGGACAGCGGAAAATTGTTGCGATTTTTTTTCAGTGGCTTTCTCTGACAATTCACGCTTTGATTATTACAACTTTGCATTTTTGTAATGCGCAGATCAAGTGGGTCCGATCTGGTTTCCGTTGATGCGTCTCGTCAGACTCGGGCTACAGTGTATACTGACTGATAGTCCTGACGTAAGGGTAGTGGTATAGGAGTAGCATGGACAGAATTTACCGATTTGAAGTTTAGTTTGTTGTCGAGGTTACACAGCAGACGGTAAAGCTAAGCTAAAAATTTCATCAAGTATAGGCCTAGCCTGTGAAATTAGAAAAAAAGTAATTATTGACCAGTCCTATTGTACATACCCTACATGATCGATTGTTTGGTAGGGACAATCGCTCAGCTTTAAATTTTACCAGGTCTATATAAATATCGACAAATTAAAGGATAGCACAGTGTCTCAGGGACAAACATTGAACTTGGTAACCGCACAGCTTCATGTCGTTGTGTTATGAACCTACAGGTACCGCTAGATCAGGGATTCTTGAAGAATGGGCCAAGACCCACAGGTGCCAAAGGCTACATGTGTATATTAGGGTTGTCCAAAATTTGAAAAATTTCGAAAATGCTGCGTTGTAATGTCTTATTCTATAGATTATTGATTAAAAACATCAACAAGCCTGAAAGAAGCTCTCAGGAACGTCGTTAAGATTTCTTACAAAGCGTTTGAAAGTAGCTGCCAAAGAGTGGGCGGGCCACCGACGGCGAAATTGCAACTAGGCGGGCAATGACGAAACCACGATTCTTGATTGGGTAATCGGTTATGCTTCAATGATGACGGCGGCTGTCAGCTCTGATTTGGGTGCTTCACCGTGTTTGACAGAAGGAGTAGGTTTTGCTGCTGCTGAGTCTGTTGGTGACGGCTGTAATACTGTAAAAGCGTGTTGTGGTTTGATGAGTCAATAGTAGTAATGTAACAGTGGTTCTTCGAATGTATCAGTTGTAGCAGTAGTTTCTGTTTTGCGGAGGTCGAGTCTGTTAGTAGAGACGGGAATTTGTAAAGCGCATTGTGGGTTGATGCATCAATAGTTGTAATGCAACACTTGTTCCTTGCTCAATGTTTTAGTTGCAGCAGCATTTTCTGTTCTGATGAGGTCGATTTTGTTAGTAGTGGTTGTGGTTATGTACAAGGGCATTGTGGGTTGGTGAGTTAATAGTCGTAATGTAACACTTGTTACTTAAATGTTTTAGGCGTAGCTGTAATTTATGATAGAAGGCAAAAATATTACTGTCATGGCAGAGGTAAAACGGCGGAAGACTGTGCACTTGCCACAGAGAAGAACAAGATCTCGATCTGAGCATTACTTGGTCGGATATGCTTGCGATTACATCTGTGGCTCGAGATTACCAACCTTGCGAGAGGTAATGAGTTACTTTCTGCATCTGAAAGACCATTGCCCTCAGTCAACCCCTACTCGTGAGCTATGTAATGTGGTGGTTCATGATGTCATGACAGTGTGGCAAATGGCGAGAATTGCCACAATACTTGAAGGAAATGCGGTGAAATTACTTGAAAAACTGAACAAAAAATATATTTTTCTGAAGGCGACCATGAAACGGGAAAGTGATCCCAAGGGTAAGAGGAAAAAATTCACGGAAGATTTGGACAAGTTGTGGGATATTGGAAGTACAGATGCGATAGCAATAATACAAAATGACATTTATCTATCACGTGATAGAAAGCTCGAAGACATTGCATTCTATGAAGATCAACAGCAATCTCGCAAATGCATAATGTTTGGAAGAGACAAGATTCTCGCTAAAGACATCGAAAAGAAAACAGCAACCATGGCGGATAGAACTGTTAAAAACATTCAACATGACTCAAGTGATGACTATGTTGTTTTAGCATCTTCTTCATCTTCAAAAGAGGGTGATAGTTTGAGTTCAAGTTCTGATTATGATGCTGATGTTGGTCTTGGCACCTCGACAGCCATTAAGCTGATGGCACCTAAAAATATTATGAATAATACCCATGTGTCCCAAGCTCTGGATCGATTGCAAATAACAGACAACAAGGCAACAATGCTGATCGGAGCATTTATTACGGCTTGTGGCGGTGACATAGCAATGTTCTCTCTGTCAAGATCTTCGACAAAGAGAGCCAGGGAAACAAATCGTCTTGAAATTTCCAAGGATATTTCAGAAAAATTTGCAGAAAATAAACCTCAACATGTTGCTATTCATTGGATGGAAAGCTCACAGAGGATAGATTAGGAAATCGGTATGAGGCTCTGTCAATTGTCCTATCTTGTCATCCTCAATACTCAGAAGGAAAACTACTTGGCATTCAAAAGATGCAAAATGCTGCAGGTCAGACGCAAGCAGAAACCACTTTCAACATAATTGAAAGTTGGAATATAAAAGATGCTGTTACAGCTTTGGTTTTTGACACTACAGCAAGCAACAGCGGCTGGAAGAAGGGTGCGGCAAAGATTCTTGAAGACCTTCTAGGAAGGAAGGTGTTCTACCATGCATGTCGGCACCATGTGTATGAGCTGGTAGTGAAAGACGTTTGGAAATCTTTATTTGGAAAGGCCACAACTGGACCAGAGAATGCATGGTTTGCCCACCTTAAAAGGAACTGGAGCAGTCTTGACAGGGAACAGCAATTCAAGACTCTGACTATTCCTCTATGTTTTGCTGAACGAGCTGCAATGATAGTTGATAAGTTCAAGCTACTGTTGAACAGAAAAGATTTTTTCACACGGGATGACTACAAGCAATGTGTGACTAATGCTCTTGCTCTTCTCGGTGCAGATGAAGATATACGTCATCACAAACCTGGTGCAGCACACCATGCGAGATGGATGGGTACAATTCTGTATGCTCAAAAGATGTTCATGTGGGCCGACCAATTAGATTACAAATCTGAAGAAGTTGAACTGCTGCGCCGCTTCAATTTATTTTTGGTTCTCTTTTATATCCCTGCGTGGGTAGATTCAAGCATTGGTCGTGATGCAGCTGGTAATGACTTGAGATTCGTTCAGCACATGTTGAGTTATAAGGAATATGATGAGCAAGTTTCCACAGCTGCTTCACGAAAGCTTTTGAAGCACGACTGGTATATTGTTGAGGAAACCGCTGTATACGCCTTGTTTTCACCGACGGAAAGCAAGGAAACCCGGGAAAATATGGCAAAGGCGCTCCTGCAAGTAGAGCGAACTTCCAGTTTCAGAAGGGGCCCACCCTCATTGAATGCAACTATACAGATCAACAAGGACAGTTGTCTGACCTTATTGGGCCCCAGTCGTGGTACATATTTGAAGTTTTTGAATGTTCTGGGGATTGGCTGCGTCAACCGGTTGATGATTGGCACTTTTCAGATTCATTCAATAAAATGAATTGCTACGTTAGTTCTGTCAAAGTCGTTAATGATGCCGCAGAAAGAGGTGTCAAGCTAAGCACAGACTATGCTGCAATCTTGACTGACAATGAACAGCAAAGAGACAGTTTGCTTCAAGCTGTGGAACAGCATAGGAAGATTTTTGGAGACAGCAGGAAGTCTACTCTTATCAAAGGCCAGTGATCTGCAACACTGACCCTGCGATATACTTTTTAATGATGCCTTTTGTAAATAGCATTTTTGCCTTTGTTAAATCTTGAATAAAAAGTGTAATATGCGATCGTTTTAGAGAGAGACGTCGACTTACCATAACAAGCCATAAGGAGAAATTGACTACTGGTTTGCAATTTATGAGTTACAGTCGTTGTCAACTGGTATGTTTTAGAAGGCTCGAAGGTAGCACGATGCATGCATCTAGTTCATTCTTATCTTAATTGGCCAAGCTCCTGTGCAAGAAGTAACAAAACTGTTATACACAGTGTTCAGGTAGAAAATATATTACTGGATCGTTATGCTGTTGTCGATGGCAGCATTAACAACGTCAATTTACCATATCGCCAATGCCACGAACAGAAATGGCTGCAAACCAACACAACAGAGTAGAACGAAATCGTGACCAGCAATGATCACAAAATCAGTATTTCAGCCAATCAGTAGCTTATTATTACAGGTTCCAACCAATCAAAATTCTAGGTTCGTGATTGCCCGCCCACTTCATCGATTCCCCGCCCACATGCAGACGGCTACTTTCAAACGCTTTGTAAGAAATCTTAACGACGTTCCTGAGAGCTTCTTTCAGGCTTGTTGATGTTTTTAATCAATAATCTATAGAATAAGACATTACAACGCAGCATTTTCGAAATTTTTCAAATTTTGGACAACCCTACTATACAGTTTCAACAAATTATACTGGAATTAGAATTACTGAATTCGCAAAAACTTGAGCATGTAATCAAGTTCAATTCATATCGGGTCAGACCACATTCTCATAAACATAGGAATGACAAATGTCTCTACACCAACCTTGACTCGTTTTGCACGTACAGTTCTCTAGTAGCATTTTCCAAAAAAAAAGAAATTGGATCAGAATTATAGTTCGAGCAATGAAACATTTAACAAACTATATTAGAATGAAATTTCAGACATTTTGCTGTAATCAGTGTAATTAGACAACTAGAAATATCTATTTGTCCAAGCCATGCTGAGCCAGTCTCAGGGTTCACGTTAGGCTAGGTCACACCCGACTCATACAACAGAAGTCATTATGATTTACAGTGCCAGTAAATTTGAGTGAAATTCAAGTAATCTAATTCTGATCTAATTTGTGAAATGATCTTCAGTTCTAATTATAATCTAATTTGTGAAATGTTCATATGCTCTCATTTTTATTCTAATCTAATTTATTGTTCTCCTGAAAATACCTGTTTGTCCGAGGCATTTTGCGACGAGGTAACAAGAATATCCCCCGCGCAGGGAAATCGATTGCCAAGCCGCTGTCGCCTTACTTACATCGTAAAGTCATAGTAGTTATTGTGGAGTGGAAGTAGAAATGGAAACGTCTTAAAATTACTTGATTGAGTAGTTTAAAAAAGTAGATTTGGTAGAGGTGTCACTTATAATTAGTAGAAGTAATTTTCTCAATTACAGATACATCTCCGCGAGAAATGTGAAATGAAATGACAGACTATCCAACTTTCAAAAATAAGGTTGGTATCGGTGATGCCGGTTGTTTTCCTTGTTGTCATGCCAATTTCCCTCATAGAAGCCTTGCAAGATTATCCTCTAATTAGTTTTCGCCGTAGCTATTCTTTGCCTGTATCTTTTTTTTTCAGAAAACTACCGTAATGATTTTTCAATATCGTCATGTTGATTGCCAACTAACTAGATTGGTAGTTTGTACAAGTGTGTCTGTAAATAAATCTATGGCTGCCATTTCAGGCACCATCCTGAACGCGAAAGAGATTCAAACGTATCAAGCAGTGAGCAGTACTGATATGAAAAGGATTCTCAGTCAACAGTAGATTCGAAATCATGAAATTTAGAACGATAGGAATTCGTATCGCGGCAGGTAATGTCTCGTTCGACCTGGTACACGAGGGCCAATATCCAACACAAGCTTTTCAGTATTGTGGTGCTGCCCTACTCTAGACCAGTCATCAAAATTCAAAATTAACCTAAAACGTATTTAAGGCAAGTGTGCAACTTGAAAGCAAATATCAGAGGCTCATTTCAATTAGACAGTTGCTAGTGCCTTTTTGATATCACACTCGTTGTATGTGGCTCTATTAAAAAGCACTAACTTGATTCGGATTCTTGGATTTCTTTTCAAAAGGCACCAACTTTGGTGTGGGCTAGACTCCAGACTCCTGACTCAATCATACTCACAGATCTCTGCAAAAGGTAGAGTCATTATGTAACGAATTTGGTTTACAAGCCTTCTTTGGTTACACAATCACATATAAATATTCTTCAAGTAGCTGAAAGGTAGGTTACTTTTAAAAAGTTTGGTCCAGCAATTACATTATTGTGAATTGTGATGTATGCCAAGACCAAAGTAGGGCAGGAAATCTGATATGACAAGACACAGATAAATACATTACGAATTTATAAATCGATTCAAAAGTTTGATGTTCTCCACCAAATGAACTAGCGCAGTGCCTTTTAACCTGTGGGATGGTACGCATTTGTGCGGATGGAAAATTTGCAGTGCGGATGAGAGACGTGGTGCAGATGAATGCGAATTAAAATAGTGAATAATTGTCACCGTACTTGTTGTGGCGTGGAATAATTCAAATAAACCTGATAGGAAATTCGAGTGCGATGGCTCCATAACCTTGGTCGTTGAAACGTAAATGCAAACACGTGTTTGACCTATTCGTATCTTTTACAATAACTTTGTCTCACGCCAGCCGTAGTGAATTACTGTTTGTGCGCTGTATTTATTACATAGTAAAAGTCTGGTACAAAACCGGGTGTAGTGGCATGTATAGTCTACAGTACATCAGCAGAGTCTGAGCTTGCAACACGCGGGATTAATGACTTAAAAATGACTGTCTGCTTTATTTCTCTGGGAAATCATCATATTTTCGTAAAAATGGTTCGATTAGCACGAGGCACGATGATAGTAATACATACCATCATCACAGACTCACACTTGCAAGTTAAAGCAAATTCCGTCCCGGTCACGGCTCCTCAAAGTATGGGTTGCAAATGGTATAATTTTGAGTCTCAACGCCACCTAACTGGTCTGATAATATGCAGGTAAAATTTGTGGAATTTCTTGCAGGTTGTTTTTATGCATCCAAGGTCACTGTTTATCAGCGTATCACAAGGTATCCAGCTCATATGGGCTTATTCTTCGTGTTAGTTTTAGAGCTTACTTTACAAGTCATATGTCAGAAGCATTGAAACAGACATGCGGGTTTTGCAGACATTCGACGAACTGGAGGTTGTGAGACCTTTGTCGGAAACCTTTTTTTGCACAAGGGAAAGACGCTGTATACTGGATAGGAGTGCGGGATGGTTCTTATAAACACCTGGATATCCAAGCACTAGAAGTTCTTGTACAAAACTGAACACTTATTTCGCCGAAAAGGGTTTAGTGCAGTATAGTTGAAATCAAAACTACGGAATAGAGTGGCTTTTTTAATGAGACATTTATTTGCCTGAACCAGTCGCCTACTTCTTGCACATATAAACAAAATCTTGTTAAGTATCTACTTTTTCTTTTTGTATAACAATTTTCGGTTGGTTTGTTGCCAGGAAATTTATCTTGCAGAAAAAGTGCTGATGGTTTTCGAAAAGGTTGAAAAGCACTGCACTAGCGTATCGATGCATAAAATTGTATTTTATCTGACGGACCTGCAGTGTATGGCATGGTATCATGTAACACATTTTTATCAAAGACCCATTCCCGTACATTTTTATCATAATTAATCATCATAGTATCCGAGCAGTACAGTTCCCGTTTGAGTTCATATCACCCAGTGATTCTCAACTACCGTATTTTACCTAATTTTTGCAACTATTATATACCAACTTTGAAAGCTCATTTTCACTCAACATAGAGTTTTTGTTTGCTGTGAAGATTACTGCTTCCGCTTGGATGGCATTTGACTCCATTTTGATTCCTAAAACTGTTTAGTATGTTTTGCTTAGTATTCCGGTAACTAATTAAATTGGCTATGTTAAGACTACTTCCATTTCTACTTCACGACCAAACTACGGTACTTACTATTGCATTTTGATTTTGAAAAGTACAGAGTAGTTTTGAGATAAGTTACAACACTTATTTTACTGAATTACAGTCCCCTGTGTCGTTATAGTTGAAAATGGTTTCCAAGATTCATCCTGTGTATTGTGTGAATCATTTTGCTCTAATCGAGAATCTACATCGAAAGTAGCCACATCCGATTAACACTTGTAGTAAATTGCAATGCTGACTACACTGACCGGCTGTGGTTTTTTTGTGTAGGAACGCGAGCCGCGAAAGGTCTAAACGCAATAGAATGGAAGAAACGTGAAAAGGTCAACAATGCCAAACGGGCCAAACAGAAAAAATCCTAATGTCTCTCAGCAACTTGACTTTATTTTGACAATCTTCCTAGAAGTGTGAACGGTAAAAAGTTGAAGGTGTGTCAGAATCACAAATTTTAGCATGCTTTGTATTTTACCTTTGAGCAGTGCCCACTAACCGGGGCTCATACGATTACCCCAGGGGTTTTATGAGTCAGACTTGGACAACTACACAGGTTTTCGAAATTAGATTAGAATTAAAGTTATAGCTGCACATTTTTTTTCTTCTCCAAATTAGACTAGAATTCAAATTATAACTGGACCATTTTTTTTTTCAAATTAGACCAGACTTCAAGTGACATGGTTACACAGTTTTACCGAATTAGATTGTAATTAGAATTACTCAATTTGCAAAAGCATGGACATGGAACAAAGTCCAGTTCATATCATATCAGACCTTATTTTCAAAGCATGCTGACTAAATGTCTGTACACTATGCTCGACTCGTTTTGCACGGTACAGTTCTCCTGTAGCAATTCTAAATGAACCAGAAAATAGATTAGAATTAAAAAATCGGATTAGAATTAGAGCAAAGAAAAATTTCACTAATTATGTTAGAATTATATTACCGACATTTTCCTATGATTAGTGAAATCAAACAACCAGAATTATTTAGTTGTCCAAGTCATTCTGAACAAGACTCATACAGCAGAAGTCTCAATCACTTACTGTAATATATATTGTGTGATCATCATGTTATATGATTTTTTTCCTTCAACAGTGATGGTAATGCAAAGTTGATTCAGTGGACCCGTATTCTATAGTACGGTAGTGTATTAGATGTGTTACCTGGTAGCTTATTAGTGACTTGCCGAAAATATGGGGTTCTCCAAATGCGTTCAGATTAATGTAACGGTTCACCGGGTTAGTAAAGGATAAGAACCACTGTCCTGGAATAAGAACCTAGAACAAGTAGCATCGGTTGAGAATATTCGATCCGTCATGTAAACAATTCCATTCATAGCTATCACACAAGTCTATTGTTAAACTGATTATCACTGCATACAACTCTCTGCTGAAATATGTGTGTGTTCTATGAAGTGCTATCATCAAGATAGTGTACTAAATGACTAGAGCAGTGGTTCTTAACCTTTTCTAACCTGGCGATACCTTATGCTAACCTGGAAGTCTTCAGCGAAAAATGCTTCAAGTGCTGTACCATGTTTGAAAGTAGCCTACAACTCGTTAAAGACCAGTCATGAGTCATAAATACTTTCCGAAATTTGAGGACATTCTAAAATATCAAATTAGCTACGTTTGAGAGTATTATATATCTGGCAAACATTTGGTCACGTTTCTTCTAAGATACACCAAATGGTCAAAAGTGAGTTGTTGGTTTTATCCCGTCTCTCACAGTATTTAATGAGACCTGATATAACAGCTGTGATATCAAACGGACAGTAGCAAATTTCTCATTTGATTAATGTTAAGATTCTTGGTTTCAAATTGTCTGCTGTTGTCGTCATTACATTCTGTCTTGACCTTGATTTTTGGAAATTTTACCGTTCCACAAGCTGATAAGGTAGAGAAGCGCTGTTCCATATTTTGTCTTTGGCCGTTTTGTGTGACTAACTCGTTTACTCTGAGGAGTACTTCGATATAGTGATTCCATTATGTTTTCAGAAGCTTCTCCTGTCCCAATTCAAAGATCGACATGCTGCAGTTAACGTGGATTCTCGAGGCGACTTTCAACAAAGATGGAGTCGGAAGACCGCTCTGATACGCATTCATTAACATCACCAAGCACGAGCACGCTTTAAAAGCTTCGAAAAGTTTTGATGACAATCCTGGCATCTTCGTACCGATCAAGAGGCCCATAGTTGAATTTCATTGGAAAACAGGTAAAACTGCAAGCAAAGCTGACATTTTGTGACTTTGACATTACCTTTTCTCGTTTTCTGTTTCATTTCATGGTATCATTTTTCCTTTACAACACTTGATCATAATCATTCGGCCAATGAAGATAAAACTCTACCCACTTCCTAAATAATATATAGCAACAGACTCCTACAAACTGCTGGGTGTTTGAGATGCGTAACTGGAACCAGGGCTGATAAAGCTCTGCAACTAACTAACCAGATCGCATACCACTATGCACTGTCGATTGTCGATAATTGGCAGCACTGATAATACAAATTACCGAATCGCTAACGAGATAGGAAATATTGGATACAGAATCGTCACTTCTAAAAGTGAGGGTTTTTAGTTAAAATGGGAAGGCTTTCAAACCCTAATACCCCACCAGTAGTCTCTTTAGTGATGACTCTGAGCTAAAAATGGCTGCAATAACATCACACAACACAAAGACGGTATCACGATTCACGCGAAACGATGACGTGAGTTTTCCAGTTATTGGCAACTATTTTTTTAATGCGCTACTGTAACTAAAACTACTTAAAATCCACAACTTGAACTAATCAAAAACCAGGTTTTAGTTGACCTTCAACTATCCAGATTGGTAGCTTACACAAGTCTGCATACCAGTAAATAATATTATACTCGGCTGGGCCTGAAAAAGTATTTGAAGAAATACACTCCCAATGGGATTTGTAACTTGTTGGCCACCCGAATAAATTTAGAGATGCTGCCACTCATGATTGAAACATGATGTTTTGTGAGAGTTGATGACCATGGACATTCTCCTTGTACTACTCATGAATAGGGTTGTCAAAATCAAGTACCTGAGTGACTCGACCATGAAATGATTTTTAACGTGTCTATTTCAGTGACGTGGACTAATTTCCAGCTAATCCATGTCATACCTTTTTTCGTTTACTGGCGACGTCTTCATCCAAACTCCGCCATAGGCCCTTGCCAAGATCAAAACAAGTAGAAAAGACATTCCTTCCTCGTCAGGCATACCTGGAATATGATTTTGGGTCATGTCGGTATGACGAAATTGGTCACCGTAAATACTACTATTAAAAAATGACCAATTTGACTGACCGCGGCATCGACTGGTTGGAATGGAGTCAAATTTGTTGTGCAAGGTTTTTAAGGTAACTTGACGATTTGACAATAAAGCCGATGAAATTTGCAAAAAATTCCCCTCTATTGTACAAGTCTGTCTGTAAACATATTTGCGACTATGTGACTACCATTGCAGGGCAACAACCTGGACGGGAATGAGATTGGAGTTAATTAAGCTGTGGACAGACGTGAAAGGATGATAAATCAACAGAAGAAGCAAAAGAAGGAGAAGGATGGCAAGAGGAATTTGTATCTCGGCAGGGACGGACTCGTACGACCAGGTATGTGCGGTCCAATATTCGGCCAAAACAATTGTCAGTGTTGTGCGGGCTGACCTACTCTAGACCACCGGTCGGCAACTTCATAATGGGTGACCCCAATTGAAACGAAAATAAAACCAGCATTTACGTGCTATCTCATTTTGTTTTTTGATAGGGAAAAACGTTTAACGGTTATTGAGAAATGTTGTGGTACAAAAATATTCCAAAATGATTGTTTTCAATGGTCACTGCGCTGCGCACAAAGATAAAATTGTGGAAAAAATTTTGGTTGTAGCCATTTTCTTCAGAAAACTACCATAATGGATCTGCAAATAAATGATTTTTAAATACCGCCATGTTCCATTCCAGTTGCCTCTATGCTGCGCGAAGCTATCCATCTGTGTGTAGCACAACTCTATTGCAGTATCATGTAGTTGCTGAGACATGGGAAAATAATGAAAAATATCCCATGTCTCTCTCTTCAGCCAGCAGTGTTTGGATCAAGTCACTACCTTCGAGTCGCAAGCCATCTTGATTCATTGTGCATTTTGGCTCGAGTCAAGTCAAGTCACAATTCAAGTCAAGTTGTCTTTTCGAAGTACAAGGCATCACATTGCATTTTACTAGCTGTTCGAAATTCAGATTGAGTCGTCATTTATTTTAAACCGAGGGATGAATATAGAGATGAATATACATGGAAAAATGCGTTGTATAGCACCCAAATGCATAGTACTGTCAAACGAAGTAACTGTTGTATACCCGCAGTCATTAATTTATCCGCCAAAATAGTGAACCGAAAACCTTAGATAGCAGAAACGAATTGATATGAAGCATTACCTAACTACTTATCCATGAGATATAAATTAGGCTCACGCCAATGCTTGACTAGTAATATAAACTTGTTAAGTATATTCGAATTCAATTCTGAATGCTAGATCAAATAAGAGATTTGGTTAAGGTTATCACCTAGCACCAATGACCATTGACCAATCTTTGACCAATCATTGACATTGTTGTTATTATATTACTTTGCTACTGCGACAACGCACACTGTAAGCGGTCAATATATTTGCTATAGAATAATGGTCGTTCAGTAAAACGCAAAATGATTGAATGAATGATTTGTCGCTCTCACCAGTCACAACAACGTATCGAGAGCAATCCGAACAAATAATAACGTATACAGCGATTATTAGCAAAACCGATTTCTTGATGACTTGAAATTGACTCGTAAATTTTGCTTCCAGTTAATCCACATTTGTGAAACGCCGAGTCAAGTCAAGTCATTTTTGCAAAGTCACTCGAGTCAAATCAAGTCATACGAAAAAAGGTGACTCGAGTCTGACTCAACTCAAGACATAACCCGAGTCATTTCAACACGGTCCGCCAGACCACTACGACAGGCTGTGCTTTCACAAACACGCTTGTATATCAGAGGTGGAAACTTGCCGCTATGGATAGCTTTGCCTCAATACTTAATGGTTGGCATCTCAGTATCAATTTGACCAACTGACAAATATGATAAGGTGACAGCAATTTTAAGCTAGCTTCAGACAGAAAGCAATCTGGCTGAACATCGTCCATTGAACGCCAGTACTGCACGCCTACTTACTGTAACTAAACTGAACATAGAACAAGAACATGAAACTATTGGTAGATTTTCACTGTTGAATTGAAACAGTAATAGATATGTTGAGTCATGGCGAGGCCAGGAACAGTTAAGGCGACCCCACTTGGGATCATGATCCAGAGGTTGCCGACCACTGCTCTATATCCGTCATCCAAACATGAAAATGAATTCAAAATGTGTTTGTGGCAAGTGTGTGGAAGTCGAAGGCAAATATCAAAACCTTGAATTTAATGAGAAACTAATTTCTTCCTTTTTGATATCAAGTGTGTTGTACGTATGCTCATCAGATCTCAGATGCAAGTACATTATTTTCCTGCACATATTCATATATTTCAATACGTTGCTGTCACATTCTTGACATCTTATATTCAGATCGCCATCAATTCCACCATTGGCATGACCAAGGGATGTGGTCTCGTCTAATTCAAGACCTCACTTCCGACAAAGTGGCAAATTGTATCGACTCGCTGATTGGTAAGGAAAACGTTGGTAGACTTGTTCATGCTTACGGTACTTTTAAACCACTATTCAGGTGCTGTACCCAGACTTCAACAAACTACTAGATTTCAGAAATCCGTACTCTCTTTGCAAAACTTGCAACTTCAATTAGATTTATAACAGTGTTTCTCAAATTTTCTTTGACACGCCCCCTTTTTGATAGTGAAAAATTTCGCGCCCCCATTATCGTCATGTCACAAATGCAATCAGAATGCTGGCAGTCCCAACGGAGAGTTTGATGACATGGATGGTTTTGACTAGGTTGATTCTTTTACCTAAAAAACCAAACATTGTGACCTAAAAAATCAAAACTAACATTTTTTGACCTTCAAAATCCTAATTTTGAACAAATTTGACCTATCATATGCAAACTAGGTGTTTTCCCAAATAACGTTAGAATTGCACTACCTATCTTCACTTCTGTTTGGAACTGTCTGTGCTTACGAAGTAGTTTGTCCTAGTTGAAATGGGGAAGCTGTAAACTCCTAACAGCCTGGCCACGCCAGTCTCTGCAGTGATGAGTCTGAGCTAGAAATGTCTGCAAGAACATCACACAATAAAGCGCGGGATCACGATTCACGTCAAACGATGACGCAAGTTGACCGTCAACTAACTAGATCGGTAGCTTGTACAAGTCTGCATACCAGCCAATCATATTATACTCGGTGAAGCCTGAAATAATATGTGAAAGAAAACGCTCTTAATAAGATTTAGAACAGGTTGGCCACCCGAATAGATTTTGAGATACTGACACTCATTATTGAAACATGATGTTTTGTGAGAGTTGATGGCTACTGACAATCTCCTTGTAGTATTCATTGGCAGGGTTGTGAAAATCGAGTGGCTGAGTGATTTGACCATGAATCGAATATTAGGCGTTTGGTGAAGTACCACTACATCTGACATCGTAGGGGTGTGGGAAATGTGGAAAGTGCAAATATGTACCTTTCATGCAACCACAAAGAATGTAATGCCTGTTCTACGTCATATTAAGAATGATATGGTATTTTGTCGACCATGCCTATTTCATTGCAAATGCTGCGGGTTTACAGATATCTCCTTCCGGCTAACGTAGTTTTGTACAACAGCTTTTGTATGCTGTTATATTACCAAGAAAGTTTTCTTCCAGGGGCTTCCAGAAAGGCTTCCACAGTGGAAATACGATCGAAATGATAAGTTTAGTTAATAAATGAACAATGAACACATATTGGTTAGTAGGGCTGGTCACGATGATACGAATACTCGAATCTGCTTCGAATAATATATATAATGATTTGAGTCGGGAAGTGAAATTTTCGGAGTCCTGATATTTTTTCGCTCCTTGCCTATGAAATGTAATTGAACAATGAGAATTATAGTTTTGACGGTATTTTCAACTGTGGGAGCATTGAAACCTCGACTGGCCGTATCGGAGCCTACAGAACATGTAGTAAAAAGCTATGAATGTTATTTTGATTAACATATTTCTTAAGTCATGATCGACCCACAGTATTGTCACAAAGTGCAATGAGCTAGGTATTGTGGATTAAATATCAAAGTACAGACATTATATTCTTTTCAATATATTCTTATATTCTTTGTAGTAGCGTAAAAGGTATCTATATGAACTTTGACATCTTACATACTGGGATTTCGTCATAATGAGTGATACTCGAATATCCACTGCGTGTGAAGCCTAATATGTAATACTTGATTCTGCACAGTCGTATTGGTAAGGAGACAAATAATTTCTCTAGTTGACTCAAATTGGTAGGGTTAATTCTGATTTCAGATGCGAGTCCTCTGGTCATTGTGCCTAGCGCAACAGTTAGTGCTATTTTAGAAAATAGATCAAGTTACTGTGATACGAGGGCTATTTTTCCCGCTCAAGTCAACCGATTTCTACATTTTAGGGAAGCTCTCGAAATCAAAGGACAGCGTAAAGCAAAATTTCTCTCAAAGCAGAAGCTAAGAGCAGGAAATTGACTCGTCGAATGAAACAATGTTAAATCAAACCCAAATCGCCAAGTTTCAAGAGAAAGTCTCGGAATATTCAGTCGCTCATATGAAAAGACAGAGAACGTTACAGAACTCTGGATTGCAGATTGGGAAAAAACATTCGACCTACCTATTCCTCAGATGCGACTATACTTCCGTTTCAAGGCAAAGTCCGTATGACAGCCAACGATGAAGAATCATACGAAACCGAAAACAGCAAAATTGTGGTACGAGTGGAAAACGTACCCGCAAAATGGTCCCAAGTGCGACTGGTTTGGGAGTTGTCCTTTTCTCCCAACGCTACACACAACCTACTGATACATGCACGTCACGTGGCGGCACAATTGGAAATCATATGAAGCTACAAATACCTCGAGTGTGGGTGACTCGACTTGACCAGAGTCAATTTCTTACATGCTGAATATGAGTCGAGTCATTTCGCTTGACTCGACCAAGTCACATGACTCAAAACTCAAGCAGCCGAAACGGAGTTTCGTTTTAACTTAGAAAAAGTAAAGTTCGGTATTATTGGAATTTCGTCCATCAGTACTCGTAAATAAAATTAGGGTCAAAAATTGTTAAGAATAATGAAAATCAGGATATTATGAACACTGGTTATTAAATATCACCCAAGCATAGTTGTAAAAGATTGGTTTGATCATGCCGTGGACTTTAGACTGAACTGTGAACACAGTGACTGGGACATGGACTCGACCCTCTGCACCAATACTCAAACTTGAGGCGATGATGAATTGAAAATGACTCACTTGACTTACTCGAGGTAAAACTGTAAAAGTAAGATCGAATTGGGACCCGGAACCTCGTGACTTGATTGCAAACCTTGAATTCGGGTTTTGTAGCGAACAATATGAAAGCCATATCAGGTCATTAATGTGATCATTTTGTCGCAGCCAAACCATGTCGAGTTTTATTAATTTCATGGTAATTTTGGGGTGCGTTACAGCGTCCAGACCAGATTATAATTTATATTTTCGAAATCAGCAGTACCTTTCGTTCAAGGCCGCTTTTATTAATTTTTGCACTTGGGTCGTAAGCTGTGTCTCATGCTTCTCACCAAGTCACAAGGTCCTTAGTCACAAGTTAGTTCTACTTTCATATTTTTGACTCGATACGAGTCGAGTCATTTTCAATTCACCACCGAGTCATAGTCAGAGTTCAAAGGCTTAAGCCGAGTCACAGTGTTGATAATTGAGTCTGAGTCCAATTCATTGTGTTTGCACCTCATTATTCGGTTCAATCCTGCTTAACTCGCGTTTTTACAACTTTGTTTGGTTGATATTTAAGTATTATATGGTGGTAGCTTACTATTCTTCGAAGTTACAATTAAATGCCCGTCTTGGCCATCCGAGTCTCGAGTTTTATGGCTTGGTCGAGTCAGTCTCATTGACTCGAGTACAGGTCGAGTCAATACACAAATTGCCGCAAATCGAGTCAGGTTATACACCATATTTCACAAATTGACGCGAGTAGAGTCTAGTCACAAAAACTGCAAACCTGTCATATCTGTTTACGAAGCTACCACATATTGCTAGTCGCGTCTGGTTGCTTTATAACTAACTGTGTAATCACTTGATTACGATATTTCCGTAGTTTAGTCGTCTTATACTTACACTGCCTCCTGTCCCCGTATGGATGAATAAACACAGTTTGCAAGTTGACGCGGTGTATTTTAGTCAGTAGCAGGTAGGATCATTGTCAGTAGAACAGCTTCAATCGAAATCACAGCAGCCTCGGTCGATGCACACTTGTTTCTTTCAGGACTAGAAATGAACGTAGATAGGATGCGCATAAGGGCTGAAAAATAGATAATAGTTGGTCATGAATGGGCTTGAAAAATATGGTAATTTAACAAGATGAATAGGTCACGCTTGAAAACCATTGGAGTAGAAAGTAAGACCTAGGTATGTCTACCATCGCAGAGTAGGTCAGTAACAAAGTACACCCAGGTACGTGTTGCTTTTCAACCAAAATAATACTAGAATACTTGGAAATTTAAACTCGCATTAAGCTGAACTGTTAGGACATTACTTTTACTTATTCAGTACCAACAATGACTACTATGCCCACCTCTGGAATAAACGGTCCTTGATAGCCGTGTTCAAACCATTGCATGGTCCAGTGGAGTCAGGACGTGACTTCCAGAATCGCTTTCAGCTATCGCGTGATCTCTAAAGAATAGCGATCAGAATAAATTGAAACAACATATTTCAGCAGTCATACCTGGTTTGACACCCCAACGCAGAAAAATCCCCTCCCCCATCAACAGTGGACTTCCCTTATTTTGGGATCCGGAAAGGAGGACACCTATTACTTTTTTAAAACCAAAAAAAAATTAGATTGTCGGACTAGAAAACTGCTGCTTCTAAAATTTTATTGTGTTGGATAACAATAAAGGTTATTATTTCCGGCTCGACTCCCGGATTGTCCACTTTATGCCATAGTCATCCGGTGTACTTTTCTAGTGTTGACCCTTAAAAAGGTCAATTTTTTCAGCGCCATTGGACCGAATGACCCACCTGAGCATTCGCATTGTGGATTTCACTTCATTTATGACTTTTTTTATTATGTCGACCAATGATATCTATACATTGGTCGGTCCATTACTCGAGATATATGGCAGGGGTCACCAACACGTGGCATGCGGCCCTCGGTGTCATATTTTGCGACCCGCGATCGGATTTGAGATTTCGGGAGAACAAAACGTAAAGCATTTTAAGAAGCTGAAATTTATTTCACTTGACGTCGTTATATTGCTAATTCCAACCCTCAATTTCAGTGAAGTGATATATATTAATGTACATCATACCTAGCGACGACTCAGGCGACACTTTTTAAACGTCATCAAATGTATGAACCGAAGCAATCAAATGATATAATAATCCAATAAAATCAATATATTCCGTTGCTTTGCCAACAATTTCGACAAGGACTTGCAAGGGAATATAAGCTTACGCCTTGAGGGTCGAGGCCAGATCGGACTATGTATTCTGCGCCTCACTATTACTACATTGATATTGAGAGGAGTGTGAAACGGGTTGATGTAATACTTACTACCGATCAGAGTTAGATCAATTACATTAATTCAGCTCAATTAGTCCTACAATTACAATTACTCAATGCTAAAAATATCAAATTACAATTACTGTTAAACATGTTATTAATGACAATTACAATTATAATTACAATTATAAGACCGGCAGTGAAATATAGTCAAACCAATACACAAAGCTGAGTAAGGCAAATTAAATGTAATTGGTAAGTCGTCAGCTATAACGATGATAATGATAAAGTGTTTAAAATAAATTAAATGCAAAAGGAAAGAAGCTCCTGATATTAACTACGAATTACAAAATTTTGGTTCGCATTTACATTTTCACTTGCTCAAAAACTGTTAGATTGTATTTGATGAACATTGGGGTGCGGAAAGTTTCGGGCCCCAGTAAATTTGGTCAAGATTGGCATAACATCTCTAAAAAATGCGTGATCAAGTTTGATGAAGCCTTGGTTGAAAACTGGAATTTCTTTTTGCAATTGTTGCAACAAGACTCAGTACTGGTCAGAGATTTAAACGAAAAACTATGACCGTGGTGTAGGAAATGGTTCGTCACGGGTTTCACAAGAGTTTATTTGCTGTTTATCCATTTTTGAAACATTAGGATTTAGTTTAGCCCACTTGTTTTCAAACTTTTTTTTAGCTTTTTTTTTATGACAGTGAAATATTTTGTGCCTCCCTTATCGTCATATCACATAATGAAACTAGAATGTTGGAAATCCTTACAGATAGTTTGATGGTATGGAAGGTTATGACTGTTGATGAGAGACTTCTCCAATATGAAATTCGTACTATATACAGAGCAATAACTATGAAATGAAGGTAAATCGCAGCAAGCGCGGTGAAATTTTTCAATTTATCGGAGCTTCTCGCCTCCTATCAGATACTTTCACGCGTAACAAGGGGGCACGGCCGCCAGTTTGAGAACCACTGGTTTAGCCTATATTGTAATTCGCTACGTTTTCTGTTGCCAATGAAGTATGGCAAACAGTTTAGCATGGCTGAATTATCCAGTTAACGAGGCACGTATAGAACATCGATAAAAATAGGCTAATTATTATATGTTGTGATTGTCAATGTAATTGAGATTGTAATTCGGCAAAATTTCAATAAATTACAATTACACAAAATAGAAATGCTTCAATTACAATTACAATTACTTGATATGATGTAAAAAATTATATTCAGCTTGATTACAAATTACAATTGATCCAACTCCGCTACCGATATTACCTCATTAACAAATTACTAAGTAGACAACACCCTAGTCGCACGGATTTGTTTTTATGATACAATAAACATATCAAATCAAGATGGGTTCCGTACGCCTGCTAGAATTTTTACGTCAGACAATGATGTTATCTTTCTATCAATTTCATTGATTGGTTGAATAAGCATCCTTCGCTGACTACCTACATGAAGCGGATTTCGCTCTATGTGTCGTGTGATTGCTGACCAAGCTCACTGCAGAGAGATAATAAATATTCACAAACGAAAATATGAATATTGCAAGCAAACTTTTGTAACAAAGCAAATTAAATTTTTGAGATTGACAAGGTGCATGCTAGTTTAGTGTGGATTTTTGTTATGCTGACAGTGCCATTGCCACGCATAGAGTGGCCCGAAATTGTAATGCAAAGAATTTTTACCAAAGATGTTATAATGATGTTAAAAATTGTAATATATTCAAAAGTTTCACAGTGCAGAACCTACCAAGGTTCGTTTGTGAACGTGAACCTCTAAATTTCTCAGGTTCACACACAGATCGCGAGCGTTAGCCTCGCGGTTACATCATCCCTAGTAGCTATATATATCAATCTAGTTCAATGGCATGCAGTTTGATATCTGTTTCGTCCAACAGCACTCACAAACAATGTTTACTTTAGTTGAGCAGCGTCTTGCTCATAATGTGTACAGTACACGGCAATCAGCAATAAAAAGCTTTAGATGTCGCATTCGGTGATATCAGTTTATGGCGTAATTTATGACCGAGGCAATGATTTTAATCAGAATTAAGCAAACATTGAGTGGCACGTTCTGACTTTTGATGGTAGTAAACAGGAACGTTGACCGATTGAATACGGTGTATTGAAATGAACTCGAATATGTTAGGCTGACACTCGTCAGGGGTAATTGGAATAAACATTATTATGATCGTTGGATATTACCATATGTAACGTTGGAATTTCTGACTCATTGTTAAAAAGAACTGCCGTGATGCATCGGCTCGAGGTAATTAAAGGTCCGTGAACTCCTAACAGACAAGATAGCATAATGATGGCGCGGCCAGGTGCTTGCCAGCTATGTCGTGTCTCAATCCCCGACCGTGTCAGACATAAGAACTGTTTAGTAAAACTGATATGCGTTGGTTGCCGCTTGGCATTAAACATTCAGGGATGGCACAGTGAAGAGGTGGTCAAAGTAGTCAAGAAAGCTACTCAAGTAGAAGTAGAAGTAGCGACGAAAAAATCTAATCAAGTACAAGTAGAAGTACTTTTTCAACAAGGCACCGAAAACTACTTGAAGTAGAAGTAGCATTGACTGACTTTAAATCTACTCAAGTAAGCAAGTAGTTTTGAAAACAGTCTTAATTCGTTCGCATGGACTGTCAAAAGCTGCAAATTGAGTTATGCAGAAGGTGCGAAGAGCTTGATTTGTATTGACGAATCCCAGGAGGTATCAATTTCCGACAGAATAAGCATTCTTTCGTATCATGGGATGCCAATTATAGTATTGATATGAAAATGCGATACTAACCCATTGTTTACTAGAGGACGCCGTTTTAGAGAATATCATTGCATGGCGCCCTGCCCCATATTATAAGGCCCCAACTTTAGGCGAAGAGCAATACGTAGAAGTTGTATCGGACACGGTTTCATCACTTTGCGCGATTAGTATACGTTAATAAAAATATTGTGGATTGTAAAAGTTATGTTTGGTGTCGGAAAATAGAGGCGTTACTACATTTGCTTTATGCTTCCACATGTATGTTCTGCAGACATAAGAACTGAAAGTAATTATAACTCAAAGATGATATTCGCAATTGAAAGTGAAATACAAATAACACTTCTAAAAAGCGGAAAATATATTTCACGTCTTTATTCGTCCATAAAGCTTCGAGGGTGATCTGCTAAAACAGGTGTAAAGTTTCAAAGGACTGGATTTTCCAGATTAGCAAGGCACGTAATGGGCTGCTACAGCTAGATTACGATATGATAGGTAATTGCTAGATTGCAAAAGGGTATAGTGTCAAATGGAATGTGGTGGGCCATATTTACTGTGATGAAATATTTGATATGCGCGACAATGCGGTGTGAGCGGAACCAAGCAATCCGGTACTCAAATTATATTCACTGATACTTTCGTGAAAACATATTTGTCTCTACATAACTACTGTGCGCGATGCGAAACAAAAATTCTTGGCTTTACTTGACTTTTATGAATAATAAATATTGGTACTTCGTGAAAGCAGCCCCGAAATTCCTCAGGCTACATTTCGGATTGGGGGGGTGAAACTACTTCTACTTGACAAACTGAAAATAGCGAAAAGTAAGTAAGTAGATCACCAAATATCACGAAGTAGAAGTAGGAGTAGAGAAAATTAAATCCACTTGAGTAAGTACAAGAAGTAGAGGAAAACTACTTGAGTACTTCCAAAAAGTAGAAGTACTTCGTTACTAACCACCTCGGCAGTGAATCAGTGCAAAGTTAGAAGGTATTGAAAGCCTATTGCTTTACCTCTAATGTCCAGCGGCGTATGCACACCAGTGATGAGCGGATGTTGATTTTTGAGAATCCGAATCCGTCCGACAGTTTTTGTGTCTGCGGAACTATCCGTCCGACTCCGAAGAATCTCATCCAACTATCCGACATTATCCGAAAATCTCATACAAGAATCCGAAAAATCCTTATCAAATAATGATATCGCAGAATATCAATTGTACAGCTGAGCTTATATGGTTTTGCACTAAAAGATCACAAATTGTATCTATGGAATGAACAAAAACAAACAGAACAAAAATTGGAATTTTTTAATTATAGGAACGTTAACGCGAAGAAACAACGCTACTAATTTAAAGTAAGTGTGCAAATGAAAGTGGTATCTCGGATCAAAAGAAAACTAAAAATGACAGATTATTAGGCTATGGCCATATATAGCAATAAGGCATTTAACCATATTACCCAATATCAAGAAGTGATAGTAGCAAGTTGTAACCATGGAATTTTACAATCTCAGATGGTCAATATTGGATGCAGATAATCCGCATGTACCCACAAATGCTGCAATGTGTGAAGGCCTGTTCAGTAGAAACTTGCTGATGCTTATAATACCTTTGGTCAATCAGTTCAAAGTTTTGAGCACGACGCTTATAGTCGAGTCACACAAAATGTCAATAATAGCCCCATCCTGAATGTCGCTCAATAGCTGTCCAAATCTCCTCTCCAGTGACCAATAGCAGGTCAGTAGTTGTCTTGGCGACTTGTATATTGGAAGAGAAGAAACTTATCTCCAACTGTGCTGTATCCTTGGCCTTTCGGATATGATTTGTAAGGTGAATTGGACCACTTGAAAAGTTATGTTTCACTTGAACATAGCAATTATTGCAGAGGCAGTGTCCCATAAATCAGGATGCAATCTCTCCATACTTCACTCTTGCTTTGCTATCTCTCAAGACGTCGACTTTCCTCATTGATCCATTATTACGGAGAAACGAAACACAGACAGCACGAGCAGTTTGACAATATTCGAGGTCTTCAAATAATACAAAGTAAACTGTACGGTACGGAGTACATTTCGAACAGTTGATGGAGCCCCACTCAAGAGAAATGACGCATCCCTAACGCACTGATCACCACTCCTTGGTGTTGACTTTTAAGCTGTTTACATGGTCTCTCGTTTAAATCATATAGAAAAGCACCATAATAACGCCGAAGTTTTTTTCACAATTCTTAAACTGAAAGCAAATTTACATGAACAGACCATTGGTTGAAAAAAAACTAACCGCTTTTGTTTATATGGCTCAGTGGTTCTAGATGATTGATTCCGTCAATCATATTGGAGAAAAGATAACTGCTGAAGGAAGGGAAGTTTAAGCAGGAGTTGAATGGGTTTGGGTTTCGTTGTAACTGTATATAGAAATTCTGGATTTCATAGCCTTGTTATATGTTATTAGTTTACCTTAGTAAGGTATGGATTGTAATCTGCATGTATCTTGAATGATTTCAAAGAGGACGGTAGGCTACTGTATAGTCGAGGCACCGTTATAATAATTATCATACATTTTATCTGTGTACATATCTTTTTATATAACTTTCTATATAATTTTCTGACTGCAGGAAGTTACTTGTATATGTTTGTATGCATATTCTTATTTGATTGGTCGGGCTACAAGTGTGTGGGTACGGTAGCTGTCAACTCGACATGCAAGCTGACGCAAAGTCCAAGTCTACACTGGGAATACCTTCTCACAAAATGGAGTTATTACATTGTTGAACGTCATCGGGATATATTCCGTTATGATCATGAACTGCCGGAAGACTCATGGTAGCTAAAGATTGTGCCATAGCACACAAGCACCGCTGTATATAGTGCTGATTGAAAGGGTATCATACAACTACTGTGGTAGCATGAAAATCAGTCATGCAACAAAGTATGCAAAGATGGATTTGTCTTATATTTATCTACAGAAAACTGCTGCAACAACTACTTTGAGGATTCTGGATATTGTATGCCCTATTGTGACATTCGTCAGCTATGGGTTCAAAAACTACATGTCAAGGTGGAAAGCAAATGCAGTTCTGCGACCGATGTTGAAACAAAACCTTCAATTTTGTGAACTTCAGAAACTGCTCAGCGAGAATACTGTACTGATGATAACTATGTCAGGAGAGCTCATGTCTAATCATACCATCTTTTATCAGTTCGCATATTATATATCGTTAGACTGGCAAATATGGTATACTAGATGTATTTTAGCAAATAAATGTGATAACATGGCTGACCTTATAGTATGGTCTACTCTTGAATGGTAAGAATGGTAGTTGCGATAGTTTATTTGTATTTTCTTGGACTCTTGACAAACATTTTAGACTGCTACAATTCATATCGCAAGGTGTCAGCTGTCTGTATTTGGTTATTGAATCAATGACTTCTTTCTATGGGCCTGTAATGAAATCTCACATCTGGTTACAACTATCCGGAAATATCCGTATCAAAAGTTACAACTATCCGACAATATCCAAAAAATAATCTGCGATAATATCCGAATCCTATCCGACTGCCACAAAATTGTCTAATATCCGGTCCGAATGCTATCCGAGTCCGTCCGATGCTCATCACTGATGCACACCAGAGTTGGATCAATTGTAATTTGTAATTGTAATTGAATGTAATTAATTAAATTTTTCAATGTAATTGTAATGTAATTGTAATTGAAGCATTTTTATTTTGTGTAATTGTAATTGCAATTTGACAAAAATTTTGCTCAATTACAATTTCAATTACATTAAATTGCTATTGAGACCTGACAAGCACAACATAAAATAATTGACTTATAATGCATTCTCTTTAAATGTCGACAAGGAATTTGGTGGATCCATTCGCGGAAGCCCTTGACTGCGCCCTTGCGGGCGAAGTTTTTTATTTTATTTTTACCGCTATGCTGGCCTCGGCTGCCATTGTATACAATTTTTAGATTACTAACCAACGGATGGATTCGCAACACGTGACTCACGATTAAATACGCCGAGAAGCGAACTGCTGAGCTGGCTAAAAGCAGCAGAATTGATAGTCCCATAGCTGGCGATCCAAGCGTCGAAATTTGATATGTATGGTCCTAATCGAAAGCTAGTGCCGCACTGATTCCGCAATAAAAGTATATTTCCAGGCAATGGTACCATCCCAAAATAGTCGTGAAAGTCTGGGAATCGGCATTGTTCTGAACAATTGCTGGGCGTAATATGTAATTGTTGTGGTCATGCTGCTGCAGCGCTCTCACTTTTCAGAGCAGTCGGCCTTAAACGGCTATTTTGGAGCAGTTACATTGCCCTGACGAGATTTTATTTTGTATTTTCGGAATTAGTACATCAATAGCTTACGATAAAGACCAGATGCATCAAATTTGGACGCATGGATCGCCAGCTCTAGGACTACAAAGTTTGCTCCTTCTAGCCGGCTCTGCAGTACGTTTGTCGGTACATTCATTCGTGACTCACATCTTGTGCATCTATCCGTGGGTTGGTAATCTACAATACGATTTCAGATCACGATGCTGCATCGTTACTTCGTCTGGCTAACCAGACCACTGGATATTATATAACGTCTTATCTGCCAAAGCACGGTTATGTTTTTACTCCTCACCCTAATTCCTACGTCCCTCGATAAAAATAATATTATTTTTTCAATTATATACTATATACGCAAATCCAACACGTGCATATATTATAATACTATTTCAACGACATACTGCACCCTATCCTTAATCCTAACTCATAGGAAATTAGGTAAATAACATTTTACATTTCCAATTACGTGAGCCATAATTAGCGATCATACAAAACACGCTAATATTACGTCACAATGACATCTTACATAGCATACTATGTACGCACATAAGCGCATTTATTACTACACTGTTAGAAATATTCAGGTAAATTTACCTGTCTCAGCAGTGGCAGGAGGTTTACCTGTCTCTAGTATCATTTGTTACCAGAAATCGGTTACGCTACTAGTGTCTGGTAACCTTTGATATCGGTAATCGGTAGTCTGGATAACCTGAAATCGGTTACGCTACCGGTGACTGGTAACCTTCACTATCAGTAATCGGTAGTCTGGATAACCTGAATTCTGGTTACGCCACTAGTAAATCTGGTGACGTCAAAGCATGTAGTCCTTACTGCCTGAAGCATGCGATGCATATATGACTGTTTTCTGACGTCATTCTCATCCTTGTACGCGAATTCACCAAAGTCTTAACTCAACCTAACGCATACTCGCCATAAAAGTACACTAGGTACTGGAAACTTCTGTATATTAATCAAATGTTGCAGCATCTCATAATTACGCATATATAGTTCACGCAATTGAAGGGTTGCAGGTTCAGCATTTCCCTGGGTTGGCTGCACGAAGTTGCTTTATAAGTTTCCGGACCTTGGTGTGAACATCATCTTTTTTTTAATTTTGCTAGATCGCGACCCGTCTCCTGATATCTCAGCAAAGATCCTGTGATAAATGAAAGACATGTTATTAACACATAACTACAAAACTATTACATCAGCAACAGTGATTAAAGCAGTGACCGCCGGACGATTGAATCTCTATTGCCTTCAAAACCGGCCGCAGGGTGGGGTCTGGATACGAGGTTAGGATATCTTGCTATATTGAGATTTGAGAGATTACCTGATGGGGCACAGACTCGCAAAACTAAAAATACTGTATAAATTGATTGTCAACTAAACAACATTTCTGAGTTTCAATAGTAGCTCGAGTCTGAATTGAGTATTAATTTTAATGATTCGAGTCGAGTAGTAAAAGACGATTCTTTCGAGTACTGAAATTATAGATATGTTATTGTCCAGCTGGTTTCACCGAAGTGTCCTATATGGTGTGGACACAGCGAGATAGAAAAGCTTGCTGCATTTGGGTACGTAATACTTTCCATTTCACCGAAGAATACTTTACGGCCATTATTGGTCGGCTTGAAGAGTATACACAGTCTGAACTAGACTTGAATTGTTGTTAAATACGACGCTACGGTTGTCAAGGAGCACGGTTGAATTTATGATTATTCAATTACATGTTCAACAGCAGCAATTGTAATTGTAATTGTAATGTAATTGAAGCATGCAAGGAGTAATTGTAATTGTAATAGTAATTTGATATTTTTAGCATGGAGTAATTGTAATTGTTATATAATTGAAACATGCATGAAAGTAATTGTAATTGTAATTGTAATTGAACTGAAATAATGTAATTGTTCCAACTCTGATGCACACCATGCTTTCATGGTTTGATACAGATATGTATCATAGTCAAGCTGCTCCGTGATTCGGCAACTTGCAATATCTGGAATAAGTGGTATACAGACAGAAGGTATCAATATGTTTATCTGCGAGTACAATCATTCTTTATGAAAGAATTTTAGGCTCACTATATGGCAATGCTTCAATCGGCTAGCCTAGCAATCAATATTGCGCAATTATTTACTCAACATTTGAATCTGCCGCGATAGCCAAAAATTATTGCTGGCGAGGAATCGCAATGGAGATTTCGTCGAGCAAGTGCAAGTGAAGATATCGTGCCAGCAAATTCGTAATGGAGTAATGTCGATAATGGAGTAATGGAGATAGTTGGAATTTTTGTTTATCTGCAGCTACATTTCGGAAGCTTTCTGAAGATTATGGTTGCGGCCAAGAATTTTTTACCGATTTCATCTCCAATTCGAGACCACATCATATTTAGAATGCATTGCCCCTTTAACAATAAAATCGCAATAGAGATTTTGGTGTAATAGGTATCGTAATCGCAATTAAATACGTTGATGAAGTAATCACCGCATGTCTGAGGGAAACTATAAGCTTACAAAGGAGAAAAACAAATAGGCACCGTGCGAATGGCCATTACGTGAAGTTGACGGAGTGTTCACAATGTTCAGTGTGCATACACAAGTTCACGCATGATCAGTTATTTTGTGTCAAAACGTAATATTATAATGAACGGGGTAATTCGCGATGTAACGCAACGATTCGGCTTTGATTATTCGAGAAAACATTAACTTGATATGTGATATATACGGTCAAAGGGTGTACAATCGGACAAATGCTCCGTTCGTGCATATCATAAGCATTCTCATAATAGGCATTCCTTTTGCGTCACCGGATGGTGTAAAGCATGGGTCCAAAACCAATAAAAATGGTCCCAACCCAAATTTCGATTTCAAAATGTTCCGCGACCAAACCTCTCAATTTTGAGTGCTGATTACTGAAAATGGTCAGCATCCTCGACCTTACATACTACCGACTTATGCTGGAGGGCTGGCGAGTATGTGCGCACAGTAATGTGAAGCATGCAATTATGAACTCATTCACCCCCGTTCTTGAGTTTAGGAAAATCCATCAACACTATAGCAATGGATTAAGGTCTATTGGTACGTTTTCTATCTATATAAAATCGAAGTAATCAAGTATTTTTATGATAATTCGCGTCGCGCGAAATACAGATAACGATATATGACTTTTTGCGTCGCGCCTTTCGCACATATCCTGTGTAGGCTATGTATCATACTTTTACCACATAGCATTACCGTCGTATTGGTTTTCATGATCCAGGCAATTTAATCTTAATTCTAATAACAATACCAAAACCTTGTGTTGTATTAGACCGCTCTTTAAAATGACGCTGCGACGGAAATGATATCTTGTTTTCCTGCGTCGCATTTCATGTAGGTCGTTTTTCCTTCATTCAAAAAATGTCTAAAATATGCAGAAATGAGCCGTTGATAACATCCTAATAATTGAAATTCTTGTAAGAGCCAGTAGTATTTAATTTTTGTATCCCCGAACCCAAAGAATAAAAAAGCGACCTTATTGGAATCGCTACCCTAAATTTGGGAACCCCTGGTTTCAATTCATTCAATCTAATCTATCTGATATTGGCGCCGTAACGTGGCAATTCATTTGCAACGTCTCAGACGTGCGATATGCTTCTAATTTGCATAATGATGCGCATAACTGTAAGCAACTAATTTTGTATTGCGTTTCACATTACCTGTCGTGCTAATACAACATCATCACGAATATCAATGCCTTATCACCGATTTGGCACCCAGATGTTTGTTGAAAGTTTCTTTTTGTCTGTATTTCCGTGGAAGCAAAATAAGTTTATGGTGCGTAATGCAAACCAAAATTTGTCAGGTGTATCAACTTCAAAGTTTGTAAGGGACTGAGAGCTTATGGGGCAAGTAAACAAACTGAGGAATAGCATTTCACATCCAAGGATTATTATATGAAGATAATGGATAGCCAAACAAACAGCAGTATAATGAACGCTTACTTTTCGTTCAAATTTCCGTGGATCTGAGACATTTTAAAACTGTAATTGTAAGTATAACTTCGCTGCTGTACATTAGGAATTCCAAATCACTTGACAGTAGAATAGACAACGCATAGCCTGGACTTGCCATGTGAATTGATAATGCGTACGATGTGCAACGGGACGACCAATGCACCCTAACGTACCTTGCACAGTCAACTGAAACAAACAAACCATATATCAGTCGACGCCAAACATTCATTATGTGTACGGAACTCATTTTCCGATTCAAAAGTCGCAGCCGCATTCTTTGTTTAATAATCACTTAACTGATCGGAAACTGAACGAATCACATTTGTTTAATGTAAGTAAAAAAGTAGCCTGCAGCTCGTTAAAGTCCAGTCATGAGTCATAAAGACTTTCCAAAATTTACTGAAATTCGAAAATATCATTAAGCGATGTCAGACAGTATTATTCATCTGGCAAACATTTAGTCGCATTTTTTCAAGATACACCAAACGGTCAAAAGTGAGCTGTCGGTTTTATCCCGTCTCCCAGAAGCTTCAATGAGACCTTGTATAACCAGAGGTGGTCAAAGTAGTCAAGAAAGCTACTCAAGTAGAAGTATCGACGAAAAAATCTACTCAAGTACAAGTAGAAGTACTTCTTTCATGAGCAACCTAAAACTACTTGAAGTAGAAGTAGAATTGACTGACTTCAAAAGTACTCAAGTAAGTAGTTGTGAAAACGATCCTGATTGGATGGATTATAAAAAGGTGCAAATTGAGCTATGTGATAGGTGACGATTGATTCATATTGATGAATACCAGCAGGTATCCAATTTTCGATAGCATAAGCATTCGTCCACATCATGGGATGAAGATGATAGTATTGATAAGGAAATGCGATACTATCCTCTGTTTTCTCGAACAACACGTTTTGGAAAATAGCATGGTATGGCGCCATCCCCCATATTATAAGGCCCGTATAGTTTAGTCAAAGAGCAATATGGAGAAGTTGTATAGGATACGGTGTAAACACTTTGCGCAATTAATAAACGTTAATAAAAAATATGGTGGACCGTAAAATGCCATATTGTGTAGCTTTATTTCCAGAAATTAAAGGCATTACTGCACTTGCTTTTATACTTCAACATGTATGTTATTCGGACAAAAGAACTTATATTAATTATAACTCAAAGTATATGATACTGGAAATTGAAAGTGAAATATAAATACTACTTCTAAAAGCAGAATATGTATTTCATGTTTTTTGTCCAGAAAGTTTCAAAGGTGGTATGCTAAAACAGCTCTAAAACTTAAAAAAAGTCAAAGTCCACTCTTCCAGATTAGGACACGCCATGGACATTGGACATATATATGCTAGATTACGATATGACAAGTAAATGCTAGATTGCGAAACATCAACTTCAAAGGTTATGATGAGCCATATATACTCTGATGAATTATTTCATATGGGTGAAGGGCGACAATGTGGTGTGAACGGAACCACGCCAACCCTACACCTAAATTCTATTCCCCGATACTTTCGTGAAATCAGACTGGTCACCCCGTATTCACTGCGCGCGAAGCGCGACGAAAATTCTGTGCTTTACTGAACTTTTATGAAAATTAAATGTTAATACTTCGTGAAAACAGCTCAAAAATTCCTCAGGCTATCTTCCTAATTAGAAGATTGAACTACTTCTACTTGACAAACTGAAAATAGAGAAAAGTAAGTAAGTAGATCACAAAATATTAAGAAGTAGAAGTAGAAGTAGCGAAAATCAGATCCACTCGAGTAAGTACCAGAAGTAGAGGAAAACTACTTGAGTACTTCGAAAAAGTAGAAGTACTTCGTTACTGACCATCTCTGTGTATAACGGGTGTGATATCGAACCGACAGTAGCAATTTTCTCCTTTAAATAATGTTCAGCTTCTTGGTTTTAAATAGCATGCTGTGGTCGTCATTACATTCTGTGTTGACCATGATTTTTGGAAATTTTACTGGCACACAAGCTGATAAGGTGCGGAGAATAGCTGTTTTATGTTTTGTTGTGAAGCAGTTTTATGTAACTAACTCGTTTACTTTATCAGGAGTACTTTGATAAACTGAGTCTATTATGTTTTCAGGATCTTATCCTGTCCCAATTCAATGATCAACTGTAGTTATCACGGATTCTCGAGAAATGAGAGATCTTAAGTTTTTCAAGAAAGATGGTGTCAGAAGACCGCTTACGCATTCATCAACTTCACCAAGCATGAGTGCGCTTTGAAAGCTTCGAAGAGTTTTAATAACGACCCTGGCATCTTCGTACCAAATAAGAGGCCCATACTTGAATATCATTGGATTTCATTGGAAAACAGGTAGAGCTTCATGCAGATGTTGTTTCCTGTAATTTTATGCTGTCATTTTTCCTTTACAACACTTGATCATCATCATTCGGCCAATGACGATAAAACTCTAGCCCCTTCCTAAAATAGTATACATAAGCAGACTTTTACAAACAGCTGGGTGCTCAAGATGCGTAACGAGAACTACGACCATTGAAGATCTACCACTAACTAACTAGATCGCATACCGTTATGCGCTGTTTTTGGTCGATAATTGGCAGCGCTGATAATACAAATTACTGAATCGCTACCGAAATAAGAAATATTGGATACAAATTCGTCACTTCTAAAAGACAGCGTTTCTAGATAAAATGAAAAGGCTTTCAACTTCTAACACCCCGGCTACGCTAATCTATGCAGTGAAGACTCTGAGGTAGAAATGGCTGCTAGAACATCACACAGCAAAACGATGGTATGACGATTCACGCCAAATGATGACGCGTGTTTACTAGGTGTTGGCAACTAGTTTTTTTAATGTGCTACTGAACTAAAACTACTCACTTTTCCAAATACACCAACAGAACTAATCAAAAACCAGTTATTAGCTTGTACAATATTGCATACCAGCCAATAATATTATTATTATTAATATTATTAATACACTTTTTACAGTGGCGCGTATCGCCTGTTTTAGGCCTTGTGCGCCACGACAGTACATTTCTCAAAGTCCAGTGTCTCTGCTTTCGTAATGAGGACGACTTTTACTTCCACGCACACTCCCACTCTTCATTCTCTCTCGGTTTCGCGCGTCCACTTTCAGGTCTTTGCTGCCGACTTTCGAGCTCGGCTCACTCTTCTTCTTCAAGACGCTGCGTGAACAGCGAGGTCAGCGATGACGAGCCCAGGTAAACCTCCGACACATAGAAACATGGCAGAGCCGAGACTCGAACCTGTAACCATTGGTGTCGTGACTGCAGTGTTCAATAATATCATACAGTGCAGTGTCCAATAATATCATACTCGGTGAAGCCAGAAAGAGTATGTGAAAGAGTAAGCTCTCCATGGGATTTAGAACTTGTCGGCCACCGGAATAGATTTTGAGATACTGCCTCTCATCATTGAAACATGATGTTTTGTGAGAGTTGATGACCACTGACAATCTCCTGGTATCATAACAGTAGGGAAAATGTGGGAAGTGCAAATATGTACATTGCAATCGACCACAAATATTATAATGCGGTTTAAAGTCCTGCCCGCGACAGTTTTTGATAATATTGATCGCAAAAGTTGAGCAAAAGCGGTCAATCATATCTTGTCCGAAAGATGTAATCTCTGTCCGCTGTCGCAGTGAACAACACATACTTTATTCGTACAGTTATACGTACCGTAGTGGACTCTATAAGGAAGTAACCAAAACATGTACATGTACAAGGTTTTCTAATCCTCTCGATTATATACACGCGCGGTTGCCCTGTTCTCTTCTCGCATCGTGACATATAGTTGGTAAGGCGTTGACATACTGAGACCACAAATGTATACCATTGGGATCGTGTTTTTCAGTTTCAAAAATCGAAGCAAAATCAAGGAAAAATCATCTCTCGTCTGGAATCATTTGAATTATTACTTGATTCAAAGTTTTGAAAGTATGCAAATTTTTTGTGATACGGCGACTATTTTCCCATGTGAAATCAACCGATTCCTATCTTCTAGGAAAACTCTAGTAATAAAAGACAAGCGTAAAGCGACATTTGTCACAAAGCAGAATAAAAAGTAGGAATTTCACTCGTCGAATGATATGAATGTAGCAACGTAGTACGTTGCTGCACGATTTGACAACATATAACGCTAGAAATTGGCAAGGTTGGCAAGGCTTTCTATAAAACTAAACATCACTCGACTTAATTCTTTTGCGAATCGATTCGACTTGTACTCGTGACATTGCGCACGATTCGACCAAGTCATATCACTCGAAGCTAGGATGGCTAAGACAGGCATTTTCATTGTAACCCCGAGCAATAGTGAAGTCACACGTTATTGGTATTTCGTTTATCAGTACTCGTACATCAAAATTGGGGTTAGAAATTGTTAAGAATGACAGAAACTGGGTACATTATGAATGCGAGGCATTCGATATCACTCGAGCAGAGTTGTAAAAAACTGGGTTGAACATGACTTGAATTCGAAACTGAACGGTAAACATGGACTTGGGCACGATCATTTGCATCACGACTTGGACTTGACTCGATTATGAATTCGAAATGAACCAACTCCATTAATAACAAAAAAGTAATATTAGCTTGTGACTTGGTTAAAACCCTTGAATTCGGGCTTTGTACCGAATAATCTGAACTCGACAATTGGTAATTGTTACGCCAAATTTTGTTGCTGCTAGATCGTGACGATTCTTCGAATTTTTCAATTTTTAATTCTTTTCTCGACTATTTTTGAAATCAACGTGTCAATAGCCTTTTTCGAGGCCGTATTCAATCAATTTTGTGCTTGGGTCGTAAGCTATGAACTTGGTTAGTCGGAATAGGTAGCTTCAGAGAGGCCAAGATACGTAATTTCACGAAGGGGCGTTGAATTATGTGAATTCAGCAGATATGGCTGTTGGATATATATTAGCATCTTATGAAGTACTCCTAAAAGAACTGGCTCCCGCTTCGGCTCCAGATGAATCTTATGAAGAGCTCCGACTTCGGCTCCAGCTCTGGGGAGAATGCCCAGCTTCAGGGTTCCGGCTCCAAAGCCCTACTGGTAGGACGGACCACTTCTAGTCTTTTGTAAGACAACACTTACACGGATGAGGTGGTGTGGACAAGCCTGGATAAATCCATATCACTTGGGTAGGCAATTTTGTAGTCGACTTCGGTCGGACTCGTAATCGAAACTCATTGGTACTGTAGCGGGGGATTATAATACTTCGCTATCTCACCGTAATCCTTAGTTGCTGCATTATTAAGTATTCCTCAGCGCCTCACGAATACTGCTCAGTGTCACGCAGAAGCAAGAAAATAAGTTTGCTGCTTCGATGAGAAAGCTACACGTGATACCGCACCATCGGGCTGTTAGTGATAATGCCTAAATGGTGAGATCTGAATGGCGGTGTCCTACAAATAGTGCTCGGTCTTTTACATGGGAATGTCTATTGCATGAATATCAATTCTTTTCCAAAATACCGATATAACATCACTAACCATCCAGTATGACATGGGCTCCGAATAGACAGTCTTCAAATATCGTTGCCACTTGACTTAAATGGGATAGGGCTAGTCTTGCATAAATAGCATGCTACATAGTTTCGTGTCGACGTTAAGCTGACAAAACGACCACGGCTCTCGAAAATTCGTGTAACGTTGGTCAACACTATAAATGTTGCAATCGGAATTACAGCTATGAGAGAAATATTGTTAAACTTTTATCAGATATTTGACTTATTTATGAGATTTCGCAAAATATAACAAAACGCAGCAAAATACCTTATGAGGGCGCGTTATTTATCTTGTATCGGAAGTGCTGGCAGAAAAAGGCTTGGTCGTTCACGCATCCTAATTATAGTAGGGAATGTATGTTAGATATTGAATGATTGTTGGTTAACTACAGATAGAAAAGTCGGTGGGTGAAGTACTCGACCATCATATTAAGGTACTGTTGATTGGGTTAACAGCCTTATATTTCATGGCATTTGAAGAGCGTCTGTTAAGTTGAGCGTTTACATGGTGACAGACTGACAGTATATCTCAGCTAATAGGTAGCAACAACAGTGACGGTGCGTTGTCAATAAGAAGATAAGTCACGGCTGGTTGGTTGTCGGCATTCCTTCGTGTAATAATAGCGTTACCATATTTTGGAAATCTGAAAAGGGGACTGTTTTTCAAACTTAAAGAAATCGGGAGAAAATAATGAAGAAATGGTAAATTTTCCATGCTTTGTGGTCGGTTGACTAATTAAATAAATGTCAACTTTCCGGCCTACATTATGTGTCACTACAAAGAAAACATGTTTATGTTCATGTTAGTGTACCTGTTCACGTTCACGTTGATGGTGATAACCCACAATAGTTGCCACTTTCGAGTATATCATGCGATATTACTTCGTCACATAATTGATGACTGGATCAACGCGGTTTTAATGAGAATTACTAGAACACCAAATAGTTTGTTATAACTTATGGGCCGTAAACATTCTCGATGGTTTTTCTGACTCACGATAAAAGTTACCAACCGAAATCTGTCCACTTGAAGTGAACATAATATGCGCGTAATATACCAATCGTGAGAAAATCACCCTTTAACACACTTTCTATTGATTTTTAAGATTATGCGTAACGGTATGCGACCATTTTCACATCAACCCTGTGTCATTTAGAGACTTTCGCTCTCCAAAAACCTCGACCATTCCGTTACCGTAGAAATATTTTACTGACTTCTACTGAAATTCAATTCAATATTTGGTAGAGTATACTTTTGCTCTCCGAGTTGCGCGCCTCAACTTTTCCGCCGAAAACTATCTTCCCCTCTGATATTACTTCATGAAAAACAAATATATCTGCGAATATTTATTGTGAATGATAATTTGCTTAGAATTAGTTAGGCACGTGTACTTGTACACTGTATGTTGTACACAGTGTGTAACCACAGGTAATACATACTCGGGGTGGTGTGAACCTTTGAAAGGTTCAGGTTCGTGTGAATGCAAATCTTTTTGAAAGGTTCTGTGTGACCGCGAACATGCTGGTAATGACGTCACGTGACGTCATATTGCTTATTACATCACTATATTTCAGTGAAGTGATAGCCTATATTATTGCATAGTGTACACCAAAGGTGTCAAATTCAACTAGCGTCGCGGGCCGGATTCAAACTTTCAGAGCACTCGCGGGCCGGACCATATGATTCCAAAATGTTACCTCAAAATCCATTCCCATGCTTTTCACTTGAATACTCAATAATAATTACGATATATCACGGACCATCGGGTCTTATTTGATCAACATGGAATTAGCAAAATTACGATGACTGGCCGGTTGAACAGTTATATAAAGTTTATATATATTAAAAACGGCTAAAACTGCGGCTTTACTGACGATATACGTTGGCATATTGCTATGATTGCCTTGTTTTAGTCGTGATCTGACAATATGCATTGTGAGGAATACAAGCGTTTTAACTAGGGATGGTGTGAACCTCTGGAAGGTTCAGGTTCGTTTGACCGTGAAGCTTTTCGAAAGGTTCTGTGTGAACACGAACGTGAACCTCGTGACATCACGTAACGTCATATTGCTAATTCCAACCCTATCTTTCAATGAAGTGATAGCCTATGCCCAGTATTGATGTAGCCTACTCGATACCTATCGAAGATTCGGTCCACATAATGCCACAATGCTGAAGTACATATCGGCGTTCTAAACGTCGCTAAATGTGTCAACCGCGGTAATCAAAGGATATATTCATTGCATAAAATCAGTGCATTTCGTCGCTTGCCAACAATTTCGACGAGGACTTACCAAGGAATATAAGCTTACGCCTTAACGGTCTTAGCCAGACAGGACAATGTGCTCGGAGTGTATTGCTACATTGATATTGAGCAGAATGTATACAACGGGTTTCTATACTCGCTTCGGATACCACAAACAACAACAAGTTATGCAGCAGTAGCAAGCACCCTAATCACACGGATTTGGTTATAATGATACAGTAAAGAAATGAAGTCAAGATTGACCCCGTACGACCGTTCGATTTTTTACATTGGAAGACGATATCAATGTCATTGATTGGTTGAATAAGCATCATTCGTTGACTACGTGTATCGCTCGTGATGTTATGTGATTGCGGGTCAAACTCACAGCAGAGAGTCACTAAATATTCACAAACGGAAAGCTGGATATTCCGGGAATATTTTTGCAACAAAGCAAGTAAAACTTTTAAGGTTGTCGAGGTGCATGGTGCATGCTCGTTTAGTGTTGATTTTTTATGCTGCCAGCACCATGCATTGAGTGGCCTGCAGTTGAAATTCAATAAATTTGAGCCAAAGATCCTGTAATGGAGTCACAATCACAATTTACCAAAAGACTCACAGTGCAGAGCCTACCGAGGTTCTGTTGTGAACGCGAACCTCTAACTTTCCGAGGTTCACACACAGAACGCAAACGTGAACCTCACGTTCACACCATCCCTAGTTTTAACCGTAGACGTATAGACGTTGAAATTTTGTTCTTTATTTTCATATCGCGATTCGGGTTTCTCTGGAGGTCGTGGAGCTCGTAAGTCATTTAAGCGTTTTCACTTCTGAAGAAAAAACTATTTTGTGGCCCATTTTCCATATAACTCTGAACTCACTGTACACCTTTTTGCCTTCTCGGACCTGGCGCGCAGGTGTCAATAGCAGTGATTTGTTGCTGATGGTGATAGCAGATTATAACCACAAAATCACCGTCACATGGTCAAAATGTGGCCTAGGAACATTGTCGATATTTTTCGTCTTGGGGATTATTATTTATTGGAGGTATTTCGTACTAAAAATCTCAACATTTGTTAGAAATGTGCTAGCCAATGCAGCCATTTTTCATAATCGCGTCGCGGTCCGGATGGAATCATCTGGCGGGCCCGATGCGACCCGCGGGCTTATGTTTGACATCCCTGGTGCACACGCATACCTAGCGACGACTCGGGCCACATAAAGCCGCCATGCTGGGATATATATTGACGTTTTGCTAACGATTTCGCCGTGAACTTATGCCAGGAAGGCTTAAGGCTTAAGGCTTAACGGTCTAGACCAGACCGGTCAATGTATTCGAGGTTTTAATATTGCTACGTCTGTATTGAGCAGAGTGTAGTTTTTTTACATCAGACAATGATATGCATTTCATTGATAGGTTGAATAATCATCATCCGCTGACTACCTACATGTAGTGTATTTCGCGCTTGATGTTCTTTGATTGGGGTTCAAGCTCATAGCAGAGAGTCAATAAATATTCACAAACGGTAAGCTGGATATTTCGAGCAAACTTTCGGTAACAAAGCAAGTAAAAATTCTTAAGATGGTCAAGGTGCATGCTCGTCTAATGTTGATATCTTTATGCTGCCAGTGCCATACATAGAGAGTCCTGCAGTTGAAATGCAATAAATTTCAACCAATCATAATGAAGTGGAAATTGTAATAGCTTGTATGAAAAACTTTCACAGTGCAGAACTTATCAAGGATCGTTTGTGAACATGAAGCTCTAAACATGATGGCAAAGGAGCTAAAAAATATTAGAAATTTTTCGTAATTTCGAAACGACGGACTTTTGATATCGAGCCCAAACCCCACCTGCGTAAGTCACTGCACACGATTATTCACACAACTGTCACAATTCGCCTTGCGATCGCATCTAATTCTCTGCAGCCAATGATGATCCAGATGAACGTGACATCACGAATTACAACTCTCATCCGCCGAGTCTCAGTATATCCATGGATTGACCAGGGAAACACAGGGGTTTGTCTGAACACCGATTACGGCCGAACATTAAAAGGTTACGGCTCGCATGAGCACAGATGTGATGTCATCATGATACATCGAGTGATAGGATTTTAAAATTAAAATAATTTTCATTGGTAAAATTACTGTATATTAGGATAGCTCAGCAGTGGCGTAGCAGCCACTTGGCGGTTCTGGCTCTGCGCCAGGGGCGGCAGGCTCCAAGGGGGCGGCAGAATGTGGCTGCACAGTGAGAGAGCGAGAGAGAGAGATGGTATTGTTTTTCGCGTGAACCATCGATATGCTTTGACGACGGACATCCGCCACCGACTTTTTTTAAAATATTAATGTCATCTAGTCTGCACCCCCGTTTTTTCCCTCCGTGATTGCTGAGCGCCTAGCGCAGTGGTTCTGGCGATTCTGAAGGGGGCGGAAACGCTCCGGGGGCGATACGGGAGCGATGGGATCAGGGGGCGATATAGGGGCGCTGAAGAATAGCTTCGCAGTAGATGATGTAGTAGTAGGACCTATCCTTAATGAGTATTCAGAGCGAATTAACATACCACAAAACATGTCAGATCCCAAAATTTTTGGTCGCGCTCCGCGACGATGTTTGTTACAAATGTTTTCATACATGTAGTATGTTATTATAATTCGTGTAGACTGAATTGCGCGTACCTTTAGATCGCCAATTACCGGTAAAAACAATGTCGTTACGCTTGCTAGGGTTATTTCCAACAAAATGTTACGAACTAGGCCTAGGTATTATATTCTGCAGCACATAGCACGTGGAAATTGAAGAAGGAGGCACTGTAGCCTATGTATCACATTTGAGAGTAAGAGCCCATTGTACAAAAATATGTTTGGTTTATCACGCTATAGGTGCGCATTGCGCAAGACAGTCGTTTTTAGGGGGGCTGACAAAGTGTTGTTACTTCCCTCCCCATTGTCTTTATTAGAGTCCTTACAATATTGGGGGGGGGGGCTTGAGCACGATAATTTTTGATAGGGGGCGCTGGAGGAAAAAAGGTTACCAGTCACTGACTGGCCTAGAGAGATAATCGCGGATACCAGTTTTCGAGTCTTTGATCTGACCCGGTCGGGGATCGAATCCACGCCCTACTAATAGGGAAGTCGGACGCATTACCATTACACTATCTCGCTCGACAAGGTGTACGCAGCCAGCTAAAAGAAGCGTTAATTGGTAGTCCTATAGCAGAGGTCTCAAACTAAAATGTGCTCGCGGGCCAATTTCCTACTTTTTGATGGCGCCGCGGGCCGCAGTACCAATATTAGGAGAATTCAATATATTTTCAAGTCGGCCTCATTTGACGGGACCTTGCAGACTGAGATTCCACCCGCATCGTGAAAATGTGATTTACTATTGTGAATTCACGCCTGGCACAACAAAAATCACATTTTTAAATATTTGAATAAAATTTTTGCTGTACTTGGCATAGTTTTTCAAAATAATTATTTATCTGCGACAGTACAAATGCATCAGGACATCGTAAAAGCTGTCGCGTTATAATTTTGCAGCTAGTGGACATTTGACGTGCCACAATTATAGGTAGAATTTAAAGAATTTTACAAAGATTGATCTGATATCAGAGCATCGGAGCAGTATAGCCTAATCCGGGTTTCGGGCATAGGTCTGCTCCTAATGGGCTATATTGACCATGATATTACCAAAGTCAAATATAATCAGCGTTAGATTTACCTTCGAAATGGAACAGATCAGTAACAACTTGAACATAATGAAAACTGTGCCGTAGCAGTAGAAATGTGCAATCGCCGCATAATCCATTCGTGTTACAGCTGTGAAGCATAGGCTACCACTACTCAATACTCGCCATATTTAATTGGCGATAATAACATATAGAAGATACCCAAGATGTCACAGACTGTAACCAACTATACATCAAACGAGCAACATTATGCCAATGGCGGTTGCCATGCCGACCTGCGTATATATCTAAATGAGCTACGCAACCAAAGCTACGAACTTTTGATATTTTACTGTTTCTCATACCAGTTTGATAGTTTGTTGCGTCCGTGGTTGTACCAAGTCACGGCATTCTGAGTCACAAAAGTCCTTCTCTGATTGTAACTTTTGACGCGACGAGTACGAGTACGAGTAATTCTACAGAAGGTCGCGGCCAAGTCCAAATCACAATTTTCGGTCACGAATCATCAACGGTTCATGTTTTATCATCATGAACAAGTAATGTCGCGTAATTGTTGATCTTCCACTGCGTGGTAACTTGTGAAAGTGATGTAATAATGAAGTTTGATGAGTAGTTTCATTCTTCTGGAGTAGTTTCAAATCGAATGTCAAGTTCTCAAATCAAAAAAGAGATTTGTAGTTAAATATTGTCGAACACTTCGAAATCCAAAATGCCTTCGCGGGCCACACAAAATGTTCTCGTGGGCCGCGTGTTTGAGACCTCTGTCCTATAGCTTGCGTCCCGTGAGCTAAAATTTAATCAAACAGATCTCAATCGAAAGCTAGTGTCGCGCTGATAACCATTGGTGTTTCAATTTGGAGCTGCGCCAGGCGAGCTTCTCAAAGCTCAAACTGATTAAGTCTTATTTACGTTCTACCATGAATGATGATCGGCGATCAGCTCTATCCATTTTGTCTATAAAACACACTACGTTCAAAAACTTGAATTTGAGGATATTATCACTGATCTTGCTTTGAGGCGGCTATTGATTTTCTATTTGCACAATACATTCGTTCGCTATTTCTTGTCTTTATTATTTTTGGCGTTATTAACGTTGAAACGGCGAGGCTGAGACGCGGCATATCGTTTGTAATTATTTTTATTGACAAGGTTGCTTGAACATGAATATATGTCGAAATTTGCTGCGGTCTACTTAGGGGAGGGGGCGGCATTTTAGACGACAGCCAGGGGCGGCATCACATGCTGCTACGCCAGTGTAGCTCAGATACATTTTCCCATGATAAAAACTACGAAGGCTGTTTTCCGGACAGGATCCCGGTGTGCATACCAAAGACCTACGTTCGCACTATTCCTATATCTTTGTGCAAAATGCTCCAAAATATGCGATTCAAGTGGCGACTATTACAAATTAACTCATAGTCTACATTGTACACGTGCGTCTGCTTTCCGTCGATATTTCCCAATCCCGAAATGACTTCGAACCTTACAAATATATTACGAGGGGATATTCGCGTTTATATCGTCGCTCCTCTCACGCGTTTCTTGCTGTCAAAATTGAGATATCAAGTGTCGGATTCAAGAACAGTTAGAACCATTTTGACTGTCAATAGTAATACCTGTCACTAAATGGCATTGTTCAGGTATCTACCCGACTAATAAATTCCGAAGTATGAATACAAGAATATGCCGCGCGAAAATCGGACAAACATTTCGCATGTATTGATTGCATTGTTTGCAAACATACGATTTGTTGAGAGCGTATTTTTATGGAGCACTTAAAGTGTATTAATTCGGACATTTATTTGGACATAGGAACAATTGAAAATAAATCGAACGTAGGCGAATGAATATGTAATGATGTCATTTCGTAAGACTACATTTTATCGCGTGGTGAGCAAGTATTGTCACGGACCTTCACAACCAATGTATAGGCTTTACTGATACGCCTGACTTGTGTAACGTAGAAGCATATGTTGCTTCAAATAAACAGTTACTGTTCGGTGTAGCATTCATATAATTTGGGTTATTTTCGGGCCATAAGAATAGCTCGAATCTCGGTACTGCGAATTCCGACACTCGGGGGATTTGACCCTACAATTTTCTGACTTGCCACATAGTCTCTAACAATACCAATACGCCCATTTCCACGTAATGTTTCGCAATCGAAAACATACAAAACACGCCACTCGACGCAGAGTTGTAATGACTCGAATCATGACTCGACTCGAGTCCGATTCGAGTGACGATTTTCTGATGAATCGACTTGACTCGAGTCATTTTCGCAAAATATGGAAATGACTCGACTCGAGTAAATCTGTATATTGACTCGACTTGGACCAAGTCATATGACTCCAGACTCCGACGGTCTATGGCCTAGACCAGTGGTTCTTAACCTTTTTTCGTCCAGCGCCCCCTTTCAAAAATTATCGTGCTCCAGCGCCCCCCTCAACTTCATATTGTAAGGAATGTAATAAAGACAATGAGTAAGAGGGAGGGCCGTAACAGCACTTCGTCAACCCCCCTAAAAACGATTGCCTTGCGCACCCATAGCGTGATAAACCGAACTTCTGAGGGCTTCGCCCCCATGAACCCCATATCGTGATTTTGATGGTCAGCAAAGTTTGTGTGGCCTGGTCGCCCTAGGTACCAAAATTTGATATAATGCATGGTAATTGCATATTTTCTATAATGCATGGTAATTACATTTATAAGTCGCTATAAACTTTTTATCCTCTCAGCCCACGTAATCAGATTTACCAGTAGCACTGAGTGAGCTGTTGTATAGGAAAATAAGGGGCACGTAATTAATAATTAAACATATTCGGGCGTTCCCGCAGGTACAATTATTCGTTACCAGGGCCGTAACAGCACTTCGTCAGACCCCTCCCCAAACACGTTGGTCCTGGGTCCCCATCGGGTGATAAACCAAACTTCCGGGGGACTTCGCTCCCAGACCCCCATTAGGCTGTCCGCTATTTGCTGATAGCCTATTAGCTATCTACATTGGGTGTCCATTTACTGAGGGAGCTATGCTCGCCTAGTCGCGCGAAGTGCGAAAAATTTCACTAATTAATGATTGAATTGGTCAATATCATCGGGAATTGCATGTAAATTGAGATCAATTTTCATCCTCTCTCTGCTCACGTAAACACATTTACCGGTAGAGCTGAGTTAGGTGCAATGTTCCCTCTAAGCTGCGCACGTGCGCAGTGCTGACACGGTCTCTGCGCACAGAAAATCTACGTTGCGCACAACAAATCCGGAGTTATTACCTTTTTTTAGTCGTTACGCACTGTTGTCCAAAGGTCAGCGCAGTGAGTTGTTGAGTGTGTGCAGACTCATCAAAACTTAAAGCGAACATTGTGAGGTTTCTTGGAAACTGTAGGGCCCGTTACCAATAATTAAACATATTCGGGCGGGCGAACCCGTTGGTATGACCTCGTTGCATGATGTTATTTCGTGACCCCCTGTCTGCAATATCAAAAAATATAGAATCGCTCAACGGGGATATCGCCCAACAGGAATATCCCTGTCGCCCAATCGTACTAAACTAAAAGACGCACACGATTTCAGATTGGTATTTCTTCACTGACATATAATTTTTTCCTGCCAGATGGAATTCGTCTTCTGGGGTTCAGATTGCCAAGACAGGAACATTCGGTGTCAGTCATTTAGGCGCCCATGGACAATTAAACCTATATGTATTTTGAAGGCTATATGTAACGAAGTTTTCGGTGTTAATTTGCTCTGAATACTCATTAAGGATATGTCCTATCACCACATCATCTACTGCGAAGCCATTTTTCTCCAGCGCCCCCGATACCGCCCCCCTGAGCCCAGCGCCCCCCATATCGCCCTCTGAACGTTTCCGCCCCCCTTCAACATCGCCAGCGCCCCCTGGGGGGCGCTGGGAGCAAGGTTAAGAACCACTGGCCTAGACCAACGGTTCCCAACCTTTTTGGGTATGCACCCCCTTGGCGATGGTCAAAAATATTGCGCCCTCTCTGACCCCACTGCACTTATCGTCATGTCGAAAATTATAGAGGTGCGCCAGCTTTATGCTAATCTCGGCTGCATTCCTGGGCATAGCCCCAATGAAATATCCGGACGCAAAATACCTATGTTAAACTGTCCATATACATTCACGGAGAACTCCGGAATATATGCTAATTTTAATACCGGCCTATTGCACACACCGAAATTGCGAGTGGCAATGTTATGAATAGATGTTGGGAATGCATACTGTCGCGCGTAGCGCGAAATTTTTTCAGAGCCGCGGATGAATTCCGTTAATAATAGTCGCAGAATCACATATTAGTACCAAATATTTATCATTCCTCACACCCTGTGATAAGATTCGCCGATAGAGTGGATGAAGGGAGTGCATTCAAAAATTTAGGTCAAGTTATAAATGCTAATGCATCTTTGGGTGGGCCAATTGTTATAAGTCACTTTGTTGAATGCTGGTATTTCTTGACGATTCCCATTTCGGCACAGATTGAGAAGGGCGCTACTACATTAACAAAGAAAAATGAAGTCGTGTTAGATTGCGCGGAGCGCGAAGAAATTTTCACGATTGATTAAAATCCCTCAAATATCCGGTAGTGAATTCGTCATTTCAATTTGCATGTCTAGGGCCGCCAACAGATATACTAATTGAATTAGGCGACGACGACCGCACAAATTCCCTTCTACTGCAGCATGCGGCCGTGCGGGAGCAGGTTGCCCACCCGTGATCTAATAGTATACATAGGGTATATCCTACGCCAAGTTCGAATCCGCATTACAATTGTTGAGTCTTTTACATTTCCGACAAATTTCCCCAAACTTGTCTGAAAATAGCAAATAAACATTGAATAGTACATCAATTTATTTCAAGGTAGGTTGCACTGAGACCAATCCTAATGTTGGTAGTGACTACAGAGAGCTCGGCGTCGTTCTGTCCTGTCATGTAAAATTTGATCAGTTTTGGAATTGAATTAATTTGTGTTGATTTAGGGTAGCCTAATTGATGGCGAAACCAGGCAACCTATATTCCAACTAAGTCTGTCTTAGGCAGTGCAGTTCGCCAGCTAATAACAACAGCCAACCAGGGCTGGCGCCGAGCTTTCGGCTACTGCCAAAGATAAGAAGTAATGAATGACTTACACGTGGGAATTGCTCTAAATCTTCGAAGAATATCAAAAATTAGCTCAAATGAAGTTGATATAAGCCTATACTCCGTTGAGCGCGACTGCTAGAGTTTGAGTTTGGCAAGCTTTCTTGAGTACGCAATAAGTTTAATCTTCAACAATCGTCTTTTCAGAATGATTGTGAAACACATGTCTCGTCACAAGTAATACCGACTTTGTAAATTTCTCGCCCCCCCCCTGAGAGCCTCCCACGTCCCCCACGAGGACGCGACCCCCAGGTTGAGATACACTGGCCTAGACCGATATTTCATTGAAATTTCGAAGAATCGCCCAATTGTGATTTCGTCTATTGGTATACTGGTACTTGAAAATTCAACCAGAGTGAGGAAAATTAGTATATTATGAATGCGAATCATTCGATATCACCAGAAAGAGGTTCAAAAATTAGGTTTAACAATACTAACTGTGAACCGAGCAGTCAACACAATGACTTGGCTTGCCGAGATAACGTAGTGGTATAATCAACGGCTGTAACACCAATGGGTTGCGGGTTCGAGTCCGACCGAGGTCGACTTCAGAATTCATATACCTAAGTGTTGGAGGTTTATCTAGTTAGGCTCCTCCTCACTATCTTATCTTATAAAAGCCTTGAAGTGGGCCGTGCTATAAATCGGCAGTTACGGATTAAAAAATGAAGAATATCGGCCTGGTGTAAATGACCATAGCAGTCGACAAACACCATGAATACTTCAAAACAAACAACATGCTCAATGAATTGGACTCGGACATGACTCGGAGGTGAATTGAAAATGACTCGACTTGACTCGAGTCAAAACTATAAAACTGAGATTAACTTGTGACTCGGACCCTTCTGAGTTGGTTACAACCCTGACTCGATGACTTCCACCATTGTATATTACGGCTCTTCAAAAATGAATTTTTTCTCAAATCACACGCAAATCTACTTAATGAAATTTTTAGGATACCTAATTTAAGCCTACACAGCAAATTTGGTTCAATTCCAACCAGTAGCCGCATTGCTACAGGAGAAGAAAGTTTATATTTATTATATAAAAATAAACAACAAAAATTTGAAAATTTTCTGTTCACCCCATGGAAGTGTCATGTTGTCTATAGAAACGATGTTCACCAAACTTGGTTCAATTCCAACCAGTAGAAGCGGAGTTATTGCCGTCGAAAAATTTGGATTTGAATAAAATAGTATTTAGGGTGGGCACTGGGCACTACTATACTAAATAATTAAAGAATTGGTCACCGTAAATACTATTTTATTCATAATCCAAATTTTTCGACGGCAATAACTGCGCTTCTACTGATTTGATACTGGTGGGATTCTGATTTCAATGATAAATAGGAGGATTTATCTATTTCATACCCAAGTACAATCTCAATGAAGAAATATCTAGTTACGATTTGCACATGTACATTACGATGTAACCTCATGTTGTTCCTCCGAAATCGATTACGGTTGTATCTACTTCCTGTGTAATAAAAGCGCTGTAGTCAGTATGATGATTCACTATATAACGCTTAAAAGAATATTTCATTGCACAGTTGTTTTCCGCCCATGGAGTTTGTTCAAGAACTGTGGTTTGAGAGACGGTTTGGCGATTCTAGTTTTGAATTGACAAGTCAAATATACGTAGGCCTATGTTTACGATATGTACAATGTACATGAGCTCTCGAGAGCATTTATTTACCAAGTGCCATAAAGTGATATTGCTCGTATTTGCAACTTTGTATGGTTATGCTTGCTACAGGTCACTTAGCTCATTTGTATCCCTTCTTCTTGAATATAAGCTGGGATGCAATAATAATCAATATCATAGGAGGTTTTCTACTCATCTACTACACATGACACAGTATCACAGGATAATCAATGATATGTATTAGAGGGAAGAATTTATGTTGATGAAATATGCAGTAGCCTAGGCAAACTCACTCACTAAACTGGGAGTAGTTATATAAATGTGCGGAATGTGCGCATGCAAGGATTATAATAAACAAACAAGAATTATCAATATAATAAGTAATTAAAGATTTACTTCATTCTCAATTTTGCAGCAATACTTTTATGACCCTGTCTGCGGCAATCAAAAAGGGGGGAATAATTCCCGCTAGAGAGAAAAAGAACAAAAAATCCCGATTGACCTTTGTACTCTGGTCGGACACGAAACTAGGGATTTATTATAATACATTGTAAATTTACTGTATTTTTCCACGATCCACAGCTGACTTCGGTCGTACACATCGGAGCTTGATAATAGTTGCCTGCCCCGACCTGTTGTTCCGTGGTCCAATTTCGCGACGAGGCTTGGGAACAATAGCCCGTCAAACCACCCTTGTTTACTTGTCGTTCCCCAGTTGATTCAATTTCGTGTACGGTGGGTCATAGGAATAATTGCCGGTCGTGACGTCAATATAGTTTTCTCCTAATCCGTGAGATCCTTGTGCGTGTTTTAGATGTCAATAGGCTCGGCTGTACAAAGTGACGCTTGTTGTCTGTCTCATCATAGTGTCCTATATGGTGTCGACACAAGCAAATCGCACGGTTCAATGAAATTGTATCACGTCACAGTTTCCATTTGGCTACAGGCAATTTGACGGTGATTTCTGACCGACTTGCCGAGCATTAAATTTGATGAATCGGGTATCAATCGAAAGCTGACGCTGTACTGCTTGCGAAAATATAAATTTTATTCCACTCATGGCCCTGGAACCCCCACAATCAGCCCCAAATTATTCATTGTCTAGTAGATTGGCCGTGTGACGCAACAATGCTGTCTGGCGAAACGAGAGACTAGCTCAAGAGCAAGGATGCGGCCGAGCGGCGAGAGTGGGATCAGCTGACGTCGCGGCAATACCAATGTGCAATAGGGCTGTTCAAAAATAACTTTTTTCTCCCGATTCAATCCGGTCACCTCTTAAATCGTCAGGTTGCAGTAGAAAACCTTGCTCACCAAATTTCACTCGATTCCAACCAGTAAAGGCCTCCGCAGATCGAATTAAAATTTTTAATTTATTATGAAAAATTGAAAAAAAAAAAATCCGAATTTTTCTGCCAACCCCATGAAATTGTTGAGCTGTCTTCAAAGACGTTGCAAAACAAATTTGAGTCAATTCCGACCAGTAGAAGCGGAGTTATGTGAGTTTTTCGTTGATAAATCGCGGATTATCCACCAATCAAGGATAATCCGAGAAATATCATCGAGAAACTCACATAACTCCGCTTCTACTGGTCGGAATTGACTCAAATTTGTTTTGCAACGTCTTTGAAGACAGCTCAACAATTTCATGGGGTTGGCAGAAAAATTTGGAAATTTTTTTTAAAAATTTCCATAATAAATTAAAAATTTTAATTGGATCTGCGGAGGCCTTTACTGGTTGGAATCGAGTAAAATTTGGTGAGCAAGGTTTACTACTGCAACCTGACGATTTGAGAGGTTACCGGCTTGAATCGGGAGAAAAAAGTTATTTTTGAACAGCCCTAATGTGCAACCGCGCCACAGAGAAACGCTGACGCTGCGCTGTTGATACTTTTTCTATGCGCTTCGGTACAAGCGAGCACACACCAGCCGGGGCCTACGTAGGCCCCGCACCAGCCTTTCCTACCAGCCCTACCAATTTTCGCGCAATATCCTTCAGCTGATAGAGATATGTAGGCTACGTCTAAGTAGTCTACATTGGATATGTCAGATTATTATGATATCGATTGCCTTAGCCCGCTTGTTGCGTAGGGCTCCAGAGACACGTCGCGCTGTTGATGGCGGGTGTCGATACTTTCTATAGTCGCTTTTATGGTTAAGTGTGAGCAAGGAACATTGAGCATGAGCATACATTACAAGCTTTTATTTGATCCGTATGGGTAGGACTTGGTCCGCGAATGCAGCAGGTAAAATGTTGATTGTTGAATAAAGTTTAACAGCAGGAGTGTCGAATTAAACTGGTATCGCTGTCCGGATTCAATCCGTTACTAGAAATCTTGCGGGCCATACCTGCCAAATGATTCCAAAATGTTACCACCAAATTCATACCTTTGTTTTTCACTGGAATATATCTGATATCACTATAAACGTTGACGTTGGAATTTGGTTTAGCATTTTTCAATCACCAAACAGTTTTTTTGAATGCCGGGGACCTTTTGCGTCAAAAGTAATACAGTGGTATCACAGATATTTGAATTATATTCCTTCTGTAGCCTGTATTTATATTCCTAATGTAACTTACGTAAAACGGATTTGCATTATTTTTTTCGCATCTGTGAATAACTGAATGTCCATTGTCCATTCGGCCCAACAGAGTTTGCACTTTTTCGCCTTCTCGGAATTTGGTGTCAAGGTCACCGACGTGGTGCTTATGGGGACTAGAGTGAAAACTCAACACTATGATATATTTACATTATCTAAATTTGCCGTCTTGAGTGAATCTTATTACTTGAAAGTATTTTTTTCTTACTAGAAATATCTCTATTAGCTGAAGGATATTGCGCGAAAATTGGTAGGGACCAAATACATTCTGTGGACCCAATTCTACCATTACAAGTCAAGGAAAGGCTGGTGTGTGCTCGCTTTTAGCGAAGCATCCATAGAAAGTATCAACAGCGCCACGCATCTCTGGAGCCCTACGCAACAAGCGGGCTAAGGCAATCGATATCATAATAATCTGACATATCCAATGTATACTACTTAGACGTAGCCTACATATCTCTATCAGCTGAAGGATATCGCGCGAAAATTGGTAGGTCCCTAATACATTCTGTGGACCCAGCTCTACCTTACAAGTCAAGGAAAGGCTGATGAGTGCTCGCTTGTACCGAAGCACATAGAAAAAGTATAAACAGCGGAGCGTTTCTCTGTGGCGCGGTTGCACATAGGCGTTGCCGCGACGTCAGCTGATCCCACTCTCGCCGCTCGGCCGCATCCTTGCTCTTGAGCTAGTCTCTCGTTTCGCCAGACAGCATGGTTGCGTCACACTGCCAATCTACTCGACAATGAATAATTTGGGGCTGATTGTGGGGGTTCCAGGGCCATGAGTGGAATGAAATTTATATTTTCGCAAGCAGTACAGCGTCAGCTTTCGATTGATATCCGATTCATCAAATTTAATGCTCGGCAAGTCGGTCAAAAATCACTGTCAAATTGCCTGTAGCCAAATGGAAACTGTGACGGGATACGATTTCATTGAACCGTGCGATTTGCTTGTGTCGACACCATATAGGACACTATGGTCTCATACTGTCGTACTTGACCCCTTTGATTTGTTGTCGACCCAAACAGTACCGAGAAATGTTCTGTTGTGGTTATAAATATGCGTGTCATATCGAGAACAACAAGGAATGTCGTGTAGTGGAAATGTGTATTAGGCGCTCCAGCATAGATTAACTTAAATAAAGTAACATTATGAGTATAATCATTAGTTAAAGAAATAGCCGATTCTCAATTTGGCTTACATCAACGTGTTAACTTCCGATATTACGTACCTAGTAATTGGTGCAAGCAACAACTGTTGTTTCACACCTTTACCGCGTTCTAGCGTCTTCATATAGGACAGACAGTCCCAACCAAACAATGTATTTATGATGGGTTCTTTTACTGCTTCACGTCTGGTCAAGCGTAATCATGCCGGTGTCTGTGAATGATATACAATTTACCGCGGCATATTATTTTGCATGCTGTACATGATTTACAACTTGAATCGATCAGTTGGCGAACTAATGCTTTACCCGTCTGTACGATATATATCGATCGCGAGCTCACCACGCACTTGTCGTTCGAGAGCGACTAATTTCGCTATAGACAATCAGTTGTGTTCGCGTGTACCGTAACATATCCTCAACACTGGTTATGCCAACACCAATATCATACTAAGGATATATTGCATCGGTAGCCACGCACCGTCGCTCGAAGTCGACTAATTTCGCTGCAGACAATCAGTTGCGTTCGCATGTGCCGTAAAATATCCTCAACACATGTTATGCCAACACCTCCAAGCATATTTGCAGCACCATACTACGGATAGATTGATTCGGCGGAGTGTTACCGTCACAGAAATGCTGTGTCACCCCTTCGAGCCTCGCATTTCCCGTTTGAACTCGATAACTGTGAGTACGATGTCAGATTCAATTGTGCAGTGACGAATCGGGATAGCTCGCTTCATCAGGGATAAGTGGACTGACCTTATTCGGCTGAAACAAGCTCGGTAGCGGTGATGCAATAATGGGAATGAATTGTGACAGATCATACGTGATCATAGCCTGCTTTCGGTGGGAGATTTCGAAATCGGAATCCACAGCGACTGGGGTTGCAAAATCAAAGTCCAAAAAATCCGGCTGGCACGTAAAGTCCTGGTATTTCCATATATTGGGCTGGTAAAATGTGGCATAAATCCGACTCTCAAAGACACCTGGCCGCATCCGGTGTGGCTTTAACCAAAACTGATGAAATCTGCGCCGGGTCCGGAAACGAATCGTGAACACCCCCGTCCAGACAAAACAGTTATGCTGTAAGGGGAGTGTCGTTGTACATTCATTTGCGTACAACGAAACTTTGACTCGACTCGACTCATTGGCGGACTTCTGTTTGTCTGTACATGTGTTATTAGTGTAATTAGGTTTGGAACCACGAGGAGCATATTGGCAAAATCACACAACGATAAGAACTTTACCCGCCAACAACTCCAATGGGATATATCTATGTAAATTTCATTCATATTATTATGAAAAGCTAATCCACCACGTTCACAGGATAATATTTCGTACGAGTCCTTTGACAGGGTTGTTTACGTTAGTATTGTAATATGGTGATCGGTGACGGTGGACTTCTAATCCAGGTCCAAAGAGCCAAAAAATGCGTTAGTATTGCACCCGTCATCCGGTTGGGTATTCGAGAAAATCGCTTAATTTTTCGACGGGAACGGTGATCACACTGACTGGTTCTCGGGACTTGTCGTTCGAATACTTGTAATTTTCGATGTGGTGTGATGTACGTAAATCAGCTGTGATCAATCGAGCGTGACACAATCGATGTCAGTCATCAATCCGCCTGTTCGACAAAACTCGCGTTTTCGGGTTGACACCAACACAATACGATACATTTGATGTCCCCATCGCCTCTCCTACTTTAATAGGGTTACCATACGGCCTGATTTAGGGGGGTATATGTCCTCCTTTTCCCAGATATGTCACCTCTTCTCCCAAATGTACTCTCTTTCTGTCAATTTGTCCTTCAGCTTAAAATATCCCAAAAAAAACCCACGAGTAACGCAAAAATGTGGGCCTAGATTACGAAAGTCGGGTATTTAGGTGGCCAAATCGGAAAAAATTGACGCTATGAGTGCATTGTGAAGGCTATTACGTGGATACGGGGGCTGCGTAATCATGTATAGGAAAATAGTAAAAGCGACCCAAACTACCGTTACATGATAAAATCGAGCGCACTCGACCATGTCGGGGTATACCCACCTTAGTACAGCCAAATGATCCAATGTCGTACCGAGAATAGCCGGGGTAGTGGTAGGCTACATCATTCTCACTAGATGTACTTTGGAATGCGTGTGAAATCGACATCGTTCGTTACTCGACTGAAGCAAGTCGCCACTGCACTCCCTCTCTATGTATACACAACGTGCTGAGATCCGGACGAAACTACGCATTCTGGCGAGGTTATTGGGATAGCTGGAGCGATATACAACACATGCTAAATTTACTTCAAATGGAAGGGCAAAATATAGTTTTGGAGTACTCAAGTAGTTTTAAAGAAATGTCGGTATCGTGAAATCGCTTTCTATCCTAATTATAAAAGAGTAGGTCCCCATAAAACTGTCGAGCGCAAGCACGTTGGTAACTGTGATAGTAGACAAAACTTACTCGAGTACCTCAGAAATAGTGCCTGTATTTCGTTGCTGACCACGCGCCTGCTTATCCACACCGACTGACTTGTGTAGTAAGCAACTGCACCCCGTCATCTTCTTATTGCTCAAATAATTTTACAGTGAATATAGACGAAATTCATTCTAATTTGTCGGTAGTGTTTTCAGCACAAAAGACACAGTTACACAAGTCTCGCAAAAAGGTGTTGATACACCACAATCGTTTTATCGCCTCTATTTAACTCATAGCTCGATCACACGACTGACGTTTCCGCAAATCAATTTTTGACGTTTGATCAACTCTTGCCTGGTTATGGGGTTTCTAATCACATGACGATTGAGATTCGGGTGTGTCTTTTCGATACGTTGCGCAAACTCGATACCTTTCGTTCGGAGTACGTATTCGCATTGTGGAAACCATTTAGCATGTTCTGTCCACACCTCGTCTTCACGGTCCCAACGAAGACCACCGTCACAGTAAAAGCATTTGGTTCTGTCCGAATCGACGTAGTAAAACCCCGCTTTTGCTAACTGTTCAACACTAGCCTTAATTTTATTCGTTTCCCAGCCTTTGTCGAACGTTGCGATTCTTTTTGACAACGACGACATGAGAGGATTCACGGGATTAAGACAAGGAAATAGTTGCTCGAGACATTGCTTTTTGTCCTCGGAGGGTTCCCGTGGTTCTTGTAGATGTAATGTGAGAAGTCGTATTTTGTCGTCAAGCAACTTATCCAAATTGTCTCGTTCGTGCTCGGTTAGCGCCACATTCCCCGAATCGTCACCACGTGCGAAACAACAATCCGGGAGATACGTCAAGTGTATTTCAGATACATCGTCTGTAGGCATCCAATTGCGGAGAACGCCGGAGCAGCTGAAGCACTGCGTTCTGTCTAGCAGGGCTGTGGAGTCGGAGTCGGAGTCGGTGGAGTCGGAGTCGGAGTCGGGGTAATTTTCGCTTGATGGAGTCGGAGTCGGAGTCGGAGTCGTGGAAACTGTAATAGCTGGAGTCGGAGTCGGAGTCGGAGTCGGTGTGAAAATACTGGCTGGAGTCGGAGTCGGAGTTTGTGAGAGTGACTATGATTTCGACTCCGACTCCGACTCCAACTTCTCTATCATGAAAACATTTGCTTTCAAAGAATTTTCAATATAATTTTATGTACCAATAATCACTGTTATTATTAACCATACAGATCAGCTGCGGCCAGCCCGTAGCACGCAGGCCAAATTTGGCACATGAGAAGGTTAGGTGTGGCCTGCGAGGTAATTCTCGAAATTATTTTTGACATCAGGTACAATTGCAAGGCCAACCAAATTTTGATTAGCGTGACCGAGAAATTTGATGATGACTAAATCAACAGTTCTGAGGCATTGGCGTATCCAGGGGTCAGCCACATTTATCCCAGATCTTCGTATATGACCATGAAGTAGAATATTTCAGAGCAGATTTAGTTGACTTCAAATTTTTCTCGGTACTTCGCATCATTCATTGTCACTAGATTTCTTGCATTCAGTATTTGAGCCCCCTTTTGAAAATTATAAATACATATATTCTTCACATAATTGAGCCTAACTATATTCGCAATTAGGAAATACGGCTTCGCTTGTGCACTCGCAGCGAGATCGTCTACAAAACATATGCACAAAATGATAGAGGCATGTTCACTGATACCGTCGATTTTGCTATGTCTAAATGTCGAATAATCCTGTCCTTGCCAAATGAGCCCAGTGGTATACAGATGCGACCCCCAATGTATGTTAGCGACATATTTATTGATTACCTATAGCTTAATTCAGTCGTTATCTTGCAAAAAACGACCAGGGCCTGATTGCGCACTGCACAGTTGGATGACATAATGTTATCAATTTTAGAGTGATGTAATATAAGTCTTGTTTGCAATGTTTCATAATTTGGTTCGCTCCTATCGGCGACTAAAAAAAGGTTATCAACATTCCCGTTGCCCGCGCAATGGTTCGTAAATCTCAGGTGTCAGTTTCGCCGAAAAAGTTGCCCACCCCTGATATAGATAAAAGACATTACTTGCAAATTACAACTCAGTTGCAGAGGGGAAGAAAATCGCAAGATGCGTTTTCGCGATGCAGTTAAAGTTGATGCAATTTTTGGAATTATACCATGATACTGTGACAGAGAAAATGCATTGGCTGGTTTTGTAAAATTGTAAAAATATGTAAATTTGACCAAACGATGCTTCCCATTTGCCAAAATTAACAATATTTGTAGTGTAGCTTAGCTGTTCGGGTCGAACAAATGATTAAGAAAGACTTCAAGTCCCAATCCTTGAATACTTGATTAAGTACATGTAGACTAGACATAGGCTATGGTCTTTGACTACTTAACTAAATTCCATTCATGACCAATGTCTATTACTAGTAGTAAGACTCTTACTACTAGTAAGAGTCTTACGGCCGTAACTGCCGCACCCCAAACCCCCCAATTGGGGGGGGGCGAGCTCGAAGGGGGCCCCAAATTTTTTCGTGAATTAGCGTAAATTATAGAGTATTTTTTTAAACTTCATGCAACTTTTTCAAAAATTTTTCGCGCTGCGCGCGATTTCAACGTGTCAAGTGTTCAGATTATTGGGTAGGCAACTCTTCCTCCAAGGAAAAATACGCAAGATTTATAGATATGGGCATATCGGCGCTAGCCATTACCGCGCCACGACGCACCAAGACATATACAGTTTCAGGCCATGTAACACGCGACTCCAAGAAGTGTGCCAGAACGATCGGCAGCGAGAACCCTTGGCCGGAAAGGACTGCCCTTTTGGGGACCGAAAACTTCGTTATATATACGAAATACATATGGGTTTATTTGTCCATAGGTGCCTAAATGACTGGCGCTGAATGTACCTGTCTTGGTAATCTGAACCTCAAAAGACAAATACCATCCCACAGGAAAAAATTAGATGCCAGTGAAGAAATACCAATTTGAAATCGTGTGATCTTTTAGTTTAGTACGTTTGGGCGATTCTATATTTTTTGATATAGCAGACAGGAGGTCACGAAATAACATCATGTAACGAAGTCATACCAACGAGTCCGCCCGTCAGAAGATGTTTAATTATTATTTGCGGGCTCTACAGTTTCAAAGACACCTCACTCAGCTCTACCGGTAAATCCGATTACGTGAGTAGAGAGGACAAGAAATTGATTGCAATATATATGCAATTCCCGATCTTATTGGCCGATTTTATCATGAATTATCAAAAACTTTCGCGCTTGGCGCTGACTAACTGAACAATACAACTGTAAGTTCGTGGAAAAAGTGAACAACGTGATTGGGGGGGGGAGTCGGTTTATCACCCTATGGAATCCCAAGACTCAAGTTTTTCGAGGAGCCGGACGAAGTGCTCTTTCATTCCTGCCAGCGGGTATGCACCCGGAGATGTTCAATTACTATTGAGGGGTCATATACCTTTTCAAGCAGACCTTACTCAGCTTACCGGTAAATCAGATACGGGAGCAGAGAGAGGATAAAAATTGATAGCAATATATAAGCAAGACCGATCATATTGACCGATTCATTCATGAATTATAGAAATTTCTCGCGCTTCGCGCGATTAGGCAAGCAAAGCAGATTCACTAAACGGACACCCAATGCAGAAACAACGTATAGCCAATGTAAACACATAAACAGCGTATAGTCGGAGGGGGGTCTGGGGGGCGCAGCCCCCCAGAAGTTCGCTTTACCACCATATGGGGGGGCCGAGACCAACGTTTTGGGAAGGGCCTGACGAAGTGCTGTTACGGCCCTGAGTAAGAGTGTTTGTGCTTGTAATCAGGATAGTGTGTAAGGACAAAATTAGTAAGTTCAATTTCTTTATTAGTTGCTGAGTCATACACAAGAGCTACACTTGGATTTTTTATCTACATTTTTATTGTACAGGATTGGATATCTGCCATATTTGAATGATTCATAAATTTCAGGATATTAGAGAGTCCATGTTATAAAAACTTGAATAAGGAAGGATATTTAACAAATCTTTATTTCATGTTAATTGCATAGTGGATAATTCGAGCTGTGCCACAATGAAACAATTCAGCATGCCGCAGTTAATCATATGTTTGCATATGTTTAATGGTTGTATGATAGTCATTCAACCGACAATGTGGCATATAATTTTCGAGGTAAATTGGTAATAATGCTGGAGTCGGAGTCGGTACGTTTAAAGACCCAGGAGTCGGAGTCGGAGTCGGAGTCGGTACGTTTAAAGACTCAGGAGTCGGAGTCGGAGTCGGTATTTTGAAAATGTGTGGAGTCGGAGTCGGAGCCGGAGTCGGTGGTAAAATTTACCGACTCCACAGCCCTGCTGTCTAGGTCACCGAGGTAGAATAAACCTTTTTTTGCCAACTCGCCGACCGATGGCTGGGACATTTATCAAAGGTTTCGCGACGCTTCGACTCCTTTCGCAAGTAGAGATTCCTAAGCCGATACTCGTGCTCTTGATCAACGATATTCGCAAAGTTGATGTTGGCGTTTCCAGCGTCTTTAAACTGTCTCAATAAACTTTTGAAATTCGATTTCAGAATAGGTATGTTCAACGCGTCTCGTACACAATTCGCGTCATGACGCCAGGCACTCGACCCGGTCCATCTTTCGAGGTACACACTGCATCCAAAGCATTTGATTTTGTCTTCAAATCCTAGCCAGTAGTATCCTTCAGACGCTAAATCGGTGCGTGTCGCGTATGATACTATGGAGCATTTGGCGATCGTGGCGAGTCTGTACAATTTACTGCGGTGTGAACCGGAAGCGATATACACGCGTTTCTGTCCGGGTGGATCAGAGTATCTCTCCATTCACGTTATACCAAGCTTTTTCATAAACATGAAGTTCTAAGACAGAGCTTTTGTGTCTAAACGTGCCCCATAGTTCAACCGAGTCGGCTCACGCATATATTCCTAGTTTATCCTTGAGAGTTGTATAGATTACTGGTAGCTGTACTGTTATCGCTGATTGACAACCGTTAGCTGTCGATATTGCACCATTTACATATGTGTTTACCAGAAGCGGGCAATCAGCATATTCGAGGAATAAATCGTATTCAATCAATGTATTTTACCAACAGCAATGTCACTACAAAGCCGTATCTCGCCGATATAACGAGGACAAAGTGGATTTGACAACAGTATTTTTATACAGGCACCGCCATGTCTGCTTCTCTCTAATCAATTAACACGCGATACAATACTTAAATAAGGTTTCATAGTGGTCTATAAGCCCGATACCCTGAATTGACAGAGATATCAATTCATTAAAGTTGTTTTCTAACGACACCACAGACAACAATGCGTACTAGTTAACAAACCGAATTGTCACACTGTTGCGTCAATTCATTGACGACTCAGTATGAGACACTCTCGACCAACGAATGTGCATTTGGCAACCGAAACAGGTGACCTTGCGTGGTGGGTATTTTCGATAACACCGATACGGCAACCTTATTCTCTCTACTGGCAATGTGATGGAGAGCGGCTTAATTCATCAGACAAAGGCTAGAAGCAACAACTAGCGACAACAAATCTAATGGCCACACCCACATTCACAGGTATTCGATAGACCCGATCATACCGAGGTCACCCCACTTCTGTAATGGCACGGGTACGAAGCGGGTACGAAGCATTTTGAACGGTGTTGCTCAGTCGCGGTTCCTTCCAAGACCTCTGTTAGCATCAGTCTATCCCACCGTTGGAGTGCCAATGTCAAACGTCGTAATAGTGATCACTCGATCATGTATAGAATATAGAAATTGACGCCTGGCCTATTTGCACGACCTCATGGCTTTGGTAAACTTACAAAAGCGGAAAGTCACTGCCAAGTTGGTCATTGGTTGATCGTTCTCTTGTTAGCGTCGATATTCGGTCGTACGTGCTTTCATGTCTTTGAGCGTTTGTTATCATCGAGTGTGGTCATAAATACCCAGGGGGACTGATTTGATGCGTTCAACACAATACGCGTTTACCACATCTCATTCCGGACCGTAACCGATCGTTTACCACACCTTCTATATGATTGATGTCGCTTTTTACTCATAGGTAAGCCGATGATCTGTGAAAACACAGGCGCTAACGTGTAATTTCGTTATTCCTTCAACGTCACATTACCGCCTATGTAGGCTTTTGGGTTGCCCGTCAATACAGTGTTGATCCATGAGGACCCCACTGCGTGCTATACGCCTCAATAATTATGTTTACTCGAGTTTACACCTGGTGTGGAGCTGTGAAGCGGGTGTAGAAAGTAAATTAGACAACACAAACCAGTTGACTACATCGATTAATATATGGGGGTTGATAAATTTTGTCAAGTGACTTTTGAATGGATGTTATTTGTTTGTTGTTTGATGGATAAGATTGTATTCAATCATAAACTTCTAATATACTTCTTATGGCGCTAAACCTGATTATATAAAGGAATCAAACAGTATTCCGCCAATTGGGAGGAGTTGCCCGTCGTCGTGATTGACCTCCTAGTTCGTGGTGGTAACGAATAATGTATAACACAAAGTGTAAATTGTACAATAGCGACAACTAACTCTTTTCATTCGTCCACAACAATACAGCTAACCAGTAATCTATAGAGCTTTCAAGAATAAACTAGGAGTAAAAGCGGTCAGCCCTAACTTGTCGTTCCGCGACTGATTAATCCGATTTCGTCACGACGGGGCCCGGTAGTAGTTGCCCGTACGATATAGTAAATCAATCTCAAAACCTAATGCAATCCTAATCCAGCAAAATTTCACAAATATGTTTTCTCTAAATCCTAATCAATGCTCATCTCTGGCGTATACGTACAAGTTTTTTCAAGACAACAGATTGATGGAGCGTGGCTGACATTGATTGCGACACTCGATCACAGCTTCTTCTGGTGGAATTTTTCGAAACCGTAAATCCAAGGCTAGGTCGATGGGGTCAAACAGCATTTCTCTCACGGTAAAACTCCACCGAGTCAATACGTTCATAGTATGATATTTATCGCAAATATGTTTTACTGGGAGTGTTGAGGATATTTTGCATGCATGCAGTCGTGCTTGTACGATGATGGATATTCGTCTTGATCGTACGAATTAATGCCGTCGTGTCGGGTCCACAATTCTGTGTAAAATTGTTCAATCTGGTTAGCAATAATATTACGGTCAGTCGTTACCGTTCCATCTCTGAGCTGAAGTTCTTTAAGCTCGGTCTTGTGCCGTCTGGTCTTCAATTCTTGCCAAAATTGACTGTCGTGTTAGGTTCACCTTCGCAACGGTGTTAACCGGTGCATTGTGCGAAACCGACACTGCGGGTGCGGGTATTTACAGCTGATATCACAATGTCTGATAGGTGTTTGAATGGACACTCTCCTGCCGCAGCATTGTGACGTTGTGAAATGACAAAACCAGTCAACTTTGCAGTTGGCTGCTTTCCAATCCTATATCGCCACATTTCAGCCTGATCATCATTATTTGTTTATGTTAGCTTTGCAGAGTCATTTTATCCTTGTATGTGATGACGAATAAACGAGTTTGATTTTTCAATCAGAACTGCTGCATGGTATGAGCGGATGACATGAGCTACGTCAGTTGAATTTAATGTTAAAAGTACGCTTGATTGATATTACATGTTTTCAACCCAGATATGCGTTTATGGTGAAGATGATAGGGTGATTATAATCATTTAAGGAACTGCTACAAACTTACGAAGGTATGGAAAGCTGATTGAGGTCACATGGTTCGTTTGACCTTGCACATAATTCGAAAATGACGACGAGATATATTGTTATTATGCTAGTCGGTGCTGCTGTTCTCCTCTCCCTAGCAACGAAATTATTGTGGATGTGGAGAGGGATGATTACACCCGCGGCCCTATTAGGTCACATTTTATATTCATTTGGTCCAGATTGACACGACATGAATATTCGGCGCCAGCAATTTAGGTACCGGACAAATACATTTTTACATCTATGTTTACGGTCAACATAAGGGCAATCCTTTTCGGCTAATGTTTTCTTGCTGACGATCTCTTTGGCTCACTTCACTGAGACCCATGTTGGCCCAAACTTTATATGTCTTCACACATCGTGGTGTGGTAATGGCCGACGCTTAGATGCCTATACGCCCATAAATGATGCGTGTTTTTTTGTGGATGAAGGGTGCCTAATAATCAAAACATTTATCTACCTGAAATCGCGAACAGCGGAGGAAAATTAAAAAGCTACAAAAATTTACAAATAAATAGCGAATAATTAATGTTTATTCACGAAATAATTTTTGGCACCATTCGAGCTCGCCCTCCCCCAAGCGGGGTAGGAATATCTGGGTGTGGCAGGAAGGGGGGAGATAGCGTAGCAGTGATGCGTGCGGATTTTTGATCTGTAAAACGTTGGTTCAATCCCCGGGCGGGTCAGACCTAAGATTCGAAAACTGGTATACACAGTATCCGATGGTTAAGATAAATATAAGTTTGTTCGTTATCTCTCTCTTGAGCATTTGCAAGGTGAATCCTTTCTTATTTGCACTGTTAGAGCAACAACCCTCCTTGGTTTATCTGGGCTACTCCTCCGACAACGACATGGATTTTCGAATGCCAGGAAAGCGAACACTGAATTGCAAGGACAAGCAACCGAAACACAGCTGAAGAGATCAAAATAGAAGCCTATCACCTTGGCGATAGGCCGAGATGGATGCTATGACCGTGTTTGGTAGTTTTAGCATTCTCCTCTCTGTTCAATATGTCGCAATGCATCTTTTGTACCGCATTGCACATTGTCTGGCTTGAGCGGAAACAATAATTCGAGCTAAATTAGAAATAAAAGTCGGGGGTCTGCGGAGGCTCGCGACGGTCCAAAAGGGGTCCGCAAAGACATAGAAGGTTGTGAATAACTGACACAAGGTATATGCCTTACGCTCGCAACTGACAGGGCATCTTAAAGCTGTCTTGACATAAGCAAATCAACGACCTATCAGCTCGATATATTGGGTGCGGGAAATACTACATAATATTTATCATGCTTTAACCAATACATATATTTGATGGAGTTGTATTAAGGTAAAGCAGGGATTCTTTACACAATATGTATCACGAGTGTTTTATAACAAAATTTAACGATGGTATAGTGCCCTTTCGCCTTTGCTAAGAGCTAATCAGGGCCCAAATATTAGGAATCGACATTAAAATCGTACGATCCGCGGTGTCTACCAACATCGCAACTAGAACTTACGTCGAGTCATCACAATGGTAGTCAGCATTTTTTATGTCTTCATTTTTTTATACAGTGTATAAAGTCTTAAAATCCCTATATATACCAGAATGGTCTAAACTGAGTGAATTCTAAACAAAAACTATCATGTATGCAAAGCGGTGTCATTTTATACGCGCGAAAAGTGGAAGAAAATCCCCCCTATTGGTTGTCGACTTAATGCCACTTTTCAAAATACGGGGTTTATACAGGGGTCAAAATGTCGCCATTGTAACTCGAAATTCCTGCTACTCATGGCTTGATTTCTTTTGCAAGGGACAAATGAGGGACTAATAAGCGTGGTCCCAAACTGATTTGCTTAACAGACGATAGCAACCGAGGGAAAAATGTCGCCAATATTTAGGGGGACCAAAAATTGTCTCCCAATTTTTTCGTCCCCCAACTGCTACAAAAATAAGTACGATTGTCTCCCAAAGTAACCTAATAGGTAAATATATATATATATTTTCAGTATTGTCATATACGCTAGCTGATCAGGACCAAGCTATTAATGCCATGGCAGAAGGGGGTCAAGATCACGATTCAGGTGTCGCTGAAGAAATGCCTACGTCATTATCACCGCAAGCAAGGGGTGAGTAATGTCTGTTGTTTTTAGCGCAGACCACTTATTAAACAGTTGTATAGTTATTTAAATTCAGCACATTTCGCTCGCTGTTTAAAGAATATACAGAAATGTATAGAAGAACATAATAGAATCCCAATTTATTTTATGAAAAGAACATGTATGTAACCGGGCACGTAATACATTACTCACTTGTGTTTTAGGATCTGCAACTTTGGCTCAAGGTGAAAATGTGAATCTGACGTTCAGCAAGAGCCCGGTTAACCTTGTGGCCGGAAATCAGACGATCGTAAAAAATGTGTTCAACTTCACCAGTTCTGAAGGAGAAGCTACTCCATCGAGTCATGGTAAGTTGAATGATTTTTCATGCTATATGGGGGAGAATGGTCCACCTCGAGGCACTTTTTCAAGAACTAGCAAAATGTGTGAAAAAGTAGACATGATAATTTTGTTAGTGTAATGGGCATCATCTTGTTGATACTTCGATTAAACGCAATGGAAGCCATCAGTATAGCCCGGATGAAGTACCGCGATTGCTTGATCATGTGGCCAAATGTTTAAAGCAGGGGTCGGGAACCTCTTTTTTCGGGGAGCCATATAGACCCTATTTTCCCGTTCAAACTCCCAAAGAGCCATTCATGTCAATAATCTTCTACGTCATAATTGAAAACCGTGACGTCATGCTAGAACTAATTCGATCCAAATATACATGATATTCGTCGTGTGCGCCACATTTGGTCCGTAAAAACCTGTACTAATCACGCTGCTTGTCTTATTTGAGCATGCGAAACTTGAATTAATAGATCTTTTGTAAGTTGCAGCTTTTTAATGGTATTTCGGTGACAGCCATACGATGTTCTTAGACACACAAGACCTTTATCATAGCCGTTTGTGAGCAAAAATGTAATTCGATTCTTGCGAAAAATTGTGACTTGATGAGAGAAATAGATGCCGAATACATTGTCGGGATTGCTGTCGGCACGTAGCTTACTAAAGCATTATGGCATAATCTGGCCTGAGTTGTCACTGGGAATCGTGAATACTGAAATGTAGGGTTGGAATCAGCAATATGACATCACGTGACGTTATAAGATCACGTACTTGTTCACACATGACTTTTGACAAAGGTTCGAGGTGATCCACTGTAATATGAATTATGATGGCGAGTCCATTGTGATGTGGATCTGGAACTCCCCAGTATACCCAACCCATATAGGCTAACCTAATCCTAGTACTACACACTTAAAACATTATGGTACACGAGTGACGTGCGGTGAGGTTCATGGCTGGCGAGGCACTGACGCCCTCACGATACTTCGTGTTTCTAGGAAATTTGGATGCAACTTGCATGAAAGATAGTCATGTAGTATTTTTCCAAATACGCATTCCTAAAAAGAAATATGGGGTTTTGGTGAGTGTTCTGAGGTACAACAAATATACACTTACACACTTTATTGTATTAACTCGAGAGAGGAAACTTTTCGTGGATGCATTAAGAATGTAAACTCTTTTTGAAAAGAGCATTCGAAAACTTTTTCATGAGATGGTTTGATGTATAGGCTATCATTAGGGAAGTACAACGTTACATATGTCGATCAGAGCAGGCTCTGCAACGTTGTAGAGCAGTGGTTCCCAGCCTTTTTCGACCCATCGCCCCCTTTTCCAGCTCAACACCGATCATCGCCAACATACCAACTGTAATCACCGGCGGGTTGACTGAAAAACAAAAACAAAAAAAAGGTCATCTTATCGGAGAGGAACTAAATTTCCGTGGGTTGACTAAAATAAAGGTCAGCCGTTTAGACGCGTCATCGCCCCCTATCGCCCCCGTCATTTTCGCCCCCGAGACCGCCAAATCGCCCCCTGGGGAGCGATATCGCCCACGTTGGGAACCACTGTTGTAGAGCCTGGTGCAAGGTACTCCCTCATTGGCCACTTACATTTAATTCAATAATTTATACTGTCCCATTCACAAATAAAACAAGGATACCTCGTAGTTTTAGACAGTTGAACCAGTAGCATATTTATGAGTTCAAAATCTATGGAAACTTCACACGTTTGAGTAGTTTGAATAATATCTTCCAAATTTTAAATCAAAAGTTTCATATTCTCTTATGATCTCTTGATTTCAGTTGTACCAGATACGGAGATAAACGCACAATAATTTGTATTGTGTGACAAATTAGCTTTGAGGCTTGATGCATGAATAAGAAGGCGCAATTCACAGTTCCCAATGTCTCTGTAAGACCTTGAACAACGACAACATAGACAAAAGAGGGCTCGGAGGCGAGGTATCAGTGCCGAGAATACGTCTGGCTTTTAATCTGAAACCTACAATAAGAGCAAATTCATTCGGTAAAATTCACATTTATGACAAATATATTTAGCTCAACCTGATATAGCTTCGGATCACAGCTGCTGATCGCGTCAGACAATGGCTCTTACCGAGAGAATCTTCTTCAACCATTGGTAAAAATTTTGAAGGCAATGGAATTGTGACATCTAGCCCATGAGGAGTTAGTCGAAATACGCAAGTCAAATTGGATATGTAATTTTATGATCATTTTTGACATTGAATCCCCAAAAAACATGATCAAATGTAACAATCTTTCCATGTCTGTGTGTTTCTCTTAAAACCATTGGCTCACGAAATTCTAAAGTTTTTTTTTGTTTGCTTGCAAATGCTTCACAACCTCAATGCCGTTCATTTTTAATTCAGTCTGCCGTGCATATTTCTTCTTTACATCGCGTAGGAGAGACTACTCCAATTCGTTTCGACCGCTTTTTATCTTTTCATTGTCTCGCAGTCTCGTGATGTTTTAAAAGTAAGATAATATTAGATTGATACTGACATCAAACACTAGACCTAGAATAGGCTACTTGCCACTTACTTTTACTTCTACTTGAGTATTCGAGTACCTAAATACTTTGACGTATTCCGTTTACGTCACAATCAATATAGCTATGACCCAATAGCATGGAATATGTCACAGAACAGTCTGTTTTTAGCAATGAAATGCAAAATTTTAAATCACAGATGATAAACAATCGTGACGTGAGAAAAAAGTGACTTCATATTCGTATTAAGCGTAGAAAAATTGACTTCGTAGTCACTTTTTCGGCAGAAAAGCAGAAATCATGTCGTCCAGTGTTATTGCTACATTGACATTGAGCAAATATTTTTCATTGCTACCGATATTACCAAATTAAAAATTTAGCCAGCACCTTAATTGCACGTATTTGGTTTTATGATACAATAAACATATGAAATCAAGATGGTTCCTGCAGTGGCGTACCAGCTGGCGCTGCCGTCGATGGGTTTCGTTGAAAATGCCCCCCCCCCTAAGCAGACCGCATCAAATTTCGACATAGTTTCATGTTCAAGCAATATTTTTAATAAAAATAAATACAAATAATATGCCCCGTCTCAGAAGTACTGTAATGCTTGAGCAAGAAGCCTCACCGTCTCAGCGTTTATAAGGCCAAAAATAATAAAGACAGAAGAAATAGTACGCCTGTTAGATTTTCTACGTTAGACAACGATGTGCGGTTTATATCATTTTCATTGATTGGTTGAATAAGCATCAGTCACGGACTACCTACTATAGGGATGGTATGAACCCCTGAAAGGTTTTGGTTCGTGTCAATAGGGGTCACCAAAGTGACGTCATACTCCTAATTCAAACCCTACATTTCCGTAAAATAATATATTGATATACATGATAACTCGTGACGACTCGGGACATATTATGCCTCTGTGGTGAAGTACATGCTGACTTTTCAAATGTCCCCTGATACATTCACTGCGACAATTGAATACTATAATAATTCCACAAAATCAATATATTCGGTCGCTTTGCCAAAAATGACAACGAGGATCGGCTGGACTGGAATGATCTATTTATGGGAGTGAAACACCAGTTTCTATCCTTACGCCAGATATTATCTCAAAAAACAACTTCTACAGTACAGCCAACACCCTCATCGAGGATCCAATCAAGATATATCCCGTAGACTACACATGATAATTTTTTTACATTTGTCGTCTATGCAGTGTTTATATCAATTTCATCGACTATAAGCATTAAGCACTCTTCGCAGACTTGCTACATATATTGTTTGTTTTGGGGTATTCATTGTGTTTGTTGACTACTATGGTCATTTTTCATTGTATCGCAGTCTTGTGATGTTTTGAAATGATGGAAATATTAATAAACCGAGTGATTGATTGACACCAGACCAGAATGTTCTTCATTTCTATTCCGTTGCCGCCGACTTGTACTACAGCTCAGTTCTTGGCTTTTGTAGGACACCGCTTACGCAAGGGGAGGGCAACTTCTCCAGTCAGCGGGTCGGATATACAAAAATTCAGTATGCCTACTTGGCGGGCCGGATTGCTAAATTGATACATTATTCGCCCATTTGTCCACATATACACGGAATAAATCGTATTTAATGAATGAATTTTATCGACGGCAATGTCTTTTCAAAGCCATTTCTCGTCGATAATGACCTATAAAATGTGGATTTGAGAACAGCATTTTCATAGACGCCGCCATGTCTGCAATTAATAAAGTGCAAATAATCCAGTGGTTCCCAACGGGCCATTTCCAACCTGGACAACAATAGTTGGAACAACCACATTTCCAAATCTTCTGAAATTTGATGCAATTATATATGACTTAATTTCAAACACACTGAAGTTTATGTGAGGAAAATGGTACTCTGGGTCAAAACTTACCTCATTTCGAACATTTGACGATTTTCTGCTTATTTCAGCTCTGCAGCATTCAGGTTTATAAATGTAAAATTTGGAAGGGTGCAAACAGATCTTATATTACAGTTGAGATTTGGCACTCGGTTATCTGAGTAGCTAGGCTATTTGGTCTATGTTCCCATGTGGTATTAAATGCCATGCGGTGTGGTATTACAGTAATGATACCTAAGGTAAATCGGTTTACCTTAGTTATCTACAGTTACAGGTTAAATTGAGGCGAAATATGATCGATGGTCTGGAAGCGGTCAAGCGTAGCACAATTTAGAATACAAATTGTTCAAAATCCTATAAAAATATTCAAGCGAGTAGGGTATCATATGAAAGCTGGTTTCGAGGACATATTTTCATTGCTTTTTCATTTACTCTAAGGTGATGGAATTGCAGTCTCAAGAGTACACTGCATTTGAACATGGAAATGCGTAAGTTTGGGAGCTGGTAGACCGATGCCACCCATACGTTTAAACTCGACACACCTTGTCAATTCAACTCAACTTATATTCATCACTACCCTTGAAGACAATATATCAAGTTTCAACAACATTTTTTAAAACCAAGAGCAGTTTCTTGGGCTGTTGTTTGTGGTATTCATGGTGTTTGACGACTACAATGATCATTTACACCAGGCCAATATTAATTAATTTTAATTCCTTAACTGCGGATTTGTAGCGCGGTACAGTTCTAGGCTTTTGTAAGGCACCGCTTAGGCCAGGGGTTCTCAACCTGGGGGGCGCGGAAGAGTCTCAGGGGGGGCGCGAGAAATTGACGAAGTCACTATAGGGGGGCGCGAGAAATTGACAAAGTCAGTATAAATTGTACGTGTCCGAACATGTGTTTCACATCCATTATGAGAAGACGATTAATGAAGATGAAATTTATTACATATTCAAGAAAGCTTGCAAAATACAAACTCTAGCAACCGCGCTCAACGGAGTATAGTCTGATTTCAACTTGATTTGAGCAAATTTTTGAAATTCTTTGGAGATATAGAGAGCAATTCCCACGTGTAAGTCATTCATTGCTTGATAGCTTTGACAGTAGCCTAAAGCTTGGCGAGCTGGGCAGCTCTTGTTAGTAGCTTGCGAACTGCACTGCCTAAGACAGAATTAGATGCAACATAGGTTGCCCGGTTTCGCCCTCAATTAGGCTATAAATCAACACAATTTCCAAAACTGATCAAATTTAGCCTGGCAGGACAGAACGACGCCTTGCGCTCTGTACTCACGACCAGCATCAGGATTAGTCTCAGGGTGACCTACCTTGAAATTAATTAATGGATGTCTTGTTCAATGTTTTTTGTTATTTTCAAACAAGTTTGGAGAAATTTGTCATGTAAAAGACTCAACAACTGGAATGCCGATTCAAAATTGGCGTAAGATATACCTTATGTATACTATTGGATCAGGGGTGGGCAGCCTGCGGCCGTAGAAGGGAATTTGAGCGGGCGTTCGACGCCTAATTCAATTAGTAGGCTATATGTTGGCGGCCGTAGACATGCAAATTGCAATTACGAATTCACTCCCGCATTTTCGAGAGATTTTAATTAATCTTGAAATTTTCTTCGCCCTCCGCGCAATTCAACAAGACTTCATTTTTTGATTTTAATGCAGTAGCGCCCGTCTTAATCAGAGCCGGAATGGGAATTGGCAAGAAATAACAATTCGTTCGCAGCCCTGAAAAACTTTCGCGCTCCGCGCGACAATATGCACCTCCCGGCAACTATTCATAACATTGCCACTCGCGATTTCGTTGCGTACAATAGGCCATTGTGAAAAGTAGAATAGTCCGGAGTTCACCGGGAATGGATATGGACAGTTTACCATAGGAATTTTGTGTCCAGATCGTTCATTGCGGCTATATGCCCTGGAATGCGGCCTTACGCTACCCCGTACATAAGTAATCGAAATGCGGCCATGATTATCAAAAACGTTGCCCAACTCTGTATTAGATGATGTGCTCTTTTTGACATGACGATAAATGCAAGGGGGGTCAGGGGGGGCGCGATTTTTTTGACCATCTCCAAGGGGGGCGCGAGTCAAAAAAGGTTGAGAACCACTGGCTTAGGCGGATGATATGGCGTACATGAGCCTAGTGTAGCGACCCCGTAACGGCCCCGTAGCGACCCCGTAACAATAACGGGAACGAAGGTGTGTTACTGGGCTTGTGACCTCGTCTCTTTGCGACTGCCGCCTGCTCGAACAACACTTACATAATACACGACGGAGACTGACACTGACAACACCACAAATGTATGCGGTAATAATATTATATTCATACGACACAAGAATCTCATAATAGCGATGCTCGAGGACACATATAACGGAACCCCAGACGATCTACAACACCTATATTCGACACATGCACTGTACAGCAAACTGTAACGACACTCCACGCTAAACCCACGCAGCACGCACACATACTTATCAGCATGAACCTATCCCAGCAGCAGCCTTGCCATCTACAAGCGAGTAGGAACTACCATAGGGGCAACATCACTCCTTAGGTCAGGGATCGGCAACCTTTTGCTAGTCACGGGCCAAATTTCGAGTATGCAACTGGGTGGGTCGGAATTCTTCTTAATACAATATTTTACGCTTACTTCGGTATATTATCCTACATTGCTGCAATCTCAACCCTACCAATCACAAAACACATGTATTTACACTTCAACAACGCAGAATAAATGTGACAATTGACGCAGCTTGCTTTGTGAAAGGTTTTCAACTTCTGACAACAAGTCAAATGAAGCAAGAATCAGACCATATTCTAAATGGGCGTCCAAAATACGTGATCTTAGCTTGCTCTTCGTGAATTTTATTGTTCAAAACTCTTGCTCACATGCGTACGTGCTACCAAAAATCGATGCCAATGTCTTTTGCATTGTTGGACAAGCTGGGATAAAGATAAATTTCAAGAACGTACTCTTTATCAAAGTCATGCAGCGATATGCCCTTTGTATGAAATTTTTCATTCAACCAACTGCATCGCATTTCAAAAATGCCCATTTGAAATTTTCAGGCATTGCTATTGGCGTCCACATTAAATGGAGTACTGAATATTCAGAATTTATTTTGTATTGAAGGAATGTCGGTAAAGCTGGTGAATATTCAGTAATTAAATTTCGTATCACAGTTACAAATATAGCATTGTTACTAGGTTTTCTCTCCAGTATAAGAAAGTGAGCATAATTTTCTTTGTACTGTTGAAATTCTCCGAGACGCAGATTTGTTTCGAATGTGCCTTAACATCTCATGTATTCAGTCGTTGTCCCCTCGAAGTTGGAAATTCACTTTGTTCAGATGAGACGTTAAATGTACCAGGAGAGCAAGATTAGTTACCCATTTTCGATTATAAGATTATGAGTCGGCGATATTCGTATTTTCGAGGAAAGCTGCTATTCCATTTCTCAGTTCATAGACTAGTGCAAGTATAGCTTCTCGACTTAATGCACGAACAGGGCAGATATACATTACATCGCCATATTGACTCTATGCTTCTAGTAATATTTGGCGTAACAATGTTGGTGATTCAGTTTTTGAGACAAAATCATATTAACAGTGTTCATCATTGTGGCCAAAACACTTCAGGTTTGTTGTCTTGGCGCACTATGCCTTTTGGGAATTAAATTATGGATAACTAATCTACGGAGGCTAGTTATCTATAATTAAACAGTGTAAGTTTGAGATTTTGTCATTGCGTCTGAGATGTTCCAAGCGTTTTTGAAGCAGAGGAAGGACACTTTTATTGTCAAACCCGATCGGTAAACTCGCTAAAAAGTATGGTAAATTTTCGGTTGCGAGATATACCAGATTGATAAGCACTGATCTATTCTACTCTACTTCTACTGAAAAGCATTGTGAAACGGCGGGCCGTAGTCTTGTGATAACTAATTATTATCTCGCAGGCCGGACGATTTCGCTTGGCAGGCCGGATCCGGCCCGCGGGCCGTAGGTTGCCGACCCTTGCCCTAGGTGCTCGCGTAGCACCGTGAGTGACTAGGCCGTGCCCCAGCAGAGATTCCGATCGGTACGTCCAACTCAAGCCTGCAAATACAAGACCAACTACCTACTACTTCTCGCCCTAGCTGCCTTATACAGCCTCTACTTCACGCTACTGCTCCCAACTACTTATGCTTCACGCTACCAAACATAGAGACATAGTCACTCGCATCCATCTCCAGTCACGAACTCAGCCAAACTGCCTCACTCAACTAAGTCAATACGCGGTCTCCAGCCATACCATGTCCAACGCAATTTCCAAATGGCAAATACAAAGCATTCTGGAAACCTCTGGTTTCCACAATAGAAAAACCTGCAACACCTAGGTAAGAGAATTCTGGAGTCGACCTCAGTCGGACTCGAACCGACAACACATAGGTGTTGTAGCTGTGGATTATCCCAACTCGCCGCATCCATGTTTCGTCCATGATTTAAATAGATATTTCGCGATTCATATGGTGATGGTATGATATCAAATATTGAAAGTATAACCGACAATAATACCATAAACAACCATCTTTACGAGATAGATACTGCAAAATGGCGCCAATAAACCTGAGATGAGCGGATTCAAAACTTCTATGTCCTCATCCAATCCTTTCCGATCCAGAAATTCTGTATACTACAATCCTAGTCCTAATCCTAATCCGATTCAAACTTAGCATTCCACTTAGAAAGCCTATGTCCAATGCCGATAATTCTGTAAAAAATAAATAGAATGCTCAAAATCCACGAAGTATCATAGATAGGACGAAAAAACTTTGTCGCCATTCGCCCCAGGACATATTCTTCCGAAAATCGGTAAATCCAATCAGAATCCTAATCCACCAAAATTTCTCAAATCCTGTTTTCCCAAATCCTAACCTAATCATTCTCATCTCAACACCAAAATCTATGGCGGATGAATATCAATCGGGCATTTGAATTCAGTCGTCACTCCTTCCCACAATCACTATATTTTTTTTTTATACGCAATGAATGGTCGCCGCATCACTCTCCCGTGACCTAACATTAAACTCTCTGTGAAGAGCGTTACGTCATAATGCAATAACTCGAGCTACCGTGACGGCAACAACAACAACAACAGTAAAAACCCCCGTTTCCCCTGTTTCCTTGGGAAAATATTCGATAGAAACGCTGTCGCACTTTCCCCTTACAGAGACTATAGTAGTTATATTGTGGTCCCGTGATTCGTAAAATACCGGAAACAAGAATGTTGCATTTCGGAAGTCAGAAACGGTGCATTTTGAGCTAGCTAGTGGTCGAAAATCGGCCTATGGAGCTTCGAAAAAGCGTCATTGTGCGCTTCCCGCGATCGATTTTGAAAACAGGTGTTTTAATGCGAAGTGACCTACATATTCTGCGGAGACAAATGACTATGGTATCCTGTCGACTGAATCACTACGCGAATTGCTTCCCGTCAACGCTCAGCGCAAAACTGACTCACTGTGTTAAGTATATCACGAATCACGGATGTATACATTGAATGTGTTTATTATCCACCTGTAATCAAGCTCTTTACGAAAAAGCGAACAATTTTATCATTCTCATATTTTTTATCACCAAAATAATTCAGATACTGTTCAGTTGAAAAACCTTGAGCTCTTTTAATCAAATATGAAATACAATGATCAGCACACATATCAGATTTTTTACTTTGAAGCTGTTGCCTGGTAACGGTGAAGTCCTCTGAACCTAGAAACTCGACTATCTGAGGTTTTAGGGGTGGGAAACCAAGTGAATCATGAAAATGAGTGGAGTTATCGCTATATACACACACCCAATGAGAACCTGGTAACGTTGGTTCGTCGTAATTGATGACAACAGCAAATTTCTGGTATTTTGGTTTTTTCGGTAGCTGATCCACAGCATAAGTCCCTATGAATAGATTTTTCGTGTCAGGATGATTGAAGAGAATATTATTAATCTCATCCGTGTTCATATTTCCACGACCTGTCTTTTCTGGTTCAGTTGTAAGAGGTGTTGGTACTCTTTTAAGCACAGCAATGTCACAGACGTTGGTAGTGGTTTGGAGGTTGTCAAAACCAGGTGTACGGTTCCGGTTTTGTGTAGTTGGTAACACCCTAAGCTATTATCTGGGGTCAAATCAAACACGAACAGAGTATAACCATTCATATAGTCGGTAGGTGATATATTTAAAGGTGCCTCACCTTCCCACCTCCCTGTCTCAGAAAAGAGCATCATATAACCTTCTAAACCCCCGATTTTTCGAAATTGAAATGGAATTCTCTACCTCGTAATTGATTGCCACAAACAGCCAATGACATATTCTGAATGTCATAATGTTTAAAGTTGAATGGGTTTTTGTTTCTAGCCCCGTTAAACGCTGTGGTTTCAACCAAGCCAATTACAATTTTTTTCGGCAAAGTCCCGCTAACTAACTCGCGGTCAAGCTTCGTCAGTCCCCCTGCGAATGTATGAGTTGACATTTGAAGACGAGACCACGGATATTTAGCATTCGATTTCTGTAATATCGATTTGTGAGCTAAGCTGACACTCTCTGTAATTTTCATTTGTTTGACATATAGTTCCATATCCGTGATTACAATTTTCACGTCTTCGGTGGTTCCAATAAGGCAGAATTTGTCGTCGTTACATGTGAATCGTAATTTCATATCGACATTATCCAGCATACATCTTGATTGCTCGAAAAGTCCCATTCTAATTTTACCAATCAACTCCAATGCTTTACTACTTTTCGTAAGACCTTTTCGCGTTACGTACCCTGTGTTTTCAGCGCCTATAGTATCCATAAATTTTGCGGTGTCTTTGTGGAAGCCCTGGCCACGAATAAAACTGTTGGATCCAGCGGGTGTGTCATTCAACAGTCGATAGATATACGCTTTGTATGCGTGGCAATTGTCTGAATTGGTGATTACTTCATTTCCGATAGTTACATCAATTTGTTTGAAAAGAGAATCTAATATATTGTTGACAAATGCTACTTCCGCGGCATCTGCTAAATCTGTTCCATCGTGTTTAGTAAGCTTTAGGCATAATCGTAAGAATGAGTTTTGCAGGTCGATGTATCTGTCTGTTTTAGGTAATGAAATTTCCATTACATTTCCCAGACTGTGTGGTTTAACGATGACATATTGTGAATTCTCTATCGAGGTTTGGGTATGAGGAACACTAAATATATTTAATCCGTTATTATGACATTCGTGGGAATCTTCATGCATCATCATGTTAATCGAAGATGTCCTTCTCTTTGCGGCGTCGCTTCTTAGAAATGTTTGATTTAGTATTTTTCTTTCTTTTTATACCATTGTTGGGTTTCAAAATTCGATCAATAACGCGAGTCCCAGCTTGCTTACTTCTTTTGAGGGCACTGGACTTGATGGAGTGTCCGTTCAAAAGATCTCTGGCTATCTCACCCCCGGTACGTAACAATTGTCCGCCAGCGTATTTCACAACAGTGGTCACGAAACGACCAAGAGTTTTAAACAAGCTACCAATACCAGACCCTGTTTGGTGGCCACCAGCGAAATATCCAAATCCATTCCCTGTTTGATTATAATGGTTGTATACCGAGTGATGGTCGCAGGTGTACGCAACTTTCATAATTGCTTCCTAATGTTAAATGTGACTTGCAATGATTGGTTGTCTATATTTATAGGGTCACCAAATTCATTTCTCAATGAAATACAAACGGAGTGTATAACATCTTGCGATATCGAAAAATGATATGGATTCGTCGATATCCAATTTTGTGACATGGTGTTATTTTGTAACGGGATGACACGGAGTAAATTAGCAAATGTGTCCCCGACCAATCGTGGATTGATAATATTACAATAGACAAACAAATATCGTCCTGGTATAGGTTTGGTCAATGTCATATTCATCTCCATAAGCGCTATCTCACGGTATCTCGTAGAGATTTCGTTAACAGTGGACAGCCAGTGTTGGAAACCTATACCATTCCTAGAATGGGTCAGCGTTAAAATCATCGTAAATGAAGTGTCAACGTAGTGTGTATACCCTGGATCAACTGACCGAATTGGTCTCTAATGGAGATTTTTATATTCTGGATGTGATTTGTTGATACTGGAAAATATATCGGTTTCTCATAAATGATCTCTTCGCGGTAACGTGGAGTGGTTTTGATTTGAATAACGCGAAGTAGTTGACTCATATAATCACCCAAGTGACGATGCTTGACTGAGTCACAATAAACAAAAAGATATCTTATCTCAGTGGGCACCGGTTTACACCTGATTAATGTGGAATTACATAACCGTGATGTTAGGTCGCGTGTGACATTGAAATATTTTTCTAGAATACTGTTGGGGTGGATTGTAATATGTATCGGGGTTAGAATTCGGAATAGTTCTCCACTGATTTTCTCTATGTTATAAACAGTATTATACGGAAATCTTTCAGATAAAATCCTATCCATCAACTGTTTCGGGGTAGCATAATTTCCAATGGGGGTAAGGTATGTATCTAGTAATTGTTGTGAATTACGATACTCCCAAATTTTTTCATCACGTTCAATTATAATTTGATTGTTTAACTCAACATTAAAGCTTATGTCTATAAGTGAGATTTCATTGCAAATGATAGTCTTGGTAAGGTCGACTGAGAATCCCGCGTGATCTCCAGAAATTGTGACGTATGTCATATCGAGTCCACAGCTTTTCGGCGGAATAAAAGACTGACAGTGACAGGTCCTTTTTGAAATTTAATTGGATTACCAAATTTATCATGTAAATATATTCTTATTCGGCGAAATTTGTTTTTCGCCAACTGAAAATAGTATGGTTTATGAAAGACACTAGTTTGATTCTGATTTGGTTCACATGTCACTGTGATGACTCGTAAGAGTGGTTGTAACTGATTACCATGGGGTCGTGGCTGAATCAAATCAGAATAGACATAAATTTGATCGATTGGGTCTAATTTCACGGCAGGGGAAAATATGAATTCTATCGGCATAGTGGAATGCGGGGCATATACGCGCTTAAAAGCTAATTTACTCAACACGGGGCCAATAGGTGACAATCCGTAAGTCTCTATTGATTTCTCGGTGTTAAGGTCTTTCGGTCTTGTAACCATACTCCCGATGTTATTATTTGTCGATATACTTCGCGTGTGTCTAACTCTGTGCGATGGTAAATTTCGAAAAGCGATTCTAAACTCGTCATATCCTTGAATGATGAATATTTCACCCATGTAGTATTTTTCAAAAGATTCTAGCATTTCCGCGACATTGTGATAAGATCCTTCTGGAATATAATATTGCTTGACACCTGAATTTTCATCACCAAATCTGAACCCCATAGTATTTCTTGCCACTTCAATCCGGGGTTGAAAATTATTTTCAAAACTTATTTCAGAAAGACCGACAAGGTGTTATGGCATTTCTAGTTCACTGTAGAGTTCTGTTTCAAAATTTGATGGTGTATTTTCAAAAATTGACATACTAGCATTGGATGGTAAGGTTAACAGCATTTTATTGTATTTTCAGCGCACACGATGAGGAGACGGTTGTGGGAGTAAATATCCTAGACAGCTCGATAACAGCGTTAAATATATTTCGCGATCGGGTTTCACAGAAATTTGATATAACGAAAAAATGATTATTCCGACTAGCATAAAAATTTGTACGACAAATACACACTGATTTTTTATTTCAAGTTTGAATTCAGTAACGCGGCTTGACGTGGACTGGGAATCCATATTTACAATATAAAAAACATTACTCAGGGCTTTATATAGTAATCCGAAACCCACGAATTAAATTTTTCGGGGTATCCAGACCATTTGACCAGATACTCGGTTTTCCCGGCCTTCTTACGTGTAGACAGAATCTTTTCGACGTTGAAAATGTCATTATCAATAATCACAGGTTGAATTTCTTCGCGTTGAAAGCGGCCGGATACATTTTCGTTTGCATAATCTTTCAGTTGATAACTAATCGGGTCCCCAGAAAAACATTTCGAAATGAAAAATATTTCTTCGCTCCAACCAGCCAATGCCGATTTTACGAATCGTTGTCGTGTTTTTGAAATCCTCACAGGGGTACCAACGGATAGTGTTGGCTGCTTTGGTGTGGTATCACCGTATAATCGATGAAAGACATCTTCTTGATTTGAAAAATTAACATCAACCGGAGCGCGGCCTAAACTCGTATGGTAAGTTGAGTTAAATCCTAGACATATTTCCGATAAAACATTGACGTAATTTAACGTTTTATTATGTGTAAAGTACCGGAATAGTGTTTGCTTCACACTTCTGATGGCACGCTCGGCTATAGATGCCTTCAATTCGCTATGTGTGAAAAAGTGTTTTACACCGTTCTGTTTTAAAAAACTCTGGAAGGAGCGGTTTGTAAACTCAGTTCCCTGGTCGCTCTGAATAATGTGGGGTTTAATTTGGGTAAAGATTTCTTTGAAACATCGAATAACACCCTTTGCAGATTTATCTCGAAGCGGGAAAAGATATAGAATTTTACTGAATATGTCCACAACCAATAATATGTATTTGAAACCATCATTTTCCGATGCTAGGTTTTCCATGTGCATGAGGTCAGCTTGATATTGGACACCTAAACCTGATGTAATTACTTTTGGACGTTGAAACTTTTGTCGGACAGGGAAATGTCTGGTATAGGTCTCGTGTCGCCTAAGAAAGTCTTTTACCGCGGCTCTATTGCGCCCCCTGCCGAACACATACGCTCCACGATAGCTACCAGGTCGATCCGGAGCGAAATATTCAGTAAACGTTCCATTTGAATCGCGCCGGTGTCTTGATAGACCGCCCCCTTTTCGTTGTGACATGGGGCGAAGGGATTTTAGTTCTGGGTCTAGCAGGTGACTGGTTCGGTACGGGGATCTTTGAAGATTCAGGTTTGATTTTTATCATGTGTCGTAACGCATCCAATTCAGCATTAGAAAACAGGTTAGGTTGATTTGGTACATCAATTTTCATGGGTTGATTAAGAACATCGTGTCTGTTCTGGAACCGATTCAACGCGTCGTTATATAACGCCAATTTTTTACCCCGCGGAATATCCATTTGTAATATTTCGTATATACGTTTATCGATGTCTGAATTCAGTTTTTGAATGTCGACATGGTTGAGTGGATTCGGCGTGACGTAAATTTTCTTGAAATGTGTCATTTCTTAAATAAATTCCCGAGTAATCCTGTAACTACTGGGAGTATACTTGATATTAGAGACATAAACATCCCACCATTTTGAGTCACAAGAGTCCTTTTACGGCGCAATGAAACGTCTTTGTTGGTAAGCTTCCTCAAGATGTTCCTATGGCAACACAAGCGTTTTCTCTGGGACGCTGATAGCGGTATATTTCCGTGTAATAAATTTTTCGCACACTCACAAATACAACGTATTAGACCTTCACTAGCCCCAGATAAAATCTCCTTGCGTATCGCGGGTTTAGCTTGATGCAAGAATGCTAATGTTGGCAAATGGTCTCTTGTTCTGCGCGGAATCGGAGTCATTTTGAAACCAGAACAGCGTACACCCCGGTATTTATACCGGTTGAGTGTAAATAGTCAATGTTTCGCCTGGAAATATATTGGTCATGACCCGTCTATCATCGGGGCACTCTTGTGTGAGATCGAGGCACAAATACGAATGAGGTCTCTTGACAGCGTCTCTATAACATTCTGTTAGAAACTTGGACTTTGGGTACATCTGACGCCCCAAGACAGATATTTGGTTCTGATCTCTGGGATTTTTAAACAGGCAGACATACATAGCTGATAGACTGAGGTCGCGAGCGCCTTTGCCCTGATGATGAAAGTTTTGTGTGCAGAATATTATTGACTTTCGGTTATGATGCGATATACGTATAAAATATTCTACCAATTTTTCTGTCTGAGTCATAAAATCGTCTACTATTATCAATACATCCTCGTTACTTGATTTAAGATCTTCCAAAATCTCCAATCCATTGTAAAATTCAACCTGGGGCATGGTCTCAAAAATACTCTGATAATTATTATAGCAGTACACGATTCTAGAAATATTAGGTTTGATCATTGAGGCTGCATTCTTGATCAGTTTAGTGATGAAAGTAGTTTTACCACTACGAGATGGTCCGGATGGGATGAATGAGAAAGGATGCTTGAATTCCATGTTGCTGTTTATTCAAAACTCGAAAAACGAATGTATTTATATATATATATATATATATATATATATATCACGAGTCCGCGGACTGGGAGAATCCACTGTTGTATTCATCTTCAAGTGGGATGTATAGTCCCAGCAAAGTTCGATTCAGCAGTTTGCCGCGTGTGACAAAGTCCTCATCACTGGTTTGTAATTTCGTCAAGGGTAGTTGCAAGGTCACGAAGGCTTTTTGAAGATCGTCCAGCAGTTGTTCCCAGTCTAGATATGAAATGATATTAGAGTTGTGTCGGAAAGTTATTTGTGAAAATGTCTAGCATGAGAACACAAAATCATACATGCTATCTCACCATGGGAGCATTGTTCTAAATCCTCGCGTTGTCTTGAAACGCATCGATTGTAGAATTCATTCGATATATCATGTCTCAAATACATGTCGACGACTTGAATGCGATCGTGATAACGGCACAGTGTCTTGTCACGTAGTTGATCCAGTTTGGAATGTTGTAGTATAGATTTTAAGTAGTTAGTAGCCATCTGTAAAACAAAACACAAATACATTAAACCATCCGAGCACAAAACTGGTCTTTAACCCGGTTAGATATTACATTTGAACACCTAAAATTGATAAGCATTATCACTAAACAGCAAAATATCACAAATTGGGATCGGCACAGTTATAGTTATCGGGGAAGCCATCATTTCTCAACTCAGAAGGTTGTGTTCCAGCATCACTGCTTTCCGAGTCTGAATGAGATCGTTTTTTAGAGTTGGCGGCACGATGCTGGTCGAGAAAGAGCTGCAAGGAACGCCCACGCATACAATTCTTGAAGTTGGCTCTTTTTTCCTCCCAATCGAAAAGTGGAATCCAAGTCCTGGTTTTACCCAAAACGACATAATTCGTCAGCTTGGCTCGATTGAAAATGTCTGGGAATCGGAGTTGTAGTAGTGCTTCCATGCATATTTCACGAATAGAGTTCCATCTTTGTTCGAGCTGATTCAGGCGCTCTCTGTAATGACGGTCGGATATCGTACCGGTGAGTGGCTCGTCCTGGGTCCCGACAATAGAGTGTTGCGTTAAATCCTGTTCCAAGCCAATGGTTTGCTTATGCAAAGTATCCAAATCTAACTCTATTAAAACAGATTTGATGAAAGAACTTGCAATATTCATCTGTGAAAAACAAGAAAAAACATGATCAGAAATATACAAAAGCAATTACACATTACAGATTCAAGGGAATAGTGGTGACGCCATCGTCCAGAACATGACGCTTGGCGTAAAAATAAGACAAGGTATCGCGATGCTGCTGGTACGTGTAAATACCGTTATTATGAACTCTGAACCCTCTATTATGACCTCCCATAGGTTTTTGAGATGTCAATACTTCAAGGAATGTTTCAAAATTTACTTGACCAGATTTCTGAAGACCTTTCGAGGCATACTTTTGTTTTGGACCATCGCAAAAGTAATTTTTTGATTGGAGACCACAAAATGCAGTACCGTCCTCGTATTCGACCTTGAACAAACCAGGTTGCTGTAGAAAGTATGCATAGACATCTTTACAGCATTGCCTCGTTCTATCGAATGAGGTTGGGTTGGACAGGAACTCATTTCTATGTTCGTCACAAAAATAGCGTGGGAACCATTTTTCGTAATTCAGATGAAATTCAGATCTTTTTTCTGGGATTAGCATATCATCGAAAGAAGCTGAATGCCCGATGTAGATCGAGTCCGTGTCACACATTGCCATTACCCATTTCCTGTCGTCAAAGTACGTACAGAGACAGTCGTAAAAAAACGATAGCAATTGCTGTTTCGCGTTTTGATAAACGAACCATCCGACGTGAATGCAAGTATTCCATTTTATTTTTTTTAGGCCTTTTGGTTACTTCGTATAAATTAGAGGTCAAGTCTTCTACATTCACAAAAAACGGATCATTGACATTTCTCCGCAATTGACTTTTATCACAAAAACTGGTTCGTTTAAATTTGAGGGGGTTCATTATCATCTTCCCATATATCACATTACCAGAAAGCTTATGAGTCAAAGCAATAATTTCCTTGTCCGGATCCCGGTCACCTAGCCGTCTCGCGTCAGAGACAGTTTTTGCGAACCCTTCAAAACAAGTTGATTTTGTAAATTCGATTGCCTCGTATATCCGTGAAACAATTAGACCATGTTCTATATACCATTTTATCAATGTCGATGACAAAAGAATTCTCTGGCCATAGTACGATGCAACCAACATACGTGTAGCTGCTGGTAATAGGTTGTGATCAATAGCAAATTGCTTCATGTGGCCTTTCAGGTCGTTACGAGAGACAAGGGTGTTTTTGAATATTGGACACAGTTCAGAAAAATATCTTTTCAAATGGGAAGGAGTGTAAATATCAACCAGTAAAGCCCCAAAGAACGTTCCATCTAACACCATTTCAATCAACTTATGAGCTGTTAGTGACTTGTTGCGAATCAATCGAGGTCGAACACTGTTTATAAATTGAGCGATTTCGGAGTTTTCACGTTTAGAGATATCCCAATGACATTCCCACATCGTGATAACACGATGCCCTAGGCTTCTGTAATATGAATGTACACGTTCTGTTCGCTCTCGACGCACGGGGTCGTCATATGCAAAGCGGCATTTACTGTGAGAATGGAAGAAACACCCCAGAAACGATAACACAACGCCTCGACCCGATGAGTCACGGTAGAATGCATCTGCAGGGTACCCCTTGGAGCCTATCCTTACTTCTGACCCGTTGAAAGCATGGTGGACATGTACACCATGAACATGAGAATAGTACTGTATCCATTCATGCGCTTTATGGCCAAAGGTAGGAGCAGTCTTGACCGGTTTAAATTTAGAACACTCGTTATCAAGGCTTTTCCAATGAATGGGATAGCCTGCTGGTGACGCAAGCGAAATTGCTCGGAGGTACATCGAATTGCAGTCCATCCCTCTTATATACTGCGTTATTTCTGCGTCTTTACCATAGAAAAGTTGTTTTATGCGAGTTTCCCCCCTTTTTTGATACCGATTAAAGATGATTGACGGGCCACCGACAAGATTTTCACGAAAAAGTAAAGCTAGGTCTTTATGCTTTTCACTGAACAAGGTGAAGCACCTTGGAATGGAATTGAATATATGCCTCGAAACAACACCCGGCAGCGAGACAGCTTCTTTAAATATATCCACATTAAATTGAGACTTGAAAGAGTCGAATTGCTTTTCTAACCCTTCAATGAAGTAGCGAGTGTCAATTGCATTGTACCATTTTAGATAGTCACGAAGCGATGTCATATTATGATCATTCCAAACCTTGAGGCTGTTTTCATAATCAGCTTTCGATATATTACAACGTTTTATCGAGCTATAAAATGACTGATGATTCGGGAGCATAGGGTAATCTAACAGTTCAATACTAGTCAGAAATTCATATGGAAAATGACCCTTTGCACCACTACATTTGAACGCTTTCAGATATTTTTCATAAGAAAAACCAGGTGCCAAGTAATTGACGATATCGAGGAAACGAAGCCTGTTCGTAGTTAGCGAGAGAAATGTGTTACCACGCTTCAAAACATTCAAGTTTTCATCAACGAAAAAACGCAGCAAGTATACCTTAAGACAGTTCAAGTCGTATCTGTCACCATTAAAAGATATAACTGGTATTCGCCTTAGATAGCACATGAATTCATCTTGTAAACGTTCCAATGGTAAAGGCTTGTCCGAGGGGTCTAATACTTTCATCTCTGTGATTTTAGATTCAAACAAATCCAGATATTGACGGTATTCAACTAGCAACAGACTTAAGGATCGACTCTGAATTGTATGAAAAATCTCTACCATCTCTTCACACAACTGAATTGGATCACCATTAGAAACAATTACCTGTGGTTCCAAATACCCGTCTACATTTGATGATATACTAACGGAAATTGGAATATGCTTCCACTCGTAAGTCGTTTTAGCTGAGGGATCAAAATCACATTGTTGAAACATACTCTCGATATCGAAGGCAATCCGATATTTGAAAAAACGTAAATGATTTGGGACAATTATGCCTTCAATCTCCATTCGTTCAAATACCGTCAAAGGTGGTCTATATATCCCGCCGGGAAATATCTCGACAGGTTCAGTGATGCAGTTGTGCCTGGTCAGATGAGTTGCAAGATCGAAAAATTTTCCACAAGATTCACAATGATAGCTTTCGAGGTATCGATTGATCTGAGTTATCAAGCAAGCATGAGAATTTTCGAGGTGTAAATAAACAGGAGTGGCTACATAAGTACTACGTCGGACAGCAATAGCTTTACCATCGGTCTTACGATAGATAGATATCGCTACATCAAACAATCTTTCGATGTCAGGTAACATTTCAAAAGTTACACAACCAACAACGTTCACACCATAAACCTGGGTATACTGTTCAGCCAATGATTTCGCATCACGATCGAGCGAGTGGCCAATGCAACGAAATACACACAGATTATCGTTATACCGATTACGATTTTTATCATGAAGTAGTGTCATGACACATTTCGATTTTGTAAGCCACAGAGGAAGATTAACATCAGTACACCCTATCAATAACCTATCGCTAGGGAATACGTAAAACTGTATATTTGTTAGACAAACAGGCTGTGATTTAGTATCTGGTCGGGCTTTACGCAATACATCAAATGCAGTTTCCAATCTAATGGATTCTACAAATTTTTCAAACTGTATCAATGATGAAATAGCCAATGGCATATCCAGAACACGATCGATATTTGACGATGCATGAAAATAACGATATCTTAGAGTCTCGGTGTGGTATAGAATACAGCCAGATGAATAGTTGACTTTAAATCTACACGATTCAGAGAAGAATATCGCTTCGATGTCCTCGCGAACAGCTGAGAGTTGACGATTTATAATCCGAATATTGTACACCACTCGAGATCTGCCTATGTTTGCTACATACGATTTTATGGCTTGCCAGTTCTGTGTTAAAATTTCTTGACGTTCATCACCAATATCTGGTGGAAATTCAGCTTTCTCACGGATACGGTGTCTTCTGCGACGGCTCATCTGTAACATTGAATTCGATTTCAATTTCACACTCTGTATTCTAATAATCAACGAGATAGTAACACTTACTTATATTTTTTCCCTTGAAATCTTGAGTTCTTTTTCACCTGGTAAACAAAGAAACAACCTTCCTCAAAATTATGTTCACCAACTTAAGGTAGTAAAAAAACAGAGAACTCACCGATGCAATAAGTTCGATGATTGGGCTTGATTCTTCTTCTCTTTCTCTGTTTCGATGAAGCAAGAAAACATCGCGTTAACACAAACTTTGGTCTATTGAATAAGATCAGTGTATACTTACACGTGTATTGGTAATATATTCACGAGCGCAGATTCGAGATCCTCTCGTGGCGACGGCCAGGTGGAAAAGACCGAGTTGACTGCGTTGAGATTAACCCAATGCGAGCACTATCTAGTGTTTACGATTTTCCGATCGTTTGTAAGCCTGTTATCTGTAATTTCATACACATCACATTAACATTCACATTCACACAATAAATGCATTGCACTGAATCACAAATCATATTTCAAGATGGTTCTAATTGTTAAGAGCTGGTTCAGGAATTGGTCGGTTGCATCGTTCAGTTGTTTTTGAATCCGATCAATATCACGGCGTTCAATAGCCGAAGCTAATAGCTTTTTTATTTCGAGAATGATTTTGTGCAGGGAAGGTTTCTTCTTTTCTGTAAGGGAATCAATTAAACCTAGAATCACGCCTAGGTGTGGTCTAATCACATCAAGAGTCTTGAGATGGTCTCGAATTTTGTTGGCGGTGTACAGACACATTTTCTCCTCTTGTCGTCTTTCTCTCGATGTCTTCGGCCGATCTTCACCCTCGCCGAGTTTCACCTGGTTGAGAACCAAAGGTTTTTGTTTCGATTTAGAGAGACATATCTTTTTACACGGAGGTGGACTGGTTTGTTGCGAGGTTGTGGGTACATCTCGCTTTCTAGAACTTGACGGTTTCTCGATTGGGATCTGTGGTTTCGGTAGGCCGGAAAATAACCTTCGAGAGGTCGTCGGTTTTTCAGACGGTACCGTGGATCGAACTCTAGATTTTGGAAAAATCTTACGAGGAGTTGCCGGTTTCTCAACTGGTAACACAATTGAAGTTGTCGGTTCATCTGGAAGGGGTAAGCTCGAAGCCGAGGTTGTCGGGTTGTCAACCGCGACTTGGTTCGAACCACGTGATTCCAACCATGCCTGTAGTGTGATGTCACGGTGAGGTGGTTGGTTTTCGATAGGGGTCGTGGAATCACACTCAACGACCTCTGTCGTTGGAGTAACGAGGTCTTCGGGTAGGAGGGCCTCCAAAATATCCGCATCTTCTTCAAATTGCAACTCAAAAGAATTAGGTTCATACCCGAGGGTATTAAATCTGTTCAACTGAGCCTGGGCCATGATTAACACAAATTAAAATCGAGGTATACTGATCAACGGATGATATTCGGTATGAGCGAGTGGGATTTACCAGTTTACTGAGGACCTATTTATTCAGAACTACTTCCTCTTTCCCGCCACGCGCACCTTCTTCCTATTTCATATCGTGTTACTCTGTTTATTATAACAACCTTTTATTCATTCTAATTTCCGATGTACGATCACTTAATTACCGGAATTTTTACAGTTTTTATTGTCAGTAACTACACAATATGGTCTCAACTCATACCCGTGTGATTATAGAAAATTATCTACTTCGCCATCACCAATTACCTGTCCCTGATTTGGGGGAAACAGAACAGTTGGTTCACGATATCGTTGATTTATACATATCAGATCAAATTGTTGAGAGCATCGAAAAATGTGATTTCACATCATTAACCAACGCGATTCTGGGATACGGTGTGGACTGGAATGGTGTTATGTGCATTGTAGCGATCGCAGCTATGAAAAGTGATGTTCATACTATCTCATTGTATACAGATGCATCATCGAAATTCTTGAATACACACTTTATCTCACTGACAAATGATTGGGTATGCTGAATTTCAGACTACACAATCATAAAACTATCACCATGATTTTATTTACAGAATTCCTGCAAGGATTATTTCAAACCAAGTCTGTTCAGGCGATTTATCAAACTTCTAAACCGAGTAACTACGCGTTTATGGTCACGTGACTAGGTCTATAAAATACGAGTAACCCCACGGTAATGATCATTATCTGGACATCATAGCAATGGATAGTATACAAGGATTGACCATTGGAAAATCATCGGACCTGCGACTTGCAGTAAAGTTTGTTTCCTCCCCGAAAAAAGGGCTCGTTAGTAGTTACCTGAAAGGTGTATTTATAGACAACGAGAACAATACTATACCCTTCACTTGTTTCAACCAAGAACTGTTCAAACCCATCGAAAAAGCTTTTAGGAAACGCAAGCGACTACTCATCAAAACAGCCTGGGCTCGACTCGATAAGTTTACGGGGGAACCTACTTTGCTACTCGGTCGCAGTTCGTCTGTTACTATTCATGGCAGATCAAAACACACCCCAGACGAATACGCCGTTGTAAGCTGTAACAATATAGGCAGCGAAAAATATATTTCAATCAATGCGATATGTACCGACCATGAGGAAAAATCCATCCCCGTCAATGGCGAAGACCTCAAACTACATAGTTTTACGTTAAGCGATGACACCGGAACTGTCAAACTCGATCAGTGGACCTCGCCTGGTTTAAAAAAAGGGAGAAAGTATGCACTAACGCGCGTCAAAAATCAGGATGGAAGATTAAAGATTGACCAGTTAACTCGAATTCTAGAGTTACAAGAATGATATATATGTGTGTCTACTGTTTCACAATACACAATGGTTGGTGCATATTTTCGTGTCATCTGTGATTCGTGATATACTTAACACAGTGGGTCAGTTTTGCGCTGAGCGATTGTATTTGGTATTGTGTACGCTCACGATTGCTTCTAGATCAACCTGTTCCACGGGAAACAATTCACGATACATCCACTATAGCGGACAGGATACCATAGTCATTTGCCCTGCGGAATGTAGGTCACTACACATTAAAACACCTGTTTTACGCTCACGGATTGCTTCTAGACCAACCTGTTCGATGGGAAGCAATTCGCGTAGTGATTCAGTCGACAGGATACCATAGTCATTTGTCTCCGCAGAATATGTAGGTCACTTCGCATTATAACACCTGTTTTCAAAATCGATCGCGGGAAGCGCACAATGACGCTTTTTCGAAGCTCCATAGGCCGATTTTCGACCACTAGCTAGCTCAAAATGCACCGTTTCTGACTTCCGAAATGCAACATTCTTGTTTCCGGTATTTTACGAATCACGGGACCACAATATAACTACAGACTATAGTCTGCCACCGGGTTCGGTAGCTTTTTTCAGTAACAGCCAGGTAGCAACAGAAATGTGTTTGCGGAGTAGTGAGGTGGGTCAGGAGAAAGCGACAGAGAAATAAAGTTCAAACGCCAAGCCAGCATTAGATTGGCAAGTAACATCGCAGGCCCTAAATCGAAAATATGCCATTAGCAGAAATTTCGGCGCTTCTTCGTTATACGATTAGAGAGAGTGAGTGCTCCCCATGGTACCTATAAACAATGTTCTCATTGAACATGATACAATGTGACGTGTTTCACATGATATCAAGCTGTGCTGCCCCTGAGCTCGATATTTTTTCTACGCAGGCGACCTGGGTTCGATTCTCGCCAGTACCCTCTTTCTGTGAGTCGCTGCTGAGAGATCCGGTGATGGGCATGGAGATTCAAGCAAATGAGAAGCAGCAAGGATTAGAGTATGAATGACGATAAGCAAAAGACTTATTTTTATATTCAATGAACACAGTGCGGTATTTACGGTGACCAATTTCGTCACACCGACATGTCCAAAAATCGTCTTCCATTTATGCCTGAAGAGGCAGGGATGTCTTTTACACATGTTTTGATCTTGACAAGCCCTACATCGATAGTAAATGAAAGAAATTGACGACACATATTAGCTGTAAATTAGTCCACTTCATTGAAATAGATACTGTTTAAAACGATGGTGAGATAATTTTCAAATAGAGTATTTGATATTTATGATATTCTATCATTTACTCTGCAGCACTCCGATATAGTACTCTTACAGGCGGATTATAAGACGAATGGGCATCGTGACAGATCTTATTCCTATCAAAAATCATCGTCCTCTCTTCATGTCATCCTACACATTCGGTGAATACCATCTAATCTAATTGTATACATACATCGTGTTAAAACTTAAAACACTAATGCTTTTCATTACTTTATGACAAGAAGGGGGTCTGGTGATGTTGAAAGACCAGAAAATATCTATTGTGCTTTATAAGCTCAGTGGGTTACCATCTAGTTTCCTTGAAGCTGACCTCGGCTTCTACTGGCTGGAATTGAGTCAAATTTGGTGTACAACGTTTTTAGGTAACTTGACGATTTGACAATTAGGTCAATAAAATTTGAGAAAAAAGTTTTTTCTGAACACCCCTATACTGAACAGTGAACAAGTTGTCGTGTGGCTTTAAAACAAATGGAACTATGCAATTATCAAGTACCACGATTATCATGAATCAAGAACTCTCTGTAATCTGTTGTGGGGTTTTTAAAGAGAAAACATGGATTCGTGGCGAAGTTTGCACGGTAAACAACTAACTCCTTACAATTTGAAGCGGCTTTAACATGACGAGAGTCTGAGATCGGAGGTAGAGACATGTTAAAGTGGTCTTTATTCGAAGGTTTCTGCCTTGAAGCACTAGTAATAATGGATAGAAAAGTGTGCCTTACGTTAAGCCGAAAATTGCCTTATATACCTGCTAATACATTGCAAGTCCATGAAACAAGAAGCTTCCGATGAATATATTTATTATTTTATTGTAACTGAGATCTGCTATCGCAGATATAATATACGAATATTTATTGATACGATATATAATGACACGAATATTCAAGTCTGATTGAAGCAAGAACAAGATCAGCGTATGACCTTATCTACAAAAGGTACCCATTCAAACGAATCGAATAAAATCACAAATTTGTGCTGCTGAGAAGCCGAAAGCACGAAGTGCACAGTGCATATAATTGTTGCATTTCCGATCAACGCTTGCCCAGGGATGGATTTTTTCAACAATATTGGTGCTTGTACTTGCATATTCTGCATATTATCCTATATCACCATACATGATCAGATTTGCCTGATGGAAGTGATGACTTCGAAAATTCGCGGCATGTAATTGTACAGTAAATCTTACACAATATTCATGCCACGCCATTTCGCCATTCCCACAAATAACCTGGGTGTCATTTCCGATGAGCATTGTTGTCAATTCAGCTATTTTGTCGTTTGATTGGGCAATTTTCCTTGTGGTTTAGTATTGGTTCTTAACCTTTTACCGATCGTACCGCTTATGCTTTCAATAAGATACCCCGTGCCCCCTGTTCATTTTCAACACAATTTGTGATGGTTTGTTTGTTTGTTTTTGATACTGATGGACAGATACTTTTAACAAGATCTACCCCTTGCTTGAGCGGTTTACTGGAAGAGGTATACAGGTAGAATTTGGATGGATTCCATGTCGCAAAGGTATCCGTGGTAACGAGATTGCCGACCGCGAAGCAACATCCGCGGCTTTGTCTGGCTCATCAGTTCCCTGAGGTGACCATGGGAGAAGCTAAGTCACTTGTCCGCCAATATTCGCGAGCTCTCTGGCAGGAACTGTACGCATGTGAAGATAAAGGGATGCATTATAAGCGTTTCCATAGTTGCATTTCAATCCAATTCCCGTCAATGCATGCATGTCGGCAATTCGAGGTCATCATGTTCCGTCTGCGCTCCGGCCATTGTAGTCTTAACGCCCATTCGTTCCAAATAGGATATTCAGATATACTCCGTTATGTCTCCATTGTAATATCGCCGAAACCGTCGACAATTTTCTACTGAATTGTGCAAGATATGATTTTCAACGGTCCTTTCTCATTGAGTCATGCCGTAATCATGACGTCCCATTCACGACTTCTAACCTCTTGTTCCAGCCCGAGCTATTAACCACTGTGGCTGAATTCGTGCTATCGCTGTATTTTGGATAGGAGTGCAGAACAGATTTTTTAAGACCTGGCCATCCAAGCACTAGTACAGGGCTCTTCAAGTCTTCAACCGGGTGTTTCGCACACCCTAGGGAAGGGGTTGGCAAACTTTTGAGCTCGTGGGCCGCATCGCACATCTGAATCCAGTCGTGGGCCGCACCATATAAAATCATGATTATAAGCCAAAGCGCAATATTGGTATTTAATTATATAAAGCAGAGGTCTCAAACTCAAATGTGCTCGCGGGCCAGTTTTCCAGTTTTGACGACGCCATGGGCCGCAGCATTTACGAGGGTATTCTATGTCTTTCCTAAGGCATTCTATGTCTTTCCTAAGGCCTTATCTGGCGGGAATGAATTGTGCTGTTGAAAGTGAGCCGATCCAGCAGACTGACAGTACACAGCTACACACACATCGTCAAAATGTGATTTACTCTAGTATCAATTTAGGACTGGCACGAAAAGAATCATCACATTTATGACTATTTAAATAGAATTGTTGTTGTACTTGATAGATATTAATTATAAGGGGCGGACAAATGTATGATGCCATCATAAAAGCTATCGAGTTATAATTTTTCAGCTACTATGAAAGTTTTGAATTTACCAGATTGATAATAGAGACTGATCTGATATCTGATCTGAGACTGATGCGCTGCTATACGGTAACAGTGTTGTAAAATCACTTTCCAAAGTTGATTTTTCGGAATTGGCCAAACGCTGTGAGGATATCAGCAGTAACGAATTCCCAGAACTTTTCGAATCTGAATTGGGTTGTTTAAAGGATGTTAGGTTAGACATTCGATTAAAAAATGATGCGAAACCTATTTTCTGTAAATATCGCCCTGTACCGTTTGCTATCCGTGATGAGTTATCCCAAGCGTATTATGTAGGGATAGCCAAAGGTGTGTGGAAGGGGTGGGCAAACTTTCGAGCTCGCGGGCCGCATCACACATCTGAATCCAGTCGCGGGCCGCACCATATAAAATTATGATTATAAACCAAAACGCAATATTGGTATTTAATTATATAAAGTGAGGACATGCTTTTTTAAAACAAACCAAGCATTGCTTTGATGATATCGTACATATGCGTCAGAAAGTGTGGCGAAATTTAGTAGCCTGGTCGACCTCAATCCAGTGTTGGGATGACTCGAGTCATGACTTGACTTGAGTCAGACTCGAGTCACCTTTTCTTATGACTTGACTTGACTTGCCCCGAATATTTAAAAGACTTCTTTACCTCAGAATCAAAAGTGCACAAGTACAACACACGCGCGTTCACGTCGTCCAAATATCATATGATCGACCGAAAAGATCATCGCTCTATAAAATATGCCGGACCTGATGTGTGGAACAGTATCCCGTCGGCCATCCAACAGTCGACGAGTATGTCCACATTCAAGTCGAAATACAAGCAGCTACTAAATAAATACAGTCCATCCCTAAGATTACCGGACAACGACTGACCTATCGATCTCGATTCCCATGACATGCCGCCCTATTCTTGTCGCTTTCTTTTTCATACTCTCTTCTTTACTTTCATTCAGTGTGCATGCCTCTTCTTTACATCGCCTAGGCCAAGGTGGGTGTCTGATTCCATAGACTACTCCAAATCGCTCCGACATCTTCCTGTCTATTCATTGTATCGCATTTTTGTGGTGTATTGAACTGATAAAATTGCTAATGAACCAATGATGATGATGATGATGATTCCAATGTAATAGTGTAATCTGAGCTCCACTGTACAGAGGAAAATAATACACCCGGGACATGACGTCTCTTACCTCAGTATCAAAAGTGCATAAGTACGACACACGCGCGTCCACGTCGTCCAACTACAATAGATGCCGGACCTGAAGCGTGGAACAGTATCTCACCGGCTATCGGACAGTCGTCGAGCATGTCAACATTTAAGTCGAAATACAAGCAATTTCTGCTGAACGAATACTAGTCAGCCCTCGCCATTTACCGGACCACGACTTGATTTAGCCTTCTGTCACTTGCCACTTTATATTTTCTTCTTTTACTTTCATTCAGTATGCCTGCGTCCTCTTTACATCGCCTAGGCCCAGGTGGGTGTCTGATCTTAAGACTACTCCTAGCCGTTTCCAGGGTCGTGACCAAGTCAGAAGGTTCCGCGTCGCAGGTCAATCTCTCAAGAATTCACTAGCGGCTCAAGTCCGAGTCACTCTATCTGTCACAGTATTGTTGCATATATACTATATTGTGTGATTGAATCACTGAATTTAATTAGTTTAATTAATCAGCCGACATAACCAGCGATCGTGTGAGGAATGCCGAACTTCCAATACGACGCTAATGTATCTTTACAGCATAATGACTATGCGAAATACGAGTAAAATCACTTTCGCACTGTGTTCATTGAATATAAAAATAAGTCTTTTGGTTATGGTCATTCATACTCTAATCCTTGCTGCTTCTCATTTGATTGAATCTCCATGCCCATCACCGGATCTCTCAGCAGCGACTCACAGAAAGAGGGTACTGGCGAGAATCGAACCCAGGTCGACTGCGTAGAAAAAATATCGAGTTCAGGGGCAGCACAGCTTGATATCATGTGAAACACGTCACATTGTATCATGTTCAATGGGAACATTGTTTATAGGTACCATGGGGAGCACTCACTCTCTCTGATCGTATAACGAAGAAGCGCCGAAATTTTTAAGAATTCGCAGACGTGTAGCCTAATTGAGGACAATGACTGGTACGAATAATTTTAACAACTGGACTTTTATATCAGTATAGTTCTCAACCTTTTGGACTTTACGACACTCTCTCTAAGGAGAGATTAGCATGCGTCACAGTATAGCACTCCGAGTAGTGGTATGTAGGCCTAAGACGTAAGTGCCACATCCAAAAAAACTAATTGAGGCGTGGAACTCGATGGAGACCCGTGAATGAACATATATCATAGACCAGTGGTTCTCAACCTTTTTTGACTCGCGCCCCCCTTGGAGATGGTCAAAAAAATCGCGCCCCCCCTGACCCCCCTTGCATTTATCGTCATGTCAAAAAGAGCACATCATCTAATACAGAGGTGGGCAACGTTTTTGATAATCATGGCCGCATTTCGATTACTTATGTACGGGGTAGCGTAAGGCCGCATTCCAGGGCATATAGCCGCAATGAACGATCTGGACACAAAATTCCTATGGTAAACTGTCCATATCCATTCCCGGTGAACTCCGGACTATTCTACTTTTCACAATGGCCTATTGTACGCAACGAAATCGCGAGTGGCAATGTTATGAATAGTTGCCGGGAGGTGCATATTGTCGCGCGGAGCGCGAAAATTTTTCAGGGCTGCGAACGAATTGTTATTTCTTGTCAATTCCCATTCCGGCTCTGATTAAGACGGGCGCTACTGCATTAAAATCAAAAAATGAAGTCTTGTTGAATTGCGCGGAGGGCGAAGAAAATTTCAAGATTAATTAAAATCTCTCGAAAATGCGGGAGTGAATTCGTAATTGCAATTTGCATGTCTACGGCCGCCAACATATAGCCTACTAATTGAATTAGGCGTCGAACGCCCGCTCAAATTCCCTTCTACGGCCGCAGGCTGCCCACCCCTGATCCAATAGTATACATAAGGTATATCTTACGCCAATTTTGAATCGGCATTCCAGTTGTTGAGTCTTTTACATGACAAATTTCTCCAAACTTGTTTGAAAATAACAAAAAACATTGAACAAGACATCCATTAATTAATTTCAAGGTAGGTCACCCTGAGACTAATCCTGATGCTGGTCGTGAGTACAGAGCGCAAGGCGTCGTTCTGTCCTGCCAGGCTAAATTTGATCAGTTTTGGAAATTGTGTTGATTTATAGCCTAATTGAGGGCGAAACCGGGCAACCTATGTTGCATCTAATTCTGTCTTAGGCAGTGCAGTTCGCAAGCTACTAACAAGAGCTGCCCAGCTCGCCAAGCTTTAGGCTACTGTCAAAGCTATCAAGCAATGAATGACTTACACGTGGGAATTGCTCTCTATATCTCCAAAGAATTTCAAAAATTTGCTCAAATCAAGTTGAAATCAGACTATACTCCGTTGAGCGCGGTTGCTAGAGTTTGTATTTTGCAAGCTTTCTTGAATATGTAATAAATTTCATCTTCATTAATCGTCTTCTCATAATGGATGTGAAACACATGTTCGGACACGTACAATTTATACTGACTTTGTCAATTTCTCGCGCCCCCCTATAGTGACTTCGTCAATTTCTCGCGCCCCCCCTGAGACTCTTCCGCGCCCCCCAAGGGGGGCGCGCCCCCCAGGTTGAGAACCCCTGTCATAGACATATCTTTCAAGTTATTAGTGTTATTTGTGTTCCGGAACCAGCATGTAACTCAAGTTTGAGGTCATTGCTCATGGAAATCACAGGAGTATCCTTCTCATTTTTGTCAACTTTCAAATTTTCATTATCCGTGTCATATGAAAGCTATATATGGTAACACTGAATGCTAAGCAAATGAGATATCATTAAATATATATTGGAGTTTTAAAGTTGCGACAGTTATGTATCGTAGGCAAAAGTAGACAATTTGTTTTTCTTGAAACTAGCGCACCGGTATGCAATATTTCTGTAGAGAGAATTACACCAACAATATTCAGATTTTATGTTGTTGACTTGTTTTTGAGAATTGTCGTGTTCTAAGCAGTTTCTACCCTAGAGCTCATTTTATTGCCCGGTTCAAGAGTTTCATCCATTGTATCTTTAGACGAGGTGATCTGACTAAGCTGTTTTATGACCAGCACCATCGAAAGCATTCAATATTCAAGTAATTGAACTTCATGATTGGGAGACCACTAAATGGTTGATTTGATATAGAATCACCCAGTAACAATCAATATGATAAAAAGCTTCAACGAAATCAGGCTATCAAAATTACTTTGGACCCATAATCACCATATCTTTACTGGGCTTGGTGCTGGCAACATATTGATCAGCGATAATAATGTATTTTTTTTGCTATGACCTTTATATCTTCTTGGTCAGTGGTTCCCAAACTTTTATCGATTCATCTTTCAATTAAGAAGTTAAACATATCTTCATCGGCCGCTCTAAAGACTATACCAAAGGCAATCAGTAAGCCATGTTTTTGCAACTTTCGCAACTTTTTTTACAACTTCCACAATCTCAGAATCTATGTACAAGTACAGTGATGTTTTAAACTGTTTGGATGGACTTTATAGTGCAACTTTTTGCAACTTTTCACAATTTTTATCAAATATTGCTTTAAAATGTAAAGGAGTGATTTGAAAACATGCTTTTAATTATTTCTAGTATTGTTCTAATCTCTTTGATTTGCATACCAAAGAGCTATATGATGTGTTCGTTGCATGTCACTGTGTTATCTATGGCACAATGGCTTGCAACTTGCAAGTATAAAAGGTTCAATTACCCCTGGCAAGCACGACCGTGTCGAAACAATAAGTAAATTAATCGCTTAAGTAATTCTGTCGTTGAATTTGAGATAGTTTCCCATTTCACGGACGCCCAGGCGAGACTGCCGAAAATTACATTTTCGTTGGGTCACCTTTTCCAGGCTATTGATTTTGTTACAGTCGCCAAGAATGATTTTTACGCAACACCTTGTGTCAAGTTTGCAGACCTATGGGGGTTGGTATTTTACATGTTTTAGGAGGACAGATTTATCGCTATGCTGTTTGGCTTTTTTGGGAAAATTATTCATGCATTGCATAATTTTCTTGCTGTGACCGAGAAAAAAATATAATTTCTGGCCGTTTCGCCAGAATGTCCGCGAAATGGCAAAGTGACAAATTTGATAGCTCTGCAGGAACTAGGTTATACAACTGAACGTTTCAAGTATCTCATATCCTACTATTTCAACAAAAATTATGAATGCAACTTGTAACTGCAACTTTTTTCAAAATCAAGTGCAACTTTCTCCCGACTTTACTGCAATAAAAACTTGCCCTTGTAATCACTAACGTTATCCCTCTAGTTTCTGTGGTATTCAAGAATATTGTATCCGTGTACTCAATGGTTTTGCTTGTATAGCACCGGAATTTCAACACTTTTTAAACTCAGGTCTCTCAAAATCGCCTACTTTTAAAACAGTTCTAGGTTATAGGCCAGGGTTCACCAACCTTTTTGCAGCCAAGAGCTACTTCTTGGGTATTCATTGTGATCTGAGCGACGGGCTACCATTTACTCCCGTCGATTACCCGTACCAGATTGAATTTCTGCTTTGATTTTCATAGCACTGGGCAGGAATCACATTGCGGTAAGACTTCTGAGAATTTTTTTAAATCAAAACATCTCATTCCAACTAGCTAGCTAGGATTTTTTTCGGATTCATGTTTACTTCGCACCATGTTTATATAAATTATACAGCAACAGTCAACTCAAATTTTAAAATAAATCATGTCCCACTTTAAACTGGACATCATGTTATCTTTTTCTCTATCGGTCAGTGGGAAGCCTGACATTGTATGCGACCAACTAGTGCACTGTACTCTGATATGTAACTACTTTACACTGCAACTCTGAGTGAGTGTTCCAGATGTACATCAGTGAGACGTGTTCTGTGTTTGTTTTTGATGAAGTTCATGTCCGAAAAGGCAGCCTGGTGGGCTTTGAGGTGGAGGTCATTTGGTAGTGTTACAATTTCAATCTCTAACTGTTCAGCATCCAGACATGGCAGATTTCATTATACCGGAGAGCAGCAAAGACAGAGAGTTAGAGACATGCCAAGAAACTGTGTTGAGTTGTGTCAAAAGATACAATAATGAGCATACAGATATTGAAAAGCTGCTAGTACTTCACAGCTGTCTGCTACGGAATAGTAATGTCGTTTACTACTTTGGCTTTATCCTGGACGTTGAGCTACCATAACGGACCGTCCCCCATTTCAAGAAGACCATTGATGGCATTCCGTCATATCGCTTGTTTAGGTAGTGCCCCGTTGGCTATCCTACGTCTTCGACAACTTTTGATTCTATTATGGTGTTATATTAATAATTGTAATTGAGGATATTTCATTTCATAATTTTAAACTTAAATATATGTATTGTCATTTGTAAGTTACAGGTTAGTGCAGTGGTTCTGAAGCTTTTTCAGACACGCCCCCCTTTATGATTGTGAGAAATTTCGCGCCCCTTTATCGTCATATCACAAAATGAAACCAGAATGCTAGCGATCCTCTCGGATAGTGTGAGGGCATGGAATGTTATGACTGTTGATGAGAGAATTCTCAAATATGAAATTCGATCTATCGACAGAGCATGAACTAAGAATTGTATGTGAATCGCGCGGAGCGCGAAAACATTTTCAGTTGACCGCATCTGCCGGTTCAGTTGACCGGGTGCTGGCGACAAGGTCAAAAAACACTGCTATAGTATATAGCAAAATCGCATATCGTTCGAAGAAAAGCCAACAATCACAACCAAGTGGTTTTTAACAGGACTTCGCTAGCTTAACCTTGCCAAACTCAAAAATATTATGTATAAATATCCAATATCAAACACCAACATTAAATGTCGTTTTCAATAGCACATTTATTTGGCAGAGCTGTATACATTTGCTGTACCGTAATTGAATTTAGAGTTAATTTCGATTTTTGAAGGACCACCGATCCTCAACATTTGTTTTGAAGTTTTACTTGTTCACGAGGTCAAGAAGGTTGAGAACCACTGTTGCACAGTGCATGCATAGTAAATGAGTAAATATTAATTATACAAGCTTCTCGTTTCGATGAACTTACACGTATGACAAGTTACCAGCGATGGGTATGTTTTAGTATTACCGGAAATCGATTACGCACATTAAAGTATGCTCGCGGCGATTTGATGTCATTCTATTTTGCGATGTCACTGCTACACCTCATGACGTAACCAACGCTAATCATTAGGCTCTGGACTTAACGGCATTATCACCACAACCGATTGTACAAAGCAGCTAAAGCCTGTGAGGCCCGAGTCGCGATAGTTTTCAGGCTAACAACGATGTCTAGTGCGTACCGGGGCCTGTTGCGGGTGTGACTGTGTAGGCCAGCCTTGATATCTTACGCACCTGACCTGCTTTGATGCAATTGTTCAGGCCTGTTGTTCACGCGATAAATCAGGCCAGCGAAGATTGCGTGCGTTCAGCGATCAATAACCTGATTTTGTTCACTTACAAATTGCAAACCCACTCAGCAGGAGATCGCTTGCCGTTGCGCAGCGAAAACGATTCTTGCTAAATGGCAAAACGCTTCCGGCTAATAGGCACCCGCGCATGCCTAATGTACCCATGCATAATGCACACCCACCCAATTTAATGACAAGGGATGATTTGTCATATACTTGTAACTGATTTTTTCTTCATTTTTCGTTGGTACTTCTGTTGTGTCAACCGTTACGAATAAATAATTTTTCATTCTCTGTTACCATAGAAATATAGTCCATGAGTTAGTCCTTGTTGAGTGAACTAACAAGTATTGATGATAACAAACCTATCTTGGTTGAGTTATATTGTTAAAGAAGGGAAGGCATTATTGTTTGTTGTTGTTGTTGTCCTTGGTATTCATCAGTCCTGATGTTTCGACTACGTGGGTAATTTTACACCAGGCCAATATCATATTGTATGATTTCTGATTGGTTTTGATTAGTTTTTTTCTTTTAATTTTTGTGTCATATTTGCTATCTCCATTTTGATTTCTTCTTTTTTGAAGTAGGCCTACTAAATACTTCAATAGTCCGATGACAGTAGGTCCTTCATTTATTGGAAGTTTTAATTTATATGTATGTATTCTATCAACTACATTGTTTAGCGACTCAAGTGTTCAATGCGCTCTTGGTCCTCATCTGGGCTGTAACCAAGTCACAAGGAACCTAATCAAAAATCATTTAGTACTTTCGTGTTTTTGACTCGAGTCAAGTCGAGTCACCAAAACATCACGTCTCAAGTCATTACAATCCTGTCCTCATTTCTTTGAAAAGTATCAACTTTTGTAATTGTATTATGATTACTTGGAAATATGAAACTCACATCTTGAATCTTATAATTGCCTGCTATAAGTCGATTAGATAATTGAATTTAGAGTAAATAGTCACGTCTACACACTTCATTTATCATTCTCGAGTCTAGTAAAATACAGTTTGAAACAGTCGGACTGGCATAGGCTGCGTTTATATAGATATGGGTCCCCCTGGAAGTTTCACGAGAGCACCCGCTAATCCTAGAGCCACCGTTATGTACAATACATGCTATATACATTGTACCGCTTGCGTATTTGCATATTAAAAATCTTCCTCCACTTCTCTGTACTATGCCATTCGCCAAAGAATTGTTTGAAAGCTGGCACACAATAGCTATATTATTCTGCACCATGGTAGAACTGAAACCCCAATCACATAGCGGGGATTAGATCATTGGTTTGTGCGACAAGAGTGGAACAGCGGGTGGCCATAATGTCATACCCCAAATTTCTAATTGGGGTAGCGCGAACGATTCCAAAATTATTTTTTTGGTCGTTTGTTGAAGGATATTTACTAAATTTAAAACTTTACGTCACGCTCAGTGCGATTTCATGAGTGCGCAGATCAGGGGTGGCCAAACATTTTGCTATTTACGGCCGCATTTCTATTCCAACTGGTAGAAGTCGAGTTATTCGAATTTTTCGTTGATAATTCTCGGATTATCCTTAATTGGTAGATAATCCGATAATTATCAACGAAAAGCTCAGATAACTCCGCTTGTACCAGTTAGAATTGAGTCAAATTTGTTTTGCACCGTCCTTGAAGACAGCTCAACAATTTCAGGCGGTTGCCAGAAAAATCTGAATTTTTTTCAATTTCCCTGATAAATTAAAATTTTTAATTGAATCTGAGAAGTCTTATACTTGTTAGAATTGAAGCAAATTTGTTGTGCAGCCTTTTTTAGGGTAACCTGACAATCGAATCAGTGAATGCCTGGAATCGAAAAAAAGTTATTTTTGGACAGCCGTAATGCACATATTTTAAACAGTTAGGCATATCAGCGGCGGCGATTACCGTGCATTGAACAGGACTATGACTCTAGGATAAGAGGTGTGTCACATGACGTTTCAAAACCGGAAATGAGTCATGGCTGAACAAAGGTTGAGAACCCCGGCTCTAGATTCTGCAATATTCACAAAATAAATCTCTGTATCTTTTTTTAATACCTAGCTCCTAGGTTATATAAAATATTACCAAAAAGTGGCAATAGCTTTTGTCCGATCATTTCTATTCATAAAATATAATGAAGAAATAATATTGTTACCTATCAGAAAAAGCTTCAGCCCTGATAAAATGCATAAACGACAATGCGTACCAAAAGACGTCCGACAAAATTCTCGAAGACATCGGCGCCGACGACCTCAGCAAGCCTGATTTCCAAGTACATCCCCAGATGAGAAGGGTCACTAAGTCACAATATTTCAAAGGCAATTATGAAGAGGTGCACGGAATGGAAGTCGCAGTGAAAAGTAAATTCTTCTTCTGGAAAAAGGAAGAGGTGGTGAAAAATGAGTTCAGAAAAGAGTTTGGATTCCTCCGACAAAAAATTGACGACAACAAATTTATCGAGCAAGATAAAGTTTTGGAACAAGTCATCAACGAGAAAAGGTCTATCACCGCCATAGTTGCGTCTGCTGGATCTGGGAAAACCACTCTCCTGCGTAGAATCGCTAGAAAAACTGTAGCACTTACGAATACAGAAACCATTGCAAAACCCTCTCAGCTCAAGTACAAATTAATACATTATATAGAAGTAAAAGACATGCGACATGAAGGAATCATCAAACCATCCAAATTTTTCTTCGGTGGCCTCTTTGAGAACGAGATCGACGAGGATTACGCATATTGGTGGTTGCTCGAACATCAATCCGAAGCAGTTTTGTTTTTCGACGGCTTGGATCAGGCTACTTGGAAAATCAACAGAGATGGCGACGAAAACATAAATGCTTATAGTAAAGCCAAACCAGCAACGATCATGTACAACATCCTCTCACGTAATCTGCTCGCTGGTACAAAGATCGTCATCTCTTCCCGAGAATTCCAAGTCTCGGATTTGCCCGTGAAAGCTAGACCTGCCGACATCATCACACTTTCTGGTCTGACCCTAGATGACGCAAAGAAGCTTTTTGTGTTTCTGATACATAAGCATGGGGATGAAGCATGGGAGAGGATAGAAACGATGTCACCAAGGCTGATCAATTTAGTTTCCATTCCCGTTTTTCTGGTCTTAACCGCAGTGATCATGGCTAAGAATCCGAACGAACCTCCTCCTAAGACGGTCACAGGACTCTACAAAAAAATTATATCCACTCTAAGTAGCGTGAGTAACATTAGAAAGGCTGATGCTATCGCTGGGATTATCAATAAATTGAAAGCAATGGCATATCGTGGAATGAAAGAGGGGAGAGTGAAATTCTCTGAAAATGATTTGAAGAAGTTTAAACTTTCAAAAGAAGAAGTCCAAGATATCATGATGAAGGTTCCAGGAAATAACCTCCTCAGCTGCAATCTGTTGGATGGCAATTTCAATTTCTTCTTCTGCCATCAAAGTCTTCAGGAATTCCTCGCAGCGGGCTTTGTAGTCGAAATGACACATACAAAGTTCATCAGCTTCAACTCTAAACACTTGCACAAAGAGCGATGGTCGATCGTCCGCAGATTCGTGTGCGGCATCATTCACGACGAAACGCCGAATAATCTTCATGAAGGTGAGTCTCATCGGAGAATATAGTTTTTCGTGATCGTATTCCCGCTACTTTCAAGACTTCAAAAGCCGTAAAACGGATAGTTATGAAACATATGTTACCGTAGTAGCCTATAATTATTTCGATGCATTCACTTGATTCACTGCAGAAGGATCATATTTATCTCCTAAATACGTTCACCGATAAGATTTCCGATTCAATTTCAAGGCGGATAGAATACAGTAAAACGGTATTCGTCATTTGTAAATTGCGAAACCCGCCAAACAAAATTAAACTACAGTGATATTTTCACTAACACTTTTCCTGACATTTCAGATTTTTATATTTTTTGGCAGTATGCTACATAGCTCTTTCAACAGACTGAAGTTGATACCAGTCATTTTCCCTAACGGTTAGATCACATCTTGAATTTTCCGACATTCATTTACTAGGTACATAACGACGAAAGACTCTTTCGAGCTACTTGCAAAATCATATGATAATATATAAATCCATAAGAAAACTCCTATTAAACGCAAGGCTGTGTGTGAATTATTCGTCTGTAGGAGCGAGCGTGGTCTTGTCATATATTTAGTATCGGAGTGATTCAATTGTGAGCTGAGTCTTGGGCTTTGAGTCCAGGTTACCAGCTGTGATCGTTCGTTGTTCCGAACGATCACTAGGCGCAATATGCAATTTGTTTGTTTGTTTTGAGGTATACATGGTCTTTGTCTACTACTATGGTCATTTACACCAGACCGATATTCTTTATTTTTATTCCGTAACTGCCGACTTATAGCACGGCCCACTTCTAGGCTTTTTGTAAGAAGCCGCTAAGCGGATGAAGTGGCGAGGAGGAGCCTAGACAAACCTCCAACACTTAGGTGTAGGAATCTGAAGTCGACCTCCATCGGACTTGAACCTGCAAACCAATTGGTGTTGCAGCCACCGAATATACCACTGTGCTATTCCGACCCCACCAATCAACCATTGTTATTGTCATTGTCTAGTGGCGGTGCGATTGCTCGAACAATGACTACTTTTTAACGACTTTCAGTGCTATTCGGGGTGGTTACATTGCCTTGGTAGGACTTTAATTTATATTTTTGGAATCTGTTATCGATTAAGATCTGTTGTAATCAATGTTGACGCTTGGGTAACCACCTATAGGAGTACTGATTATGCTGTTTTTGCACTGCTCAGCAGCAAATAACATTGTGGATTCCAGCGTAACGACTGGAGTTGTGTATCTGTTCATATGTTGTTTAAGTCTAGTCGAGTATTCAAGTATCACCCATAGCATCACCACTAGCTATATGATACGCAAAGACGCAAGGAAAATACTACTGCTTCTGTATCACATGAGCATAAGTTGGTATTTTCGATCATACCAACCACACTGGACTTAGTGACGATGCTGTAGTTTTATCAAGACGTCACAGAAATATCATGCCCGATAGCGTGCGTAACTTCGTATTACTACTTCGTTTTGAACGTTGTGATTAGAGCTGTGCAAAATCGAATACCTGAGTGATTCTATCCTGAATCACATAATACAGGCTTACCATACGTCCTCTTTTTTGACTTTTTCGAAAGTGTCCTCGGAGGACGCCCTTTTGTCCTCTTTTTTGAGATTTTGTCCTCTTTTTTTTAAATTTAGGTAAGATTTAGAGCAAATTGCGAGTGACGTGCCGAAAATTAGCACAGAAGTGACGCTCCGGCGGGTAGTTCGGAGTGAAAAACGGTGATTTTAGCTCTGAGCGAAAAGATGACTTTTTTTTTAGTCATCCACCTGGCAATGTGGAGTGAAAAACGGTAGGCTATTTAGAGTTTGGAGCGGAGAATATGTCCTTTTTTTTAGTCAACCGATCACAAAGTTGGAAAAATTAACCGGTTTTTGAGAATTCTACTCCGGTTTTGCTAATTGCAAATTTCTGAAAAGTGTCCTCTTTTTAGATTTCCAAAATATGGTAAGCCTAACCTAATATGCTCGGAGTCGAGTCGAGTCGAGTAATCGAGAATCACTCATGATGATGTCATAGCAGAATGTATTACGTCAAAGTTCCAATATGTACCGTTTCTACCACCACAAAGAATATAATGCCAGCTATCCATCTCATAAAGATACTTTGGTATTTTTTCGACCATACCGATTCCATGCCACTTGATGACAATGGCGTGGCCCTTATGGCATATTGATGTGTTCAGAAATGTGCTACGTCCAATAACCTTCGTAGCTTGCTACCATGTTCTGTATGCTACGACACCGCCAATCAAGGTTTCAAAGCAGCAACAGTGAAAAATAGTATCGAAATTATTATTCTCGTTGATAAAGTTAACTTTTAGTGGCGAGACGAGTGTAATTTCGGTACTTGAAATTATCATCTTTTACTACTTGACTCGAATCATTAAAATTAATACTCGATTCAGATTCGAGTAGTCGAATCATTGTTCCCAGCCCTATAGTTGTGATATGAGCGCTTGAGGTTTCAAGGGTTCCTAGTTCCGATAAAAAAAGCATCGAAACTATAACTATCGAGGATAATATAACTCTCAGTGTAAAGAGGCATGCAATTTCGGAACTCTAAAAATCTTGTGCCATTTGATTAGGCCTTCTCAATTCGGATTAGAATACTCGAATAATTGTGCGCATCGCTAGTCATATTTAACTTGGCATATGTGTGCAAAATGGAAAAGATGCTCATATTTGACATTGCCTTACAGCAGAGGCGGGCAACATACGGCCCGCGGGCCGGAACCAAGGATGCTAGAGCATTGGGTTGGCCGCTAGTATGCTTGGAAGTTTGATCTAATAAGTGCGATGAATAAACAAGTCTCTGACAGACTGCAGTATATTGCTGAACAAGTCGAAATTTGAAATCTAGTACATAGGACAGAAAATATGTGCTATCAACATGTAAACATGATATATTGTGATGTATTGCAACTTTTCCAACTGGCTACAAGTCACCGTTCTCTCAATTTGGGATGCGTGTAATAATTATTTATTTATTATTGCAAAGTTGCAAAAGAATTTTTATGAATTTAAATGTAGAAAAACAGTCTTAAACGCATGACAGTTTGGTGCGCACGGATCCAACGAGCTTATTGCATTCATGCTCTGTCGCACTATTGTCACAAAATGCAGTAAGAGATCAATCAAATCAGAACTGTTTGATATTCTGCAAGTCTGCGTACATTAAGGGCGTCTTCACACTGGAGTTTCCGAACCGATTCCGAAACAGTTTCCGTAACTAACACTGTTCACACTGCCTATAATTTACCGAAATATTTACGAAAACAGTTTTGTTCATACTGAAGGTGGTTTTCGAAATACTTTCATTCACATTGAGCTCTCTTACGGTAAATGTATCGTAAATTTGCTTCAGTGTGAGCATGGCTTCCTAGTGTTACGAAACTACCGACTGGAGGTGTTACAGAGTGTTACAGTAGGGTTGCCATACGTCCGGAATTTCCCGGACATGTCCGGAATTTCACTGAAAAATTTGCGTCCCGGAAGAATTTCTAAAATATGACTAAATGTCCGGAATTTTGAAGACTTGAAACAAGCTCAAATATTATTCGCAAATCAACATAAACAATATTATTTTCAAGCAGATTTATGCTATTCAAAATTGTTCTTCACGCCGCGCGCGAGTTAATGCAGCGTATAATGATATTAGTATGGGCACCAGGCACCACCCTCAACAAAAAAATGCAATCAAAATAAATATAAATAATCATCATTTACTGAAATAAGTCTGATTGTAATCGCAAGTATATGCTAATGGCATTCCTAGAGTATAGGTTAAGGCCGATTGGATGCTTCAGTCACAGACAGTGGTTCCAAATCTTGGGGTCGTTCGCCTTTATCTGGGGATCGCGATGATGTTGGACGTAATCAGATTCCTAGGCCGTGAGTAAGTTTGGGCAAGCTGTATTTTGTTAGGAGTCAGCTTATCAAGTTTTGAGCTTTGCCACGGAACATTTTCAAGTGGGAAATGTGGCCGCGACCATAAAAGGCTGTAAATCACGGGATGTGCAACCTGCTGGTGCATTTTACAGTAGCCTGATATATGGATGAACTAATATTATTGACATAATTCATACATAAAATTTAACAGCCAAATGCATATTATTATTATTATTATAATTATTGGCATTTTACAGTGGTGCTTCTCGCCTTTTCCAGGCTATGTGCACCACGACAGTAATTTTTGTAATGTTCATATATCTTCGTCTTTGGTAATCTTGGGGACGACTTCTTCACTCTTTCGCTCATTCAGATGTCAGTCTCTCTCGCACCCATGCGTCCCCTTCGTGGTCTTTGCTGCCGACTTGTAGCACGGCTCACTTTCAGTCTGGGCTTTTCAATACACTGCAACTGCAGTGAGGTCGGCGATGAGGAGCCCAATGCATATAGTAAGTGCCCAACAAGATACATCGACTACCCTATGGTGGGCCCAAGATCAGTGCTTTTTTTGGGCGGAAGGGGGCAGAAAAATGTTGTTTCGGAGATTCGGACCTGATTGAAACACGTAAACAGATAGCCGCACCGACCTAACAGTATAGCAGGGCTGTCAAACACAATCCCGACGGGCCAGACACGGCCCGCCAGATGATTTCATCCGGCCCGTAGATGAATCTATTGCAGACCCAGCAAGTAGTAGCTAATCACCAGAGCTCACATTACAGATGGCCCAGTTCGTGACAAATGTTCCACTCCATTCCTGTATAGTGTATACCAGGGGCGGCCAACCCGTGCCGCGAGAAGGTTTTGAGTGGCCCGCGACGTAATTCTCGAAATTAGTTATAACACAAAAAAATTATTAGCCAGGTAATATATTGTGAACTGACAAGCCTGATTAGCCTGACTAGGGAATGTATGATGTTGATGACTAAAATATAAGTTCCGAGACGCATTGGCGTAGCTATAGGGGCCAGCCACATGTTCCGCAGATCTTCGTATATGACCAAACAGTATAATATTTCGTGGCCGATTTATTTGACTTGATATTTTTCTTAAAACTTCTCGCGATTTATATAGTCACTCGATTTCTTTGTTTTAGTATTGGTACCCACCCGAAGATCAAAATTTTAAAATTGGCCCAATTTACAGAATTGAATCTGACTATATTCGAAATTATGAGAGAACGTGTCGTCCAACATGTTCTAGTCAAAAATGGCAGAAAGATGGTTGGCGATAAAACCTTTGCGCGAAATGTTAGACGCATATTTGCTGAAGCCAAAAATACTCTATTTGAAATATGCTCAAGAGCCGATTAATCAGGTCCTTGCCAAATGAGCCTAGCGGTATACAGATTCGACTCGCACTATATGCAAGTGACATTATTATTGGCCGAATACGTTCATAAACTTTTAGAAATTGAACCTGAGTGCACTGCACACTGACTTTTCATGACACCATTGTAATCGATTTTGGCGCGTAGTAATATGAGTAGGCCTATTGCTTTCGCCGTTACCTAACAAATGGTTATAATAATTATGAACATCAAGTGGCCCGCGCAATTGTTCGTAAATCTCATGTGGCCCTTTGGCTGTAAAGGTTGGCCGCCACTGGTGTATACAGTCGATGGGCAATTCTTTGCTAGTGTGACGTCATATTGACGTTCAATGTGTTACCACTCATTTTAAAATCCGCTAGTGGGCGCTAAAGAGTGTCCGGAATTTGCTTCACAAAAATATGGTAACCCTATGTTACAGCTACGAGGTTGCGATTCGGGGTAGTGTCGTAGAGCCAAGTCGATATAATATACTGCCTTTTGAAAAGGATGGATAAAGGTAGAACAAATTATCTGTCTTTGAGAAGGTCACCCAACCAAGAGATGGCTAGATGTAGGGTGTCGGCTCTATACTAATCCCAGTAAAGATCTGATTCCATACACCAGTTATTGTAAATATATACTTCTTGTATAGTTCTTGTATAAAGTGGTTTCCTGTAACGTATTGTAGTTTCCAAATGGTGAGGGAAAGGTGTATAATATTATTTGAAAACTATCACGAAGCTCAATAAATCGATTCGCGAAGAATTCAAAATCATTTTGAGGATGCGAATGAATCCACAGGCTCTCATGTACCACTGCCGAACATCATCATTGCTAGCCATTTCGTTGTATAAATAAAATAATTTCATGAGTAACCAAAATAATAATGACCAACATCATGTGTCATGATCACGGCTTACATCATCTGTCGTTCTTTTAAGACACCAGCAGTACCGGTACCGTCAAAACTCAGTACCGGTACAGGTACCGTAAGTCAATATATGAACGGCGAGTTTTCGAAAAGCATGAAATGATTGACAGTTTGGTGAAATGAGTACGGCGCCACCTGCGTTCATATTGCACATATTTCGAAAATATTTACCGAGAATATTACGTTCACACCAGAGGGGTTACGTTCGAATTGAGTGATTACGGTAAATGTTTACCGGATAGAATGTTACCGAAACTCAGTATGAAGACACCCTAAGTCACGTAGGCAGCCGAAAAATCTGCGGCGGGTAATTGTTAATTTTGAATGATGCGACTTCAGGTTCTATATTTCACTACAATGACATAACGTCTTGGATTCATCGTGTTGATGTGAAAACAGGCGTCCGAGTCGAACATTTGTCGGCAAGGCTACATTTATTCCGTCCAATTGACTGTTCTTTTGTAAATACTCTGGCGTCTCTTTACTCATTGTAATATCGTATAGTGAGGTGCATTATTTGCTTGACAGTCTCAACTCGGTCACTTAAAAAGCGATTTCTCGCTGGATCGATTCGTTCGCAACTTAAGGAGAATAAGGGCAACAAGCACGTTCGCATGGAACTGTATACAGCAATCTATGAATCAGGAGACGACGTTCTTATGAGACAAATTTCCGATATCGATGCATCTGAGATCTCATTGAGTCGCGATGAGGCTCATGTCGTCGGATCGCTTGCAGCAAGGAGTGAAAGTCTGAAATGCTTGAGTTTGTCCAACTGCAGTATCGACGATGAGATTTTGGCGATCATTACGGGGTGTCTGAAAGAAAGAACACAAGTGAGTTTAAGCACGAAACACTTGACTTGATATGTCTGGCCCATGTGAGTGCTATGTCCAGGGACCGTATTATCGATATGCGAGTTCAAGGTCGTCCACTATAAGTACATAGTGACTTGCAGCAGTATACTAGTAGTGACTTCAGAAAAAAAACAGCAGCCTTATTCGTTAAATAAAGTCGCATCGTGCATCGAATCCTAATTTTTCCATCTTTATTCGGAGCCATATTTTCTATTTGATGCTGGCGTCTGAATGGTATAATCTTGATACGAGGATGGGATTTGGATCAGGGGTGTCAAACTCAACTTGCCTGTCTGATTGGATTCAAACCATCAGATCACTCGCGGACTGAACCAGTCAAATTATTCCAAAATGTTTCCTCAAATTCAATGCCTTCTTTGCCGCTGTACTACTTTATTATGAAGCCGGTGTACAAGATAGTGTATTACATTATTTGACGGATCATATGGGTTCTAATCTAGTAACACTTTTCTTTTCGCAAACAATCAATTTGGCAAAAGTACGATTTGCGAGTTGAATAGATATATAAACCGCTAAAGCAGTGGTACTAACGACGGTATAAGTTTCTATGCTTCTGCGCTCTCTTAATGTTTTAGTCCTGAGGTGGCGTTAGACGTGACTATACGTTGTAAGGAATAAGATAGATTTAATTATAAACGGGGACGTTGGAATTTGGTTCATCAATATTGAATCCCGTTTCTGGTTTCGGTGTAGGCAGAGAACTTTTAAGCCAAAATGACATAGCGTTGCGAAAAAAAGAAATTAGAAATATATTTTTGTCACTATTTTATTTTTCATGTGACCTGTATATAACGGCTTCGCATTGCGTTTTCACTTCTGTGAAGAACTACTTTTCGTTCCATTTTAACATAAACCTGTGAACTCATTGCGCACTTTTCGCCGAAAGAGTGGTTATAATGTGGTCTGTGAATGTAACTCGACATTCGTTTTCTTGAGGAATTATTTATTGGAAGTAGCCTATTTCTTACTAAAAGTCTAAATAATTTGTCATAAATGTCTACTATTACAAGCATTTTCCCACTTATTCAGAATTGCTTCACGGGTTGGATGAAATTGTATGGCAGACCGGATACGACCCGCGGGCCGTATGATTGACACCCCTGATTTAGATCATCGCAGTGATGTGTGGGAATTTTTCGAACGGATTGTTGCATTGCATCACAATGATGACATTGCTTTTCTCAAAAAATTGTGCACGGATGATAGTTCGAAATTTTCAAGTTATATCGAATATGAGTCAGGGCTGGCCAACCTTTTCGGCCAAAGGGCCACATTCGATTGACGAACATTTGCGCGGGCCACCATCCGCGCCAAGCGCGAAAATTTTTTGAATTTTATGGGTCAATAATATTGTCACTTGACTATATTGCGGGCCTGCTGTATATCGCTGTGCTAAGTTTGCGAGGACTGGGCTATTCGGTGCATGGACTTATCGATATCTAAAGCTGTGACCAATATGCTTCAATCATTTCGTGCCTAGGTTTCATGGTCGACGGTCTTACTGCGAGCGCAAACACAAGGTCGCATATGTTGAACGACACTTTGTCTCGTAACCGCGAATATAGTTAGACTCAATCTGATACATTAGGTGTTCTTCCATTTTCACAAAAGGGCAACAATATTAAAAACAAGAAATCGAGTGACAATATATTGCGCTAAGCTTGTAGAAAATTTTTACCTTTGATAAATCTATCGCAAATTATTCTGCTCTATTGTAGTGTACGAAGATATAGCAATATGTGAATGGCTGATGGATCTGTCAATGCGTTGGAACTGATGTTTTAGTCATCACATCTCAAGTATTGCGGCCAGACTAATCAAATTTTTGTTTGGCCTTGCAAGCTCAAAATCTGTGCAATCCATTTTTGATGATATTAGAAATTTCGAAAATTACCTCGCAGGCCACTCAAAACCTTCTCGCGGGTCACATGTGGCCCGCAGGCAACGGGTTGGCCGGCCCTGAATATGACGATACTCACCGAATCGTTCAATGTGCATTGTAGGGATTGCGGATTGCGATATAAATTAGGATTGCTTTACGTCCGGATTTCCCCGTACATGTTCGGAACTTCATTGTTCAAATTGCTTCGGGTGGGGGGGACTCTAAAATACGCCCCAATATCCGGCATTTTGAAGGCTTGAACCAGATTAAAAATATTTACCTAATCAAAAAAACAGTATTGGCAGATTTATGATACTTAAAATATTTTCGCACTGCGTTCGATTTAGTGTATTATGTATTAATTTTAATACGGAGCCGCCTCTCTCGAAAAAATGCAATCGAAAATAAATATAAGCAACCATCATTTGCTGAAGTCAAATAGTAATCGCAATTATAACAGGACAGTGTATACCTAAAATTAGCTGAAGCCATTTGTATGGTTTAGAAAAAGAAAGTGGTTCTAAGCCTGGAACCATTTGTCTTGATCATAGGGATCACAAATATGTTGAACGTGATCGCAGCTTCTATCATATACCCTGAGTAAGTATGGGCAAAAGTTTTGATAGTTTGATGTCATATTGACAGAGATTTTGTTAATACCACGATGTGAAATCCGCTAGTAGGCGCTAAAGAGTGCCACAATAATATAATAACACTAGTGCACATTAGGGCTGTTCAAAAATAGCTTTTTTTCCGGATTCCAGTCTTTCACTGATTAAATCGTCAGGTTACCCTAAAAACTCTGCACCCAAATTTGGTTCAATTCTAACTAGTATAAACAACCGCTGATCCAATAAAAATTTCCCATTTAGCAGGGAAAATTCAAAAAAATGTGATATTACCGATATCATGATCTAGGAATATCGCTTTGTAATTTAGGCTATGTCGAAGATCCACCGACAGTAACCTAGATAGATTACGGCTTGGTAGTTTAATTTTTGTCACTTTATTTCATACTTATTTTCTCACTTAGTTCTCTTCAACGTTTCATATAATAATTTAATCGTTCCAGGTAAAGGAAGTTGATTTGCATGGCAACAACATCTCAGTATTAAAACTACGTTCACTTCTCGGGCATCGTCGGATTGAATCGCTATCTGGAAAATTGGATTGGGAAGTGAGATCGATTCTAGGATTCAGTTGTGTACTAACAAGCATAAATACCGAACCGTAATATTATGTGTGTGTGCGGAGGCTTGTGACGATACAGACGTCATAGTCCAGCGAGAACACAGTTGCATACATCCCATTCACAAGACGTACGTACACTGTACAGTCATAGGCGCCGAACGCAAATTTTCGTCAGGTATGGTTCGATGACGTTACAAAGAAATGACGTCATAAGGTGACGGAATTGATAATTAGGGTTAATATAACATCCATTCATGAGGGTTAAGGACATGCGTAAATGCCGATTTTACAATCCCTTCGTATTAACGAACTCGCGCGTATGATATTAAGCTTGTCAACGAGTCCGGAAATGCTGTCAATTAGCGACTCCCTGATCGCCTGCGATCAATGCAATACGCCGCTTATCAACCTTATTACGTAACCTCGGCGGCGATTTGCGCAAGGCAAAATGTCCGAGCTGTTATGGAATCTGTTCTACAATGGCACCGATTTCAGGTTCTTCAAACCTTCAAACCGTCTTTTATAACTCAAGCCTTAACACACTTCTTATGATAGTTATGTTTAAGTATTAGCGGCTTTAAATTACACATGCACGGCGCACGCACAATCGCACATGCCTGCGGATATTCGTTCAGTTTGGCGATGTCACGGCATTGTCTACAAGCCATCGAGAGATAGGAGGCAACGCATGCTATACTCGAGACGCGATAGTTGCCCAGCGATCTTTCGTAACAGGCCTGTTGCAACTGAGATTGTGTTGGCAAGCGATGTCGTTCGCGCCAATGCACATTGCACAATGCACATGCGATAGTGCAGGCTAGCGATGGTGCGGTGCGCATCGGGCCTACTGCTGATGTGATTGTTCAAGCTAGTGAAACTAGGCTTGTTGGAGACGCGAGAAATCAGGCAAGCGACAATTGCCGAGCGCACGGCAATCAATGACATCATTTCGCGATCATCTCAGCGGGAAATCGTGTCGCGTTACATTGTGCAGTGTTCTGTGCAATGTGCATAAACTAATATTTCTAATTGGCAACACGCTTCTCGTTCTCGCTAATTGGCCTTGCGCAATTGGTTACTTCGCTCACATAAGCGGCAGCAGATAATGTCGCAAGCGGAAACACATTGTGATTTTTTTCTAATAAATAACACAATCGCGGTTTATGCCGATACATGCCAAACCGAATTCTGGGTATGTCGCATACCTAAAAAATGTCTAGGTATGCGTTGCATAACTTGCATACCCATGTTCGGCGCATACCCAGTTTCGGCGCGTACAGTATTTAACTACTTATTCGACATTTTATTATCGACTCTGTCTAATTAATATCATAGCATGCCATCTACTTTAATAATACTGGAATACGTAGCATGAAAGCAGCGAAACGAGACCTGAGCGCATGTCACGACCTCAATAACACAATTATTTGGAATTCGATATTGATGTGTTCGATACCACTCAGTTATCTGTCAATAAAGTTTATTGGGGCGCGTCACGTCTCCGGTTTAAGAATTTGAATTGATTCAGAATACTTGCATCGATATTTTGAATAACTAAGGCCGGTTTAGGTAATCAAACGCCTCGTGCCACTGCCAAACACTGTGCGTACGTAACCAGTAGCATTGCTAGCACCGCGACAATACCGGAGTGCGCATGTAGACATGAATTAGTACGCAACTGATGATCTCTTGATCACGAAAACGCGGATCTGATTAGTAATAGGCCACCACAATGAGATCTGACATCGCATCGCAAAATTGTTTGCTGATTATAACAACGTTCTGGGCTTCTTTTCTTTATTTGCTCCGTATTATAGGAGTCACCACGGTGTCGATGTTATTTTGAAGTACATGCTCACAATAGCAAACTGTCCAATTTCGCGTTCCGATTGAAAAGACGAAAATCGCTCGTGAATTCGTTTAAATTCAGGAATTCGGTTTAGGACGCTTTCAGGTGCATAAATCTGTATACTATTTCTCCTGATTCCGCCAATATACTTATTACCTCATATAAACGAGCGTTTCTGGGGATTCCGGATCGCAAATGTCGCAAAATGCTACGACCAGCATAAACGCCAGTAAAATCAGTAGCTCGTGTCGATGTATAGCGGATGATGATCTGTGATGCTGCGGTCGTCACTAGATGTGTGATATGACGTCACGATATTTGGTGGAATAGCGATACAATGCATGATCTCGAGTTTCACATCTGGATAATATTCAGGTTGTCAAGCTGACTGTAGTTAGAGGGAAAGTTGGATTGAAGAACGAAGAAGATGTCATCAAGATAAGTGGTGACGGGATTGAAGGTCACTTTAACTTCAAGGTTGGATATCAAGATGAATCAACTTCGATAACGAGTTCATACTAATGATTGGACTGAAATTGCAGTCATTTTAGCGACTTTACTATGCATCAAGCTGTAAACAACACTTGGCACACGAAGCGATGACTTTGAGGTCTAGTATAGCCAGTCTGTAGCTTATGACGTCATTATGAGCGTCATCAGGACGAGATGCTTTTGTTAAGAATAGTAAGCTTACAGCTTGTGATGATTTTCTAAGTAACGAGATTTTTGCCTACTGAATTTAGAAAAAAAATTCGGGACTCTACTTTGATTTTCAAGTACATTCAGGATTTTCGATTACATCCATTAAAATCGAAGGATTGCGGTTATTTTATCGCAATTTTCAACAGACAAGCAATATTTTTTAAATTTCTGAACTGTTCACCGAAATATTCTGTGGTGGGGGCGGGGGCGTTCAAGGTATATTCTGTAAACACTTTTGCTTTGATTTATGTAAAACGCTATTGTGGCAGTAAGCGGTACTTGACACCATCATTATCGTGCCTACCAGTGACATGAGTGCGAGTTTCAATTGAATAATTAATTTTTCTCAATTCAAATATATAAAATTAAATTATATTCAAATTTATTCAATTCATATAACTACACGATTGCAATAAAATGAATCAAAGTATTACGTAATTCCAATAAGAGACAGAGAGAGAGAGAGAGCGAGCGAAAGAGAGAAATTACAAGATGAAGAACTTCAGGCGCTGTTTTTAGGGAGGGTCCTTTTTATGCTTCGAGCAAAATAGAGAGGAAAGGAGTAATATATTTCCACGAAAGTCTCGATCAATGTAATTCATGTAGCGGATTTGTTGTTCATGCGCGCAAATTCAGTCGACTCGTTTCGCAAATATGTTTTGATAACGCGATCTCATCGCATTGTCCGCAGTAGTCATGATTCATGTCTCATGCTTGGACGTATATCTTATGGCTTGTTGTTGGTAGATTGTGACGTAACTGACAACACTTTATTTTCACAGGATTCCAGTCTATCTTTCAAAAAGGTTTCCGTGGTAGCATTGAAATTTGTCAGCGACCTTTTCGATGCAACATTTGTCAAATTGATTGAAAAACTGGTCGCCCATGAGGATGGTTTGCGGAAGATATCAGAGTATAGAATAGAAAAGGTTGGTTACAGTTATTTTTCCTATACAATTTATATAGTTTTAAGTTTGCTGTAAACGTCAATGTTGACTCATTCTTGACCGATTCCACTATTTGATTTTCTTCTACTTTCATCTTTACCCTACCTGCCAGTTGGTAATCAAGCAATCAATATATGAATTTCCAACAAAAATAAGTAACGGAACGCATTTTTGTGCCCGCTTGAATTTAAAATAATTCATCTGTTGCAATGCAAGTAGTGCGGAATATGGTGTTTTACTAATTCCTTAGTGTTAATAGGACCAAATAATACGAAAGGCGGATAAGATATTGAATTTGATATTTTAGTGACGAGAGAATGCGCAGTGCAGTAAGACGCATGTTTCAACTTAAAACTTTTATTCCCAATGTCGCCGGAAATTGCGTCTCCAATATTTTTAGCCGAGACTCGAATGCACGCACAAGTGGTCCAAGTAGTCAGACTAGGCTAATCGAGTAAAAGTCGAAGTGTTGGTGTAAATTTGTACCCTATTATAGGTAGAATTAGCAAATATTTGGCAGTTCATAGGATGTGGCCACTTTTCGAAATTGCAAGAAGTGTGTCTGCGACTAACGCGAAATTATTAGTAGCGTCACTAGTAGCAACAATCTTGAAAGGTAGATTCAACAGTTACGTTGATGGCGATTTCGATTTCCTATGACGATTTCACACATCAAAGTGATACAAACTTGTCATAAAACTACTTTCTACTTTCAAAATCCCATGAAGGATGGATGGATATGAATAAAATGATAACCTTTCCACCGCAAATACTATTTTATTTAAATCCAAATTTTTCAACTACAATAACTCTGCTTCCATTGGATGGAATTGAGCCAAATTTGCTAAGCAACGTTTCTGTACAAAATCTAACAATATAATAGAGTGAACAGAAAATTTTGATTTTTTCATATCTTTTATGTAATAAATACAAAATTTTCTTCTCTTGTAGCAATGCGGCTACTGGTTGGAATTGAACCAAATTTGGTGTGCAGCCCAAAATTAGGTAACCCAACAATTTTATCAAGTAACCGGTACGATGGAACACCCCTAATGTGCAATCACAAGTAAAATCAACTGCTTAGAAGTAGTGTATAACTACTTCAAGTGGAAGTACCAAGCGACAGGTCGGAAAAGTACTCAAGTAAGTTGTCCCGATTATAGTTTTGGTGGAGGGACCGCAAATATTCGGTGGATTATCGGTTGTGGATACTTTTTAAATAGCAAGAGGTTGCTTCGCAAATAACGCATAATAATTAGTAGCGTAGGAAGTAGGAACAGTCGTGAAAAATGGATTCAACAGTTACGTTAATGGCGATTTCTTATGAAGATTACACGCATCAAAGTCATACAAGCGTATTATAAAACAATTTTTACCTATCAGTGTTGGGCTCAAATCACTACGTTCGAGTCACGAGTCATCTCGAGTCATTGCACATTTTGACTCAAGTCCAGTCAAGTCACTCGATTTTTCGAGGTGACTCGAGTCAAGTCAAGTCAAGTCACGATTCAAGTCACAATCCAAGTCAAGTTGATGTTTTGCAGTACGAGGCATATATTACGTCATTGCGTTCTGATAGCTGTTTTAAAGTTGTCATATATTTTGAATGGAGGGACGAATAAGCTACACAGTTAAATAAACAAGCAAAAACGCGTCATACCGCACACGCATGCGTAGAACTGCTAAACTACCTGTAAAAAACTGTATAGCCTCAGTCTATTTATCAGCCAAAATAGAGCGTCCTCGGAGGACATTTTCAAAAACCTCAAAAAAGAGAACGTTTGGTAACCTTATGTTTGGATAAGTTTTCATCATTCTATAAGTGAAATTGTCATATTGACCACCTACTTTTCCGAAGTGCTCAAACAAATTCTGCTTACTTGCACTACTTACTCAAGAGGTTTTGTTGTGCAAAAGTACAATTTGTAGGCTTGACAAACTGCTTTTTTGACAAACAAAGATCTCACATCAGGTAATGCTCATATTGAATGATTACCTGAGGATGACATGAGCGTTCTTCATAGTCTATATTCTCTATTTATGGGCAGTATAAAAGTAAAAACGCTGCGATTTACTTATTACCAAGTGAAATATTTAGGGGGTAAATACAGTAATTTGGGATTTTTTTCATAAGTATTTTCTAAACTAAAGTCAATCTGGAAAAAACGAATTTTATATTCGTAATCAGTATCCTTGTAAACCCCCGAAATTACTCTTAGATGTCAAGCAAAAAATATTTTTTTCATTTTATTGACCGGTGTTATTCGTCTCTTCTGCCCAGCCAAATTCAGTAATATTAAAAGCGATAACATTAATAGTAACAATATACGGCTTCGTCGAACGTTAGGTTTTCAGTTTATCCATGCGGATTATGTTTTCTCGCGCGATCAAATTTCATCCAAGCGATCAGTTTTGTAAGACAATGGTGTCTGATGTATCAGATGTGAGTGCTCGGGTATGTAATAACGGACTGTGTTAATTCGTTTTCTCTTGTGGTGCTGGTACTGCTATTCGGTATGTACATCAGAGGTGGACAGAAACGAAGTACTGTAACAACTATTCAATACTATTCAACATATTTTATGACTATTAGGGCGATTTTTTGACATTGCAAAAAAGGTCAATATTTTGTTAAAATTGTAGCGTCAGGTATAAAAATTGTCAAAGTTGTTTACAAATTCAAAATTTTTCGCAATACGTTTGTATCGTAGATGTTTGCACTGTCGGCGAACTTATCATTTTACATCTTGTAGCCTAGTTTATAGGCCTACCATTGTAGACTGCCCATTTTCTGCTGATTGTCAATCATAAGCGGTCAAATGAAACAAATAGGTTGACATGGTGTTATGCTCAACGTACCGCAATATCCTAACGGAAGCAAGACTGCGTGGGCATTGGTTCTTATATCAAGAAGAGCACAAAATAAAAATTGCGATGTAGACAACATTGTCAGAATGAAGCAACACGCTCTCTCACCAGCAGTGTACGCACAACTTCAGTGTTGCCAGCTGCTGCGGCTGAACGTTATTTCTCCATTCTTGACAAGCTACTCGGTATGGATAGACACTTTATACCCGGGAATGTAGGAAAGTATCTTTGGATGTACTACAACATATTTTAATTATTTCTATCATAATGCGTGATGTAACTAGGAATTCTTCATAGGTCCAGATTTCGTTAAAATGAAGTTTTTTCCCGTAAAAATTTGTCAGTTTTTGAGTCAAAATTTTTTTCAGTTCAAACTACTTCATAAGGAAGACAGCTCCAACCAAAATTGACTATAAGTAGTACAATTATAATAATATGTGCGAAAACACCTAATTTACATACATAGGGGCAATATTTTGTCAAAATTAAGTTTTTAGGTTAAAAAATGTCAAAATTTTGATATTTCAGGTCAAAATCCTCGCGTTATTCAGGTAAAAAAATCGTCCTATTCATCATTAATTCCGATACCATTCCGAAAGCAATTAGTTCAATTTGACTGCAATCTCGCTGGCGCCCCGATGAGCCGTGTGTATAAGATGATCGTTCGTCCGTCGGAATATGGAATGATTTTGATCTGTATGAATTTATCGGATGCAGAAATAAATCGAATGCGCGAAAACGATATAATCACCTCGAGAAGTGTGACTTGTCGCTGTGCACGAAAAAAGATACGTTTCGTGAGGAGCTTCACATATTTGAATCACGAATAGGATTTCTATGGTATCTGCGATAATGGCCTACATATCGACTATTGGGCGTGTTACAATTAGCCTATGTAAATCTGAAAATCACTCATATTTTGGGAGTGCAAGCCGATAGTGAATGTGATATTACCGATATCATGATCTACGAATATCGCGTTGTAATGTAGGCTATATCGAAGATCCACCGACAGTAACCTAAATAGATTACGGCTCGGTGATTTTATTTTTGTCACTTTATTTCATACTTATTTTCACACTTAGTTCTCTTCAACGCTTCATAAAATATTTGAATCGTTCCAGGTGGAGGAACTGGATTTGCGGAACAACATAGTCTCAGCAACAGCGCTACGTTCATTACTTGGGCATCGTCGGATTGAATCGCTATCTGGAAAATTAGATTGGAAGGTGAGTTCGATTCTAGGATTTAGTTGTGTACTAACAAGCATAAACACCGAACCGTAATCTTATGTGGGTATGCGGAGGCTTGTGACGTTACTATCGCTCATGATCGCGGACGTCATAGTCGAGCGAGAACACATTTGTATACATCCCATTCACAAGTAGTACAGTATTTAACCAATTATTCGACATTTTATTATCCGCTCTCTCTAATTAATACCGAAGCATGCAATCGACTTTCGTAAAATAGTGGATTACGTAGCATAAAGGCAGCGAAACGAGACCTGAGCGCATGTCACGACCTCATTAACCCAACTATTTGAAATTCGATATTGGTGTGTCCGATATACCACTCAGTTTCCTGGCAATCAAGTTTATTGGAAGGCGTCAGATTCCCGGTTGAAGAAATTGAATTGATTCAGAATACGTGCATCGATATTTTGAATCACTAAGGCCCGTTTAGGTAATCAAACGCCTCGTGCCACTGCAATAATAAGCAGCATTGCTATCATCGCGACAATATCGGAGTGCGCACGTCGACATGAATTATTACGCAACTGATGATTATAAGTCCAAATCACGAAAGCGCGGATCTGATTAGTAATAGGCCAACACAATGAGGCCTGACATCGCATCGCGAAATTGTTTGCTGGTTATAACGGCGTTCTGGGCTTCATTGCTTTATTTGCTCTGTATTATAGGAGTTACTATGATGTCCATGTTATTCTGATCACATGCTCACAATAGCAAACCGTCCAATTTCGCGCTCTGATTGAAAAGACTAAAATCGCTCTTGAATTCGTGTAAATGCAGGAATACGGTTTCGGGTGCTTACGATCAACTATATTTACCATTATAACTTTGTCTAAATTCGTAGACTTTTTCTCCTGATTCCGCCAATATACTTCTTACCTCATGTAAACGAGTGTTTTCGGGGATATCGGGTCGCAAATGTCGCAAAAGGCCACCACCAGCATAAACGCCAGTAAAATCAGTGACCCGTGTCGATGACGTATAGCGAATGATGATCAATGATGCTGCGGTGGTCACTATATGTGTGATATGACGTCACGATATTTGGTGGAATAGCGATACAATGCACGATCTCGAGTTTCACATCTGAACAATATTCAGGTTGTCAAGCTGACTGTAGTTAGAGGGAAAGTTGGATTGAAGAATGGAGAAGATGTCATCAAGATAAGTGGTGACGGGATTGAAGGTCACTTCGACTTCAAGGTTGGATATCAAGATGATTCAACTTCGATACCGAGTCCATACGAGTCCCATGATACATGGATGAATAAAATACTTGAAACCAAAAAGTGCGAGTTGGAATCGAATAGTTAATTTTTCTCAATTCAAATAAATAAAATCATACTAAAATTTATTTATTCCATATAATTACACGATTGCAATACAATGAAACAAAGTATTACGTACTTGCAATAAGAGACAGAGAGAGTGAGCGAGCGAGAGAGAGAGAGACCAAGATGAATAATTTCAGGCGCTGCTTGTGGGGAGGGTCCTTGTTATGCTTCGAGCAATATAGATATTGAGAGAGCAATATATTTCTACGAACATCTCGGTCAATGTAATTCGTGTAGCGGTTTTGTGGTTCATGTGTGCAAATTCAGTCGACTCGTTTCGCAAGATATGTTTTGATAACGCGATCTCATCGCCTTGTCCGCAGTAATCATGATTCATGTATCATGCTTGGACGTATATCTTATGGCTTGTTGTTGGTAGATTGTGACGTAACTGACAACACTTTATTTTCACAGGATTCCACTCTATCTTTCAAAAAGGTTCTATCCGTGCCAGCAGTGAAATATGTCAGAGACCTTTTCGATGCAACATTTGTCAAATTTATTGAAGAACTGTCAGTCCAAGAGGATGGTTTGCGGGAGTTATCAGAGTATAGAATAGAAAAAGTTGGTTACAATTATTTTCCTTACACAATTTATATAGTTTTAAGTTTGCTATAAACGTAAACGTTGACTCATGCTTGACCGATTCCACTATTTGATTTTCTTCTTCGTTCATCTGTACTCTATCTGCCAGTTGGTAATCAAGCAATCAATATCTGAGTATCAAACAAAAACGAGTAACGGAACGCATTTTTGTCCGCGCTTGAATTTATACTAATTGTGGTTGTTAAGTGTACAGGTGCCCAATTTATTTTGAGGGTTCAAAACATCTGCTGCAAAGTAAGTAGAGTGGATATGGTGTTTTGCTAATTCCTTAGTTTTAATAGGACCATTTACCACGAAAGGCGTATAAGATTTTGAATTTGATATTTTTAGTAACGAGAGAATGCGCAGTGCAGTAAGACGCATGGTTCAATTTAAAACGTTTAATCCTAATGTCTACTGAATTTACATGTCCAATATTGCGAGCCGAGTCTCACCTAATCAAGTCTAAGTCGAAGTATTGGTTTAAATATGTGCCCAATTCAAGTAGAATTAGCTCTTCAACTACCGGTTGAATTAGCTACTGGTTCGAATTGAACCAAATCTGGTGTGCAACCCTTAATTAGGTAACCTAACAATTTTATCAAGTAACGAGTACGAATGAAAATCCCTAATGTGCAATCACAAGTGAAATCAACTGCTTACAAGTCTTGTAAAACTACTTCTAGTGGAATTGGCAAACGACAGATTGGAAAAGTACTCAATTAAGTAGTCCCGATAATAGTTTCGGTGGAATGACTGCAAATATTCGGTGGATTATCGGTTGTGGCTACTTTTTAAATAGCAAGGATTGGCTTCACAACTAACGCATAATAATTAGTAGCGTCGGAAGTAGGAACAATCGTTAAAATGGATTCAACAGTTACGTTAATGGCGATTTGTTATGAAGATTACGCGCATCAAAGTCATATAAGCGTATCATAAAACAACTTTTACCTTTTCAAGTCACTACGTTCGAGTCACGAGTCATCTCGAGTCATTGCACATTTTGACTCGAGTCAAGTCAAGTCACTCGATTTTTCGAGGTGACTCGAGTCAAGTCAAGTCATGATTCAAGTCACAATCCAAGTCAAGTTTATTTCTTGCAGTACGAGGCATATATTACGTCATTGCGTTCTGATAGCTGTTTGAAAGTTGTCGTATATTTTGAATGGGGGGACGAATAAGCTATACAGTTAAATAAACACGCAAAAAAGCGTCATACCGCACACGCATGCGTAGAACTGCTAAACTACCTATAAAAAACACTATAGCCTCAGTCTATTTATGAACCAAAATAGAGCGTCCTCGGAGGAAATTTTCAAAAACCTAAAAAAGGAAGACGCATGGTAACCCTATGTTAGGATAAGTTTTCATCATTTTATAAGTGGAATTGTAATAATAACCGCCTACTTTTATGAAGTACTCAAACAAATTCTGCTTACTTGCACTACTTACACAAGCGGTTCTGTTGTGCAAAAGTACAATTTGTAGGCTTGGCAAACTGTTTTTTGACAAACAAAGATCTCGCAGCAGTTCATGCTCATATTGAATGAATAACTGAGGACGACATGAGCGTTCTTCATAGTCTATTCCCTATGTATGGGCAGTATAAAAGTAAAAACGCTGCGATTTACTTATTACCAAGTGAAATATTTAGGGGGTAAATACAGTAATTTGGGCATTTTTCAGGGGTATAAGTATTTTCTAAACTAAAGTCAATCTGGAAAAAACGAATTTGATATTCGTAATCAGTAACCTTGAAAAGCCCAGAAATTACTCTTAGATGTCCTGCAAAAATATTTTTTTTCATTTTATTGACCAGTGTTATTCGTCGCTTTTGCCCAGCCACATTCAGTAATATTGACAGCGATAACATTAAAAGTAACAATAGACGGCTTTGTCGAACGTCAGGGTTTCAGTTCATCTATGCTGATTATGTTTTCTCGTGCGATCAAATTTCACCCAATCGATCAGTTTTGTACGACAATGGTGTCTTATGTATCAGATGTGGGTGCTCGGGTGTGTAATAACGGACTGTGCTAATTCGTTTTCTCTTGTGGTGCTGGTACTGGTATTCGGTATCTACATCAGAGGTGTACAGTAACGAAGTACTGTACCAATCATTCAAGACTATTCAATATATTTTATGACTATTAGGGCGACTTTTTTGACATTGCAAAAAAGGTCAATATTTTGTTAAAATTGAAGCGTCAGGTATAAAAGTTGTCAAAGTTGTATACGAAATTTTTATAAGCGACTACTAACAATCAAAATATCAAGCGACTGGCAACGACTAATAGCGAATAGGAAACAAGACAGTCAATGAAATGAACTCAAACGAATACTCAGAGCTGAGTAAGGTGAATCAAATGTAATTGGTAAGGCAATAAGGATGATACCGATAATGTGTGTAAAATTAAAATAAATGCAAAAGTAAAGAAGCTCCTGATAACTATTAATTACAAAATTTTTGTTCGCAGTAACATTTTCACTTGCTCGAAACTGTTCGACTGCATTTGATGAACATTAGGGTGCGGAAATGTTCGGGCCCCAGTAAATTGAGCTAAGATAGGAGGTAAGACTGGCATATGGGAGATGTGGTACCGATGGATCACTGGGACCGAAATACTTGAAAAATTCTCCATGATAATTCCATGATTACACTCCGTGAATTTGTCTACAATTATATGCTGACAGAAAATATCCTCACATGCACAAAGAATCGACCTGCGTGAGTTATGGGGTCTGTGACGAATGATTTACGTTTTACGGTTGTAAAGTAAACTTGAATCGATATCTGCATTTTTCTATAACACCTGTCAGACTAACAAACCCGCCATAATTTTTGATGCGAAGTATAGAGCTTGTATCAGGATAGATAATGGCACATCTTTTTTGAATCAATACCATCCTCGAGTGGTATCGTAGCCAAATCAAGCAGAATAGATGGGACCACTAATCACTTAACAACAGAAACTCGCCTACATATCTATAGGCTGTATATCATAGGTACATGTGATGTTTTATCGCTATTACGAGGTATTTGAAAGTCAAAATGTCGATAAGCGGGTAATATATATGTTGCATTCATTTTCTAAGTTTAGGCGTAAATCAAAACATGATTTTATGCCAACATTGAGTTGATATACTCTACTTTATTCTTGAAGGTCGCGACGAAACATTACTCATTGGCTTGCTATAGCTTAGCTTATAGTACGCAAAAAAAAACAAGTTAACAAATTTGAGTTTTTGAGCGTATTTCTCATAGGTCCCAGGGTCGTGTGCCTTTGGATCCACTGGGTGGGGACCGATGACACGTTCAAGCAACAAATTTTAAACGTTTATAAATATTTGTTGATAAAAAGCGGATATTCATGTAAATGTCCGCGATAGGTAGAGCTTGTATCGAAGTGTTGAGACAGCGAAAGATCTGCTATTCTGGGCTGAAGACTTGAGGGCCAGAGATCATTTTGCAATTTTTGATCCATCGGTACCACATCTCCCCTAACTAACATCTCTACAAATGAGTGATCTAACGTGATGAAGTCTTGGTTGAAAACTTGAAATCCTTTTTGCAATTGCTGCAACAAGCCACAGTACTGGAAAGAGATTTAATAAAAAACGCTGACCGTGGTGTAGGAAACGGTTCAGCGCAGGTTACAGAATAGTTTATTTGCTTTTCGTACATTTATGAAATAGTAAGATTTTGTTCAATAGCCTATATTGTAATTCACCAAGTTTTCTGTTGGAGCTGAAGTTGGCCTATTGGAATCAGTTAGTATGGTTGAATTAGTTAACGAGGTACTCATAGAACACCCATGTTAATGGGCTAATTATTTTATGTTGTGATTGTCAGGTTTCAATAACAATGCAATTGTAATTAGAGAACTGTTATAAAATTACAATTACAATTACACAGAATAGAAATGCTATAATGACAATTAAAATAACCTGAAAATATATAATAATTGCATGCAGCTCCATTACAAATTACAGTTGATCCTACTGTGGCTCGCAAAAATGAAATCGAAAGTGAATAAAATTAGCCATCATTCACTGAAATCAAAACGTAATCTCAATTATAGAGTACGGTGTATTCCTAGAATTGATTGAAGCCATTTGACTGGATTAGTAAAAGACCGTGGCTCTAAACCTAGGGTCGTTTGCTTTTATTATAAGGATCGAAATGACAACATACTCAGCTTCCGAAGTATGCCTTGAATAAGTCTGTACAAAGCTTTGTTAGCTTGACATGATATTGGCATACATTGTATTCATATTTCATTCATCATTCCAGGTGAAAAAAGTGGATTTGCGTCGCAATAAGTTCTCAGCAACAGCACTACGTTCACTTCTCGGACATCGTCGGATTGAATCGCTATCTGGAAAATTGGATTGGGAAGTGAGATCGATTCTATGATTCCACTATAATTTTATGTGGGTATGAGGAGACTTGAGACGTGACAATCGCACGTGATTGGTGACGCCATAGTCGTGATAAAAAGCATTATACATACATTCTCTGCATCAGGGCTGTTCAAAAAACCTTCAGATTTCTTCGTCTATGTCAGTGGTTCCCAACGTGGGCGATATCGCCCCCCAGGGGGCGATTTGGCGATCTAGGGGGGCGAAAATGACGAAGGGGGCGACAGGGGGGCGAAAATGGACAAAGGGGGCGACGGGGGCGAAAATAGCGAAGGGGGCGATAGGGGGGCGATGACGCGTAAAAACGGCTGACCTTTTTTTTTTTTTTTTTTTTTTTTTTTTTTAGTCATCCACCTAGCAATGCATAGCGAAAAAACGTTATTTTCAGCTCTGAGCGGTAAAAGATGACCTTTTTTTTTTTTTTTTTTCAGTCAACCCGCCAGTGATAACAGTCTGTATGCCCAATTATCGGTGCAGAAAATTTGGGGGGCGATGATCGGTGTTGACCTTGAAAAGGGGGCGATGGGTCGAAAAAGGTTGGGAACCACTGGTCTATGTTATAAAATTGTTAGGTTGGTAACTTTGGGTCAATTGCAACCAGTAGAAGCGATATTCTTGCAGTAGAACATTTGGGATTTATCATTAAAAAATTAAATTTTAAAATTTCTCTGTCAACAACGTAAAATTGTTGGGCTGTCAATAGTGACGATGCACACCTAATGTGGCTCAATTCCAACCACTAGAAGAGAAGTTATTGCAGTAAAAAAAATTGGATTCGAATAAAATAATTTTACGGTAGCTAACTCTTTAAATATTTATTCAAATAACTGATTCGTGGTACAGAACTTGAATATAGCTTTCAATACAAAAACCATTGTAGTAGAATATTTAATAAACTCGAATACTTTTTGTTGCCTCTTTCAAGAGTTAACGGCACACTGAAGGGAGTTAAGCAAATTTGAATTTGCTTCTAAATCCATTTCAATCCCTTTCGTGTGCCGAAAAGTATTTGAGTTTAAATATTGGATGTTGTGTTGAAAGCTATAATAATTTCCAATAAAATCACGGAATTGGAAAGTTTATGCGGCAATAACTTCGCTCCTAGCAATAATCTTGCTTCTACTGGTTGGCTTGAAGCCAAATTTGGTTTACAGCGTTGTTTTAACCAACCTAGCAATTTTATCACATAGCCAGTGAATTCTGCAGAATATTTTTTCAACAGTCCCACTCTGCTTTCATTCCCGAAGCCGCACAGTATTTACTCCATGATATGATGTTTTAATGCCCGCACTGTGTCATTGATATCGAGCTATGTAATCGAATTTGGTGAAATGGGGGATTATGTAGCGTAGTGGCAGCAATAAGAGCACAGAGCTAATGCCACGACCTCGTGCACAATAATCCACTTTTTACTGAATTGAGAATGAATGAAATGAATGCAATGTGATGAAATTTGATATTGGTGTGATCGATACCCCGCGCTCGGATTAAAAGACGAAATTCACTCGTGAATTCGTGTTAATACTGGAATACGGTTTGGGTGCTAACAATTTGCTTTAAAGATCAACTAGATTGGCCAAAATGTCTTTGTCTCGATGCGTAGAGTTTTTTCTCCTGATGTCGCCAATATAATTCATGACTCATATAAATGAGTGTTTGCGGAGATATCGAGTCGTAAATGTCCTAAAATGGCGCCACTGACAAAAACGCCGGTAAAATCAGTGACCCGTGTTGATGACGTATAACACATGATGATCTGTGATGCTTTGGTCGTGACTGTATCTGCGATATGACGTCACGATATTTGGTGGATGATCGATAAAATGCACAATCTCAAGTTTCACATCTGAACAATATTCAGGTTGTCAAGTTGGATGCAGATGGATGCGATGTTGAATTGAAGAACGAGGAAGATGTCATCAAGATAAGTGGTGACGGGGTTGAAGGTCACATGAAGGTTGGATATCAAGATCAATCAAGTTAGATAACGAGTCCATACTTCTGATTGGATTGAACGTTCGATCATTTCACTGACTTCACGCAACGCTAGGCACGTGAAGCGATCACCTCGCAGTGTAGTATCGCCAATCTGTAGCTCATGGCATAATAATGATCGTTTTGAAGACGCGAAAATTTTGTAGGGAATAGTAACCTTCCTGCTTGTGATAATTTCATAAGCCATTTTTTAGCCTGCTGAACTTGAAGATTTTTTGTTGTCACTGTATTTAATTTTCAATCCCCTCCCGGATTTTCGATCATTTTAAATCGAGGGATGGCGTTTTTGCCATTGTTTTTTTTTAACAAGCAAGACAACTTTTTAAAATATTTCGAAGTCTGGCACTGAATAATCGAAGAGCTTCTTCCTGAATCATTGTGTGTGGGAGTGGGGGGGGGGGGGGCATTCAACGTATATTCTGGACAAAGTTCTGCTTCGATATATTAAAGCAACGATGTAAGAGATGCGATTTGGAATCGAATTGCTTGGTTTACCTAAATCAAATAGCCTTGAATGTAACGTTATTCAGCTTTGATCAATTCAAATAACCAATAAATGACACGGTGATTAAGAGTTGAAGCGAATTTAAATATTCTGTTGATTCAAACCCAGAATTTTTCAATGACCAATTACTTCTACTTTTCTGAAGTACTTAAGTACTCCCGTACTTGTAGCACTTAAACAAGTAAATCCTATTTCCGACACTCTACTTGTACTTGTTCTCTGTCATATTTTGAGATTTGCCAACTTACTTTTCGATATTTACAAATTATCAAGTAGAAGTATTATGTACTTCCACAAAGAGAGGAAGAGAGAGACCAAGACGAAGAAATTCAGGTGCAGAGTCCAAAATTTCTTCATGCTTGGCGCAAAATAGATGTGGACGGACTAATATATTTCCTAAAAAGTTTCGATCAATATAATGCATGTAGCGGTTACGTCGTTCATGTGCGCTATTTCAGGTGACTCGTTTGAAAAAATATGTTCTCAGAACGCGACGATTTAGCCTAGCCCGCAGTAGGCAGTAGTAGTCACTACGGTAAAGCGAACGTCGAGTGATCGTACGATACGCAAGCCGAAAGCGATCTGACTGGCATGATTGCTTGATTGATTTTTCATTGAGTTAATTTCCTAGTGTGCATTATCTACGTTGTACATTCTGTTGCGCTTTCTCATTGAGTTTGTGTTCGAGTGCTCTGTACGGCGGTCATTTTTCTTGGACGGCGCGCCAAATTGACAATTTTCGAAGGCATCATATTCTAACCCTTACGGTGTGAGGTGTTGGAGTAATTTCTCGTCTTGACTTTGATTTATCTGTTTGCAAGTCATTGATATTTCTTTTGAATTTTGTTAATAAAATTCTTCAGTCACACATATATCTTAGGGATTCTTGATGGTGGATTGTGACCTCACTCGCAACACTTTATTTTCACAGGAATCCACTCTATCATTCAAAATGGTTCTTTCCCTCGCGGTGGTGGAATATTTGATCAATCTCTTCAATGCAGAATATATCAAATTGATTGAAGAACTGTATGTCAAGCAGGCTGGTTTACGGGAGTTATCAGGGTATAAAGTAAAAAAGGTCTGCTGCAGATATATTTTTCTTATGCTATTTATTTAGTTTCATGTTTGGTGTGGATTTGAACTCTGAATCACGGGTGACCGATTCCACTATTCTATTTGCTTCTACTTTCCAATGTACTTCATCATCTTACAGTAGGTAATCCAGTAATCAATACCTGAATATCTAACAAAACTAAGTAACCGAATGATTTCTTGTGCGCGCTTGAATTAATATTAATTATGGTTGGGTAGTTTACAGGTGGCCAATTTGTTTTGGGGTTCAAGGCATCATTTCATGGCTCGCTATTACAATTTCAGTAGAGTGGATATGGTGTTATTTTAATAAGACCATATAATGCAAAAATCTTATAAGATATCGAATTGGATATTATTAGTAACGAGAGAATGCGCAGTGCAGTAAGTAAGCAAGTTTCAACTTATAACATGTGCTTCTAATTTCTACTTAACTTGCGTTCATAATATTGCCAGTCGGTCTGGAGTATACGCAGAAGTAGTTAATGTTGTGTGCGTCGCAAATCAAGTCCAAGCAGAAGTAATGGTTTGAATTTATACACAATTCCAAGCATAGTTAGCTCTTAAAACACCTGTTCAAAGTAGAAAATGTAAGGCCTTGAAACTACTCAAGTAAAAAGTTTTCAAAAGTATTTTTAGTCGATGTTTCGCAGATATTCTGTAGTATATCATTAGTGACTACTTTTGAATTTCTGCTTTTCGAAATCCAATGCGTGAAAAGTATGTGTATTTGCGAAAAGGCTAGCTTAAAATCGAAACCAATTGGGCTAGTAATGTAAGTAGGTACGGTAAACCTATTTTGCACTCTGAAAAGTAGTTTATTGATGGATATGGTTGATAAAGTTTTCTTACTTCAAGTACTTACGCAAGTGGTCATCTTTCCGTTATGAGTGAAATTGTCATAATAACCATGTATTCTGAAAATATGAAAGTGACTCCTTAATTAGATGGGGTTAGCAAACCAGTACTTCTCCAGAATACTGAAATAAATTTTGTATACTTCCGCTGCTTACTCAGGCGACAATATGTTTGACTACTTCCAGTTCTACTTGAGCAGTTATTTTACATAGGGTCACGATATGTCGGGTTACCCGGGTTACCATACCATACGGAAGCTGAGCGAATGTTGACCTTTTTTATTTTCTAGTCGACCACCTAGTACAAAATGTTCAAACGCCTATGTGATTTGTGACCAGTAATTCAATGCGACCTCGCTAGAGATGTCTTTCATTTCGATAACGTGCGTGTGCCAGCACGTAACCACAGGGGGTCGAACCCCCCTATTTGAAACGCCGAAACTACGTCATTTAGAAATGATCTAACTCTAATATTCAACTGCAATTCAATAATTGTGATATCAGTGTTCCACGCGGCAGATCTGCGATAAGCGTGTTGTATATTAGCCAGAATAGTCTGTGATGTTATCCTGCTGAGATGGTCGCGAAATTAGTAGGGATGGTGTGAACCTCTGAAAGGTTCGGGTTCGTGTGAACGCGAACCTTTTTGAAAGGTTCTGTGTGAACACGAACGTGAACCTCGTGACGTCATATTGCTAATTCCAACCCTATCTTTCAATGAAGTGATAGCCTATGTTAAAGTACACGATACCTAGTGAAGACTCGGGCCATATAATATCGCATTGCTGAAGTACATATTGGCGTTTTAAACGTCGCTAAATGTATCAACCTCGGTTATCAAAGGATATAATAATCTCATAAAATCAATACATTCCGTCGCTTTGCCAACAATTTCGACGAGGACTTACCAGGGGATATAAGCTTACGCCTTAATGGTCTTAGCCAGACCGGACAATGTATTCGGAGTCTGAGTATTGCTACATTGATATTGAGCAGAGTGTAAAACGGGTTTCTATACTTGCTACCGATACCATAAACCAGTGATTCTCGACCTTTTTCAACTCGCGGACCGGTAAAATTGAAAAAATGTCTGGCGGACCGGTGCTCTTCGAAAATTGAAATGAAGCCTAAATGTAAAGTATGCAACCGTTTTTTGTAATTATATGGTGCTAGAGAGTGACATTTAAACCAAGCACCAAGTCGAACCAAGCATCTTGCCGTGCTACCTTGCTCATTGCACACTTCCATCAGACGCATACGCTACTCTGGCAACTACGAATACAATGTGTGCCGCAGGAAAACACCTTGCAGCACTATACCGGCCATCCGTAAATCCAGGCCGCAAAAGCACTTCGTTAGCCCCCCCCCCCAAAAAAAACGTTGGTCTTAGTCTCCCACAGGGAGATAAGCCAAACTCCCGGGAGATTCGCCCCCAGACCCTACAGTTCGGTGGATGTTTTCACCTGTACTTGTGAGCACATTCATTCTACTCGGTGCAAGCAGAGAGTTTATGTATAGCTTAATCGCGGCAATACCGAATATTATCGATCATTCATGGCTGGATCGGTTTTCTCGCTGCCGAATGTTTTGCACGCCATTCGGAGTTCCATGTTAGCCTATACTTCATTAGAGGTTGATACGTCGTGGCGCGGTAATGGCTGATGCAGAAATGCCTATTTCTATAAATCATGCTTATATCTCGGAGAAGGGCACCTAATAAGCAAGACATTCAGTGACACTAAATCGCGCAAAGCGCGAAAAAAAAATTGATAAATGTTGGAAAAAGTTTCAGAAAAATACGCTATGCCTAAGGTTCATTTGCAAAAGAATTTTGGGCACTTTTCAAGCTCGACCCCTCTCCGATTGGGCGGTTTTGGGTGCCCGAGTTACGGTCCTACACAAAATGAATGAATCGAAAACGAATGATCGCGCAAACTGCGCTGTTTATCGATAAGTCAGCTCGTACCGGTTCTGTACTTGTTGCTCGCCAAATAACACGTCTTGAACTTTAAGTCAAATCGAACATGTGTGAAGCCCTAATGATGCCTCAGGAACTTCTGAATTATTTTAAAATCTGATACTTTATTTATTCTATCAATGGACAAGCCTTCAATATTACATCTTGAAATTGAAGTATAAAATTGTAATATACCTCGCGGACCGGCGGGAATGTCGTCGCGGACCGGCGGTTGAGAACCACTGCCATAAACAACAAGCTATATAGCAGTAGCCAGCACCTTAATCGCACGGATTTGGTTTTAATGATACAGTAAAGATATGAAATCGAGATTGACCCCGTACGCCCGCTCGATTTTATACATCGGAAAACGATATCAATGTCATAGATTGGTTGAATAAGCATCATTCGCTGACTACGTATATCGCTCGTGATGTTGTGTGATTGCGGGTCAAACTCACAGCAGAGAGTCACTAAATATTCACGAACGGAAAGCTGGATATGTCGAGAAATTTTTGGTAACAAAAAAGCAAGTAAAACTTTTAAGGTTGTCAGGGTGCATGCTCATTTGGTGTTGATTTTTTATGCTGCCAGCGCCATGCATAGAGTGACCCGCAGTTGAAATGCAATAAATTTGAACCAAAGATCTTATAATGAAGTGCAAATTACAATTTACCAAAAAGGTTCACAGTGCAGAACCTACCAAGGTTCTGTTGTGAACGCGAACCTCCAAATTTCCGAGGTTCACACACAGAACGCGGACGTGAACCTCACGTTCACACCATCCCTAGAAATTAGGTTATTAATTCCTGTGCGCGTGACAATCGTCGCTAGCCAGATTTATCGCGTCTCGATCAAGCCTGGTTCCGCAGGCTTGAATGATTGCCTCTGCACCAGGCCCGGTTAACACTATATCATCGCTTGCCTGTGCAATCGGATCTGCATTGCCGATCTGCATTGGCGGCTCCGGCCTGGTGTTCACAATATCATCGATGGCCTACACAATAGCATCTGCAATAGGCCTAGTGCGAAAGATATCATTGGTGGCCTAATCGTGTATGCTTTGGCTCCTATCACTCGCTGCGCTAATTAGTGATGGTTTTGACATATTGATTAAAAAGCGATATCGCGAAACTGGATACATCGAATCGCTGCAGACAGACTTTACCTTGCGCAATTGATTTCCGCTAATTCTTGAACTTACGAAGAGAAGAGACTATATGATCGCCATTTACACATGTAGTTGACCCGAATTTAATTGACGCTATATTGGTAAATTTGAAGAAGAAAAAAACTAATTATCGACTGGCTAAGCGCCTAGCGTGTGCTGAAAAGCGGCATGTAGTAAAGTGCGTTTTTAGTACGACGATGTCGTCATCGATATGGAGCAATTATGACGTCGCAAGACTTCGCCACCTCGTAAAAAAATAAAAGTCGGCGTTTATCGGGTGGTTATGATTTTACAGTACTTTTAATTCTATTTAACGGTTTTCATTTTTAGACAAGATTAAACCTTGAATACTCACTTTTTTTCTACCTGCATATGGCTTCTTCTCCTTCAATTTGAGTAGAAAGAAGGCGGTAATTCTATTTGACTACCGACGATGACTACTTTGATGACCCTCTTCTATATCATACATTCGTACAATGCATATCATATTCCTTAGCAGATTTCAAAAAAAAAACATATTCTGGAATGAGACTGAAATCGATGTATTATATGCATTATGGAGAATCGAAGAATTCATACTAATTACTATTGTAACTATATAAATAATTATTCAAATGGGAGTGCATCGTGAAAATCAAGTTATCTTACGTAATGAAACCGATATTGTGTTCAGATAAGCAAGATCCTGCTCAATTGCACAGAAGAAAAAGAAAACATCGATTGGTCGTTGATTGAGACTTGCTGGAAAAAGTATCAAGTACGATTCATCATTCGATTCGCAAATTATTTTAACCCTAGACAGCTCAGGTTGGGGTCAATTTGACCCCAGGCGAGCAAATATATGAGTCATATTTTCATGTGCGGTCAGATTGTTCTTGACAGCCATGTAATCCTAAATGGTCATATGCACTATCAATTGGAATAAAGCATTAGCTGGTTATCTCTATTTCCTCGCCGCTATGAGATATTGATTTAGCATGGGTCAGATTCTGAAGGTATAGTGGCCAGACTAAGTATTTTCCTCCTCTTTGTAATCGGACCGATTCCGGCTGTTTATATGATTCTTTCGCATTTTTTAGGTAACGTGGAGTCAACGAGACATGACGAATAGCTTTCCGATTGTTGTATTGTAATAATTTTTGTAATAAACAACTGATGGGGGGTGTTTGACCACAGCTCGCCATTCGTGTAATGGTATTAGGCCTCAGCGGGAACTTTGAAATGGGTAGAGAGTAGGGTTCAATGTTCCAAAAAGGTAGATGCATCGTTATAACGTCCCGCAGGAGGTTATTAGACAGCTGTATAGCGAAATTGGTAAGAAAAAAAGCATATTAACTGATGGGGTCAATTTGACCCCACCTGACCCATCGTGTAACGATATCCCACCTCAGTGGTCTAGGATGGGTAGAGAGTAGGGTTCCATGTACCAAAAAGGTAGATGGATCGTTATAACGTCCCGCAGGATGTTATTAGACAGATCTATAGCGAAATTGGTAAGAAAAAAAGCATATTACCTGATGGGGTCAATTTGACCCCACCTGACCCATCGTGTAACGCTATCCCGCCTTGGCAGTCTAGGGTTAAACGCATTTATATTTACCTATCATTTTATATGAATTCGAACCCAATCATCTCTTCGGCGGCAATCTTAAAGTACGGGAATAACTATTTTTCGCATTTTAGATGGATCTCCTGAATATTGCCGTGAATGGCCTGATACCTGTCCAGGATTACAACCGAATTTTGGAGCGCGGGACAGCAATTTCCGTTTTTGGCAATATCCATGCCGTGTTTTACGTTGATGAAGCAGATGAATTCAGAAAAACGTTAGAAGCTTGTCAGCAAAAGAAGGTAGTACTTATCATTCAGTATTAGTTGCATTGGATAACATTCTTCCCCACCATCGCACATTCATCATTGAATTCTGCCACACAGTACGAGTCCCCTCCACATGAATTACCTCATATTCCATGACCGAGATATCCACCGCAGTTGCGTAGTTCGTGATTACTGGTAATTTGTTCATTTAAAGCAGGGCTGTCAAACTCAACATGCGTCGCGGGTCAGAGTCAAACTTTCAGAGCACTCGCGGGCCGGACCAGTCAAATGATTCCAAAATATTTCCTCAAAAGCCTTAATCCCCTTGTTTTTCACTTGAATACTTGGTTACTTATACTCTATATAATAATAACGTTATATTGCAGCCATTTGGTTCTATTCCATCAATACCCTCTATTATTCGCAAACAACCGAATTGGAGAAATTACGATGAATGGCCGAACCGACGTTGGTGAATCGCTATGCTTGCTTTGTTTTAGTCGGTATCTGACAATCCTATGTATGTGTTGTGATGAATACACGTGATTTAACCGTAAACGTAGACGTTGAAAATAGGTTCATCATTTTCGCATCGTGATTCGAATTTCTCCTGGAGCCAAGGAAATGTTAAGTAGTAAGCGCAAAAGGAGTGCGACCACAGATATTTAAATTATATTTTGGTGTCATAATTATATTATCCACTTCTGCAGATAACTACTTTGTGGTCAGTTTTTGCATGGAACTATGAACTCACTGAGCACTTTTTCGCCTTCTCAGAATTAAATGTCGATTAGGGTCACCATATTTTGGAAATCTGAAAAAAGACACCTTTTAAAAAAATTCAGACTCGCAATACAGGAGTGAAATTTTAAAAAATGTCAAATTTATTCCAAGTTTGTAGTTGGTTGAGTAAAAAAAGGTCACCTTTCTGGCTCAACTCCCGAAAGACCTGCTGCGTTACTTCAGTACTTATTTGAAATTTCTCAGTTGAATTTTGACTTAGATGTTACCAAAATTTTCAAAAAAGTGGACAAATCTTCAAAGAGGTCATTTGAGCGTGCCTCCTTAAAGGTGATGAAAAAACTTATTTTTTTCGAATTTCATCGGCTTCGTTGTCAAATCGTCAGCTTACCTTAAAAAAACGTTGCGCACCAAATTCGATTCAATTCCAATCAGTGAAAGCCGAAATCACTCAAATTGAAATTTCGGTCATTTTGGAAATAATAGTATTTACGGTGACCAATTTTGTCACACCGACATGATCAAAGATCGTGTGTCAGGTATGCCTGAAGTGGCAGGATGTCTTTCCACTTGATTTGATCTTGATAAGGTCCTAGGGTGGGGTTTGAAGGAAGACATCACCAGTGAACGAAAAAAATATGTGACACGGATTACCTGGAAATTGGTCCACTTCATTGAAATAGACATCCTAAAACGACAGTGAGATAATTTTCAAATGGAGTACTTAACACACTAAAATTAACGACCAATAAAAAGAAAATGAACTGACAAGCAGGTAAAATACAGGTAAATATATTTCTCATGTGATAGTCATATCTAGAAGTTTTTTTTTTCGCACAAATTTAGATTTGACAAAATCTATTCCAATTATGCAGGGCATACTCTCTGCCTTGATTCAAAGTTTTTGTTGTTTGCAAAGTCGCGATTCCCAAAACCTCATCCACAGAGACATCAGTTGCATTCCTCAGCAGCTCAGTGGTTGAATATGGCTCTGCTGTTTGACATAGACTGATCCAGAGGGTTGAAAATGGTACTGACTGCAATTCAGAATGGGCTATGCCACTGAACATTTCTGATACTTCACATTTGCGAGATTCGGGGAAACCAAATGGTAACATAGTGAGCTTATGAAGCACATTAGTCATTTTCTGTTATTTCAATATCACCAGGCCCCCTATGTCATAGAGTTATAAAAGGCATTGGTGTTTTACCACGATAAATGGATACAATTAGACCATAGTAACCCAAAATGGAGGAGGAGGATGACATGAATGGAGGACAATAACTTTTGATAGGAAGAAGATCTGTCACGATGCCAATGAGTCTTATAATTTACCTATGATAGTACCGTAGGAGTGGTGCAGAGCAAATAATAAAATATCATATAATATCAAATTGTATCGTGAAGAAATTTACATTGGACCGATCAAGGATATAGATCACTTGAGAAATATATATACCTGGATTTTACCTGCTTGTTAGTTCATTTTTTTTGTGGTCGTTAATTTCAGTGTGTAAAGTAGGCCTACTCTATTTGAAAATTATTTCACCATCGTTTTGACATGTCTATTTCGATGAAGTTGACCAATTTCCAGGTAGTCCGTGTCATATATTTTTTTCGTTTACTCGCGATGTCCTAATACAAACGCCACCCTATAGGCTTGTATCAAGATCAAAACAAGTGAAAAAGACATCCCACCCACTCTGGGCGTATCTGGAACACGATTTTTGGTCATGTCTGTGTGACAAAATTGGTCACCTTAAATACTATTATTTCAAAAATAAGCAAAATTTCAATTTGACCGACCTCAGCTTCCACTGGTTGGAGTTGAGTCAAATTTGGTGTGCAACGCTTTTTTAGACAATTTGACAAGTATACCGATGAAATTTGAAAAGTTGAGTCAAATTTGGTGTGCAACGCTTTTTTAGACAATTTGACAAGTATACCGATGAAAATTATCACCCCTACAGTTGCCAAATCACTTTCAAAAAAGTCAAAAAAGAGGATGTATGGTTACTCTAGTGTCCATACGGCAGTGACTTGTTGCTGATGGCGACTACAGTGTAACCTCAACACCACGGTCGGATGGTTATAATGTGGCCTATGAACATACTCGACATTTTCTGACTTGAGAGAATGCAAGTGTTTCCTACTAGAAATCTCAACATGTGTTAGAAATGTGTCGGATAATACGGCCATTATTCAGAATCGCCTAGCGGGCCAGACTAAACCGTCCAAACTGGTGATACAAAGTATATCGTAATACATGATGGCCCCTGGTGAAATGGTCAACAATAGTGGTAAGCAGCATTGTAATACACAATATGAATAGTCATAATTTATCACTGCAGATCGAATATATCAGATGCATATTCTACTTTGGATCTGGTGCTTCACTCGATGATATTTCGTCTCTCGTCAACAACTCCAATTTGAAGAAAGTAACATTGGTTTACTGCGGAAAAAGTGATATGTTAAAAGGAGACAAATTGAAGAAAGTCCGGAAGATTGTAAATGATCTCGATACTGAGTTGGAAGTTTTATACTGTGAGTCATTATTTGGTTGCATCGTATCTTAGATACGTTTTAGTAGGTATATTAAATGAGCGCGATCACTTTGAATGGGATGGTCAATTCGGGTCCAATTCGTTACTAACGCTAGAAATCATAAGGCTTTAGTTTCATGCATGACATAGCGTCATTGTCAGGTTATGTTTAATTTCATTCGACATCCCATACTTAATATGAATAATTGTTGTTGGGAATTCCGACATGATCTCTGACACGTTACTGATTGTGAGCCTGCATATCAATTTCAAAGCAAGGCGCCATTAACGTGGGTCAAAATCTACTTCACTTGACAATGTCAAGTATGCATAAATTAGTATTCACCATATAAAAATTATTAAAGTAGAGGTAGTATGCGAACAAAACTACTTGAGTAAGCGAAACAAGTATATAATAATAAATACTACAAAAAAGCAAAAGTACTTCGCTGCTGATAGTACTTCTACCATTATGGGGCGTGATAAAGATATATCGAGCTTGACAAGGGGACGATAAGTAAAAGAAACTTGTATACCACTTTCATATACTCATATAACTTTAGAACAAATTTAATGCTTCAAGTATCTTATTTACGACATCTGGTGACCAGGCGGACTCCGATCGTTTCTGAGAGTTGCTAACACGAGTTCATGAATGATTAGAGGTAGTCAAAGTAAGTAGTCAGAGTTAAGACTCATGTAGAACGATAAATAGCACCATAAGCTGATGCTGATATACAAGTGGAAGTAGCAATTTTCAAGAAATCACAAATTAACTTAAGGTGGAAGTAGAAAATGTATTAGTCTGAAATGCAGTGAAATAAGTTGTTTCAAAAAGTAGATTTGGTCTAAGGTCGCATACTTTTAGCAGTTTATAGGAGATATCTACTTTCAAAATTGCAAGATAAATCTTTGCGGCTAATGCAAAACGATTAAAGACACTGTAAGTGTGTGGAATCTTTGAAAATATGTTCATGCAGTCATCGTGATACATGCGCTATTTGAGGCGCCCCCCATAAGAATTTCACTGAAACGATGACGAATACAAAGCTAGGAACAACTTGATACTTTTCAAAATCAATATTGTATGAAGTAAGTAGTTTTGACTAACAACTGTTACATGAAGTAGTTAGGGCTGGGCACAATGATTCGAGTACTCGAATCTGAATCGAGTACCAATTTTAATGATTCGAGTCGAGTAGTAAAAGACGATTTTTTCGAGTACTGAAATTATACGCTCCTCGCCATTGAAAGTTAACTTATCAACGAGAATTATAGCTTCGATACTCATTTTCACTGCTGAAGCCTTGAAACCTTGATTCACCGTATCGTAGCATACGAAACATATAGTACAATGCTACGAACGTTACTGGAAATAGCACATTTCCGAAGTAATGATCATCCCACAACATTGTCACCAAGTGCAATCAAATCGGTATGGTCGAAAAAATACCAAAGTATCTTTAATGTGATAGATAACATGCATTATATTCTTTGTGGTCGCATAAAAGGTACATATTTGAACTTTGACATAGTACGTTCTGTTATGACGTCATAATGAGTGATACTCGATTACTCGACTCGACTCGAAGCATTTTAAGTGATTCAGAATCGAATCACTCAGGTACTCGATTTTGCCCAGCCCTAGAAGTAGTCTAAAATGCAAATCCCTTGATTAAGCGATGTATGTAGACAGCACTACTTGAGTAGTCTGATAAAGTAGAGTTACTTCGTTACTGACCACCTCTCTGCAGGATTCGTGGTTTTATGTCATATAGCATCCCACATTTTATATTGGCGTTGATACGAATACTTTCATTATTCATGTGCATTGTGCATTCTTTTAGGTAGAACTGAATTAATATTAACAACATTGCATTAATTCCGAAATCGTTTTGTCCGACCTGATCAAGTACTATAAATTTTAAAATAGCATTCGGGATTACTTCGATTTACATTTGATACGAAAGCGAATATATGAGTTCACACTTGTTCTGTGAAAGTATCTCACAGAACGTGGAACCGGTACGAATATAAATCGAATATAAATTTAGTGATTTAAATCGATTGACAATACGTAAATAATTAGCTGCATATTGCAGGGATGGTTTTTCAAATGGATTAGAGTTGCTTTCACTCATTCTGATATCTAATTGGATTAGATATACGTAATATAGATTCTACTGCCGGGGCATCATATTGGGTTTGATTTATAATTTCACTGCCCACTGACATTACTATAACACATTAAAACGAAACTGCGCTCTAAATATAATGTTCTCTGAAATGAAAGTGGAGAGTGTGAAAAACATTTGGCCGCAGCAATATTCCCTTTGAAAGCCACCGCTTTTGAACGGAAACTATAAAAAATAATTTAACGATTTTATGACTCCACTCTATGCATCTCTATAGTATTGAGGTCACGCGTAGTCTCTTTTGCCTGGCTTTAGATCAGTGGTTTCCAACCTTTTTCGACTCAACGCCCCATTTTCAAGCGCCACAGAGATCATCGTCCCCCAAATTTTGTGAACCGAAAAATAGGCATACAAACTGTAATCACCAGCGGGTTGAATAAAATAAAATCAACTTTTCTGCTCGATATCGAAGTTTTACACTTTTGCAGCTAAATTCTCGTGGGTTGAATAAAAGAAGATCATTTCTCCGACTTGACTCCAATATAGCCGTTTCAACGCGCCATCGCCCCCCATATCGCCACCTCCGCCATTTTCGCCCCTGTGACCCCCTTCGTCGTCCTCGCCACCCTACACCGCCAAATCGCCCGCTGGGGGCGATATCGCTGACGTTGGGAACCATTGCTGTAGATAATGGTTTATGATTCATTCGAAGATGCATTTTCATCCGTACTTCGACATAGAATTTCACGTAACTTTCATTTTCATGCGACTTTTTGATCAAGTTTTAGCCATTGCCGAATCGGACGTGGATATGGACGCGAGAGAAAATAAAATATGGATTTGTTCTTGGATTATAATGTATCATCAGGAACAGGATGCGGATTTAAAATAGAAGATAAGCGCTAGTTCCGTACGCCTACCTACCATAACTAAATCACCGTTTATCGTAGGACACAATTCATTTATATTTTTTATGATTTCAACTCTCTTTGAGCGTGATAACTGTTTCAGATATTACGCAATAGGCTCAGCAACAGAGCACAATTCATAGGATGCATACATCTTATGCTAACAAGCATTTTAAGCTGTATAACTTATTTCTTATTTCAGTGTACCGAGAAACGGATGCCTGGGAGCAACTTGACTGGGATTTTTATTACAGGTGAGTAGAAGTTGCGAAGTCTGACCGTTCTAAAATGAGAGTTGAGATTTATCCTTCCATTACATCGTCGATCCATTCACATGCACATCCGGTCTCAAACAACAGCTTAGAAATATTGTGACGCAAACTGTGTATTATATAAATTAATATACAATATTAACTGATGTGATGTTGGATAGTGACATCATAACGTTGACACGCGGTGCATCAAACGTAGCTTTACGGAAAAAAGACTTTGTTTATTCTGCAAGAATATAATGGCGCTGTCATGCATCATTTCACATCGAGTCGCAACATGCTTTTCACATCACTCCTAGTTTTGCTGAAAAAAATGAAAGTTGTCAAATTGAAGTAGAAGAAATAAATGCTTAAGTAAATGGTGTAAGCGGGCAGAACGTACTTTATACTTTGAAAAAGTGGAGTTAGTTGGTTACTGACCACTTCTCTCAATATATACTAAAGTTGGTCTCCGGCAGTAATGCGTCACTTCAATTCATGATTACTTGCTGCATTCAGACCACACAGATTTCATTTTCCTGGGAGAAATATTTGTTGTATTATGAAACTGAGATTTGATGAGATCCTCGAAGAATTTATATGTTAATACGGCGTAGGTCGAGAATTAATGCGTCCGGATTATTTAGCTGCTGGGGGTGAAATATATATAGTTATTGCTCGTAATATGTTGTCACATAATTTTTAAAGAGACAATCGATATAGTCACTGATTGAATTCGAACAGAAGTTGGAGTGATCCCGTTCATTTTTTACTCGGGTGCATGTAGCAATAGTGTAAATGAAAGTTTGAAAAGTACTGGAGTATGCGCATTTCAAATATTATTACTGGGACTGGTTGTCAAATGCTTTTCTTAGGTAATCGCAAGTGAAAACTTACAAATTTTTCGTAAACTTCGTCTTGAATGTGCTCAATAGTTGTGCTGCAAATCGACAGATTTTAAGATTAAGATTAATTTCCAGTCAGACTCGGTCATCTAGAAAATTTCCTGCTTTTGCAAAATTGATTAGTATTTTAATTACAGTTACATTTTCCTTCAACACACAGTAGAATTAGAATGACGCTATACAGTTATTTCCAACTTATGGTAGAATTATAATTATCGCGTTGCTTTTTTCAAAATAGATTAAAACTGTAGTTATAGCTAGCCTAAAAATTATTCCAAATTAGATTGGGATTAGAATTACTGAGTCCGCAAAAAACTAGGTCATTGAATCCAGTTCCGTTACTATCAAATCAGCATGATAATAGCAAATGTCTGTCCAACAAGCTTGGCTCGTTTCGCACTACACAATTCTCTCAGTAGCATTTACAGAAAACCAGAGATAGGGTTTGAATTAAAATGAGAAAATATAAATTATTTACCAAGTAGATTAGAATTAGTGCAGAGAATCATTTCACAAAATAGATTCAAGTTACATTACCGGCATTTGCTCTAATTGGTCTAATTAGACAGCTTGAATTATCTAATTATCCAATTCTGACAGCAGTACGCTTATCGTCACCAATATTTTAGGCTTTCCATAAAACAAGCCGATAGCTACTTTTCGAGTGTCATTGATACTTGATATTGTTAACAGCACCGCAATTTCTCTCATCGAAATATTAACTGTTAACAAAGTCCTCTAGCAATTACACCGTCCCAGCCAATACCGCTCCCGCGATACGATGTGTTGTCTGCAGGTTTATTTTCATGGAATTCGTGTACTGACTAAATATGTTACCTTATATTGGATTGTGTGCCGACGATACGTGAGAATCGTCTCACGAAAATTTAAATGCCGAATTGTCCTGTAGATTCAATCCCTACGAGTCATCCGACTCTGATCCCAGGTACTCTACAGCAAGTCGAATTCTATTTTGTGCATTGTTATGATATACCCGTGCGAACAGTTAGTTTTCCTGCTCATAGTCCGAATAGTTTGCTGACGTAATTGATTGACTGGGATAGTGATTTATTCAGAGGTATTTGTTTTTCAGGGAGTCGAATAAAACGCAGTAGATGCAACATTTTTACTCGTGTACAAGAGCCTATCGTCATCAACAAAATTGAGACGTGCAGAGCAGGATTACTGCTATTCGTTTTAGAATTCAAACTGACTATTTCATGTTCAATCGATGCAATTTCACGAAACTATTTCTAATATGGATTTTACAATTAAGTATTCAAAACAGCTGCATAAAGCTTCACAAATCGACGAAAACAATGGTAATGCCATAAATTTCACATCGAACCTGCATATTTCCGAAGAGAAATGTTTTACGGCACAAACTACTGGTTGAATTGATTTGAATGTGAAGGTTGTTTGACTACAGTAGAGTTCAAGCCGTCATCCTGTTGAATTGTTTGCTATTATAAGGATTTACTCGCAAGTTGGGATCGACTCGCGGGATAAAATATATATATATACCATCGTCCTACACCTATAAATAATTGATTATAATAAAAATTACATAAAAATCATGAATATGGAAAAGTGGTATATTCTTAGATGTGTACTGTGTACTGTCTTTACGTTTTGTGTGATGGATTATGATTTAATTTAAATACTTCAAAAAACCCAAAAAATATAAAATTAAGGCCCTGAGGTGCAGCTAGCCTCGCAAAATTTTCAAATTGCGATATTTTCTAATCAGTCAATCCTAGATTCTCAAAAATTGGTGTGTGAACTGTTCATACCCAACTTCATATACTGTATAAATTTCAGCATTTCACAATAATTCCTTGGGCCCCAATTGGGGGGGGGGGAGATTGGTTAATCGGACGGTTAGTACGAGGAAACGCCTGTCTCATCGACGGATGCTGAGAGATTTTAACCAATGCTTCATAAAGTGTCCCGAGGCCTCTAAGCACCTGCTGAACTGCTTTAAACTAACGAATTTTCGAAAAAATCAACAAAATATTTGTTTTGTACCAGTACAGTGCCGAATTTTCGATTTTTTTTTCATAAAATTCAGATCATAAGTAGCATTGCAAGTACACTGAAATTCCTACAGCAAAAACAATAAGTTCAGCAGGTAGAACAGTCCTACTGCTTGTACTGAGCCATGTTTGATAAGAATTGAAGGTCTTCTGATATCAAAATTTCCTCTCCCCGTGACATCATATTACGAAAAACTAGAAATGGGAGAAAATCAACTTTGAAAATTGAAAAAAAATTGGTGAAAAAGTAAAGCAGGTATTTGAAATTTGTTGCTTTTCAATGGTGCAGGCATGCTTCAATCAGTCCATAGCGAAATCTGAAGGCAATTGAATGTGCCTAAATGCAAAATAAGTCATGTAGAGTATGAGTGATTTGATCACTTTTTACTCAAAACTGCTATACCACACCTAAAAAATTTGCATACCTTGATTGGACATTAGTTAGATGTTGTCAAAATGAAACAACATATCAAGAATACTGCGACATTGTCAAAATACCCATTTCAGTTGGTATGAGTCAAGATACTACACTCATACTTCCCCCCGAGATCTTTCAAACATACAATTTTTAGCATCAATTTCATCATAACACTCCGGGACTAATTTGAGTTGCATAATCGTTATGCATAGCCTGTGCAGTTCCAATATCATTTGCCGGATGAGCCACAGTCAGGCAATTCACAATATTTAGAACAACTACATCAAAACTGTAGAAATTGCGAGGAAAAACGATTCCGCCGAATCCAAACCACCATTATCAGATGTTGAAAGCTCCAATCTTTTTCAAAGGATTTCTTCGATTATTCAGTTCAGGAACCACTGGTTCTTTTCTACCATGATTTCTTCTTTTCCTATGCCAAATGACTTCGTAGTGTATGGCTTTGTCCTAATCGTCAATTAAGCTATCAACAAAATACCAATGCATCTTGAAAAATATACAATATGATAAACAACGCTCATAATAAAACAGCTTTAAGCTCTTACCAGGTTAGCGATCGGCAGCTAGGCTGCTGGCCAACTGAATGTTTTGATAGTCACGCCTCATCGATCAGACATATGGCTCTTCTATTTATTGTATGAAATCAGCATTGCAGAGTGCTTATAGACAATTTTGAGCAAGTTAGAATGAACGAAAGTATATGGGGGGTGACTTTCTCAGAAAATGAGATATTTCAAATCGTATTTTAACATACTTCTAATTCGAAATCAGACAAGAGCAATACATTTTTGAAAAGAGCTAGTTTCATAATTTAAGATTCTGCAATAAAAAAAAATTGGAAAATTTTGTGATTCCAGCTGCACCTTAGGGCCTTGAAAATTTTGTTGAAAATGAATGTAGTGTAGTATATGAAATCCATTGTAATGTCAATTATGTAGGATTCTCCATGTTCCATCATGATCTAGTGATCTTTCTCTATATCTTTAGTACAGTTGACTTCAGGAGAGTGTTGAAAGGTATACTTACCGAGTTTAAAACTTTCATTACCAAGATATTTCATGACCTTGATATTATTCTGTAGATAGACGGTTGCTGTACTTCGAGCCAACGATTTTTCTTGCTTCTATGACCAATGACCAAGTTTTCGGCTACCTTGATGTTTCTAAATGCTTCGAGTATAATATAATTGGCTCATTTCTCTTGATGAGATAGTTTATTATTGTTATGTGATTAATTGATTCTAAATTACTTAATACACCATAGTTAACAGAAAATGAGGCAAATTGTCAATCCATAACATCGAAATTTCAGATAATGTTATGGATGTGAGATGTGATTCAATGTTTCCTTTTTACTAAAATATAGTGATTTGCTGCTTGGCATTCTATAAATTACTCTTACTGTCCATTGTGACTAATTTGCAATTAAACTGACATTATCCGCAACTCATTATAACTCAAGAGTATTGTTAATGACTGCTAATCAGTATCTGCATCTTAGACTTAGAGAGTAGTGGCTGAAATTTCCGTGATTTTATGTTGTATTGGGCTGCGTTTTCATGTTATGAAATGTATAGAATCGATTTGAAATAAATATTAATCAGTTATTTGAGCCTTGTATTTTCTTTGGTTTATTTAACGCAAACAATTTGACAAAAGATTGTATAGCAATCTGGATATATGCCAGACAATTGTTTCATTTGTCAGAACTTGATTCGGATTAGAGGCAGGTAGACTTGGTGAAGATGTGAGGATATGTATCGTCATTTGTCGGTAAATGTTGGAATGTTATAGGCATGCGTTGTAGGGTGGAGTGAAAATGACTTTTTTTCAAATCCTAAAAAGGGGGTTTCAAGTCCCGAAAATGACTTGAAACTTCAATAAAAATTGGTTTTAGGGGACTGCCTCCATTTTCCAGCCGGTATTACCCAATGTCTGTGCGAGAGGGGGTGAAATTGCCCATCTCGACAACCACTAGTCATGGGGTCATGAAAGCTTCCAAAACATCATGTTTCCATCAGTCTTAAGAAGAAAGTTTTCCCTATTGTGAACACAAAACGAGTTATAGCCGAAAAACGCTAGATTTTTGAAGCCGGTAAATGGCGGGAGTAACTAAGTTACATGCTAGTGTGATTTACACAAGAACAGCTAAATAAATCAAACTCGTTATATGTAAAACAAAATTTGACTTCTTTTGAAGTGTCAAAAAAAATCGCCCTAGTAATGAATTTGAACCATATCTAGTACTTTGAAATTTCAACTTGACTTGACTTAACTCGGGTCACCTCCAAAAATCGAGTGACTTGAGTTGACTCGAGTCAAAATGTGCAATGATTCGAGATGACTTGTGATTCGAAGGCAGTTACTAAATCCCAACACTGCCACGAACATTAGCAGTCTTCACTAAGGGATTTTGCATATGCACTCTTAGCGAAAAAAGTGGTTATACACACCCCAAAAGGTGGTACACGAAAACAGAACTTACGTAACGCTGCCGGTGTGAATGACCAGAATCCACCCCATTCCTTGCGGTGTATATCGGATATCTCAACCTAGCCATTAGAATTGATTGGGGCGGAATTTCAATATATACACCCCACTTGAAATCCTGCATCTTCTTCCAAATAGCACGCTATTGCAAATAAACTTTCTTTGATTGCATATATTCGATATCAATTGAACCATAATAACATAAAATGGAAACATATTTCGTGAAATAACAAAAATAGAGATCCCAGCGACGGAGATAAAAATTCACTGAAAATACTGCTCGAAGAACATTGCCCATGTAGTATTGGGAAGTCGCCTCCTCCAGGTTTCCGAAAAACACTCTTGTATGGCGAAGGCTGAGTCACTATCTTCAGCAAGAACTTGTGGCATCATCCTGAAATCAAAATGCATATTCACAACCCAAATAACAGGCACATATGCTAACATGCATAACTTAATGAAAGACCACAAAAATAGAAGCCATTACAAAGTATATATATATTCACAAAGTACTTACAAAAAATCAGATGTTACACTTGCTAAGGAATTGCAGCACAGACTGTGGTCCGATAGGGTGAACTTACCGCTATAGGAAACATGTTCAGACACGATCACTGTATGTGTGGGCAATTAGGCATCGACAAGATGGAAATTGATGGATAGTTTTCATGCAAACGGCATGTAACAGGCAGACTTGGACAACTAGAAAACGTTCCCTTTTTCCAAATTGGATTGGAATTATATTACAACTACAAGTTTTTTTTCGAATTAGAGTAGAATTAAAATTTGAGCTACACAGTTGGAAATTAGATTAAAATTATAATTCTACCTAACAGTTTTTTTCAAATTAGATTAGAATTAGAATTACTGAAATCGCCAAAAGTTGAATCAAACTCCGTTATCATCAAATCATAGTTCATCTTATGAGCATGAGAATAGCAAATTTCTACTGTACAGTAGGGGTGTTCAAAAATGACTTTTTTTTTCAAATCTACTGGCTACTTGATAAAACTGTTAGGTTACCTAATTGAAGCCTGCACACCAAATTTGGTTTGATTCCAACCAGTAGCCGCATTGCTACAGGAGAAGAAATTTTTTATTTATTATATGAAAACGAACGAAAAAAGATTCAAAATCTTCTGTTCACCCCATTAAATTGTTAGGTTGTCTATAGCAACAATGCTCAACCGATTTGGCTCAATTCCAACCAGTGGAAGCGGAGTTATTGCCGTCAATAAATTTTGGATTTGAATAAAATAGTATTTACGGTGACCGATTCTTTAATCCAGTGGTTCTCAACCGGTGTGCCGCGGCACACTAGTGTGCCAATTGGACTGCTCAGGTGTGCCGCGAGCAAATGTGGTAAACTATGTCGAAGTATAAGAAAAATCCAAATTTGGAGTGTGTCATTGTAGGTTTTTCTATTGAATTTACCCGATCAAGACACACGATGCACAATACGATGCAGTGAACACATATAAGGATCTCGAGGCGACCGTATCTCAATCTGACATCCCCATTAGGTCATGGATTGGGTCTTTCTCTGGGCTTCATATTGTAAAGACGCTCTGAGCACAGCAACGTATAGGGGCGGAGAATCTAATAAATCTGCGATTCTTCGTGACTTGCTACTGCACTGCCATGAATCAAACTGGGGCCTCCACCGTCAATGGGGGTGATACGCTAGTTTGCCCACGCATAGTAGCATTTAGAGCGGTGATAACTAAACTCGGGCAATTGTACCGTGATATTGAGGTGTGGCTGAAGGTGTTCACCTTATACTTATCACCCCCACCAGAACCGGATGCAGAACAGGGATATGACGCAGGTTGATGACCTTTTTGTGTTTCTATTTGTAGTTGTATTCTTGCCATGTCTTGGTAATCGATGATCATTTTACGCCATACCGATATTACTTATTTTGATTCCTGAGATGCCAAGCACGGCCCCCCACTTTTTGTGAGACACTGCTTTTGCGTAACGGAGGACGAGTAGCAGCCTACATAAACCTCCAACACCTAGGAAGCATTCTCACTATCGAGAAATGAACTCATTTGGAAGTGATATTCACGTTTACAAATTAGAATTACCAACATAGCAATTCACATTGCGATTGTTAGGTAGCGTGCCAGCATTGGTGGAAAAATGTAGGCTCAGGACGAAAAGGTATGTTGCAGGCGACAAATTCGGGAATTGAGAATAAAGTTAAAAAATTATATCAGTTACAAATTTCTCCGCCGCGGAGGTTTATTATTCCGGTTTGTTGGAACTGCAATTCAACTGCGGGTGGCTGCCAGCAACACTATTGAGGTATACTATCCCCACAGGAGCCATTACACGATCTGCGTGGAAATGAATTTGACATAATACACATCTACGCTTCTGTATCGGTTAGTGGCGGTCGCGACTGGACTCTTCGATGCGACGGTTAATTACATCGACAATGCGTTTGGGCAGACTTTATTGTCAAGCCAATCTCACGAAATTAAGCTCAGCCTGGAGTTTAAACGAGATCACAGCAGACAAGTTATGTGGTAGCGGATAATTCAAAACCTCGCACGGAAGCGGAGAAAGTTATTCTTCCGGCCTGCAATAAAATTGTAAAGAAATGTTTGGGAAGAATTGTAAACGATTCCCATGTCTAATGATACCATTCGCATACGTATTTGAGAGATGTCCGCTGAGATAAAAGAAAACTCAAGCAGAGAAAAGATTACTTGAGTGCTCTGAAAAGGTAGTAGTACTTCGTCATTGACCACCTCTGTAAGACTATGGTTGCTGCTATGCGCATTCTGGTAGTTTGCCTGTGCCGTAAGCCAAAAGAGTTCAGAACCACTGTGCTAGTGTGCCGCGAACTATTTCTCATTTTCAAAGTGTGCCGCGAGGTCAAAAAGGTTGAGAACCACTGCCTTTATTCATTTATGACTGTTGTGCCCACCGTAAATACTATTTTATTCGAATCCAAATTTTACGAAATCAATAACTCCGCTTCGGCTGGTTTGATTTGAGGCAAATTTGGTGGGCATCGTTTCTATAGACAACCTTACAATTTCATGGGTGAACAGAAAATTTTGAATTTTTTTACTAATTTTTAAATAATAAATAAAATAACTTTCTTCTCCTGTAGCAATGCGGCTACTGGTTGGAATTGAACCAAATTTGGTGTTTAGGCTTCAATTCCGTAATCCAACAATTTTACCAAGTAGCCAGAAGAATTTGAGAATAAAGATTCATTTTTAACACCCCTACTGTACAGCAAGCCTGGCTTGTTTCGCACTATACAGTTCTCCTGTAGTATTTCCAGGAAAACCAGACATTAGATTAGACTTAAAATTAGACCATAGAAAGATTTCATACATTCGATTAGAATTGGAATTAGAGCAGAGAAACATTTCACAAATTAGAATAGCTTCAATTAGGATAATTAGACAACTAGAATACTAGCAACACCGCCCATATCAGAAATAACTGAATATATTTTTGAAGATTCTTGCTGTTAGTAGTGTCATATGCCATTAGTAATTTTATATTAGTCGCGAAGATTCATATCGCAATTTTCAAGGTAGAATCCTCTGAAAATCTGCGTACCATACTTGACTATTTTTCCAACATTTCGTATTCTACTTCCACTTGGCGTAGTTTTGACTTGTATTGGAAACTGTTGCATCTACTTGTAATCGAGTATAAATTGAAGTTGGTATTTCTACATCGACTTGAGTAGCAACGCTGGTAACTTTGACCATCTCTGCTTTGGTTTACCTCATAGATGCGACTACGAAAGTTGTCATCAGGTGTCATTACTAGGGCAATTTTTTTGACATGTCAAAAAAAGTCAAAATTAGGTCAAAATTGTAGCGTTAGGTCAAAATTTGTCAAAATAGTTTACAAAATTTGTCAAAATTGTTTACAAAGTCAAACATTTTTTGACCTCTGCATTTCGTTTGTATCGTAGATTTTGCGCTGTCGGTGAACTTATCATTTGATATTTTACAGCTTGTAGCCTACTTTATAGGCCTACCGTTGTAAACGGACCATCGTCTGCTAATTGTGAATCATAAAGGGTCAAATGAAACAAATATGGACATGGTTTTATGGTCAACGTACCACAATATCCTAGCTGAAGCAAGAATGCTTGGACATTGCATGGTTCTTATATCAAGAAGCGCAAGCTTAAAAATTGTGATACAGACAACATTGTCAGAATGAAGCAACACGGTTTGTCACCAGCAGTATGCACACAACTTGAGTGTTGTCAGCCAACAAATGCTGCTGTTGAACGTTCTTTCTCCGTTCTTGGCAAGCTACGTAGTAAGGACACACACTTTCTACCCGAGAATGTAGGAAAGGATCTTTCGTTGTACTACAACAAATTTTAATTATTTCCACCAGCCTGAGGGTTCTGTACTAGCATACATAACTGATGACGCAGCCTATCCCTTTCAGCCCTGGCTCATGAACCCTTTTACCTGAAACACAAACAGAGTATAAGCTAAAGCTAATTTCAAATATGTAATATAGATTTCCTTTCTGCTGCCCTTAAAATTCACAATTGCTTTTTCAGAAACTTAGCAAAGCACACATGAAGGTTGAAAGATTTTGGTCGACTGAAGTTGCGGTGTTCGGTTTTTCTCAGAAACTGCAATCCGCTAAGGCCAGAATGATACGGAGGATGGTATACGCAATGAAGACAAGACCTGGCGGTGATCCAAGTATCGCTGGCCCAGACGTCGGAAATGCCCTGTGTGACTTTCTCAATAAACAATGCTCTTGCTTAACCAGATGTGTATGTGCTGTTTCATTTTATTCATGAGAGAAACTATAACTTAATGCACAGTTCCACCTTTTTCATCAGTATCCTCCATCTAGACCTGCGAAAAGATCAGATTAAGTTACACTTGCCTAACATTGCATAACAAAGGAATGACTTGGTTGTAACAAGAAAATGAAGGCATAGGTGAAAACCAAATTATGACTTGGATGATGTACGATGGCTTACCAGCCCGTTGGTACAATTTGAATTTTGGTTAGTGAGTAAGAGACATCATTCTCTGCTGTGCTGCCACTATCGAAGCAGATGTTACTAAATCCCCTTTTCAGTAGGCGTATATATGACGGTGACTGACCTACGCACAGCATATCCGTGGTTAGAAACTTGCCTTTGATATAACAAATTTGGTAAGGGTAGAGATCACCTACCAAATTAGTGTTGAAGTCCTAAAGTTTTCAGGCAACTCACCCAATGCTGCATCATTTGGAGATGGTGTTGTACCTTTTTAGCTGTGCTCTGTTTACAAAACCACAGAAAAAAGAAGCCGACTAGTAGTCAGTGACTACGAATTGTGAGCATACAGAATATTATCCAAGAATAATGCATTCCCAACACCATTACACAAGAAGATCAAAATGCCGCAGGTAGCTGACCTCGAAATACAAGCAGCCTGAATGAACAGCGCGTTACCGTAACTAAAAGTTTGATTGACAGCCTTCCGGGAACCCAGCTGCGCCATTCGTGTTCATACTCAGTCGGTCCCGTAAAAATCTCCGAAAATAAGCGCGTTCATACCGCCCCGAAACACCAGTGTTATGTTCACATAGAGGGGTTCCGGTAAACATTTTCGAGAAATGTTATTCCCGGAACCCCGGTATGAAAAGGGCCTTAGAGGGAACATTGCTTGGACAACTGGAAAATTTTCAGCTTTTCCGAATTAGATTAGAATTAGAGCTACACAGCTTGTTCCAAATTAGATTAGAATTAGAATTAGAGCTTTACAGCTTACGACATAGACTAGAGCAGGGGTTCTCAACCCGCAGACGAATATTTTGCGGCCCGCGACATCTCTCCATATAATCACTACTGGCCCCGTATTGTTATGGAATACCGATGTGTCACATTTGTCGAAGAACGGTTGTTGTAACAAAGCCTAGAAGCTTGAAATGATAGCACGGTAGTTTCATCTGGAGTTATACATATTCAACGGTGCTAGCTTGGTTTCAAGCCCATCAATCCATATTTCGAATCATTTTTAAAATTGCCGACGACGTGACAGACGCATTGTTCAAAATTGCCTGGAATATCGCTAAACCCAAGAATCTGCTAGAGAAGGTATGACTTCAATAAAACTTCAACGCACTGAGCGAATATTCGCTGTTTCTGGAACTTAGCAGCAATGTCCTACATCACTTGACAAATTTCGAAGCTACAGTTGTCTGATTCAACACTTACCAGAAGTCGATCTTTTATCGCATATTCTGTAACACGTTGCCAGGTAGACTGCTTTAGCCTAGCATTGAACATATCCATCAATGCACACAGTGCACAGACATTGCATAGCTAATTATCCAGGTGCTTTTTATCATAGTGGGCATGGACATATTTCCAGAGGAAATGCTGACGCAAAAAACGTGGGAAGGGGACCAGGACATCAATTTGACAAAGCTGACTTCTGTAACTATTGGTGTAGGGCTCCCGTCATGGAAGGAAAGGATACCCAGCAAACACATTACGGCATTACGGATAACTTGTCATTTGGCACAGAGTCAGCCTACCGCTATCCGGTTGCACCGAACGTGTCGACTCCTGCTGGTATCCAGTGGGTGACCACTGATCATCCATCAAGTCATTTCTGAGTCACTTCCTGGCCACTGTAGGGACAAAGTCCGTTTGGGACCGATATCCATAGACTAGCCACTGATCAACCCTCTGAATACTAGCTAGCTCCTGGACCTGCATATTTCCTTACCACAGGTTAGCGACGCACAAATACACTTTCACAAGATTGATTTTCAGGCAAAAAGTTTATCAGGCAAAAAGTTTATATTATCGAATTGTCAACAATAAAAACTAAGCAGCAACGAGTAAAATTAACAACGGCTCTAAATCACGTCAAAATCAATCACTAACTCTAGTTCAAGACATACAATAACGCAACAGGTGGACTCAAAAATATCACAAGCAGTCGATCAATTAATCAATCAGGCTAAAAATATGATGACTACGAAGTATGTACACTGGGGGGATTACAGAATACCACACATACTCAACTTATCAGAACTACCAGAGGTTGGCAAGTTTTGAAAATCATTATAGGCAATAATAAAAACTGCAGCAAAGTACAGCACAGCATTGAGTCAAAGCAACAATAATTGTCAATCAATCAAGGTAAAGAAGCATGCACAGTGCACACTGGAAGGATTACAGAATACGACACACGGACAAGTGTTGAAAAATTATGATAGGTATAAGCAACTACCTAGAATTCTGCCTATGAGAATAAACAAGACACGCACTGCATTACACATGCACATTAGGGCTATTCAAAAATAACTTTTTTTCTCAAATCGTACTGGCTACTTGATAAAATTGTTAGGTTACCTAATTTAAGCCTACACACAAAATTTGGTTCAATTCCAGCCAGTGACCGCTTTGCTACAGGAGAAGAAAGTTCCTATTTATTATCTAAAAATAAATAATAAAAAATTTGAAAATTTTCTGTTCACCCCATGAAAGTGTTAGGCTGTCTATAGAAACGATGCTCACCAAATTTGGTTCAATTCCAACCAGTGGAAGTGGAGTTATTGCCGTCGAAAAATTTGGATTTGAATAAAATAGTATTTACGGTGAGCACAACTATAATAAATAAACAAAGAATCGGTCACCGTAATTACTATTTTATTCAAACCCAAATTTTTCGACGGCAATAACTCCGCATTTTTGAAGAGCACTAATGCACAGTTGCACACACACAAATGTATCAGAAAAACAGAGGCTGGCAAGTTTTGAAAATCATTATGCCAACAAGACATAGCGATACATTCAAAATTGCAGTGCAGTAAAAAAGCACAGCATCGAGTCGAAGCAACAACTGTCAAATCAAGTTGCAAAATTACGTTCACTATATGAGAATACCATAGGAAAAAAAATTCAAAGTGGCAGGTTGAAGTTCTTCAATGACAGTAAAAAGACATGCACCGTTGCACACTAGGGAAATATCCGACGTTGACATTTAAGAATTAAGATGGCAAGTTTTGAAGGTGAAGAGGTAATACGAATAGAGATACAAAAAAACAGGATGTTTTATTCTGGTCAAATGCTCGTTACGACATCCTCTATGTGCAGATCTGTCACACATTGAGCAAGGTGCAGTATAACAAACAAAGCACTTCTACTCGGGTTTCGCCTACTTGTACTGCATGTTTTTTTACTACTTCTACTTAGGTTTTTCAGACATAACCAGATAGATAGCCCCTAGAATGTAGTAAATAGTGAATGCAATTTAGAAATCGCACTATAATTGGAGTGCCATTATATATTATTCGCATACATCCTGCAATTTTGAAAGCGGCCTCTACCAACTGCTGTAACCTGCAAGTGTGTGACTCGTTCTACTTTTGGAAAGTAATCAAGTAGTCACAATTTCAGATCCACCTTTACTTGAGCAGCAAGGATGACTCACTTTCACCCCTTTTTGATCGTATATACCGTTTCTAGAGCGGATGAAAATCATAATCAGCAGATTCAACTGTAACTTGTAAAAAATTCCACAGCAAGCAATGCACACTTGCAAGCAACAATCTCTCTAGCTGGAAATATCTTCAATCTTCATACAGGTTCAACTTGCAACGAGGTCAAAAGTTGGTATGAGGGAAATGACTTTATACTGCATCCTCTTCCTTGTCTCCTGCGTAAGACTGAGACAGGATACGGACTCGTTCTGCATTCTTGTCCTAAAATAATTAGCAAGAAAATCATTACAAGCGAACATGAAACGATCCTTCAAAATGCTACCAATTCCGAACGCCTTGCAAAATTCATTCAAACACTGACAAAGTACAGCATACTATGCATAAACGCACAAATCATGAATATTAAAATTTATGATTATTATGGAACAGTGGACACTAGGGGTGTTCAAATAAAACTTTTTCAAATTTGATTGGCTTAGCTGGCAAATCATTAGGTTACCTAAAATACCTTGCACAAAAAATTTGACTCATTTCAATTCGCAGATGCTGAGGTCATCCAATTAGAAATTTCCATCATTTTTCAAATAATAGTATTTACGGTGGAAAATTTCACCACTCCGACATGATCAAAATGCCTAAGATGTAGGGATGCTTTTTCCCACTCATTTCCATCTTTACAGGGGCCTATGGTAGAATTTGGATGAAGACATCGCCAGTTGACGAAAAAAAGATACGACACGGATTAGCTGGAAATTAGTAGACTTCATTGAAATAGCTAATAGACATGTTCAAATGATGGTGATATACTTTGCAAATAAACTACTTTTCACACTAATATTAACGACCACGAAAATGAAAAAAAAATGACACATAGGTAAAACAAGGGTAAATATATGAGTATGGTCATGGTCATAGGCGCCGAGTTACGGGGTGGCACCCCATTCAATATGCTGAAACGCCCGCCGTCCGCGATGTCAATGAGCAAGTCCGTGATATCGCGTAAATGCCAACTATTTACCATTAACCGATACACACGCAAATAATTGAATACGCAGCTTCGTAGGCGGCGACAAACTAATGCTTGAAACGCCCCAATAAATTGTAACCCGGGCAGCTTCGTAGGCGGCGACAAACTAATGCTTGAAACGCCCCAATAAATTGTAACCCGGGATTTCGACATGCATTTGTCGTGTTGTCAGACTAGGTTCCGACCCATTGTGCTGTATTCAAGTTGGTGAATTACTGATTAGATGCGCCAGGCGAGGCCTACAATATTCGTATCGTAGGCCTCGGATGCGTGCTTTTTCGTCTGCTATCATCTGTGGGCTACTAATTCTTGTCTGGTTTATACACTCGCATTTCCTCGATGTCACGTGTCGCCGTGTCGGTGTTTGATTCGTTGGTAATACTGCGCATTGTGCAGTGCACGGCGTTAAATTACGTTGTCAAATAGTGATGCAACACGAGGTTTTCTGTGGCGTAAATTCTGAATTTATTCGATTAGTTCGAACGGGAACCTTCTATTTTCCAATACAATAAACTTCATTGCTGGACGGACTCGAGCTCAACCATATCGCGGATCGAATTTCAAACCATTTAGCGCGTCCGCATGCACGCTATAATCGCGTGTGTGATAACATTGCTGGCCTAAACTATAGCGTCTGCTACAGACATCATATGATTTGCCTGCTATCTCTACTTATTTGATTGTTATGTTATACTGGCTTAAGACTGCCAGCGTCAAATTGAATAAACCTGAATCTGCGCAATTGGCCACGAACAGACGCGAACGAATGTAATTGATTCGCGCTAATACTGAAACATAAGAAGATGCATGTACTTAACCGTAATAAATGATGCTAACTTGGTAAATTTGGAGAAATTTCAAACCCCTCCCTTGTTTCATCTGGTCACCCTATGTAAAAAAGAAGTCGACGCCTATGAGTATGGTTATGCAATATCACCATTATCCCCTCTGCGCAATATATTTAGACAATCAATATATTGCATCTACCTCGTATTGCTGATTTCTGTTTTTGGATGGTGCATGGCGCAACACCGATCTGACTTCAATCTCGTATTCCTTTTCCGGAACAGTCGTAGAATATTGCAACAAGCACCTAAACAGGAAGATTATAGTAAACAATACATAGAGACGACAACTAGTTCAACCTACGATATATAATATATTGTATAAACTAGGGTTAGTTCGGATATCAATAATTTTCACTATCCGGATAACGGATATATCCGGATATTTTGGAATTTATCTAACCGGTTAACCGGATAATAACTGCTAAGTGAGACAATCGATTTCATTAGGTCTGCATGTAAAACGGATCGCAAAATCATTACACAGTGTTATTGTAGAGTACCTACCTACGCGCGCAGTATGAGCGAATACGAGAAAAACCACACAAATTTAATGTTCACTGCTTCTGCAATGCCCTCTTTATAAAGCACAGATGCATCAATTGTGGGATCCTGTAGCCGGGACCGGAATTTTGTAACAAAGAGTCCACGTTCATTGAATGCTTTTTCAGCTTCCACGGAAGTGGGCTGAATAGAAAGCAGCGCTTCGTAGAGAGTCAAAAGGTTGGCAGGTCGTACGCCGGAAACTTCAACGGCTTTACATCCTTTTGATCATCCTTATGTTTAGGTTTGGAGTACTAGAAGGACGACTAGCTGATACTGGAATTGATGCCGACATGATACCTCGCTCTAATTCACGTGATCAGGCACGCAGCCAGCCGAAAATGTAGGGGGATTGAAATAAAATCAGGGGGTTTCGATTTTTTTTTCGAATTAATCATCAGCGAAAATCAATTACGCTTGCACGCACGCACATTTTTGCGAACATTCGATGTCATTCAGTTTCGCGGTGTCACTCTCAGAATCACTAATTAGAATACACTTAACGGCATATCGTCAACAAGCCATCGAGAGATAGGAGCCAATGCATGCTGGGTCCGAGATGGTTAGGCCAGCGATTATATCGTTCGTAGGCCTATTGCAGATGCGATTGTGTAGGTCAACGATAATATCGTGAGCACCAAGCCAATGAAGATGCGATTGTGCAGGCCAGCGATGGAATAGTGTGTACACTAGGGTTGTTCAAAATTGATCGACTTTCAAAATGTCGTGGTTTTCAGTCCGATTCCCATGCCTTATACCATAAAAACACATTCTAGGTACTTTTTTTCGTAATTCATCCCTTGCATCCGTGTGCACATTGAGCTGGAAGAATATCGGCTAAAAATAGGGGATTCCCCTAAAATTTGAGTGTCGCTATTCGGACTAGGTTAGTAAAACGTCATATATAAGCTGGTTTTATGTAGCTATTGCGGTTGGAGTGCTACATAACCTCACTATAGAAAGTATTGTCAGTTCAGGACACCATTTTCATGTCCCACACTGCCATAGAACTCCTCAAAACTGCCTAAGACTGATAGTCATTTTGTTGGATCACCTATCCTACACTCCTCAACCCTACCCGAGATTGTTCATCAATTGCCGGGATCACCACGTGCAAGAATACAACTGTAAATGTATCATTCACTCACAGCCACATTATAAACATCACATTGTTCAAAGGAAACGAAACAAATAGGCAAAGAAACAGATCAACTTGGCACATTGCATTGCAGTGGGATGCAAAGCTCACTAGAAGTCGTTTCGGAGGGAAATTTGAGGCCTTGGCAGTGCTGGCATAGTCTGCGTATTCCAACGCATTTGAGAAAGGCAAACTTCTTGGCAATCGAACTCTGGAGAGTGCTACAGGAAAAGCACAGGCTGATCTGTCATTTGAACTGCTGGAACTTTATAATTTAACAAATAATGTCAGAGCTCTTGTGTTTGACACAACACCCTCAAACAATGGAAAAAATAAAGGTGCGGTTCTGTTACTTGAAGAATTGATAAACAGGAAAGTTTTCTACTTTATTCTTCTGCTTGTCGCCATCATATTTATGAACTAGTCATCCGGGGAGGTCTGGAAGTGAAGTGTGTTTGGATCTGCGACCACAGGCCCTGAAAATACAGATTTTAATTCCTTCCAAGAAGTGGAAAGATATTAATCAATTAAGAAGCTCTAAAACACTTCAGTTTGATGAATGCAGCTGGTTGGCGATCAAAGCTGATGAAGCTAAGCAAGAAATAATTCCACTGATGAAGCCATATAATGGAAAACAGAAAGAAGTCTTGATAATAAATGACTACAGAGAATGTGCAACAGGCACCTTGGCGATTGTAGCTGCCCAATTTATTGATAATCGTTTTCACAAGCCTGGTGCTACTAATAGCACTGGATGGATGAGTCAAGTGCTGTACTGTCAAAAATGTTCATGTGGAGAGAGCAAATGGGCTATTCTGAAGAGTTCATTAGAAAGTTGCCCTGTTTTATGTCCCAGCTTGGTTGAAAACTGGTAATGCATGTGACGCACAGTATATTGATCTCAAATTCCTTCATGGCATGACAGACTTTTCATTGTGCGATTTCACAGTTGCTGATGTGGCATATAAAAAGATGCGAGAACATCATTGGCATTTTACCGAGGAAACGGTGGTATCAACAATGTTCTTGGCTAAACCAAAGATTCCTGACAAAGTGAAGGAAGCGATGGCTGCTAAATTGCTGCAAATGCCAATCCTTGAACAATTTCGCAGAGGTAGGCTATACCTCTGAGTCTAATCTCTGACTCTGTCTCTGAGTCAATGAGTAGGCCTATGGTTGCTTTAATTGAACCGGAATCATGGTTTCTATTCAATGCTATACATGTCGAACATGATTGGTTTAGTCTTCCAGTTTAGGAATGGCATACTGATTCGCATTTCGTGACTGCTCAAGAATTTGTGAGTAGCGTTGAAATAGTTAACGGCGCAGCAGAGCGTTCGGTGAAATTGAATACCGACTTTGATGCTTTCAAAACAGATGACAAAGAACAGCGAGCGAGCCTCTTACAAGCCGTGGAAGATAACGGGAACAGATATGCCGATTTCTCTAAAGCAACCATTTCATCCGGACCTGATTTAAGTAGTATTTGCCAAGTTGATCTGTTTCTTTGCCTTTTTGTTTCGTTTCCTTTGAACAATGTGATGTTTGTAATGTGGCTGTGAGTGAATGATACATTTACAGTTGTATTCTTGCACGTGGTGATCCCGGCAATTGATGAACAATCTCGGGTAGGGTTGAGGAGTGTAGGATAGGTGATCCAACAAAATGACTATCAGTCTTAGGCAGTTTTGAGGAGTTCTATGGCAGTGTGGGACATGAAAATGGTGTCCTGAACTGACAATACTTTCTATAGTGAGGTTATGTAGCACTCCAACCGCAATAGATACATAAAACCAGCTTATATATGACGTTTTACTAACCTAGTCCGAATAGCGACACTCAAATTTTAGGGGAATCCCCTATTTTTTAGCCGATATTCTTCCAGCTCAATATGCACACGGATGCAAGGGATGAATTACGAAAAAAAGTACCTAGAATATGTTTTTATGGTATAAGGCATGGGAATCGGACTGAAAACCACGACATTTTGAAAGTCGATCAATTCTGAACAACCCTAGTGTACACTGCACATGGCCTATTGCAGATGTGATTCTTCAATCCAGTGGGACTATCGGTTTGTTGAAGACGCGATAAATCAGGCCAGAGACGATAGCCGGGCGCGCGGCAATCAATGGCCTAATTTAACGATCTTCTCAGCAGGAGATCGCGTCACATTACATTGTGCAATGTGTACAGACGCATCTCGCTAATTGGCAACACGCTTCCCGTTAATCGGCCGCGCCAACACTGAATACTACTTATTGAAGCTCACTAAAACGTGTAAAATGCATTAGCAACGGTCCTTTTTTATCCGGCTAACCGACAGAAAAATATCCGGATATCAGATAGTGAAAATACCTGCGGTTAACCGGTTAACCGGTTAACCGTTATCCGGATAATCCAACCCTAGTATAAACTCAGTGCACACAGAGCTTTCTTCCCAGTTCTGCTCAACTTCATCAGTTGCCACTCTATTGGGAAACTCAGGGCTAATCAATTAAATATACCATATACTCACCATTTCCAGTAGGAAATTCCCAGCAGAATGAACCTAGACGACTCTCTCTAGGAAGGGCTACTTGCTGAGACAACGTATCTGAACAGATAAATAACAGTCAGTGGCAACTCAAACACGCAATAACGGACATGGGTTGATTAAACGCAGTCAAATAATGGTAATCTTATAGCTGGCGAACAGAGCGCAAAATTTTATAAAACAGGTCTCAATATAAAGCTGCTTTTGCACTGATTCAGAAAATATAAATTAAAATCTGGTACGGGCACTAAAACCAAAAAAAAATTGCTTTTAAAATCTGCATTGTTTCTAACAAAGGTAGCGGCAGTAGACAATGACAAATCAAATGTGTAGAACTGATTGTGACATCATTGAACGCCTTGGCGAAGTCGTGCTGAATATATATTACAATGAAATTCAAGAACCGCTGTGCCGAATGGAACAAACTGTTTTGTAGATCGGCCTGTTGCGTACCAAGAAATACGCGTTGATAGTAAATTCTACGATATATGTTTAAGCTTTTGTGCTATAATTTATACTTATCCAAAATTTTGAATACGCGACGACGCATAAAATACACAAACTATTCACATTACGACTTATTTGCGCTACAGCCATTGATACGACGCGCTATACTCTGAGAATCACGGGGAACACGGCAAGCGACTTCGCCAAGGCGCCCGCCCAATGATGTCACAATCAGTACGAGACATTGAACGGTCATAGCATAGTGTCCTATATGGTGTCGACACAAGCAAATCGCACGGTTCAATGAAATTGTATCACGTCACAGTTTCCATTTGGCTACAGGCAATTTGACGGTGATTTTTGACCGACTTGCCGAGCATTAAATTTTATGATTCGGGTATCAATCGAAAGCTGACGCTATACTGCTTGCGAAAATATAAATTTTATTCCACTCATGGCCCTGGAACCCCCACAATCTGCCCCAAATTATTCATTGTCGAGAAGATTGGCAGTGTGACGCAACAATGATGTCTGGCGAAACGAGTGACTAGCTCAAGAGCAAGGATGCGGCCGAGCGGCGAGAGTGGGATCAGCTGACGTCGCGGCAATAGCAATGTGCAACCGCGCCACAGAGAAGCGCTGCGCTGTTGATACTTTTTCTATGCGTCTCGGTACAAGCGAGCACACACCAGCCTTTCCTTGACTTGTAAGGGTAGAACTGGGTCCACGGAATGCATTAGGGCCCTACCAATTTTCGCGCAATATCCTTCAGCTGATAGAGATATGTAGGCTACGTCTAAGTAGTCTACATTGGATATGTCAGATTATTATGATATCGATTGCCTAGCCCGCTTGTTGCGTAGGGCTCCAGAGATGCGTGTCGCTGTTGATACTTTTTCTATGCGCTTCGCTAAAAGCGAGCACACACCAGCCTTTCCTTGACTTGTAATTGTAGAACTGGATCCACAGAATGTATTTGGTCCCTACCAATTTTCGCGCAATCCTTCAGCTGTTAGAGATATTTCTAGTAAGAAAAATATACTTTCAAGTAATAAGATTCACTCAAGACCGCAAATTTAGATAATGTAAATATATCATATTGTAGTAATACAACTACAGTGTTGAGTTTTCACTCTAGTCCCCATAAGCACCACGTCGGTGACCTTGCCAAATTCCGAGAAGGCGAAAAAGTGCAAACTCTGTTGGGCCGAATGGACAATGGACATTCAGTTATTCACAAAAGCGAAAACAATACTGCAAATCCGTTTTACGTAAGTTACATTAGGAATATATATACAGGCTACAGAATGAATATAATTCAAATATCTGTGATACCACTGTATTACTTTTGACGCAAAAGGTCCCCGGCAGTCAAAAAAACTATTTGGTGATTGAAAAATGCTAAACCAAATTCCAACGTCAACGTTTATAGTGATATCAGATATATTCCAGTGAAAAACAAAGGTATGAATTTGGTGGTAACATTTTGGAATCATTTGGCAGGTATGGCCCGCAAGCTTTCTGCTAACGGATTGAATCCGGACAGCGATACCAGTTTAATTCGACACTCCTGCTGTTAAACTTTATTCAACAATCAACATTTTACCTGATGCATTCGCGGACCAAATCCTACCCATACGGATCAAATAAAAGCTTGTAATGTATGCTCATGCTCAATGCTCCTTGCTCACACTTAACCATAAAAGCGACTATAGAAAGTATCGACACCCGCCATCAACAGCGCGACGTGTCTCTGGAGCCCTACGCAACAAGCGGGCTAAGACAATCGATATCATAATAATCTGACATATCCAATGTAGACTACTTAGACGTAGCCTACATATCTTTATCAGCTGAAGGATATTGCGCGAAAATTGGTCGGGCCCTTATACATTCTGTGGACCCAGTTCTACCCTTACAAGCCAAGGAAAGGCTGGTGTGTGCTCGCTTGTACCGAAACGCATAGAAAAAGTATCAACAGCGCAGCGTTTCTCTGTGGCGCGTTTGCACATCGCTATTGCCGCGACGTCAGCTGATCCCACTCCCGCCGCTCGGCCGCATCCTTGCTCTTGAGCTAGTCACTCGTTTCGCCAGACAGCATTGTTGCGTCACACTGCCAATCTACTCGACAATGAATAATTGGGGGCTGATTGTGGGGGTTCCAGGGCCGCGAGCGGAATAAAATTTATATTTTCGTAATCAATGCAGAGTCAGCTTTCGATTGATACCCGATTCATCAAATTTAATGCTCTGCAAGCCGGTCAAAAATCACCGTCAAATTGCCTGTAGCCAAATGCAAACTGTGACGTGATACAATTTCATTGAACCGTGCGATTTGCTTGTGTCGACACCATATAGGACACTATGGTCATAGTCTACCGACGTTACATTTGATAGAAAAAATACCGACTTTGGCCTTTCGAGGGCGATTTCCGGGGCGTTCCAGTGCCCGGACCAGATTTTAATTTCTCTTTTCAGAGTCAGTGCGAAAGTAGCTTTCGATTGAGACCCGTCTAATTAAATTGTTCATTCTGGTCGCCAGCTTTAACATTAACGCTGAGTTATCAAATTGGAAGTTTCTACAGTCATCATTGCATGAGCTGAGCATAGAAAATTTCAAATAATTCATAACTTACATACGGTATACCCAGCTCAGCTTTCTAGACTATAAGAGTTAAATAATTTTTTTACAAATCAAACGGTGATAACTGCAGATGCTGTTTTGATACCACATGGAGGAAATAAGCTCTAACCTGCATTTGGTAAATTGGTGATGCACTGTCCGTAAAATCACGACGTTACTGGCAGATTTCTTCCTTCACATTTCTTCAAGATGCTGAGATTTCTTTTCGAACTGTTTCGCCCGAGCTGCAGCAAGATCAGTATCACTGGCCGGGTTGGAATCCCGGTACGTTTAGCGTAATATATTTGGTGTGCAGTATCACACCGTGAGAACAGTTAGTAGAATCTTTGGTGTGCACGAGACACCGATTCCATATTGGATCACTGGTATCAGTGGAACATGTGCATTTTCTTTGAATCTTCTCGTGACCACCCGAATCAGACCTTGAATCGGAATCATATTTGGTAGATCTTCGTATGCGTCGTCTTTTCCCCGCATCCGATGCCGAGCTATCCAAGTTAGTATTGCAATACTCAAACCATAGCGCTGGGTAGAATTGAATATCGGTACTTCAATACTACAATTTGGAAGCCAAGCATTAATATCATGATTGAAATACCAGCAATCACGACTCTTGAGTAGGGATGTCTATCACTCAATTTGGGTTACGGGTCTCATTCAAAAATTCTGATAGCTTGCGGTCAGTCAAGTGTTACCTTCGGCTTCCAATCCATTTCCAGTTATTAATCACAAAACAGTAACTCTTACCTTATGTTGATCAAGAAATCAGGTTTGGTTACAATAAAAGGACGTACTATAACAGTATATCAACTCTAAACCTACCTACCTACCTATACCGAACATCCGTCATAATAGCTCTTTAATACTATATAGGGATTCAATAACCAAGCGCATTTTCGTTGTGCACATACGCCACTTCTGACTATAACCGTATCATTATCATTGACTGACTACACTGCTACAACCAGTGGTTATGATTATATAATCACCGAGCTAAGTGGCACACAGCAAATGTCGAAAATGCTTCTCGCCGCTGACAACAATTCACTTCAAAGAATCACGGTTCAACCTTCCCAGACGAAAATTTGAATCACGTGAACTGAGCTCACTGCGCAATGCGCCACTGCGCATATGGATGAAAAAGGCTAATGATCTCATTCACTTCACGCATGGCGCGACGCACGAGGAAAGCTCGTCAATCGTTGAGTGGTATTCAGTGGGGTAACATCACTTAGCTATATAACATCGGTAAAACATTATGAGGTACAAAAATTGTAATTGTCAAATTGTAAAGTTTATTACATGCTCGAAATAAAAGTACGAAGGAGAATGTACCATTATCGAAGTCGATAATAGAGTATACCAATATTCAATATACCAGCATATAATCCCTGTAAATTATATGGCGATCAAGTCAGATTCACTGTGCGCAGTCGCCATTTCTGCCGACCCATTGAACGCATTGAAGTGAAAAACGCTAAACATCTCACGGCATGACGCACGCGAAAAGTTCGTAACATCTTTCGGAATTGCGAATGTTCACCGCAGTAACAAACAGTAACATGACAGCTAAAAGGGCACAGAAATGGCAATGTTTAAAAGCTTGAAATGTAGGCCCGACAGTGAATATTGACCGTTCAATGCCAGCATGCATAATCCGGTTACGTGACGTCGCTATGAAGAATCACGTCCAGTGACGATTTTCCTTCAAATTCTATTGAAATATTTTGAAATACTGAAATGTGTGCAATTTGTGCATATCAGCGTCGGGAGTTATTGAGAGGTTGACTTTATAGCTGAAACAAAATGGAGCTTTCCTCACACTGTCCGAATATGATATCCATTGGAATTCTGATTCGCGCTTTCAGTGGACTATCCCGAATATCAGTGTGTAAACGTGCGATTTTCTTTCGAACTGTACTCTTGAAACATTTTGAAAGGATGAAATATGTGCCCTTATCAGCAAGAACTTGAGTGGTTGACTTTTTAGCTGATACAACATGGAAATATCCGCACACTGTCAGATTATGATATCCATTGGAAATTGAATTGGGACTTTTAGTGGACTATCCGAAATGATTTTCTGTATGTATGTCCTAGGATATCCGAACTGGACATTTTCCAACTTGGATAGCCAAGTATTAGCCCACGTCTGTCCAACCGGACACTGGGACACTCGGACACTGCTTGGATAGCCCTAGGCAATTATGTGTTTGCTGGGTTCTGACTATTCAGTACTCTGTTTAATGTGGACGCCAATACCATTGCCTGAAAATTTCAAATGAGCCTTTCTGAAATGCGATGCAGTGCATTTAATGACAAATTACATACAAAGAGCATATCGCTGCATGACTTTGACAAAGAGTACGTTCTTGAAATTGGTCTCTATCCCAGCTTGACCAGCAATGCAAAAGAAATTGCATCGATTTTTGGAAGCACGTACGCGTGTAAACAATAGTTTTGAACAATGAAATTCACGAAGAGCAAGCTAAAATCACGTATTTCGGACGTCCATTTTGAATAGGGTCTGATTCTTGTTTCATCTGACTTGGTACCAGACGTTGAAAACCTTTCACAAAGCAAGCTGCATCAATTGTCACAATTATTCTGTGTCGTTGAAGTGTAAATACATGTGTTTTCGGATTGGTATGATTGAGATTGCAGCAATGTAAGATAATATACCGAAGTGAGCGTAAAATATAGTACTAAGAAAAAATCCGGCCCGCCAACCCAGGTAACACGGCCACTTGGGGACAACAAGGGACCAACGTGGGTCGATAGCAGGTGACCGCGAGGGAAACCACCTGGTAACCACAAAATTGTGGCGGCTATATCTGTCGGTATTAGGTGGGGTACCACGTGGGTGCCCCACGATGCCGGATAGGTGCCACAGCCCGCCGCCGCAATCCACCACTAGCCCTGTCTCCCACTTCTGTACTATCTCATCCACCAATATCATACCCCGAAACCTAATACAACAACATCTATTCACACAGTCATCGGGCAAATCAGTATATTGCAAAATTTATACATGCAGAGAAACTGTACAGTTGGCGATAGTGAGTAGTAACAAATACACAAAGATGTATGGGTCACGGCAGAACATTAAACCCTTGTCCTTGTGGTGTTGCACGTTTGGTTGAAAAATTTGAGTGATCCACACAAGTAATTCGAGGCAGTAATTTGAGGCAGCGATGAAAAAATTATAAAAATTGGCAAGACTTGAAAAAGAAGCAATTACCGCAATCTAGCAAAAGAATTCTAAAAGACATGGCAATAATATGTACAAAGGCAGTGTCACATGAAGCAAGGTAATGCATGATAAAGAAATTGGAAAACCATGTGCAAAAGGCATCACATACAGCAAGGAATAGAATGATAAAAAACATGGCAAGGATATGAACAGAAATCATTATTATATGAAGCAGTGATCAATTGAAATCGGTTACCGTAGTCACTCAATATGCAGGTCAAACTTGATTACGTCAAGGCATGACATTAATTAAAATCTGAAGAGGCAGCAGGTACGAGATCAGTTTTGGAATGTGAAGAGTTTGCAATGGGTATTGGGCAATTCCTCTTTACCCTCAACAGTGCAAAGATGTTCATTATCAATTTGTGTTCTAGGCCTAGGGAATTTCTAGGTGCGAATAATTTTGAATGCAACACACACATTCCCAAATTTTTCAACTTAACACGTGGACCATTCTAATGGAAGGATAATGTCGTTCTATGCAAGGCAGATATTAAAACTAACAAGACGAGCCAACTTCAAATTCCCCGATTCAACATAACGATAGACGTATGTTATTAGTTTCACAACAGATACGCAGAATTTCTCTGTGCAAATAAATAAGCATCAACATCGGCTACAGAAAACCATCCAATATATTCAATGTAACATTCGTACATTTGGGAGGTTTCCATCAAGATATGACTCGGCAAGGAAATTACACGACTGCACTCACCTACTCTTTCAGAATTCTTCAATAGGTTTTGCCTACTTGCACCACTTACTCAAGCAACTATGTGTAGACTACTCCAACTTCTACTTGAACACTGAACAGTTTACGAAAAACTGACAACTTATTCTTTACAATTAGGATTTTGAAAGGTGGCTGGTAGTTTCAGGATAAGTTTGTTTAAACAACAGCACGAAAAAGCCTCTTTATCTATAGTGGACGCATAAATTAGTCATTTTGAATTAGCCTACAGAGATACATATTTCGAAATTAGCCTCCCCGATTAACTGCTGGATTATGGAATCCATTGAAAAAAGTCTACTCTCTGATACTACTCAATTCATTTCGTACTTCCACCTGAAATAGTTTTTACATGTCTTGGAAATTGCTCCTTCCACTTCAAATTTGGTAATGCATAACTCCTACTTGAGCACCTCCGGCAATATTTCAATGTCTTGGTATATCCTGGCACAGAAACGCCCAGAGTGCAATAGCCACACAGCCGAGGTAGCTTGGATTATCATACAATCGGAACACTCTTTGCGTGCTCACAGTTAAATGAAACGATTGATATTATGAATACGCCGCGCTTTTCTGGTTGAAGGTAACCCCAATGCTTCAGATTGTGGCACTCTTGACTCCTCTTTTGTCCGTACCTTGAACCGCCGGCACGATCTCTGGAGTTCTGAAGCCATTTTCGAATGGAGCTTTCAACGTCCTTTTCGGTGCATTCTTTTGTGGCCAAGTTCATCTTGACTGCAGCTGTTCAAGATAAATCAGTCCATAACTGAATAAAATACTTCAAATTCTATCGAGCAACATACCAAAAACACTATTAAAAATTACTGTATCTTTCAGACAGATTTCGTCATCCTTTCTTCCGAAGACACTGCAGCAATTTGCAAATTCATTTTTCATTAGTCTTGGCATTGTCCGCCTTATGAATTCGTCAGCAATATTTCCACCAACACCGATAAGAGCATTCACCTATAAGAAAGTGCAGATTAGTACGCGCCTGCACCTTAATTGGCAGGGGTATTTTTTACAATTTGTTCAAATACTCCAGAATCACTTTTTACAAGCTGATCCATCTGTTTGAGTTCCTCGCCATCTTTAATTGGAAACGCGGCAGGGAGTTCTGTAGGCAGAGACACTTTGAAGTGTGGCAGAATCAAGTCCATGTTTCTTTCTGTTTTGTAAACACTCTTTGACATTTGCTTGATGTCTTGTTGAACGTTAAGGACTTTATGACCCATAGTTTTCAATGTAGCTTGTAATCAAGCATCCATGGCTCGCAATGCAACATCCATGCTGGCTTGCAATTGAGCTGATATGCCTGTAAGATAAAAATGATAGTTTCAATTTTTTATATACTGCGGAAATAAAAATCATACACACCGCGACTGTGATTTGGAGTGGATTTGACGGAGGTTGCTATATCCTCACCAATGTCAATTTCACTGTCATCGAGAGATTTATCTGGTTCGCCATCCAAGCAGTCGGGCACGTCCTCCCCAGCGTCCATTTCATCGTCTTCGAGAGAGTGGAGCGAATGATTGCTTTGTCCGTCTATGCTGGTAGGCATTTTGACTGAGAAACCTAAAATACAGCAAGACTGTAGAAAAAATGAACTATAATTAGATCACCAATTTCGACCGATTCCAAATTCATATTTTTCCCATGGTGCCAATATATCTGTCCTAAAATACTTTACTTCATACTAATTTACGAATCAAATTTTGAAAATACTGTCTAGCAATAACTATAATATCCTTCAAGTAAAATAGTTGTCGGCACCGGCAACATTCACAAAATAGATGAGCGAAAAATGAATTTGTGCGACAATTTCGTAACTACGAATGTATCAAGTAGATAACAAGAAATATGGATGATGGCAAATGAGAAAGCGTGTAATCTAATCAGTATCACCACGAATCAGTTTTGAGTGTGACACCATATTGAGTAGCTTTCGTCGCGACAATTGTTTTCTCATTATATCGGTGTTTAAGCTGTATTGCTGCATTTTCCGATTAATCACTGGCAAAGCCTTGTTAGAGAAACGAATCGGCGCAGAAATGAATTCCAATTTGCAGGCGTACACCAACACACCCTCAAATTCCGCGCTCCGATTACCTATCATGAAGCTAGCTAGCTCATGAATGGTTTTGTAAAAACGAATATGGGTGCACATAATTTAGATTTCAGAAAAGCAGAACGTACATTTGGGCGCCTGGTCGGCAGAGGAGATTTAGGATGGTGCTTCTCAGCACACGCGAGGCGCGTGGCCAGTCGAAAAATTAGGGGGATTTGGATTTTTTTTCAAATTTACCAATATAGCATCAATTCAATTAGGGTCAAGTACATGTGTAAATGGCGATCATATAATCTCTTCGTACCGGCGATTTTAGGAGTATGATAAGCTTGCCAAAGATTCCGGGAGTGCTGTCAATTAGCGCGTCACTATCTCTGGTGAACAATTAAGTACGCGCGCGTATTACGCAGTCTCGGCTACAGTTTTCGCAAATGTCCGAACTTGATTGCACCTATTTCAAACCTTTGTCGTATTTTCAGAACTCGGACATGATACACATCTTCTGGTCGTTACGTTCAAGTATATTAGTGGGAATCAATTTCGCACGTTAAAGTCTGTTTGCAGCGATTTGATGTTATTCAGTTTCGCGATGTCGCTTTTTACTCAATATGACATAAAGCAATCACTAATCAGCGTAAACTTGACCACATTGTCTCAAAACCAGCGAGAGATAGGGGCCAAATCATGCTAGGCCCGAGGCGCGATAGTTAGGCCATAGGCCAGCAATGATATCTTTCACTCCAGGTCTATTGCAGATGCTATTGTCTAGGCCAGCGATGATATCGTGCACACCAGGCCGAAGCCGCTAATGCACTATGCAGATACGATTGCGCAGTTAAGCGATGATATAGCGTAAACTGGGCCTATGGCAGATGCTATTGTTGATGCCTGCTGAACCAGGCTTGATCGAGACGCGATAAATCAGGCTATCGACGATTGCCACGCGCACAAGAATGAATGACCCCATTTCGCGACCATCTCAGCGGAAGATCATCACAGATTCTTCTCGCTAATTGACAACACGTTTCTCGCAAATCCGGCGCGCGGAACACTGATTACACAATTATTGAATTGCAACCGAATTATAGAGTTAGAATGATCATTTCAACATGACGTGGTTTCGCTTTTCAAATAGGAAAGTTCGACCCCGGAAACCCCCGTGTCTACGTGCCTGGCACACGTGCGTATCGAAATCGAAGACGTCTCTAATGAGGACGCATCGATTCGCCTTATTACTAATTACTGGTCACAAATCACTTGGGCGTTTGAGCATTTTGTACGAGGTGGCCGCCACCTCGGAAATATGGTCACGAGGTGGCTGCGCCACCTCGTAACCTTGTAAGTCGGCGCCTATGGTTGCAAGCATTGCCTTCCGATTCAATTAACAAAAGATTTACTTACATCCGTTTAGCAGGCAGTCCATCACACGATTCTGAAATCTCTGGATCTGTCTGGTGCAGTGACCGGTCCCTTTTCTTTTCCGCTTCTTCAAACGAAGCTAGAAAATATACAAAAAACGTAAAGATTAGCCTACTCGAAACTTGAAAACAACATACTAGCTTCGGCTTCCGGGAGGAAGTTGGCCATCAAATTCTAGCCATCAAAAAAAAAATTCGGAACTACTATGTACAACAACGCAGGTATCGGATGTATCACCAGGACCACTCTTCCGGCCATGGTGCGTGGCAGCAATCGGCCACATATGATATTTCGACGTTGGCCGGCCGCGTTGAAATACGAATTAAAGTAATTTCAAATCAATCAGCATACAAATTACCGACCGATTTCATCGCATCACGTCATTTGTGAAACAACTAACAAAGAATATAAACTCGACTGGCACCTGAACAGAGCTATCTCGCGAAACACTATCGCCGTCGCGAAATCTTCACAGCTGCTAGTTGTCGCTCTGCTGCAAACAAAATATCGCCAAATGCATTTCTAGCCAACAAAATCTGGATTTGACAAAACAAATAGTGTTCCGACACATGAAACGCCGTACCTCAAAATCTTAATGTCTATTTTTCGATCAAACAGTTGTTTTAGAAAGTAATAGGACAGTCCTACATGTTGCTAAACTATAAAGAAGTGTGTGCAACTCACCTTGAATAAATCTCAAAACTATACGATACGCTCAACTATACAGTCAAGAATATTAAAATTTATTCACGAAAAATATTCAAAATTTTTCAATCTATTCACTGTGTCAAGAAATGGATTTCAAATACGTGTAGCCTATAGTTAAGCCTAGCATCACACTAATTTTCAGCGATATCCAAGTGGCGCAAGGTGTCCAACAGGCGCGATACGCCGACTGCACAGTCATTGAAATTCAAATTTATTCACAAAAAATATTCGAAATTTTTCAAGCTATAACCTGTGTCAAGGAATAGCTTTCAAGTACGTATAGCCTATAGTTAAGCCTAGCAGCACCCCAATTTTCAGAGATATCCAAGTGGCGCAAGGTGTCCAACGGGCCCAATAAGCTCGACTGAACAATCATTGAAATTCAAATTTATTCACGAAAAATATTCGAAAATTTTCAAACTATAACCTGTGTCAACGAATGGCTTTCAAATACGTATAGCTTACAGTTAAGCCTAGCATCACACCAATTTTTAGCGATATCCAAGTGGCGCAAGGTGTCCAACAGGCGCGATACGCCCGACTGCACAGTCATCGAAATTCAAATTTATTCACAAAAATATTCGAAATTTTTCAAGCAATAACCTGTGTCAAGGAATGGGTTTGAAATATGTATAGCTTACAGTTAAGCCTAGCATCACACCAATTATTAGCGATATCCAAGTGGCGCAAGCTGTCCAACAGGCCCGATACGCTCGGCTGCACAGTCATTAAAATTAAAATTTATTCACGAAAAATATTCGAAAATTTTCAAACTATAACCTGTGTCAACGAATGGCTTTCAAATACGTATAGCTTACAGTTAAGCCTAGCAGCACCCCAATTTTCAGCGATATCCAAGTGGCGCAAGGTGTCCAACGGGCCCGATACGCTCGGCTGTGTTTTGAGAATAAATTTGAATTTCAATGACTGTGCAGTCGGCGTATCGCGCCTGTTGGACACCTTGCGCCACTTGGATATCGCTGAAAATTAGTGTGATGCTAGGCTTAACTATAGGCTATACGTATTTGAAATCCATTCCTTGACACAGTGAATAGATTGAAAAATTTTGAATATTTTTCGTGAATAAATTTTAATATTCTTGACTGTATAGTTGAGCGTATCGTATAGTTTTGAGATTTATTCAAGGTGAGTTGCACACACTTCTTTATAGTTTAGCAACATGTAGGACTGTCCTATTACTTTCTAAAACAACTTTTTGATCGAAAAATAGACATTAAGATTTTGAGGTACGGCGTTTCACGTGTCGGAACACTATTTGTTTTGTCAAATCCAGATTTTGTTGGCTAGAAATGCATTTGGCGATATTTTGTTTGCAGCAGAGCGACAACTAGCAGCTGTGAAGATTTCGCGACGGCGATAGTGTTTCGCGAGATAGCTCTGTTCAGGTGCCAGTCGAGTTTATATTCTTTGTTAGTTGTTTCACAAATGACGTGATGCGATGAAATTGGTCGGTAATTTGTATGCTGATTGATTTGAAATTACTTTAATTCGTATTTCAACGCGGCCGGCCAACGTCGAAATATCATATGTGGCCGATTGCTGCCACGCACCATGGCCGGAAGAGTGGTCCTGGTGATACATCCGATACCTGCGTTGTTGTACATAGTAGTTCCGAATTTTTTTTTTTGATGGCTAGAATTTGATGGCCAACTTCCTCCCGGTCGGCAAAACGCATTGCTGCTGAAAAGCAAAACAAAACTGTGGCGCTTGCGCATTTTAGATGGACGCGCCTAGCGTATTAATTCAACTATGACATTCAAAAAATAGATAATACACCCTAATCATGCATCTTGAATCCGAAATTATCTAGTTGGGCGTGACGCAAAGATCCGATCGGTGATCGGACTAGGCCTACTTTGCAAATTGTAATATTACGTGTAGAGCAACCCGCTTCTCCGTCTTTTAGGGATACCCACAATCATACACTTAGACTGCCGTGGCCTATCATTGGTGCGAATCCCAGTTTATCAATGAGCGCTAAAACAAAATATTAAATATTAAATTTTCGAAACCAATATGATCGTATATATAGCATTAGGCTGAGATCAGTTTCACTAACTTTACCGCTCGCATTGCGAGTAGGGCTGTTCAACAGCCGTAATGGCGCGCTACAGTATTACCTACTACAGATAAATCTACACACAAATCTGTTTTTGAGGCCAGAGACGAGTGGTGCCTAATATCCGTACGTTCCTGATGACTACACTAATTGCCACTTAATATCCCTTTGACAAACTCAATCTTCATCATCCAAACGAACGATTGATATAATTATCCATACGCATCATCTGAGCTGACATATCTCGCCGCACTGCAATAGTTGTCTTACGCAGACAGTCCACACTCGTGAAGTCGCCATTATTGATTTCTACACACGCCACTCGACTCGCCAAGCCAAGAATCGCGGCGGTGTCTCTCACATGAAAACTCGCGAGCTTGCATATGATTGGCTCACTTGTCACGACTGAGTGATCCCTGGAGCGACTAGAAGAAGTTTTCTTTCATTGGGAGTCTGGGACTTCACAAACATACTCGCAACTGTAAAACATCGCAATAGACGCTTACGTGACCTTTGACACGAACCAATCAGGTTGCAGCAGGATGTAAACAAAGAACAAGCCCGGGAAAGCTTACTATGAGCTCTTATGGAAAAAGGTTGAAAAATGAAGGTTTTAAGCAAGATTACGTTGAATTGGAGATGACTGGCCTTAATGAATAGTAATAGCGTAGAGCTAGTATGTGGTTGCAGCTTTTAATCTAGGATGAACATGAATGGTGGCAAGTACGCACCAGCGTGCTGTGTCCAAATGCACGGGTTTTTGACAACTTTTCTGATTAAGCGACGATTGTTGTATACTATACTATAGGATTGTGGTAATGCATATTTTGACGATTTCATAGACTCCAGGTCTCGAGCAAAATTTTCAAGCATATCTCATGTTCAGAAATATATATACTATAAAATATAGCTGCTGCCACACATCACAATTTTTGTGTATTGATTATGAAACTTGAAAGCTATGGAGATTCTATCGAATTTATGGATTTGAGTGGAACAGCATCTTCTTCTAACACCGCGGAGAAAGCTACGAAGTATTTCATGGAGCGCTATACACACGATTTAGGGATAAAGATTGAGGAGACAATCCACTCTTTTTAGAAGCAATATTCTAGTGAACAGCCAATGTTATCGCAACTTGCGGAAAAGTGAGATAACACACTCAATGGAAATGCACGTTCTCGGAAAATCCATTATTGATCGGTCTTGCACTTGTAAGACAGGGTAAGTAAGGAAAAAGACATTTTTTCAGAGACTCCTTCAATAGATATTTTAACCATGATTTATTTTCATATTTGGTTCTGATATATGCTCTCATGCATATGCATTGATTAAGACAATCCAGCACCTGAAGCTAAAAGGACTACATTGTGATTTGCATCAGCATCAGTGAGCTCCATCGTGATTGACAAGCAATCTCTCCACCGTACTCGCAACCGATCAACTCCTGCCTCAAGGTAGATTTTGGTGTATCTGGTGTCTTCAGTTTTATAACATTCCATCAAACACAAATAATCCTAGAACATTTTCATCTGGAGAATTGTTCATTCAACAAATTGGGCATCTAAATGAGCTTCAATAATGCACACCACTGGAATATCTAGACATGCACTGTTGGTACAGACTGACCATGGCTCCGCGCAATTACGATCCGTAGCATGCTATTAGGCATTACGATATTGACAATGGAACTGAATTTGCACAATTGCCGAATATGTTGCGTCATTCATTTTTAATTTTCAATCTTGAATTAGAGTATGCAATTAGTCCATATATATTTGGTTAGTTGTGATACACAATGCTGCATAGTATGACACCAGACAAAATTTTATACTCCTTGATTCTTCCGATCAGCTGTTCAATATGAATACGTTCTCTCGCCATCTTTCTTGTTGTGGAACAGTCTGGCTCAGGCATTTGACGGTGTGTAAATCACGTGCAGCAATATTTAAATCTAGATTCAATTTCTTGATATCAGACTCAATGGTGAATCCCTTTTCTGCCATGATAGCATTGCCTGGCTCACCATAGCTGAACTCCATCATTTTCTTACATTTCTTGTCGAATCCACATATTTAACTAATATTTCGATCTGAAATGCTCCCTGTGAATAGTTCCTGCATAAAAGTAAGTGTACCACAATCCATCAATCCTTTCAAAGTTGTATGGGATTTATTGACAGTCAATAATCATTCTAGATTTGAGAAATCATGAATGAATGCAAATGGTGCATTTTTAAGAACCACATATCTACATGGCCAAATCGCGATATAATGAAGCAGTTACATATGGCTGACCCAATGGTTAAATACTATGCTTACAGCAATACTATAAATTTGACGTCAGTAGGATAAGTCGGGCAATTCAGAAAGAATTTAATGTAGTCTAGCATAAAATTTCAGCTTCTCCGCATCTTTTGACATTATGATGCTCCTCTGAGAACTGAACCTCACTAGCAATAATTGTCCGTCAATTTGTAATTTTCCTGGACGAGTTTACTGTTTTGTGCTTCTATACTTCTTCCAGAAATTTGATTTTCTTGCGTTTTATCCATCGACTTCCTCTTTCTGCAGCTTCATAAAAGATATCCATCAAGCCTGCACAAAATATATAATATGTTTATTTTACAGAGCAATACTGCTGTGCAGGCACCTATCAAGGCGTACTCGTCCGACTCATACAACGTATCACCGCTACCAATTTCAACTATTCGTCTCATTATTGAATATATTGTTTTCAACAATTTCAATACATTACACACCATCAAGCAACAAAACTGGAGTGGAATAAAACGAGACACACACCAAGTTGATTGTGGCATCAAGTGTGACTGCATTTCAGATTGGACTCATTTTGAAACACAGAATTGTTTCATCTAGATCAGTGGTTCCCAACCTTTTTCGACCTATCGCCCCCTTTTCAAGGTCAATACCGATCATCGCCCCCCAAATTTTGTGTACCGAAAATTGGGCATACAAACCTGTAATCACCGGCGGGTTGACTAAAAAAAAGGGTCAAATTTTCGGCTCGATGTCTAATTTGACACACTTTTGTAACTAAATTTCCATGGGTTGACTAAAAAAAAAAATGTCAGCCGTTTTGACGCGTCATCGCCCCCCTGTCGCCCCCTTCGTCATTTTCGCCCCCCCTAGACCGCCAAATCGCCCACGTTGGGAACCACTGATCTAGATTCTAGATTATGTCACGATTCAATATTTTTGGTACAGTAATAGATACGTCATTTTCTTAATAAAATGAGAATTCAGATGACTACAAGGAAGTCCACATGCCTTTATCCAGATTTTACATTCTTCCATGCATGTCATTGGCTCTGGGAAAGGTAAAAGCGCACACCAGGAACGGTCTGGGTAGCCATCTCCATGTTACACAGGCTATTAGCACAGTGTTTATCCGGCATTTATCCTGATAGATTCAATACACGAGCTAGAACAAAAAAATGACGATTTCAGCTGGGAACGGATCATGTTGCCTAACATATATCATATTAATATGATCATTGAATATGCAGACAAGTGTCCAGTGTAACAGTAATTTGCTAGATAATGATACGACTGTAGACTACTATATACAAATGTCGATTCCATAAATAGAACGCATATAACGCCACGTAATGGATACCACACATATCCTGACTCACTATTCCTCTAATACATTCTATTCGGTACGACAATCCTATAGTATACGACTAAGGATAATACAGCAATAGTTGCTTCATCCGAAAAGTTGTCAGAAATTCATTCATTTGGACATACCATGCTGATGCGTGCTTGCCATCATTCATGCTTATTGTAGGTTATAACACTGCATATACATACTAGCTCTATGTTATTACCATTCACCAAAGCCAGCTATTCCCAATTCAATGTAATTTTGCTAAAAACCTATATTTTTCAACCCTTTTCCATAAGAGCTCATAGTAAGCTTGCCCGGGCTTGTTCTTTGTTTACATCCTACTGCAACCTGATTGGTTTGTGTCAAAGGTCACGTAAGTGTCTATTGTGTGAGCAATTCGAGTCACTCCCGGCGTGCGTTTTAGTTCAATTTTGTGTCGCATACGGTAAATTTATGCACTATTCAATTCATGTAGAGAAAGGATAATGGTCTCCTTGAGTTTATTATTAAAAAACCTCATCATTTCAAATCACCACAAAACTGCGATACAGTGAAAAGATAGGAAGGTGTCTTTGAGACGGAGTCCAAGTCGCAATGTTCCACCGACTATCATTGCGAAATAATAAATCCAAGTGTGCCTTACAACGGACGAAAAAATCCTGATGTGGGAAAAATATAGCTATCGACGGGAAACTTGTGGGTCCAATGTGGGAACGGTGTGAGATATCGACACATCTTCATTGACGAAAATCACAGGCATAAATTATTTATTCACATATATTTATTGCGTAAAAGACTTCATGAGTTAAAATTAGTAGATATAAACGAGTGCATTTAGTGACGGGATCTATGTGGGCTTAGTGTGGTATTTCCGGGCCTATCATTGACTCTAAATTCCTCTTGGGCTCGATGTGGGTACCATGTTATGAAACCATTTAATTTTATCACCCCATCAAACCACCTAAATACCACGTGGGCACCAAGTGTGCGTGTTACCTGGGAAAAGGTTGTACACCCGAAATTTGGCCCGCGACTAGCAAAAGGTTGCCGACCCCTGGTATAGGCTATAATACAGTTGTTCCTAAACTTTTTTTTCCCATGCAGCGCCCTCTTTCGAAAATTGCCTGGGTCTGTTATCCCCCATATTTTTGGGCAGTAATGAAAACAAGTGGTAAGAGTTAGAAGGCTGGTTGGTATTTTTGTGTTATGTGACTTCACTATTGGAAATAGTTTGAATCGTGCCCGAAGAGCACTCGACTATCCCAGCAAACACAGAATATATTGCAGATATATTTTGTATATGACTCAACTACTTCAAAATATATCTAGTCATATGTATTGTTTATATAAATCTGTCGACACAGTTGCACATATATAGGACATCTTCAAAGATACCTGTATGACATTGTCATGATATCTTGCTTGACCCTAGATGAACCCTGACCCTAGGTGACCCCTGACCCTGGTTGGGCACCTGGACCTGCCACATCCTGCAATGCCCTTATCAATGAAGACTGACTGATGATTTTACAAATCATGCATGGCTTTGTTCGTGTATTAAATCAGCACAGAACTGCGCAATCACTTCAGCAAATATTGCTGCCTAAGCATAAGTTCGAAATCGTTGTCGGAATTGTCAGACTCTGTGATGACAGCCTTGCTCCTGTTATCTTCTTTATCGCCACCCTATAACATAAATGAGTAAATTACTACAATTGATTATTATCACTGTAGAACAGAAGTCGTTATGTGTTTGGTTGTGGGTAAAATGGGATGGTGATCTGAGTTACATTAACCAAAAGACCTCAAGCCCTCTTTCAAAAGCGACATGACCTTTACTTTTACACTGAAGATATAATTAACGCAGTTACGCTTTCAAGATGAGAAACCAGAACCTGTTCAAGTTCAATAATGCCTGTCATTATAGAGAATATTTTCATGCTATTGGCGTCATGAAGACGTGCTGCTGGGAACGGATTTCAAAACCTATCGTTTGGGCACGGGGTGAAGATTGTTCTTTACATTATCATTTTATTATTAATATGGTAATATAGTTGCCTGTGAGAGGCTGATGTGATAATGATCGCTCATTCCATGTACGGCATAGTAAATATATGCAGTGGTTCGCAAACTGGGGTCTGCGAGACAATTTTTATGACTGCAAAGTACCTTCCAAAAATTCACACGATCCAGAAATTTTCGAATATTTTAATTCCCAGAGTATAAAATTTTTTAGACAGGTTATTGTCTGAACCAAAATCGAAGTTGCTTAAAATTATTTTGTAAATCAACATGAAGTAGAGTTATTCAAATTAAATTTTATTCTCCCTGTGCGAGACAAATGCGACCCGCGGAGGGAAATTGTCACGTAAATTTTCTCGTAAAGTTTGGGGACCACTGATATACAATGTTCTGAAGATGAGCGGTAAGAACAATTCACTTACAGTCCACTCATATCATAAAAGACACAACTGTCACACCATACAATCATCAAACTTAATAACAAAATTACCTTGCAAGATCCAGCAACAGTTAGAGATCTTGCAACCTGATCTTTAGTTCTTTTATCTGGGATCTCGAGGTCAGGATGAGCCGATCTGCATGCTTCTAAAAAGAGATATAATTAGATGAAGATATCCACTGTCCAGTCACAGTCATGGTATATTATACATCAGCCATCAGACAACGAACAAAACTCGTCAACAACTAGAGTACTACAGTAGATAACTTTGCACATCAGTGACGACATATGACGTCAAACGATTAAAATGTTGAAAAATCGAGGCTTTGGCTCAACTTTTTTTTACGTTGATTACGTTCAATTTCCGTCAATAACCGTTGATAACTTACGTCTAGCAGTCTTTTGAAGTGTCACTCTTGCTTTTTTGAACCTTAAGACTAGGATTTCCATACTTTCTTTACAGCTGTGCTGGTCATCATATTTTCGACAGTTTCCGGCAATTGTACACCCCGGAATCCCATTAAAGCGGCTACCTGTAACAACATTATATTAGTGGTACACAATACAGATGCTACTGCCTTGCATTAATGGTTTGCACCTGAATCAACAATGACATTTATGGGCATTCTAGATTATTATTATTATTATTATTATGAATGGCACATTTACAGTGGCGCTTATCGCCTTTTTCAGACTTTGTGCGCCACGACACGAATATTTGTAAAGTTCATAATTCTTTGCCTTTCGTATTGTTGAGGACGACTTTCACTCTTTCTCTCACTCAGACGGTCTTTCTCGCTCCCATGCGTCCCCATCGTTGTCTTTGCTGCCGACTTCTAGCACGGCTCACTTTCCATTTGGGCTTTTTCAATGCACTGCAACTGCAGTGAGGTCGGCGATGAGGAGCCCAGAGAAACCTCCGACACATAGAAGTTGGTCCGAACCGGGATTCGAACCACTGCCATTGGTGTCGTGACGCTGGTGCTTAACCAACTGCGCCACTCGCTTCCCCCGGGGCATTCTAGATAAAACCATCCACACCATAAATTTCATGGTTACGCTCATCAAAGGCTTGGTTGACTTTGCGATTTCGCAATAAATCACATTGGCAATTCAATTTTGGATAATAGAACTAATTTCGAAAAGGACCCCTGCTGTGTCTGAAAATGATTCCTTGGTGTCAGCGGACACCCCTGATTTAGACTGTCAATCGCTTTGTTCGAATGAGAAACAAAAACATACCAGTTCTGACTTTGCCTTTGTTCAAAGGTGTTCCAGCTGTAACAAGGTTTCACAGGGATCTTCAATTATATATTTCAGCAAAATTGGGGCACTCGATTGAGGTCTTTTGGAGTAATTGTCCAGATGATGTCTGAGGAAATCCATCATCTGGTTTTTCTGCAACTTTATGTCTTTGATGCACAAGCTAAAAAGGATTCGATTACAAGGAAGTTGGATTGATCTTCCTATGTGATAAACTTACCATTACTTTATGACAGGCCGCGTTGTTGATGGTCAAAATTTTGTAGTTCAGCGATGATTTCAAATGAAGGAGCATCTGAAAAACAGCGAGACTTTATTCTCAAATTCGAGAACGCATCAAAGTGCTAGGAACTTACTGCAGGACTTAGATCTCTGGCCGTTACATTCAATGATGGGATTATGCCATTCTTGAACACTCTTTTCGCTAATGATGGCAATCTTGCATTGCGAGCATGGAGCATCATTGATATCACTCCTGCTTGCCAGAATCATAAGATGACCGCATTCTTGAAATTGGCATGTCTTGTATCTGAATACTTGGATTACGTTTCTTCCTTGCAGGAAAAACATCATCTACAAATTATAAACGTTTTACATATATATATACCATATTGCACAGAATAAAAGGGTATACCTTGACCATCAGTTGACGCCGAACTATTCAAAAATTGTTTGTTCCGCTGACGTTTTCGTTTTGGCCGCTGCGCTTCATTTTCAGTCCAGACTATGACAGAGACATGGGCAAGCCACTACTCTCCGCAACTTTTATTATATCACTAAAAGCTACGTTCCATACATCTGAAACAGATGGATAAAGTAGATGGCAAGGTAGGCCCACTTGGAAAACAGTACGCTAATTCTGAGTCTATAACTTACTGGATGAGCATTTCATCTGTATCTTTTATACAGAGACCAATTGCGATTATCATATTATGGTTGCTTTTTGTTCTTGGCCTTACCGTGCTATTTGCATTCTTACGCAACCACCAGCCATGCAATTCTATTATAGATACAAACAATTTCGCACAATTCACAATTCATAAGATATAAGCTAGGAATCAATGAGATCACTTCTACATCGGTTTTCCAGCTTTTATGTATTACAGCAACAGCAACCGGTTGTTCTTGTTCAACAAAAAGCACGACAGCAAATGATTGCTCGATTTATTGATCGACTAATACCCACCTATATTCATTTACAGCAAATCCTTAAAGTTAGGTTTGAGTAAGTTAATATCCAGAAAATGTGCTCATGATTAGCCGCACGAGTTCTATAGTTTATTAGTTGATCTGAAATGAATCACAGAATTATATTCAGACATAGCCGCCCAGTTATGATGTGGACATCACATTACCAGAAAGACTAGTTCTATGAAGTTATATCGTATTACCTCAAGTCCTTCACTATGATTATATAAGAAGCATATATAAATTACCTTGCACAGTGAAGTTTTCGGTATTCTTATATAGAAACATGCTTGGATTAGCCTCGATTAACTGCGATTTCCCTGAACGCTACTAAAACCAAAACGACATCTGCACTGCAAGCCGCCATTATCAGAGCGCTTCTGTCTTTTGTCTGGCGGTTTGAAACCTGCGCGCCGAAACGGGTGTTCGCGTGGGGAGAAAGGGCCTCAAGCCATTGAGTCACTCGGCTACGACGGCTAGACGGCTACACTACGGAGTACGGATGCGCAGCCGGATGGTTTTCAGCGTAGCCGGAGTAGATCCGGATTCTGAATTTGCTTTGACAGTCGGATTGTAGCAGGATTTTTCTATTGAACTATCAAATAGTAAAGCATTATTTTGGCAGCAGTTTTTCGGGCTACCCAGAATTCATAAGACTTTCCGCCTGGATTCGGATTCCAAAATTTGGGATGGCCAAGAATCAAAATATCTGCAAAATCACGCGAAAGCGGCGTGTGACAAAAGGAAAAACATTCGATCATAGCAACCCAGCAAACACGAAACAGCCCATTGAGGTTAAAAAAACGTTTTTATTTGGTTCATATTAAAGACTAGCAGGATAGTTTTAAGACGGTTTTTGTGTCGACGCGTTTTAACGCGTTCTTCACGCAAATCGGGATCGTTAATAAAACGTAGATAAAACTGTGTATCTACAATGCTTTAGAACGTACAATCGATGGTCAGAAAAACATCCTGAGATACTAACATCCCTGTATTCCCATATTTAGGCATACCTGAGGGTGGCTGCGGACACATACACGTATCACAGTACACATTGCCTTTGATGAACTTATAATTCATACAGAAAACAGTGTCAACGAAACTCAAAGAAAATAATTCAGAACGAAACGATGTCAAAGAAGCGAATGAAAAAATAATCAAGCCAACTGATTATGTGTCTTCTTCATCTTCTGATGACGAGGATAAGACGCTGCTTTCTGCCTTTTTCCCCATAGAACCCTACAGAGAAACAACAACATTGGATGTTAAAGACATGCTCGATCCTGTTTAGATAGCTCTTAGTACTACGCAGTGTTCGGATGACTCGAGTCACTTTGCAAAAATGGCTTGACTCGACTCGGCGCTCGAGATATATGGATTGACTCGTGACTCGGAGTAAAATTCACGAGTCAATTTCAAGTAATCAAGTAAACGGTGTCAATTAAATCACCCTATATCTTATGTACGTTCGGATTTTTTGCGATATGCCGGTATCACTTGTGAGAGCAAACAGCCATTCACTGATCGCACTATTCACTGATCCTGTTGTTACATCATAATTTAATTGACCGCAAACGAAACGGTCACAGCTTATGCTTGCGTTGTCGTAGTAGTAGTAGTTTATTCTGTTAGCAAGGTATCTTTGTTTCTCAGACAGCACAGTGGTTAAATTGCGCGGTGCTATCTTTTACCAACTCTCCTGTATAATTTAAATCGAACGAATATTGTCTATGCGTCCCTATTCTCACGGAAGGGTAGTATATTGTCCCTTATCAATTTATTGCAACTTCTCGAGGCTTCGTATTCGATCCTCTATTTCGGCTGATAATAGAACGTAGCATGTAGCTATACAGTTACTCACATATGCTATTAGCAGTTCTACGTGTGAGTGATAAAACGCCTTTTGTATTTATATTCAACTTTATATTATTTGATTGAAGATAAATGACCGATTAATCCGTCTTTTACCCAGCAAAATGGAATGCGAGAACGTGTCGTCCGACATCGCGCCTGCACTCGCGAAGAGATCGTCAGCGATGAAACCTTTGCACTAAGTGATAGACGCGCTTTCACTGAACTCTTCGATATTGATATGTCCAAGCGTTGATTAATCATGTCCTGGTCTCATAAGCCCAGCGGTATACAGCGACGGCCCACAATATATGCAACTAACATTATTTCATTGACCTAATTGTTTCGTGAACTTTGAAAAAATTTGAAAAGGTTGGCCACCCCTGCACAAACCATAATAGACTTTTGAAAACGATTGGCCACCCCTGCACTAACCATAATAGACTTGCAACGTTAAATTACATAACATTCTGTTGAATAACACTACATCGTATTACATTTGAATAACTGAACCATGACACTGAATTGGTTAATCGATTGAATAATGATTGACAAAAATTTATTGATACCGTACATCAGGGGTGGCCAACCTTTTCGGCCAACGGGCCACATGAGATTTCCAAACCATTGCGTGGGCCACTTGAATGTTGATGTGCTTTTTTAGTCGTTCGATAGGAACGAACCGGATTATAGGTAACGGTAAAAAAGGACTCATGTTACCACACATCAAAATCGTTAACAATTATGTCATGAAAACATGTCCTAGTCGCGCAAAGCGCGAAAATATTATTAAAGTTAATGAAAGAATTAGGTCAATAAAACATTGTTAGTTGCATATATTGTGGGTCGACGCTGTAAACTGCTGGGCTCATTTGGCCAGGACATGATTAATCAACGCTTGGACGCATCAATATCGAAGAGTTCCGTGAAAGTGCGTCTATCACTTTGTGCAAAGGTTTCATCGCCGACGATCTTTTCGCGAGTGCAGACGCGAAGTCGTATGTCGGACGACATGTTCTCGCATAATTGCCAATATAGCTAATATCAATTCCGTAAATAAGACGTTTCAGGAGGAGACACCAATATTAAAAGCAAGAAATCGATTGGCAATAAATCGAGCGCAGCGCTAAAAAAATATCAAGACAAATAAATCCTTTACGAGATATTCTACTTTATGGTCATATACAAATATGGCTCCTGGCTACGCCAACATGTCGGAACTGATATTTTAGTCATCAACAGCCTAAAGTTCGCGGTCAGGCTAACATTCGCACACGCTGCGCACACATGACACTCCTGCTGGAGACGCGATAGTTCAGGCTGGTAACATAGTGTAGCCAAAATGCCCTGCATGCCGCCAAACAATGTGTTGGGGTCGCTAATATTCTGGCTGTTCGTTTTAATATTTTTGATATGACGATAAAGGGGTGGTGGCGAAAATTTTAGCTATTGTCAAGGTAGCTTGTCAAAAAAGTTCGAGAACCACTGAGCTAGCTCAACATTTACATGGGGTGTAAGGTAGGCTACTGAACACATATAGATAGGTTCGAAGGTAAACATAAATGTTGCTCACCATATATGATCTTGTACAACGCGAGCTTGTTAAAAGCCTCCTTCCCAGATTTTCCAACACGGCTGTAACTGCTCCACACACGGGTAGTAGCGACCTTTTTCATGATGGATCTGACAGATTGGCCAATTGTGTCGCCTCCAACTGAGCTGAATCCAGCTATCTGAAATCATAATATACAAACAGAATTATACAAGTGCAACGATCATACCCGACAAGGACTTCACAAAAAGACTTGGACAATTAGAAATATTTTAGCTTTTCCTGATTAGATTGGAATTACAGTTAGATATATTTCCGAATCAGAGTAGAATAAGGATTATAGCAACACAGCAGTTGTCAGCAAATTAGATTTAAATTAGAATTATAGCTTCAGTTTGTATACAAATTAGATTAAAATGACTAAATTCGAGAAAACTCGGACATCGCATCAAGTTCCAAATCATGGTCCATTCTTATTAAGGACATGAGAATAGCAAATGTCTGTACCGTACAGCAAGCTTGGCTTGTTTCACACAATAGGCCTACAGTCGCCTTTACAGGAAAACCAGGAATTGGATTAGAAGTAAAAGAAAAATGCATAATCATGCATCCAAGCCTCTTGCTTTGAGTCTGGAGTTTTAACTAGGATTGCAGAAAAGTTGTGAGAAGACTGCTAACGTTACGTCACTGCTATTTCAATGCAATGTGCTGTATAACCAGTTGACCGAACAGTAGCTATAGATATAGGTATTGATAACTAATCTACGGATAGATGTGCAACACGTGGCTGACGGTTGAATGCTGAAATTGATGTCAGTTTCAAATTATTGTTTTTTTTTCAAAATCAGCTATTCGCCTGTGTGCAACAACACTATTCCGCACTAGCAGAAACGGCTTCGTCGTTGTACTAACGCATGGTGTATCATATCTGTTTGTAAAAAGGTAATGTATTGCATCTTATCAATTTATTTCTCTATTCTCTATTTTGGCTGGTAAAGTTACCAGTTCTAGAAGTTCTATAAACTGAGGCTGTGCAATTACTTACGCAGTTTAACAGTTCTGCGTATATGTGAGCGATACAGCGTCTTCTTGCGCGTATATTTAACTCTATATTCGTTCATTGGCTCAGAGTCAATTACCGCTCAATCTGTTTCAGACAGCTAGCAAAATGCAATGACATAATCATGCCTCATACGACGAAAAGGCACCTTGACTTGAATTTTGACTCAACTCGAGTCACATACAAAAATCGAGTGATTTGACTCGAGTCACCTTCGAAAATCGATTAACCTGACTTGACGCGAGTCAAAATATACAATATGGCGGTATCGTATCTACAGGGGTTCTTAAATACTTTTGGTCATGAAACTAAAATGCGGATATTCGACCCCCACATTGTTTTCAGAATATTAAAATGAATCTAGTGCACATAACTATCCCCGCAAAGCATGAAAATATAGTCTCAAGTTACTGAAGATACCTCATTACTCTAAAGAACCCTATTGAGGGATTCTGGGTACAGCAGTTGCAGTTATTGCTTCACATCCACGAATCAAACATTGATACTTGGTTTGAGATTGAGTTTTTGATATCATTATAATTATCAAAGTCAGTCTGGTTAAAAATTCTAGACATACTGAGGGAATAATCCACTTTTGCGATCGTCTCAGTGTGATATTGTGACAGTCCGGTCTGCCAAGTGGGAAGTTGCTTCTGCGTTGGATGAACTTTAAACTGCAATTGTATATCATGTTTTGCTAGCCATAAGTCTCAGAAGTATTAGAAATATTCAGCCTCATACCTGCGGTACAATCTTTTTGTAGAACAGTTTAATTCACTTTCCGGTCAAGAAGTTTACCAATTTTGCCAGCTCTTACGCATCTGCTTGCTCTCCTGAAAAAAATCAGTGCTGCTGTTTCTGAAATCGAAAGCAGTAGGTGGTAATCGTAGCGCTGGCAACTCGACCTCAAAATTTTGTTTAACCGGTCTCAATCGAAAGCTACTGTCACATTGATTTCGAAAATATAAATTAAAATTTGGTCCGGCCACTGGAACCCCCCGAAAATAACCCTCAATGTCCAAATCTACATTGTTTCTAACAATTGTATCGCCCGTAGACAATAGTCGAATAAAGTCTCTTTTCGACTGTGACGCCAACAAGCGTCTCGGCAAAGTCGAGCTGTGTTCCCCATGATTGTCAGAGTATTTTGCGACATATAATTCAATGTGACCCGAATACGTCGAGTAGTTTTTGCATTTCGCATCATCGCGCATCCACGAATTTTGATTATACAAATGCAGCCTACCTACGCATATCACTGCGGAATTCGATATAGATGCGTACTTCCTTGCACGTAGCAGATGAATCCATTCGGCTCTTTGTGGGTCATAAATTTCATCGGAACTGACAATATTATAACAAAAATATGAAAGTAGGCTACTTGCATTTTAGGACGTATTCGCGTTTACAGTGATTGATGCGATGCAACCAACTCAAAGTAGCTGCAACCAATGTTCCCTCCAATTTTTCAAGAGTCTGCACGCACTCAACTTGGACAACAGTGCGTAGCGACTAAAAAAGGTCATCACTTTGATGTTTTGTGCGCAGCTCAAATTTTCTGTGCCCAGATACGGTGTCAGCATGTCGCAATTGCACACTTGAGCAGCTTACAGGGAACATTGGTTGCAACACCTAAAACTACGTTCTAATATTGCCAATTCAAATAAAATTTAGGAACCATCAAGACCCGAATGGAACTATATAATTGTTTTGTAAATTGGCCAGCTAGCTTCAAATAAGTACACGTTGATGTTGATAGTAAATTCTACAATATGCGTTGGCTTCAGTGCTATCATTTGTATTCTCAAATTTGTAAATGCGCTACGACGCGAAATACTAAAACTACTCGAATAGGACGTATATTGGCATCACATCAATCTCTAGCAACCTACTCAGAGGGTCACGGCCTCACCGGGAGCACGGCTTGACTTCGCCGAGACGCTCAATGGCATGGCGTCACAATCGGTACCGTGCGTACCAAATGTTAATCGGCATTCAGCTCGGGCGCCGCTATTGTTCAGTAAAATGAAAATTTCCAACTTTGTGGGAGATTTTAGGGGGTTTCAGTGCCCGGACGAGATTTTAATTAGTATTTTATGAATCAGTGAAAAAGTAGTTGGTACAGCTGGTCGCCAGCGCTAAGATTATACCTAGTAGGCCGTGTCATATAATCTCCTACATGTTACGGTATGTTATCATAATATGATACGAAAATGACTCATATAAGCATAATTTTAGAAACTTACGTGGATAACTGCAGACGACCAAGCCATTGAGCAACCCATATAGTATGCAGTCCGGTACGGTGATTGTCCCTGATAACATGCTACAATATAATGTTATAAATAGCTGAAAATGCTTGTATTATTATTATTACAGCCACCGAAATAGACGTAATTTTCGAACTGTTTGCAGCAAGTCAAACAGCTCTCGGAGTCATAAACTACAGGGTATTCCTTCAAAATAGCATATTACTCGCTCAACTATGTACCGTACACCTAGTTTTTACCCACATCCGGTACCAGTCGCAATTCCAGCTTCCAGAATTTAACATACACAACTACAACCACATTCCGAAACAGTCATCCCGCGAGCGAAGCGCGGTTCAAATTTCCAGAATAATCTAGAAGTCACGCTCGGATAACCACGTACAGTTAAGTGCACCCATTCGACTTATTTAGTTATATTTACTCGGAATAAAACTGGAATTCATGCTCAGCTAGCGAAACAGACGAGACTCACGAGACAATGTATATAGGCTGTATATAATGATGACGGTAAATCAGAAAATAAGGTTTTCGACCAAGTAACACGAATTTATACTGATGGCAGCACTCTATCAAAACGCAACGGTATCTACAGGTTCCAAATAGCTTCCCACATCAGAATACTTACCACCAAATTGGAATTCATACAGAATAATTTGATCCTCAAGATCATTTTTCCTACGTATTTTAAACATACCTCTGAAACATAAAAATCGAAACCCTAAAATAACCATTCGAAACCATCCCGCAAGGTTTTTTTACGGTTCTGTGTTTGCTGGGAACTTACAACGATGTAAATTGCTATGATTCGATAGTGGCAATTATGGTGACATATCACCCCATAAGAGTAAGACATCAATAAAATTGATAGTATAGATAAATTATACCATAAAATGAAACAATAATCGAATTTGATTCCTCACAAATGTATTTTCGGCATTTTGACGAAATTTGATGGATAAGAAAAATATGTACTCAAGATACGTTTCCGGACAAGATATGCACAAACACAATTTTGAGATAATTAGGATAACAAAAAGATATCCGAACATGTCCGAAATATATCTCGTGTTTGCTGGGTAATTAACGCTATGACAATTGTGCAAATGTGCTATATTCGAGATCAAATCTAGTTTGTCTGCTGCACTGCATTTGGGTCACGTCGTACTTTGTATTTGACCAAAGGCAACTTACGACCTATTTCAACCGGCTTGCCGCACACATAATTCGTTAAATCGGACATCAATGGAAAGCTGCTGCTGTATTGATTGCGAAAAATAAAGGTTTTATTCGGTTCATGGTCCTGGAACCCCGCAAAATCAGGCTAGTAATTTGCAATGTGATCGAGTTTTTGCATTGTGAAGCAACAATCCTGTCTGGCAAAATAAGAGTAAAGCTGGGAAGAAAGAGACAGACAGTTTTGTTGCGTCACAATGACAAAACTCGAGAACAATGCCAATTTCTTGACTAATTATGGGGGTTCTTGGACCATGAACAGAATCATACTTATATTTTCGTAATCAGTATCGCAATAGCTTTCCATTGATTCCCTTTTTATAGAATTTGGTGCTTGTCAACCCGGTAAAAATGGCCGTAAAGAATCCTATGGTCAAATGGAAAGTATGACGTAACCAAAATCAATCAGGTTTACTTCCGCTGTGTGCACACCATATAGGACATTATGCTCATGATACTATCTGGTCCATTAACTTCAACATAAACGTATGCCAACCAAAGCTACCCATATTATAAAAACTTCATGCAAGGTTGCAGGTCACAACACTAAACAGTATCTTCCTTTATTATATAGGATGGAGAAATATTCTGAAGATTTAATTTTTAGCTATCAAATACAAATATATTTATTAAATCATTTAGTCATCTATAATACACAAATGGCTCCGGCTCTCACTATCACTTTTAAAAGTAGTACAGTGCCTCTTTCTTCGATTTCGACACGATATTCGTTGCGCGATCAAATACCTAGCTCGAAACACTTCGTTGAAATAAACCAGAGGTAGCGTGATCGTTGCATTTTAACATGAATTATTATAAATCACTGCATACGTGGAAACATGTCACTGCAAACAAGGCCTGAAAAAAATTTGAGATATGACAAATTTTGTCAAATGGTAATTTGCAATAAGAGCTCAGAGATATATTGGCAAGGACAAGTTGTTCTACTATGTCCATACCGCACTCTCTACAGCGACAATTTTTTTCTTCAGCGCCCTAATCCTGCCCCTCTGAGCCCAGTGCCCCCTCCCCGCTCCACTCACTTCAAAATGCCGAACGCCCTTTGGGTGCGCTGAAGGCAAACTTAAGAAACACTGCTATAGTATGTAGCATGTAGCAAAATCGCATATCTTTCGAAAAAAAGCCAACAATCAAAACCACGTGGTTTTAACAGGACTTTGCTAGCTTAACAATGCAGAAACTCCAAAATATTCATGTATAAATATCCAATATAAAAACGCCAAGATGAAATGCCGTTTTCGATAGCGCATTTGAGTTGGCAGAGCTGTATACATTTGCCGTAATTGATTTTAGAGTTGATTTCCATTTTTGTGCTGCACAGTGCATGCACAGTAAATGAGTAGGGGAAAGTGGGAGGTATGGGCCACCAAATCTTGCAAAGCTATAACTCGGTCTAATATTCCCATATTTAGGTATAGACGATTATTCGTTTTATGGCTAACTATTACTGGTAGAATTAAGCTGAAATACTTACGAATTTGGAAGTGACATCACATTTAGTAACAATACATCATTTTTGTAAATAAAAAATAGGATAAGAGCTATGAGGTATGGGCCGCTGACTGTATTGAATCAATAAATGCTATTCATCTCCTGCAAACCTCAACTCTTGTTACAGTTACCAACAGTTTGAATATACTGATATAAAGCTGGGCTGGAGGTGGACAATTTATTCATTTCAATTCCCGTATTGATCGTAAGTCATTACGCATAACGAGACAAGATAACTAAAAATATGTATTCTATCAAGTCATTCTTCTTCTGCCTCAACTACCCCATCAAATCCAAATGTCACAGCTCTATCTCTTATTTAAGTGGGAGTGACAAACCATAATACATATATGACATTGACATACTGTGCTTAAAAACTGTTCTCCTCTTCATTAAAGACAGTATCGGAAAACGATTTTGAAATCTTGTTCATGTGAGACTCATCCACTGTTTTTACATATACCTGTTTAATGTAGCTCTACTAATTGTGTACTGACAGCATGCTTCTCTCTGATGCATCTCATGCTTAAACCAGATCTGCCAAGCTCAGATCTGATTCTTAAAACTCAACTTTTTATGGGTTTCACGATTTACTTTCAAGTGATTGTATATGGGAGGGATAGGACCATCACCATCTGTATTCTCGAGATAAATATATTAAATAGGATCAATCAAATATTGATTTCAGGTATATGCTATGCTGTCCCATACCCCCGCCCGTTGAGGTACGGGTCGGCCCATACCCCAACCTTCAAAAAGGCCCATACCTCAAACACTTCATATTTGGGATTCTTACCATAATTTCAAGATCCGAGAGATTGACAAACCAATAAAACTATTCTTTATAGATAGCATATTTCTATAGCTTTCACATCATAAATATGTCTAATTCCAAAATGCACATATGTGGACTCAAACCCAAATTCCCTATTTTCAAATTAATCTACTTTAGAACGCAAAAATTATATATCTCTAGCGGAGTCAAAAACTCCGCTGGCCTCATGACTGTGAGTAGCATGGGTGAGTCTGGAGCCTTTTTCTAACAATCACGGAGCTTGACAAGCATATGTGATGTCACAGTCACCTGATATGGATGGATATGGCAGTGGCCCACACCTAAACGGTGGCCCATACCTACCCACTCTCCCCTACCGTAAATTTTCGAATATAGTACGCCCCCATGTATAATACGCACCCTTAAAATGGCATGCAAATTTTGCGAAAAACACCTGTAGCCATGTATAGTACGCAGTTACGCACCCTGCATTTGCAGTACAGCACACGAATAGCTGTGGTTTAGTATGTTATGTCAATATGTTGTTCTGTTTTGCGATGACACTCTTGAACAATCATGACATAACGATCGCTAATCAGTGTGCAATCAACGGCATTGTCTCCAAACGATAGTCGATAGCAGCCAAAGTCTGCGGGACTGGCAACGTGATAGTTCAGGCCAGCGACATGACATCCCGAGCACGAGGTCTATTGCAGATGCGATTGCTAATCATAAGAGGAAGTTTTTGCAACTGCTGTAACTTTTTTTACTGCTCCGACAGCTTTGTAGATACTCATAATCTGTGTACCGGTGCTATGGTGTTTTCAGCTGTTTGGCCTCTGTTTTTCGTAGCTAATTTTTACTGCAATTTTTATCAAATATTGCATAATAATGTGAAGGAGTGATTCAACAACATGCTGTAAACTATTTCAAGTATGGTTCTACTCTCTTCGCTTTGCATAAAGAGCTATATGATGGGCTAGCTCAGAGGCGGTCAGCATACAGCCCGCGGGCTAGATCCGGCCCGAGGCGGGATTTTGTCCGGCTCGCGGACAATTTCCCGTCTTGGTTGATAATGTGGCCCGCCGGCCGGTGTCCGGTCAATACCGAGGAAACCGTTACCGAGAATGCAATGTATGCAATGCAGGCATGTTATGCATACAAACAGTAGGGGTCTTCAGAAATGACTTATTTCCTCAAATCGTACTACTGGCTACTTGATAGAATTGCTAGGTTACCCAATTAAATCATTTATTATAATGGTGCCCACCGTAAATACTAATATATTCAAATCCAAATTTTTTATCGTCAGTTACTTCGCTTCCATTGGTTGAACTTGAATCATGGGGTGAACAGAAATTTTCAATTTTTTAAATATTTATTTTCATATCATAAATAGAAACTCTCTTCTTCTGTAGCGGAGCGGCTACTGGCTGGAAATGAACCGAATTTTTTGTTGAGGCTTAAATTGGGTAACCTAACAATTTTATCAAGTATAGCCAGTACGATTTGAAAAAAAAAGTCATTTTTGAAGATCCTAATATACAGGCCATGTGTATGTGCATGACGGCTTTGCCACATTCGGTGTCGATTCTCAGTTATAAATTTCTCGACAACGAATTCTCAGTAAGTTAGATACCTGGCATTGGCCGTTCTCGGTAATAGTATAGAACAGTAAATGCCGATAATGCAAATGAATGGACTTGCATTTTACGATGCTGTACTCAGCCGTAATGAATTGATATCTTGGTAAATTTGGGATACCGGGCTTATCGAACTGGATAATGTAATGGTTATGCGTCCGGCTTCTCGAGCGGTAGGTCGTGGGTACGATCCCCGGTCATACCAAAGAATCGAAAAATGGTATCCGCAGCTATCCTGCTAGGCGATCAGCAATCACGGATAGTATGGCGGAGAAAAAAACGGGGGCGCAGACTATATGACCTCATGGGGCCTTATCGCATCTCCGTTGTCAAAGCATCTCGATGGTGCAGGCGAAAAAGAATATCATATCTCTCTCTCTCTCTCTACTCACAATATAAATCTCTATATCTTTCTTGAATACCTGGGTTCTAGGTTACCGGTATATAAAATATTACCAAACAGAGGTAATAGCGTTTGTCCGATCATTCCTATACATAAAAGACAATGAAAAATAATATTGTTATCTCCCAGAAAAAGCTTCGGCCCTGATAAAATGCATAAACGATAATGCGTCTCGAAAGACGGCGGACAGAATACTCGAAGACATCGGCGCCGACGACCTAAGCAAACCTGATTTCCAAGTACATCCCCAGATGAGAAGAGTCACTAAGTCAGAATATTTCAAAGGCAATTATGAAGAGGTGCACGGAATGGAAGTCGAAGTAAAAAGAAAATTGTTCTTCTGGCAAAAGAAAGAGGTTGTTAAAAATCAATTCAGAAAGGAATTCGGATTCCTCCGACAAAAAGTTGACGACAACAAATTCATCGAGCTAGATGAAGTTTTGCAACAAGTTATCAATGGGGAAAGCTCTATCACCGCCATAGTTGCAGGATCCGGTCTGCAGGATCCGGGAAAACCACTCTCATGCGCAGAATCACTAAAAAAACTTTAGGGCATTCACTTACGAATACAGAAGCCATTGCAAGCCCCTCTCAGCTAAAGTATAAATTGATACATTATATAGAAATAAAAGGCATGCGAGATAAAGGATTGATCAAACCATCTAAATTTCTCTTCGGTGGCCTCTTTCAGAATGAGATCGACGAGGATAATGCGTATCTATGGTTGCTCGAACATCTGTCTGACTCAGTCTTATTTTTCGATGGCTTGGATCAGGCTACTTGGAAAATCAACAGAGATGGCGATGAAAACATAAATCCTTATACTCTAGCCGAAGCAGCAACGATCATGTACAATATCCTTTCACGTAATATACTCGCTGATACAAAGATTGTCATCTCTTCTCGGGAATTTCAAGTCTCGGATTTGCCCGCGGAAGCCCGGCCTGCCGACATCATTACACTTTCTGGTCTGACCCTAGATGACGCAAAGAAGCTTTTTCTGTATCTGATACGTCAGCATGGGGATAAAGCATGGGAGAAGATGGAAAAACTGTCACCAAGGCTGGTCAATTTAGTCTCCATTCCCGTGTTTCTGGTCTTAACCGCAGTGATCATGGCCAAGAATCCGAACGAACCTCCTCCAAAGACCGTCACAGGACTCTACAAAAAAATTATATCCACTTTAAGCAGCGTGAAAAACATTACAAATGCAAAGGTTATCGCTGGAGTTGTTAATAAATTGAAAGCGATGGCATATCGTGGCATGAAAGAAGGAAGAGTGACATTCTCTGAAAATGATTTAAAGATGTTTGGACTTTCAACAGAAGAAGTTCAAGATCTCATGATGAAGGTTCCAGGAAATAACCTCCTCAGTTGCAATCTATTGGATGGCAGTTTCATTTTCTTCTTCTGTCATCAAAGTCTTCAGGAATTCCTCGCAGCGGGCTTCGTGGCTGAGATGTCGCTTCCAACTTTCATGTTCTTCAACTACGGCGACCTGCACAAAGAGCGATGGTCGGTCGTCCGCAGATTCGTGTGCGGCATCATTTACGACGAAACGCAGGATAACCTTCATGAAGGTGAGTCTATCGGAGGTTATGGTTTTTCGTGATGTAGACTAGGCTACATTTCTTGAAAAAGTATCGTATTTCTGCTACACTCAATACTTTGAACGTCGTAAACGAATGGTTTCGAAACAAATGTGACCGTTATTTAATAATTCCGCGGAGCATTCGCATGATTTACTGTAGGAGGATCATATTTATCTGCTCAATACGTTTACCGAGAACAATATCGATTCAATTTTTAGTCGGTTTGAATGCAGTAACACCGTATTCGTCTTACGTAAAGTGTAAAACCCGTAGAAAAATTATATAACAGTTATATTTACACTGACACTTTTCATGACTCTGTCATATTTTCCTTTTTTGGGGGAGTATACTACATAACTCTTTCATGACATAGATGCCTGGCATTTCTGCCATCTGTGTGGTGACAATCATAAGCCCAACGGTTAGATCACATCTTGGATTGACGACATTCATTTGCCAAGTGCATAGCAACAACACGTTATCGATTGTATGGTAGAATATGGATCCGTAAGAAAGCACCCATTTAACACGGCTGGAAACTATCCGTCCCAATGATCGAGTTTGGTTTCGTCATATATCAGGTATCGGAGTGATTCAATTCTGAACAGAGTGTTAGGCTTTGAGTTCAATTTTCGATTACTAAGCGCGATCCAGCATTGTTCAAAACAATTGTTCGACGCAGTGGACAATTGTTGTCGTCATTGTGCTGTGGCGCTCCGATTGTTCGAATAATAGCGATTTCATGACTTTCAGCACTATTTCGGACTTCGGAGTGGTTTCATTGCCTTGATCAAACTTTGATTTACATTTTCAAAGTCTGCTTTTGATTGAAATCGGTTTAAATGACTTTTAGCGCTCTGGCCGCCATCTATAGTATAATTCAGCTCTGCAGTTAACTACATTGGGGATTCCAGCGTAACGACTGGAGTTATGTAACTAGTAGCATGTTTGTAATAAGACCAGTTGAGTTTGCGAGCATTACCAATGACACCACCACTGGATGTATGATACACAATCACAAAGCCACAAAAATAGTACTGCTTTTACACCACATGAACATTATATAATATTTTCAATCATACCAACCACGTTGGACTTAGTGACGATGCTGTAGTTTTATCACGACCTCGCAGAAATGTCATTTCTGATAGCATGCGTACCTTTGTACTGCTCCGTACCACTGTTTTGAATCTAGTGAGATCAGCAATTAAGGGTTGCACTCTCCGATAAAAAAACATCAAAATAAGAATTATATCGATGAAAATACAATTCCCAGTGAAAAGAGGCACATAATTCCGAAACTCGAAAAGATCATGTGTGATTTGATTAGAATCGTTAAAAATAATGTCCTAATCAATTCCGATTAGAATACTCGAATGATTGTGCGCATCGCTAGTCATATTTTCCGTGGCATAAATGTGCAAATTCAAAGAAATGCTCATATTGTTCATGGCCTTACAGCGACGGTGAGTGTGCTTTAAACACGTTTGTCACCGAAAAATGATGTGAACACATCTTCTGTGGTTTTGCGATAAATGGAATTGAACCAAGGTAGTTACAGAATCGGGATGGCTGACAATATGCTTGAATATTTGATATTGGAATGCAATACGTATTCTAATAAATGCAACAAGTAAACAAGGCTGGAGTATCTTGCTGAACGGGTAGAAATTTGAAATCTGTTGCATAAGAGAAAATTATATTCTATCAACACGCGTACTTAATATATTGTGATATAATGCAACTTTTCCGACTGGCTTCAAGTCACCGTTCTCCCTATTGGGGATGCATGTAATAATTGTATATTTGGCAAAGGTGCAAAAGAATTCCGATGAATTTAAATGTTGAAAAAGCAATCTTAAGTGCATGACCGATTGACCGTATGGTGGGCACAGATCCAATGAGCTTATTGAATCCATGCTTTGTCGCACTATTGTCACAAGACAATGAAGTAAAAGATCAATCCAGTCAGAGCTGTTTTATATTCTGTCAGTCTACGTACATTATTTTGCTCTAAATGTGACCTAAATTTTCAAAAAAGAGGACAAAATCTCAAAAAAGTGGACAAAAGGGCGTCATCCGAGGACGCTTTCAAAAACGTCAAAAAAGAGGACAAATCCTCTTAAAAGAGGACGTATGGTAACCCTAGCATATGAGTCAAACATTTGTGAGCGAATATGCCTTCAACTCTACCACTTGGTTGTGCCTATGTGAAAACTCTCTTTACTCGATTGTAATATCGTAAAGTGAGGTGCAATATCTGTCTAACAGTCTCAAATCGGTCACTGAAAAAACGATTTCTCGCCCGTTCGATCCGTTCAAATCTCGAGAAGGAGGACAAGCACGTTTGCATGGAACTGTATACAGCAATCCATGAATCAGGAGACGACGATCTTTTGAAACAAATTTCCGATCTCGATGTATCTGACATCCCATTGAGTCGCGATGAGGCTCATATCGTTGGATCACTTGCAGCAAGGAGTGAAAGCTTGAAGAGCTTGCTGTTGTTTAAATGCAACATCAACGATGAGCTTTTGGCGATCATTACGGGGTGTCTGGGAAAAAGAATACATGTGAGTTTAGGCACAAAACACCACTGAATTTATTTGTCACTCGGAAGGTATATTGTAAGTCCCATGTCTGGCCCGAGTGAGTGCCATGTCCACGGACCGCATAATAAACATGCGAGTTCAAGGTCGTCCATTATAACTAGCGTGACTTCCAGCAATATACTAATATTGAAAAAAAGCAGTAGTCTATCCGTCAACTAAAATCGCATCGTGCATCGAATACCATTTTTTCCATCTTCAGACATATTTCCTATTTAATGCTGACGTCTGAATAAAATCATCTCGACATAAGGGTAGGATTTAGATCAGGGGTGTCAAATTCAACTTGGGTAGCTGGCCGGATTCAAACCTTAAAATCGCTCGTGAACCGGACCAGTCACATTATTCCAAAATGTTAGTTCAAGTTCCAATGCCCTTTTTTGACACTGTACTACATAATCACGAAGCCGGTGTACATAATATTTTACAATATTTGACGGATCATGTGGGTTCTAATCTAGTACCGGTAACACTTTTATTCGCAAACAATCAATTTGACAAAAGTACAATTTGCGAGTTGAATAGATATATAAACCGCCGAAGCAGTGGATCTAATGAGGTATAAGTTTGTATGCTTCTACGCTCTCTTATTGTTTTAATTCTGATCTGGCGTTAGCCCTGACTACGTTGTAGGGAATAACATAGATTTGACTAAACGGTGACGTTGGAATTTGGTTTATCAATATTGAATCCCGTTTCAGGTTTCTGTGGGGGCAGGGACCGTTTGACCAAAAACTGACATATCGCTGTGAAAACAGATATTCACACCATATTTTGCAACTTTTTTATTCTCCATGTGACCTGTATATAACGATTCGGCATTGTGTTTTCGCTTCAATGCAGAACTATTTCACGATACATTTTTACACAAACCTGTGAACTCAGTGCGCACATTTTTCCACTAGAGTGGGTATAATTTGGCCTATGAATATTACTAAACATTCGCTTTCTTCGCCACCACTGATTTAGATCATCGCAGTGCGGTGTGGGTATTATCCGAACGTATCGTTGCATCACAATAACATTGCTTTTGTTGAAAAATGCGCGCACGGATGATTGTCCGAAATTATCAAGTTATTAGGATTGCCATACGTCTGGATTTTCCGGGACATGTTCGGAATTTCACTGTTCACGTTGTATCTGGAAGGGAATTTTAATATATGCATCAAAGTCCGTAATTTTGAAGGCCTGAAGTTAGCCCAAAATCTTTTCAAAATAAACATAAACAATAATAACAGATTTAGGCTACTGAAATTTTTTCTTGGCGCTACGCGCAATTTAGTGCACTTTGTATTAATTTAGATATAGGGCCACCTCCAGAGTTGGATCAATTACATTAATTCAATTCAATTTCAATTATAATTACTTTATTGCATGTTTTACTTACATTATGATTACAATTACTCTATGCTAAAAATATCAAATTACAACTACAGTCAGGGTTGTTACCCACTACCTAGTCACAAAGGCTCCGAGTAACAAGTTAATCTCATTTAAATAGTTTTGACTCGAGTCAAGTCGAGTCATTTTCAAATCACAACCGAGTCCAAGTCAGCGATAAGAGGGTGGAGTCCGAGTCATGGCATTATGACTCGAGTCTAAGTCATTGCGTTGACGGCTCAGCTTCCATTTCAAGTCTTGGTAACCCACTTATTATAACCCAGTTTGTTGATATCGAATGCTGGTTCGCATTCATAATATAATACTTTTCCTCACTTGAAGCAGTTTCTGGTCGCAGTAGTACCAGTACCAGTAGCCTACCAGTACCCATAGACGAAATCACAATTGTGTGGTCACTTTACTATTCTTTGAAATTACAATGAAATGTCGATCTTGGCCGTCTGAGTCTCGAGTCATATGACTTGATTCGAGTCATGCGTAATGACTCGAGTCCAAGTCGATTCAATACACAGATTGACTCGAGCTGAGTCGAGTCATTTCAGAATTTTGCGAAAATGACTTGAGTCAAGTCGAGTCATCAGGAAATCTAGACTGGAGTCTTTAGAACCCTGACTAAAATTACAATTACTGTTAAACATGTAAGTAAGTACAATTATAATTACAATTACTGGTAAAAGTCTGACTGATTCGGTAGGCTACAGAGGTGTTCTCTGACAACTGTAGCGACGTATTTAGCAACAATCTCAAGCTATTCATGTTTCATTCATGATTCGTACGTAGTAGATCCTTTAATTAGAAAAGACAAATTTGAACGTATTCGAACTATTCCTAGTCATGAGCTCTGAAAAATACAAAAAAATAAATTTTTTATAGGCGACTACTAACAATCGAGCGACTGGCAACAACTAATAGCGAATAGGATACAAGGCAGTCAATGAAATTTACCGTACTCAAACAAATACTCATAGCTTAGTAAGGTGAATTAAATGTAATGGGTAAAGCAATAAGGATGATACCGATAAGGTGTGTAAAATTAAAATAAATGCAAAAGTAAAGAAGCTCCTGATAACTACCAATTACAAAATTTTTGTTCGCAGTTACATTTTCACTTGCTCAAAACTGTTCAACTGCATTTGATGAACATTAGGATGCGGAAAGGTTCTTGCCCCAGTAAATTAAGCTAAGATATGAGGTAAGACTGGGATAACATCTCTACAAATGTGTGATCTAGCGTGAGTCTTGGTTGAAACTTGAATTTCTTTTTGCAATAGCTGCAGTATGCCTCAGTACTGGAAAGAGATTAGAAAAAAACACTGACTGTGGTGTAGGAAATGGTTCAGCACAGGTTACAGAAGAGTTTATTTGCTTTTCGTCCATTTATTAAATAGTAGGATTTTGTTCAATAGGCTATATTGTAATTCACCAAGTTTTCTGTTGGAGCTGAAGTTGGCCAATGGGAAACAGTTTAGTATGGCTGAATTGGGTAACGAGGTAAGCATAGAACTCCCGTGTTAATGGGATATTTATTTTATGTTGTGATTGTCAGGTTTCAATAACAATGCAATTGAAATTGTAATTAATAAAATTTTTATCAAATTACAATTACACAGAATAGAAATGCTTCACTGACAATATAAATAGCATGAGAAAAGATAAATAATTACATGCAGCTCAATTACAACTTACAGTTGATCCTACTGTGGCCGCCTCGCTCGCGAAAATGAAATCGAAAGTGAATAAAATTAGCCACCATTCACTGAAATCAAATCGTAATCTCAATTATAGAGTACGGTGTATTCCTAGAATTGATTGAAGCCATTTGAATGGGTTAGTAAATGACCGTGGCTCTAAACCCGGTGTCGTTTGACTTTATTGTGGGGATCGCAATGATGTTGAACATACTCAGCTTCCAAAATATGCCCTGAATAAGGCGGTGCAAACCTGTGTTAGTTTGACATGATATTGGCCGACATTGTATTCATATTTCATTCATCATTCCAGGTGAAGAAAGTGGATTTGCGTGGCAATAATTTCTCAGCAAAAGCACTGCGTTCACTGCTCGGACATCGTCGGATTGAATCGCTCTCTGGAAAATTGGCTTGGGAAGTGAGATCGATTCTATGATTTAGTTGTGTACTGACAAGCCACTATAATTTTATGTGGGTATGCGGAGACTTGTGAAGGACAATCGCACGTGATCGGTGACGCCATAGTCGTGATAGAGAGCATTATACATATATTCTCTGCAATAGGGCTGTTCAAAAAACCTTCAGATTTCTTTGGCTATGTTATAAAATTGTTGTGCTGGCGAAAACAACGCTGCACGCCAACTTTGGGTCAATTGCAACCAGTAGAAGCGATTTTCTTGCAGTAGAAAATTTTGGATTTATCATTAAAAATTAAAATTTCAAAATTTTTCTCTCAACAACGTAAAATTGTTGGGCTGTCAGTAGAGACGATGCACACCAAATGTGGCTCAATTCCAACCACTAGAAGCGAAGTTATTGTGGTAGAAAAAATTTGGACTCAAATAAAATAATTTTACGGTGGCTAAGTCTTTAAACATTTACTCAAATAGCTTATTCGTGGTACAGAACTTGAATATAGCTTTCAATACAAAATCCATTGTTGCAGAATATTTATTGAACTCGAAGACTTTTTGTTGGCTCTTTCAAGAGTTAACGGCACACTGGAGGGAGTGAAACAGATTTGGTTTTGCTTCTAAATCCATTTAAATCCCTATACTGTGCCAAAAAGTATTTGAGTTTAAATATTGTACTACAATGGATGATGTATTGAAAGCTATAATTATTTCCTATAAAATCACGGAATTTGGAAATTTTATTGTGGCAATTAGTTTGCTCCTAGCGGTTGGAATTGAACCAAATTTGGTATGCATCATCACTACTGATTGCCTAACAATTTTATGGGGTTGTAAGAAAAACATTGATTTTTTTTTTCAATTATAAATTCAAAACTTTCTACAGCAAGAATCTTGCTTGTACTGGTTGGACTTGAAGCCAAATTGGGTTTACAGCGTTGTTTCAACCAACCTAACAATTCTGTCACATAGCCAGTGAATTTTGAAGAATTTTTGACAGTCCCACTCTGCTTTCATGCCGAAGCCGTAGAGTATTTACCCACTGATATGATGTTTTAATATCCGCATTGTATAATTAATATCGAGTTATGTAATCGAATTTGGTGAAATGGTGGATTATGTAAAGTAGTGGTAGCAATAAGAGCGATGAGCTAATGTCACGACCTCATCAACAAAAATCAACTTTCTACTACATTGACAATGAATGAAACGAATGGAATGTAATGAAATTCGATATTGGTGTGATCGATACCAGCCAGTCTGGCCATGATCGAATTGCTCATCAATATTTTAAAAAATTATATCACAATTACGTAAGCAAACGGTACGTGCCCCTACAAAATGCACTGCGTAAATAAAAAGTAACATTTTCAGCATCGTCAAAATTCAAAAGTGTGCATGTCGACATGAATTAGTGCGCAACAGAATATTACTACTGCTAATCAACAAAGTGCGCATCTGATTTTCAGGCCAACACAATGATTTCGACATTGCATAGCGAAATTGTTTACTGATTATAACTAGGGCTGGGAAAAATCGAGTATCTGAGTGATTCAATTCTAAATCACATATGAAGCTTAGAGTAGAGTCGACTATTCGAGACTCGTTATGTTATGATGTCATAACAGAATATAATATATCAAAGTTCAAATATGTACCTTTTATGTCACCCTAAATAATATAATGCCTGTTGTTATGCATCACAAAAAAGATACTTCGGTATCTTTTCGAACATACCAATTTTATTGACAGTTAGTGGCAATTTTGGGTAATTATCATGACTTCGAAAATATGTTATTCCAGTAACGTTCGTAGCTTTGTACGATATGTTTGATATGCTGCTATGCGACCAATCGTGATTTCACGGCTTCAAAAGTGAAAAATACTGTCAAAACCACAATTTTTGTCAATAAAGGAACTTTCAGTGTCGACGAACGCACAATTTCTATACTTGAGAAACGACTTTTACTACTCGGCCTGAATCATTAAAATTGATATTCGATTCAGATTTGTGCACTCGAATCATTGTGCTCAGCCCTAATTATAACAGCGTTTTTGACTGCAGTGTTTTATTTCCCTTGTAATATAGGACTCACTATGATGTCCATGGAGTAATTCCGATTTATATGCTCACAATAGGAAACTGTCCATTTTCGCGCTACGATTAAAAAACGAAAATAGCTCATGAATTCGTGTCAATGCAGGAATACGGTTCCGGGTGTTTACGATTTGATTAAAGGTCAACTATATTGCCCAAAATATCTTCGTCTCCATAATCTACTTTTTCTACGGATTCCGCCATTATACTTCTTACCTCATATAAACAAGTATTTTTGGAGATATCGAGCCACTAAATTAGCAAAATACCACCACCGGCAAAAACGTCAGTGAAATCTGTGACCCGTGTCAACGAAATATAGCACATGAATGACATGATGATCTGTGATACTGCGGTTGTTACTGTATGTAAGATATGACGTCATGATATTTGTTGGATGATCGATACAATGCACAATCCCAAGTTTCACATCTGCATAATATTCAGGTAGTCAAGCTGTCTGCAGATATATGGGGGATTGAATTGAAGAACGAAGAAGACGTCATCACAATAAGTGGTACAATGGTTGATGGGCACTTCACCATCAAGGTTTGATATCAAGATTATTCAACTTTGATAACGAGTCCATACTAATGATTCGAATGAAGTTTCGCTCATTTCACTGACTTTACTGTACGAAGCTGCCAGCTACACTAAGCACGTACAACGATCACCTTGCCGTGTAGTATAGCCAGGATGTAGCTTATGACGTAATCAGAAGCGTCATGAAGACGAGATGCTTTTGTTGAGAATAGTAAGCTAACAACTTGTGCTGATTTTATAAGTAAAGAGTTTTTTACCTGCTGAATTTATGTAAAAATTGTCGGCACCGTACTTTGATTATCAAGTCTATTCGAAATGTTAGTTACCATCTTTTTAAAATGGTAGGATTGCGGTTCTTTCACATCGCATTTTCCAACAAGCAAGCATCATAGCCATCGCTTCACCCGCACTAGCCTTCAGTAGTAACAATAATCTGCTCATGTAGATCGTACCTCTGAGTGTGTCTTATTGGTGCAAATTGTGACGTACGGTAACTGACATTTTATTTTGCAGGATTCCAATCTGACGTTCAACCGGGCTCATGCCGTAGCAGAAGTTGCATTTCTTGGAATACTTTTTAATGCTCATTTTATCGAATTTAAAGAACAAATACAACTGTTGGCCAAGCAGGATGATTTGCGGAAGATATCTGAGTTTAAATTAAACAAGGTATTAGATACATTTCCTATAATATTATTGTAAAATATTACCTGATATTGTTCAATTTCCATGATACTTTGGAAAAATTTCAGCCGTAATCGGATTTGGACTTGGAGTTAAGACAAAATTAATTCTTTATTTGAAGAGGATTCGTATTTTGAAATTTCAAATCCGCTCTTCACTGTTCGATAAAAACTTCCATTCTCAATTTCTCACTCTACTTTCATATCTAGTATTGTGAATCGAATCTCGATTGTACATTGTTAATCGTGAAGAAAGGTTTCAATTTAAATGCAATTATATGTAGAAATGGACGTGTTCACGATATGTTAAAACTGTCCAAGTGGAGGTAGGAAGTGACAAGTTTGAAAAGTACCTTTCTAAGTACTTGAGTTTCGAAAAATAGTTTTAGTTGATCGTTCGTAAGTGTTTGGTGATTTATCGCTAGCGGTTACTTTGTAAATTACAAGATGAGTCTCTGCGAGTAACTAAAAATGATTATTATTGCGAATTTGTATAATCTTGGAAATTAGATTCAACAGTCACCATGATGTCGATTTCGATTTCTTAAGACGATTTCACGCATCACAGTGATACAAACGTAACACATAACTACTTTCTATTTCTCGAAATCCAATCCATGAAAAGTAAGTAATTTTGCGTGAAAGTAGTCTAAAATCATGTCCTATTCTTATGAATAAAACATTGTTTATGTATAAAAATTGTTAGACATGGTCTATTTCTGTCCTAAAGAAATAGAATACACTAAGCCCGATTTTGACTTACATCTCCTGGACCGAGCATCTTCCGTTTAACACGGTATCTAAACCACCTTGAGGCGTAAGACATATTTCCTTCATCACATTGTCTGACAACTATATAAAGTTCAATCTCTGCATGACTGTTGGAGCGTGAAGGTCCTGTGGAAATTTCAATAAATTACAGCTCCATTACGGCGGCGCTCTGAAGAAAATGGCTGCTGCCAAATTTTCATTTTCGTTTCACCCCTCAATTTGAGACCACATCAGTTTTAGAGTGCAGTGCCCCTTTCAGGCATAATTTTGCATCAATTTCATAAGTGAAATCGTTATATCAACCACATACTTTTAAGAAGTAGAAGCAGATTGTTACTGAACATCTCATGATGTAGCGCTCAATCATTTGTGTAGTCTGAGGTGAAAAGCAACAATGCCTGCTCGAAATCTAGGTTTCCAAAGAAGGTAAATAAAATTTAAAATAGGGTATGCTTCTGTCCGTGTCAGTTTTGACGCAGTTTCCAATATGTTTTACTGTTCGGTAAAATTCGACGTTTGCGTAAACATAAGCGACATCGTTACATAGGCTATCCAGCTTTCCTTACAACATTTATCTAGACGTGGTCGCTAACGAAGTACTTCTACTTGTCGTAGTACTTCAGGTAGATTTATCCTACTTGTCTGACGTACTCCATGGGTTAAGATTTCACACTACTTCTATTTGGCAGATTTCATTTTTACGCAAAACTAGGCCTACAATGATTATATTTTACCTTATCGTTTATCGCTAATTTTACGTCTACTTGAGTACCGACGGTGACAAGTTTGTCTACCACCTTCTATATTATACGTTTGTACAATGGATAGAATATTCATAAGTATATTTAAAAAGAAATCATACTCTGGACTGAGACTGAAACCGATGTAGCATATGCAATATGGAGAACCGAAGAATTCTAGTAAATCAGTATTGAACTTTACCAATATGAATATTTATTCAAATGGGAGAACATCGAGGCAACTACGTCATATTACCTAATGAAACTGATATTGTGTTCAGATAAGCAAGATCCTGCTCGGTTGCACAAAAAAGAAAACGTCGATTGGTTGTTGATTGAGACTTGCTTGAAAAAGTATCAAGTATGATTCCTGATTCTATTCCCAAAGTATTTTTAAACGCATTTATATTCACCTATCATTTTATATGACTTCGAACCCAATCATCTCTTCGGCGGGCTAGCTTAAAGTCTGGGAATAACTGTTTTTCGCATTTTAGTTGGATCTCCTGGATATTGCCGTGAATGGCCTGATACCTGACCAGGATTACAGCCGAATTTTGGAGCGCAGGACAGCAATTTCCGTTTTTGGCAATATCCATGCCATGTTTTACATTAGAGAAGCAGCTGATTTGAGGAAGATGTTAGAAGCTTGTCAGCAAAAGAAGGTAGTACTTATCATCCAGTATTAGTTTCATTGGATATATTGAACGTTCTTCTCCCACCATCGCACGTTTATCATTGAATTCTGCCACACAGTACGAGTCCCCTCCACATGAATAAACTTATATTCCATGCACGAGATATCCACCGCAGTTGCGGAGTTCGTGATTCCTGGTAATTTGCTCATCTAAAGCAGGGGTGTCAAATTCAACTGGTGTTGCTGGTCAAATTCTAACCTTCAGAGCACTCGCGGGCTTGACCAGTAAAATGATTCCAAAGATTACTTCAAAATCAATGCCCTCGTTTTACACAAAAAATAAATTGAGGCTTTATCGACGATATACATTGGCAGATTGCAATGTTTTTTTTTTAATGGTAATCTCGGAATTTAGTGTCAATTAGGGTTACCACATTTTGGGAATCTGAAAAGGACACCTTTAAAAAAATTCATACTTACAATACCGGAGTAAAATCCGGAAAAAATGGTTAATTTAATCCATGTTTGTCGTTAGTCGAATAAAAAAGGTCACCTTTCTGGCTCAACTCTCGAAAGACCTGCCGGAACGTTACTTCAGTACTTATTTCCAGTTGAATTTTCACATACATTTTACCATAATTTTCAAAAAAGAGGACAAATTCTCAAAAAGAGGTCATTTGAGCGTGCTCCTTAGGGGTGTTGAAAAAAACTTTTTTTTTTTTCAAATTTTAGCGGCTTGGTTGTCAAATTGTCAGGTTACCTAAAAAAATGTTGCACGCCAAATTTGACTCAATTCCAACCAGTAGAAGCCGAGGTCACTCAAATTGAAATTTCGGTCATTTTTGAAGTAATAGTATTTGCGGTGACCGATTTCGTCATACCGACATGACCAAAAATCGTTTTTCAGGTACGCCTGAAGTGGCAGGAATGTCTTCTCCGCTTGATTTGATCTTGACAAGGTCCTAGGGTGGGGTTTGAATGACGACATCGGATTACCTGAAAATTGAGTTAAAACGATGGTGCGATAATTTTCAAATATAGTACTTAACACACTAAAATAAACGACCACGAAAAGAAAATGAACTGACAAGAAAATAAAATACATGTAAATGTATTTCTCAAGTGATAATCCTATCTGGAAGTATTTTTGTCAGGCAAATTTATATTTGATGAAATCTATCCCAGTTATGCAGGGCATACTCTCTGCCTTGATTCAAAGTTTTTACCGATTGCAAAGTCGCCATTACCAAAACCTCATCCACAGAGACATCCGTTGCATTCCTCAGCAGCTCAGTGTTCGGATATTTCTCTACTGTTTGACATTGACTGATCCAGGGCGTTGAAAATGGTACCGATTGTAATTCAGAACGGGCTATGCCACTGAATAGTATTTATGAGTTGAAAAACATTTCTGATACTTCACATATGCGAGATTCATGGAAACCAAATGGTAATCCAGTGAGCTTATTTAGCACATTAGTAATTTTCTGTTCTTTTAATGTCACCAGGACCCCCTTGTCATAGAGTTATAAAAGGCATTGGTGTTTTACCACGATATATGGACTCAATTAGATTACAGTAACCGAATATGGAGGAGGGTGGCATGAATAGAGGACGATAACTTTTGATAGGAAGAAGATCTGTCACGGTGCCTATAAGTTGATAGTACTGTAGGAGTGGTGCAGATCAAATAATAAAATATAATATAATATCAAATTGTATCGTGAGGAAATTTACATTGGACCGACCAACAATATAGATAACTTGAGAAATATATTTACTTGGATTTTAGCTGCTCCTTAGTTCATTTTCTTTTCGTGGTTGTTAATTTCGGTGTGTAAAGTAGGCCTACTCTATTTGAAAATTATCTCACCATCGTTTTGACATGTCTATTTCAACGAAGTGGACCAATTTCCAGGTAGTCCGTGTCGTATATTTGTTTCGTTTACTGGCGATGTCTTAATCCAAAAGCCACCCTAGGCTTGTATCAAGATGAAAACAAGTGAAAAAGACATCCCTGCCACGGGGCGTACCTGGAACACTATTTTTGATCATGTCTGTGTGACAAAATTGGTCACCGTAAATACTATTATTTCAATTTCAATTTGACCGACCTCAGCTTCCACTGGCTGGAGATGGGTCAAATTTGGTGTACAACGCTGTTTTAAACAATTTGACAAGTAAGCCGATAATATTTGGAAAAAAAAATTAGCACATCTACAGTTGCCAGATCACTTTTAAAAAAGTCAAAAAAGAAAAGAGGATCTATGGTTACACTAGTGTCCATATGGCAGTGACTTGTTGCTGATGGTGACTACAGTGTAACCTCAACACCACGGTCGGATGGTTATAATGTGTCCTATGAACATGCTCGACATTTTCTGACTTGAGAGAATGGAAGTGTTTCCAACTAGAAATCTCAACATGCATTAGAAATGTGTCGGATAACACGGCCATTTTTTCAGAATCGCCTAGCGGGCCAGACTAAACCGTCCAAACTGGTGATCCAAAGTGTATTGTAATACATGATGGCCCCTTGTGAAATGGGCAACAATAGTGGTAAGCATCATTGTAATACACAATATTATTAGTCATAATTTCTCACTGCAGATCGAATATATCCGATGCATATTACACTTTGGATCTAGTGCTTCACTCGATGATATTTTGTCTCTCATCAACAACTCCAATTTGAAGAAAGTAACATTGATATACTACAGTAAAAGTGATATGTTGAAAGGAGCCGAATTGCAGAAAGTCCAGAAGATTGCAAATGATCTCGATACTGAGTTGGAAGTTTTAGAACGTGAGTCATTGTTTGGCTGCATCGTATCTTAGATGCGTTTTATTAAGTAGGCTATATTAAATAAGCGCGATCACTTTGAATGAAATGGTCAATTCACGGAACAGGTCCAATTCGTTACTAACGCTAGAAATCATGAGGCTTTAGTTTCATGCATGACATAGTGTCGTTCCAGTATTATGTGATAACGCACGGTATTCATGAATTTTAGTTTCATTCGACATCCCATACTTAATACGATTAATTGTAGTAGGGAATTCAGGCATGATCTCTCACACGTTGCTGATTGTGAGCTTGCATATCAATTTCGAAGCAAGGCATCGTTGAAGTGCGTCCAAATCTACTTCACTTGACAATGTCAAGTATGCATAAATTAGTATTCACAATAAAAAAAATTGTTGACGTAGAGTTAGTATACGAACAAAACTACTTGAGTAAGCGAAACAAGTATATAACCATAAGTACTACAGAAAAGCACAACTATTTCGCTGCTGATAGTACTTCTACCATTATGGGGCGTGATAAAGATATATCGAGCTTAATAAGGGGACGATGAGTCAAAGAAACTTGTAAAGCACTTTCATATACTTGCATAACTATGGAACAAAATTAATACTGCATGAAGTCTATTTACGGCATCTGGTGACCAAGCGGACTCCGATTGGTTCTGAGAGTTGCTAACACGAGTTCATGAATGATTAGAGGCAGTCAAAGTAGTCAGAGTTAAGACTCGTGTAGAACAATAAATAGCGCCGTAAGCTGATGCTGATGTACAAGTAGAAGTAGCAATTCCCAAGAAATCACAAATTGACTTGAGGTGGAAGTAGAAAATGTATTAGTCTGAAATGTAGTGAAATAAGTAGTTTCAAAAAGTAGATTTGGTCTTAAGGCCGCATACTTTTAACAGTTCATAGGAGATATCTACTTTCGAAATTGCAAGATATGTCTTCACGGCTAATGCAAAATGACTAATGACACTGCAGGTGAGTGGAATCTTTATAAATACGTTCATGCAGTCACCGTGATGGGCTATTTAAGGCGGCTCCTATAAGAATTTCACTGAAAACGATGACGAATACTGAGCTTGGAACAACTCAAAACTTTCAAAATCAATTTTGTATAAAGTAAGTAGTTTTGACTAACTACTGTGACTAGAAGTAGAAACAGAAGTAGTCTAAAATGATAACCCCTCGATTAAGCGATGTAAGTAGACAGCACTACTTGAATAGTCTGATAAAGTAGAGTTACTTCGTTATTGACCACCTCTCTGCAGGATGCGTGGTTTTATGTGACCAGCATCCCACTTTTTATATTGGCGTTGATACGAATCATGTCATCATTCATATACATTGTGCATTCTTTTCGGTAGAACTGAATTATAATCAACGACATTACATTATTTCTGAAATCGTTTAGTCCAACCTAATCAAGTAGGTACTATAAATCTTAAAATAGCATTCGGTATGACTTTGTTCGATTTACATTTGATACGAAAACAAATATGCGAGTGCATATCCGTTCTGTGAAAGTATCTCGCAGAACGTGGATCCGGTGCGAATATAAATCAAATATAATTTTAGTGATTTGAATCGATTGACAATACGTAAATAATTAGCTGCATATTGTAGGGAATGTTTGACAAATGGATTAGAGTCACTTTTTCTCATTCCCATATCTAATTGGATTAGATATGTGTAATATGCATTGTACTGCGGGGGCATCATATGGTGTGTGATTTCTCCTTTCACTGTCCACTGACATAACCATAACACATTAAAAGGGCACTGTGCTCTAAATATAATGTAGTCTAAAATGAAAGTTGAGAGTGCGAAAAACATTTTTGCCGCAGAAATTTTCCCTTCGAAAGCCACCGCTTTCGAACGGAAACTAAAACAAATAATATAACGATTTTTATTACTCCACTTTATACATATGTATCGTATTTAGGTCACGCGTCTCTTGTACCTGGATTTTGATTGGATGTTTACTTGTGATTCGTTCGAAGATGTATTGGCATCTGTACTTTGAAATAGAAATTCTCGTAACTTTCCATTTTCATGCGACTTTTTGACCAAGTTTCCACCATTACCGGATTGGACGTGGATATGGACGCGGGACAAAATAAATTATGGATTTGTACTTGGATTTGAATGCATCATCAGGAACATGATTCGGATTTAAAATAGTAGATAAGCGCAGGCTCAGTATGCGTATTTACCATAACTAACCGCCGTGTATCGTAGAAGGCAATTCATTTATACTTTTGATTATTTCAACTCTCTTCAATCCGGTGACTTTTTCAGATATTACGCAATAGGTTCAGCAACAGAGCACAATTCATAGGATGCATACAACTTTTACTAACGAATATCTAATATCTCTAAATTCTTTTCCATTTTAGTGCCGCAATTCCTTATGCTTGTTAAAGATGCCTGGCAGCGACTCGACTACGATTTTTATAATAGGTGAGTAGATGTTACAAAGTCTGACTGTTCTAAAATTAGAGTTGAGATTTGTTCCTCCATTTCATCGTCGATCCATTCTCATGCAAATCCGGTTTCAAACAACATCCTAGAAATATTGTGACACGCTCTGTGTAATATTCAATTATTATACAATAATATTTATTGTGATGTCGGAAAGTGACGTCATAACGATGACACGCGGTACACAACATGTATCTGTGATAACAAAAACTTTGCTTTTCCTGCAATAATGTAACAGCGTTGTCATACATCATTCTAGATCGAGTTGCAACAAACTTATCACATCATTCCTAGTTTTGCTAAAAAAATGAAAATTGTGAAGTAGAAATAAAAGTAATCAGGATTGTAAATGCTTCAGTAAGTAGTGAAAGTGGACAACACGTACTTTTGTACTTTGAAAAAGTAGAAGTACTTGGTTACTGACCATCTCCACTAATGAGCAATAGTAAAGTTGATCTTCGGCAGTAATGCGTCACTTCAATGCATGATTACTTGCTTTACTCAGACCAAGCCGATATCATTTTCTTGGGAGAAATATTTGTTATATTAGAAAACGTGCGATTTGATGAGATACTCGAATAATTTATATGTCAACACGACATAGGTCGAAAATTAATACGTCTAGATTGTTAAGCTGCTTGATGTGAAATAAATAGAGTCAATGGTCGTAGTATTTAGTTGCATCAATTTTATAGAAACTATCGAAATACTCGAACAGAAGTTGGAGCGGTCCTGTACATTTTTTTAATCGGGAGCCTGTGTCAATAGTGTTAATCAATGGTTCCCAACCTGGGGGACGGGTCCTCTTTGGTTGGTGTGAAAGTATCTGAAGGGGGGCGCGAAGAAGCGGTCAATTAGAAAAATTTCCCGCTATGCACGATTTACCTCAAATTTACACGCGTTTCTCTATATATAGACCGAATTTCCTATTTTTTAATTCTCCCATAAACAGTAATATCCTTCCATGCCACCCACCAGTAAATCTGTTAAAGTTGCTAGCATGAGCATCCCGGTTGGATTTCGTGAAATGACGATAAGGGGGCGCGAGATTTTTCACTATCATAAAGGGGGGCGTGGCTAAAAAAAGGTTGTGAACCGTTGGTGTGTAAATGAAGCTTTGAAAAGTGCTAGAGCATGTGAATTTCAAATATTATTACTGGACGGGTTTTCGAATACTTTTATCAGGTAATCGCAAGTGACAACTTACTAATTTTCCACACCCATCCATCGCCTTGAAAAAAAGGTGCTCAAGAGTTGTGCCGCAAATCGACAAGATCAGATTAATTTTCAGTTAGACTCGGTCATTTAGAAGATTTCCTGCTTTTGTAAATTAGATAAGAACTAGAATTACAGTTACAATTTCTTCCAACATAGAGTAGAATTAGAATTGACGCTACACAGTTTTTTCCAAACTATAGTAGAATTTAATCATCGCGTTACTTTTTTCAAAATACTTTAAAACTATATTTATGGCGATACATTTTTCCAAATTAGATTAGAATTAGAATTAGGCCTACTGAAGACGCAAAAATTAGGTCGTTCAATCCAGTTCCGTTATTATCAAATCGTGGTTCATTTTTATGAGCATGATAACATCAAAACTCTGTACAACAATCTTGGCTTACTTTGCACTATACAATTATCTCAGTAGTATTTACTGGAAAACCAGAGATCGGGTTTGAATTAAAACGAGAAAATATAATTTTTTCCCCAAGTAGATTAGAATTAGTGAAGAGAATCATTTCACAAAATAGATTCAAGTCAGATTACCTGCATTTGCTCTAATTAGTCTAATTGGACAACTGGAATTTATCTAATTATCCAAAATCTGACAGAAGTACGCTTATCGTCACCTATATTTTAGACTTTCCATAAAACAAGCCGATAGCTACTTTTCGAGTGTCATTGATACTCGATATTGTTAACTGCACTACAATTTCCGTAATCGAAATGTTAACTGTTAACTAAGTCCTCTAGCAAGTACACCGTCCCAGCCAATACCGCTCCCGCGATACGATGTGTTGTCTGCAGGTTTATTTTCATGAAATTCGTGTACTGACCAAATATGTTACCGTATATTGGATTGTGTGCCGACGATACCTGAGAATCGTCTCGCGAAAATTTAAATGCCAAATCGTCCTGTAGATTCAATCCCTACGATTTATTCGACTCTGATCCCAGATACTCTACAGCTATTCGAATTCTATTTTGTGCATTGTTATGACATACTCGTGCGAACAGTTACTTTTCTGCTCATAGTCCGAATAATTTACTGACGTAATTGATTAACTGGGATAGTGATTTATTCAGAGTTATTTGTTTTTCAGGGAGTGGGAGAAAAGGCAGTAGATGCAACATTGTTACACGTGTACAAGAGTCAATCGTCAGAATAAAATTGAGACGTGCAGAGCAGAATTACTGCTATTCGTTTTAGAATTCAAACGGACTATTTCATGTTCAATCGATGCAATTTCATGAAACTATTTCGAATATGCATTTTCAAAACAGTCGCATAAAGCTTCACAAATCGACGAAAACAATGGTAATGCCATAAATGTCACGTCGAACCTATATATTTCCGAAGAGGAAAGGTCTGCGGCACAAATTACTGGTTGAATGGATTTGAATGCGTAGGTTGTTTGACTACAGTAGAGTTCAAGCCGTCATCCCGTTGAATTGTTTGCTATTATAAGGATTTACTCGCAAGTTGGGATCGACTCGCGGGATAAAATAAATATATACCATCGTCCTACACCCAAAAAATAATTGATTATGATGAAAATTACATAAAAATCATATATATGGAAAAATGATAAAAGTGTTATATTGTGAGATGTGTACTGTGCAGTGTGTACTGTGTACTGTCTTTACGTTTTGTGTGATGGATTATGATAGAAATTTAATACTTCACAAAACCCTAAAAAAATATAAAATTAAAAATTTTGTTGAAAATGAATGTAGTGTAGTATATGAAATCCATTGTAATGTCAATTATGTAGGATTCTCCATGTTCCATCATGATCTAGTGATCTTTCTCTATATCTTTAGTACAGTTGACTTCTGGAGTGTGTTGAAAGGTATACTTACCGAGTTTAAAACTTTCATTACCAAAATATTTCAAGGCCTTGATATTATTCTGTAGAATGACGGTCGCTGTATACTTCGAGCCAACGATTTTTCTGGCTTTTATGACCAATGACCAAGTTTGCTGCTACCTTTGTGATTCTAAATGCTTCGAGCATAATATAATTGGCTCATTTCTCTTGATGACCTCGTTTAATATTGATGTGATTAATTCCTTCTAAATGACTTTATACACCATAGTTAACAGAAAAAGAGGCAAATTGTTAATCCATAACAATCGAAATTTCAGATAATCTTATGGATGTGATTCAATGTACCCTTTTTACTGAGATATTTTGATTTGCTACTTGACATTCTATAAATTACGCTTACTGTCCATTGTGACTAATTTGCAATTATACTGACATTATCCGCAACTCATTATAACTCAAGAGTATTGTTAATGACTGCTAATCAGTATCTGCATCTTAGACTTAGAGAGTAGTGGCTGAAATTTCCGTGATTTTATGTTGTATTGGGCTGCGTTTTCTTGTTATGAAATGTATAGAATCGATTTGAAATAAATATCAATCAGTTATTTGAGCCTTGCATTTTCTTTGGTTTATTTAACGCGAACAATTTGACAAAAGATTGTATAGCAATCTGGATATATGCCAGACAATTGTTTCGTGTGTCAGAACTTAATTCGAATGAGAGGTAGGTAAACTTGGTGAAGAAGTGAGAATGTGTATCGTCATTTGTTGTTAAATGTTGGAATGTTAATAGGCATGCGTTGTAGGGTGGAGTGAAAATGACCTTTTTTCAAATCCTAAAAAAGGGGGTTTTCAAGTCCCGAAAAATGACTTGAAACTTCAATAAAAATTGGTTTTAGGGGACTGCCTCTATTTTCAAGCCGGTATTACCCAATGTCTGTGCAAGAGGGGGTGAATTGCCCATATCGACAACCACTAGTCATGGGGTCATGAAAGCTGCCAGAACATCATGTTTCTATCAGTCTTAAGAAGAAAGTTTTCCCTATTGTGAATACAAAACGAGTTATAGCCGAAAAACGCTAGATTTTTGAAGCCGGTAAATGGCGGGAGTAACTAAGTTACATGCTAGTGTGATTTACACAAGAACAGCTAAATAAATCAAACTCGTTATGTAAAACAAAATTTGACTTCTTTTGAAGTGTCAAAAAAATCGCCCTAGTAATGAATTTGAATCATATCTAGTACTTTGAAATTTCAACTTGAATGACTCGTGACTTGACTTGACTTGACTTGGGTCACCTCCAAAAATCGAGTGACTTGACTTGACTCGAGTCAAAATGTGCAATGATTCGAGATGACTTGTGATTCGAAGGCAGTGACTAAATCCCAACACTGCCACGAACATTAGCAGTCTTCACTAAGGGTATTTGCATATGACATGCAATCAGAGTTCAAAAATCTAGTATTGAGTGACCATAGATGTCTAATTGACTTCAATAACTGTTGTAAATAAATTCATGAAATACTCTTTTTGATCTCTATGCTTTAAACTTGAAGTTTACATCAATCAATCAGGTTTATTATTATTTTCATCGTTTCAAAACATCACAAGACTGCGATACAATGCGAAGATAGCAAGGCGTCGAAACAACTTGAAGCAGCCATTAAGATCAGACACCAACCTTAGCCTAGGCGAAGTAAATAAGAGGAATGGACATACTGACTGAAAAGGAATGCAGAGAATATAAGACACAAGTGACAAAATGAGGTGGCATGTGGCGAAGGGCGAGGTCGATGTTAGGTCGTGGTCCGGTAATACCGAAGACTGGCTAGTATTGATTTAGGAGAAATTGCTTGTATTTCGACTTGAATGCGGACATGCTCGACGACTGTCGGATAGCTGGTATTAAACACAATTGATTCCTTGTAGCGGTGGATAAATACGCGATTAAGGTATAACATATAATTGTATATATTCTGTAATCTGGCCCGCCAAGTGCCTAATTTTCCCATATGCGGCTCACTGACCGGACAAGTTGCCCGCCCCTGGCTTAGGGCAAGTGCAAAACGATATGTACAGTGGTTACTTGGCAAGCGGTCTCCTCGTCTCCTCGGCTTCCAAGGACGTCATGCATCGATGGCTCCTAACTTTTCTAGCAGTATAGTTCTTTTAAATGCTTATAATACGTACCCTATTCGAGTGTGCGCTTTATCGACTTATCCGATGATAACGACATGTACAGGAGAATAAAATTAGGAGAGATGACAAAACCAAATAGGTTATGAAGGAAATGTAATATCGAACTGCATGATGTTATCGATTTAACGCCTTTCGTTCTTCCGCGTGGTGGAGCTAATGTCTCACGTGCATGAATGGCTCTGAGTCAAAACATGGAATGAAATCAGCTGATTGAGTGTACTAATATCAGTTTTAATTCGATCGGACGTTGGAGATATAGCTAATATGTTTCAGAGTACAGGCTGATTCACTTATATTACTGGGTAAAGCTTTGATTGATTGTAGACCAGTGCTTTATTGGCATACCGTTTCACGCTTCTACTATGCTCACATACAATAGTACAGTCTTGGTATATCGATAGGAATAGAGGTTACCAACTCGAAATTGTGATGGCCTCTGGCTGCATATGTTTGTTACGAAAGGTTTAGTGTGATGTGAAATCTTTTGAAATGGTAACATGGCTTGATAGTCAATACCGGTACCCCGGACTCTGAAAATCGCTCTCGCCAAGGAAGAAGTGTTTATGCCCGAAAATGGAATCCTGATACGTTTAGAGTAATATGTTTGGTGTGCCAAGACGGTTCTCAGCGTCTTGCTTCACACCTGTGTGTATTCAGTAGACGGTTTAGTCCGTACGAGACACCGATAACATATTGGCTTACAGCTTCTATCAAACATGATTTGCGAGTTTCCATGGAGTATCGATCGTTCGTTCCTGCCTCACTTGAGAATGCAATTACTGAATGTAAAATGATGCTGCAAGTCTGATTAAGTTGAACCTTAAGCCATGATCAAGCCAGCTTACTCGATTGTTTGTGACTGCTGTATATAGGTAATTCTATGTGAAATGAACCAAAGAGAAATTCGGTCTCCATCAAGTTGCAGATTTTGCTGAAATTTGACTCATCACCTTGTAAAATGCTATAGCTGAGCTACCGGTATCCATTTTGAATGAAGTTTTTCAAGGTATCGCGTGATGAAAACAAGCTTTCTGCTCATTTAACCGTGAAATCCAAGTGCTTTTTTCATGTAGATCTGAACTTGTGTCTCTATAAATGAGCTACTTATACCTGAGAATGTTGTCATGTTGTATAAATTGATAAATTCAGCAAGCCAGCGAGAAAATATTCATCTTTGGTGCCCAGCCAAGAACGTAGCTGAAGGTGAAGCCCATGGAAATCGCTGCGTGTAAAAATATTTCATAACTCTTCCTATCATTTCTGTTTGCCTGAATATTTTGGTAAATAGTGTCGTATAATACCTGCCGCATAGAATCTTTAGGAAAGGAGTTTTTATGTAATATTTACTTACAAACTCGGACTACAGGGAATATTTCAGATTATAAAAATGTGGTGATTTAGCTGAAAATTATGCTCCATATTCTAGTTACAGAATTTTGGCATCTAACTCATTACTTAAGTACATGCTCCATGTTGCAACAGAATTCATGTGACAACCTTCACAAAGCTTTTGAAGTAGGCCTACGATATAGACAGAAATGAGAGGGAGACATTAGGGGCTGTGTACCTGAAATGATTACCTCAACTCTTGCATGATAAAATCAATCAACTTATGTAACATAACAACAAGAACAACTATTTATTGCCAAAGTATCTCATTTACAGACAATTTCAAATCAGCTTGAAAAACTTTCATTTCAAGGTTAAATAAGCAGAAAAAGCTTTTTTTAATGGGATAACCTGATAACGCTCATGTTGGCCTACCGGTATTCCGTTAAGATAAATTGCTTTTTAATCATATCAACTCATACTTCATAATGTCTTGATCCAAATATTTGCAAAATTTGAAACTTTATTTATACCCAGTGTAATTTTTGTTTGATCTGAAATTGAATTACAGATTGGAGTCGGAAGTATCTATATATGAAGTTGATTTAGACTAGGCCTATTAGCCTACCAATTACATATTATTAGGCACAACATGTAAGTCACATTTCTCTCCCAAACCAGCTTTTATATAACAAGTTGCTTCCAATTTTTATGTAGACAGAATAGCGCTTAAAATGTTCCAAGTTCTTGTCACGCATGATGGATATTGAAAGGGGTAGGCTATTAAGACTGATACTGACCCCTGACTCCATTTGTTTGTTGAAAATTTTCCCTTCAATATCAAGAGTTTCTTGTAATCTGTTATTAAAAGCCATCATCCGCTCTTAACTACTTTAATACCGGCACACTGTTTTATGACCGTACTGTAACAGGGAATATGAAACTATGGTACCGGGAATTAAACTTCATCGTTGAGTGAGCACAAAATGGTTTCAGTGTATGAATATTGAAAAAATCATGTTTTCAACCCTCAGTGTTAGATACCAGATTCACTCCTAAAATGACATGAAAATCTGAGACCTATTGGGTCACTGCACAGTTGTTGACTTGAAATGGAATTACCGATGGACAATGATGCTGGAGACATAATCATGCAGAAAAAGGTTTGCTCGTAATTACTAGACTTACATGAGTGAATACATTGTGCATGAGTGATTCTATTCTGAATTAGGCTTCACGTCGAGTATTTGATATATGATATATGTGATTATAATCACTCATGATGACGATATAAGTATATGGGAGACCCATAAGCTTGACTATGTAGCCTACTTTTCATGCAACTACGAAACATAATGCCAGCTCTTCACCACATAATGATGATTTGGTATTTTTTGAAAATACTTCATTTGGCTTTACGATCACAGCTACACAGAAATGTCATTGACGCTAACGTGCATAGTAGGGTTGTCCATAATTTGGAAAATCTTACGAATCCTCCGTTGTAATGTCTTATTCTATAGATTATTGATAAGAAACGACACTGAGCCTGAAAGAAGCTCACAGGAAGGCCGTTAAGATTTCGTGCAAAGCGTTTGAAAGTAGCTGCCGAAGAATGGGCGTGCCACCGACCATAGAACGGCGAGAACACTAGCAATCACGAAACCACGGCTCTTGATTGGCTAATCCGCTATGCTTCAATGACCACGACATCAGCAGCTTGCTGTGTCGTTGATCAAGGAGTCTGCTATCGGCGGCGATTCTGAAAGCGCATTTTATGTCGGTTGACAGATAATGATTTAGGATTGATTCAGGGTATGTTGAGGTACGAAATACATGATGAACAAACAACAGCTGCTTCACAAAAACGTCTAAAGCATGATCGCTTTATTGTGAAGGAAACCGCCGTAGCCTATATGCCTTGTTTTCAATGAGGGAAAGCATAGGCGCTTATGCAAATACCGACGGATTCCTAGTTTCAGAAAGGCTATATCATTATTGAATACAAAGATAAAGCTTAACAATGACACTATAATTTGTGTGATCTTATTGGGCTCAGGTTGTAGAACATAATTGAAGTTTTGAATACTCTAAGGATCGGCTGAATCAAACGTTTAGGCTTGGCACTCATCAGACGTTCACAGCAAAATTGAATTCACTTGTAAGTGTTTTCAAAGTCCCTAATGATGCCGCAGAAACGAGGTTTAAATGCAAGCACAGACTATGCTTGATATGATGTACAAACTATGCTGCATGCTATGCACTATGCAGCATTGCCTGTGCCTACCTTAACACCCCTGTTATGTGCGATTATTAAGGACTTTGACATATCCTGTTCAGCATAGTATGTGCTTACTTTTACACCTCTTTTCTGCGTCATCATCAAGGACTTTGACAACACTTGCAAGAGAAAACATTTTGATGCAAGCATCTGACAAGAGTCAAGCATAACCCGCTGATTCAGCCGATTCTTAGAGCTTTCAAAACTTCAACTATGTACTACAACCTGAGCCCAATAAGATAACACAAATTATAGTGTCATTGTTAAGCTTTATATTTGTATTCAATAATGATATATTCTTTCTGAAACTAGGAATCCGTCGCTACTTGCATAAGAGCCTATGCTTTCACTCGTTGAGAACAAGGCATATAGGCTACGGCGGTTCCCTTCACAATGAAGCGATCATGCTTTAGACGTTTTTGTGAAGCAGCTGTTGTCTGTTCATCATGTATTTCGTACCTCAACATTCCCTGAATTAATCCTAAATCATTATCTGTCAACCTACATACAATGCGCTTTCAGAATCGCCGCCGGTAGCAGACTCCTTGATCACCTACGCGGCAAGCTGCTGCTGTCGTGGTCATTGAAGCATAGCCGATTAGCCAATCAAGAGCCGTGGTTTCGTGATTGCCAGTCTTCTTGCCGTTCTATGGTAGGTGGTACGCCCATTCTTCGGTAGCTACTTTCAAACGCTTTGCACGAAATCTTAACGGCCTTCCTGTAAGCTTCTTTCAGGCTCAGTGTCGTTTTTTATCAATAATCTATAGAATAAGACATTACAACGGAGGATTCGTAAGATTTTCCAAATTATGAACAACCCTAGTGCATAGCTTTGTACAATATGTTTCGTATGTTGGGATACAACTAATCGAGGTTTCAGAAAGTTGATGCAATTATAACTTTTCGATGGAACTGGGCGTAAAGTTTCATTAGTCCAAAAAATCGTCTTTCACTGATCGACTCGAATCATTACAGTTACGGTACTTGACTCAGATTCGAGTACCGGTACGCAAATCACTGTACCACAAATTATTTTCTGAAATGCGCAACTGAAACTCTCCACTTTCCGAAATCCTCAACTAGAACCAGAACTACTAAATATTCAGTGGTTAGTTGATCACCCACTAACTGGATGATAGTTTGTACAAGTCTGTCTGTCAACATATGTGTGACTTCATGACTACCGCTGTAGGGCAACAACCTGGAAGGGAATGAGATTCGGGTTGATCAAGCTTTGAGCAGACAAAGAAATGAAGGAATGAGAAAGATGGCAAGAGGGATTTGTATCCAGGCAGGGACGGTCTCTTATGACCAGGTATGTGCGGTCTATTATTCAGCAAAAGTATTTCAGTATCGTGGGGCTGACCTACTCTAGACCACCGGTCGGTCAGACTTGAAAAACTAGAAAATTTTTGACTTTTCCAATTTAGATTAGAATTAGATGACTGGCATTTCGATCTAATTTAGTAAAATTAGACGACGAGAATTATCGAGTTGGCCAAGTCTGCGGTCGGCAACCTCTTTAGAGGTGACCCTAATTGAAACAATAAAACCAGCATTTACATGCATAATGTTTTCCAAAATGCAAAACATGTTTAGGTATTGCTGAAGCATCAGTTGTTGAAAAATGTTGTCGTACAAAAATATTCAAAAATTATTGTTTTCAAGGGTCACTTCGCTCCAAAAATGAAGTGATATCAAATTAAAGATAATATCATGAATTTTTTTGGTTGTAGCTATTTTCTTCAGAAAACTGCTGTATTGGAACTCCAAAGTCATGATTTTTTAGTAACGCCATGTTCCGCTCTAGTTGCCTCTATGCTGTGCAAAGCTATTCATTAGCGTCTGGAACAACTGTAATGCAGTATCATGTAGTTGCTGAATCATGGGTGAATGGTGCAAATAGGCCATGTCCATCTCTTCCGCCAGACCACTACGACAGGCTGTGCGGTAGGGCTGTTCAAAAAAACTTTTTTTCCTGAACCTTGTTAGCTACGTGATTAAATCATTAGGTTGCCATAAAAAACAATGCACACAAAATTTGAATTCATTCCAACCGGTAAGAGCGTAATTCGTACAGTGTGAAAATTTAGAATTTACCTAAAAATGCCATAAAAAATAATTTTCAAATTTTTATGTCAACCTCGGGAAATTGTTGCGCTGTCTGCAAAAACGATCCAAAACAAATTTGACTCGATTCCAACTAGTAGAAGCAGAGTTATTCGAGTTTTTCGTTGATAATTCTTGGATTATCCACCGATCAAGGATAATCCCAGAATTATCAAAGAAAAACTCAAATGTCCCCGATTTTACTGGTTGGAATTGAGTCAAATTTGTTTTGGATCGTTTTTGAAGACAGCGCAACAATTTCTTGGGGTTGACCAAAAATTTGAATTTTTTTTTTGCATTTTTGGGTATATTCAAGATTTTCAAACTGGTCAAAGTCCGCGCTTACCGGTTGGAATGAATTCCAATTTCGTGTGCATCGTTTTTTAAGCCAAACTAATGATTTAATGATGCAACCAACAAGATTCAGAAAAAAAAGATTTTTTCGAACAGCCCTACTGTTCTGTTCTGTTCTGTTCGATTAGGGTAGTTGTCCCTTGTACATGCCACAGAAAGCTGATCAATAAACTAGAAAACTATTGAAAACTATTATTGCTTAATTGTGCACATTCATTGAAATATGGGATATCCCAAAGAGCAAAAGATGATGCAGAATCACAGATCAGTCCAGTAGAGGTAGGCTGTGATGCAGGAAGCATAGTTTCACTGCATGCTCACCCAGTTCAACTTGTCCTGCAAGGGCAATCTGTCACGCAGCCCCCTTTGTGTCGTCGATTTCCTGAGACTGAGAACTCGGAGCGATGTTCCAAACATTGGCCTCGATCATCGGCTAGGTCGATGTCGGTCCACCTCTACTACTTGCTGTAACTAAAGTGAACGTAGAACAAGACCATAAAACTATTAGGCGATTTTCACTATTGAATTGAAACAGTGATGGATATGTTGGGTCATGGCGATGCCAAATACCAAAAATATCAAATAAATAAATAAATATCAGAAATTTGAATTTAATGCGAAACTTGATGGTTTCTTTTTGAGGTCAAGTGTGTTGTATGTATGATCATAAAGATCTCAGATGCATGAACATTATTTTCCTGCTTGTATTCATATGTTTCAAATTCAATACGTTGCTGTCACATCTATGACATTTTCTATTCAGATCGCCATTGGCATGTCCAAGCGATGTGCTCTCGTCCGATTCAAGACCTCACCTTCGACAAAGTTTCAAATTGTATCGACTCACTGAACGGTAAGGAAAATGCAAATGCAATCAGAATGCTGGCAATCCCAACGGAGAATTTGATGACGTGTATGGTTTTGACTAGGCTTATTTTTAACCTAAAAATGAACGATTTTGAGCTAAAAATCAATATTTTTACATTTTTGACAGATTTAAAAAAAATAATGTATACAAATGAGGTGTTTTCCCACATAACGTTAGAATTGTCTTCATTTCCGGTTGGAACTGTCTTTCCTTACGAAGTAGTATGGCCAGAAAAAAACTTTTTTGCATCGATAACTGAAAATTTTTCAAACTTTATTTTAACAAAATCTGGCCCTATGAAGAATTGCAGAAGTTACACCACGGATTATGGTAGAAATAATTAAAATGTTTAGTAGCACAACACTTCTTGATATAAGAACCTTGCAATGTCCACGCAGTGTAGCTTCAGTTGGGATATTGCGGTACGTTGAGCACCATGTTGACCTATTTGTTTCAATTGAATGTTTACGATTCACAATAAGCAGACAATGGGCCGTCTACAACTGCAGGCCTATAAAGTAGGCTACAAGCGGTGACATGTCAAATGACAAGTTCACAGACACTGCAAAATATACAAAATGAACGAAACGCAGGTTGCAAAAAAGTTATTACTTTGTAAACAATTTAGACAATTTTTGGCCCAACGCTACAATTTTAACATAATTTTGCCTTCTCCAAGTTTGAATATTCTGAAAAAGTGTCCCCCTTTCCCGATTCCAGAATATGGTAACCCTAAAGTCAAGTCTGTTGAAGAAATTGCTCGAGGCAAGTTGAGTCACCGGTAAATCGAGTCATAGCAACCCAGCGTGAAGCTAGGTAGCCACCTCCGATTAACACTTGTAGAAAAGTGCGATGCAGACTGCATGACCACATGTGATTTTTCTGTGTAGAAACGCAAGCCCCTTGAAGGTCGCAACGCAACAGAATGGAAGAAACATGTGAAGATTGAAAATGCAAATCGGGCCAAACTGAAAAATGCAGACGTACAACTCAATTATGTGCTGACAATCTTACTAGAAGTGTCAAAAGCTGAAGGTATGTCATAACCACAATTATTAGCATACTGTCTCATCAAGCTAACTTGCAGCAGGGGTTTCTAACCGGGGTTCACACGATAACCGATTGGGACAACTAGATCATTTTCAAATTCAAATTAGATTGGAATTAGAATGATAGCTAAAAGCTACAGTTTTTTTGTACAAATTGTACTACATTTAAAATTATAATTAGACTTTTTTTTTTCAAATTAGATCAGAATCACAGTTAAAGCTACACAATTTTTAAAATTAGATTCAAATATTTAATTTATTAGGTCAAATTAAAAAATAAATTCAAATTGTTACTGTCAACCCCATGATATTGTTGAGCTGTCTTCAAAAACGATGCAAAACAAATTTCAGTCAATTCCAACTAGTAGAAGAGAAGTTATTCGAGTTTTTCGTTGATAATTCTCTGATTATTATCCTTGATTGTTTTTTTTTTATATCTTCACTGGCAAATTGAAAATTTTAATTTTATCTGCGGAGCCTTATACTTGTCAGAATTGAACCAAATTTGGTGTGCAGCGTTTTTTAGGGTAACCTGACTATTTATTCACCGAATGAGTGGAATCCAGAAAAAAGCTTATTCTTGAACAGTCCTAATACAGTAATGCACAGCCATGGAGGGGCAATTAAATTTCCGGTTAACTTGAACAAAGCAGTGTCTCGACTTAATTTGGCCAAAAGGGAGCAGAACAACACTGTCCAAAATAGCGGAGTCGAATGTGTTGCTCTTCTTTGGAATCGGCTAACATGTTTACTCTATGAGTTCTTTGATAAAATGATGCCATCCTATTTCAGCAACTTCTCCTGTTCAATACAAAGATCGACGCGATGTAGTTATCACTGAATCTCGAGTGATACGAGATCTGATAAATCCCTGCGTAAATATTAGAAGTTAGAAGATAGCTCTGATACCCATTCATAAATTTCAAGCATGAAAAGTCGAACACGCTTTTGAAGCTTTGAGAAGTTTCAACATCAATCCTACATTTAGCTCAATTCCAACCAGTGGAAGCAGAGTTATTGCAGTCGGAAATTTGGATATGAATAATTGGTGTCGTATTCACGGTGGGCAGGTTATTAATTTTTTCATATCCTAATTTTTCGACTGCAATAACTCCGCTTCCATTGGTTGGAATTGACCAAATTTGTTTGGCAGCGTTTCTGTCGAAAAACTATAAATTTAATGGGGTGATCAGCAGAGTTGTAATGACTCGAGTCATGAACCGACTCGAGTCCGACTCGACTCACGATTTTCTGATTACTCGACTTGACTCGAGTCATATATTCAAAATACGGAAATGACTCGACTCGAGTCATTCATCTCGAACCAAGTCATTGACTCGAGACTCAGACGGCCAAGACCGATATTTCATTGTAATTCTGAAGCCAACACACTATTGGGATTTCGTCTGTTGGTACTCGTACTTGAAAATGCGACCATAAACTCCTTAAAGTGACGAAAATTGGCATATTATAAATGCTAACCATTCGATATCACCAAACAGAGCTATAAAAATGGGTTTGCCAAGACTTCAACTGGAAACTGAGCAGTCAACACAATGACTTGGACTAGGACTCGAGTCATAATTCCATGACTCGGACTTGGCACTCTGCTCGCTGACTTGGACTCGGACTTGACTCGGTGGTGAATTGAAATGACTCGACTTGACTCGAGTCAAAACTAAAAAAGTGAGATTGACTTGTGACTCGGAGCCTTGTGACTTGGTTACAACCCTGGTGATCAGAAAGTATTGAAAAAAAATTATTTAATTTTTATATATTAGGCTATATCCAAATCTTTCATCTCTTGTAGCAACGCGGCTAGTGATTGGTATTAAACCATGTTTGGTGTAGTGAGTTTTTATAGCCAAACTAACAACTTTATCATGTAGTCAGTTGAATTATCACTCGTGTTTTTCTGCATGTATTTGTGTATTTGAATACGTCGTTGTCACATTTTCAATATATATTGTTTAGTTCGTCAGCAATTCTGCCATAGCCCATCAGCCACTCCAAGAGATGTGCTTACGTCCAATCCAAGACCCCGGAAGAAACGACAAATTGTATCGGCGAGCTGAATGGTGAGGAAAAGTATGTATATTAGCGAGGAGCGGATCGACAAATTCTCTGGTCCGGCTTCGTTCCGGTTTGTCAATTCTCTAGTCCGGATCCGGCCGTATCAGGAAAAAGTACTGATCCGGCTCCGGCAAAAAATTAAAAAGTCCTGCTGGAAATCCGACCTAACACGGTACGGTGGTTCCATGAATTTAAAAATACAGCTCGTTTCTTTTCGCACTGGCTTGGCGGTTACTTGCGTGTTGTTGGTTGGTAGTTATTTAGTTACAAACGTCATGCTTATCCATAGAGAGAGAAATATGCAACCCGGCTCCGGTCCATTCTCCGCACTAATTTATATGCGTCCATGCTAAGTGGTACTTTCAATCCACTGTTACGGCGCTGCAACAAGACATTTACTAACTATTGGATCTACAAAATCTGTACGGTACTCATTTTCCAAAATTCGCAACCACAACTAGACTATATTTTATAGAACTAACTGTCTTCAAATGATAACTTGAAACCAACTAACTAAAACAGAGCTGACAAATAATGGATAACACGAATTACTGAATCACAAACAACCTAAAAAATATTGGAGATAGATTCGGCATTACAAAAGGCCAGGATATCGAGCTTGCGATGAAAGGGGTTCCGTGAATCAAAATCCACCACCGGGCTTAACCGCTGTTAGTAGTGATGACGCACAAGAACAACGCAAGAACAACGCACAATAGAACACCGATATCACGATTCACAGAAAGGTGACACGTGATTGTGTGTAGGTATGTGTGTGAGTGTTAAATTCACAATTTACAAGGTTGAGTAAGTAGATGTAGTCATTGAAGCTGTAGTCTGATCTTGCGGTCATTCCAAAACAGAACATATTATTTTCAAATCTTGTGACGTTGAAGTTCTTAATCATTTAGTGACAACCATACAGGCTCCGAGTCACAAGTCAATCTTACTTTTATAGTTTCAACTCGAGTCAAGTCGAGTCATTTTTAATTCACCATCGAGTCATTCCGAGTCCAAGTCAGCGAGCAGAGGGTCAAGTCCAAGTCATGATATTATGACTCGAGTCCGAGTCGAAGTCATTTCATTGACTGCTCGGTTTCGATTTAGTCTTGTTAAAACTACTTTTTATAACGATATCTGGCGATATTGAATGGTTGACATTTAAAACATATAAACTGATTTTCGCATTTTGAACATTTTCAGATTGCATTTTCAAGTAGCAGTAGCAATTGAGGAAATACCAGCACTGTGGTTACTTCACTATTCTTCGAAATTGTAATGGTATTTTGGTCTTGGCCGTTTCAGACTCGAGTCATATCACTTGGTCAGAGTCATGCGCAATGACTCGCGTTCAAACTGAGTCATTATACAGATTTACTATAGTAAAGTCTAGTCAATTTCGACAACTAGAGGGTGCACGAGCCCAAAATTATTATAGAATTTTTTTTTTAATTTGGCACCACATATCAAGTGTCCGTTTTAAAATTCAAAATTTTTCATTTTTCACTCCACACTAGTAGCCAGTCCTAGTTCTAGCTACGGATTTTGAAAAGATCGTAGTTCCGGTTTTGACTCGAGTTGCTAATTTTCAAAAATTGAGTGATTATACTTCTATTTCTAGTTACTTGTTTTGAAAACTTGAGTAGTTCCAGTTCTAATTGCTAGTTTTGAAAAATAAGTAGTTCTAGTTCTAGTAACGGATTTTAAAAATAGCGTAGTTCCAACTCAAGTTGTTAATTGTTAAAAATTGAGTAATTAAATTTCTATTTCTAGTAGCGAATTTTGAAAAATGAGTAATTCTAGTTACTTGTTTCGAAAACTTGAGTAGTTCCAGATCGAATTGCTAGTTTTGAAAAATAAGTAGTTCTAGTTCTATTGACGGATTTTAAAAATAGCGTAGTTCCAACTCAAGTTGCTAATTGTTAAAAAATGAGTAATTAAATTTCTATTTCTAGTGGCGAATTTTGAAAAATGAGTAATTCTAGTTACTAGATTTGAAAATAAGTAGTTATAGCTGCTTGTTTTAAAAATTAAGTAGTTCCCGGTTTAATGGTTGGTTGAGTATGATGTACCAGTCTGCCCCCTGCCATTGTGGGTTGAACTAGAGCCTGACTATTACCGGTTATCTCATGAACTACCCATCAAACCGATAACTAAACCTTTGCTGATCAATCCGATGTAGCCGCCGATGCTCAAAATATATTTCATCTCGCTTCAAGCACACACATCCATTGCTAAGCTTGGACGTGAAATAAACTAGAAAACCAAATCAGGTCCTCTGCAAGCGGTGGTGGTCAGTAATGAAGTCATTTGAATTTTTCTTAAAGTACCTAAATCTCAAATAAGTTTTGCATACTAGTACTAATTACCGTACTCGAGTTGTTATGATCTGGGACTACTTACACTTCTACCTGAACAGTTTTCATTTTTCTGGCAAAACTGGCATTAGTCTTTCAAGTTACTTGTAAATTGCACTTGAGTAGAAACGTATGATGTTACTTCTACCTGAGTAACACTGAGGAAAACTTGACCATTTCAGCCTGTGACTATAGACAGTAGATGAATATGGTCGGGTGCTGTGCTTTCTATAGATGACTACATTTACTGAATCTACTTTATGCAACAACTCTTGCTTTTATTACAGTGAATTGCCATCAGAATATCATTGTACATAACATCTCATTTGAGAGGTTGTTCCTCCGATACATCTAAATTCCTTTCGTGAAAGACGTTTGCATGACAATCTCAACCGTTCAGTCGGAATCTGACAAACGTAAATGTTCAACTGACACACGAGGAGGTGAAAAGTGAGTAAATTATAAATTACAATATTTTGGCAAATCCATGATTTCAGATCCGAATAGTGGCGTGTTGTCGGCAGTGTTTGAACCAAGTCACTACCTTCGAGTCACAAGTCATTCTAAGTCATTGAAATTTGACTCCAGTCACGTCAAGTCATCCTATTTTCAAAGGTGGCTCGAGTTGAGTCGAGTCAAGTCAAGTCACGAGTCAAGTCATAGTTCAATTCAAGTTGATGTTTTGAAGTACGAAGCATAATTGCGTCATCGCATTTTGATACCGGTAGCTGTTTGGAAGTTGCCATTAGTTTGGAACCGTGGGACGACTATACCTAGTTTAAAATACACGTAAAAAAAAGGCTTCGTATCGCCCACGCATGCGTAGAACTGATAAAGTACTCAAATAACCGTATAGCCTCATAGGGTGGAGTGAAAAAAAGAAAATTTTGAATTTCAAAAAGTGCCTCTGATATTTGGTCCCAAATCAAAAATGAATAACTTCTATTAAAATTTCAGGTTCTTACGCCCTCTAGTGGCCGAGCTAATTCACCAAACGAGTCGAAAATAGCTAATTTTGCCATATCCTGATAACCGCTTGTGCTAGAAAGCCAGTTTTGGGTTTAAAATCTGTGGAAGCAACATGTTTCTATCTCACTTCCATAGAACTTTGTCCTGAAAATGTACAGAAAAAAAGTTACAAGCAAATTGTCGAATTTTAGACCGCCATTAAAAGTGTTGGATGGTTGTACCAAATTTGCAATGCTAATTAGCATGTTACTGTTTGTTGCATTGCTGCTTTAACAATGAAATCTTGTTTGAAGGACTTATCAGTTGATTTTTATATCAACCTAGTATAATTTGGATAGTAGAGAGCATGATTGAACTTTCTTCATAGTTGCAAAGGAGCTACATGACCATTGGATTTGATACAATGTATTTTCCATGAATGAGTTTCCTATCGCGCGAAAAGTCAATCAACTGATGTTGAAATTTAGTCAACTAACTCAGTATCACAAGAAATCTAGAACATCAAATTCTTATAAAGAAATGGAAACTACGTTCTTGCAAGATATTGATAAGCTTTTTGGCATCTTCTGCTGCGATAGCAAACAGAGAGATGAAATTTCACTCCAATGTGGCTTAAGGATGGCACAGAAGGATTTGAAGATCAAAAAGCAGAGCGCAAGGGAAAATGTTTGGTTGACGCTGTGCCTCTTTCATCAGCTGACGAAAGATTTCGAAGGCAGTCAAGCTAAATCCAACAACCGGTGATTCTAATGCAGGTGCCAGCACTTCTATTGGGCAATTCAGCTTTAATCGAAGTGATTCAGAGTCAATGCAATCTCAATCAACATCTTCTGGTAATGATTCAATTTTTATTGGAGGTGCTCAACCATCAAACCAAAACCATGTGTTGGGGATCAACTTGGCAAGAGTTTGTGAACGGTATAATGTATTGGACCTTACAGGAGCTGCTGCTGCAACTTGTGTGTTGCAATATGTCGGAATAATCAACTAAAAAAGTGATTCGTTTGTGGTAGATCACGGCAAATTACGAGGAGAGAGCGAAAGGTGCAGAAAAGAAATACAAAGAGAAGAAGCAGAAAACCTAAATCTTGTGTCTGGACTCTACTTCGATGGAAGAAAAGAGGACACCTTGAATATGGTCGAGGCACCCACTGGAAAATGCTCTATGACAACAGAGCTGAAGGAACATATTGTTTTAGTAGGAGAACCAGGTGAGTATTACCTCGGTCACTTGTCACCTCCCAATGGAAAAGGTCGTGTTTTGGCAAGAAATGTATCAGTTTATTTCCAACACCAAACTCTGCAAAAACCCAGGTGTCGTGGGATCAGACAGCACAGCTTCAATGACAGGGAGATTCAAAGGCTGCATTCGTGCAATGAACTTTTACAATGGGCTATCTGCTTGCTTCATGGTAATGAGCTGCCATTACGATATGTTTTCACAGCAATGCGTAATTCAAACACGAAATACAAGATTATAAATTACAACTTTCAAGGCGGATATGTAGAATGGCAGCTCATTACCATGAAGCAAGCAGATAGCCCATTGAAGTGGTCTTTGTAAAATTTCTTCCATTGCACAAATGCAGCCTTTGAATCTCCCTGTCATTGAAGCTGTACCGTCTGATCTCACAATAGCTGGGTTTTTGCAGAGGTCGGTGTTGGAAATAAACTGATATATTTCTTGCCAAAATACGACCTTTTCCATTGGGAGGTGACAAGTGACTGAGGTAATACTCACCTGGTTCTCCTACTAAAACAATATGTTCCTCCAGCTCTGTTGTCATAGAGAATTCTCAGTGGGTGCCTCAACCATATTTAAAGTGTCATGTTTTCTTCCGTCGAAGTAGAGTCCATACACAAGATTTAAGTTTTCTGCTTCTCTTCTTTGAATTTCTTTTCTGCACCTTTCTCTCTCTCTCCTCGTTATTTGCCGTGATCTACCACAAACGAATCACTTTTTTAGTTGATTATTCCAACATATTGCAATACACAAGTTGGAGCAGCAGCTCCTGTAAGGTCCAATACATCATACCGTTCACAAACTCTTGCCCTGTTGATCCCCAACACATGCTTTTGGTTTGATGGTTGAGCACCTCCTATAAAAGTTGAATCATTACCAGAAGATGTTGATTAAGATTGCATTGACTCTGAATCACTTTGATTAAAGCTGAATTGCCCAATAGAAGTGCTGGCACCTGCATTAGAAGCACCGGGTTGTTGGATTGAGCTTGACTGCCTTCGAAATCTTTTGTCAGCTGATGAAAGAGACACAGCGTCAACCAAACATTTTCCCTTGCGCTCTGCTTTTTGATCTTCAAATCCTTTGGTGCCATCCTTAAGCCACATTGGAGTGAAATTCCATCTCTCTGTTTGCTATCGCAGCAGAAGATGCCAAAAAGCTTATCAATATCTTGCAAGAACGTAGTTTCCATTTCTTTATAAGAATTTGATGTTCTAGATTTCTTGTGAAACTGAGTTAGTTGACTAAATTTCAATATCAGTTGATTGACTTTTCGCGCGATAGGAAACTCGTTTATGGAAAATACATTGTACCAAATCCAATGGTCATGTAGCTCCTTTACAACTATGAAGAAAGTTCAATCATGCTCTCTACTATCCAAATTATACTAGGTTGATATAAAAATCAACTGATAAGTCCTTCAAACAAGATTTCGTTGTTAAAGCAGCAATGTAACAAACAGTAACATGTTAATTGGCATTGCAAATTTGGTACAACCATCCAACACTTTTAATGGCGGTCTAAAAATCGACAATTTGCTTGTAACTTTTTTTCTGTACATTTTCAGGACAAAGTTCTATGGAAGTGAGATAGAAACATGTTGCTTCCGCAGATTTTAAACCCAAAACTGGCTTTCTAGCATAAGCGGTTATCAGGATATGGCAAAATTAGCTATTTTCGACTCGTTTGGTGAATTAGCTCGGCCACTAGAGGGCGTAAGAACCTGAAATTATGATAGAAGTTATTCATTTTTGATTTGGGACCAAATATCAGAGGCACTTTTTGAAATTCAAAATTTTCTTTTTTTCACTCCACCCTAAGCCTCAATCTATAATTATCATTCAAAATAGTGATTGCTCGCTCTTACATGTGACACCAGCGTATCGAGAACAATTCGAATATATGCAAGATCAGCCATTTTTATCGACACTGTTACTTGATGACTTGAAATTGACTAGAAACCTTTTCTCCGAGTCACGAGTCAAACCACATTTCTGACACGCCAAGTCAAGTCAAGTCATACGAAAAAAGTGACTCGAGTCATCCCAACACTGGTTGTTGGCAGCACCAGTAAAAACCATGATATACTCATTCTTTTCACTCCTAACATGTGTATGACTGCAGGTAAACACAGTTTCTAGCTCTTGCTCTAGCCTTGCACTATCATGTGGTTGAAGTAAAAGTAATTATGTTGTTGTTTGTGGTGTTCATGGTGTTTGTTGACTACCATGGTCATTAAAACCAGACCAATTTTCTTCATTTCTATCCTTTAGCTGCCGACTTGTAGCACGGCCCGCGTCTGGGCTTTTATAAGACACTGCTTACACAGATGATATGACAAGGGGGAGCCTAGATGAATCTCCGACACTTGGTAGGAAGTCTGAAGTCGACCCCTTAATTTCTTATCAATTATGGGTGATTTGAGACTTGTTACAACTACTTGAAGTAATATTCAAAAGCAGGAGTTCTGATAAGTACTTAATTATAAGTTGACTAAATAGATTGACTAAATGAGTCGCAGGCTTTTGGTAATAATTTCCCAGTAATAGCTTTTAAAATGGCAAGAATCATCTTTTTGATTCACTGATAATCAGCAACAGAAACGCGGATATACAATATTTTCGTAACATTTAATGACAATACGGTGGCTACATTCAGGCTTGTAATAAATGGAGTCATGACTTGACTCGTCTTGGCTCCAGTCGCAGAGTCAAGTATTGATCCTGATACACGAGACTTCAATCAAGTTGTATAGAATGTTTGAGTCATATGACTTCATTGAGTCTTGCGCAATGACTGTAGTAGGCCTACAAATTGACACCACACATAAAGTGTCTCAAGTTGCCTCGAGTCATTTTCCATTTTCCTTTTCCATGAAGATGACTCAACTCAAATCAAGTTGACAAAAAATTCCAATTATGTGAATCAAAATCGTCATCCAAAAATCAAAATGAACTCAATGTGTGTAAACGGCAAGTGCGTGGAAGTCGAAAGCAAACATAAAAAGTCGAATTTAATGAGAAACTTGATGCTTCCTTTTTGATATTAGATGCATTGTAGGTATGGCGATCAGATACATGTTCATTGTTTTCCAGCACGTTTTCGTATATTTTAATATGTTGCTGTCACTTTGACATCTGGTATTCAGGTCTCCATCAATTCCACCATTGGCATGTGCAAGGGATGTGCTCTCGTCCAATTCAAGACCAAATTGTATCGACTCGCTGAATGGTAAGGAAAACGTGTGTAGATACGACCATGCTTACTTGTAAACCACTATTCCGGCGCCGTAACCAGACTTGTACAAACTGCTGGATTTTCAAAATCTGTACTCACTTTGCAAAACTTTACATCTTCTATCAGATCTAGAACTAACGACCTTTGAAAATCCGATGCCCTACTAAATAAAACACAACTAACTAATAACTGATAATAATACATACTACTGAAATACAAATGAACTGAGAAGTATTGGAGATAGAATCGGCTTTTCAAAAGGACGGTGTTTCAAGCTTGAAATAGAAGGAGTTCTGACGCTCAAAACCCATCCTCAGCCTGTCAGTAGTCATGATTCTGAGCTAGCAATACCTGCAAGATAGGGGTGGTCAAAATAACTTTTTTTTTAAATTTCATCGACCTGGTTGTCAAATCGTCAGGTCACTTAATTTCAGCGCATAAAGTAGGCCTACTCTATTTGAAAATAATCTCACCATCGTTTAAACGTGTCTATTTCAATGAAGTGGAATAATTTCCAGCTAATCCATGTCACATCTTTTTTTTTCGTTTACTGGCGATGTCTTCACCAAACTCCACACTCCACCCTATCAAGATCAAAACAAATGGAGAAGACATCCCTCCCACTTAAGGCATACCTGGAACATGATTTTGGTCATGTCGGTGTGTCGAAATTGGTCACCGTAAATACTATTATTTCAAAACTGAGCAAAATTTCAGTTTGAATGAACTCGGCATCTACTTACTGGTTGGAATTGAGTCAAATTTGGTGAGCAACGCGTTTTTAAGGTAACCTGACAACTTGAAAAATTAAAGTTGAAAAAATTTTTTTTTAACTCTCCCCATTGTACAAGTCGATCTGTTAACATATTTGTGACTACCATTGCAGGGCAACAACCTCGACGGGAATGAGGTTCGAGTTAATCCAGCTGAGAGCAGACGTGAATGGATGATAAATCAACAGAAGAAGTAAAAGAACGAGATGGAAAGCAAGAGGAATTTGCATCTCGGCAGGGACGGTTTCTTAAGATCAGGTATGTGCGGTCCAATGTTCAGCAAAAAACTCGTCATTATTGTGGGGCTGGCCTACTCTAGACCATCGGTCGGCAGCTTCTTAATAGGCGACCCCAATTAAAACGAAAATAAAACCAGCATTTACATGCGACCTCATTTTGTTTTACGATAAGCTAAAAATGTTTTTAAGTATTGCTGAAGCAACAGTTTTTGAGAAATATTGTCGTACAAAAAATATTCCAAAAATTATTTTCAAGGGTCATGCGCTCTAAAATGATGTTGTAACAAATTAAACATAAAATTGTGATAAAATTTTAGGTTGTAGCCATTTTCTTCAGAAAACTACCATGATTGGACAGCAAATAAATGATTTTTCAATACTGCCATGTTCCATTCTAGTTGCCTCTATGCTGCGAGAAGCTATCCATCTGTGTTTTTCACTAATCTATTGTAGTATCATGTACTTGCTGAGCCATTGGTGATTGATGCAAAATATGCTATGTCTCACTGTTCCGTCAGGAGTGTTGGGATCAAGTCACTACTTTCGAGTTACAAGTCATCTTAAGTCACTGCAAATGTTGACTCGAATCAAGTCAAGTCAACTCACAATTTAAGTCAAGTTGTGTTTTCGGAGCACAAGGCAACACATTGCATTTTGCTAGCTGTTCAAAATTCAGATTGAGTCGCCATTTATTTTAAATCGAGGGATGAATATGAGATAATTACACATGCAGATATGCGCTGTATAGCTCCAAAATGCATAGTACTGGTAAAATACGTAACTGTTAGATTCACAGTCTTTAATGTATCCGCCAAAATAGAGACTAGAACACGAAACCTGAGATAGCGGAGACGAATTGGTATAATACATTACCTAACAACATATCCATGAGATAAAAATTAAGCCTACGCCAATGCTCGACTAGTAATATAACTTGTAAACTAAATTCGAATTTGATTCATAATATTAGATCATACAAGCGATTTGGTTACCTATGACCAGTCTATAGAAAAGTTATAGATACCTCCTACCGTTGAATGAATGAGATCTGTCGCTCCAACAAGTCACACCTGCGTAGCGAGAACAATCTGAACATTTCCAAAGTATACAGCGATTTATAGCGACACCAATTTCTTGATGACTTGAAATTGACTCGTAAATTTGACTTTGAGTCACGAGTCAATCCGCATTTCTGAAATTCCGAGTCGGCAAGTCAAGGGTGTAGGGTGTAGGCCCATAGACAATTTTTGCAAAATCAGTAATTCTAGTTCTAATCTAATTTGGAGAAACCTGTGTAGCTCTAATTCTAATCTAATTCAGAAAAGCTCAAAATATTCTTTTTGTCCAAGTCATGACGCAACTTAGTAAGTCGCCAACCCACCTCCGATTGACCTATCAAAAGTTCTACAAAATTACAATGCTGACGTAATTGACCCTATGTCGTTTTCTGTGTAGGAACGCAAGCCGCTGAAGGTCTCGGCACAATAGAATGGAATAAATTGGAAAAGAACGAAAATGCAAAAGATTGATTTGGGCCAAACGATGACACGTATTTTCCCTTTTTTATTTTTATTTTCATTTTAAATGCGCTATTCGAACTAAAACAACTCACTTTTTAAAATATGCGACTGGAAGTTGAAACTACTCATAAACCAGTTGTTAGTTTCCGGCAACTACCTAAATTATAGCCTAAGCTTGTACAGGTCTGTATACTATTCAATAACAAAATACCTTGCGAGGCATAGTTGTAACCAAGTCATAAGGCTCTGAGTCACAAGTCAATCTTACTTTCATAGTTTTGATTTGGTATGGAGTCGAGTCATTTTCAATTAACCACCGAATCATGTCCGAGTCCAAGTCAGCGAGGAGAGGGTCAAGCCCGAGTCATGGTATCATGACTCGAATCCAAGTCACTGTTGTTGACTGCTCAGTTTCCAGTTAAAGTCAGATTAAATCAACATTTTATAACTCTGTTTGGTAATATCGAATGGTTCGCATTTATAATATACTCATTTTCCTCACTTATAGCAGTTTCTAGTCACAGTTTCAAGTACCAGAATCAATAGACGAAATCCCAATAGTGTGGATACTTTACTATTCTTCGAAATTACTATGAAATGTCGGCCTTGGCCGTCTGTGTCTCGAGTCATTAGCAATGAATCGAGTCCAAGTCGAGTCAATACCCGGATTGACTCAACTAGAGTAATTTTCGTAATTTTATAAAATGACTCGAGTCATCAGAAAATCGTGACTCGAGTCATTACAATCCTGGTACAATATTATCAAAACAATGACTTTTTGTTGATAAATGAACTCATACTAGTCCTAGACTTGTTACCAGTAGGAGTTAATTTATCAATAGAAATTATGGTTTTAATAATATTTATTACACTACGGCAGCCTTGAAGCTCTATTGATTGAACGACTACCGTGCATAATTTTACTATTCGACTCTCATTAGAATTAAAACTTGATTCACATTCGAGTATTCTGATCTGACTAACTCTCTATCTACCACATCTGCTGGTAGGAATACCTGGGTCTAAGAACCTGTTCTAGATTGATCAGCTCATTGATTCTACTTCACACCACACTCTTGGTTTTGTTACAGTGGATTGCAAGCAGAAGATGATCGCACATAACATATCATGTAAAGGCCTGCTCCTCCAATGCATCATAAGCTCATCATAAAAGCCAATTGCGTTTCAATATCTACCGATCAGTTGCAATCTGACTCACATCATCAATGTCTGACAGACATACTGGGTACGTTAAAAGTGAGTAAGTATGAATTTAAATTTTTGAAAAAATTTAATGATTCAAGATCTGACAAATGAGTTGGTTTAAATTGAAAAAAGTAACATCAATTTATTAAGGTTAAGTACATGTAGCAATGACGATAATACATCGATCAGATCAGCTTCTTTGCGTTAACTAACCCCAAAACATATATACTTGACACCACAATCCAGGGTTGTAATGACTCGAGTCATGACTCGACGATTTTCTGATGACTTGACTTCACTCGAGTCATTTTCTCAAATAAGAAAATTACTCGACTCAAGTCAATCTGTGAATTGAGTTGACTCGAAACAAGTCATATGACATCTGACTCAGACACACAAGACTGATATTTCATTGTAATTTCAAAGAATAGTAAAGTGACCAAACTATTGTAATTTCTTCTTTTGGTACTGGTACTCGGAGATTCGACCAGAAACTGCTAATAGCGAGGAAAATTAGTATAATAAAAATTCAAGCCATTCGATAGTAATCGATATAACCAAACAGTAATAAAAAGTGGGTTTATCATATTTCTATATCTATTGGCGAATTTTTAAAAATGAGTAATTCTAGTAGCTAGTTTTGAAAAATTCTAGTTCTAGTTGCTAGTTTGGAAAATGAGTAGGGTGTTCAAGTCTTCCCCCTGTCATTGTGTGTTGAACTAGAGCCTGACCAATACCGGATATTTCATCAGCTAGCGATCAAACCGATAACTACACTTGTGCTGATCATGGCGATGTAGCCGCCGATATTCAAAATATATTTCATCTCGCTTCAAGCACACACAACCAATGCTAAGCTTGGGCGTGAAATAAACGAGAAAACTGAATCTGGTCCTATGCAAGCAGTGGTGGTCAGTAATGAAGTCAATTTAATTTTTTACAGTAATAAAATCCAAAATAGGTTTTGCATACTAGCACTAATTATCGGAGTGGTTAAGATTTTGGTCTACTTAAACTACAGGAACAGCTTTCAGTTTCTGGGAAAAACTGGCCTTTATCTTCTAACTAACGAATTGTGCATGACTAGAAATGTATGACGTTACTTCTACCTGAGTAACACCAATTACATCTTGACTATTTGTGCCTGTAAACTATAGGAAATAGAGCCGGGTACTTTAGCCGGGTACTGTGCTTTCTATGTATAGATAGATTTACTGGTTCTACTTTATACAACCACTTCTGATTATATTGCAGTTGATTGCATCTCATTTGAAAGGCTGTTCCTCAGGTACATCTTTCGTAAAAGACGTTTACGCGACAATCTAAACGGATCGGTCGGAATCTGACAAACATCAATGCCCGAATGAAATATGAGGTGAAAAGTAGGTAAATTATGAATTATATTTTTTGACAAACCAATGATTTCAGATCCGAATATCTGCGTTTTCTCGCCACCAGTAACAACTACTAGTCATTCTTCTTACTTCTAACATGTTTATAAATACAGATAAACACAGTTTCTCTGCTTATTTTTCAAGTATCGGTACTAGTAGATGAGTCTTGTGACTTGGTCGAGGAATGCACAGCACAATGACTCGAGTACGGGTCGAGTCATTTTGTATATCCAATATAATGACTCGAGTCCGACTCAAGTTGAGTCAATGCAATCCTAGCTCTAGCCTTACACTATGTTGACGTTGCAGTAGAAGTAATTGTTTGCCCTTTTTATCCATCTTGTTGTCCGCTCTATACATCTCTCACATTTTTTATACGCATTGTTATGGCTGGGCACAATGATTCTAGTCGAGTAGTAAAATACGATTTTTTCGAGCACTGAAATCATATGCTCCTCGCATTTGAAAGATAATTTATAACGAAAATTAAAGTTTTGATAGATTTCTACTGAAGAAGTCTTGAAAACTTTATTGGCCGTGCCGCGGCATACGCGACATAGTACAGAGCTACGAACGTTACTGGAAATAACAGATTTCAAAAGTTATGATCCTCCGACAAAATTGCCGAAAACTGCGATGGAATCGGTTTGGGCGAAAAAATACCGAAGTATCTTTAATGTGACGGATAACCGGCAATATATTATTTGTGGTCGCATGAAAGGTACATTCTGTCATGGTGTCATAATGAGTGATACTCAAATACTCGACTCGACTCGAAGCTTAATGCGTGATTCAGAATAGAATCAATCAATTTTTCAAAGCCCTACCCATTGTTCCAGATAGCATGAAACTACTCCGAGATTTTATGCAATACAACGGTAATATAATATCCAAACGAAAATTAGCGCCTTGTCTCTCACTTCATTATAGTTTCCGAATTATTGCTACTCAGGCAGCATACCGTAATTGGCGGCATTATCAAAATAGCTGCACCCATACGAGATAAGCAAAACGGCATTTAGTGCCATGCTGTGTGCGCTTGGTCTTAATTCTTGTTTGCTTTTAGTTATTAGGTTCGAGAAGAAAGGCGATCCCAAGACGTTTAACGGTGTTCACGAAGGACGGCTGGTGTTGGTTCGAAATCTGTCAATTTTTGGAAGATGTTTTGGCCAAGGATTTCTCGGCGTACGGCCAGATCTACGATACCAAGGTAGAGCTTATTTTGTAACATGCATCTCGTTGCATCACTGGTCGGCAGCCGCGAGTTTTGTGTAAACTCTGGAATTTTAGATCTAAAATCTACAACCAGGACTACTCACTTTTTAAACCCTGGAACTGGAACTAAAACTAGGCCGACTATAAAAAGCCTGTAGTTGGTATGCTGTCAACAATCTAAATCGGCAGCATAAATCTACTATACACGGTTCTTGTGTGGTGTAGACCAGTGGTTCTCAACCTTTTTCACCTCGCGGACCGGTAAAATTTCAAAAAATATGGTGGTGGACTTTCAGAAGCAAAACGGTGGACTTTCAGAAATCGTTGCCACCCCAAAATGTAAAGTATGAATCCGTTTTTGGCAAGCATATGGTGCTAGAGAATGACATTTTTAGTGTTTTTATCGTAATTAATTATGTTCATGATAGCAACCATGTGATTTTACGGTAGTGAGTCTGCTGAGTCGAGCTAAAATTGCCTTTCACAGATAAATGTGCTACCGCCAAAGAGTCGTGCAGTGTGCCGCGAATTTAACCGATCACGCCAACTCGAATAATATTCTTCTTTTCGACAATATCGAAAGAAAAAGTGTTTCGGAGTCGAACCAAGCACCTCATCGTGCTACCTTGCTGAATGTTCATTGCCCACTACCACCAGACGAAGCCTATTCTACCCTAGGTTACTACGAATACAATGCGCCGCATGAAAACACCTGGCAACTGCTATACCTGGCCATACCGCTATACACAAAACCAGTGCCGAAAAGGCACGTTGTCAGTCAGGCCCTCGAAAAAAATTGGTCTTTGGCCCCCAACAGTTAGATGAATGCTTTGACCAGTACTTGTGAGCATATCCATTCTACTTATTGCAGGCATATTGTTTACGTGGCCTAATCGCGCGAAGCGCAGAAATTTTCTATAATTTATGACCAAATCAGTCAATAATATTGTTAATTGCGTACATATTGCTATAATTTCTCTTATCCTCTCAGAATTATCAGATTCTCCGGTAGAGCTGAGTGAGGTGTCGTCTTGGAATATTTAGGGCATGTAATCAAATTAAACATATTTGGGCAGGACCGTAGCAATAATTATTTCGTTGCATGTCATTAATTCATGACCTACTCTGTGTTATATAGTGAATCGATATTGAAATCGCCCAAGCGTAGAAAGCTAAAAGACGCACGATTCCAAATTGCTATTTCTTCACTGGAAAATAATTCTTGCCAAGATAACGAAATGCGGCTCCAATCATTGCAAAGAGCAGTCGTTTCGGCCAAGGTTTTAACGCAGTCCTATGTTAGCCTAAACTTCATGATGTGCTGGTGCGTCGTGGCGCGGAAATACTGACGCCGAAAATGCCTAATCTTAAAAATCATGCGTATTTCATGGCAGAAGGGCACCCAATAATCAAGGTGATTTAATGACACTAAATCGGACAAAGCGTGAAAAAAATTGAAGAAAGTTGGATGAAGTTTCAACTAAAACACTCTATATTATATTTAATTTGGACCCCCATTCAATTTGAGGTTTGTGGTGCGGCAGTTACGATGGGGCTTTGGCTACTGCACAAAATGAATGAATGGAAAACGAATCATCGTGCAAACTGCGCATTTCAGCGAGTTATGTCATACTTGTCGCTCGCATGCAAATGTTTCGAGACCTAATGTTACCTCAATTTTATCAATGGAAAAGCCTTCAACATATTGCATCTTGAAATTAAGGTATAAAATTGTAAAATGCTTGGCGGATCGGCAGGAAAGCCGTCGCGGACCGGCGGTTGAGAACCACTGGTGTAGACTGATGCCTATTCTTATTACTAAGATGGTGAGTAATATGGGATATGCAGTCTGACTTTGACGCCAAAAATAAGGGTCCGCAAGTTAAAATATTCAACTGGAAACTGTATTGTTTGTTACTAGGTGATCTAAGTAGTCAAGGAAGAAACTGAAATGGAGGTCGAAGATAACCGTAAATTTCCACTCGATTTCAAATAGATTTTCAATGTCTACGTCCAGGGTACGTACAAAATGAAAGGTCTGAAGAGTACACGAGTAGGTAGTTTGAAAAAGTCGATTTGTTAGACGTGTTACATGCTTTTAGCAAGTAATCGAAGTTGAGTATTTTCGGAATTGCATGTGCACTTCCGTGAGTAACGTAGCATGACAAATGACACGAAATAATTGTAGGCTTATGTGCAATTTTCTAAAATATATTTGGTGTTTGTGATGCAGGGGTATTTCGCCCACGTGTCATGCCAATGTAGCTCATCAAAATCATGCAAGCTCATCCCCAAACTACCTTCCACTTGACAAACCATCAAGTTTGAGAAGTAAGTAGGCCAGTTTTACACGAAAGTGTGAAGTACAAGTAGAAGCAGTCTAAAATCGTAACGAACTGAGTCGGTAGTGCCAGTAGACAAACCAACCTGTACTTGAGCATTACCGAAATCGGGGTTGTGATGACTCGAGTCATGGATCGACTCATACCACGATTTTCTGCTGACTCGACTTGACTCGAGTCATTATCTCAAAGTACGGATATGGCTCGACTCGAGTCAATCTGTGTAATGACTCGACTTGGACTCGAGTCATTGCGTATAGCCAGAAGTTGGTCCACTGTCAACTAACCAGATTGGTAGTTCGTACTAGGGATGGTGTGAACGTGAGGTTCACATTCGCGTTCTGTGTGTGAACCTCGGAAATTTATAGGTTCACGTTCACAAACGAACCTTAGTAGGTTCTGCACTGTGAACCTTTCTAATATATTACAATTTCCACGTCATTATAACATCTTTGGTTGAAATTTATTGCATTTCAACTGCGGGTCACTCTATGCATGGCGCTGGTAGCATAAAATATCAACACTAAACGAGCATCATACACCTTGACAATCTCAAAAATTGTCTGATTTAAAAAAATCCAGCACGCGTATATGTTTATTGTGTCATAAAAACTAAATCCGTGCGATTGGGGTGTTGGCTAATGCTGTATAACTTGGTATTGGGGTAAAACCCATACCACACTTCGCTCAATATCAACATAGCACCACTGATTCTCCAGTTTGGCCTAGGCCGTTTAGGCGTAAGCTTATGTTCCCTTGGAAGTCCTCGTCGAAATTGTTGACAAAGCGACGGAATATATCGATTTTATGGAATTATTATATCATTTGATTGTTCCAGTTGATACATTTGGCGACGTTTAAAAAGACAGTATGTACTATGTGGCCCGAGTCTCCGCTAGGCAGCGTGGACATTAATACAGGCTATCTCATCACTGAAATGTAGGGTTGGAATAAGCGATATAACATCACGTGACGTCATGATGTTCACGTTCGCGTTCACACGAACCTGAACCTTTCAGAGGTTCACACCATCCCTAGTTTGTGCAAATCTGCAGTCCACGTTTCTTGGGTGGTGCAGATTGTTGCCTGCTTTCATAACTAACATGGTGAGGAATATATGTGTGACGCACTCATATTATGACCCTGACGTCACAATAAGTGGAAAAGTGGACGGTATGCAGAGGTGGTCAAAGTAGTCAGTAAGGATTCTCAATTAGAAAGCATAAAATTCCAACTATGCGTCCACATTTAGGAGGATTTGTCCTCCTTTTTCAAGAACTGTTCTCCGTTCGCCCAAAATTCCATCTTTTTGGTAATTTGTCCTTCTTTTTAGTCTAAAATACCCCAAAAGACCGCGAATTTTGCGAAGTTTGGAACGAATCGACAAGAGACGGTTATTTCGGGAGTTTAATCGGAGAAAAATGACCAAGAGATGTGCCCTCGTCCAATTCAAAACCTCGGAAGAAGCGACAAACTGCGTCGACGTGCTGAATTGAGACGAAAATGTAAGTAGATGTGTCCGTGTTTAGTTTTAATTCACTATTGCGACTGTTGCAAAACTCGCAACTACAAGTATATGTAGACCCCAACGGCCTTTGGAAATCCCATACTATCTAGATGAAACACATCTAACTCTGATTATAATACAAACTTTGCATTGCAGATGAGATAGAAACTGCATTTTAATAAGATCTGGTTTCGAGCGTCAAATGGCAAGGGGTTTCGACCCTCAAACCCAGGCTATGCCCCTGCCAGTAGTGATGACCACAAAAACCTATCACGACAGAACACCGGTATCATGATGTACTTCATAGGAAAACGCGTGTTTTCTAGTTGTTTATTTTATAATTGTGCAACTACAACTCAGGGTTGTGACCAAGTCAGAAGAATCCGAGTCACAAGTCTATTTCACCTTTATAGTTTTGACTTGAGTCAAGTCGAGTCATTTTCAATACAACATCGCGTCAAGTCCGAGTCCATGTCATTGTGTTCACTGTTAAGTTTTGATCTCAATCCGATTCAACCCACTTTTTCAACTGTGCTTTAGTGATTTAGAATTGCCCGCTTTCATAATATCGTAATTTTCCTCAATTCTAACAGTTCCAGACCCTATTTTACAAGTATCAGGACCGATAGCCGAAATACCAATAATATGATTACCTAACTATTTTTTGAAGTTACAATGAAATGTCTGCCTTGGCGTCCTAGTCTCGAGTCACGTGACTTGGTTCGAGTAATGTATGATGACTCGGGTACAAGTCGAGTCAATGCACAAAATAACTCGAGTCGATTTGAGTCATTTTATGCATTTGCACAAAATACACGAGTCCAGTCGGTTCACCAAAAATCGTGACTCGAGTCGAGTCATTAGAACCCTGCTATCACTACTAACCTTATGAAATCCACAACATGAGCTAGAACTAGAACTACTCGCTTTTCAGAATCCGCAACTAGAACTAACTGAATAGTAAGTAGTTAGTTGATCACCAACTAACTAGATTGGTAGATTGTACAAGTCTGTCTGTAACTGAATCTATGGCTGCCATTTCAGGCAAAATCCTGAACGCGAAAGAAATTCGAGCGTATCAAGCAGTGAGCAGTACTGATATGAAAAGGATTCCCAGTCAACAGAAGAACCGAAATCATGAAAATTAGAACAAGAGGAATTCGTATCGCGGCAGGTAATGTCTCGTTCGAACTGGTACATGACGGCCAATATCCAATACAAGATTTTCAGTATTATGGTTCTGCCCTACTCTAGACCAGTCATCAAAAATCAAAATTAACCTAAAACGTATTTAAGGCAAGTGTGCAGCTTGAAAGCAAATATCAGAGGCTCATTTTAATTAGACAGTTGCTAGTGCCTTTTTGATATCACACTCGTTGTATGTGGCTCTATTAAAAAGCACTAACTTGATTGAGATTCTTGGATTTCTCTTCAAAAGGCAACAACTTTGGTGTGGGCTGGACTCCAGACTCCATTATACTCACAGATCTCTCCAAAAGGTAGAGTCAATATGTAACGAATTTGGTTTACAATCTTCTTCGGTTACACAATAACATATAAATATTCTTCAAGTAGTTGAGAGGTAGGTTACTTTTAAAAAGTTTGGTCCAGTAATTACATTATTGTGGATTGTGATGTATGCCAAGACCAAAGTAGGGCATGAACTCTGTCATGACATGACGCAGATAAATAGTAGGGATGGTGTGAACGTGAGGTTCACGTTCGTGTTCTGTGTGTGAACCTCGGAAAATTTGAGGTTCGCGTTCACAACAGAACCTTGGTAGGTTCTGCACTGTGAACCTTTTTCATATATTGCAATTTTCACTTCATTATAACATCTTTGGTTCAAATATATTGACTTTCAACTGCGGGCCACTCTATGCATGGGGCTGGCAGTATAGACATTCGACACTAAACAAGCATTCCCTTGACAATCTCAAAAATTTACTTGTATTGTTACGAAAGTTTGCTAGAAATATCCAGCCCTCCGTTTGTGCATATTTAGTGTCTCTGTGCTGTGAGCTTGACCCGCAATCACATGACATCAAGAGCGAAATACCCTGTATTTTGTCAGCAAATGATCCTTATTCAACCAATCAATGAGATTGATATCGTCTTCTGATGTAAAAATTTAGCAGGCGTACGGGGTCAATCTTGACTACATATGTATACTGTATCATAAAAACCAAATCCGTGCGACTGGGGTGTTGACTATACTGCTTTATAACTTGTTAATCGGTAGCAAGTATAGAAACCCATTTTACACTCTGCTCAATATCCATGTGACAATACTCAGACGCCGAATACATTGTCCGATCAGGTCAAAATTGTTGGCAAAGTGACGCAAGATACTGATTTTATTGGATTATTATATCATTTGATTGCCCCAGTTGATACATTTGGCGACGTTTCAAGCGTCAATATGTACTTGAGTACTGAGCTATTATGTGGTTCCGAGTCGTCGCTCGGTATCGTGTACAGTAGATTAATATAGGCAATCACCTAATTGAAATATAGGGTTTAAATTAGCAATATGACGTCACGTGACGTCATGAGGTTCACGTTCGTGTTCACACAGAACTTCTCAAAAAGGTTCACGTTCACACGAACCTGAACCTTTCAGAGGTTCACACCATCCCTAATAAATAGCCTACATTACGAATTTATAAATCGATTCAAAAGTTTGATGTTCTCCATTAAATGAACTAGCGCAGTGCCCTTCAACCTGTGGGATGGTACGCATTTGTGCTGATGGAAAAATTTGCAGTGCGGATGAGAGACGTGGTGCAGATGAATGCGGATGAAAATAGTGAATAATTGTCACCGTACTTGTTATGGAATAATTCAAATAAACCTGATAGGAAATTCGAGTGCAGGGGCTCCATAACCTGGGTCGTTGAAACGTAAATGAAAAAACGTGTTTGACCTATTCGTATCTTTTACAATAACTTTGTCTCACGCCAGCCGTAGTGAATTACTATTTGCGCCCTGTATTTATTACCTACTAAAAAGTCTGATACAAAACCGGGTGTAGTGGCATGTGTATATTACAGTACATCAGCTGAGTCTGAGCTTGCGACACGCGGGATTAACGACTTGAAAATAACTGTCTGCTTCATTTTTCTGGGAAATCATCATATTATCGTAAAAATGGTTCGATTAGCACGTGGCACGAAGATAGTAATACATACCATCGTCACAGACTCTCACTTGCAAGTTTCTGTAAAGCAAATTCTGTCCCCGTCACGGCTCCTCAAAGTATGGATCCCAAATGGTAAAATTTTGAATCTCCACGCCACCTAAGTGGTCTGATAATATGCAGGTAAAATTTGTGGAATTTCTTGCAGATTGTTTTCATATATCCAAGGTCACTGTTTATCAGCGTATCACTGGGTATCCATCTCATATGTGCTTATTCTTCATGTTAGTTTTGGAGCTTACTTTCCAAGTCCAATTAGAGAAGCATTGAAACAGACATGCGGGATTTGCAGCCATTCGACGACCTGGAGGTTGTGAGACCTTTGTCGGAAACCTTTTTTTGCACAGGGAAAGACGCTGTATTCTGGATAGCAGTGCGGGGTGGTTCTTATAAACACTTGGATATCCAAGCACTAGGAGTTATTGTACAAAACTGAACACTTATTTCGCCAAAAAAAGGTTTAGTGCACTATAGTTGAAATCAAAACTACGGAATAGAGTGGTCTTTTTAATGAGAAATTTAATAGCCTGAACCAGTCGCCTACTTCTTGCACATATAAACAAAATCTTGTTAAGTATCGACATTTTCTTTTTGTATAACAATTTTCGGTTGGTTTGTTGCCATGAAATTTATCTTGCAGAAAAAGTGCTGATGGTATTCAAAAAGCTTGAAAAGCACTGCACTAGCGTATCGATGTATAAAATTGTATTATATCTGATAGACCTGCAGTCTATGGCATGGTATCATGTGACACATTTTTCTCAAAGACCCATTCTCGTACATTTTTATCCTAATTAATCATCATAGTATCCGAGCGGTAAGTTCCCGTTTGAGTTCATATCACCCAGTGATTCTCAACTACCGTATTTTACCTAATTTTTGCAACTATTATATACCAACTTTGAAAGCTCATTTTCACTCAACATGGAGTTTTTGTTTGTTCTGAAGATTACTGCTTCCGCTTGGATGGCATTTGACTCCATTATGATTCCCTAAACTTTTTAGTATGTTTTGCTTAGTATACCGGTAACTATTTAAATTGGTTATGTTATGACTGCTTCCACTTCTACTTCACGATCAAACTACGGTACTTACTATTGCATTTTGATTTTGAAAATTACAGAGTAGTTTTGAGATAAGTTACAACACTTATTTTACTGAGTTATCTGTGTTGTTGTAGTTGAAAATTGTTTCCAAGATTTTTCCTCTGTATTGTGTGAATCATTTTGCTGTAATCGAGAATCTACTTCGAAAGTAACCACATCTGATTAACACTTGTAGTAAATTGCAATGCTGACTACACTGACCGCGGAAGGTCTCAACGCAATAGAAAGGAAGAAACGTGAAAAGATCAACAATGCCAAACGGGCCAAACAGAAAAAATCCTAATGTCTCTCTGCAACTTGACTTCATTTTGACAATCTTCCTAGAAGTGTGAACGGTAAAAAGTTGTAGGTGTGTCAGAATCACAACTCATAGCATGCTTTGTATTTTACCTTGAAGCGGTGCCTACTAACCGGAGCTCATACGATAACACAGGGGTTTTATGAGCCAGACTTGGACAACTACATGATTTTCAGGTTTTCGAAATTTGATTAGAATTAGAGTTATGGTTGCACAGTTTTTTTTTCTTCTCCAAATTAGACTAGAATTCGAATTATAACTGGACCGTTTTTTTTTCAAATTAGGCCAGACTTCAAGTTACATAGTTACACAGTTTTACCAAATTAGATTGTAATTAGAATTACTCAATTTGCAGAAGCTTGGACATGGAATAAAGTCCTGTTCATATCAGATCAGACCTTATTATCGTCAACATGACGCTGACGAATGTCTGCACACTATGCTCGACTCGTTTTGCACGGCACAGTTCTCCTGCAGCAATTCCGGATGAACCAGAAAATACATTAGAATTAAGGAATCGGATTAGAATTAGAGCAAAGAAAAATTTCACTAATTATGTTAGAATTATGTTACCGACATTATTCTATAATTAGTGGAATCAAACAACCAGAATTATTTAGTTGTCCAAGTCATTCTGAACCAGACTCGTACATCAGAAGTCTCAATCATTTACTGTAATATATGTTGTGTGATCATCATGTTATATGTTTTTTTCCTTCAACAGTGATGGTAATGCAAAGTTGATTCAGTGAACCAGTATTCTATAGTACGGTAGTGCATTAGATGTGTTACCTGGTAGCTTATTAGTGACTTGCCGAAAATATGGGGTTCTCCAAATGCTTTCAGATTAATGTAACGGTTCACCAGGTTAGTAAAGGTTAAGAACCACTGTCCTCGCATAAGAACCTCGAACAAGTAGCATTGTTTGAGAGTATTCGATCCGTCATGTTAACAATTTCCATTCATAGCTATGACACAAGTCTATCGTTAAACTGATTATCACTGGATACAACTTCTCTGCTGAAATATGTGTGTGTTCTATGAAGTGCTATCATCAAGGTAGTATACTAAATGACTAGAGCAGTGGTTCTTAACCTTTTCTAACCTGGCGATACCTTATGCTAACCTGGAAGTCTTCAGCGAACAATGCTTCAAGCGCTGTTCCATGATTGAAGGTAGCCTACGACTCGGTCAAGACCAGTTATGGGTCATAAATACTTTCCGAAATTTGAAGACAGTCTAAAATACCAAATTAGCGATGTTTGATAGTATTATATATCTGGCAAACATTTGGTCGCGTTTCTTCCAAAATACACCAAATGGTCAAAAGCGAGTTGTTGGTTTTATCCCGTCTCTCAGAGGCTTCAATGAGACCTGATATAACAGGTGTGTTATCAAACGGACGGTAGCAAATTTCTCATTTGAATAATGTTATGATTCTTGGTGTCAAATTGCATGATGCTGTCGTCATTACATTCTGTGTTGACCTTGATTTTTAGAAATTTTACCGTTACACAAGCTGATAAAGTAGAGAAGCGCTGTTCTATATTTTTCTGTAGCCGTTTTGTGTGACTAACTCATTTACTCTGAGGAGTACTACGATAAACTGATTCCGTTATGTTTTCAGGAGCTTCTCTCCCAATTCAAAGATCGACATGATGCAGTTATCATGGATTCTCGAGAAGACTTTCAACAAAGATGGAGTCGGAAGACCGCTCTGATACGCATTCATTAACATCACCAAGCACGAGCATGCTTTGAAAGCTTCGAAAAGTTTTGACGACAATCCTGGCATCTTCGTACCGATCAAGAGGCCCATAGTTGAATTTCATGGGAAAACAGGTAAAACTGCAAGCAAAGCAGACATTTATTGACTTTGATATTACCTTTTTGTCGATTCCTGTTTCATTTTATGGTATCATTTTTCCTTTACAACACTTGATCATAATCATTTGGCCAATGAGGATAAAACTCTACCCACTTCCTAAAATATTATATTCCAGCATACTCCTACAAACTGCTGGGTGTTCGAGATGCGTAACTGGAACCACGACCATTAAAGCTCTGCAACTAACTGACTAGATCGCATACCGCTATGCACTGTCGATTGTCGATAATTAGCGGCACTGATAATACAAATTACTCAATCGCTAACGAGATAGGAAATATTGGATACAGAATCGTCACTTCTAAAAGTAAGGGTTTCTAGTTAAAATGGGAAGGCTTTCAACCCCTATCACCCCTACGGCAGTCTCTGTAGTGATGACTCTGAGCTAGAAATGGCTGCAAGAACATCACGCAACACAAAGACGGTATCACGATTCACGCAAAACGATGACGTGAGTTTTCCAGCTATTGGCAACCAGTTTTTTAATGCGCTACTGTAACTAAAACTACTCACTTTTCAAAATCCACTTGAACTAATCAAAAACCCAGTTTTTATTTGACCTTCAACTATCCAGATTGGTAGTCTGCATACCAGTAAATAATATTATACTCGGCGGGGCCTGAAAAAGTATGTGAAAAAATACACTACCAAGGGGTTTGTAACTTGTTGGCCTCCCGAATAGATTTAGAGATGCTGCCGCTCATTATTGAATAATGATGTTTTGTGAGAGTTGATGACCACTGACAATCTCCTTGTACTACTCATGAGTAGGGTTGTCAAAATCAAGTACCTGAGTGACTCGACCACAAAGAATATGATGCCGGTTCTACGTCATATTAAAAATAATATGGTATTTTGTTAACCATGCCTATTTCATTGCAAATGCTGTGGGGTTGATCACGACTTCACAGACGTATCATTTCCGCTAATATAGTTTTGTACGAAAGGTTTCGTATGCTGTTATATGACCAATGGAGTTCTAAGGCTTCCACAGTGAAAAATCGAAATTATAATTTTCGTTTAGAAATTTACACTTATTGGTGAGTAGGGCTGGGCACATTGATTCGAGTCGAGTACTGGAATTTTTGGACTAGCCTACTGATATTAAAACGCTCCTTGCCGATGAAAGTTTATTTATCAATGCGAATTATAATGGCGATGGTATTTTCCACTGTGGAAGCCTTGAAACCTCGACTTGACGTATCGCAGCAGACGAATCGTGTAGTAGAAAGCTACCAATGTTATTGATAATACCATATTTCAGAAGTCATGAGCAACCCACTGCATTGTCACAAAGTGCAATGAAATCGTTATGGTCCGAAAAATATTATATCATATTCTTTGTAGTAGCATAAAAGATATATATATATATGAACTTTGACATAATGCACACTGTCATTTTGTCATAACGACTGATACTCGAATACTCGTCTCGAAGCCCAATTTTGCCAAGCCCTAGTTGTAAGAATCGCACAATTTCACAACTGCTGTACTCGGATCATTACAATTAATACTTGATCCAGATATGAGCACTCGAATCATTGTACCCAGTCCTACTAATAAGTATCCTACTATTATTTGAAATATATCAAGTTACCGTGACGTGATACAAATACTATTTTCTCGCTCAACCGATTTCCTCCTTTAGGATGGCACTCGAAATCAACGAACAGCGTAAAGCCGTTATGCTCCCAAAGCAGAAGCTAAAAAGAAAATCGACTCTTCGAAAGATGACGATCCTAAATTGAGTCCAAACAGACGACATTTCAAGAGAAAGTCATCGGAAGATTCGGTCGTTCACGAGAAAAGACTGAAAACGCTACACAACTCAGGAATGCCGGACGCGAAAACGACTCTATGTGCAGATTCCTTAAATCCTACTAGACTTCCGTTTCAAGGCAGCGTCGGTACGACAGCCATCCGTAATAGACTTTCGTTACGGAGTCACATGAGACCAAAAATCCATTCGATAGACAAGGGCAGTAGCGAATATTGGCAACGGAAAGTCATGCTGAAGTATGGCAAGGCAAGGATATACACATACACACTTCAGGGAGAGGCCCAAAACTTCAAAGAAAAGCGCTACTGGTAGAAACAAAGAGATTGACGATTTTGTTTCAAAATACCATCGCGCCTTTTTTAGTAAGTTGGACTTGAGAAACCTACCTGGGGAAAATGGTTCGAAATGTGACCAGTTTGGAAGTTTTTCCTTTCTGCCGACGCTATACGCAACCAACCTACTGATACATGTGCAGTGGCTGCACGGTTGGACAGCATATAGATCCTGAAATCGGGAAGGTTGTAATGACCCCAGTTTCACCGTCTCGACTCGAGTCAATTTGTATAGTGACTTGACTTGCACTCGGATCGTTGCGCATGACTCGTACCAAGTCGTATGACTCTAGACTCGGACGGTAATGAATGGAATTTCATTGCAACTTCGAAAAATGGTAATGTTCCGCATTATTGCCATTTCGTTTATCAGTAGCCGAAATTGTTCAGTATGATGAAAATCAGCATATTACGAATACGGAACAATCGATTATACCCAAGCAGAGTTTTAAAAAATTGGATTGAACCGGACTTGAACTTAAAACTGAACAGTAGACACAATCACTTGAACTCGGACGTGACCCTTTGCGCAACGATTTGGACTAGGACTCGACTCTCTGATAAATGGAAAGTGACTCGACTTGACTCGTGTCAAAACTAAAAAAAAAGTAAGATTGGTTTGTGACTAGGATACAATACTGGGAATCTGGCATTGTTGCGATTAATTGGAACGCCGCAATAGGTCATTTGTATGGTCATTTTCTTGCTGCTAAACCATGTCAATTTTTACAAATATAAGGGTAATTTTGGGTGAGTTACAGTGTCCAGACCGGTCCGTGGGCATATAAGCATGCGACACTTCAGCATGTGGGTAATATTCGAGGATAGCGCCAGGTATGGTTTATATTGAGGATTGGATTATGGTTAGTTTTGGGTTGTGAAAACACATGCTAATGTGTCGCATGCTGATCTGTTGCTTTTCAGTGTGTCGCATGCTCGTATGTCGTGCAACCGTCCTCACCAGATTATAATTTATATTTTCGAAATCAGCGTAGTAGTAGCTTTCGGTCAAAGCCGCTTGTAATGCATTTTGCACTAGAGTCGTAAGTTATAAAACAATACTATATCCCATGGTTGTAACCAAGTCAAAAGTCAATTCTACTTTATTAGTTTTGACTCTAGTCAAATCGAGTCATTTTGAATTCAGCACCAAGTAAAGTCGTAGTCAGGTTTCAAAAGTTTAAGTCCGTGTTACAGTGTTGAGACTCGACTGTGAGTCATAGTCATTGTGTTCATTGTTCATTTTCAAGCTCAATCCTGTTCTATTCACGTTGTTACACTCTGGTTGATATTTAAACTCGGGCATTAATTGGTAGTTTACTATTCTTTCAAGTTAGAAGGAAATGCCTGACGTGTCCGTCCTAATCTTGAGTTTTAAGAATTAGTCGAGTTATACACAAATCGAGTAGAATCTCTCGAGTCAAGTCTAGGCACCAAAATTTTGTGAGAACCCTGCCATATCCGTTTACGAAGCTACCATATATTGCTAACCTCGTCTGGTTGCTGATCTAACTGACTGCGCAATCACGTGATTACAATCTGTCCGTAGTTTAGTTGTATTAAATACCTGCACTGCTCCCAGTCTCCATATGTATGAATAAACACAGTTTGCTGATTGACGCGGTTCATATTTGTAACCTAGCAGGTAAGTTAACCGGTATTAGAATGGAAATCACGGCGGCCTTGGTGCACAATTATCTCTGACAGAACAAGATAAATATATATAGGACGCGCCTGAAAAAAGCCTTGGGCGGCTTTACAAATGTGTTCTTGTAGTCAGTTAACATTCATCAGAGACCGCTATTTTTCTTTTTTGGAAAATTGACTAAAATTTTCAAAAATGAGCCGCCGATAGCATGATCTTAATGGCATTCTTTTAATGGTCATTTGTATTTAAACCATATCTCCACGACCCTAGAGAAGAGGCGAAGAGCCCATCGGGGTCGCGTCGCGACCACTAGCTTATTAAGCCCTGGCGTGGGCACATCGGCATCCGCAACGAGTAGGCATCCTTCCGTAGCTAGTCAACGCGTAATGGCCATAAGCATTGCTAAAACGTTTGTTTTTTGTCAACCACGCAGTCGTCTATTACTTTACTATGGATTAAGAGATACTGAATTACTTCTACAGTTGTCCGAATACAGTTGTCTGCGACAGCGATAGTTGCAGGATTATTGAGTACGCCAATAGCGCGGCCATGGAGTCTATTAAAAACCAATAGTTGGATGACTGTGCAAGTGTGCAGTCGTGTTCATGTGGTATATGCGAAATATCATTACAAGTACAAGTTCAATCGTCGGATGATATCCAGTTATCGTAGTGTCTATTTCGCGCTCATATTAAACTATTTCACCATTAGAAGTGATGCGAACTGATTTTAAAACTACTCTGCTTTCCGAAATGCAAAAGTGAGATAAGTAGCCTATTTGGTGTTGCCTGGAAAAGTGATAAGTAGAAGTGAAAGTAGTGGGAAAACGTAGCCACTTGAGTAAGTTGCGCATGCATGCAAAGTGTATCATGCGGGATCTAGGTTTGATGCACTCCGAGCACAAGGTACGACAATATGTAACGTAACATGTTGCGGTCAATTGATATGTCAGACAATGAGATGTTTATTAAAGCTAATGCTGGCGGTTGTCGGTCCTCGACGTCTGGTACCTACAAGCTACAACGTCTGCGCCGAATCGACAAAGGCTGGCACATCGCGGGCCGGGTAACTCTGTTTGGGCTACCTTGATGAAAGAGTTACCTTCTAGCTAAAAAGCGGCGCGACTGTTGACAAAACTGCCTGCTGGGATGAGATCGACGTATGACGACACTGAGCGTAGCATTGCAACAAGTTGGGCGAATTTATGTTAGGTCTTAGAATTGACTAACCGATCGGGATATTAGGGAATTACACAAATAGTGTGGGTGTGAATTTTGCTGCGATTTTGTTACGGATTTAACTTCTTTATTCATCAATTCTTTCAACACAACGAAGCAGCTGCGTTCCAAACCTATGGAATTTGCCACTATTCTGGATAAAATTCGGTTATGCCGATTCTTAAAACCGGATGGTAATTTTAATCTGTTCGTAGATTTGCTTATACTTCTGTTGATTTAACTTCATGACACACGGTGGTGACAAGACAGCATCAAAGCCATATTAGGTTTAAATACGATTCAGCAAACGTGTTACTGTGTTAAAGTAGCCTTCCTTCTGTTATTTTGTGAAGATAACATCAGCACAACTTATTGTTGTCTCCAACATTCAAAAAATTATTTGCTCTATTTAGCTGAGCATAATTTGATAAATGATGGCTGTAAATAGAATATTAAAATTTGAGTTTATTTAAAATTGCAGAATCGAATGCATTATATGACCAGTCACGCACATTGAGTTACTAACGGCGCTGAAATATAGATACTTTTCAACAACAACTAAACAGCACTTCTTCATGAAGCCTCCAAATAGTGACCAACCAAGCATACGAGGGGTGACGCCCCACAGCCTCTGATTTATACGACGGTATAATCGGCATACTATGCGCAGTAAATTTAGAGCAACAGGTAATTTATAATTGCAAAACTTCGGGCCCATTGTTAATAACTACTTTTTTTGTTTATGTTTCGTTCGTTTTGTTGGGGTTGTCGTTATAGTCAGAGAATATTTGGATCGCCAAACGACTCAAACTTATCGTAAGAATTCTTACGTGAGAAGCACATATGTATCCAAATTGCTATTTTTTCATGATAGGCTGTGCATCATTTTCTTTTGTTGTCACATTTGTACTCTGGGACTCGTACTGCAAGCAGTGGTGTAGTAGCCATTTGGCGGTTCTGGCTCTGCGTCACGCGCAACCGTGTCGAAAATAAGGATTGTCGGATTTTAGAGGCTGGTACAAAGCAGTGAAACCCCGTCTGATCGTTATGCAACAGCGTTCGATGTTCTACAGTGATTAGCAAAACCTCACCTATACTTGATTCGACACCGTATATATGCATGAGTCTGAAACTTTATCTTACAATTGGTGTTTCAATTGCAAGCTGTTACAAGCAAGAGGAATTTCTCAAAGCTCAAAATGATAAAGTCACATTTAGGGCTTTCAGCTTTATCGACACTTTCTATAAAAAGAGGCTACGTTCAAAAATATGATTTTGAAGACAATATCGCTGATTTTGCTTCAGCGAAAGACCAAAAAGCTCAATTCTGGGGTGTCTATTGATCTTTCATTTGTCGAATACGGCTGTTCTCCATTTTTGTCTTTTATATTTGGCCTCAACGCTGAGACAGTGAGAGACATCAAAGACGCGTAATATTATTTGTAATTACTCCTATTAAAAATATTGCTTGAATATGAAACTATTTCAAAATTTGCTGCAATCTTAGGGCGGCATTTTTAACGAAAGCCGCAGCATATGCTCCTACGCCACTGACTGCAAGTGTAGGATTGTTTTAACGCCGACCTCCTTACAATTGACATATATATATTGAACCTTTCGATGAACATGCAGCACTGCAGCAGTCACATTTGTTTTTTTTTCTGGCTGGCACAAAAATACTGTATCCGAAGGATCATGCACACGCGGGTCGCACGCCCTTAAACTGAGGTATTCAACGGCCTGTAGCGATATTAGCATAGCCTTTATAAAGGCTATGATATTAGGATCGTCGTTTGCTCATGATTGGGAATACTAGCGGATTCTTCTGCATAATGTAAGCGTATTTTTCTCTGGGATGATCGATAATGGAAGAATTTGGCGACAATAAATCGCCCGAACTGCGAGGAAAAATCCAAGTGGTTCAAATCTCTTCAAAATGCCCAAAGCTTTACCGTCTTCGAGGATTCGGGCTGCGACAGTTGCCGCACTGCTCGGCAGTCTATAATAAATGGAAAGCAAAACCATTCGGCTTTGACTGCGCATTTTTTAGGTTACTTTTAACAACACATTAGGAATGAATCGTGACTAAAGTCAAGTATGAATTTTACACAGATTGGCATTAAGCCTAGAGGACAAATCTACCTGACATGTGCACGAATCGCTTTTCCAAGTACAGATTAAGAGCACTGAGAAAAAACTTGGAGTTGCCAATGTGTGATCCGAAACGAGTCATTATTTCCGTTTATACTTTCTGAGATGTGTCAACCATAATGCGTGGGCCAGGACAGGACACTGTGATACCCCTAGACTATTTGGGTCACCAATACTTGGCCCGCGGGTGGCCGCGCGGCATATGTCCCGCCAGGTCGTATCTTGCGAGCTGCGATTTGATTTCAGATTTTAAAATAACATTAAGAAAAGCATTTAGAAATGGCGAAATTGATTTCTGGTTTCAAGTATTGTTGTTGTTGTTGGTATTGCAATATAATATATTCCGCTGTTCCAAATATCAATGTTTCTCACTCGCTGTAACGGCTTCGGGCGAAGTAAACAGCACCTCATTGAGGGGTAATGATATGATATGAATGGGTATATTGCCTAGACGTGCAATGGTCCAGACACTGCCAATTGACCCAGGCGCTTAAAAACGGATTAAGGCTTTCTCAAAAGGCCAATAAGGTAGTCTTTGAGCTGGTACCTGGCAGTGTTGTAACCAAGTCACAAGGCTCCGAGTCACAAGTCAATCTCACTTTTATATTTTTGACTCGAGTCAAGTCGAGTCATTTTCAATTCCCACCGAGTCAAGTCCGAGTCCAAGTCAGCGAACAGAGGATCGAGTCCGAGTCATGGTATTATGACTCGAGTCCGAGTCCAAGTCATTGTGTTGACTGCTCAGTTTACATTTAAAGTCTTCCTAAACCCACCTTTTATCTCTGTTTGGTGATATTGAATGGTTCGCATTTATATTATATCAATTTTCCTCACTTTTAGAAGTTTCTGGTCGCATTTTCAAGCACCAGTACCAACAAACGAAATACCAATAGTGTTTTGGCTTCGAAATTACAATGAAATGTCGGTCTTGGCCGTCCGAATCTCGAGTCAATGACTTGCTTCGAGTCATGCGCAATGACTCGAGTCCAAGTCGAGTCAATACACAAATTGACTCGAGTCGAGTCGAGTCATTTCCGTATTATGAGAGAATGACTCGAGTCGAGTCGAGTCATCCGAAAATCGTGACTCGAGTCTGACTCGAGTCGAGTCATGACTCGAGTCATTACAACCCTGGTACCTGGTCTCGCTGGACCCACTTGGTCGCTGAAATGTGTTGTCAGGTATCGTGCGCAGCTCACAGTCGAATATATAAAGATATTCGTGATTTCTTGTTGCATTTGCATTTCTTTAATAACTGACCTCTTTTATTGGCAATATGCTCGTCGCACCATTATGCAAAATATCAAGATAAACTTTAATCAAGATGCAGCAGTGACCATATTTAACTACGGATTTTATCGATACTTGCTACATTCTCGAGGGACGCAGAAAATGTGCTCACGGGCCGTAGTTTGTCCACCACTGATCTATAGCATTATTGTAATTCTGTCAGTACTCAATTAAACAAATGTCTTGTATTATTCAAATCGAACGGATGAAGTGTTATATTACTCATAAACAATTCATGGAAATTTACATTGAATCTTAAAGATGTGCAGGTGGAATATTATCTTATGGATGTGTAGGTGAGCTATTATCTCGCTCGGTTGCAGATGTATGTGACCTCAAGAAGTATCGTCATCGATGCAGTAGAGGCATTTTCCTTTTGACTAAAGTCACGTCATTAAGGCGCGTCGTAGGCCTATATATCGCAGTAAATGCTGAGTAATACAAGCCAGTTGGCGAAACGATCAGTTTTGTTTTACTACAAAAGCTATTGTCTGAGGAAGTAGTCAGCAACGCAGATCTCGCGGGCACCAAATGAGAGCTTTGTAGGTCGAGTTTGAAAAGGGTCCGATGTGAACTGCAGTTAAATTTAGTTCAGTCAACCCTAATGGTCATTGGAACAGAGTTGTTCAAAATTTACCTTTTTTCCGGATTTCGGCCATTCACTAAATTGTCAAGTCACCCTTAAACACGCTGCACACTAAATATGGTTCAATTCTAATAAGCATAAGCCGCCGCAGAGCCAATTTAAATTTTTAATTTATTATGAAAAAATTCGAAATTTTCTGTCAGCTACATGAAATTGATGAGTCTTCTTCAAAAACGACGCAAAACAAATTTGACTCAACTCCAACGCTTCGAAGCGGAGTTATTGTAGTTTTTGATTTATAGCCTAATTGTGGGATTATATCCACCGTCAATGCCATTTTTGCAAATCCAGAAATTTCAACTGCAATAACCCCGCTCTAACTCCGCTCTAACTCTAACTCCGCTTCGTTTTCGAAGACAACTCAACAACTTCATGAGGTTCACAGAATTTTTTTTTTCAATATAAATTAAAAATTTTAATTGGCTCTGCGGCGGCTAATACATGTTAGAATTGAACCAAATTTGGTGTGCAGCGTGTTCGAGGGTAACCTGGCAATTTAATCAGTGCGCCTGGACACATATAGACATAAAGTTTTGGCCTGTGGATGCGGCCAAAATTCGCTGCTAAAACGCAGGATAAATGCGATAAAACTGTGGCCATAATCGTTGCTATGGTTGGCCAAAATCTTCAATAAAAATATGGTCGACAACAAGTACTCTTGTCCTTGCAATTAGTAATTCGAATCAGGCCTAATATTGTTTGAATCTTTCACACCACGATGTCAACATTTCATTCATTCATAATTTCATTCTGATTAATCCTATCTCAGTATGGACAGCAGCCTCCATTGTAGGCCCTACGGACACATTTTTATTTATAGTTATATACCACTCACCATAACAATTCTACATTTACTATCCAATATCAGGGATATATAGAACTCCGGGATGGCTGACTGCGTGAATTGCGTCATCGCGGTATTACCTAAGTAGGTCCAGCATCACGCATTCAGTTTTGATGCACGTTCCGATCAGCCGCTTCATCTGTGTGTAATTTTAAGTTTTTGAGAGCGGTAGGGGCATATAATATCCATGTTTATGTTCTTATATAAAGCTAGAGGTGAACTAGGTCATGAGATGTTCAGGTGATCTGAAACTTTGCAGTATTAGCCCTATTCCTTCAGTAGCAATTTACCGGTATGCCGGTACGGTCATTTACTCGCCTTCGGAATATCTCTGCTTCTGTAGTATCTAATGTAACATGTTTTGCTGCGCTGATAATCGTGAGAAGATAACAAAATGTAGAATAATTTCCAACGTTAACATTGATATCCGCAGTATGATTTCGATCACGCCTTGCGGTATGTTTTTCGCGAATGTATGTCACCATCCAAGGCTTTACATTGTACAAGTGCAAGTGTACATTTACACTGTGCCGTGTGAACTATGAAGGCGACCGTTAGGAAGGACTTCGTCAGTTAAGATCTTGTGCTATAGATTAATATGTGAATATGCAGGTAGTACTGGTATTGCAGGCTTACCGGTATTCCAGATCATTGCTGGATTATTCCTAGTAAGAATTGGAGCCACTGAGTACACTACCGGTGTGCAAGATTCAAGAGGCATTTCAATTAGGGATAACCAAACATTTGAATCTAATACAAACGCAACACGTCAAGGTCGTTGCAGTTGTAATTGTCCATAACAACTGTTGAATCCAATCTCTTGTTACAGATACTATTCATCAGTTACATGTCTAGTAAAACAAGGCAGGCATATGTTTGTTTGTTAATGAACGGCACCTTAATGCTACAGTACTGGGATTATACTTCAACAGACGTGCACTGTTGTGAACTGCCAATGGCTGACTCCCAGTATATGGCCACAACATTTGTTGACCATTTGCTCTTACTGAAGCCATGAAGATGCCCACTCCCTTGAATGGATAAGCCAATATAATCGTCAGGACACGATACGACCCTGAGATACGGCCTGTCTTTACCATATAAACACTTACAGCCTAGAGGCTATAGGCCTGTACGACGAAGGAAAAGAAAACTCTGAAGATTGCTTTCAATTTGCAAGGTTTCGTCAAATCGTCACAATAACGCATGGAGCTCTCCTCAGTCGGCCCAAGGTAAGTTTGGCTGATTCTAGTGATACGTTATAAAATGAGCGATTTACATTAATCCTGATGTGGTTAAAGTAGTCAGCATTGCTACTCAAGTACCAGTCGTATTCCCGGGCGTACTGGTATTTGAACTTCCTCAAGTAGCTGTAGAAAGTGAAATGCTTGAAAGGTACTTGAGTTTGGAGATGGCTGCTTCAAATTTACAAGATGTATCTTCGAAAATAGGCAGCACCTACTTGAGTACTGCAATGAAGTAGAAGTTCTTCACTATTGACCATCTCTGCATACATCTATATATATATTCTTAAGGTTAATTTGTGTCTCTAAATACATCATTTGTTCATTTTTGTTGCAGATTCCGGAAAAAGAAACGCGATGTTCCAGCATTTGCATCACGTCAACAGTGGATATCCTAATATATTATACTGGGCACATCCCATTGAAATCTTGGCAAAGATGGCTACAATCTGAATATTTGGATCTCGTGCCTCCTCACCGAGATGTTTTTTGACATGGAATCATCTATCGCTCAATCGGAAAATCTGCAAGACAATGATACTGAATATTTCTCAACTGATAAATGGCATGAAATGCTTCAGGAGGCCCATTCATGATGTACCGTTAAGCCATGGTGGTAATTTCTTCACTGCGGTCATGAAACTATTTCTTGGTGAACAAAATATCAGCTGAATTCAACAACTGGGTCTACCAAATGCTTCTCAAATTGATATTGATATGTACCAAACTTCTACCCCCCGAAGCTGCATTTGAACCTGAAGAGAAGTATCAATGGTGTGCTGATTTCTTGATCAACTTTCATTGAGTGACATAGAAGGTGACAATGCTGCTATCACAATTTCGAGTCCTTACAGGCCGTGCTATCTTTTCGTTATTGTAAATGCTGCATGGTGGGGGTGCATTTAAAACAAACGGTGTTTGAAACGCCATGTTTATAACATGCTTTGAACAGTGTTTTAAACGAAGGCCTTTTGAAAAAAATTCTTTTTAAGTTGTAAAATTATGCCATAATTGTGTAAATACTTTCCAAAACACGTGTTGTATGAGCTCACGGACGATTACCACCCGATATAGCGGACTAATATCGATATGGGATGGCTGGAACCCTCAAAATAGTCGGTTTAACAGCAATAGCACAGATATTTCGTCAAAGGAGCTATATTTACACTATATTTACAATTGTCAATGTCAATCCAATATGACGTCACTATTGAATATTCTTGACGTCATGGCTTAAAAAAAGATGTTTTATACAAGGGCCTTGATTTATCATGTTTGTTTTAAATGCAACCCTATACTCCATCGTAATTGTCGATTAACGCGAATTGAAACTGTTGATTTAATCAATCCTATTACCCCCCCCCCCCCTTTCCAGCTGCAAGGTTTCCGACAATGGCTTGTAAATAGGTAGAAGACGCTGATATTATTCGATATTCACTGTTATTTATGGCCTGATGCAGATTATATGATGTGTAGAAATTAAACACATTCATGATTTACTGAAATACAGAGTTGTCATAGTTTACTTGGTTGGCTATACAGCAGTGTCATACTTTACTAGGTTGGCTATACAGCAGTAAGGTTGTGATATGGGAAGAATGTCTAGCTTACTCACTAACTATTCTGCAAAAGGTTGAGGATCATTATTCTAGAAACAGCTGTATCGCTAGCTTGCAGAAAAGTGGATATTTCGAGGCAGATTGCAGGTAACTTTCTGGACCTACTTAGGTAAAGGCCAAAATGAAGTCAGCCATCCCGGAGTTCTATATATCCCTGTCCAATATGTAATACATTTGTGAGTGGCTTATTTTATCCCGTTGTACCGTCTATATGTGAGTTAGGAAGATTCGTCATGAATCTGTTCAATAGGGTTTATATTTGGAACAATGCTGCGCTAGCAGGGCGCTTCGTATGTTTCAGTAAATGGAAAGCAATACAATGAAATTACCCAGTTCGCGAAACGAACAGTATACTGTGAGAAGGGAAGCAATTGCAAGCTCGTCCACATTATATAACGAAATGCAGACATGTCGAATTGATAGTCGCACAGGAAATCGGGCTTAGCGATGTGAGTTTTTTTTTAATATATATAGTCTTACGCTGGCACTTGTCCGTTGTTAGGGTTTCTGCTAGGTTGGATAACTTGTGATGCTCGTATATGAATATAGCGACGAAGGTATATGAAAGTTTGTTAAACTAAAGTTTGGTAAAGGTCATTTATAGAACAGTGGCCGGGAACCTATGGCTCGCGAGCCATATATGGCTCTTTATTAAATTTTTAATTTTGTAATAAATTTATCGATATTGCAGCAACTTGTTAGTAAATTTTCATAATGGCCCGAATAATTATTCTCGTGGTAGCCTAAATATTCCCTTGAGAGGTCAATACAGTGGGGAATCCAGGGTTAGGGACTTGTATCCCCTTATCAAAATCCTCAATTTTTCAAGTTGCTGAGTAACTATAGTAACTATAACGTCACTCGCGAATTTGATCTACCAGACATCGTGCGCATCGAAATTTTGGATTGCACGATACCGTGGTTGATCGATTGATTGATGGAAAATAGCAGGCATAGCGACGCTTGTATGACAATGCAGTTATCAAATACACTTTTTTCCTGATCCACGCTGAGGAATGAACTGCCTTGAAAGTGACATTCACAATTAGAAATTCAAATTAAAAACAACACCATATAGCTATCCATGTTCTTGATTGGTAGGTTATAGCTTTCTAGTATACCGCCGTTAAAATGTAGGTGTGTAGCGCAACGTTTTGTTAGTCGAATAATGGAGAAGTCGATCAATATTTAGATACAATAATGGCTATTTGGGAGTCACATTTGAAAATATTGGGTCAATATGGTTCCCGACTAGGGCTGGGCAAAATCGAGTACCTGAGTGATTCGATTCTGAATCACGTGATATGCTTCGAGTCGAGTCGAGTAATCGAGTATCACTCATTATGACGTCATAACATAACGCGATGTGTGAAAGTTTAAATATGTACCTTTTATGCTACCGCAAAGAATATAATGCCTGTTATCCATCACATTAAAGATATTTTGGTATTTTTTCGACCATACAGATTGTATTGCACTTGGTGGCAATGTTGCGAGACGATGCTGACTTCGAAAAGCTGCTAGTTCCAGCAACTTCGTAGCTTTGTACTATATGTTTCGTATGCTACGATACGGCCAATCAAGGTTTCAAGGCTTCACCAGTGAAAATTACTGTCAAAACTATAATCCTCTTTGATAAATAAACTTCTAGTGGCGAGGAGCGTATAATTCCAGTACTCGAAAATATCGTCTTTTACTACTCGACTCGAATCATGACAATTAATACTCGATTCAGATTCGAGTACTCGAATCATAATGCCCAGCCCTATTCCCGACTACTGGTATAGCATGTATTAAAATTTCATTTGTGCAAAATAACAGAGTATAGTGAAGATTTGTAGTTTTTTTTCTTCATGGGACTCCTCTACTCCCAGCTTTCCTGCCCATTATTTTACATCAATCTCGAACTATAAGGCGGAACCATACTTTATTATAGCGAAGTAGCCTTTCTAAGCTTGGATGCCATATAAATCTCATGATACCACATAGCTTTGTTTGTCGGAAATTTTCTGAAAAACTATAGCTCTCGGTACTTGTATGTGATATATAACAAATTTATGACTCGTGTAAACTGAGTCGCATTCACTACGCTAGAACTGGTCCGCAACCGGTGCCAGACTGCTCAGGGGTGCCCTAGTAATAATCAAGTCGACGTATGACAAAAAATTAGGGGGTCCAAATTCTGAGTGTGACATAAACAGTAGTTCTATTATTTTATCCGCTCAAAACGAACTAGGTAGCCTACAATGCGATAAACAGTTGTCAGCGGGTGTCGAAACGGTCAGTTGAAGTCTCTCAGTCTGGCAGACCAATCAGTCTAATGTCAGTGTCCGATCTGCCTCGCTTTTTTCAACCTCTTCCTTGGATTGGACCTTGAACGGGTCTTTTTATTGTAAATACGCTGTGAGTACAGCGACGAAGTGGATGAGAATCTTTGCCAAATCAAATATGATAACATTTGGGATTGTGACAACTAAACAATGAATAATAACCCAGGCAATTCGGCAGTGAGCCCGTGATGTTGATGTACGGCCGAAAACTTTCACCGCTAATTCACCCATATATGGTTGCATAGGCACCGACTTTTATTTTTGCATGTGGTGACGGCAGGTGCGTAGCCAGGGGGTGTCGAAACACCCTCCTTTTGAAACGCAAAATCCCGTCCATTTGAAATGACCATTCTAATGCTGCCGCGACCAATTAGAGATTCGTCTATACACGGACTGCACGCTTATCGTACAATGAAACCCGACCCGATCTTTCGCTGAGATTATTGCGAAATTAGGTGATTGATTGCCGCGCGCTCGGCATTCGTCGCTGGACTGAACACTGAGCAGTAATATGGCGCGACAATTCTGGAACACGAAAGACAGGCCGGAATTATGATTACAAACGCGCGCGGTCAATCAGTAATCATCCCTTATCGCCAACACAATGGCTTTTTATTTGGTATTGAGTATCTCGTTATTGGATTAATATTATGGGCACGGGTATAAATCCCAACTAGCAGGCACATCTGCACACACAATAAAACACTGTTCAACTTTGCGCTACAAGAATATTTATCACAAAAATGGTTCACAAAATATTTTAAACGCGGCTTGCAGCCCCCATCGATGCAAATAATGCACTTTGATTTGTAAATGGTGAAAGTATATTTGGTCGCCAAATCGCGATAGGAGATTATCTTTCTCAGAGCGCGCGATGAAAGCTACGTTTCTAACGATGAAGTCGAATTTGTACATCTAATAAGGATCGTTGGCTAGCTGAAATCGGCATCAGTACGCTGTGCGAAATACATAGTAGTATCACTTTTATCGGACTGTACATGTACACTGTACAGTGTACAATCGGCCGACATGGTTGCGCTGATAACGAAATTGAAGACATGCCGCAAATCTGCATTAATTAAAATTACAGGGTGCGCTAGTCATACCTGAATACCCAGATTCGGCGATGGCAACGAGCAAAATTTGTTCAGACCCGGGCATAAGTTTTAATCAAGATGAAGATACATGAACAGTGTTCATTGAACACCAACAATATTACACTCAAAGATTGTTACTGTTTGGCTTAAGTATTTCTGCGGACGGTAGCAGGCCTGCATGTGGACGCGCTAAATCAAACCACCGAAAGAGGAGATGTCGATGACCCATTTCGCATACCAATGATTGTCGATAATTTGCAGTACGCAGCATCGATAATACGAATTAGGGAATTGGCATTTCAAATGGACGGGATTTCTAGTTATAAATGAGAAACTTCCTGGCTGCGCACCTGGGGTTTTAATGCCGACAACGCGCTGTTTAATATCACGTAGGCCCGGATCAGCCAGTCGAATTTGATCGTAAAATGGTGCTATTTTAATTATCCACGTGTTATTGCAGCAAGAGCAATACGGGTGCATGTCGCGACCTTATCAATAGAAATACATATCATAAAAGGATTGAAATTCGATCCGCGATATCGTTGCGCTTGATGGAGTCCGTCCAGCAATTAAGTTTTTTGGAACATAAAAGGTTCCCGTTCAAACTAATCGAATAAATTCAGAATTCGCGCCACCGAGAATATCGTGTTGCATCAATATAGTTGACAACGTAATTCAACATATGATAGCAAACGAGAAAGCGCACATCTAATCAGTAATTCCTCAACTTGCGTGCAGCATAATGGGGTTCCAAGTCTGACATCGCGACCATTGTTTGCTCATTATAACGACGTTTGAGCTGCATTGTTACATTTTCCGATAAAAGTTGGCAAAGCCTTGAGTTAGAGCAGTGGTTCTCAACCTTTTTGATCTCGCGGCACACTTTGAAAATTAAAAATAGTTCGCGGCACACTAGCACAGTGGTTCCGAACGCTTTTGACTTGTGGCACAGGCAAACTACCAGAATGCGTATAGCAGCAACCATAGTTTAACAGAGGCGGTCACTGACGAAGTACTGCTACCTTTTCGGAGCACTCAAGTAGCCGTTTCTCTGCTTGAATTTTCTTTTATCTCTGCGGACATCTCACAAATACGTATACGAATGGTATCATTTGACATGGGAATCGTTTCCAATGATTCCCAAACATTTTTTTACAACTTTATTGCAGGCCGGAAGAAGAGCTTTCTCCGTTTCCGTGTGAGGTTTTGAATTATCAGCTATTACCTCTGTTACCATATAACTGGCCTGCTGAGATCTCGTTTAAACTTCAGGTTTAGCCTAATTTCATAACATTGACTTGACAATAAAGTCTGCCCACTACCGCATTGTCGATGTAATTAACCGTCGCGTTGAAGAGTCCATCACGATCGCCACTAACAAATACAGAGGTGTATTATACAATATACATGGATGCCAAACGCACTTCCACGCAGATCGTGTAATAGCACCTGTGAGGATAGTATACCTCAATAGTCTTACTGGCAGCCACCCCCAGTTCAATCGTAGTTCCAACAAATCGGGATAATAAACCTCAGCGGCGGGGAAATTTGTAACTGATATAATTTGATCAACTTTACTTCTCAATACTCGAATTTGTCGCCTGCAACATAACATTGTGCACTGAGCCTACATTTTATCTGCTGTGCTGGCACGCTATACCTAACAATCGCAATGTGAATGGCTATGTTGGCAATTCTAATTTTTAAACGTGAACATCACTTTCAAATGAGTTCATTTCTTGATGGAGAGAATGCCTTCCTAGGTGTTGAAGGTTTAAGTAGGCTCCTACTCCTCCTCCGATCTGCAAAAGCAGTGTCTTACAAAAAGTGGGTCGTGCTATAAGTTGGCATGTCAGGAATCAAAATATGTAATATCGGCATGGTGTAAAATGATCATCGATGACGAAGACATGGCAAGAATACGACTACAAATAGAAACATAAAAAGGTCATCAACCTGCGTCATGTCCCTGTTCTGTCTACGGTTCTGATGGTAGACAAGTAAATGGTGAACACTTCGGCCTCATCTCAATATCACGGTCCAATTACCCGAGTTTAGTCATCAACGTCCTAAATGCTACTGATGCTACTATGTGGGCAAACTAGCATATCACACCCATTGACGGTGGAGGCCCCAGTTTGATTCATGGCATAGTGCAGTAGCAAGTTACAAAGCGTTACAGATTTATTAGATTATCCGCCCCTATGCGTTGCTGTGCTCAGAGCGTCTTTACAATAAAAAGCCCGGAGAAAGACCCAATCCATGACCTAATGGGGATGCCAGATTGAAATACCAGATTGAGATACCGTAACTACGGTCGCCTCGGCATTCTTATGTCTGTTCACTGCATCGGATTGTGCATCGCGTGTCTTGATCGGGTAAATTCAATAAAAAACAACAACAATGACACACTCAAAATTGGGATTTTTGTTATACTTCGACATAGTTTACCACATTTGCTCGCGGCACACCTGAGCAGTCCAATTGGCACACTAGTGTGCCGCGGCACACCGGTTGAGAACCACTGAGTTAGAGTAATGGATATGCCCACGTTGTGCAGGAATGACTTTCAATTCGCAGGCATACACAAGCACACTGTCCTTCTCGCGCTCCAAGCCTCTAATTAAAGAGACTATCGCGGAACTAACTCAAGAATTATTTTGTAAATAAAATGGGCGCAAATACAATTTAATTAAGAGAAGGAGAACGTGAATTCGCTCGTCTGGTCGAGAGAAAAGATTGTATATCTCAGCGCAAGCGTGTCGAAATTGACGTCGTAAACGAGGTTGCTTCGATTGTCTGATTACTAATGACGGATTACAAATTATTGGGGCGTTTTAAGCACTGGTTCGTCGTCGCCGACGAAATTGCGTATTCAATTATTCGCACGCGTATAGGTATAGGTCAGAGGTGGGCAACCTTTTTGGCGTCCACGGCCGCATTTCGAATACTTCGACGCCATACGGCCGCCAGCCATATGTGAGTTGACTAAAAAAATCTCAATCTTCCGTTTTGAATCCCGAAATACCCGTTAACGTCATTGGGTTGATAAAGTCAGCCATACCCATTGCCGTCGCTAATGCCGAAATCCACATTTCACGCAACTTTGGTGCAATCCACTAGCACAAAGACGCGGTATAATTGCCTACGAGGACATTTGGCCGCCCTCGGAAGACATTTTAGTTTTGTTTAAAAACTTAATATCTACTAATCTTATCATATCTAATAAATACCAAACATATTTTGAAACGAATTTATTTAAGGAAAGTCTCTAACATTGAAATCAGTGACTTCCTTGATTTTGCATACGAGATGACAAACTTGCAAAATTGGGAACCTCACGCGACACCATAAGTCTTAGTTGCGACTCTAGGTTTCCGTTCAGCAAGCGAGTTCGGTACTCGTTTTTCATGTATTTCATTTGCGAAAAGGCAGACTCGCACACGTAAGTGCTTCCGAAAATAACAAGAGTTTCTCTAGCCAATTCTCGCAAAAGTGGATATTCATGGGCCATTTTCCACGTGTCAATCAAATTTTCCTCGCACTAGAACTTTGTCACAAGCTGCTCATCATTCTTCAATTCCAACAGCTCCATCTGAAGGTGTGGCGGAGCACTTTCCGTTTCCACCAGGTGTGGAAAGGCAACAAGTCGTAATGTATGTGAGATTTTTTGGAAATCTTTGAAACGATCTGCGAAATCCTGCAACACAGTATCAAAAATCCCCGAAAATAAAGTGATCGGAATCTTTTCTACCTTTATTTCGCAGCTGTCGATGAGAGACTTAAGTTGTGTAAAATGGAAAAAATTACGCTGCTGAATATGAAGTTTAAGGAGACGACATTTGTCACGAAAATCCGATACTTTTTTGTACATGGTGCATATCGTTGCTTTTTTCCTTGTAGGCTTCGGTTTAAAATGTTAACATGGGACAGAAAATCCACAAGAAACGCCAAATATATGACAAAGCTCTCATTTTGTAAGGGGCAGTCTTTATTTTTTGTGGAATAAAATTCCAGTATTTCTTCTCGCAACTGTAGAACACGACGAGATGTGTCTCCTTGGGACAACCAACGAACTGCAGCGTGGTAGAGAATGTCTTCTGCCGACGTTTCGCGCTCTTGCAGAAGTTCTTGAAATTGCCTATGATGAAGACCATTTGCACGAATGTACAAGATGATGCGATTGACGTCTTTCAAAGTGTCACTTAAGGCAACAGATTTGACACTCAGGGCTTCTTGGTGGATAATACAATGAAGGTTTGTGAGCTGGTTATTATCGTACTCTTTCGACACGAATTCTGAAAATCTTGTCACAAAGCCATTTGTGTTACCTAGCATTGCAGGTGCTCCATCTGTACAAATACCGCGAAGATTTTTCAAGTCTAATCCATTGCGAATGCAAGCATTCTTAACAGTCCCAAATATGTCTTCACCACGAGTGCGGGTGGAGAGTGTTTCCATTGAGAGCAGATCTTCGCAGAACTCAAAATTTGGAGACAGAGAGCGTATGAAGATCAATAATTGTGCAGAGTCCTTAAAGGGGCACTGCGCTCAAAAAATGATGTGGTCTCAAATTGAAGAGTAGAACGAAAAAAAAATTTTGGCCGCAGCCGTTTTCTTCAGAACGCCACCGTAATGGAGCTGCAATTTATTGAAATTTCCAGAGTTGCAGCAGTCGCGGCTCCGGATAATATCTTAACCCGTAACATGGCACGATGACTTCATCGTCGCACTTGCTCGACGCGATTACGCAGTCACGCAGAGGACGAGCTTCAGATAGAAGTCAGCCGATGTTCTGAAGCAAATATGTCTAACACGCCAAGGTGGTGTAGATACGGCGTTCCACGGACGATATTCAGTCACTAGATTTTTCTAGTAATCGGGCCTAGTGTATTCTATTTCTTGAGGGAAGGAATAGATCATGTCCTATTCTTATGTTATGTATAAAACATTACCATCACCAATTAGTGTGCCCTCTGAACATTTCAAAATTCAGAGCGGTCATAATTGGTTTCGCCTTCAGGTTGGAGAATCATAAGATGAGGGTTTGAGAGTATCTTAAAATTATGGCTTGGGGATTAGTAACATTACAATATAATGAATATATTATATATGTTTTAGGGTCAGCTGCGGAGTTGTGGGCTCAGGTTAGGTTTGCGTGCCGTTGGATTTTGGTTAGGGATGATGAATTTTCCTACAGTACCCGAACCACCAATTTTGAATGTCATGAATTTTGTCATGTTCATGGGGAACCCTGACTGGTGGTATTCGTGTTGTGGATAAGAAATTACTGTTTCTCTGAAAAACGGCTACAGAATAAAGTGCTTTTCAACCTGTATGACGGTTCGTACTTGTGCGAACGTCCTCCTTTCCCGAATCCAAAATATGATAACCCTACATTATAGGAAATAGTGTGCGATGCCAGTGTTGATTTGAATGCGAAGTATTGGAATTTCGGCACACATTCATATAGCGTTGACATAATACGTCGATTTAGTGGAAAGTGATATTGTTGCGAGTGAATATTGTTCATGGGTTCGCCCTTTAAGCTTCGAAAGAAATAACTGCACGATACCCGCAGAAAAAGCAACGAAGACCTTGAGAACAGCGGAAGTGCGATATCTGTGAATTTTCTACTGCAGTGATATTAGTATTTGATTAATCAGCAATACGATACACTAAATGTGAAATAATGACGCTCTGTACCTACAGGAAGGTCTACAAATACAAAAAGTGATAAGCTTTTCATTTTCTTTTTGTGTAATAAATTCCAGCTGGCTGGTGCGAATTGAATTGTTTTTAAAAAAAAAGTACGAATGGAGCTCAAAAAGGTTGAAAAGCACTTGTCTACGTTATTGTCTTGCTCTACTCAGAGTCTTCGTAATAGTATATAGAATATACATTGACATTATAGCAAGCTGCAATGACATGGAGAAGTTGTGCCGTTACATCGTGTGATGTCAAAAGGAATGACGAATCGCATACTCTTCATAAAATTCCTTCTGAAATTGCACTAAGACGACAGTGGTTTAGTGCCATAGGAATCTCGTCGACCAAGATAGAAATCAGAAAGATGTCGGCAATGAACCTTTCTACTGTTGGCGCGACAATATATTCGGGAGCCACGTACACTGATATTGCAGATGTTTTCAAATTACTGGACACTAACTACATTTCGGAACGTCGTTTTTATGAAATACAATCGCAATACATTTTGCCAACTATTGCGACCTACTATGAGGAACATATGGAGGATGTTTTACGGGACATGAAGGGTCAATGTAAACCAATTACACTGATGGGTGATGGGCGATCGGACTCACCTGGGTTTTCTGCAAAATATATGGTTTATTCATTTATGGAGGAGAAGACTGAGAAGATTGTCCACGTCGAATTGGTTCAAAAAACAGAGTGCTCCAGCAGTGTTGCAATGGAAAAAGTTGGTATGGAGCGTGCCTTGGATGCATTACTTGCTCAAGGTTTGCCGATTGAAACCGTTGTGACTGACCGGGCACCAAGCATCAGGAAATTGTTGAAGGATAAATATCCATCAATCAATCACCAGTTTGATGTGTGGCATGTCTGCAAAGGTAACTGAATACTGTTATTATTTGAATCTTCTTTTGCCTTACTAACCGTTTCTCAGGACTGAAAAAAAAGTTGGTGTCTCTGGGTAAGAAGAAAGGTATGGAAGACTTGCTACTATGGACAAGAAGCATCACTAATCACTTGTGGTGGTGCTGTCAGTATTGTGGTCAAGATAGCAGTGTAAGTCTACATATCAACTATGTCTGACATCACAAATTAGGAACTTTTTATATAACAATATGCAATTGCAGGTGCTAAAAAGAAGATGGTTATCTCTTCTGCATCACATCACCGGCGAACATGAGTGGACAGTTGACGGGGAGACATATTCCTGCAGCCATGGCACTTTGACTGGGGATCAGTGCCTAAGAACTAGATGGTTGCAATGTGGATCTCCTAGTTTCAAAGCATTGAAATCTTTGATAGAAAACAAAAGTTTGATCCGGGATTTGGAGCAGATGACTCTGTTCAAACATACTGGTAATTTTTTGGTAATTTTTTGACTCATCACATCTGCACACCAGTTTTCGGAGCATGGTCAGATCATTACAATTCACACCTTACTTTTTTAGGATCATTGGAAGTTTATCACAACGTCATATTGAAATTTGCACCTAAACGTCTTCATTTTACTTATGACACGATGCTTGCACGAACCAAATTGGCTGTCCTGGACCACAATGAGAATGTTGGTAGATTTCAGGCGGTGACACGAGCAGGTTTGCTGTACAGATGAAATGTTTGCAAGTCAAGGTACTTAGTTACTTACTTTTTATTTGTTTAAGCAGGTGCTCCACGATACTACTTACTTTTTATTTGTTTAAGCAGGTGCTCCACGATACAAAAAATGTTACTCTCGGTCAGCAAAAGAGTGGATCTTGAAAAACATGTATGAAAAGAAGACGAACCACTATGCGAGAGAGCTTTTGAGGCGAACTACTGAGAATTGCACTGGCATCAACTTTCCCAGTAACATTTCAAGAAGTGTGCATCCAGTCAGCATTGCACCAGAACCAGCCCCCTCTAAAGAGGAATTACTTTCAACGTCGTTCTAGAACGTGACTTACTAATCCCTATCTTCAAGTTGAATGGAATGTGGTGCAGTGCTAAATAGCTCAATTTCATTCTTCCACACTGCCTGACTGCCCCGTTGTAATACCCTGGCTATAAAGTCCTTTGATGTTTCTTTTTTATTATTTATTTTAATAAATTTTAATAAATAACGAGTAAGTCTTGATGTATCAGGCCCTGCAGGCATTCGTGGAATATAGAATGCAAACAGTTCCAGTTCACTGTGTAATAATACAGCAACAGAACTGATTTCGACTTATATAGCATAGCCGCAGTGTTATCAATCACAGTTCGTTTTCTATCGGCCATTTGAAACCGACATACAGTCCATCATCACTAGGGTACTTTTTCCTTATAGCAGTCACGATGCAGGCTGGCAAGGGCATCCTGTTTTTGCTACCCAAAACGTCGCCATCAATAATCCATTCCAGTATGTGTCGATAAGACACCAAGCGATATTGTCTGCAATTGGAAAAAATCAAAGTATATTGCAGCAATAAAAATAATGCTGAAAAGTAATAGCAGCATATATATGACAGTATAATGCTCCCAATTTATAAAGTGTAGGCATTTATATAAAAGCATGCGAGAAAATGTAAAGAATGCAGGAGATTGCCGTTTATATCCAGGAACCATGTCATAAGTCCCAAGACCCTGTCGCATACATATAAGTCCAATACTAAACAACACAAACAAAATGTTCTAGGACCCACTTGTTAGAAAGCCTTCTGCCAGGACCATGTGGTTGATTGTTATTATTCCAATTTTTCCTGTTCACTTTGAAAAACGTTTCAAGAATGGAGGGATGTATATGTACGAGAAAATCGTCATGTTCTGTTATGCAAGTCGACCCTCCATTCCCCAGAAGCTACATTATTTGTTGTATTTCCCTGCAGCAGACGCGTTCATTCTGGTTTGTCATGGATGCACAGTTCAAGCAACTGCACCATTCATTGTTGTCAAGTGTCCGAAGTTGACTCTGGTTTTCTGACGATTCCTTTGACCAATACAATGAGATTGATAAATTGCATTCAAGAAACACAGGTACAATACTTACAGAGACATGAGTTTGTGCTTCTTGAGTTGCAACAAGACGGGCGAATTCCTCCTCTGAATATTGTGGCTCGAATTGATACGGCAGGCTCTCACCAAATATCGTGATATCATCGAAATCTTCTACATCTGTATCTTCATCAGAAGTTAATTCATCAACAAGATCTTCTTCCATACCATTAATAATTTTAACAAATTTTACGATATCTACGTGTCAAAGGAATTGCATGAATGAACTGATGGAGACAGAAGATTCGTTTGTGAAACTGAGAACAACAATGTTACGACTAGGGTTCTGGTAAATATCAGGCTGATTTAAATCAGTGTGATTAAATCATGATTTTTCCTTTGATTTTTGATTTTAATTTTACCGTTTTGATATAAATGATTTTTTGGTTTTTATTTTTTATTTTTAAAAAGACGCGTGAATATATTTTTTGGACAACCAATGTATATTGACACAACCCGGACATCGTTTTTCGTCACCGGTACCGGCACGGTTTAGCGAATCGAGGGCAAGGCGGGAACACAGTGCTCGCAATAGGCGGTGACGGTAATCAGCCAGTTCTTGAGCTTTGTTGTTGATTCGGTGTGTCCGTGGTGCTGCTGTTTACAAGGCGATGGTGGGAGGGCGAAAACGAAACTCAATCTGGAGTATATATCGGGAGATTCCCGCATCTCTAATGCCAAAGCGAAGCAAAAGAGCTGTTTGCATTTATTGCGGTGCTGATATGATGGGTCAAGTAAGCAGAATGAAAACTCATACGCAGGTAAGATACCATGTTACTGTATTATGAGTGAATCCAATTCATGTAATCGCTTGAATACTGTATGTGCATGGTGATACGTTGACAGGGTATGGGCACAGCACTGCTACCGAATTCTCTTTGCATATCTAAAAACCCTTGCTTATGCTTGATGTGGTAATATCTGATCTGCAACGCGTCAACCGAAAGATACTTAGCACATAGTCCTAGACAACATCTTTTGAGCCTACTTCATCATCCACAACTACAAGATTATCAATAGCTAGTGTTCCCCATGAACATGTCTCAGCTTATGGCGTCAATAATTATAGGGTTATGATGTTACGTATCATCATGCAATTATGGCTGGGGTATTGTAGATAGGATAGGTTTGGGGCTAGGGTAAGGTGTGGTAGTCTTCGAGGCAACGGGTATGGGTGATAAATGATCGCACTATACCGTAGTGATGAATCAATATTAATATCGGCAACCGTGGTTTGTCATGGTCATGCTGTGTATAAGAAAGTACACGCTCCATTGACGGCTTGAACCTTCTCAGTCATGGAGTCTAATAAATCAAGTGTGGATTATTGTATCTCTAGACTTGCAAGAAGACGCCTCAGAAGTTGAGGTCAGAGTTCCAAGAATCTGATGAAGGCCCAGGCTCTAGTAATGCGCTGCAGCAAGATTTTTCTGGACAGAAGACTATAACCAACTATGTGACTAGACCCTTGACGAAGAACCAAGAATATTCCAGTTACGAGTCGCTTGTTCTGTCATTTATCTCAGGTATTCATGCATTTGGACATTCATTTTTTAGTGATAATATCCCGCATCATGTTTTATTTTACACAGGAAATATACCTTGGAATCAGCTAAACAACGAGCATTTCAGACGATTTTGTCATTCGTTGCGACCAGATTTTAATTTGCCGAGCGCAGAACAGGCATCCGGCTCCATACTATGTGGTCTCAACTCAAAAGTATCCACTGCAATTGAACAATTTGTCAATAATGCTCATACTCTGACGATTGTTAGTGACACATGGACAAGTAGTTCCAGTCAAAAGTATGTTGCATAATATGCATGCCTGTCTGATAGCAAATCTCATCTAGGTAATATAAAACATGCTCAAATTCTATTTTGCAGCTTTTCAAGTTGGATCATTGTTAATGAGTTGGGTTCAAAGAAACTGTTAGCGGTTGAACCCTCCGATCCAACCAAACGAAGTGAAGACATTGTGCAAGATGTCACTCAAAAAGCAAAAGAACTGCTTGGAATGAAATCCAATGGAAAACTATTGCTCAACTTTGTGTCTGATAGCGCCAGCGCTTATGTGAAAGCGAGACGATTGCTCGTGCAGGTATGTCTGTATCATTTGGTTTTAATAGTAATCATTGTTTTTGGAGTTAGTATAACCATGAGATTTGTTTTTCAGAATTCTGAATCGGGCATAACCTTGACAGGTGCATGTCTGGCTCACCAGTCGAATCTTCTCGTTAAAGACCTGATGGGCATCAGTCGTGTGTGGAATATAGTTGAAAAGGTGATCACTGTTGCATCTTTCATCCGACGATCAGTTGCTCTCCGTAGCTCAATCTCTCGATATATGGGCCGGGAAAAGATCCCCATGTGGTTACCTAGCGAGTCAAGATGGTATTCCTTCTCTGAAACATTGAAGCATGTCATAAATGTTGAAACAGCTATTCAAGTAAGTAATTCATAGATTTCTGTGACATTTGCATGAAGTCATCTTATTTTGAAGGTTGTGTTTGTTCAAGAAACGTCGAAACCGCACTTGAATACAGCGAGTGCATGTACTGTCCGAACAATCATCAATGATAAGAAATTTTGGGAAGATACTAAAGCGATCTATGGTCTACTCAAGCCATATTATGTCATTACTGGTTAGTTGCTGAAAAACTTCATATTGAGGCAGTTGAACAACACTCTGAGCAAAAAAGTAACGAGACGACTGTTCGACACTGGCAATCATAACTATGCTACTTCATTCAAATTATATTGTAAATAAGTTGCATTCCTTGATGATAAACTGATATTACCATATTACCGCTACACCACAATACATGATCAATTTGAACATCTTGATTATTAATGGAAACAACAAGGATTGTAGTTCTTTTTACTCCCCAACATTTAACTAAGAGTTAACAGGTGAAATGTTTGAATCGTAAATCTTGCATTTTTACAGCCATCTCAGAATTGGACAATACTTCCGCTGGGCTAATCCTATCAGGCTGGATGTGGCTCAAGCTTGAGATAAAAAAGACTACCGCTCTGGATGCTGATGAGAAGAGTCTGGTTTTATCAAAGATGCAACGAAGAACAGAAAACTATGTCGAGGACCATCATCTAGTGGCCTGGGTTCTAGATCCCCGAGTTAGAGGCTGTGGCTTGAACATGACTGGCAAAAGGCTTGTTCGGGATCTCGCCAAAAAAATATTTTCAAAAATAGAACCAAGCTTCAATGATGAATCTGCTTCTAACCTCATCAAACACTGGTTCGACTATGATTGTAAAGAAGGTGAGTCTACCAGTGCACACTGCACACCTATCACTGCACGTTTCTGATATTACCCTGATTTTTTTTTAGGAGTTTTTGATGCAGAATCCACTATCTGGGTACCGTTTTTAACGGCACGGCCGGCATTATTCTGGAAGGATTTAGCTGTTCTTTCTCCGGAACTTTCAAAACTCGCCAGGACTGTTCTTTCGTGCGTTCCACATGCTGCGTCTTGTGAGAGGCTTTGGTCATCTGCGGCAGCAACTGCAACCAAGAGTCGCAATCGCCTAACACAAACAAATCTTGAAGTTATGCTTCGAGTGAAAGATCACTTCATGGATACTGACTCTGGAACTGGCAAAGTGGAAAAGGCGATGAGAAAAATCAACGCCTTGCTGGCCGAGACCACTCCAGACATCAACAGCTATGCTCATGATGAAGATGCTACTGAAGATGCAACCGTTACGGATGCTGCTGATTTGACGCAACATGTCGGATTGGTACTAGAACAGATATCGGACAATCCTAGTCACCAACATTTCTCTGCTGGGTTGAATATTTTCCAGTACGCAGATGAAGATTCAGAGCCTCGAATTATTCAGTTGATGAGATTTGCAGCAGCACCTTCATTTAGATGATTTTCAATCGTCTCAAACTCATTGTTGTTGTTGTTTCAGTTGTTCTAAGTAAAAATAGTAATAAAAATCAAAAAAATCATGGTTTTTATTATGGATCGATTTTATCGCTTCGAATCAGAGGCAAATTGATATTTACCGGAACCCTAGTTACGACAAAAAATTCCACAACAATATTGGAACTTTGATGAGAATGAAATTTTCGTGTTGATTATCTATACATCTGTGTCTTGAACAAGTAAACTAGACAGTATCAAGACAGTTGCTATGCCATGGGTAAATGATGCAAAATATCATGTGTCTGTCTCTTCCGCAAGACCACTACTCCAAAGGTTGTGCACTGTGCAGTCAATAATACATCTTGAAAATGACAGCTGTATCTGCATCAATATACAACTGTAACGGCATCTCAGTATCATTCAACTGGCAAATACTATAGAGTCGTGACAAGCTCCAGACACAAATCCTCCTGACCTAACACCGTACGTTGAGCGCCGCCTTGGTGTGCAAGACATGAGTCATTCATAACATCGACTGACAACTATCTAAAGTTCGTCCTCTGCGTAATCGCGTCGAGCAAGTGCGACGATGAAGTCATCGTGCCATGTTACGGGTTAAGAGATTATCCGGAGCCGCGACTGCTGCAACTCTGGAAATTTCAATAAATTGCAGCTCCATTACGGTGGCGTTCTGAAGAAAACGGCTGCGGCCAAAATTTTTTTTTCGTTCTACTCTTCAATTTGAGACCACATCATTTTTTGAGCGCAGTGCCCCTTTAATGTCAGTCGATTCGTCGATAGCCAGTGAAAATAAAGTTGCTTCCTCATTAACCTTTGTCTGCAGGGAGATCGTCAACTGTTTGGCGATATCATCTTGCCGACGCTGAATTGTACGACGCGAGAGAGCAATTGGATCTCCTGGATATTGCCGTGAATGGCCAGATACCCGTAGATGATTACAAACTAATTTTGGAGCGCGGGAGAGCAATTTCCGTTCCCATTCATATCCATGCAATGTTTTACGTTGAGAAAGCAGATGAATTCAGGAAGATGTTAGAAGCTTGTCAGCAAAAGAAGGTAGTACTTATCATCCAGTATTAGTTGCATTGGATATATAGAACGTTCTTCTCCCACCATCGCACGTTTATCATTGAATTCTGCCGCAGAATATGAGTCCCCTCCACATGAATTAACTTATATTCCATGCCCGAGATATCCACCGCAGTTGCAGAGTTTGTGGTTCCCGGCAATTTGTTCATCTTAAGCAGGGGTGTCAAACTCAACTGGCGTCACGGGTAGGATTCAACCCTTCAGAGCACTCGCGGGCCGGACCAGTCAAATGATTCCAAAATATTTCCTCTAAATCAATACCCTTGCTTTTCACTTGAATACTCAATTATAAAACTTATACGCATTATAATAATTGCGTTATATCACGGGCAATCTGGTTCTATTCCATCAATACCTTTATTCGCAAAATACCGACTTGGCGAAATTACGATGATTGGCCGGTTAAATAGTTTCATAAATTGCTAAAACAGCGGCTTCACCGACAATATATGTTCTCATATTGCAATGATAGCTTTGTTTTTGCCGGAATCTGACAATATAGTCCTGTTTATGCGTTGTGAGGAATACAAGCGATTTAACGTAAACTTAGACGTTGAAATTTGGTTCATCGTTTTTACATCGCGATTCGGGTTTCTCCGGCAGCCAAGGAGATGTTGAGTCATAAGCGAAAAAGGAGTGCGACCACAGATATTTAAATTATATTTTGGTGTCACAATTATATTATCCACTTCTGCAGAAAACTATACTTTGTGGTCCGTTTTTCCATAAAACTGTGAACTCACTGAGCACTTTTTTGCCTTCTCTGAAGTGAGTGTCAATTAGGGTAACCATATTTTGGGAGTTTGAAAAAAAAACCTTTTAAAAAAAATTCAGACTTACAATACAGGAGTGAAATCCGGAAAAATTGGTAAATTTATTCCAAGTTTGTAGTTGATTGAATAAAAAAAGGTCACCTTTTTGGCTCAGCTCACGAAAGACCCGCCGGACAGTTTCTCCAGTACCCATTTCCAATTTCTCAGTTGAATTTTCACATACATTCAACCAAAATTTCCAAAACAGGAACACTTTCAAAAAAGAGGGCATATGGCAATACTATTGTCAATTGCATTGACTTGTTGCTGATGTTCTCTACAGTCTAACCTCAACACCACTGTCGGATGGTTATAATTTGGCCTATGAACTAGAGGTCGACCGATTATCGACATGGCCGATTATCGAAGCCGATATTTAGAGCTTTCCCGCTTCGCGGCCGATATTTTATATTTTAAAAAAATTCAAAAATTTCGGAAATTCAATGCTCTGTGTTCTCAATCACAAGAAATCTACGACGCAAAAGGCGATATATGACTGATTTAACCATGCAGGACGAGTTTAACTGGGTGAGCATGCAGAGAAAATATATGCTTTCTGCATTACAATCTACCTTTCCTGGAATAATCCCTAATAATGTATCATGTTTTGCTTTTTGGGTTATCCCAAATTACAATAAAGCAATAATTGTTTTCAATTGCAGTTTTCTCGTTTGTTTTTCTGCTTTCTGTAGCATGAACAAGTGCTCTCTTGCTTAATATATAATATTTTTGGTGAAATTGTTTTCTGCTCCTTCTGTATTAATATTGGCCTATGATATCGGTATCAGCCTTGTGAGTGTACCGATATATATCGGTATCGGCCTGTCAAAATCAATATCGGTCGACCTCTACTATGAACATGCTCGACATTTTCTGTCTTGGGAGAGTGGAAGTGTTTCGTAGTAAAAATCTCGACATTTGTTAGAAATGTGCCAGATAATACAGCCATTTTTTCAGAATATCCTAGAGGGCCGGATGCGGCCCGTGGGCCGTATGTTTGACACCCATGATCTAAAGTATATTGTAAAACATCATGGCCCCTTGTCAAATAGTCAACCACAGTGGTAAGCATAATTGTAAGACATAGTACTAATAGTCATAATTTCTCACCGCAGATCGAATATATCAGATGCATATTCGAAGAAGAATATCGTCCTTCACTCGATGAGATTTCGTCTCTCGTCAACAACTCAAATTTGAAGAAAGTAACATTGATATATTACGATAAAGATGATATGTTGAAAGGAAACGAATTGCAGAAAGTCTGGAAGATTGCAAATGATCTCGATACTGAGTTGGAAGTTTTATATTGTGAGTCATAGTTTGGTTGCATCGTATCTTAGATACGTTTTATTAGTTATATTACATGAGCGCGATCACTTCTAATGAAATGGGCGATTCACATAACAGGTCCAATTTGTTACCAACGCTAGAAATCATGGGGCTTTAGTTTCATGCATGACATAGTGTCGTTACCAGGGTTATGTGATAACACACGGTATTCATGAATTTTAGTTTCATTCGATAGCCATACTTAATGCGATTAATTGTTGTACGAAATTCAGGCATGATCTTTCACACGTTGCTGATTGTGAACTTGTATATCAATTTCGAAGCAAGGCATCGTTAACGTTGGTCGAAATCTACTTTACTTGACAATGTCAAGTATGCATAAATTAGTATTCACCATATAAAAATTGTTGACGTAGAGGTAGTATACGAACAAAACTACTTGAGTAAGCAAAACAAGTATATAATAATGAGTACTACAGAAAAGCACAACTTCGCTGCTGATAGTACTTCCACCATTATGGGCGTGATAAAGATATATCGAGTTTGATAAGGGGACGATAAGTCAAAGAAACTTGTAAACCACTTTCATATACTTATATAACTTTGGAACAAATTTAATACTTCATGTAGGCTATTTGCGACATCTGGTGACCAAACCGACTCTGATAGGTTCTGAGAGTTGCTAACACGAGTTCATGAATGATTAGAGGTAGTCAGAGTAGTCGAAGTTAAGACTCATGTAGAACGATAAATAGCGTTGTAAGCTGCCGCTGATATACAAGTTGAAGTAGCAATTTCCAAGAAATAACAAATGGACTTGAGGTGGAAGTGGAAAATGTATTAGTCTGAAATGTAGTCAAATAAGTAGTTTCAAAAAGTAGATTTGGTCGAAGGACCGCATACTTTTAGCAGTTTATAGGAGTTATCTACTTTCGAAATTGCAAGATATATCTTCGCGGCTAATGCAAAATGACTAATGACACTGCAAGTGAGTGGAATCTTTGAAAATATGTTCATGCAGTTACCGTGATACATGGGCCATTTAAGGCGGCTCCTATAAGAATTTCACTGAAAACGATGACGAATACGCAGCTAGGAACAACTTGATACTTTACAAAATCAATATTGTATAAAGTAAGTAGTTTTGACTAACAACTGTGACAAGAAGTAGAAACAGAAGTAGTCTAAAATGACAACCCCTTGATTAATCGATGCAAGTAGACAGCACTACTTGAGTAGTCTGATAAAGTAGAGTTACTTCGTTCTTGACCTCCTCTTTGTAGGATTCGTGGTTTTATGTCATACAGCATCTCACTTTTTATATTGGCGTTGATACGAATCATTTCATCATTCATGGGCATTGTGCATTCTTTTAGGTAGAACTGAATTATAATCAACAACATTGCATTAATTCCGAAATCGTTTTGTCCAACCTAATCAAGTACTATAATTCTTAAAATAGCATTCGGGATTACTTTGTTCGATTTACCTTTGATACGAAAACGAATATGCGAGTTCATATTCGTTCTGTGAAAGTATCTCACAGAACGTGGAACCGGTGCGAATATAAATCGAATATAAATTTAGTGATTTGAATCGATTGACAATATGTAAATAATTAGCTGCATATTGCAGGGAATGTTTTACAAATGGATTAGAGTTACTTTCACTCATTCTCATATCTAATTGGATTAGATATACGTAATATACATTCTACTGCCTGGGCATCATATTGTGTGTGATTTCTTATTTCACTGCCCACTGACAAAACTATAACACATTAAAACGACACTGCGCTCTAAATATAATGTTGTCTGAAATGAAAGTGGAGAGTATGAAAAACATTTTGGCCGCAGCAATGTTCCCTTTGAAAGCCACCGCTTTTGAACGGAAACTATAACAAATAATTTCACGATGTTACGAATCCACTTTATGCATCTCTATGGTATTGAGGTCACGTGTCATCTCTTTTGCCTGGCTTTAGATCAGTGTTTCCCAACATTTTTCGAATCAACGCCCCATTTTCAAGCACCACACCGATCATCGCCCCCAAATTTTGTGAGCCGAAAAATCGGCATACAAATTGTAATTGATGGCAGGTTAGACGAGGATATGGACGCAAGACAAATTAAATACTTGGCTTTTGATGTATCATCAGGAATAGGATTCGGATTTGAATTAGTAGATAAGCGCAGGTTCAGTACGTCTACTTACCATAACTAAACCACCGTGTATCGTAGCACACAATTCATTTATATTTTTTAATGATTTCAACTCTCTTCGAGCCTGATGACTGTTTCAGATATAACGCAATAGGCTCAGCAACAGAGCATGGGATGCATACATATTTTGCTAACAAGCATTTTAAGCTATATAACTTATTTCTTATTTCAGTGTTCCGAGCTACGGCTGCCTGGAAGCGACTCGACTACGATTTTTATAATAGGTGAGTAGATCTTACGAAGTCTGACCGTTCTAAAATGAGAGTTGAGATTTATCCTTCCATTACATCGTCGATCCCTTCTCATGCACATCCGGTTTCAAACAACAGCTTAGAAATATTGTGACGCAAACTGTGTATTAATTGAATTAATATACAATATTAACTGATGTGATGTCGGATAGTGACATCATAACGTTGACACGGTGTGCATGACACGTAGCTTTGTGAAAAAAAAGACTTGGTTTATTCTGCAAGAATATAATAGCGCTGTCATGCATCATTTCACATCGAGTCGCAACATACTTTTCACATCACTCCTAGTTTTGCTGAAAAAAAATGAAAGTTGTCAAATAGAAGTAAAAGTAGTCTGAACTAATAACTACTTAAGTAAGTTGTGTAAGTGGGCGAACCGTACTTTTATACTTTTAAAAAGTGGAGATAGTTGGTTACCGACCACCTCTGTCAATATATACTAAATTTAATCTTCGGCAGTAATGCGTCACTTCAATTCCTGATTACTTGCTGCATTCAGATCACACAGATTTCATTTTATCGGAAGAAATATTTGTTGTATTATGAAACTGAGATTTGATGAGATACTCGAAGAATTTATATGTCAATACGGCGTAGGTCGATAATTAATGCGTCGGGATTGTTTAGCTGCTGGGGGTGAAATAAATAGAGTTATTGGTCGTAATAGGTTGTCACATAATTTCTAAAGAGACTATCAAAATAGTCATTGATTAAACTCGAACAGAAGTTGGAGTGATCCCAATCATTTCTTCCTCGGGTGCAAGTATCAATAGTTTAAATGAAAGGTTGAAAAGTACTGGAGTAGGCCTATGTGAATTTCAAATATTATTACTGTGACTGGTTGTCGAATACTTTTATTGTGTAATCGCAAGTGACAACTTACAAATTTCCCGTTCCCCTCGCCTTGAGCTCGAGAGTTGTGCTGCAAATCGACAAGATTCCAGATTAAGTTTCAGTCAAACTCGGTCATCTAGAAGATTTCCTGCTTTTGCAAATTCGAATTCAAACTGAAATTACAGTTACAATTTTTTCCAACATATAGTAGAATAAAAATTGCCGCTACACAGTTATTTCCAAATTATAGTAGAATTATAATTATCGCATTAATTTTCTCAAAATACATTAAAACTATAGTTAGAGATATACATTTTCTAAATTAGATTGTAATTAGAATTACGGAATCCGCAAAAAAATAGGTCATTGACTCTAGTTCCGTTACCATCAAATCATGGTTCAATCTCATGAGCATGATAATAGCAAATGTCTTCACAACAAGCTTGGCTCGTTTGGCACTACACAATTCTCTTAGTAGCATTTACAGGAGAACCAGAGATAGGCTTTGCGTTGAAATGAGAACAGCTAAATATTTGACAGAATCAGGGCAAAGAATCATTTCACAAATTTTATTCGAATTAGATCACAGGCATTTAGCGGTATTTAGTCTAATTAGACAACTAGAATTATTTAATTATCCAAGTTTGATAGGAGTACGCTTATCGTCACCTATTTTAGGCAACCTTTAGGATAAAACGCACATACCTATTTTTGATTAATTTTCCACTCATACAGATGATCCTAGTGGCATTAAAAATATACATTTCATGAAACAAGCTGTTAAAATACATGAAAACTGCAGGTATAATTATACATTTTTTCAAATTAGATTGGAATTAAAATTACTGAATCTGCAATAACTAGGTCATTGAATCCAGCTCCATTGCTATCAAATCATGGTTTATTCTTGTGAGCATGATAATAGAAAATGTCTGCGAAACAAGTTTGGCTCGTTTCGCACTATACAGTTCTCTCAGTAGCATTTACAGGGTTTGAATTAAAATGAGAACATATAAAAATTTGACAAATTAGATTAGAATTGGAGCAGAGAATCATTTCACAAAATATATTCAAATTAGATTAACGACATTTCGCTCTAACTAGTCTAATTAGACAACTATAATCGTCTAATTATCTAAGTATGATAGTAGTGCACTTATCGTCACCCATTTAGGCTACCGGTACCTTGAAGAAGGAACGTAAGCCCCTAGTTTTGATGAATTTTCCACCAATAGAGATGATCCTAGTTGCAATAAAAATATAATTTCCATCAAACAAGCTGTAGAGATACTTTTTAAGTGTCATTAATACTTGACATTGTTAACTGCACCGCAATTTTCCTCATTGAATTGTAAACTGTCAAAATGTACTCTAGCAAGTAAACCGTCCCAGCCAATATCGCTCCCTGGGATACGATGTGTTGCCCGCAGGTTCATTATCATGAAATGGGAGTGCTTGATGAATATGTTACCTTATATTGACTTGTGTGCCCAAGAGACCTGAGAATCGAAATGCGAGAATATAAATGCACAATCTACTTGTAGATTAAATCCCTAAAACCTATCTGACTATGAGCCTAGAGACCAGGTCGTCTACAAAAAGTCCAATCTATTTTGTGCAAGGTAATGACGTACTCGCGTAGATAAGTCCATCTCCGGCACATAGTCCGAATAGTTTGCAGATGTTATTGATGAACTAGGATATTGATTTATTCAGAGGTACTTGTTTTTCAGCGAGTTTTGGAAAAGGCGACGAATGCAACAAAATTAATCGTACAAAAGCCAACAATTCGTCATCAACTACGTTTATATGTGGACAGCAGAATAACTGAGTGTAATTTAAAAGTCAAACTGACTATTTCATGTTCAATTGATGCAATTGCACGAAACCATTTATATTGTGCATTTTACAATTAAGTAACCAAAACAGTCGCAAAAATTTTCACAACTCGACGAAAACAATGGTAATACTGTAAACGTCACGTCGATCCTAAATATTTCCGAGAATGAAGGTTTCACAGTGATTTTAATGTGCCGATGGTGTTACTACAGTAGAGATCAAACCGTCATTCTGTTGATTTATTTGTTATTATATTGATTGATTCGCAAGGTAGAATCTAATAACGGGATGTAATAAATGTATTCCATCGTCTTACACCTTAAAAATGATTGATTAGAATAGATGTTACATAAAAAGCATAAATATTGAAAAATGAAGAAAAAATTGTTATAATCTTAGTTGTGCAGTGTGTACTGTGTAGTGTCTTTACGTTTTGTGTGATGGATTATGATTGAAATTAAATACTTAAAAAAAAAACCAAAAACGTAGAATTTAAAATTTTGTTGAAAATAAATGTAGCGTAGGCTAGTGTATGAAATCCATTGTAATGACAATTATGTAGGATTCTCCATGTTTCATCATCATCTTGTGATCTTTCTCTATATCTTTAGTACAGTTGACTTCAGTAGAGTGTTTAAAGGTACAGAGTTTAAAACTTCCATTATCAAGATATTTCATGACCTTGATATCATTCTGTAGAATGACGGTCGCAGTACTTCAAGCCAACGATTTTTCTCGCTTCTATGACTAATGACCATGTTTTCTGCTACTTAGGTGTTTCTAAACGCTTCAAGCATAATATAATTGGCTCATCCCTCTTGATGTGCTCGTTTGTTATTGGTATGTGATTAATTGATTCTCAGTGACTTAATGCACCATAGTTAACTGAAAAAGAGGCAAATTGTCAATCCATAACAATCGAAATTTCAGATAATCTTATAAATGTGATTCAATATTCCCTTTTTACTGAGATATTATGATTTGCTGCTTGACATTCCATAAAATACTCTTACTGTCCATTGTGACTAATTTGCAATTACACTGACATCATCCACAAGTCATAACAATATTGTTAATGACTCCTGATAAGTATCTTCATCTTACACTTGGAGAGTAGTGGCTCGAATTTCCGTGATTTCATGTTGTATTGGGCTGTGTTTTCATGTTATGAAAAGTAGAGAATTGATTTGAAATAAATATTAATCAGTTGTTTGAGCCTTGCATTTTTTTGGGTTATCGGGATATGGAGAGACAATGTATTTTACACGAATGCGTGCAATTTGACAGAAGGTTGTATCAGGATAAACACCAAACAATTGTTTCATATGCCAGAACTTAGTTCGAATGAGAGGTAGGTAGACTTGGTGAAGATGTGAGGATATGTATCGTCATTTGTCGTTAAATGTTTGAATGTTAATAGGCATGCGTTGTAGGATGGAGTGAAAATGGTTTTTTTTTTAAGTAAAAAAAATTTGACTTTTTTGACGTGTCAAAAAATATCGGCCTAGTAATGACTTTGAATCATCATCATGTCTAGTACTTTGAAAGTTCAACTTGACTTGACTAGTTACTTGACTCGACGTGACTCGGGTCACCTCCAAAAATCGAGTGACTTGACTCGACCCTTGTCACCTATGAAAATCAAGTGAATAGACTTGACTCGAGTGAAAATGTGCAATGACTCGAGATGACTTGCGATTCGAAGGCAGTGAATTAATCCCAACACTGCCACGAACATTAACGAAGAGGGCTGCGTTCCAATATAACTGATGTTCTCGTGCAGTATTTACTAAGGTAGGGTTACCATACGTCCTCTTTAAAGTGTCCTCGGAGGACGCCCTTTTGTCCTCTTTTTTGAGATTTTGTCATCTTTTTTGAGAATTTAGGTCATATTTATAGCAAAATGCAACTGATATGCCGTAAATCAGCACCGAAGTGACGCTACGGCGGGTATTTCGGAAGCTATGCGGAAAGTTAACCATTTTTTTACTTAACCACCTGTCAATGTGGAGTAAGATACGGTATTTTGGGCGCCGAGCGAGAAAGTAGGCCCGATTAAGGGATAATGTATATATTCTGTAATCTGGCCCGCCAAGAGCTTAATTTTCCCATATCCGGCTCACCGACCGGAGAAGTTGCACGCCCTTGGCATAGGGCAAGTGCAAAACGATATATACAAAGGGGTTACTAGGCAAGCGGTCTCCTCGATTTCCGAGGGCATCATGCATCGATGGCTCCTCACCTTACTGGCCGTATAGTTCTTTTGAATGTTTATAATACATACCCTATTTAAATGTGGGCTTATTGACTGATCCGATAATATCGATGTGTACGAGAGAATAAAATTCGGAGAGATGAGAAAACCAAATGCAATATCGAACTGCATGATGTTATCGATTTGACGCCTTTCGTTCTTCCGCGTGGTGGAGCTAATGTCTCACGTGCATGAATGGCTCTGAGTCAAAACATGGAATGAAATCAGCTGATTGAGTGTTCTAATATCAGTTTTCATTCGATCGGACGTTGGAGATATAGCTAATATGTTTCAGGGTACAGGCTGACTCACTTATATTACTAGATAAAGCGAAAAAGAATGATGTGATACACCTGAATTAGGAAGAATAGATGGATCTCCACGATGCCGAATGGGCGAATGCGCAAACCGATAACCTATAGCTACTTGATGCTGATTGATTGTTGGCCTGCGCTTTATTGGCGTACCGTTTCGCGCTTCTATACTGTGCTCACATACAATAGTATAGTATTGTATATCGATAGGAATAGAGGTTACCAACTCGAAATTGTGATGGCCTCTGGCTGCATCAGTGTGAACACATTACGAAAGGTTTGGTTTGGTGTGAAATCTTTTGAAATGGTGTCATGGCTTGATAGTCGACACCGGTAACCCCGGACTCTGAAAATCGCCCTCGGCAAGGAAGAAGTGTTTATGTATTCAATAAATATGCTCGAAAATGGAATCCTGATACGTTTAGCGTGATATGTTTGGTGTGCCGAGACGGTTCTCAAAAGCGTCTTGCTTCACACCTGTGTGTATTCAGTAGAGTCTTTAGTCTGCACGAGACGCCAATTCCATATTGGCTTACAGCTTCTATCGAACATAATTTTTGAGTTTCCATGAAGCATCGATAGTTCTTTCCTGCCTCGCTCAAGAATAAAATTACTGAATGTAAAATGATGCTGGAAGCGCAATTAATTTCAACCTTAAGCCATGAACAATGATCAAACCAGCTTACTGGATTCTTTGTGGCTGATGTAGTCCTATATAGGTAATTCCATGTCAGATGAACCAAAGACAAGTTCGATATCCATCAAGTTGCAGATTTTGCTGAAATTTGACTCATCACCTTGTGAAAGGCTATTGCTGAGTAGATAGCTACACTTATCCATTTTGAATGAAGTTTTCAAGTTATCGCATGATGAAAACAAGCTTTCTGCTCATTTAATCGTGAAAGTCCAAGTGCTGTTTTTATGCAGATCTGAACTTGCGTCAGTCTAAATGAGCTACTTAGACCTGAGAATGTTGAATATATTGATACATTCAGCAAGCCAGTGAGAAAATATTGATCTTTGGTGCCCAGCCATGATTGTAGCAGTGTTGGGATCAAGTCACTACCTTCGAGTCACGAGTCATTTCAAGTCATTGCACATTTTGACTCGAGTCAAGTCAAGTCAATCGATTTTCGAAAGTGACTCGAGTCAAGTCAAGTCACTCGATTTTTAGAGGTGACTCGAGTCAAGTCGAGTCAAGTCAAGTCAAGTCACGAGTCAAGTCACAATTCAAGTCAAGTTGCTTTTTCGAATTGTGAGGCATGATTACGTCATTGCATTTTGCGAGCTGTCTGAAATACAGATCGAGTAGTCATTGATTCCGAACCGATGAACGAATATAGAATTCAATACACGCAAGAAGGCACTGTTAAACTACACAAGTAATTGCATAGCCTCAGTTTATAGTTACCAGTCAAAATAGAGAATAGAGAGACGAATTGATAAGATGCAATACATTACCCTTCTACAAATTGATATGATACAATTCGAGCCTGCGCCAATGGTTGAGGACTATGTATAAACTATATTCGAATTCAATTTCGATGAAACAAGAGGTTTGGGTAACGTAAGAACAGAGAACAGAAATAGACATTTTGCTACTAAATTAATTTAATACTAGTTTACGACAACGTAAGCTGTAAGCTTCTAGCACTTCATTTGCGGTCAATTTATTTGTGAGAGAACGATGGAGGCTCAGTAAAACGCACGATCGATCATTGATTGGTTAGTCGCTCTCACGCGTTACACTAGCGCAGTGGTTCTTAACCTTGCTCCCAGCGCCCCCCAGGGGGCGCTGGCGATGTTGAAGGGGGCGGAAATGCTCAGGGGGCGATATGGGGGGCGCTGGAGAAAAATGGCTTCGCAGTAGATGATGTGGTGATAGGACATATCCTTAATGAGTATTCAGAGCAAATTAACACCGAAAACTTCGTTACATATAGCCTTCAGAATACATATAGGTTTAATTGTCCATGGGTGCCTAAATGAATGACACCGAATGTTCCTGTCTTGGCAATCTGAACCCCAGAAGACGAATTCCATCTGGCAGGGAAAAATTATATGTCAGTGAAGAAATAATAATCTGAAATCGTGTGCGTCTTTTAGTTTAGTACGATTGGGCGACAGCGATATTCCTGTTAGGCGATATCCCCGTTGAGCGATTCTATATTTTTTGATATCGCAGACAGGGGGCAACGAGGTCATACCAACGGGTTCGCCCGCCCGAATATGTTTAATTATTGGTAACGGGCCCTACAGTTTCCAAGAAACCTCACAATGTTCGCTTTAAGTTTTGATGAGTCTGCACACACTCAACAACTCACTGCGCTGACCCTTGGACAACAGTGCGTAACGACTAAAAAAAGGTAATAACTCCGGATTTGTTGTGCGCAACGTAGATTTTCTGTGCGCAGAGACCGTGTCAGCACTGCGCACGTGCGCAGCTTAGAGGGAACATTGCACCTAACTCAGCTCTACCGGTAAATGTGTTTACGTGAGCAGAGAGAGGATGAAAATTGATCTCAATTTACATGCAATTCCCGATGATATTGACCAATTCAATCATTAATTAGTGAAATTTTTCGCACTTCGCGCGACTAGGCGAGCATAGCTCCCTCAGTGAATGGACACCCAATATAGATAGCTAACAGGCTATCAGCAAATAGCGGACAGCCTAATGGGGGTCTGGGAGCGAAGTCCCCCGGAGGTTTGGTTTATCACCCGATGGGGGCCCAGGACCAATGGTTTGGGGAGGGGGGCTGACGAAGTGCTGTTACGGCCCTGGTAACGAATAATTGTACCTGCGGGAACGCCCGAATATGTTTAATTATTAATTACGTGCCCCTTATTTTCCTATACATCAGCTCACTCAGTGCTACTGGTAAATCTGATTACGTGGGCTGAGAGGATAAAAAGTTTATAGCGACTTATAAATGTAAATACCATGCATTATAGAAAATATGCAATTACCATGCATTATAGCAAATTTTGGTACCTAGGGCGACCAGGCCACAGAAACTTTGCTGACCATCAAAATCCCGATATGGGGTTCGTGGGGGCGAAGCCCTCAGAAGTTCGGTTTATCACGCTATGGGTGCGCAAGGCAATCGTTTTTAGGGGGGTTGACGAAGTGCTGTTACGGCCGTCCCTCTTACTCGTTGTCTTTATTACATTCCTTACAATATGAAGTTGAGGGGGGCGCTGGAGCACGATAATTTTTGAAAGGGGCGCTGGACGAAAAAAGGTTAAGAACCACTGCACTAGCGTTTCGCGAACAATCCGAACATATGCAAGATACGGTGATTTTTGTCGACACCGATTACGTGATGACTTGTAATTGACTCGTGAATTTTGCTCCGAGTCACGTGTCAATCCACATTTCTGATACGCCGAGTCAAGTCCAAGTCAAGTCATTTTAGCAAAGTGACTCGAGTCAAGTCAAGTCATACGAAAAAGGTGACTCGAGTCTGACTCGAGTCAAGTCGTGACTCGAGTCATCCCAACACTGGATTGTAGCTGAAGGTAAAGCCCATGAAAATCACACATGCACAAAAGTATTTCATAATTCTCACTATCATTTCTGTTTACCTGAAAATTTTTGTAAACAGTGTCGTATTATACCTCCCGTGAATGCTTGGGAATTGAGTTTTTATGTAATAGGCTATTTACTGAAAAACTTGTGACTACAGGGAATATTTCAGATTATAAAAATGCGGTGATTTTGCTGAAAATTATGCTCCATACTCTAGTTTCTCACTTACTGTAAGACGTATTTTGGTATCAAACTCATCATATATATATATATATATTCTATGTTTTAACAGAATTCATATGAAACCCTTCACTCAAGTTTTGAAGCAAGCCTATGATATAAACAGAAATGAGAGTGAGAAATTGGGGGCTGTGTACCTAAACTTATTACCTCAACTCTTGCATGATAAAAACAATCATATTATGTAACATAACAATGAGAACAACTATTTATTGCCAGAGTATCTCATTTACAGATTATTTCAAATGAGCTTGAAAAAACTTCCATTTTACGGTTAAATGAGCAGAAAAAGCTTGTTTTTATATATGATAACCTGATAACCGCTTTTGGCCTACAGGTAATTCCGTTAAAATAAATTGCTGTTTAATCATGTCAACTCAGAAATACTTTGTAATGTCTTGATCCAAGTATATGCAAAATCTGACACTTTATTGATACCCAATCATATTTTTGTTTGATCTGAAATTGAATTACAGCTTGGATTCAGAAGTATCTATGTACGGAGTTGATTTAGACTAGGTCTATTAGCCTACCAATTAAATATTATAAGGCAAAGCATGTGAGTCATATTTCTCCCCTCAACCAGCTTTCATATAACAAGTAACTTCTTAATTGTTGTGTAGACAGAATTCCGCTAAAAATTTCCAAGTTTATGTCATACATGATCAATTTTGAAAGGGCTAGGCTACTAAGACTGATATTGACCCTTGACCCATTTGATTGATGAAAATTTTCCCTTCAGTATCAAGAGTTTCTTGTATTCTGTTATTAGACATCATAATCCGCTCTTCACCACTTCATAATGCTATTTTATGACCTTTACTGTAACAGGGAATGTGAAACTAATTGAACTTCATCGTTGAGTGAGCACAAAATGGTTTCAGTGTCTGAATATTGAAAAAATAATGATTTCCACACTCGGTGCTAGATACCAGATGCACTCCTAAAATGACATGAAAATCTAAAGCCTAGTGGGTTACTGTGTTGCTTACATGAAATGGAATTACCGATGGACGATGATGCTGGAGACGAAATCATGCAGGAAAAAGATTTGCTGATATGTACTAGGCCAGAGGTCTCAAACTCAAATGTGCTCGCGGGCCAATTTTTCAGTTTTGAGACGCCGCGGGCCGCAGCATCAATAGGGGTATTCCATGTCTTTCCAAATGGGCCTCACTTGACGGGATGAAATTGTCCTATTGAAAGGGAGCCGAGCAGACTGACATTCAACACACATCATAAAAATGTGATTTACTCTTGGATCAATTTAGGCCTGGCATGAAAAAAATCATTACATTTATAACTATTTGAATAGAAGTGTTATTGTGTGATATATATTAATTATAAGATATAGACGCCATGTGAGCGGACAAATATATAACGTTATCAAAAAAGCTATCACGTTATAATTTTTCAGCTACTATGAATATTTTGAATTCAACAGATTGAAAATAGAGATTGATCTGATATCACAGCATTTGGGATTTAGCAGCGTAGCCCAATCCAAGATTCGGTTATACTTCTGATAAGTGGGTTATTAAGCTCATTGTCAAATACCTTCGAATATTGGAGAAGAAAAATACCTATATAAACATATTATTGAATGCGTCATAGTTATAAAAATGACGGAACGCCGATCAACTTATTGTTGTTACATCGTTATAGCGTACCACTATGCGGTAGTCGGTACGTTTAAGTGGCCTTAATAACATGGTTTAGCGACCCAAGATGTAACTTACATATTGCCAATGGTTGCCATAACTACTTGCTTAATTAGCGAATTACCAAGCTGCGACCTTCTGATATATTACCATTCCCATGACACGCGAATAGTTTGTTGCGTCCATGGTTCCAACTAATTCACGGCCTTCCGAGTCACTCCGAGTCTACTCGGGTCATTATCATATGGCCATCGAGTCAGCCTCCCACGAATCGTCTAACTAAACATAGTGCTGTAAACAACTATCGTCGAAGGTTCCGGGTTTATCATCATGAATTGGAAATGTGGCGAAATAGTGAATCTTCTACTGCATGGTCGCAGATAGTGAAGTTTGATGAATAGTTTCAGGCTTTCCGAGCATTTTAAGAGGGAATTTTCACTTTAGAACTTGTAAAGATATATGTGGCTCTTATATATTGTAAAACTGAGGAAAATCTAAATTGTCGTCGCGGGCCGCACAAAATGCTCTGGCGGGCCGCGTGTTTGAGACCTCTGTACTAGGCTAACATCTGGGCAAAATCGAATACCGGTACCTGAGTGATTCTCTGAATAAGTATTAGGCTTCACGCCGAGTATTTGACAGAGGTGGTCAAAGTAGCCAAGAAGGGTACTCAAGTAAAGGTAGAAGTAGCGACGAAAAAATCTGCTCAAGTACGAGTAGAAGTACTTCTTCAATAGGCCACCCAAAACTACTTGAAGTAGAAGTAGAATTGAGTGATTTTAAATCTACTCAAGTAAGTAAGTAGTTATGAAAATGATCGTAATTCGTTCACATGGAATGTCAAAAGGTGCAAATTGAGCTATACGAAAGGGGCCTAGCCTGATTCATATTGATGCATACCAGGAGGTATCCAATTTTCGACAGCATAAGCTTTCGTCTGCATCATGGGACGGAAATGATAGTATTGAAATGGAAATGCCATACTAATCCTCTATTTAATCAAACAGCACATTTTAGAAAATATCATTGTATGGCGCCCTCCCCCATATTATAAGGCCCGACCGTAGTTTAGTCGAAGAGCAATACGGAGTTTTATAGGATACGGTGTAAACACATTGCGTGATTCGTACATGTTAATCAAAAATATGGTGAATCGTATAAATGCCATATTGTATAGCTTTATTTCCGGAAATTCAAGGCATTACTTCACTTGCTTTTACGCTTCAACATGTATGTTATCGAGACAAAATGACTGATATTAATTAGAACTCAAAGTATATGATACTGGGAATTGAAAGTGGAATATAATTACCACTTCTAAAAGCGGAACATGCATTTCATGTCTTCAGTCCAGAAAGTTTGGAAGGTTGGTATGCTAGAACAGCTCTGTAGCTAACAAAGTCCGAGTCCACTTTTCCAGATTAGGGCACGCCATGGACTGCTAGATTATGAAATGATTAGTAAATGCTGGATTGCGAAACATCAGTTTCAAACGTTATGATGAGCCATATATACTGTGATGAAATATTTCATATGGGCGACGGGCGACAATGTGGTTTGAACGGAACCACGAAAACCCACTACCTAAATTATATTCAACGATACCTTCATGAAATGATACTGGTCTCTTCGTAACCACTGCGCGCGAAGCGCGACGACAATTCCGGGCTTTAATCAACTTTTATGAAAATTAGTGCTGATAAATCCGCCAAAACAGCCCCGAAATTCCTCAGGCTATCCTCCTCATTTAAGGATTAAACTACTTCTACTTGACAAACTGAAAATAGCGAAAAGTAAGTAAGTAGATCACAAAATTTTACGAAGTATAAGTAGAAGTAGCGAAAATCAGATCTACTTGAGTAAGTACCAGAAGTAGAGGAAAACTACTTGAGTAGTTCGAAAAAGTAGAAGTACTTCGTTACTGACCACCTCTAGTATTTGATAATCACTCATGATGACGAAATAAGTATATGGGAGACCAAGAAGCTTGAATATGTAGCCTACTTTTCATGTAACTACGTAACATAAGGCCGCCTCTTCACCACATAATGATGATTTGGTATTTTTCGAAAATATTTTATTTGTCTTTGTGACAATGTTGTAAGTTGATCACAGTTACACAGAAATGTCATTTCCGCTAACGTTCATAGCTTTGTACAAAATATTTCGTATGTTGCGATACGACCAATCGAAGTTTCAGAAAATTTATGCAATTATTAATTTTTTGATGGAACTGGGCGTAAACCTTCATTAGTCCAAAAAATCATATTTCACTACTTGATTCGAATCAGTAGAGTTGATGATACTTGATTCAGATTTGAATACTGGTACGCAAATCATTGTCACAATCCTATAGACAATATGTAGCCTACATCATTGTAAAACAATGCTGCGAGTCTGATCAAGTTTAACCTTGAGTTGTGATCAATCCAGCGTAACGGATTGCTTGTGCCATGATAATAGATTTGGACTCCATCTAGTTTCAATTTATTTTGATTGAATTGGCCTACATACCATACCATAAGTATAGTTTCCAAGTTATAGCATGATGAAAAATAAGCTTTTAATGATCATTGATCATTCAACTGTGAAATTGAAAAGCTTTTTCAAGGCAGATTTGAAATTGTGTCTATAATTGAGCTATTTTGATGTTGAAATACTGTTCACTCTGTTATGGTATGAATATTGGTCTATTCTGTCATGTAAGTAAGAGATTAGGTCTGATGATTTTTGATGTTTGGCCCTAAATGTAGCTGGAGTTGGGGTCATTGTCTATAGAAATCAGTCAAGTGTAACAATAATATAGGATTCTTCCTCTCATTTCTGTCTAATTTGAAATTTTTGCCACCAATTGAAGAATTCGCCAACTATACTGATTTGAATCAATGTTATGGACTATCTCTGGACTCTCCCAGCTAATATTCCATTACGGTACTGTTCTTGAGTAGCAACAATGTTTTCTACCACCTTGAGTTTTCCTGAAAATATTTCAATATTCTACTTGAGTGGCATTAATCTCGGCAGCTATCTCAACATGGGTGTCTACTGTATATATGGCTTACAATTAATATGCCCTTTCTCACAGATAGCATGGAACTGCCTCGAAATTTTATGCAATTCGACGTTATTTAAACAAAAATTAGCGCCGTGTCTTTCTCATTGATAAATTTGCTGATTATGGCTACTCTCGTAGTATAGTTGGCGACATTGGAAAAAATAGGTACATTCAACCATTCATAAGAGGCCAGTAAAACTATATTTTAGGCGCATACTGTGTATGCTTGGTCTTAATGCTTGGTCGCTTTCAGGAGTCAAGTGCAGAAAGAAACGCGACATCAAGACATTTCCCGCTGTTATCGAAGAGCGGCTGGTGTTTATTCAAATTTGTCGTTGTATGTTACGGAAGACGGTTTAGTCAAGCCTTTTTATGAGCATGGACAGATCTGCAATGCGAAGGTAGAAATTAGTTTGTAACATATGTCTCACTGAATCGGTGGTTGACAATCAGCTGGATTTTTGAATTGCTCACCTAGAACTACTCACTTTTTAAACCCCGAAACTGGAACTAGAACTACCGTACTGAAAAAGCCAGCAGCTAGTAGGCCCAGTTGGTATATCGTCAACTATCTAGGTTTGCAGTTTTCACAAATCTACAGTCCCTGGTTCTTTTGTGATGGTTCTCAATTGCCGTTCCGCGACGACTTTTCTGCCATATCCGACAGATATTTTATAGTTTTATACCTTAATTGCAAAATGCAAGATATTGAACGCTTGTCACTTGATAAAAGAAGTACCGGTAGTCACAAAATTTACAGAATTGTGATGAAACGTTTTCCTGGTAACACACGTATTGCTTAAAAATTATGTAACAATTTGACCAGTAAAAGTTTTACTATTTGTTTATGTCACAATATTTGTCGGATTCTCATTATTTTTATAATGGATCGACTTAAAAATGTGTTTCTAACCATTGGAGTACGCTACATATGTTTTAAGATCGCTGTGGAATTCGGGTACATAAATTTATAGTGGTTTCAATCATTTTTTGTACTGCCACATATCAGCCGTGGTCTCGCCAAACCGACGATGTTTCTACTCAATAACAGACATGGGGTGACTACTTCATGAATGTAATCAATTGCGATTACGATTACTTGTGAATCCCGCGATTACGATTACGATTACGATTACAACAAAATCAGGAAGTAGTCGATTACGATTACGATTACATTTCAAAAGTAATCACGATTACTCACGGTTACATTTGTTTTGCTTCTTAGAACTAATTTCAGAAGAGATATTGGAATACAATATATAGCTTGCGATGAAAAGGTCTAATGAGATAACAACTTTCCTTGTAAATCATACGTTATTTGTTTGTTACGTCATAATGCACCCATTGCCCAACTCTATACATGACTATTCGTCGCACCCAACGATTGGCATTCTTGCCAGGTCCGTAACTGCAACACCCCAAACTCCCCAATAGGACCAGGAGCGAGCTCTAAGGGGACTCAAAAGTATTTCGTAAATAAACATAAATTATTATAGATTATTTTCAACAGAGTTAATTGACTTGAAAATTTTCTTCGAGCTTCTGGATTTATTGTCTCTAAATAGCTTGATTTTGAAATGCATACCTCTCCCCCTCAAGAAAAAAGCATGCATAATTTATAGGAATAGGCATTTCGGTGGCGGTCATTGCCCCGCCACAGCACACCAAAAGACGTATGCAATTTCGACCGACATGCAACTCCACAAAGTGTGCTACCAAAGAATGACCTTGGCCAAAACTTTGGGTATGTGTCCATTGTCAGTAGCCAGCGTGACGAATAGTTCGGTACTTCCGATCTGAGCCCCAACAATGCAACTGCCACCCAGGGCACTCACAAAGGAATGAAGACATGGCAATTTGTGTGTGCGTCTCACGAAAGTTTTTCTTTTATTCTGCTACGTTTGGGCGACTACAGTATCTTTTGATTATATAAAAGACGATAGGTCACGAATTAACAACATACAATAAAGTAATTATACCAACATACCAGATGCTATAATTATGAATTACGTGTCCCCAGCTCTTCCAGTAAATCTTTATGAATAGCAATATAATGCAATTACCAATAGTATTGACGAAATCCAGTCATCGACTTGAAAACTGACCACCCTTTGGGGCCCCAATACCCAGGGTTGTAATGACTCGAGTCCAACTCGAGTCGCGATTTTTTTGTGGCTAGACTTGACTCGAGTCATTTTTTCAAATGCGTAAATTGACTCGACTTGTACTCGAGGTATTTTGCATGACTCGAACAAAGTCATATGACTTGAGACTAGAACGGCCAAGACAAACATTCCATGTAACTTCGAAGAAGAGTAAAGTTATCACATTATTTGTATTTCGTCCATCAGTTATTACTATATTATGAATACGAACCATTCTATATCACTCGAGCAGAGTTGAAAAAAGTGGGTTGAACCGGATTGATCTGAACACTGTTCTGTGAACATAATGACTTGGTCTCGTACTCAAATCAAACACTATGACTCGGACTCGACCCCCTACTAGCTGACTTGAATTCGGACTTGACTCGGGGGTGAATTGAAAATGACTCGACTTGACTCGAGTCAAAACTATGAAAGGGAGATTGACTTGTGATTCGGAACATTGTGACTTGGTTACAACCCTACCGATACCAACGATTGGAGTGGGGGACGAATTGCTGTTTTGGTCCTGATTGTACCTACAACCCACGGTAACATGGTGTATAAGCGGATAGCTATGGCGACAGGTGTAAATGCCGAGTGAATAATTGTGAAATAACGATTGGCGCCCATTTCAAGTAGAGTCATATGAGAATAGGATAAAGTAAACTTAAAATTCTTCCTTCCACTTAATACAGATACTGCAAGCTGCCGTTACGAGAAACGGCAAAGAACGGCTCGGTTATGATATATATCAGCAGCTGTTGATTTTAACCATCGTAATGTTTTATTTGACGAGTACAAAATTTCAAATCTTTGTCCGGTGTACGTACAATACATACGTGTACTACATAGATAGGCCTACTGCTCGCCAAGCAGCCACGGTAAAACTGCGTTTAACTAGAGATAACTGCCTACGTAGTTATAGTTAACTAAGCATAACCAAACATCAATACATAATAGGCAGAGTGGTGGTTATTATCTTGCTGCGCGGTAGTGGCGTCTGAAGTGTATTGATAACCTAATATACAGCATGGCTTACACTGTTCTAACAACCACACAACAATGTACATAAAATACATATTTACTACGCGTAGATACTTCTTACGCAAGGACGAGCAAAGCTAATACTTCTGACGTAATAATGAGCAGTGGCGTTTGAAAATCAACCGTTTGCGCTATCAATAACGTGGTATAATATCGCTTCCTTGTTCACGAATGTTCGGCTATGTCATATTGTTTGTACAAATACAAAGTAATCGTTCTTTCACTAAGCAATCGATTAGATTTGTGAAGTAGTCGATTACGATTACGATTACTTTCGATTTTTCTCGAATGTAATCGATTGCGATTACGATTACTTGAAAATGCTGTAATCGCCGTAATCGATTACGATTACTAATCGCGATTACCCCATGTCTGCTCAATAGTGTGTTGAATCATAATGAATTTATTCCAGAGTCAAGTGCAGTGTGTTTTCACCTCCTATGTAGCGTTGTCCCCCAAATCTTCTTGCGTCGTTGCGAGGATCCCTAAAAACAAAATTGGAAACCGGATAATTAAAAAACTTTATCATATCCGCCCAGTCCTGATTATGGCATCTCATGCTGTTATTTGCTTTATTTGTTAACTGTAAAGCTACCTTATGAGTAATAGATGGTCATCACTTTGTGGTGTTGAGCTCTGAAAATAAGACAGAATTGGGATTTAAGACAAAACTAAGGACAAATGTTATAAGGGGCAGTGTAGGTTCATAGTTGTGTTTTCAACAGTATCCCTTCATGGATCCTCTTAAACTATAAGCACACTTCCAATGGCTCCGTTATCCCCAGGTTAGGAAGTCCTGGTCTAGTGTCTCTAAATTGCCCTCACAATCAATATAGTCATCACATCCATACGGTTAGCACAATTCATACTCTCCTCAGTCTCCTGTATGTATGGTACTCATGTATTTGAATACATTGATGTCACGATTTTGCCATCTTCTATTCATATCGCCATCAATTCCACCATCGGCATGTGGAAGGGATGTACTTTCGTCCAATTCAAGACCCAGAAGAAGCGAAAAATTGCATTGAAGCGCTGAACAGAAAGCAAATTGAATGTAGCTGCATTCATGCTCACTTTCAATCGGGGATTGCAGCTCTTCAACCTGACTTGTAAACCTACAAACTACTCGGCTTAGATGATCTGCACTCCCGATCCAAAACTCAAAACTATAACTGCACAGCACAGTCTTGCACAGCACGCGACCTAATGATGAGTTAGTTTGACGTTTGTACTCGAACAAAATTAGGTCATTGATTGCTGCACGCGCGCGCTAATCCTCGCTAATTCATCCCGTCAACGATAGGCCTAAACAATCGCATATACAACAGGCCATGTGCGCAAGATGTAATCACTTGCGTAATCAGTCGCATATACAACAGGCCTGGTGCGCACGACATGATCGTTAACCTAGGCAATCGCATCTGGCCTCGTGCGCAAGATGTTATGTCGCTGGCCTGAACTATCGCGGCGCCGGCCTCGCAATCTTTGACTGTAATCTACTATTTTTTAGATACTATGCCGGTAATTGTATAGTGATTAATGATTGTTATGTCATGATTGTTCAACAGTGACATTGCTAAAGAGAATTACATCGTATACTAAAACACAGCTATTCATGTACTGCGAATGCATGGTGCGTACCAGTGTTGTATCCAAGTCACAAGTCTCCGAGTCACAAGTCAATCTCCCTTTTATAGTTTTAACTCGAGTCAAGTCGAGTCATTCCAATTCACCATCGTGTCAAGTCCGAGTCCAAGTCAGTGAGCAGAGGGTCGAGTCCGAGTCATGGAATTATGACTCGAGTCCGAGTCCAAGTCATCGTGTTCACTGCGCAGCTTTCAGATAAAGTTTTGGTAAACCCACTTATTATAACTCTGTTTTGTGATATCGAACGGTTCGCTTTTAAAATATACCAATTTTCCTCACTTTTAGCAGTTTCTGGTCGCATTTTCAAGTACCAGTACCAACAGGCGAAATCCCAAGAGTGTGTTGGCTTCGGAATTACAATGAAATATCGGTCTTGGCCGTTTGAGTCTCGAGTCAATGACTTGGTTCGAGTCATGCGCAATGACACGAGTCCAAGTCGAGTCAATACACAGATTCAAGTCGAGTCAAGTCGAGTCATTAGAAAATCGTGACTCGAGTCGAGTTATTACAACCCTGGTGCGTACTATACATTGGGACTATTTTTTTTTTCAGAATTTGCGTGCCATTTTAAAATGCGTATTATACATGGGGGCGTGCAATACTTGGAAAATTAGGGTAATGGATATACCGGTATTAAGATGGTAGATAATAGGCGTACTATTCTTGATTTAGAGTTAAGATTCAAGGATCAAGTCAACTGAAGATTTGTCGAAATTCGGTAGGCTACCGTAACCAAATTGTAGTCGATGATTGCATAAATGATATACCGGTATCAAATATAGTCCTGTGACAATGAATCATCCACAAAATCGGTATCCTCTATTGCAGATGATTTGTGATTCACTTCTGGATTGATTTTCCTTTGTGATCCTGACGTTAGATTTTCATTCCCTGCATCTATACCACAAACTATAGTTCTGAAGTGACAGTGTATATTGATAGACCCATAAAGAGGCTGGCTGTAGCTGTTTTGTCAATGTTGTCAACTATACTTGTGTAGCATCAATTTCGGTACAAATCTCGACTATACCAGCAAACAGGGTCAGACTGCTTGTTTATGGTGTTTTAGTTTCAACATTGGCATTTCATTTCAACTAATCTGCGCAGTCATACAAACTACTGAATTGCAAATGAGCTAAGTAATATTGGAGATCGAATCGGCATTTCAAAAAGACGGGCTTTCGAGCTTGAAATGCAAGGCGTTGCAACCCAAAAAATTCATTCCCGGAACCATTTTTATATGTTTAACTTCAGCCTACCTGCATGTTCCAGGTCGAAGTGGGTAGTTTGATTGAATGGTCGATTCTAGGCGTATCGGCTCCTTCCTATCGAGTCATTTCATCGCAATCTTGTGATGTGGTGAAAATTCATAGTGAATAAGTGAGATAGAAACGTACATGTCAGTCTTGTTCGGCCAAGACAGGGTTAGGTTAGGCCTGGTCATGGAAACACGACCGACATGTACAATGCACGCGTCATGGCCTTTTGGTCGTTCGTCGGCACTGCATGGACACACAGTAATTGTGTTCACTGTTCAGTTTTGAGTTCAATCAAATTTAACCCACTTTTTTCACTTGTACTCGATTGTTATAGAACAGGGATTCTCAACCTGGGGGGCGCGCCCCCCTTGGGGGGCGCGGAAGGCTCTCAGGGGGGGCGCGAGAAATTGACGAAGTCAATATAGTGGGGGCGCGAGAAATTGACAAAGTCAGTATAAATTGTACGTGTCCGAACATGTGTTTCACATCCATTATGAGAAGACGATTAATGAAGATGAAATTTATTACATATTCATTGCAAAATACAAACTCTAGTAACCGCGCTCAACGGAGTATAGTCTGATTTCAACTTGATTTGAGCAAATTTCTGAAATTCTTTGGAGATATAGAGAGCAATTCCCACGTGTAAGTCATTCATTGCTTGATAGCTTTGACAGTAGCCTAAAGCTTGGCGCACTGGGCAGCTCTTGTTAGTAGCTTGCGAACTGCACTGCCTAAGACAGAATTAGATGCAACATAGGTTGCCCGGTTTCGCCCTCAATTAGGCTATAAATCAACACAATTTAATTAATTTCCAAAACTGATCAAATTTAGCCTGGCAGGACAGAACGACGCCTTGCGCTCTGTACTCACGACCAGCATCAGGATTAGTCTCAGGGTGACCGATACCTTGAAATTAATTAATGGATGTCTTGTTCAATGTTTTTTGTTATTTTCAAACAAGTTTGGAGAAATTTGTCATGTAAAAGACTCAACAACTGGAATGCCGATTCAAAATTGGCGTAAGATATACCTTATGTATACTATTAGATCAGGGGTGGGCAGCCTGCGGCCGTAGAAGGGAATTTGAGCGGCGTTCGACGCCTAATTCAATTAGTAGGCTATATGTTGGCGGCCGTAGACATGCAAATTGCAATTACGAATTCACTCCCGCATTTTCGAGAGATTTTAATTATTCTTGAAAAATTTTCTTCGCCCTCCGCGCAATTCAACAAGACTTCATTTTTTGACTTTAATGCAGTAGCGCCCGTCTTAATCTGAGCCGGAATGGGAATTGGCAAGAAATAACAATTCGTTCGCAGCCCTGAAAAATTTTCGCGCTCCGCGCGACAATATGCACCTCCCGGCAACTATTCATAACATTGCCACTCGCGATTTCGTTGCGTACAATAGGCCATTGTGAAAAGTAGAATAGTCCGGAGTTCACCGGGAATGGATATGGACAGTTTACCATAGGAATTTTGTGTCCAGATCGTTCATTGCGGCTATGCCCTGGAATGCGGCTTTACGCTACCCCGTACATAAGTAATCGAAATGCGGCCATGATTATCAAAAACGTTGCCCACCTCTTTATTAGATGATGTGCTCTTTTTGACATGACGATAAATGCAAGGGGGGTCAGGGGAGGGGCGCGATTTTTTTGACCATCTCTAAGGGGGGCGCGAGTCAAAAAAGGTTGAGAACCACTGTTATAAAATATCGCACACTGTAAAAAATCTGGTAGATTTACTGGGAAATCTCTGTCAATTTTACAACGAATTACCGGTCGCAGCCAATAACTGTGCGTAGCTTGTAATTTTACATTTTGATATGTAATATTACCTTAGTTTAGCTGTAAGTCAAGTTACCAGAATTTCTTCGCAAAATTACTGACAGTTACTCGTAACTGCAGTTTATCAGGCAATTGGGAAGATTGATTAGCTTCATAATCGTTGCAGCCAATATATACGGGGAAATGAATGTTACTGATATTTCATTCTCGAGGTGATTTGACTTGATTCAACCTCGTTCGCGAAACTGGGGTCTGTCGTACGGAAATTGTTGGCCCTAGTACCAATTTTAGTATAATACATAGTAGGGTACAAGAAACAACTGACAATCGTAGCTAATGTAGTTACACCATAGCCATTATATTATATTATAAGGCTATACGGCTATACGGCCGTTCTCGCTGGTTACGTTCGTTGTTACGGATACGGCTGATAAGTTAGAAAATCAGTTTAGGATGTATAATATTGTTCGGGAAACTAGAACTATCAGCACCGCATGCTCAGTTGACCATTTGCTAATGGCGGACAAGGCGACCTGTAATAGGTTACAATAGGATACCGTTACGCGTTACTGGTTTTCTGAGATTCGTAGTAAACAGCAAACGCACAACTGTGACATCACAAGGAGCGTCTCGTTTAGTAAGTACAGTAAGTAGTGAACAACACTTGGGATAAATATCAATTTATACTAAATTAGATGGAAAAGAAAGGAACTATATGTCATGATAAATGTTTCTGTATGAAAGAGAAATAACCTAAGTCAAACATTATAACGTGGCCAGCAAATATTATTGGTGGCATGTCAGCAGATGAATACGACGTATTTCGAAATCGTTCAAGTGTCGTATCGTTATCTGGCCATTATTGAGATTTGAGCAAAGGGTGGAGCGAAGTTTGTTGTGCTTGAAGAAAGCGGACACGATCGTGGGAGATTCCTAGGAACGCTGAATGGGATACGCATCGTTAAAGGTACAGTACGACATAGTATTTGTTACCGTGAATATCTGCGACTGTGCAATGTGCACACCACTTTGATTTCATGATTGAAATATTTCATCCTCCGCATTCTCTGTTCTATTTTGGGATACTAGTCGACTTATATAGTGACCTGTGACACCACATACTCCGCCGCGGAGGAGTTGAAACTGTTGGCTTGTTTATGTCATTTTCGGGCCATAACATAGAGATGTTTTCATCCACTGCCGGATTTGTTTGGCACACATGCCACCTCATATCCAGAGTGGAATTGGTGAGGAACCTTTTGCTTCAATACATTAGATAAACTAAGTCATGAATCTCTGCTATATCATGTACAAGGCGGAGCCTTCATCACACAATGTACCAGTACCGGTACTTCAAAACATGTTACCTTATATTTTTGTTAGCCTATTTGTCTTAGTAGTCTTTATAATGTCATGTCTAGGTTAGGAACTTTGCTTTATATAGCGACTTACTCATGAATTCTTTTTAGTGGAACTGCAAGATACTAGTTACACAGAAGGAATGAGGACGAGAAAAAGAAATAATTTGAAGTTTCGCCGGTGGTGGAATTAATTCATCTTTTCTTGCGACCACTCGTGTTACTGCATGTCTCCTGAAGAAGAATTAGACCTCCAGCAGCAATACTTTTCCATCGATTACCCCTTCATCGTGATATCATGAATGAATATACAGTTTGTTCCACTGTCGTTTTGGAAGTGTGAAGAAAATTTTGCGATATTTTAGCATCGGGTTGCTTTGCCATAGGTATGGATGTACGTACGTTAATTTACAAGCTGGTATGTATCCTGATTTGCAGGGACAGCATGTAGGTAGGTAGGTAGGTAGGCGGTCTCGCTCTCAAATGTACAGGAGAACATGTAGATTGGATATACCCGGAGGGGACTGTAACATTACAGTCTGGCGTGTAAAGTGAGATCACTGGACGAGTGTAAGTTGAATTTGCATTGACTAACGGTAATGTTAGATTACCACGAAATGTCTGGCTACCGTGCTTCCAAACATTTCGCGGTAAATCGAGGTTTTTATTTTTTACAGTGTACTTTTCCTCAGTCCTAACTCCTCCTGGCCGTATTTTCCAGGTATCAGGACTAATGGAAGACATACCAATGATGCGGTGGCTTCACTATATTTCGAAGTTATAATAAAATGTCTGTCTTGGCCGTCCCAGTCTTGAGTCATGTGTCAAGGTTAGAGTCATACGCAATGACTCGAGTTCAAGTCGAGTCAATGCAAAAATTGACTCGAGTCGAGTCATTTCAAGAATTTACTCAAGTCGAATCAGCAACCCTGCGTGGAGCTACTTAGAAAGTATAGCCATCTATGGTTACCACTAGTAGAAAAGTGCGATGCTGACTTAATGACCACCTGTGATTTTTTGTGTAGGAACGCCAGCCGCTGATGGTCTCAACGCAATAGAATAGAAGAAACGTGCGAAGATTGAAAATGCAAAGCGGGGCCAAACTGAAAAATGCAACGCACACAATTCGACTTTGTGCTCACAATCTTCCTAGATGTGTCAAAGAGTTGTAGGTATGTCATAATCACAACTATTAACGTACTTTCCAATTAGGTTATCTCGAAGCAATGATTCCTAACCGGGGTTTCACACGATGACTCCAGGGGCTCTATGAGCCAGATTAGAACAACTACATCATTTTCAACTTTTCAAAATTACATTGGAAATGAATGATGGCTAAAAGCTACAGTTGTTTTTTTACAAACTCTACTAGATTTAGAATTATAATTATAACTAGACTTTTTTTCAAATTAAAATTAGAATCAGTGTTAAATCTACACAATTTTCCAAAATTAGATTGGAATTAAAATCACTTAATTCGCAAAAACTTGAACATGGAATGAAGTCCAGTTCATATTAAATGTACCTCAATCTCATAAGCATGAGAACGACAACGGTCTGTACAGCAAGCTTGACTCGATTTGCACGATACAGTTCCCTTGTAGCGTTTTTGGGAAAACCAGAAATTTGATCAGAATTTAAACTAGAGGTTAGAAACATTCCACGAGTTGGATTAGAATTAAAATTAGAGCAAAGAGACATTTCACAAAGTATATTCTAATTAGATTTCCGTAATTTCCTCTAATTGGTGTAATTGATACCTACAATTATCTAGTTGTACAACTTTGCTCTGAGCCAGTCTCGAGTTTCACTAGAAGTAAACACACATCCGTCTCATACAACAGAAGTCACACTGACTTACAGTCGTGTATTTTGTGTGATGATCATGTTTTAACGGTTTTGTTTTTCTTAACATCGAAGCTTGATGCATAAGTCATTCCGTGCACTAGAGTTCTATAGTAATGTATTAGATGTGTATTGTAATAGGTTTTTGTGACTTGACAAAAATATGGGGTTTACAAAGGCTTTCAGATTAGTGTAAGGGTTCAATGGGTTGCCATGAAAAGGAAATTGATTTTTCGGTTAATTTGGATAAAGCAGTGTCTACGCTTATTTTTTGCCAAAAGGAAGCAAATCAAAACTGTCCAAAATAGCATACTCGACTGTTTAGCTTTTCCTTGCTATTAACTAACACGTTTACCTTTTAAGTGCTTCGATAAACTGATGCAATCATGTTTTCAGGGACTTCTGTTCCAATTCATGGATCGGCGAGGTGTAGTCATCACGGAATCACGAGTGATACGAGATCTGAAGAATTCCAGCGTACATGTTAGAAGTTAGAAGATATCTCTGATTCGCATTCACCAACTTCACACAGAAATGATCGAACACGCTTTGAAAGCTTTGAGAAGTTTCAATCGATATCAATCCCAACATTTTTAGACCGGTCACAGGCCAAGAGTTGAATTTTAATTGGGAAACAGGTAAAATTCCTATCAATGCTGATATTTGCGATATTATATCCGACATTAACTTTGATCGTTATCTGCTTTATTTTCTGCCGTCATTCCTGCTTGACAACACTTGGTCATCTTTCAGCAAATGAGAATCACTGGTATAGGCCTACACACTTCCTAAAATAATTTAAATCAGCAAACTAGTTCAAACCACTGGATTTTTGAGATGTGCAACTAGAACTCGAACTACGACATTTGAAGATATGCAACTAACTAATCAAATCGCATGCCATGTGTTGTCGATTGTGGCTAATTGGCAGCACTGATTGATAATGCAAAATACTGAATTAAAAATGAGCGAAGAAATGTTTTCAATAATTGGTGTCGTTTTTGAAAATAAATTTAATGACCGTGATACAGACGCTACTTCACCGTTATGTAAATTTATACGTAAAAGTGCCCGGAACCTATCCCAAAACCGACTTCTAGTTTGCAAAATCCAAAGTCGAAAAAGTAAGTGGTTCTGCCTAAATATGGTTAGCAGATCTAATCAAATCTACTGGAGTACTCCGGAAAAGTATAGGTAGCCTACTTTGATATCGACCGTCCTTTTGTCTGCACCTTGTCGGATTCATACATGCTCGTAAAATAGTTGCATGGGCTTACTTGTGTCAGAAATGCATTTTACTGTGTGCAAATCCTGGGTTGCGGAATGTAAAGTAACACAAAATTTGTTCGAGCCCTAAAAACTGTGAGAACCACTGCTCCAAACTATTGACATCTCTAATAGCCTTGGTGCTATTTCTGAAAATATATTAGGATATCAGATACGATGGCTGTAATTATCGGTCATATCAACCGATTCCTACCTTCTAGGATAGCTCCTGAAATCAAAGAAAAGCGTACAGCGGAATTTCTCACAGAACGGAAGCTAAAAAACGAAATGACTTCTCGAATGATTCCTATACTCAATAAAATCCCAACCGACATCGTTTAAAGATAATATTCGTCGGAAGATTCGGCCACTCTAGAAAAAAGATGGAAAAACAAATGCCGGCTTGTGTGCCCAAATCAGGCCACCAGAACGCTACCTGACAGGTTTGTTAAAGTTCAGTTATCTCAGAAGACCTTACAAGGTAATAAGATATGTGTCATCCAGTTTAAACGAACAGTGTACGTCAAGCCTTCTCTGAACTCTACCCGATTCAAAAATATCTTACTTCCACAACATCCTGCAAATGTGGTGTGACATATAAAATGAAGCTCTGGTAACAGGATTTGTCATTTTGATTGTGTGTTAGCAAAGTGGCATGAGAAGAGAAGCCTGTCCACAAAAATCGTAAAGAGAGGTGATCACAGGTTTTTAAAGAGTGACTTTGCTTTCCAAACACTTGAAGTGGGTTTTCTCTATCAACACAGAAGTGAGTGAAATGCCAGTAATCTAATTTTAATCTAATCTGAAAGACTATCTCACCTAGGGTTGCCATATTTTGGTTTGACAAATTCCGGACGCTCTTTAGCGCCCCCTAGCGGATTTCAAAATGCGGTATGAGCACATTGTCGATCAAGATGACGTCACACAAGCAAAGCTTTGTCTATCAACTAGAGGTGGTCAGTGGTCATGATCCAGTTCAGGAGTATGTGGTTGTATGTTGTAAGTTGTAACTAGGGCCGAAGCCACACTTTTTTCAGCACCCTTCCCGACAAAATAAACACTGATCTTGGGTCCACCGTCAGTTAATCGATGCAAATTGTGGGGGCTTACTAAATGCATTTGGCCGTTAAATTATTTGAATGAATTATATCAATAATATTGGTTCTTCGATATACTACATGATCAGCGAGTTAGCGGTGGACCTGGTGGAGGATGATGACTTCGGAAATGTAATGAGCGTAATTGTACATCGCTAAGTCATGTTCATGCCACACCGATAAGATTATGCGCACTGCACCACCGAGCTATATAAACGCCGCACATCCGGGGGTTTCCGACCTTTTATGGTCGTGATTTCATTTCCAATTCGAAAATGTTCCGGGGTCCAGTTCAAAATTTGATGAGCTGATTAATAATTAAAGGTTGGCATATTTCTCCAGACTTACTCATGGTCTATTTTCGAAGCTGATTACCCCATACTAAAGGCAAACTACCACAGATTTAGAACGTCTATATTTGAATAAAGCATCCAAATGGCCTAAGCCGACTCTATGAATATACGTTATCTTTTAATTGCGATTACAATTAGACTTATTTTTGTAAATGAATGTTATTTTTAGTTATTTTTTATCGCAGTTTTTGCGATGGTGTTTAGTCCTCATAACCAACATACATTATATACTAAATCGCGCGCAGCGCGAAGAAAATTTTCATGTAGCATAAATCTGCTCAAAAATAATGTTGTTTATGCTGATTTACGAAAAAATTGTGAGCTCTCTTCAAGCCTTCAAAATTCCGGACATTTAGGCATATTTTGGAAATTCCTCCCGGACGCAGTTTTAACAGTGAAATTCTGGACATGTCCGGGAAATTCCGGACGTATGGCAACCCTAATCTCACCCTCAACATTGATCTTGTCCCAGCAAACACGAAACAGCCCATTGAGGTTAAAAAACGTTTTTATTTGGTTCATGTTAAAGACTAGCAGGATAGTTTTAAGTCGGTTTTTGTGTCGACGCGTTTTAACGCGTTCTTCAAGCAAATCGGGATCGTTAATAAAACGTAGATAAAACTGTGTATCTACAATGCTTTAGAACAGTGGTTCCCAACGTGGGCGATATCGCCCCCCAGGGGGCGATTTGGCGATCTAGGGGGGCGAAAATGACGAAGGGGGCGACAGGGGGGCGAAAATGGACAAAGGGGGCGACGGGGGGCGAAAATAGCGAAGGGGGCGATAGGGGGGCGATGACGCGAAAAAACAGCTGACCTTTTTTTTTTTTTTTTTTTTTTTTTAGTCATCCACCTAGCAATGCGGAGCGACAAAACGTTATTTTCAGCTCTGAGCGGTGAAAGATGACCTTTTTTTTTTTTTTTTTAGTCAACCCGCCGGTGATTACAGTATGTATGACCAATTATCGGTGCACAAAATTTGGGGGGCGATGATCGGTGTTGACCTTGAAAAGGCGGCGATGGGTCGAAAAAGGTTGGGAACCACTGCTTTAGAACGTACAATCGATGGTCAGAAAAACATCCTGAGATACTAACATCCCTGTATTCCCATATTTAGGCATACCTGACGGTGGCTGCGGACGCATACACGTATCACAGTACACATTGCCTTTGATGAACTTATAATTCATACATAAAACAGTGTCAACGAAACTCAAAGAAAATAATTCAGAACGAAACGATGTCAAAGAAGCGAATGAAAAAATAATCAAGCCAACTGATTATGTGTCTTCTTCATCTTCTGATGACGAGGATAAGACGCTGCTTTCTGCCTTTTTCCTCATAGAACCCTACAGAGAAACAACAACATTGAATGTTAAAGACATGCTCGATCCTGTTTAGATAGTTCTTAGTACTACGCAGTGTTGGGATGACTCGAGTCACTTTGCAAAAATGACTTGACTCGACTCGGCGCTCGAGATATATGGATTGACTCGTGACTCGGAGTAAAATTCACGAGTCAATTTCAAGTAATCAAGTGAACGGTGAAGTAAACGGTGTCAATTAAATCACCCTATATCTTATGTACGTTCGGATTTTTTGCGATATGCCGGTATCACTTGTGAGAGCAAACAGCCATTCACTGATCGCACCTTTCACTGATCCTGTTGTTACATCATAATTTAATTGACCGCAAACGAAACGGTCACAGCTTATGCTTGCGTTGTCGTCGTAGTAGTAGTTTATTCTGTTAGCAAGGTATCTTTGTTTCTCAGACAGCACAGTGGTTAAATTGCGCGGTGCTATCTTTTACCAACTCTCCTGTATAATTTAAATCGAACGAATATTGTCTATGCGTCCCTATTCTCACGGAAGGGTAGTATATTGTCCCTTATCAATTTATTGCAACTTCTCGAGGCTTTGTATTCGATCCTCTATTTCGGCTGATAATAGAACGTAGCGTGTAGCTATAAAGTTACTCACATATGCTATTAGCAGTTCTACGTGTGAGTGATAAAACGCATTTTGCATTTATATTTAACTTTATATTATTTGATTGAAGATAAATGACCGATTAATCCGTCTTTTACCCAGCAAAATGGAATGCGAGAACGTGTCGTCCGACATCCGACTTCGCGCCTGCACTCGCGAAGAGATCGTCGGCGATGAAACCTTTGCACAAAGTGATAGACGCGCTTTCACTGAACTCTCCGATATTGATATGTCGAAGCGTTGATTAATCATGTCCTGGTCAAATAAGCCCAGCGGTATACAGCGACGGCCCACAATATATGCAACTAACATTATTTCATTGACCTAATTGTCTCGTGAACTTTGAAAAAATTTGAAAAGGTTGGCCACCCCTGCACAAACCATAATAGACTTTTGAAAACGATTGGCCACCCCTGCACTAACCATAATAGACTTGCAATGTTAAATTACATAACATTCTGTTGAATAACATTACATCGTGTTACATTTGAATAACTGAACCATGACACTGAATTGGTTAATCGATTGAATAATGATTGACAAAAATTTATTGATACCGTACATCAGGGGTGGCCAACCTTTTCGGCCAACGGGCCACATGAGATTTCCAAACCATTGCGTGGGCCACTTGAATGTTGATGTGCTTTTTTAGTCGTTCGATAGGAACGAACCGGATTATAGGTAACGGTAAAAAAGGACTCATATTACCACACATCAAAATCGTTAACAATTATGTCATGAAAACATGTCCTAGTCGCGCAAAGCGCGAAAATATTATTAAAGTTAATGAAAGAATTAGGTCAATAAAACATTGTTAGTTGCATATATTGTGGGTCGACGCTGTAAACTGCTGGGCTCATTTGGCCAGGACATGATTAATCAACGCTTGGACGTATCAATATCGAAGAGTTCAGTGAAAGTGCGTCTATCACTTTGTGCAAAGGTTTCATCGCCGACGATCTTTTCGCGAGTGCAGACGCGAAGTCGTATGTCGGACGACACGTTCTCGCATAATTGCGAATATAGCTAATATCAATTCCGTAAATAAGACGTTTCAGGAGGAGACATCAATACTAAAAGCAAGAAATCGATTGGCAATAAATCGAGCGCAGCGCTAAAAAAATATCAAGACAAATAAATCCTTTACGAGATATTCTACTTTATGGTCATATACAAAGATGGCTCCTGGCTACGCCAACATGTCGGAACTGATATTTTAGTCATCAAAAGCCTAAAGTCCGCGGTCAGGCCAACATTCGCACACGCTGCGCACACACGACAGTCCTGCTGGAGACGCGATAGTTCAGGCTGGTATCATAGTGTAGCCAGAATGCCCTGCATGCCGCCAAACAATGTGTTGGGGTCGCTAATATTCTGGCTGCTCGTTTTAATATTTTTGATATGACGATAAAGGGGTGGTGGCGAAGATTTTAGCTATTGTCAAGGTAGCTTGTCAAAAAAGTTCGAGAACCACTGAGCTAGCTCAACATTTACATGGGGTCTAAGGTAGGCTACTGAACACATATAGATAGGTTCGAAGGTAAACATAAATGTTGCTCACTATATATGATCTTGTACAACGCGAGCTTGTTAAAAGCCTCCTTCTCAGATTTTCCAACACGGCTGTAACTGCTCCACACACGGGTAGTAGCGACCTTTTTCATGATGGATCTGACAGATTGGCCAATTGTGTCGCCTCCAACTGAGCTGAATCCAGCTATCTGAAATCATAATATACAAACAGAATTATTCAAGTGCAACGATCATACCTGACAAGGACTTCACAAAAAGACTTGGACAATTAGAAATATTTTAGCTTTTCCTGATTAGATTGGAATTACAGTTAGATATATTTCCGAATCAGAGTAGAGTAAGGATTATAGCTACACAGCAGTTGTCTGCAAATTAGATTTAAATTAGAATTATAGCTACAGTTTGTATACAAATTAGATTAAAATGACTAAATTCGAGAAAACTCGGACATCGCATCAAGTTCCAAATCATGGTCCATTCTTATTAAGGACATGAGAATAGCAAATGTCTGTACCGTACAGCAAGCTTGGCTTGTTTCACACAATAGGCCTACAGTCGCCTTTACAGGAAAACCAGGAATTGGATTAGAAGTAAAACAAAAATGCATAATCATGCATCCAAGCCTCTTGCTTTGATTCTGGAGTTTTAACTAGGATTGCAGAAAAGTTGTGAGAAGACTGCTAACGTTACGTCACTGCTATTTCAATGCAATGTGCTGTGTAACTTTCCAGTTGACCGAACAGTAGCTATAGATATAGGTATTGATAACTAATCTATGGATAGATGTGCAACACGTGGCTGACGGTTGAATGCTGAAATTGATGTCAGTTTCAAATTATTGTTTTTTTTCAAAATAAGCTATTCGCCTGTGTGCAACAACACTATTCCGCACTAGCAGAAACGGCTTCGTCGTTGTACTAACGCATGGTGTATCACAGTGGTTCCCAACCTGTGGTACGCGTACCACTAGTGGTACGCGAAGGTCTTCCAGGTGGTACGCGAGTAGATTCTGCTTTTTTCGACCGAAGGGAGTAATTAGTTCAGGTGAGGTTGATTTTGAGTTTTTTTGAAGCCGTCGTCCCGCGCTATTTCCCAGCTGCTAATTTTCCCTTATACGTGGGAATGCGAGCAAGGATTTTCACCCCTGATGGCTATCAAGTCGAAGAAACGAAACCGACTTGTTGCGAACATACATGGCTTTCGATGCGCTGTAAGCAAACGTATGCCACGCATCGACAAGCTAGTGGAAAATAAACAAGTACAGCCATCGCAGTAAATAAATTGACTTTTTGTTGTGCTGTGTTTTTATTTCATTATGTTGTTCTTCTTATGACTGGTGGTGAAAAACACAATTCCATACATTCCATCAACCCTGGCTGATAATGCCTAGTTCAGAGGTGTCAAGCTCAAATTGCATCGCGGGTCGGATCGAAGTCATGAAATCGCTCGCTGGCCGGACCAGTCAACGGAATCCAAAATGTTGCCTCGTGCCATTGCTTCTCGCTGGAATACTTTATTATCAAGCATATATAGATAATACACGGACCGTAGGGGTTTCATTCTAGCGAGTCGCAACACCAATATTTGCGAGCAATGAAATTGTCGAAAATACGATGTTTGTCCGGTTGAATACAGTTAAGAACCGCTAAAACAATGGCATTACCGGCGATACAAGTAGTCATATTTCAGTGTTCCCTTTGCTTTAGTCCAGAGGTGGCCAACCTGCGGCCGTAGACACGGAATTCAATTAGTATGTGTTGGTGGCCGTCGACATGCAATTCGAATTTCCGAATTGAATCCCGATTTCTTGAAAGATTTTAATTAATCTTGAAATTTTCTTCACGCTGCGCGCGATTCAATGCAACTACGTTTTTCGATTTTTATACAGTATCACCCTTTGCAATCAGAGCCCCACAATACAGATGCAAACATCAGTGAAAATGATGCGCCTCACATGGAAATATCAGCTCGGAATCGTGTGCTCCTCACTATACTAACAATCCTGATGGGAGGTCAAGAAATAACAGCATGCTACAAAGTGACTAATACCTATTGGCCCACCCGAAGATGCATCATAATTTATAACTTGCTTTAAATTTTCGAAAACGCCCCTACATCAACTCTATATCAGTGAATCTGATCACACGGGATGAGAAAGGATAAATGTTTGATGGTAATATGTAAAACTACTAATATCAATGACGATATTCATTGGTGAATCTGAATTCTTTTCGCGCTTCGCGCCACTATGAGCACTTCCTTCCTTAACATTACCAGTGACCACTCGCGATTTTGGTGCGCATAGTAAGCCTATCATTAAATAGATTTGTCCGGAGTACACCAGAAATGGACATAGACACTTTAACCTGGGTATTTGGCGTCCAGCTCGTTCATTACGACTATGCCCTGGAATACAACCGTAGGCTACGCGAGTGGTCGAAATGCGGCCGTGAATGGCAAAAAGGTTGGCCACCCCTGCGTTAGTCATAATCTGGCGTTAGCCCTGCGTATGCGTTGTGATGAATATAAGATATTTAACTGTCAACGCGGACGTTATAATTTGGTTTATTAATGTGGATGTGATGTATAATATAATCTTTTTTCAATGTACTCAGAATTGCTATGCGGACCGGATAAAATCGTCTGGCGGCCGTATGTTTGACATCCCTGGCCTAGTTTAATAGAATTTGTTAATACACCTCGCATAGGCCAAATACGTGAGTATGACGTCATAAATGGTGGAAACGCGAGTAACTTATATAGGTGGTACGCGAGCACTGCATAAAACCTCAAAATGGTACGTGGCTGGAAAAAGGTTGGGAACCACTGCTCTAGTCATTGCGCATGACTATAGCCTATATCAGGGGCGGGCAACATACGGCCCGCGGGCCGAATCCGGTCCGCGAAGGGATTTTGTAAGGCCCACGCAGAGATTGACGTCTTACATGATAATTTGGCCCGCGGCCCCAGTCTGCCGAGAATTCCCACTACTTGCTTACTCCGTCAAATTTTAGTGACTGTATGTTATGATATAGCCTTCGTGTATGTGCAGTGTGCGAGAGTGGAGCTTACGCGTAAGTTCGTCGAAGCGAGAAGACTTGCATTATCGACATTCACGATGTAATCAACCACCCTAATGTCGTTTGTGGTAATCATGTTGTTTGTCGACTACAATGGTCGTTTACACCAGACTGATATTCTTATTTGTCATTACGTAACCGCCGACTATAGTAGCACGACACACTTCTAGGATTTTGTAAGAAGTAGGGTTACCATATTTTGGAAATCTAAAAAGAGGACACTTTTTCAAAATTTTCAGACTTGCAAAACCGGAGGAAAATTCTGAAAAAATGGTAAATTTCTCCCACTTCGCGGCCGGTTAACTAAAATAAAAGACAGGTCAACTTTCTCACTCAGCACCTAAAATACAGTTTTTCCTTTCACATTATCAGTTGGTTGACTAACAAAATAGTTAACGTTTCGGCTGGTCTCCCGAAATAGCCGCTGAAGTGCTGCTTCAGTGTTAATTTACAGTATCTCATTCGATTTTGCCATATATTTAACCAAAATTCTCAAAAAAGAGGACAAAATCTCAAAAAAGAGGACATTTGGGCGTCCTCCGAGAACACTTTCAAAAAAGCAAAAAAGAGGAAAAATCCTCTTAAAAGAGGACGTATGGTAAACCTAGGAAGACTCCGCTTATATATCAATGGTCCCCAACTTAAAACGGTTCGCGGGCCACTTGGAAAATTTCGTATAGGACGCGGACCGCATGAAATCAATATCGACAATATTTAGGCCACACAGTTGAACAACGAGGCTATTTTGTCACCTACTCAACCCTGATGAATTGATATCTTGGTAAATTAGGGGTACCGAGGTTATCGAACGCCTTGAAATCTTAATCAAGGATTGCACCGTGTGTTGATTGATCAGATAGAAGCAGACATGGTGGTGCCTGTATGACAATGGTATCCTCAAATCCACATTGTCTTCGTCAATATCGACGAGAAATGGCTCTGAAGTGACATTGCCGTCGTTAAAATGCATTCATTAAATACGAATCATTCCTTGTAGGCCTGTATGTGGATAAATGGGCGAATAATTTATCGATTCAGCAATCCGGCCAGACAATTACCTAATTTTCCTATATTTCGCCCGCCGACTGGAGAAGTTATGAGACTCGGACTGCTAATACGGAGTGTCATTGTAACTGCGAAGAAGAGTATAGTTGCCACATTATTTGTTTTTCGTCTAACAGTAATGGTGCTATTGGATACATTGGGACCAGAAAATGCTTTTTGTGAGGAAAACCATGCTGCAGTTGTATAAAAAGTACCATGGACACGACTAGAGCTTGAAACTCAAAAGCGCGACAATGACATAGCATGGGACTTGATCCAGTGCTGAATTGAGAATTAGTCAATTTGACTAGAGTCAAAACTCTGAGACTAAGATTTCCCTGTGACTCGTAACCTTGTGACTTAGTTACAACCAAAGTTCCCTCTAATTTTTGATGGGTCTCCGCACACTGGCCTAGTCACTGCGCAGCCCCTTGGAAAACAGTGCGTAACGACTAAAAGAAAGGTCATCACTTCGTGTTTTTTGTGCGCGACATAGATTTTCTGTGCGCACGTGCACTGCTTAGAGGGGACATTGTATGGTTACCACCCTGGTCTGACACCTCATATAACTATCATAACCTCACCCCTGCTTCGTCAATCACGTTATTCTTGAAGAGAACTACCGCTCAACCTCACTGTAGTTCAGTGGAGGGCGTGAAAGCGTCTGATGTTTTATTTTACCCGCAGTTCATATAGCTATTGCTCTGTATATAGTCCTAGTTAAATATTTGAGTATTCTCTCATCAACAGCCATAACCAGTGGTGGCTTTTGGGGTTGGTGAGGTGGGTGGTCGCCCGCCCCCTGGTCGACGGGCCCCCCTTTCTGGTCAATTATCGAATCTCTGCATTTGTTTGAAAAGCCCCATATCCCGATAATCATCCGGTCTCTGCATGCGGTATAAGTACCTAGTTCTGATGTAGTCTATATCCTTGCAACCATGCAATCACCTAATGCAGTGCCATGGATCAAACCTTGACGAAGTGTGCTGGCTTATTGCAATGTAAGCCGATATAGCTTTTCAGACTAGCGTGGGTCTATTTAGCCTACAGCAGCTGTATCGCTATTCTATTAGTTTGCGCGGCCATAGATCTTCAACATGAATGCGTGAGCTATAGTTAACTGGTTCAGTTCTTTTACAATTTGTGATAAAAAAAGGCTCATGAGATAAGCAATTCAACATTCCGGCCTGCTTCAAAGCCTTGTCATAGTGTCATACAAACATCAGGTAATCCCGTTTAATATGAAGTACTAGTATCAAGTTGGTAACATTAGATGCGAAAGGGCCTGCGGATTAATTACTTATAGGGATTCCAGGAAGTCTCGCCCACGGCCCCCCAATGGTAAGGCCACCACTGGTCATAACCTTCTATATGCCATCAAACTATTCGTTGGGATCGCCAGTGATCTGGTTATTATAATTATTATTGTGTGTTATGACGTGTATGATAACTTTTTCGAACTACCGTATAATCAATCTATACATGAACGAAAATGAGTTTCACATGTAGAGTCGTTCAAACGAAGCTGACTCACACTATATTTGCCCGTACCATTGTGTGGAGAATAAGCTAATGAAGGCAACCGATCAAATCCTTTATACGAGACAGCCATAAACCGATTGATGCTGGTGTGGGTATCGTTCACGCACATACAGACTAATGTGTGACCAATCAACTGTTTTAAAGTGTTGTAGAAACCAACAGGGCCAGAATGCAACATATCGTATCGTAGATCTATTCTATATACTCGAGTATTGTGTATTATCAAGGAAGCACAAGATGTTGCGTCACCAGTATCAGTAGGCTACATCCAACACATGCATTAAAAAACCACATATATTGTTGCATATCACCTCAACAATGTTGTTGTCAAATAAGGGATGGATTATTTTCGAAACATATGATGACATCAACACTACTATTACTGGAAAGCAGGAAATCGTTGCGACATGTTAGTGGTCATCACGTGGATTTTGTTTCAACAGCTTTCTCAAACAGTTCAGGCTTCGAGTATTACAAGTTTTGCATTTCTGTGATGTAGAGTTCAAGTGAGTCCGATCTGGTTTCCGTTGGTTCGTGTCGTCGGACACCATATAATGGAGTATTTGGTACGCTCTACGACTCGGCTGTCCTGGTTTATGATAAATAGAGAATTTATTCAAGCAGTACTCAAATACAATTTCTGAAATAGTGTTGGCTATTCACCGTGTTTGCATTCTTAGTATTGTGTGATATAGCAATTATTTAACGTTACGTGATCGTGATCATGGCGGAAGGGGGAGAAGAACGGATTTCTGGTGTGGATGATGTGCCTCTACCATTATTACCCGAAGAAGGCAGTAAGTAATTGCTAGAATATTTGAGTTCCTATATTTTCTCAATATTATTCATATAAAATCATATTTAAGTTACCTATTGATTGTTTGAGCGTGTAAAGCAGCATATTCCAGAATTTATTCGCTTAACAACATGCGCAAATGACCACGTAGAGCTCACACGCCAATGCAAATTAACTGCCAAAAGAGATTGTTATGAGAATTACTCCAAGCATATGCTTCGTCGATTGGTGAACATTTAAGTGAAAATTTCGCCTGCGCACAACACTATGATTAATGACAATATGTTGACGGTCATTGTGCGAGGCAGATCTTTGTTTCATTTAAAAGTGTTAGTCTATATCATTATTCAATTGAAAAAACCTATTTTATGCTGACAAAAAAGATTTTGTCCATACCTCACGAATTTCTCATTAGTTTGTTTTGTTTCGTGATAACAACTGTTTATTTATAAATTGCGCTGCAGCTATAGTACCGTAGATTGCCAGTAAATCTGGCCCTCGGTAAATTCGACTAGTAAATTTGGCCCTCGGAAATTCGGTCCTCGGTCAATTCAGCCCTCGGTGAATTTTTTATAAAAATGAATTTTGTATAAAAATTAATCAGTCCCGTAATTACCCACGGCATCCCCCGCGATTACGCGATCTACGCATACCCTAATCTTCAAATCACTTAATAACAGATTTATTATGTAATTAATTCATATTAACGGGTTGTTATACATTTTAATACAAAATTATCCGAGGACAGAATATACCGAGGGCCGAATTTACTGGCAACCATACCGTATGGCGAACACTGTACTTCAGAGTTTAATATTGTTATAAAATAGTCACAATGCGGATCTCATGGTCTGTGATTGTTCTGTCATACTTATCCTTTTTGGTTTTACTTTTAACTATGGTAAAATCTTTTTGATGTGCCGTTAACTCCCGAAACTCTTCGAGTTCAATATATATTCTACTACAATGGATGTAGAGACTCTTTGGGGTACAGAACTTTAATATATATTTTAATAATATATTCATTGTAGAGATATATTAAAACCCGAAGCTTTTCGAGCTGACACTCTTCAAGGGCAATCGTCAGCAAATCGAGAATTTCCAAAACATGCATCTAGCTACATTGCATACAACCAATTATGGCGTCATAGAAATAAACAACATGAAATACAGGCAAACCGCGAGAGCAGCTAGTGGCCAATTTTCTGATTGACTACAAATTTCCTTCTGCTGACACAAGCGCGGTCGGGGGATTTCATTATAAGTCGATTCCGGTGCAGACAGATGGAAATTAGTGCGGCCTTTACCTAATATAGAGAATCTTTCATCGCGATAGTTTTTTAACGCAAGTTGCATTCTCAATGGATGTATTAAAAACTATATTCAAGTTCTGTTCCATGAACCATCCATTCAAATTATTGAAATATAATAAGAATATTCGGGCGCTGCATATATTAGAAGAGCTTCTTGGAGGTACATAACTTCAATATACAATTGAATATACTATTCAATTGAATCTAATATTAGTAAGATATTCTGAGAAGTTTCCATGATCGTTACTTGATCTAAAAATGCTTACAAATTAGTATGCATCGGAATATCGAACGTAATATTCGCGCGTATCTCAGGATCTGCAAGTTTGGCGGAAGACGAAAACATCAATCAACGGATCATAAACAGCACGGTCAACGTCGTGGCAGGAGATCAAATTCACAAGACCACCATCAACTACAATATGAATTCCGGAATTGAAGCAATTCCAACGGACCAACGTGAGTGTTTTATCCGGTACTATGTAGTGCAGCTGTTTCATAAAATCAATGGTCATTGTCTTCAAATGTCCTATAATGCAGCCCCGCCACATAGTCAACATAGGTCGTGTATATCTGGGGCAAAGCTGTAATGACTCGAGTCATGATTTTCTGATGACTTCACTTTACCCGATTCATTTTCGTAAAATACGTAAATGACTCGACTACGCTCGATTCAATCCGTGTATTGACTCGATTTTGACTCGATAAAACATTATAACGCAGTGGCCAGTAAATATTATCGGTGGCATGTCAGCGGATGAATACCACTTATTTCGAAATCATTAGAGTGTCGTATCGTCGTCTGGCCATTATAGATATTTGAGCAAACGGTGGAGCGAAGCTTGTTGTGCTTGACTCGAACCAAGTCATATGAGTCGAGAATCAGACGACCAAGCCCGACATTTCATTGTCATTTCGAAGAACAGTAAAGTAATCACACTATTGGAATTTCGTCTATTGGTACTGGTACTTGGAAATGCAACTAGACACCAAACTTGTACAAACTGCTGGGTTTTGAAAAAGCGCAACTAGAAGTACAACTAGTCAATTTTTACAATCCGCAGCTATAACGAGAATCAAAACTACTAAATTTTCAAAATCAGCAACTGGAACTAGAACTAAAACTAGTAAAATAGTCTTATTTGGTTGACCATCAACTAAATAAATGAGAAGTTTGTACAAGTCTGTCTGACTAACTTTACTGGTAGTCCAACAGTACCACACATATGGTATGCACACCAGCGTTGGATCAATTACATTAATTCTGTTCAATTACAATAAGAATTACAATTACTCACTTGCATAGTTGGATCAATTACATTATTTCAGCTCAATTACAATTACAATTACAATTACTTTCATGCATGTTTCAATTACATTACAATTACAATTACTCCATGCTAAAAATATCAAATAACAATTACAATTACAATTACTCCTTGCATGCTTCAATTACATTACAATTACAATTACAATTGCTGCTGTTGAACACGTAATTGAATAATCATAAATTCAACCGTGCTCCTTGATAACCGTGGCGTCGTAATTAACAACAATTCAAGTATTCATGTTTCATTCATGATACGCAAATACCCGTTAATTAATAAAAAGAAAAAACGTTTTCAAACTATTCCAGTATGCAGTATGTCGTTGAAAAAAGTATTATAATATGCCCATATGCACGTGCTGGAATTGCGTATATGGTATATAATTAAAGAAATAATATTATTTTTATCGAGGGACGTAGCAATTAGGATGAGGAGTAAAAACAAAACCGTGCTTTGTCAGATAAGACGTTATATAATATACAATGGTCTGGTTAGTTAGCCAGACGAAGTAACGATGCAACATCGTGATCTGAAATCGCACTGTAGATTGCCAACCCACGGATAGATGCGCAAGGTCTGAGTCACGGATGAATGCACCGACAAACGTACTGCAGAGCCGGCTAAAAGCAGCATAACTTTGTAGTCCTAGAACTGGCGCTCCAAGCGTCTAACTTTGATGCATCTGGTCTTTATCGTAAGCTATTGATGCACTAATTACGAAAATACAAATTAAAATCTCGTCAGGGCAATGTAACTGCTCCAAAATAGCCGTTTAAGGCCGTTTGTTCTGAAAAGTGAAAGCGCCGCAGCAGCATGACCACAACAATGACCAATTACGCCCAGCGATTGTTCAGAACAATGCCGATTCCCAGACTTTCACGACTATTTTGGGATGGTACCATTGCCAGGAAATATACTTTTATTACGGAATCAGTGCGACACTAGCTTTCGATTAGGACCATACATATCAAATTTCGACGCTTGGATCGCCAGCTATGGGACTATCAACTCTGCTGCTTTTAGCCGGCGCAGCAGTTCGCTTCTCGGCGTATTAAATCGTGAGTCACGTGTTGCGAATCCATCCGTTGGTTAGTAATCTATTAATTGTATACAATGGCAGCCGAGGCCAGCATAGCGGTAAAAATATAAAAACTTCGCCCGCAAGGGCGCAGTCAAGGGCTTCCGCGAATGGATCCACCAAATTCCTTGTCGACATTTAAAAAGAATGCATTATAAGTCAATTATTTTATGTTGTGCTTGTCAGGTCTCAATAGCAATTTAATGTAATTGAAATTGTAATTAGGCAAATTTTTTGTTAAATTACAATTACAATTACAATTACACAAAATAAAAATGCTTCAATTATAATTACATTACAATTACATTGAAAAATGTAATTCACTACAGTCAATTACAATTAGAAATTACAATTGATCCAACTCTGCTCCCTTGCATGTTTCAATTACATTACAATTAAAATTACTTGATGCTAAAAATATCAAATTACCATTACAATTTAATTACTGTTAAACATGTAATTATTTACATTTATAATTACAATTACTGTTGAACGTGTTATTGATTCGGTACAGAGGTGTTCTTTGACAACCGCAGCGACATAATTAACTACAATTTCAAGCAATTCATGTTTCATTCGTGATACATAGATTACCGTTTAATTAAATAAAAACTTGAACGTATTCGAACTATTCCTAATCATGAGTACTGGAAAATACAAACAGAGAATAGAAATAAGTGACTGGCAACGACTAACAGCGAATAGGCTACAAGACAGTCAATGAAATGTTATCAAACGAATATACTCATATCTGAGTGAGGCAAACGAAATGTGAGGCGTCAGCCAAAAGGATGATACCGATAAGGTTTGTGAAATTAAAATAAATGCAAAAGTAAAGAAGCTACGAATTACAAAATTCTGGTTCGCATTAGTATTTTCACTTGCTCAAAAACTGTTAGATTGCATTTCGTGAACAGTAGGGTGCGCAAAGTTTCTGGCCCCAGTAAATTTGGCTAAGATTCTAGATAAGATTGGGATAACATCTCTACAAATGCATGATCGAGTTTGATGACCCTCATCAGTAGCGGACGTCAGTGATGGGGTGGATCAAATTCGAAATGTAAGAACTATTTTGTGTCTATGACGTAATAATAACAAAAAACAACAACAACTAGTAGACAGGCAAGATACGATAGTAAGGTAGTAACGATACAAAACAAACGTTAACGAGCAAATAGTCGGTTATAAATAGCCGAGAACACAGCACACAACATTAATGAAATATTCCAAGGGTGTAGAGGCGTTGGCGAAGAAGGAACGCCAGAAGGACGCCATGAGCATGGATTAGGATTAGAGATTTGAAAAAACAGGATTTGTGAAATTTTGTCGGATTTGGATTGGATTAGGACATAGAAATTCAAGTCCGCTCATCTCTGCTACAAAGTACAAACTAATACAGCTTATGCTAGTGATTCATACGCAATGAATGGTCACCGAATCACTTTCCCTTGACCTAAGGGTGAACCCTCTGTTAAGTGGGTTACGTCATAATACAATAACACAAGAGTACCGTACTTGCAACAACAACAGAAACAACCTGCGTACAGCAGGAAAAGTATACAGCAGTAATGGTTTTGCAGTGAAGGAGATTGATCTGCCGCTGGGGTCAGAAGCTTTTTCAGTAACAGCCAGAATATAACAAAAGTTTTGGCGGAATAGTGATATGGGTCAGGAGAGGGCGATAGAGAAATATGGCTCACTATAAATGACTAACCTACGGTCCGTAGGTTAGTTAGCTATAGCCTCACAAAGTGTAGACGCGTAGATTGGGGTTGGAATAGATTAGATTGGGAACTGGGAGAGAATATCGCAGGTTATACATTGAGTGAGGCCGATATCTGGCTCGTCATACCGATGTGGCCGAGTTTGAGTTTGGTGCCCCTGCCTTAAATCGGGAATATACCAATAGCAGCAATTTTTAAGAATTCACTGAGAAGAGGACCATGACTGGTTCGAATATTTTTAACAACGTGACTTCTATATCAGTAGTTCCAAACCTTTGGACCTTGCGGCACTCTCTCTCAGGAGACAGAAAAAATCTCGCGACACCGTATAGCACTTCGAGTAGTGGAACACAAGATGTAACTGCCGCATCCCAAACCCACAATTGACTGGCGGTACTCAATTGTGGCCCGTCCGTGAATGAACATATAATATCATAGCCATATTTTTCAAGCTATTTGTGTTATTTGTGTACGGAACCAGCATATAACTCAAGTTTGAGGTCATTGCTCATTGAAATCACGGAAGTATCCCTTCCATTTTTGCCATATGAAAGCTATATATTCTAACGCTGAATGCTAAGCAAATGAGATGGTAATATAACGTAGGCCTACTTTCGAAGTTGTGACAGTAATGTGTATTGTAGTCAGAAGTAGGCGATTTGGTCCTCTTGAAACTAGCGTTTGCTATATTTGTGTAGACAGAATTACACTAAAAATATTTGAATTTTATGTTGATGACTTGTTTTGAGACTTGTGTTCTAAGCAGGTTCTACTCCTGGGATCATTTTATTGCCAAGTTCAAGATATTTTTCCATACTATGTTTAGACAAGGTGATCTGGCTAATCTGTTTTATGACTGACTGACACCATCGCAAGGATTCAATGTAAAATTTGTTAAGTTTCACGATTGGGTGACCACAAAATGGTTGATTTGATATTGAATCACCCAGTAACAATCAATATGACAAAAAGCTTCAATGAAATCAGGCTATGAATATTACTTCTTACCCCTAATCATCATATCTTGACTGGTTTTAGTAGGCTACTGGCAACATATTGATCATGAATGATGTATACATTTTTGCTACAGTATGCTCTTCATATCTTCTACGTCAGTGTTTCCCAAACTTTTTCGATTCAACTCTCTATTAAAAAGTTGAAAATATCTTTATTGGCTCTTTTAAAAACTAGACCAGAGGTATTCAGTACCGTTATGCCTGTACTTTTCAGTGGTATTCACGAAGATGGTATCCATGTACGTGCACATTTAGCCTACTGGCTTTGCTTGTATAGCACCGGAACTTCAACACTTTTTTCACTCACGTCTCTCAAAATCTTCTATATTTAAACACTGCTCTAAGTTATATTCCCTTTATAAAATGTAATAGGTTATTGGGTGGTACCGTAAACCGGGGTAACTTTGGACAATTTTCAACAATTCCGCTTTGTATCTTGGAAATGCTAGGGTGTAGGGGAGGCAAGTTTTGTGTTTTTCAGGGGTCATGGAACAAAGATTAGAATTACCTAATCAAAAATTTTCATTGTTATAAATAAGTACTTCATTTTTGTAAATTATCCGTGTCCAATAGGGTGGAGTGAAAAATGGAAAATTTTGAATTTTAAAACGGACACTTGATATGTGGTGCCAAATTAAAAAAAAAAATTTCTATAATAATTTTGGGCTCGTGTACCCTCTAGTGGTCGTGCAATTGCATCGGGCGAGCCAAAAATAGCTAATTTCGCTATATATTGATGACCGCTTCCTCTAGAAAGATGATTTTGGGCTCAAAAGATGCGGAAGCAACAAGTTTCTATCTCACTTCCACAGAACTTTGTCATGAAAATGAACAGAAAAAAAGTTATGAGCAAATTATTGATTTTTAGGCCATTTTTCGGTAAAATTAGGCACTGAAGCAGGGTACGAGGCCAAAAGCGTGTAGTGATCGATCTTATGACTGACAACTCCATATTGGAAACACATAAATTGTTAATTCATATTGAAAACACAAAACCATCAATTCCATATTGAAAAAGATATATTTCGAAGATGATTTCACTACCAGAGTATTAGTCTGCACAAACTTTGAAATCTTGTTTTGTATTAAAAGATTTCATCTGTTTTTGAGACTTCAGTTTTTCTCTGATTAAGTCATCTCTACGTTTAAATCCCGACACATGGGCAGATGCTTTGGTCACCACTTTAACGTCTCTTTCCACTGCCTGGTTGTGCCAAGGATGATTGAGGAGATGACCTTAGATTTTCCATCTCGAGATATGGTGAGTTTTTGATTGCTGGTGGCTGTTCCATATCTTTTAGATTCAAGTTGACAATTTAGTGGTATGATTTGGCCTTGATGTTTATAATTGGGATTTTAAACAATCTGATTCTAGTGTCAACGTTGTTTTTAGGTTTCGTTTCATTAACATATCCTCCTTCTAAGTCATTAATTGGAATCTGGTATTCTGTTTGATCTGCTCACAGTTGAAATCTTGCAAGTCTTCCGAGGCCTTCATCATCGTCACCGAGCATTTCCAAAAGACATTATCCGGATGTGCAAAATATGCTTTTCCTTGTAGCAAAGGTAGTACAAGGTTGCGAATTCGTGTATCAGAAAGCTTTGTAATATGGAAAACTATGTTGCAGAAGTTTTTAGCACCATCAACAATGCAATTGTGCCTTTTTATTTCAAACCATGACGGAAAATAAAACTCCATGCAGAATTAAGCAAGATAGTTCAGATTGCTTGATGGGGTAACTGTGAAAAATGTAGTTTTTTGTATGCCTTTACACTCTACTGTTTATGAAACCACGTAAATGAGGTTTATTTGGTAAGAGTTGATGAGAGCAGTAGCTAAAACTGAAACAAAATAGTATATGTCAGGCCTATCGCATGATTTTTACCTAATCCCCCCCCCCCCCCCAAAAAAAAAAAATTAGGTAGGCTAATACCCCCTTATTCATCTCTTCTCTCAATTTTCCCCAATGGCTTCACCCATTAGGACTTATAAATGACATATAGAGATAAGGGGTATCCCACTGGCAGTGTCAGCAATCGACAGCATACATTAAGCATGTTACCGTGATTTATTGCCGATTTCCGATATATTACTGTTCTTTAAAAGATAGACTTTCCCTTTCCTATGTCCTCTGATGGATATATTTATCGTAATTTACGATATCCCTTACTCTGCAGGTGCATCTTTAGGAGTACCATATGTGATATGTTTTTCAAGTAGCTTACACCCGATTACAATATCTCACTATCTCACCTCATTGCCTAGCCTACCCATTTTTTCATATTTTGGCAAACTCTAATTTATTAATCTTCTCATTCCATTTTAAAAAGCCATCAGGCCGGTCATAAGAAATAGAGTTGACGATACACTTTGACACAGATGAAGCATCCACTTTCCAGAGCTCTAAATATCACATTTTCCACTGTCCAAAGTAACTTTGGACATCACATTTTCTTGTATTGATGTAAGGGTGAGCCCACTGAGATTATTGCCATGGATTAGGACCACTTAGAGGTATCTGTTGCCAAGTTTTGTGTCTATGAATCACATGCTATTAATGTTTATTGGAGAGAAGTTTAATAGCCATCAATTTTGATGAAATAGACCCCCGCCATTAATTTATCAATGTTGGGTCAAGTTTATCTTGTAGTGAAATGAATCCATCTTTTATTGAGACTACTTGTGGTACTGTTGCCTCATGAAAAAGAATTTGACATTCAGCGGCAACCATTTAATAACCATTTAAATCTTTTACTGCTTAGTGTCCAAAGTTACCCTTGAGTCAAAAGTAACCCCGGTTTACGGTACTGTAATTTTTTATGTATATTACGCCCCCATGTATAATACATACCCTGAAATTGGCATGTAGTTACTGAGAAAATTCCAGTACCCATGTATAGCACACATCCTGCACGAGCAGTAGCCTACATCATGTAGTGTACATGTACTGTACAGCAGTGGTTCTCAGCTGCCGACCAGTGTCGGTCCACCAAATGTATTAAAAGTATTTATCCTAATTTAAAGATGAAAATAGTTCAGGGTTTAGGACGTATTTTTGCACTCGGTTCTGATAGCAAATTTCTTGTCTTTATCAGGCGACTCATAAGTAGCCCGCAACTCGTTTTGGACAGATTTTATGTGAATGCTACACATACTTTTAAACAAAAGTGATACATGGTAGTATGGTGGAGGCTATAGTACAGTTGTTCTTATAACCTTTTTCCCAATGCAGCGCTCCCTTTCGAAAATTGCCTGGGTCTGGTATCCCCATATTTTTAGGACAGTAGTAAAAACAAGTGGTAAGAGTTCAAAGGCTGGTTGGTATTTTTGGGTTATGTGACTTTACTATTGGAAATAGTTTTGAATCGTGCCCGAATAGCACTCGACTAATTAACGCTACGTCTGGCAAAACGAGAGTAAAGCTCAGAAGAAAGAGACAGTCAGTTTTGTTGCATCACAATGACAAAACTCGAGAACAATGCAAATTTCTAGACTAATTATGGGGGTTCTAGGGCCATGAACAGAATGATATTTGTATTTTCGGAATCAAAGCAATAGCGTTCCATTGATCCCCGTTTTATTGAATTTGGCGCTAATCAACCCGATAAAAAATGGCCGTAAAGTTGCCTTTGGTCAAATGGAAAGTATGACCTAACCAAAATGCAACGAGCCCTTTACTTCCGCTGTGTCCACACCATATAGGACACTATGCTCATACTATCTGGTCCAATAAATTTAACATAAACGTATTCCAAATTCCAATCAAAGCAACCCATATTATAAAAACTTCATGCAAGGTTGCAGGTCACAAAACTAAACAGTATCATCCTTTATTATATATGATGGAGAAATAATATAAAGATTTGATTTTCAGCTATCAAATACAAATATATTTATTTAATCATTTAATCATGTTTAATACACAAATGGCTCTGGCTCTCACTCTCACTTTTAAAAGTGGTACAGTGCGTCTTTCTTGATTTCGACACGCTATTCGCTGTGGGATAAAATACCTAGTTCAAAACGCTTTGTGGAAATAAACCAAACCATTTGTTTTGAAGTTCAAGCGGTCCACGAGATCAAGGAGGTTGAGAACCACTGTGGCACAGTACATGTATAGTAAATGAGTACCGTAATTTTTCGAATATAGTAGAGTAGCTGTGGTTTAGTATACTATGCCGACTTTTCTACCTCTTCCGAAAGCTTTGTAAATAAATACTCATAATCTAAGTACTATGGTGTTTTAAACTGTTTGGCGGTATTTTATAGTGCAACTTTTTGCAACTTTCCTCTTTTTTTCGTAGCCAGTTTTTGGTGCAATTTTCATCAAATATTGCATAATAATGTCAGGGAGTGATTCAACAACATGCTGTAAACTATTTCTAGTATGGTTCTACTCTCTTCGATTTGCATAAAGAGCTATATGATGGCCTAGCTCAGAGGCGGGCAGCATACGGCCCGCGAGTTTCCAGTCTTGGTTGATAAGTGGCCCGCCGGCCGGTGTCCGGTCAATACCGATGAAACCGTTACCGAGAATGCAAAGTATGCAATTCAGGCATGTTATGCATATAAACAAAAGGGATCTTCAAAAATGACTTTTTTTCTCAAATCGTACTACTTATAAAATAGTTAGGTAACCCAATTTAATTATTTATTATAGTAGCGCCGACCGTAAATACTACGGTATTTTATTCAAATCCAAATTTTTCGTCGACAATTACTTCGCTTCCACTGGTTGAAATTGAACCAAATTTGGTGAACATCGTTTCTATAGACGGCCTAACACTTTCATGGGGTGAACAGAAAATTTTTAATTTTTTAAATATTCATTTTTTTATAATAAATATAAAAATTTTTCTCCTATAGCAAAGCGACTACGGGCTGGAATTGAACCGAATTTTGTGTGTAGGCTTAAATTAGGCAACCTAACAATTTTATCAAGTAGCCAGTACGATTTGAGAAAAAAAAAAGTCATTTTTGAAGATCCTAATATACAGGTCACGTGCATGTGCATGACGGCTTTGCCAAATTCGGCGTCGATTCTCAGATATAAATTCTTGACAACGCCTTCTCGGTAAGTTACATTCCTGGCATTGGCCGTTCTCGGTACCGGTAATGGTATAGAACCGTAAGTGCCGATAATGGAAGTCTTCTCGCTTCTATTTACGCGTAAGCTCCACTCTCGCACGCTGCGCAGAGCGCACACGAAGATAATAACAAACAGTCACTAAAATTTGACGTAGTAAGCAAGTAGTGGGGAATCTCGGCAGACTAGGGCCGCGGGGTTCTATACCAATACCGAGAATGGGTGCGAGAGAGGAGCTTACGCGTAAGTTCGTACAAACGAATAGACTTGCATTAGCGGCATTTACGATGCTGTACTCAACCCTAATGAATTGATATCTTGGTAAATTTAGGGTACCGGGTTTACCGAACTGAATTCTGCAATATTCACAATATAAATCTCTATATCTTTCTTTAATACCTGGGTTCTAGGTTATATAAAATATTACCAAACAGTGGTAATAGCTTTTGTCCGATCATTTCTATACATAAAATATAATGAAGAAAGAATATTGTTATCTTCCAGAAAAAGCTTCAGCCCTGATAAAGTGCATAAACGATAATGCGTCGCAAAAGACGGCGGACAGAATCCTCGAAGACATCGGCGCCGACGACCTCAACAAACCTGATTTCCAAGTACATCCCTAGATGAGAAGAGTCACTAAGTCGGAATATTTCAAAGGCAATTATGAAGAGGTGCACGAAATGGAAGTGGCAGTAAAAAGAAAATTCTTCTTCTGGCGAAAGGAAGAGGTGGTTAAAAATCAATTCAGAAAGGAGTTCGGATTCCTCCGACAAAAAGTTGACGACAACAAATTCCTCAAGCTAGATGAAGTTTTACAACAAGTTATCATCGGGGAAAGTTCTATCACCGCTATAGTTGCGTCTGCAGGATCTGGGAAAACCACTCTCATGCGCAGAATCGCTAGAAAAACTTTAGGGCATTCACTCACGAATACAGGAGCCACTGCAAGCCCCTCTCAGCTCAAGTATAAATTGATACATTATATAGAAATAAAAGGCATGCGAGATAAAAGATCCATGAAACCATCTAAATTTCTCTTCGGAGGCCTCTTTCAGAATAAGATCGACGAGGATAATGCGTATCAGTGGTTGATCGAACATCAATCAGAAGCAGTTTTATATTTCGACGGTTTGGATCAGGCTACTTGGAAAATCAACAGAGATGGCGACGAGAACATAAATCCTTATAGTAAAGCCAAAGCAGCAACGATCATGTACAACATCCTCTCACGTAATCTGCTCGCTGATACAAAAATCGTCATCTCTTCCCGAGAATTCCAAGTCTCGGATTTGCCCGCGGAAGCTCGACCCACCGACATCATCACACTTTCTGGTTTGAATCTAGATGACGCAAAGAAGCTTTTTGTGTTTCTGATACATCAGCATGGGGATGAAGCATGGGCGAGGATAGAAACGATGTCACCAAGGCTGATCAATTTAGTTTCCATTCCCGTTTTTCTGGTCTTAACCGCTGTGATCATGGCCAAGAATCCGAACGAGCCTCCTCCCAAGACGGTCACAGGACTCTACAAAATAATTGTATCCACTTTAAGTAGCGTGAAAAACATTAGAAAGGCTGATGCTATTGCCGGGATTATCAATAAATTGAAAGCAATGGCATATCTTGGCATGAAAGAAGGGAGAGTGACATTCTCTGAAAATGATTTGAAGAGGTTTAGACTTTCAAAAGATGAAGTTCAAGATCTTATGATGAAGGTTCCAGGAAATAACCTCCTCAGTTGCAATCTGTTGGATGGCAGTTTCATTTTCTTTTTCTGCCATCAAAGTCTCCAGGAATTCCTCGCCGCGGGCTTTGTAGTCGAAATGACGTATACAAAGTTCATCAGCTTCAACTCTAAACACTTGCACAAAGAGCGATGGTCGGTCGTCCGCAGATTCGTGTGCGGCATCATATACGACGAAACGCCGGATAATCTTCATGAAGGTGAGTCTCGTCGGAAAATATAGTTTATCGTGTTCGCATTCGCTTGATTCACTGCAGAAGGATCATATTTATCTCCTGAATACGTTAACCAATAACATCGATTCAATTTCAAGGCAGATAGAATGCAGTGAAACCGTATTCGTCTTTTTTAAATTGCGAAACCCGAAAAACAAAATAATATTACTGTGATATTTAAACTGACACTTTTCATGAATATCTCAGATCTTCCTATTTTTTTGGCAGTATGCTACATACGGTAATTCTTTCCCCGAGATAGCACTGATAAGCCTAACGGTTAGATCACATCTTGAGTTTACTCACTGTGATCGTTCATTGTTCAGAACAATCGCTGGACGCAATTTGCCATCTGTTTTGAGGTATTCGTGGTGTTTGTCGACTACAATGGTCATTTTCACCAGACCGATATTCTTCATTTTTATTCCATCTCGACTTATTGCACGGCCCACTTCTTTTTGTAGGACACCGCTAGGCGGATGAGACGGCGGGGAGGAGCCTAGAAAAACCTCGAACACTTAGGTGTAGGAATTATGAAGTCGACCTCGGTTGGACTCGAACCCGCAACCCATTAGTGTTGCAGCCGCGGAATATACCACTGCGCTATCTCGACCCACCAATAGGCCATTGTGGCGAGATAGCGCAGTGGTATAATCCGCGGCTGCAACATTAATGGGTGCGGGTTCGAGTCTGGCTGAGGTCGATTTCCGAATTCCGACACCCAAGTGTTGGAGGTATACCTAGGCTCCTCCTCGCCACCTCATCCGTGTTATAAGTCGGCAGTTACGGAAAATAAGATGAATATCGGCCTGGTGTAAATGACCATAGTAGTCGACTCGACAAACACCATGAATACCCAAAAACAAAAAAAAAAAACAGGCCATTGTCATTGTGTAGTGGCGGTCCGATTGCTCGAACAATGCCAATTTCACGACTTTCAGTGGTTTCATTGCCCTGGTAGGACTCAGATTTATATTTTTGAAATCTGTTATCGATTAGGATCTGTTGTAATTATTGCTAACGCTTGGGTCACCAACTATAGTCTGAGTACTGATTATGCTGTTTTTACGCTGCTGGCAGAAAATCACATTGTGGATTACAGCCAGCGTTGTGTTTCTATTCGTAGGTTAGTCAAGTCTAGTCGAGTATTCAAGTAACACCCATTGCATCACCACAAGCTGTATGATACGCAAAGCCACAAGGAAAATAGTACTACTTCTATACCACATTAACATAATTTGGTATTTTTGATCATACCAACCACACTAGACTTAGTGGCGATGCTGTAGTTTTATCACGACCACACATAAATATCATACCTGATAGCGTGCATAGCTTCGTACTACTACTTCGTTTTGGATGTTGTGATATAAGCACTTGAGGTCTCAAGGGCTCCGCGTTCCGATAAAAAGCATTGAAACTATAAATATCGAGGATAATATAACTATCAGTGTAGGCGTATAATTTCGGAACTTTAAAAAATCTTGTGCTATTTCATTAGGCCTTCTCAATTCGGATTAGAATACTCGAATCATTGTGCACATCGCTAGTCGTCTTTTACTTGGTATATATGTGCAAATTCAGAATGATGCCCATATTTTATATGCCCTTACTGCGACGGCGTCGGTGCTCTAAACACGTCCATCTTGAAAAATGAGGTAATCACTACTTCCATGGCTTGTGATAAAGGAATTGAACCAAGGTAGTTACAGAATTAAGATGTCTGCTAGTATGCTTGAAGGTTTGATTGTTCCTACATCTTTGAATGCAATAGGACTACTTATTCTAATGAGTGCGACAAATAAACAAGTCTCCATTGACAGACTGCATTATCTTGCTCAACGGGTAGAAATTTGTAATCAAGTGCATGGGATGGAAAATATATGCTATCAACATGCATAAGTGATATATTGTGATGTAATGTAACTTTCCGACTGACTTCAATTCGCCGTACTCCATATTTGGAATGCGTTTCATAATTATAGGCCTATATTTTGCGAAGTTGCAAAAGAATTTAAATGAATTTAAATGTAGAAAAATCAATCTTGAACGCATTACAGTATGGTGCACACGGATCCAACGAGCTTATTAAATTGATGCTTTGTCGCACTAACGCTACAGTTCAGTAAGAGATCAATCCAATCAGAACTGTTTCATATTCAGTCGGTCTACGTACATTAGGTTGCGTTATCAGCCGTAAAAGCTGCAACGGATAATTGGAAATTTTAACGATGCGACTTTAGGTTTTATATTTCACTACAATGACATTATGTCTTGGATTCATGGAGTTGTTTTGAAAATAGGCGTCTGATTAAAACATTTGCGGGCTAAGGCACATTTTATCCGCTCACTTGGCTGTTGATCTGTGCAAATTGTGGTTTCTCTTTACTCAATTGTAATATCATACAGTGAGGTGCATTTTTTGCCTAACAGTCTCGACTCGGTCACTGAAAAAACGATTTCTCGCTGGATCGATTCATTCGCAACTCGAGGAGAAGTTTAAGATTAAAGACAACTACATTCGCATGGAACTGTATACAGCAATCTATGAATCAGGAGACGACGCTCTTATGAAACAAATTTCCTATATCGATGTATCTGGCATCTCATTAAGTCGCGACAAGGCTCATATTGTCGGATCGCTTGCAGAAAGGAGTGTAAGTCTGGAATGCTGGAGTTTGGCCGACTGCAGTATCGACGATGAGATTTTGGCGATCATTACGGGCTGTCTGAAAGAAAGAACACAAGTAGGTTTAGGCAAAAAACACTTGAGTTGATACGTTGTTCGGTAGGTAAATTACGAGAGGTATGACTGGCACGAGTGAGTGCCATGTCCACGTACCGTATAATCAACGTGCGAGGTCATCCACTATGAGTAGCGTGACTTCCGGCAGTATACTGATAGTGACTTGGTAAATAAGCAGTAGCCTCTCCGTCAACTAAAATCGTATCATGCATCAAATCCTAATTTCTCCATCTACTGACATATTTCCCATTTAATACTGGCGCCTGAATGAAATCATCTTGATACGAGGATAGGATTTGGATTAGGGGTGTCAAACTTAACTTTGCGTCTCTGGCTGGATTCAAACCATCAGATAGTTCGCGGGCTGGACCATTGAAATTATTCCAAAATGTAACCTCAAATCCAATGCCCTTTTTTGCCACTGTACTACTTCATTATGAAGCCGGTGTACAGGATAGCATATTATATTGTTTGACGGATCATATCGGTTCTAACCTAGTAACAATTTAATTCCTAAACAATCAATTTGGCAGAAGTACGATTTGCGAGTTGAATAGATGAATAAACCGCTAAAGCAGCGGCCCTAACGATAAGTTGCTATGCTTCTACGCTCTCTTATTGTTTTAGTCCTGATTTGGCGTTAGCCCTGACTGTACGTTGTGAGGAATAAGATGGATTTAACTATAAACGGTGACGTTTGAATTTAGTTCATCCATATTGAATCCCATTTCAGGTGTCTATGGGAAGCACGGACCGTATGACCCACAACTGACATAGCGCTGCAAAAACAGAAATCAGAACCATATTTTTGTCACCTTTTGCACGATTTTGCATTGTGTTTTCGCCTCTATAAATAAATATTTTTTGATACATTTTACACAAACCTGTGAACTCAGTGTGCACATTTTGCCACCATAGTGGGTATAATTTGGCCTATCAATATAACTAAACATTCGTTTTCTTCGACAGCACTGACAAGGGCGTAGCAAGAAAAAATATATGGTGGGGGCGAAAAATTCGATGACGTAAATTGACCCCCCCCCTTAAAGATAACGTTAAAAACGATGGTATTGGGCCCCTATTGGATGATTAACACAACATCTGGGACGATCGTTATACATATATATTCCACTCACAGACATAAAGTGATGTGAGTGAAAGTGAAGACTATTTAGAGTTTCTAGAGGGTGAGTGCCCTACGGCACAGTTGTCATTATTGCTGTTACTTCATGACTTGCAGAGAAAGCTCTCGCCACTCGAAAGATCACTCACACGCAAGATCGTAGCCAGAAAAGCAGCTTTTTATGGGGGGGAGGGTCAAATTGTTCATGAGTTTGGGAGAGCTCCCTCGAGGGAACTCCTCGCACAACCGTACATCCTGCCATGGGCGATTTCATCACTACCCGTTATACGTACGATTCTTAGACGCACACACACACATACCCTATGGAAGCTTCCATAGTTGCTAACTATAATTGTATTAGGCGATCGACGCACGGACGAGCACAAGTCGCTGACATTGACTGATGAACAGTTAGTGTGAATTTCGGGCCTAGTCGCGCAGCGGTCCCGGGATGGAAATTGCCTGAGTTAACACTCCCCAACCCCCATACTGAACTGACAACCCCGTCAATCAACCCAACTACGTGGATTACTCTAGTGTATCTACTGGCGCTAAAAAATTGAGAATGCAGCTAAATTCAATTATGGGTATTTTTATCGGGACACCGATAATGGAATAACGTCATGTACGGACGCTAAATCGCGCAAAGCGCGAAGAAAAACTTTAGGTCGCATTCATCTTCCCAAAAATTCTGTAAGATTTATTGATTTTACGAAAATTTTCCTGAAATTTGGGGGGGAGCGATCGCCCTTTTCGCTCTTCTCTGGCTACGCCAATGATCACTGATTTAGATCATCGCAGGGCGGTGTGGGTATTTTCCGAACGCATCGTTGCATCACAATAAAAATGCTCTTGTTGAAGAATGTGCGCACGGATGATTGTCCGAAATTCTGAAGTTATTAGGATTGCCATACGTCTAAATTTTCTGTAACCTGTTCCAGATTTCACCATTCAAGTTGTGTCTAGAAGGAAATTATAATCTGCCTCAAAGTCCGTAATTTTGAAGGCTTGAAGTACACTTAACATATTTTCCAAATAAACATAAACAATAATAGCAGATTTATGCTACTTAATTTTTTTCAAGTGCTACGCGCACTTTAGTACAATGTGTATTAATTTGAATATAGGGCCACCTCCAGAGTTGGATCGACTACAATAAGTCAATTTAATTACAATTACTTTATTGAATGTTTTAATTACATTATAATTACAATTACTCTATTCTAAAATTATCAAATTACAACTACAATCTGGGTTGTTACCTAGTCACAAAGGCTCCGGGTAACAAGTAGATAGTTTTGACTCGAGTCAAGTCGAGTCATTTTCAACTCCCGACCGAGTCCAAGTCAGCGATCAGAGGGTGGAGTTCGAGTCATGATATTATGACTCGAGTCCAAGTCATTGTGTTGACGGCTCAGCTTCCAGTTAAAGTCTTGGTACCTCATTTATTATAATCCAGTTTGTTGTTACCGAATGGTTTGCATGTTATTATATTGAATTATTATATAACAATTTTCCTCACTTGTAGCAGTTTCTGGTGGCATTTTTAAGTACCAGTGCCCATAGACGAAATCCCAATAGTGTGGTCACTTTACTATTCTTTGAGATTTCAATGAAATGTCGATCTTGCCCGTCTGAGTCTCGAGTCATATGACTTGGTTCGAGTCATGTGTAATGACTCAAGTCCAAATTGAGTCAATACACAGTTTGACTCGATTCAAGTCGAGTCATCAGCAAAAATAAATGCAAAAGTAAAAAAGCTCCTGATAACTGCTAATTACAAAATTTTGGTTCACATTTACATTTTCACTTGCTCAAAACTGTTCGACTGCATTTGATGAGCATTAGGATGCGGAAAGGTTCTGATCCCAGTAAATTAAGCTAAGATAGGAGGTAAGAGTGGGATAACATCTCTACAATTTTGTTATCTAGCGTGATCAAGTCTTGGTTGCAAAGTTGAATTTCTTTTTGCAATAGCTGCAGCAAGCCTCAGTACTGAAAAGAGATTTATAAAAAACACTGACCGTGGTGTGGGAAATGGTTCAGCACAGGTTACAGAAGAGTTTATTTGGTTTTCGTCCATTTATGAAATAGTGAGATTTTGTTCAATAGCCTATATTGTAATTCACCAAGTTTTCTGTTGGAGCCGAAGTTGGCCGATGGAAAACAGTTTAGTATGGCTGAATTAGTTAACGAGGTACGCATAGAACATCCGTGTTAATGGGCTAATTATTCTATGTTGTGATTGTCAGGTTTCAATAACAATGCTATTGAAATTGTAATTAGTATAATATTTATCAAATTACAATTACAATGCACAGAATAGAAATGCTTCAATGACAATTAAAATAACATGAAAAAAATTAAGTAAGCACATGCAGATCAATTACAAATTACAATTAATCATACTGCGGCTGCCTCGCTCGCAAAATAAAATCGAAAGTGACTAAAATTAGCTATGATTCACTGAAATCAAATCGTAATCTCAATTATAGAGTACGGTGTATTCCTAGAATTGATTGAAGCCGTTTGAATGGATTAGTAAAAGACCGTGGCTCTAAACCTAGGGTAGTTTGCTTTTATTATGGGGATCGCAATGATGTTGAACATACTCAGCTTCCAAAATATGCCCTGAAGAAGTCTGTGCAAAGTTCTGTTGGTTTGGCATGATATTGGCAGACATTGTATTCATATTTCATTCATCATTCCAGGTGAACGGAGTGGATTTGAGTGGCAATAATTTTTCAGCAACAGCACTGCGTTCACTTCTCGGACATCGTAGGATTGAATCGCTCTCTGGAAAATTGGCTTGGAAAGTGAGATCGATTCTATGATTTAGTTGTGTACTAACAAGCCACTATAATTTTATGTGGGTATGCGGAGACTTGTAAAGAACAATCGCACGTGATCGGCGACGCCATAGTTGTGATAGAGAGCAATATACATACATTCTCTGCAATAGGGCTGTTCAAAAAACCTTCAGTTATCTTCGGTTATGTTATAAAATTGTTGGGCTGGTGAAAACAACGCAGCACGCCAACTTTGGGTCAATTGAAACCAGTAGAAGCGATTTTCTTGCAGTAGAAAATTTTGGATTTATCATTAAAAATTTAAATTTTAAAATTTTTCTCTTAACAACGTAAAATTGTTGGGCTGTCAGTAGAGACGATGCACACCAAATGTGGCTCAATTCCAACCACTAGAAGCGAAGTTATTGTGGTAGAAAAAATTTGGACTCGAATAAAATAATTTTACGGTAGCTAGCTTTTTAATTATTTATTCAAATAACTGATTCGTGGTACAGAACTTGAATATAGCTTTCAATACAAAATCCATTGTTGCAGAATATTTATTGAACTTGAAGACTTTTTGTTGCCTTTCAAGAGTTAACGGCACACTGAAGCAAGTTAAACAGATTTGGTTTTGCTTGTAAATCCATTTAAACCCCTTTAGTGTGCCGGAAAGTATTTGAGTTTAAATATTGTACTACAATGGATGTTGTATTGAAAGCTATAATTATTTCCTATAAAATCACGGAATTGGCAATTTTACAGTAGCAATAGGGTTTGCTCATAGCGGTTGGAATTGAGCCAAATTTGGTATGCATCATCACTACTGATTAACTAACAATTTTATGCGGTTGAAAGAAAAACTTTGAATTTTTTTTAATTATAATTTCAAAACTTTTTACAGCAAGAATCTTGCTTCTACTGGTTGGACTTGAAGCTAAATTTGGTTTACAGCGTTTTTTCAACCAACCTAACAATTTTATCATATAGCCAGTGAATTCTGAAGAATTTTTTTAACAGTACTACTCTGCTTTCATCCGGAAGCCGTAGAGTATTTACCCACTGATATGATGTTTTAATATCCGCACTGTGTCATTAATATCGAGCTATGTAATCGAATTTGGTGAAATGGCGCATTATGTAAAGTAGTGGCAGCAATAAGAGCGCTGAGTTAATGTCACGACCTCATCAATAGAAATCGCTTTCTACTACATTGACAATGAATGAAATGAATGCAATGTAATGAAATTTGATATTGGTGTGATCGATACCAGCCAGTCTGGCGATGATCGAATTGTTCATCAATATTTTGAAAAATTATGTCATAGTTACGCGAGCAAACGGCGCGTGCCCCTACAAAACGCACTGCGTAAATAAAAAGTAACATTGTCAGCATCGTCAAATTCAAAAGTGTGCATGTCGACATGAAGTAGTGCGCAACAGAACATTACTACTTCTAACCAACAAATTGCGCATCTGGCTTTCAGGCCAACACAATGAATTTGACATTGCATAGCGAAATTGTGCACTGATTATAACTATGGCTGGGAAAAATCGAGTATCTGAGTGATTCGAATCTAAATCACATATAAAGCTTTGAGTCTAGACGACTATGCGAGTATCACTCGTTATGACGCCATAACAGAATATAATCTGTAAAATGTTAAATATGTACCTTTTATGTTACCTTAAATAATATAATGCCTGTTGTTATGCATCACAATAAAGATACTTCGGTATTTTTTCGAACATACCAATTTTATTGCTGTTTGTTTCAATTTGGGTCGATGATCATGACTTTGAAAATATGTTATTCCAGTAACGTTCGTAGCTTTGTACGATATGTTTCATATGCTGATATGGGGCCAATCGTGATTTCAAGGCTTGAAGAGTGCAAATACTGTCAAAACTACAATTTCTGTCCATAAAGTACCCTTCAGTGTCGACGAACGGACAATTTCAGTACTTGAGAAAATCGACTATTACTACTCGGCCCGAATCATTAAAATGAATATTCGGCTCAGATTTGAGCACTCGAATCATTGTGCTCAGCCCTAATTATAACAGCGTTTTTGACTGCAGTGTTTTATTTCCATTGTAATATAGGACTCACTATGATGTCCATAGAGTAATTCCAATTTACGTGCTCACAATAGGAAACGGTTCATTTTTGCGCTACGATTGAAAAGACGAAATTAGCTCATGAATTCGTGTCAATGCAGCAATACGGTTCCGGGTACTCACGATTTTATTAATGGTCAACAATATTGCCCAAAATATCTTCGTTTCAATACTTATACTTTTTCTACGGATTCCGCCATGATACTTCTTACCTCATATAAACGAGTATTTTTGGAGATATCGAGTCACTAAAGTAGCAAAACGCCACCAGCGGCAAAAACGTCAGTAAAATCAGTGACCTGTGTCAAAGAAGTATAGCGCATGATGATCTGTGATGCCGCGGTCGTCACTGTATGTACGATATGACGTCACCATAGATGGTGGATGATCGATACAATGCACAATCTCGAGTTTCACATCTGGATAATATTCAGGTTGTCAAGCTGACTGTAAGAGAAGATGGACGGCCTTTTGAATTGAAGAACGAAGAAGATGTCATCAAGATAAGTAGTTTCAGCGTGGCTGAGGGTCATTTCACTATCAAGGTTTGATATCAAGATGATTCAACTTCGATAACGAGTCCATACTAATGATTGGAATGAAGTTTCGCTCATTTCACTGACTTTACTGTACGGAGCTGTCAGCTACACTAGGCACATACAGCGATGACCTCGCGGTGTAGTACAGTCAGGATGTAGATTATGACCTAATCATAAGTGTCATGAAGACGAGATGGTTTTGTTGAGAATAGTAAGCTAAAAACTTGTGCTGATTTTATAAGTAAGAGTTTTTACATGATGAATTTATAAAAAAAAGTTGTCGGCACTGTACTTTGATTATGAACTCCATTCGAAATGTTGGGTTACATCTTTCGAAAATATAAGGATTGTGTTTCTTTCACATCGCATTTTCCAACGGACAAGCATCATAGCCGTCACTTCACCCGCACTAGCCTTCAGTAGTAACAAAAATCTGCTCATGTATGATCGTGCCTCTGAGTGTTTCTTATTGGTGCAGATTGTGACGTAACTGACATTTTTATTTTGTAGGATTCCAATCTATCGTTCAACCGGATTTCTGCCGTAGCAGACGTTGTATTTCTTGGAATACTTTTTGATGCTGAATTCATCAAATTTAAAGAACAGATACCACTGGCCAAGCAGGATGATTTGCAGAAGTTATCCGAGTTTAAATTAAACAAGGTATTAGATACATTTTCAATAATATTATTGTAAAATATTTACTGATATTGTTCAATTTCCATGATACTTTTGGACAAATTTCAGCCTTAATTGGATTTGGACTTAGAGTTAAGACAAAATTAATTCTGGATTTGAAGAGGAATTGTATTTCGAAATTTCAAATCCGCTCTTCACTGTTCGACAAAAACTTCCATTCTCAATTTCTACTCTACTTGCATCTCTAGTATTGCGAGTCGAGTCTCGATTGTATGTAGATGTGGTGAAAGTAATCAGCACTGATAATCGTGAAGTAAAGTAACGTTTTCATTTTATATGCAATTATATGTAGAAATAGATGTGTCCAAGATGTGTTAAAACTACTTCAAGTGGAGGTAGAAAGTGACCAGTTTGAAAAGTACCTTAGTAAGTACTTGAGTTTCGAAAGGTAGTTTTGGTCGATCGTTAGTAAGTGTTTGGTGATTTATCGCTAGCGGTTACTTTGTAAATTGCAAGATGAGTCTCAGCGACTAACTAAATATGAATATTATTGCTAATTTGTATAATCTTGGACATTAGATTCAACAGTTACCATGATGTATATTGCGATTTCTTGAGACGATTTCACGTATCACAGTGATACAAACGCGAAACAATAACTTCATATTGTTAATTTATTCGCTAAAAGCTTTTCGACTAACTCTCATCAGTAGCGAACGTTAGTGATGGGGTGAATCAAACTCGAAATGTAAGAACTATTTTGTCTGTATGACGTAATAATAACAAAAACAAACAACTAGTAGACGGGCTAGATACGGTAGTAACGGTACAAAACAAACGTTAACGAGTACATATTCGGTTACAAATAACCGAAAACACAACACATAACATTAATGAAATATTCCAAGAGTGTAGAGGCGTTCCTTCTGGCGACAGAGAATCGGCTTTCGTAGCTTTATGATCGTAGATTCCAGGACCTTTGAATGAAAAAGAGAACGGCCACGAGCGAGTATAGAAAATTGACTGTCATTGTAATGATCAGCACATTCTGGATGGGATAAGAGATGCTGTCCAATAGCCGAATTACAAGCAGTAACTTGATCATAATCACGCAGTGTGTCAACAGACTGCGATGAAGGAGTTGGAGAAACATTATTTATTCTAATTTGCCGTGGGACATGCTGGCGAATTCTTTGCTGCAAGCGCTGAGACGTGCGACCTACATACCGACTGTCACATCGGCACGTGTATTCATATATTATGTTGCTTTGATTTGTCGCAGGTAGGACATCCTTTTGCGTTGCAGGCATCAGAGATTTCGTCATGAAGATTATCTGTGGTTCTACTTGTGAAAAACAATGGCTCACTGACGATTTAATTTGTTTTTCAAACCTGTTGGACACTTTCCCAATCCAAGGAAGATGCAAATAAACAGGACATTTTCTAGGTCCAAACGGTTTAACTTTTCTGAAATCTTTGAGTTTACGATCTATGGTCATTTTAATGATATGATCGGGATAACCATTTGACTGAAAGATTGACCGAATGTTCTCCAATTCAGAATCAAGTTTGACTTTACTACAAATCATCAGAGCCCTGTGTACCAGAGTTCTTATCAAATTTACTTTACGTTTTACTGGACAGAAAGAATCCCACGAAATGTATTGCCCACTGAATGTAGGCTTACGGTAAACTGATGTAACAAAATTAGCACCCGTCTTTTCCACTACAACATCAAGGAATGCTAATGAATTATTAACCTCTTTTTCCATGGTGAATTTCAGTGATGGGTGAAGACCATTCAATTTGCTCAGAAACAAATCACACTGGGATTCATTTTCAAATATGGCGAAGGTGTCATCAGCATATCTTTGATACATTAATGGTCGATCAATATCTTCGAATAACCGTTTTTCGTGATACCCCACAAAAATCTTAGCCAGAATGGGACCATGCGGCGATCCCATTGCAACACCATCGATCTGTGTATATATGGTGTTATTGAAACTAAATTCGACATCACAAGTGATCAATCGCATTAATTTAACAAAAGAAGACCTTGAGAATGGAGGAGATGGAAGGACACCACCATAGAGTTCATTGGCACAAATCTCTATAGTCTCTTGAACTGGCACGTTCGTGAATAAACTAGATATATCAAACAAACACATAGAGATTTCGGACTGTCATTGTAATGATCAGCACATTCTGGATGGGATAACTCCTTCATCGCAGTCTGTTGACACACTGCGTGATTATGATCAAGTTACTGCTTGTAATTCGGCTATTGGACAGCATCTCTTATCCCATCCAGAATGTGCTGATCATTACAATGACAGTAAATTTTCTATACTCGCTCGTGGCCGTTCTCTTTTTCATTTAAAGGTCCTGGAATCTACGATCATAAAGCTACGAAAGCCGATTCTCTGTCGCCAGAAGGAACGCCTCTACACTCTTGGAATATTTCATTAATGTTATGTGTTGTGTTTTCGGTTATTTGTAACCGAATATGTACTCGTTAACGTTTGTTTTGTACCGTTACTACCGTATCTAGCCCGTCTACTAGTTGTTTGTTTTTGTTATTATTACGTCATACAGACAAAATAGTTCTTACATTTCGAATTTGATTCACCCCATCACTAACGTTCGCTACTGATGAGAGTTAGTCGAAAAGCTTTTAGCGAATAAATTAACAATATGAAGTTATTGTTTCGCGTTATTCTGAAGTTCTGTACCACAAATCACTAGTGATACAAACGTAACACAAAACTACCTTCTATTTCTCAAAATTCAATCTGTGAAAAGTAAGTAATTTTGCGTGAAAGTAGTCTAAAATCATGTCCTATTCTTATGCATAAAAGATTGTTTATGTATAAAAAATTGTTAGACATGATTTACCTCTGACCTAAAGAAATGGACTACACTAGGCCCGATTTTGAAATAAATCCCTGACTGGGCATCTTCATATCATTGGCTGACAACTAAGTAAAGTTTGATCTCTGCATGACTGCTGGTGCGTGAAGGTCCTGTGGAAATTTTAATAAATTGCAGCTCTATTACGGCGGCGTTCTGAAGAAAATGGCTGCGGCCAAATTTTTATTTTCGTTTTTCCCTTCAATTTGAGACCACATCATTTTAAGTGTGCAGTGCCCCTTTCAGATATAATTTTGCATCAATCTGATAAGTAGAATCGTTATATCAACCACATACTTTTAAGAAGTAGAAGCAGATTGTTACTGATCATCTCGTTATATGCGCTCAAGCATTGGCGTAGTCTGAGTTGAAAAGCAACAATGCCTGCTCCAAATCTAGGTTTCTAAAGCAGGTAGATAAAATTTAAAATAGGGTATGCTTCTGTCCGTGTCAGTTTTTACCCAGTTTCCAATATGTTTTACTATTTGGATAAAAATCAACCTTTGCGTAAGCATAAGCGACATCGCTACATACGCTATCCAGCGTTCCTTACAGCATTTATCTAGACGTGGTCAGTAACGAAGTACTGCTACTTGTCATAGTACTTCAGGTAGATTTATCTACTGGTCCTACGTACTCAAGTAGATAAGATTTCAGACTACTTCTATTAGGCAGTTATCATTTTTACGTGAAGCTAGGCCTACAATAATTATATTTTACCTACTTGTATATCGCTACTTTCACTTCTACTTGAGTACTGACGGTGACTAGTTTGACCACCACCTTCTATATCATACGTTTGTTCAATTGATAGAATATTCATAAGTATATTGAAAAAGATATCAAACTCTGGAATGAGACTAAAACCGATGTAGCATATGCATTATGGAAAACCGAAGAATTTTAATGAATCAGTATTGAACTTTACATATATGAATATTTATTCAAATTGGAGAACATCGAGCCAATTACGTCATATTACCTAATGAAATCAATATCGTGTTCAGATAAGCAAGATCATGCTCGATTGCACAGAAGAAGAAGAAAGCATCGATTGGTCGATGATTGAGACTTGCTGGAAAAAGTATCAAGTATGATTCCTGATTCTATTCCCAAAGTATTTTTAAACGCATTTATATTTACCTATCATTTTATATGACTTCGAACCCAATCATCTCTTCGGCGACTTTTTTTAAGTCTGAAAAATACTTTTTTTTCGCATTTTAGTTGGATCTTCTGGATATTGCCGTGAATGGCCTGATACCCGTCCAGGATTACAGACGAATTTTGGAGCGCAGGACAGCAATTTCCGTTTTCGGCAATATCCATGCCGTATTTTTCATTAAGAAAGCAGATGAATTCAGGAAGACGTTAGAAGCTTGTCAGCAAATGAAGGTAGTACTTATCATCCAGTTTCAGTTGCATTGGATATATTGAACGTTCTCCTCAAACCATCGCGCGTTTATCATTTAGTTCTGCCCGTACAGTACGTGTCCCATCCACGTGAATTAAGTTCTATTCCATGCCCGAGATATCCACCGCAGTTGCGGAGTTCCTGATTCCTGGTAATATATTCATCTAAAGCAGGGGTGTCAAACTCAACTGACGTTGCGGGTCATGGTCAAACTTTCAGAGCACTCGCGGGCCGGACCAGTCAAATGATTCCAAAATTTTTCCTTAAAATCCATGCCCTTGTTTTTCACTTGAATACCTAATTATAAAGCTTATACTCATTATAATAATCACGTTATATCACGGCCATCTGGTTCCAATCAATCAATACCTTTATTATTCGCAAACAACCGAATTGGCTAAATTACGATGACTGGCCGACCGACGATATACGTTGGCGAAATGCCATGCTTGCTTTGTTTTAGTCGGAATCCGACATTCCTGTGTAAGCGTTGTGAGAAATACAAGCGATTTAACCGTAAACGTGGACGTTGAAATTTGCTTCATCATTTTTACATCTTGATTCGGGTTTCTCTGGAAGCCAAGGAGATGTTGACTCATAAGCGCAAAAGGAGTGCAACCACAGATATTTGAATTATATTTTGGTGTAATAATTATATTATCCACTTCTACATATAACTACTTTGTGGTCCGTTTTTGCATGTAACTGTGTACTCATCGAGCACTTTTTCGCCTTCTCAGAATTTAGTGTCGATTAGGGTTACCATGTTTTGGGATCTGAAAAGAGGATACCATTTAAATAAAATTCAGACTTGCAATGCAGAAGTTAAATTTTAAAAAATTGTCAAATTTGTTCCAATTTTGTAGTTGGTTGAGTAAAAAAAAGGTCACCATTCTGGGTCAACTCTCGAAACACCTGCCGGAGCGTTACTTCAGTACTTATTTCCAATTTCTCAGTTTAATTTTCACATACATTCAACCAAAATTTTCAAAACAGAGGATAAATTCACAAAGAAGAGGACATTTGTGCTTGCTCTGAGAATACTTTGAAAAAAGAGGTCATATGGTAACACTATTGTCAATTGCATTGACTTGTTGCTGATATGGTGTCTACAGTAGTAGTATAATAGATCGGTCGTGGTGTGCCATTGTGGCTTATGGGTGCGGCGGCACGGTGCCGAGAAACTCGTGGTGGCACGGTGACCCTTATCTCTTATGGGTGCGGTGGCACGGTGCCATTGTGTCTTATGGCTGTGGTGGCACGGTTAACTTTTCGGGTATAGGCTGCGGCGGCACGGTGCCGTGAAAACTCGTGGTGGCATGGTTACCTTTTCGGGTATAGGCGCGGTGACATGGTGACCTTTCAGGTAGAGATGATTTGACTAACGTTGTGGGTATAGGCGGCGGCGGCACGGTGTCAGGTAGAGATGATTTGACTAACGTTGTGGGTATAGGCGGCGGCGGCACGGTGTTGAAAATGCATCAGGTATGGTAAATAGTGACGTGAATGGTTCTTAGTTAATGTGTATATTACAAATTATTAAATATGACCGATTCGAGTTAATCCCAACGTTTACGGTGAGTACGACAATGATATATCGTTATTCTTATGGCGGGGGTGGCATGCGGCTATTTGTGTCTTGTGGTCGCACGTTAACCCTTTCAGGTAGAGATGATTTGACTAACGTTGTGGGTATAGGTGCGGCGGCCCGGTGTTGAATATGTACCAGATGAATAGTCATGTGAATGTACCTTTGTTAATGTGTATATCGTAAATTATTATATATGATGTAGTTTAGTCGTGACAAATGACCGATCGCGTTCTAAGTCTTTCCTCACTATTGATCACTAGCTGAATAGTACTTTCAGATCGGGTTATTCGCGCCTTGTATCCCGCTGTTTCGCACCTACAGAATAGTCGTTATTCTTATGGGCGCGGCGATGATTCGTACTTTCGTTTATAGACTGCAGGCGGCATGTCGTACTTTCACCAAAAAGGGTGTGAAATAGTTTGCTAAATCTAGGAATCAGTCGCATAGTAATGTTTGGACAATTAGATTACCACAGTACCGGCGTAGACGGCGATACGAATATCAACAATAGCCGCGTTCACAAACTAACACTTCAAATAGGTGTGAAATAGGTTGCAAACCCCGCGATTGCTGACAAGATAATGTCTCGGACATACGCGACTTGATGTTACAGGCATGCCGATCGCTCACGAGGTATTATTTTGGTAATTAGTTTGTCGCAGATCTAGATTTCACTGGTAAGATTTAATATGTAACGAATAACAGAACCGTCGCAGACGGTGATTCTAATACCGACAAATTCTCACTTAGGGGAGATGTGGTACCGATGGATCAAAAATTGCAAAATGGTCTCTGGCCCTCAAATCTTCAGCCGAGAATAGCATATCTTTTGCTGTCTCAACACTTCGATACAAGCTCTACCTATCGCAGACATTTACATGAATATCCGCCTTTTCAAAAAATATTTATAAACGTTTAAAATTTGTTGCTCGAACGTGTCATCGGTCCCCACCCGGTGGGTCCTATGGCACACGGCCATGGAACCTATGATTCATACGCTCAAAAACTCAAATTTGTCAATTGTTTTGTTGTGTACTATAAGCTAAGCTACAGCAAGCCAATGAAGAATGTTTCGTTACGATCTTCAAGAATAAAATAGATTATATCAACTCAAATGTTGGCATCAAATCATGTTTTGATTTACGCCTAAATTTACAAAATTAATGCCACATATATATTACCCGCAAATCGACATTTTGACTTTCAACTACCTCGTGATAGCGATGAAACACCACAGGTAACTTTGATTTACAGCCTATATATATGTAGGCGAGTTTCTGTTGTTAAGTGATTAGTTGGTCCATCTATTTTGCTTGATTTGGCGATGGTACCATAGGTCCCCCACCCCATAAATATTGTAATTGACTAGAAATAGTCCACTCGATGATGGTATTGATTAAAAAAATATGTGCCGTTACATACCTTGATACAAGCCTTATACTTCACATCAAAAATCATGGCGGGTTTGTCAGTCTGAAAGGTGATATAGAAAAATGCAAATGTCGATCCAAATTTACTTTACACCCCCTAAAACGTAAATCATTCGTCACGGACCGCATAACTGACGCAGGTCGAATTTTTTTGCATGTGAGGAAAGATTCCAAAAGCATGTAATTGTAGACAAATTCACGGAGTGTAATCATGGAATCATCATGGTGAATTTTTCAAGTATTTTCGGTCCCAGTGATCCATCGGTACCACATCTCCCCTATTTCTGATCCAACCCTAATCCTCTGTGAAATTGACGCTTATTCAAAAAGGTGTGAAATAATTGTAAAAATCCTACGTCGCTGACACGATAATGCATCAGACATAGCGATCTAGTTATAGTACGGTGTCGGAATCCATTCGCGAGATGTTCTATAGGTAAATTGAGATAATCCAAAACCGAATATTTTGACTTTGGCGTAGTGTGAATTGAAATAGGATTGACAAACATGACTACCAACTTTCCCACAGTCCCGTTTCGATATTATACGTACATTGATTTGAAACAAGTAATGAAACATTGCAACTCTATTCGCGATCCCGCTTTCCGTTTGTCAAAGAGATATTTTAACATCTTACCATACTCAAAAGAATTATTCACAACATTAACAATTGTTAAAAATCTAGTTTTCACTTACTTGATTATATCACTGCAACTCGCAAACTTGAATTAATTCATCCTGAATGTACTCATATGACCGATAATTTTTATTCGACTGTAAAAGTCGTTACTAATCTATAACACAAAGTAATTACTACTCGGTACATATACGACTTGACATAACCTATTAGATTTTGAGTATACGAGATTTGAATGTCTGAACAATAACTGAGAATTAAATAATCGCAAGTGAATCCGTATATTACAGCGTAAAAGATATTGGAATGTCAGCAACTCTGTACGGTCATAGTTACTACCACATTACCTAATTTACCCGGCCAACTCGTCATGATCATCCCTGAAATCAACACAAACATGACCACTGACTTGAGTTAACCACAAAACAGCATCAAGTTTTAAATCCACTTGTAGCTTACGGATTATTTGAATGCTGGTTATGTTTTGTTGTAATTGAGTGTACAGAAATAATATTACATCTCGACATCTTACCATCTTACGATATTCAAAGAGTCAACCACAAAAACATTGTCAAGTAAATCCGTTACCCGACCAAATCAAACAGTATCAGTATGAAAAACAGCCAAGCATACACGAGTCCATACAATCACTAAAACCTAAAATCCATAACAAGTTCGGTTTTACTCATATCCCTACGACGCATCTTTTTTTATTCAACTTTAAAAGTCGTTACTATTCTGTAAGATAGAGGAATTACTACGTGGTATATTCTGCAAGACAAAGTAATTATTACTCGATATATTTTGTAAGACAAAAGTAATTACTACTCGGTGTAGGTGACTTGAGAATAACATATTATGTTTGAGTATACGAGATTTGAAAGTCTGATCAACGTAGTTGCGACTTCATTTCTTACAATCGAACGCTGGTGTTATATTCAAAGTTATCATGCTGTAAACATAAGGATTGACACATTGATTTGACATATGAGATTTTGTAATAGTTGATCATGACTTAATTAATAAATTATTTGCGTTAATTAGACCCGGCGTTGTGGTAAATGTTATGACAGCAACAAACTTTTCAGTACCATTGTTATTAACATATTGAGTTGTAAACTATGTGTGTCTAAAATGTTCTCGATCGGAAAATTATTCAACCTTGGTACAAATCACTCTGGGTATTACGGATATCAGAAAATATTTTACAAATGTAATTGTTTCCAGTACTCAAGACTAAAGATGAAACAACAATTTCGTTTGCTGATTAACAACCGGTGCAATACTGTATTGTCGGGATCTGCGGTGAGAATTGAAACATACGCACATTACAAAGTACGAAAATATCACTTCGGCTCCGGGAGGAGTAATTTAATCCGTGTTAAACTCTGTTCACGCTCTCTGTCGAAAATGTGCGAAATTTAAAAACATTACGAGGTCACACTCTAAGACTTTGATCATCAAAAAGTAAATAGAGGTATCTTTACTGGACGGATTCTATTCAACCGGTCTTGATTAATACAAAACCCATAACAATAATATCGAAGTATGTGCTACACTGAAATCTACAAAAATGTGTTTGTATTGCTGTTCATAGTAGCGATATCGATTTGAACCTCCAGAATAATCGTCATCATGTAACCAAACTAAGGAAAGTTGTTGTCAATTTGTATGATGTTCACTGAATGCGTACTAGAACTAATTGTGTAACGCACACGATCAGAGAAATTGGAAATTTTCCCATTGTCATTCGTCACAATACTCGGCCACTAAAATACGTTACTTGGATGTGATTGAATCGCTGGTAGTTAACTCGATTAATCAAACCCCTAAGAAATTTCACTCACTCATTGGATATTAAACAGTGTCGCCTAATCGGTGTGGGTCGCTTTTTCTAAATACAAATCATACCTGACCATCGCTGATAATTAACTCGGTAAATCAAAACCCTAAGAAATTTCACTCACTCGTTGGATATTAAACAGTGTCGCTTAATCGGTGTAGATCGTTTTTCTAAATGCAAATCATGCTTGGAAGGTTGGTTGTATATCACGAAAAATAATTACCGCTCATATTGATACTGTTATCCATTGTTCGGTATTTTCAAACGAGTAAAATTTATTACTTGAGTTACTCCGCTTAATGCAAATGTAAACACAACCGCCTTTCAACATCACAAAGACATCGATACAAAGTATACAAGCAAACGCAACAAGTTTTACTTTTGTAGGTTGTGTATGATTATCCTGCATAACTCATTTCTTACCAAAGTCATATGAAATATATTCATGTTACACGAAAATATTCCCATGCTACAAACCTATACAAGGATTGGTGGCGCTTTCAAAATGTTTCGATACCACAAGAACTTTATTGTCTGAATGGGTGTTCATGTATCTTAATAATCAAATAGTTCAACACAGAACTAGTACTAACAGAAACATCAGAGTTGTTTACACAAAACTTTGTATGTGTACAGTATGCGAATACCATGTGTAAGTCCAGCGCAATTGTGGTATCCATCCGGGTTTAGTTAACACAATTTACGACACCGAGGTCACCTCATCTTTCGTAAGACAACAAACCAACCAAGGTTTCAGGATATGTCCATGTCATAGCAATAAATCAGCTACTCCAACAACAGAGTACATATGTTTTCTAGTTACGGTGCTTACATCTTACACACAAATCAATCTACTTTGCTAACAAAAAGTGCTGGGTCATCAAGTGATTGCCCTAACAATAAAACAGCTAAACGTACTATCATACAAAATGGCCGTTATAGTCACCAGGTACATGATACAAGTAACAAGTCTCGAGAATCCAGTTATTGAAAAAAGATGAAAGTGTTTCTCCTGCGCAAAGTCGTTATGTTGACGAAAGCGTATATTGTAATATCATGATCGATTTGCATTCGTTGGTCACAAAATGTCACTACTCTAAATAATTATTTTTCACTCAAACACAAACACATACTTGTCACCAATCGTTTTCATCAAGCACGAGTTCAAGAAACCTGCTACGACATGAATTCCGATTTAGTTTTACAAATATTTTATAATTGTTTTTTATTAACACTATATCAATGTCATCAAGTTGAGTGTTTACGATATTAGTGTGTAGGTGTGTGTGTCATACTTGGAGGATCCGTATTACAATTTACTCGAATTGACTAAATGTAAGAAGGGTTGAAATGTTTCGAATCGATTCATAAGTGGTCTTCGTTGTGGTTTTCGTCGGACATACAGCACGAACTAACTGTAGACTCCTCTCTGTTGTGCAGCTACTCGGTAATCGAAATGCATTAACATGTAAACAACCATCTTGTTTCGTTACACCAAACATATGTTCACTGTCGCGATACTCTGCACAAGACGTGCAAATCCTTTTCACACTCGTAATAGTATACCAACGTCAAGCGATAACGTTTAACAAGACCAATGACACTGAACCCACGACGTTTACCTATGTAAAATTACCACTTTCACTTGTCAGTCCATCGTTTACCTGACTAAACATATTATTTTCCTTTGGAGATCTGACGTTTACCCAGAGTAAGAAACCATTTTCACTTGTAAATATATTTTTTCCTTGGCTAACAAACCTTTTTTCACTTGGAAATATATTTTTTCTCTGGGTAACAAACCTTTTTCACTTGGAAATATATTTTTTCTCTGGTTAACAAACCTTTTTCACTTGGAAATATATTTTTTCTCTGGTTAACAAACCTTTTTCACTTGGAAATATATTTTTTTTCTCCGGTTAACAAACCTTTTTCACTTGGAAATATATTTTTTCTCTGGGCAACAAACCTTTTTCCCCGGGTAACAAACCTTTTTCGCTGAGCAACAAGCCATTTTCACTTGGTGGTCCGTCGTTTACCTGAGTAAAAATATCATTTTCCTTTGGAGATCTGGCGTTTACCCAGTGTAACAATGCATTTTCACTTGGAAAAATACTTTTACCTAGAGTAACTAATCATTTTCTCCTGGGTAACAATCCCTTTTCACCTGGAAATACATTTTTTCCCTGGGTAACAATACCATTTTGAAATCTGACAAACACACCGGCCAATTTGATATTTTTGTATATTGTTCCAACGAACAGTGACGGAAATATACACAGACTACCGGTTTCAGAGTATACCCATCGGTCGTATCACATCAATATCATCGGTTAACCACATACAATATGCTCTTGTACACCGAAATGCACGCTTTGGAAAATTGGACAATAGGCTTCGATAGTTCTGTGATGTCCGGGTTCGTGCTTTGGATTTTCCAGAGTCAAAATGTCTGAATAAAACACCTCCTCGACGATGGTCGGTATGTGGATAACGGTGTTCGGAAAACGGTTGGGTTTATGTCACCCATCGCGATAACAACTCCAGGTCGAGTTTTCTCCCACATGTTTACTATATTGTGCCTTTATTGGTCAATGTATGTCTCGACATTCAGTTTGAAATCGGAAACCCTGATAAAGTATGTAACCGGATCCGGATATCAACTGTGAATCGATAAACCAATGGACAATATTCAAAGTAAACATGTTACACCCTGTGTTTCCACTAAAAAATACCATCCAGACATACGTCGCGCTTGTTTGCCCACATCAGTATACGCGCAAATGGAGGTGTGTGACATGGCATGCAATGTGTTGGTATACAAACATCGGGGAGTAAGCCTTCGATCCACAGACATTATCATAGCCGGTAGTTTTGATGTAGATCGAATGTCACCTGATAAAAATGTCATACCAATAAGCCACATTGCAATGACTCTGAGTCAATCTGAAGTATGACATACCGACACACAAACATGGAACCGTAACATGGGTTATTCGCACGACGGTGAAAGTGAACATATACAAATAGAGTACAACATATACCAATAGAGCGTTCACAGTCGAATATGCGAACCGTGCACACTCATATACCCAGATTTTTGTTGGATATGTACGAAACCGACAAATCGATACATTTCTGTTCCTTCTACGTCAATAATGCAAGCGCCATTCCAATGCATCGCTCGAATGTAAGGTTCGTCGGGTGTAAAATCCATGTCAAATAACACCAAAGTGTGCCTTCCGTACTTTATTATTTCCACCATCGCATCTTGTCTGTGTCGTAACACTATGGTGCAGGGACTTGAGAAACGGCGGATTGTGAAACGGATTGACATGACCAACAGAATCGACGTCAATAGCCTTGTGACGATGCCGTTTCAAAATGTTACCGATCTCTTGTGGTGATGCCCGTTTCGAAATGTCACCGGACGAACTGGACCCTTACGACGATGTGTTTTATGATTGTGTGTGAAATCACGAGGTAGTGTTCTATTGCGGTGTACGATTGCAGTCTTCATTCCACAGAAACACACCTTACTGGATCACAGTATCAGTCCGAGATTTACAGAATCGCGGTTCACGATATTTATCTGGAGTCGTTATGTGGGAGTAGCGACATCCATTCATCGTGACTGAAAGACTGATCACAATCATTTCGAGCACCCATACTTCGATAGTTCACATTGGTCAAACGCTGTACAGCAGAGAACTTCGGTGTCGACAACACGACGGATATTGACCGATGCATCCAACTGCTCTGGGTGGTCTGTCCGGAGATAGGGTCATGACTATCTTGCAATGTTACAACACGATAACACCATCGAGTAAATCAGTGAACGGTACCGAAATATCGATGTAATAGCGCGACAGTCATTTGACCCTGCAATGTGGCTTATTGGTATGACATTTTTATCAGGTGACATTCGATCTACATCAAAACTACCGGCTATGATAATGTCTGTGGATCGAAGGCTTACTCCCCGATGTTTGTATACCAACACATTGCATGCCATGTCACACACCTCCATTTGCGCGTATACTGATGTGGGCAAACAAGCGCGACGTATGTCTGGATGGTATTTTTTAGTGGAAACACAGGGTGTAACATGTTTACTTTGAATATTGTCCATTGGTTTATCGATTCACAGTTGATATCCGGATCCGGTTACATACTTTATCAGGGTTTCCGATTTCAAACTGAATGTCGAGACATACATTGACCAATAAAGACACAATATAGTAAACATGTGGGAGAAAACTCGACCTGGAGTTGTTATCGCGATGGGTGACATAAACCCAACCGTTTTCCGAACACCGTTATCCACATACCGACCATCGTCGAGAAGGTGTTTTATTCAGACATTTTGACTCTGGAAAATCCAAAGCACGAACCCGGACATCACAGAACTATCGAAGCCTATTGTCCAATTTTCCAAAGCGTGCATTTCGGTGTACAAGAGCATATTGTATGTGGTTAACCGATGATATTGATGTGATACGACCGATGGGTATACTCTGAAACCGGTAGTCTGTGTATATTTCCGTCACTGTTCGTTGGAACAATATACAAAAATATCAAATTGGCCGGTGTGTTTGTCAGATTTCAAAATGGTATTGTTACCCAGGGAAAAAATGTATTTCCAAGTGAAAAGGGATTGTTACCCAGGAGAAAATGATTAGTTACTCTAGGTAAAAGTATTTTTCCAAGTGAAAATGCATTGTTACACTGGGTAAACGCCAGATCTCCAAAGGAAAATGATATTTTTACTCAGGTAAACGACGGACCACCAAGTGAAAATGGCTTGTTGCTCAGCGAAAAATGGTTTGTTACCCGGGGAAAAAGGTTTGTTGCCCAGAGAAAAAATATATTTCCAAGTGAAAAAGGTTTGTTAACCGGAGAAAAAAAAAATATTTCCAAGTGAAAAAGGTTTGTTAACCAGAGAAAAAATATATTTCCAAGTGAAAAAGGTTTGTTAACCAGAGAAAAAATATATTTCCAAGTGAAAAAGGTTTGTTACCCAGAGAAAAAATATATTTCCAAGTGAAAAAAGGTTTGTTAGCCAAGGAAAAAATATATTTACAAGTGAAAATGGTTTCTTACTCTGGGTAAACGTCAGATCTCCAAAGGAAAATAATATGTTTAGTCAGGTAAACGATGGACTGACAAGTGAAAGTGGTAATTTTACATAGGTAAACGTCGTGGGTTCAGTGTCATTGGTCTTGTTAAACGTTATCGCTTGACGTTGGTATACTATTACGAGTGTGAAAAGGATTTGCACGTCTTGTGCAGAGTATCGCGACAGTGAACATATGTTTGGTGTAACGAAACAAGATGGTTGTTTACATGTTAATGCATTTCGATTACCGAGTAGCTGCACAACAGAGAGGAGTCTACAGTTAGTTCGTGCTGTATGTCCGACGAAAACCACAACGAAGACCACTTATGAATCGATTCGAAACATTTCAACCCTTCTTACATTTAGTCAATTCGAGTCAATTGTAATACGGATCCTCCAAGTATGACACACACACCTACACACTAATATCGTAAACACTCAACTTGATGACATTGATATAGTGTTAATAAAAAACAATTATAAAATATTTGTAAAACTAAATCGGAATTCATGTCGTAGCAGGTTTCTTGAACTCGTGCTTGATGAAAACGATTGGTGACAAGTATGTGTTTGTGTTTGAGTGAAAAATAATTATTTAGAGTAGTGACATTTTGTGACCAACGAATGCAAATCGATCATGATATTACAATATACGCTTTCGTCAACATAACGACTTGGCGCAGGAGAAACACTTTCATGTTTTTTCAATAACTGGATTCTCGAGACTTGTTACTTGTATCATGTACCTTGTGACTATAACGGCCATTTTGTATGATAGTACGTTTAGCTGTTTTGTTGTTAGGGCAATCACTTGATGACCCAGCACTTTTTGTTAGCAAAGTAGATTGATTTGTGTGTAAGATGTAAGCACCGTAACTAGAAAACATATGTACTCTGTTGTTGGAGTAGCTGATTTATTGCTATGACATGGACATATCCTGAAACCTTGGTTGGTTTGTTGTCTTACGAAAGATGAGGTGACCTCGGTGTCGTAAATTGTGTTAACTAAACCCGGATGGATACCAAAATTGTGCTGGACTTACACATGGTATTCGCATACTGTACACATACAAAGTTTTGTGTAAACAACTCTGATGTTTCTGTTAGTACTAGTTCTGTGTTGAACTATTTGATTATTCAGACAATAAAGTTCTTGTGGTATCGAAACATTTTGAAAGCGCCACCAATCCTTGTATAGGTTTGTAGCATGGGAATATTTTCGTGTAACATGAATATATTTCATATGACTTTGGTAAGAAATGAGTTATGCAGGATAATCATACACAACCTACAAAAGTAAAACTTGTTGCGTTTGCTTGTATACTTTGTATCGATGTCTTTGTGATGTTGAAAGGCGGTTGTGTTTACATTTGCATTAAGCGGAGTAACTCAAGTAATAAATTTTACTCGTTTGAAAATACCGAACAATGGATAACAGTATCAAAATGAGCGGTAATTATTTTTCGTGATATACAACCAACCTTCCAAGCATAACTTGTAAAAAATTTATCATGTCATAGTCGGTTGTTACGAATTCGACACAAATGTACTTCGATTATTACGATGATGGAAATTACGTTCAAGGGGGTATTTCGAAGTAGTATATTCAGCAATTACCAAATAACAAAAAATATCAAACTCTGCATACAACTCGGTTAGGTAAACGATACAGTTACAAGTCGGATGTAAGCTTGATTTACAGATTACAGTCTGCTGATGTAAAGCTCGACCACTCCAGTGTGTTTATTGCAAAGTATTTGACACAAACAAAATATTGAACGAAGGTCCACCACTTGGCTTCATTACAAGGTGAGTGAAAATTGTTTTCTGTTGATCAGGTATGATTTGCATTTAGAAAAACGATCTACACCGATTAAGCGACACTGTTTAATATCCAACGAGTGAGTGAAATTTCTTAGGGTTTTGATTTACCGAGTTAATTATCAGCGATGGTCAGGTATGATTTGTATTTAGAAAAAGCGACCCACACCGATTAGGCGACACTGTTTAATATCCAATGAGTGAGTGAAATTTCTTAGGGGTTTGATTAATCGAGTTAACTACCAGCGATTCAATCACATCCAAGTAACGTATTTTAGTGGCCGAGTATTGTGACGAATGACAATGGGAAAATTTCCAATTTCTCTGATCGTGTGCGTTACACAATTAGTTCTAGTACGCATTCAGTGAACATCATACAAATTGACAACAACTTTCCTTAGTTTGGTTACATGATGACAATTATTCTGGAGGTTCAAATCGATATCGCTACTATGAACAGCAATACAAACACATTTTTGTAGATTTCAGTGTAGCACATACGTCGATATTATTGTTATGGGGGGTTTTGTATTAATCAAGACCGGTTGAATAGAATCCGTCCAGTAAAGATACCTCTATTTACTTTTTGATGATCAAAGTCTTAGAGTGTGACCTCGTAATGTTTTTAAATTTCGCACATTTTCGACAGAGAGCGTGAACAGAGTTTAACACGGATTAAATTACTCCTCCCGGAGCCGAAGTGATATTTTCGTACTGCGTAATGTGCGTATGTTTCAATTCTCACCGCAGATCCCGACAATACAGTATTGCACCGGTTGTTAATCAGCAAACGAAATTGTTGTTTCATCTTTAGTCTTGAGTACTGGAAACAATTACATTTGTAAAATATTTTCTGATATCCGTAATACCCAGAGTGATTTGTACCAAGGTTGAATAATTTTCCAATCGAGAACATTTTAGACACACATAGTTTACAACTCAATATGTTAATAACAATGGTACTGAAAAGTTTGTTGCTGTCATAACATTTACCACAACGCCGGGTCTAATTAACGCAAATAATTTATTAATTAAGTCATGATCAACTATTACAAAATCTCATATGTCAAATCAATGTGTCAATCCTTATGTTTACAGCATGATAACTTTGAATATAACACCAGCGTTCGATTGTAAGAAATGAAGTCGCAACTACGTTGATCAGACTTTCAAATCTCGTATACTCAAACATATTATGTTATTCTCAAGTCACCTACACCGAGTAGTAATTACTTTTGTCTTACAAAATATATCGAGTAATAATTACTTTGTCTTGCAGAATATACCACGTAGTAATTCCTCTATCTTACAGAATAGTAACGACTTTTAAAGTTGAATAAAAAAAGATGCGTCGTAGGGATATGAGTAAAACCGAACTTGTTATGGATTTTAGGTTTTAGTGATTGTATGGACTCGTGTATGCTTGGCTGTTTTTCATACTGATACTGTTTGATTTGGTCGGGTAACGGATTTACTTGACAATGTTTTTGAGGTTGACTCTTTGAATATCGTAAGATGGTAAGATGTCGAGATGTAATATTATTTCTGTACACTCAATTACAACAAAACATAACCAGCATTCAAATAATCCGTAAGCTACAAGTGGATTTAAAACTTGATGCTGTTTTGTGGTTAACTCAAGTCAGTGGTCATGTTTGTGTTGATTTCAGGGATGATCATGACGAGTTGGCCGGGTAAATTAGGTAATGTGGTAGTAACTATGACCGTACAGAGTTGCTGACATTCCAATATCTTTTACGCTGTAATATACGGATTCACTTGCGATTATTTAATTCTCAGTTATTGTTCAGACATTCAAATCTCGTATACTCAAAATCTAATAGGTTATGTCAAGTCGTATATGTACCGAGTAGTAATTACTTTGTGTTATAGATTAGTAACGACTTTTACAGTCGAATAAAAATTATCGGTCATATGAGTACATTCAGGATGAATTAATTCAAGTTTGCGAGTTGCAGTGATATAATCAAGTAAGTGAAAACTAGATTTTTAACAATTGTTAATGTTGTGAATAATTCTTTTGAGTATGGTAAGATGTTAAAATATCTCTTTGACAAACGGAAAGCGGGATCGCGAATAGAGTTGCAATGTTTCATTACTTGTTTCAAATCAATGTACGTATAATATCGAAACGGGACTGTGGGAAAGTTGGTAGTCATGTTTGTCAATCCTATTTCAATTCACACTACGCCAAAGTCAAAATATTCGGTTTTGGATTATCTCAATTTACCTATAGAACATCTCGCGAATGGATTCCGACACCGTACTATAACTAGATCGCTATGTCTGATGCATTATCGTGTCAGCGACGTAGGATTTTTACAATTATTTCACACCTTTTTGAATAAGCGTCAACTTCACAGAGGATTAGGGTTGGATCAGAAATAAGTGAGAATTTGTCGGTATCAGAATCACCGTCTGCGACGGTTCTGTTATTCGTTACATATTAAATCTTACCAGTGAAATCTAGATCTGCGACAAACTAATTACCAAAATAATACCTCGTGAGCGATCGGCATGCCTGTAACATCAAGTCGCGTATGTCCGAGACATTATCTTGTCAGCAATCGCGGGGTTTGCAACCTATTTCACACCTATTTGAAGTGTTAGTTTGTGAACGCGGCTATTGTTGATATTCGTATCGCCGTCTACGCCGGTACTGTGGTAATCTAATTGTCCAAACATTACTATGCGACTGATTCCTAGATTTAGCAAACTATTTCACACCCTTTTTGGTGAAAGTACGACATGCCGCCTGCAGTCTATAAACGAAAGTACGAATCATCGCCGCGCCCATAAGAATAACGACTATTCTGTAGGTGCGAAACAGCGGGATACAAGGCGCGAATAACCCGATCTGAAAGTACTATTCAGCTAGTGATCAATAGTGAGGAAAGACTTAGAACGCGATCGGTCATTTGTCACGACTAAACTACATCATATATAATAATTTACGATATACACATTAACAAAGGTACATTCACATGACTATTCATCTGGTACATATTCAACACCGGGCCGCCGCGCCTATACCCACAACGTTAGTCAAATCATCTCTACCTGAAAGGGTTACCGTGCGACCACAAGACACAAATAGCCGCATGCCACCCCCGCCATAAGAATAACGATATATCATTGTCGTACTCACCGTAAACGTTGGGATTAACTCGAATCGGTCATATTTAATAATTTGTAATATACACATTAACTAAGAACCATTCACGTCACTATTTACCATACCTGATGCATTTTCAACACCGTGCCGCCGCCGCCTATACCCACAACGTTAGTCAAATCATCTCTACCTGACACCGTGCCGCCGCCGCCTATACCCACAACGTTAGTCAAATCATCTCTACCTGAAAGGTCACCATGTCACCGCGCCTATACCCGAAAAGGTAACCATGCCACCACGAGTTTTCACGGCACCGTGCCGCCGCAGCCTATACCCGAAAAGGTAACCGTGCCACCACAGCCATAAGACACAATGGCACCGTGCCACCGCACCCATAAGAGATAAGGGTCACCGTGCCACCACGAGTTTCTCGGCACCGTGCCGCCGCACCCATAAGCCACAATGGCACACCACGACCGATCTATTATACTACTTACAGTGTAACCTCAACACCACTGTCGGATGGTTATAATTTGGCCTATGAACTAAAGGTCGACCGATTATCGACATGGCCGATTATCGAGGCCGATATTTAGAGCTTTCCCGCTTATATAAAATATCGCGGCCGATATTTTATATTTTAAAAAAATTCGAAAATTTCGGAAATTCAATGCTCCGATTTTTCAATCTCAAGAAATCTACGACGCAAAGGGTGATATATGACGGATTTACCCATGCAGTACGAGTTTAACTGGGTGAGCATGCAGAGAAAATATTTGTTTTCTGCATTACAATATACTTTTCCTGGAATGATCCCTAATTCTGTATCACGTTTTGCTTTTCAATTTCAGTTTCTTGTTTGTTTTTCTGCTTTCTGTGACATGAACAAGTGCTCTCTTGCTTGGTATATAATATTTTTGGTGAAATTGTTCTCCGCTCCTTCTGTATTAATATTGACCTATGATATCGGTATCAGCCTTGTGAGTGTGCCGATTTATCGGTATCGGCCTGTAAAAATCAATATCGGAATACCTCTACTATGAACATGCTCGGCATTCTCTGTCTTGAGAGAATGGAAGTGTTTCGTACTAAAATTCTCGACATTTGTTAGAAATGTGCCAGATAATACAGCCATTTTTTCAGAATATCCTAGCTGGCCGGATGTTGCCGGTGGGCCGTATGTTTGACACCCACGATCTAAAGTATATTGTAAAACATCATGGCCCCTGATGAAATGGTCAACAATAGTGGTAAGCATCATTGTAATACACAATATGAATAGTAATAATTTCTCACTGCAGATCGAATATATCCGATGTATATTACGGCATCCTGCTTCTCTCGTTGACATTTCGTCTCTCATCAACAACTCAAATTTGAAGAAAGTTACATTGATATATTACGAAGAAGATGATATGTTGAAAGAAGACGAATTGCAGAAAGTCAAGAAGATTGCAAATGATCTCGATACTGAGTTGGAAGTTTTATACTGTGAGTGATTGTTTGGTTGCATCGTATTTTAGATGCGTTTTATTAGGTATATTAAATATGCCCGATCACTTTGAATGAAATGATTAATTCAGGTCCAATTCGTTACTAACGCCAGAAATCATGAGGCTTTAGTTTCATTCATGACATAGTATCGTTATCGGGGTTTTGTGATAACGCACGGTATTCATGAATTTTGATTTCATTCAATATCCCATTCTTAATACAATTAATTGTTGTAGGGAATTCAGGCATGATCTCTCACACGTTGCTGGTTGTGAGCTTGCATATCAATTTCGAAGCAAGGCATCGTTGAAGTGCGTCAAAATCTACTTCACTTGACAATGTCAAATATGCATAAATTAGTATTCACCATAAAAAATTGTTGACGTAGAGGTAGTATGCGTTCAAAACTACTTGAGTAATCGAAACAAGTATATAATAATAAGTACTACAGAAAAGCACAAGTACTTCGCTGTTGATAGTGCTTCTACCATTATGGGGCGTGATAAAGATATATCAAGCTTGATAAGGGGACGATAAGTCAAAGAAACTTGTAAACCACTTTCATATACTTTTATAACTATGGAACAAATTTATTACTTCATGCAGCTTATTTACGACATCTGGTGACCAAGCGGACTCCGATTAGTTCTGAAAGTTGCCAACACAAGTCCATCAATGATTAGAGGTAGTCAAAGTAGTCAAGAGTTCAGACTCATGTAGAACGATAAATAGTGCCGTAAGCTGCAGCTGATATACAAGAAGAAGTAGCAATTTCCAAGAAATCACAAATTGACTTGAGGTGGAAGTAGAAAATGTATCAGTCTGAAATGCAGTGAAATAAGTAGTTTCAAAAAGTAGATTTGGTCTAAGGGACGCATAATTTTAGCAGATTATAGGATATATCTACTTTCGAAATTGCTAGATATGTCTTTGCGGCAAATGCAAAATGACTAATGACACTGCAATTGAGTGGAATCTTGAAAATATATTCATGCATTCACCGTGAATCATGGGCTATTTAAGGTGGCTCCTATAAGAATTTCACTGAAAACGATGACGAATACGCAGCTAGGAACAACTCGATACTTTCAAAATCAATATTGTATAAAGTAAGTAGTTTTGACTAACAACTGTAACAAGCAGTAGAAACAGAAGTAGTCTAAAATGACAACCTGTTGATTAGGCGATGCAAGTAGACAGCACTACTTGGGTAGTCTGATAAAGTAGAGTTACTTCGTTATTGAGCAGCTCTCTGCAGGATTCGTGGTTTTATGTCATACAGTATCCCACTTTTTATATTGGCGTTGATACGAATCATTTCATCATTCATGTGCATTTGTGCATTGTGTATTCTTTTAGGTAGAACTGAATTGTAATCAACAACATTGCATTAATTCCGAAATCGTTTTGTCCAACCTAATCAAGTACTATAAATCCTAAAATAGCATTCGGAATTACTTTGTGGTCGATTTCCCTTTGATACGAAAACGAATATGCGAGTTCATATTCGTTCTGTGAAAGTACCTCACAGAATGAGGAACCGGTGCGAATATAAATCGAATATAAATTTAGTGAATCGAATCGATTGACAATACGTAAATAATTAGCTGCATATTGCAGGGAATGTTTTACAAATAGATTAGAGTTACTTTCACTCATTCCCATATCTAATTGGATTAGACGTACGTAATATACATTGTACAGCCAGGGCATCATATTATGTGTAATTTCTCATTTCACTGCCCACTGACATTACTATAACACATTAAAAGGACACTGCGCTCTAAATATAACGTTGTCTGAAATAAAAGTGGAGAGTGTGAAAAACATTTTAGCCGCAGCAATATTCCCTTTGAAAGCCACCACTTTTGAACGGAAACTATAACAAATAATTTCACGATTTTGCGAATCCACTCTATGCATCTCTATGGTATTGAGGTCACGTGTCATCTCTTTTGCCTGGCTTTAGATCAGTGGTTCCCAACCTTTTTCGACTCAATGCCCCATTTTCAAGCACCACACCGATCATCTCCCCTCAAATTTTGTGATCTGAAAAATGGGCATATAAACTGTAATCACCGGCGGGTTGAATAAAAAAAGGTAAACTTTTCGGCCAGATATCGAATTTTTACACTTTTGCAGTTAAATTTTCGTGGGTTGACTAAAAAAGTTCATTTCTCCGACTTGACTCCGATATGGTCGTTTTAAAGCGCCATCGACCCCCTATTGTCCCCTTCGCTATTTTAGCCCCCTGTCGCACCCTTTGTCCATTTTCACCCATCGCCCCCTTCGTCATTTTCGCCCTCCTAGACCGCAAAATCGCTCAAGTTGGAAACCACTGCTATAGATAATGGTTTATGATTCATTCGAAGATGGATTTTCATCCGTACTTTGACATAGAATTTCACGTAACTTTCATTTTCGTGCGACTTTTTGATCAAGTTTCAGCCATTACCGGATTGGACGTGGATATGGACGCGAGACAAAATAAAATATGGATTTGCACTTGGATTTGAATGTATCATCAGGAATAGGATTCGGTTTTAAAATTGTAGATAAGTGCAACTTCCGTACGCTTACTTACCATAACTAAACCACCGTGTATCGTAGGATACAATTCATTTATATTTTTGATGATTTCAACTCTCTTTGAGCCTGATGATTGTTTCAGATATTACGCAATAGGCTCAGCAACAGAGCACAATTCATAGGATGCATACATCTTTTGCTAACAAGCATTTTCAGCTATATAACTTATTTCTTATTTCAGTTATCCGAGAAACGGATGCCTGGAGCCGACTCGACTGGGATTTTTATCATAGGTGAGCAGATGTTGCGGAGTCTGACCGTTCTAAAATGAGAATTGAGATTTATCTTTCCATTACATCGCCGATCCATTCTCATGCACATCTGGTTTTAAACAACAGCTTAGAAATATTGTGACGCAAACTGTGCATTATATAAATTAATATACAATATTAACTGATGTGATGTCGGATAGTGACGTCATAACGTTGACAAGGGTGCATCACACGTATCTTTGTGGAGAAAAGACTTTGTTTATTCTGCGAGAATATAATAGCGCTGTCATGCATCATTTCAGATCGAGTCGCAACATACTGTTCACATCACTCCTAGTTTTGCTGAAAAAAATGAAAGTTGTCAAATTGAAGTAGAAGTAGTATGAACTAATAACTGCTTAAGTAAGTAGTGTAAGTGGGCAAAACGTACTTTTATACTTTAAAAAAGTGGAGTTAGTTGGTTACCGACCACCTCTGTCAATATATACTAAAGTTGATCTTCGGCAGTAAAGCGTCACTTCAATTTATGATTACTTGCTGCATTCAGACCACACAGATTGCATTTTATTATGAGAAATATTTATTGTATTATGAAACTGAGATTTGATGTGATACTCGAAGAATTTATTTGTCAAATGCGGCGTAATTCGAGAAATAATGCGTCCGGATTGTTTAGCTGCTGGGGGTGAAATAAATAGAGTTATTGGTCGTAATATGTTGTCACAAAATTTTTGAAGAGACTATCGAAATAGTCATTGAATAAACTCGAACAGAAGTTGGAGTGATCCCGTTCATTTTTTGCTCGGGTGCATGTAGCAATAGTGTAAATGAAAGTTTGAAAAGTAATAGAGTAGGTGCGTTTCAAATATTATTACTGGGACTGGTTGTCGAATACTTTTCTTAGGTAATCGCAAGTGATAACTTACAAATTTTTTCGTAAACTTCGTCTTGAATGTGCTCAATAGTTGTACTGCAAATCGACAAGATTTCAGATTAATTTCCAGTCAGACTCGGTCATCTAGAAGATTTCCTGCTTTTGCGAAATTGATTAGTATTATAATTACAGTTATATTTTTTTTCAACATACAGTAGAATTAGAATTGACGCTACACAGTTATTTCCAACTTATGGTAGAATTATAATTATCGCATTACTTAATTCAAAATAGATTAAAACTGTACTTATAGCTATACATTTTTCCAAATTAGATTGGGATTAGAATTACTGAGTCCGCAAAAAACTAGGTCATTGAATCCAGTTCCGTTACTATCAAATCAACATGATAATAGCAATAGGTCTGTCCAACAAGCTTGGCTCGTTTCGCACTACAAAATTCTCTCAGTAGCATTTACAGGAAAACCAGAGATAGGGTTTGAATTAAAATGAGAAAATAAAAATTATTTACCCATTAGATTTGAATTAGTGCAGAGAATCATTTCACAAAATGGATTCAAGTTACATTACCGGCATTTGCTCTAATTAGTCTAATTAGACAACTAGAATCATCTAATTATCCAATTATGACAGAAGTACGCTTATCGTCACCAATATTTTAGGCTTTCCATAAAGCAAGCCGATAGCTACTTTTCGAGTGTCAGTGATACTCAATATTGTTAACAGCACCGCAATTTCTATAATCGAAATGTTAACTGTTAACAATGTCCTCTAGCAAGTACACCGTCCCAGCCAATACCGCTCCCGCGATACGATGTATTGCCTGCAGGTTTATTTTCATGAAATTCGTGTACTGGCTAAATATGTTACCGTATATTGGATTGTGTACCGACGGTACGTGAGAATCGTCTCGCGAAAATTTAAATGCCGAATCGTCCTGTAGATTCAATCCCTACGATTCATCCGACTCTGATCCCAGGTACTCTACAGCAAGTCAAATTCTATTTTGTGCATTGTTATGACATACCCGTGCGAACAGTTAATTTTCTGCTCATAGTCCGAATAGTTTGCTGACATAATTGATTAAATGGGATAGTGATTTATTCAGAGGTATTTGTTTTTCAGGGAGTGGGATAAAAGACATCTGAAACAACAATGCTAATCGCGTACAAGAGCCAATCATCATCGTCAAAATTGAGACTTGCAGAGCAGAATTACTGCTATTCGTTTTAGAATTCAAACTGACTATTTCATGTTCAATCGATGCAAATTCACGAAACTATTTCTAATATGCATTTCACAATTAAGTAACCAAAACAGTTGCATAAATTTTCACAAATCGACGAAAACAATGGTAATGCCATAAATGTCTCGTCAAACCTACTTATTTCCAAAAAGGAATGTTTTACGGCACAAATTACTAGTTGAATGGATTTGAATGCGAAGGTTGTTTGACTACAGTAGAGTTCAAGCCGTCATCCTGTTGAATGGGTTGCTATTATAAGGATTTACTCGCAAGTTGGGATCGACTCGCGGGATAAAATGAATATATTCCATCGTCCTTCACTTATAAAATAATTGATTATAATACAAATTACATAAAAATAATAAATATGGAAAAATGAAAAAAGTGTTATATTCTTAGACGTGCAGTGTGTACTGTCTTTACGTTTTGTGTGTTGGAATATGATAGAAATTAAATACTTCAAAAAACCCCAAAAAATATAAAATTAAAAATTTTGTTGAAAATGAATGTAGTATTAGTGTATGAAATCCATTGTAATGTCAATTATGTAGGATTCTCCATATTCCATCATGATCTGGTGATTTTTCTCTATATCTTTAGTACAGTTGACTTCAGTAGAGTGTTGAAAGGTATACTTACCGAGTTGAAAACTTTCATTACCAAGATATTTCATAACATTAATATTATTCTGTAGAATGACGGTCGCTGTACTTCGAGCCAACGATTTTTCTGGCTTCTATGACCAATGACTAAGTTTTCTGCTACCTTGGTGTTTCTAATTGCTTCGAGCATAATATAGTTGGCTCATTTCTCTTGATGACCTCGTTTATTATTGATATGTGATTAATTGATTCTAAATTACTTATACACCGTAGTTAACAGAAAAAGAGGAAAATTGTTAATCCATAATAATCGAAATTTCAAATAATCTGATGAATGTGATTCAATGTTCCCTTTTTACTGAGATATTATGATTTGCTGCTTGACATTCTATAAATTACTCTTACTGTCCATTGTGACTAATTTGCAATTATACTGACATCATCCACAACTCATTATAACTCAAGAGTATTGTTAATGACTGCTAATCAGTATCTGCATCTTAGACTTAGAAAGTAGTGGCTGAAATTTCCGTGATTTTATGTTGTATTGGGCTGCGTTTTCATGTTATGAAATGTATAGAATCGATTTGAAATAAATATTAATCAGTTATTTGAGCCTTGCATTTTCTTTGGTTTATTTAACGCAAACAATTTGACAAAAGATTGTATAGCAATCTGGATATATGCCAGACAATTGTTTCATTTGTCAGAACTTGATTCGGATTAGAGGCAGGTAGACTTGGTGAAGATGTGAGGATATGTATCGTCATTTGTCGTTAAATGTTGGAATGTTAATTGGCATGCGCTGTAGGGTGGAGTGAAAATGACTTTTTTTCAAATCCTAAAAAGGGGGTTTCAAGTCCTGAAAAATTACTTGAAACTTCAATAAAAATTGGTTTTAGGGGACTGCCTCCATTTCCAGCCGGTATTACCCAATGTCTGTGCGAGAGGGGGTGAAATTGCCCATCTCGACAACCACTAGTCATGGGTCATGAAAGCTGCCAAAACATCATGTTTCTATCAGTCTTAAGAAGAAAGTTTTCCCTATTGTGAACACAAAACGAGTTATAGCCGAATCACGCTAGATTTTTGAAGTCGGTAAATGGTGGGAGTAACTACGTTACATGCTAGTGTGATTTACACATGAACAGCTAAATAAATCAAACTAGTTATGTAAAACAGAATTTGACTTCTTTTGAAGTGTCAAAAAATCGCCCTAGTAATGAATTAGAATCATATCTAGTACTTTGAAATTTCAACTTGACTTGACTTGACTCGGCTCACCTCCAAAAATCGAGTGACTTGACTTGACTCGAGTCAAAATGTGCAATGATTCGAGATGACTTGTGATTCGAAGGCAGTGACTAAATCCCAACACTGCCACGAACATTAGCAGTCTTCACTAAGGGTTTTTGCATATGACATGCAATCAGAGTTCAAAAAACTAGTATTGAGTGACCATAGGTGTCTAATTGACTTCAATAGCTGTTGTAAATAAATTCATGAAATACTCATTTTGATCTCTATGCTTTAAACTTGAAGTTTACATCAATCAATCAGGTTTATTAATATTTTCATCGTTTCAAAACATCACAAGACTGCGATACAATGCGAAGATAGGAAGGTGTCGAAACAACTTGAAGCAGCCATTAAGATCAGACACCAACCTTAGCCTAGGCGAAGTAAATAAGAGGCGTGGACACTGACTGAAAAGTAATGCAGAGAATATAAGACGCAAGCGACAAAATGAGGTGGCATGTGGCGAAGGGCGAGGTCGATGTTAGGTCGTGGTCCGGTAATCTCGAAGACTGGCTAGTATTGATTTAGGAGAAATTGCTTGTATTTCGACTTGAATGCGGACATGCTCGACGACTGTCGGATAGCTGGTATTAAACACAATCGATTCCTTGTAGCGGTGAATAAATACGCGATTAAGGTATAATATATAATTGTATATATTCTGTAATCTGGCCCGCCAAGTGCCTAATTTTCCCATATGCGGCTCACTGACCGGACAAGTTGCTTGCCCCTGGCATAGGGCAAAGTGCAAAACGATATATACAGTGGTTACTAGGCAAGCGGTCCTCGGCTTCCAAGGACGTCATGCATCGATGGCTCCTAACTTTTCTAGCAGTATAGTTCTTTTAAATGCTTATAATACGTACCCTATTCGAGTGTGCGCTTTATCGACTAATCCGATGATAACGACATGTACAGGAGAATAAAATTAGGAGAGATGACAAAACCAAATAGGTTATGAAGGAAATGTAATATCGAACTGCATGATGTTATCGATTTAACGCCTTTCATTCTTCCGCGTGGTGGAGCTAATGTCTCACGTGCAATCGTGCATGAATGGCTCTGAGTCAAAACATGGAGTGAAATCAGCTGATTGAGTGTACTAATATCAGTTTTAATTCGATTGGACGTTTGAGATATAGCTAATATGTTTCAGAGTACAGGCTGATTCACTTATATTACTCGGTAAAGCGTTGATTGATTGTAGACCAGTGCTTTATTGGCATACCGTTTCGCGCTTCTACTATGCTCACATACAATAGTTAAGGTATAAGTAGCTCATTTATAGAGACACAAGTTCAGATCTGCATAAAAACAGCACTTGGATTTCACGGTTAAATGAGCAAAAAGCTTGTTTTCATCACGCGATAACTTGAAAACTTCATTCAAAATGGATACCGGTAGCTCCGCTATAGCATTTCACAAGGTGATGAGTCAAATTTCAGCAAAATCTGCAACTTGATGGAGACCGAATTTATCTTTGGTTCATTTCACATAGAATTACCTATTTACAGCAGTCACAAACAATCCAGTAAGCTGGCTTGATCATGGCTTAAGGTTCAACTTAATCAGACTTGCAGCATCATTTTACATTCAGTAATTGCATTCTCAAGTGAGGCAGGAACGAACGATCGATACATCATGGAAACTCGCAAATCATGTTTGATAGAAGCTGTAAGCCAATATGTTATCGGTGTCTCGTACGGACTAAAGAGTCTACTGAATACACACAGGTGTGAAGCAAGACGCTGAGAACCGTCTTGGCACACCAAACATATTACTCTAAACGTATCAGGATTCCATTTTCGGGCATAAACACTTCTTCCTTGGCGAGAGCGATTTTCAGAGTCCGGGGTTACCGGTATTGACTATCAAGCCATGTTACCATTTCAAAAGATTTCACTTCACACCAAACCTTTCGTAACAAACAGATGCAGCCAGAGGCCATCACAATTTCGAGTTGGTAACCTCTATTCCTATCGATATACCAAGACTGTACTATAAGTTATACCTGAGGATGTTGTCATGTTGTATAAATTGATAAATTCAGCAAGCCAGTGAGAAAATATTCATCTTTGGTGCCCAGCCAAGAATGTAGCTGAAGTTGAAGCCCATCGAAATCGCTGCGTGTAAAAATATTTCATAACTCTCCCTATCATTTCTGTTTGCCTGAATATTTTGATAAATAGTGTCGTATAATACCTGCCGCATAGAATCTTTAGGAAAGGAGTTTTTATGTAATATTTACTTACGAACTTGGACTACAGGGAATATTTCAGATTATAAAAATGTGGTGATTTATCTGAAAATTATGCTCCATATTCTAGTTACAGAATTTTGGCATCTAACTCATTACTTAAGTACATGCTCCATGTTGCAACAGAATTCATGTGACAACCTTCATAAAACTTTTGAAGTAGGCAGCCTACGATATAGACAGGAATGAGAGGGAGACATTAGGGGCTGTGTACCTGAAATTATTACCTCAACTCTTGCATGATAAAATCAATCAACTTATGTAACATAACGATGAGAACAACTATTTATTGTCAAAGTATCTCATTTACAGACAATTTCAAATCAGCTTAAAAAACTTTCATTTCAAGGTTAAATAAACAGAAAAAGCTTTTTTTTTAATGGGATAACCTGATAACGCTCATGTTGGCCTGCCGGTGTTCCGGTAAAATAAATTGCTTTTTAATCATATCAACTCATACTTCATAATGTCTTGATCAAAATATTTGCAAAATCTGAAACTTTATTGATACCCAATCTAATTTTTGTTTCATCTGAAATTGAATTACAGATTGGAGTCGGAAGTATCTATGCATGAAGTTGATTTAGACTAGGTCTATTAGCCTACCAATTACATATTATTAGGCAAAACCTGTAAGTCACATTTCTATTCCAAACCAGCTTTCATATAACAAATTGCTTCCAATTTTTATGTAGACAGAATAGCGCTTAAAATGTTCCAAGTTTGTGTCACGCATGATGGATATTGAAAGGGGTAGGCTATTAAGACTGATACTGACCCCTGACTCCATTTGTTTGTTGAAAATTTTCCCTTCAATATCAAGAGTTTCTTGTAATCTGTTATTAAAAGCCATCATCCGCTCTTAACTACTTTAATACCGGCACACTGTTTTATGACCGTACTGTAACAGGGAATATGAAACTACGGTACCGGTAATTAAACTTCATCGTTGAGTGAGCACAAAATGGTATCAGTGTATCAATAATGAAAAAATCATGTTTTCAACTCTCAGTGTTAGATACCAGATTCACTCTTAAAATGACACGAATATCTGAGACCTAGTGGGTCACTGTGTTGTTGACTTGAAATGGAATTACCGATGGACGATGATGCTGGAGGCAAAATCATGGAGGAATAAGGTTTGCTCGTAATTACTAGACTTGCATGAGTGAATACATAGTGCATGAGTGATTCTATTCTGAATTAGGCTTCATGTCGTGTATTTGATATATGATAGCCTATATGTGATTATAATCACTCATGATGACGATATAATTATATGGGAGACCCAAAAGCTTGAGTATGTAGCCTACTTTTCATGTAACTACCAAACATAAGGCCTGCTCTTCACCACATAATGATGATTTGGTATTTTTCGAAAATACTTCATTTGGCTTTGCGATCACAGCTACACAGAAATGTCATTGACGCTAACGTGCATAGCTTTGTACAATATGTTTCGTATGTTGGGATACAACTAATCGAGGTTTCAGAAAGTTTATGCAATTATAACTTTTCGATGGAAATGGGCGTAAAGTTTCATTAGTCCAAAAAAATCGTCTTTCACTGATCGACTCAAATCATTACAGTTACGGTGCTTGATTCAGATTTGAGTACTGGTGCGCATATAATTGTACCACAAATTATTTTATGAAATGCGCAACTGAAACTCTCCACTTTCCGAAATCCGCAACTAGAACCAGAATTACTAAATAATCAGTGGTCAGTTGATCACCGCCTAACTGGATGATAGTTTGTACAAAGCTGTCTGTCAACATATGTGTGACTTCATGACTACCGCTGTAGGGCAACAACCTGGAAGGGAATGAGATTCGGCTTGATCAAGCTGTGAGCAGACAAAGAAATGAAGGAATGAGAAAGATGGCAAAAGGGATTTGTATCTCGGCAGGAAAGGTCTCTTATGACCAGGTATGTGCGGACTAATATTCAGCAAAAAAATCGTCAGTATTGTAGGGCGGACCTTCTAGACCACCGGTCGGTCAGACTTGGAAAACTAGAAAATTATGGACTTTTCCAAATTAGATTAAATTTAGATTACTGTCATTTCGCTCTAATTTAGATAAATTATACAACTAGAATTATCGAGTTGTCAAAGTGTGTGGTCGACAACCTGATCCCGATTGAAACGAAAATAAAACCAGCATATACATGCATTTTGTTTTCCAATATGCAAAACATGTTTAGGAATTGCTGAAGCATCAGTTGTTGAAAAATGTTGTCGTACAAAAATATTCAAAAATTATTGTTTTCAAGGGTGACTTCCCTCCAAAAATGAAGTGATATCAAATTAAAGATAATATCATGAATTTTTTTTGGTTGTAGCTATTTTCTTCATAAAACTGCTGTATTGGAACTGCAAAGTCATGATTTTTTGTAACGCCATGTTCCACTCTAGTTACCTCTATGCTGTGCAAAGCTATTCATTTGCGTCTGGAACAACTATACTGCAGTATCATGCAGTTGCTGAATCATGTGTGAATGGTGCAAAATAGGCCATGTCCATCTCTTCCGCCAGACCACTACGACAGGCTGTGCAGTAGGGCTGTTCAAAAAAACTTTTTTTCCTGAACCTTGTTAGCTACGTGATTAAATCATTAGGTTGCCTTAAAAAATCGATGCACACGAAATTTGAATTCATTCCAACCTGTAAGGGCGTAATTCGTACAGTGTGAAAATTTAGAATTTAGCCTACCTAAAAATGCCATAAAAAATAATTTTCAACTTTTTCTGTCAACCACGTGAAATTGTTGCGCTGTCTTCAAAACCGATCCAAAACAAATTTGACTCGATTCCAACTAGTAGAAGCAGAGTTATTCGAGTTTTTCGTTGATAATTCTTGGATTATCCAACGATCAAGGATAATCCCAGAATTATCAAAGAAAAACTCAAATGTCCCCGCTTTTACTGGTTGGAATTGAGTCAAATTTGTTTTGGATCGTTTTTGAAGACAGCGCAACAATTTCTTGGGGTTGACCAAAAATTTGAAATTTTTTTTTTGCATTTTTTGGTATATTCAAAATTTTCAAACTATACAAAGTCCGCGCTTACCGGTTGGAATGAATTCCAATTTCGTGTGCATCGTTTTTCAAGCCAAACTAATGATTTAATGATGCAGCCAACAAGATTCCGAAAAAAAAGATTTTTTCGAACAGCCCTACTGTTCAATTCTGTTCTGTTCGATTAGGGTAGTTGTCTCTTGTGCATGCCACAGAAAGCTGATCAATAAACTGGAAAACAATTATTGCCTAATTGTGCACATTCATTGAAATGTGGAGTATCCCAAAGAGCAAAAGATGATGCAGAATCACAGATGAGTCCAGTAGAGGTAGGCTGTGATGCAGGAAGCATAGTTTCACTGCATGCTCACCCAGTTCAACTTGTCCTGCAAGGGCAATCTGTCCCGCAGCCCCCTTTGTGTCGTCGATTTCCTGAGACTGAGAACTCGGAGCGACGTTCCAAACATTGGCCTCGATCATCGGCTAGGTCGATATCGGTCCACCTCTACTACTTGCTGTAACTAAAGTGAACGTAGAACAAGACCATAAAACTATTAGGCGATTTCCACTATTGAATTGAAACAGTGATGGATATGTTGGGTCATGGCGATGCCAAATACCAAAAATATCAAATAAATAAATAAATATCGGAAATTTGAATTTAGTGAGAAACTTGATGGTTTCTTTTTGATATCGAGTGGGTTGTATGTATGATCATCAGATCTCAGATGCATGAACATTATTTTCCTGCTTGTATTCATATGTTTCAAATTCAATACGTTGCTGTCACATTTATGACATCTTCTATTCAGATCGCCATTGGCATGTCCAAGCGATGTGCTCTCGTCTGATTCATGACCTCACCTCCGACAAAGTTTCAAATTGTATCGACTCACTGAATGGTAAGGAAAATGCAAATGCAATCAGAATGCTGGCAATCCCAACGGAGAATTTGATGACGTGTATGGTTTTGACTAGGCTTATTTTTAACCTAAAAATGAACGATTTTGACCTAAAAATCAATATTTTGACATTTTTGACTGATTTAAAAAAAAAATGTATACAAATGAGGTGTTTTCCCACATAACGTTAGCATTGTCTTAATTTCCAGTTGGAACTGTCTTACCTTACGAATTAGTATGGCCTGAAAAAACTTTTTTGCATCGATAACTGAAAATTTTTCTAACTTTATTTTAAGAAAATCTGGCCCTATGAAGAATTGCAGAAGTTACACCACGGATTATGGTAGAAATAATTAAAATGTTTAGTAACACAACACTTCTTGATATAAGAACCTTGCAATGTCCACGCAGTGTAGCTTCAGTTGGGATATTGCGGTACGTTGAGCACCATGTTGACCTATTTGTTTCATTTGAATGTTTACGATTCACAATAAGCATACCATGGGCCGTCTACAACTGCAGGCCTATAAAGTAGGCTACAAGCGGTGAAATGTCAAATGACAAGTTCACAGACACTGCAAAATATACAAAATGAACGAAACGCAGGTTGCAAAAAAGTTATTACTTTGTAAACAATTTAGACAATTTTTGGCCTAACGCTACAATTTTGACATAATTTTGACTTCTCCAAGTTTAAATATTTTGAAAAAGTGTCCCCCTTTCCCGATTCCAGAATATGGTAATCCTAAAGTCAAGTCTATTGAAGAAATTGCTCGAGGCAAGTTGATTCAACACATCAATTTATTCGAGTAGAGTTATTTGAAAAAATCACTCGAGTCAAGTTGAGTCATCGGTAAATCAAGTCATAGCAACCCAGCGTGAAGCTAGGTAGCCACCTCCGATTAACACTTGTAGAAAAGTGCGATGCAGACTACATGACCACCTGTGATTTTTCTGTGTGGAAACGCAAGCCCCTGAAGGTCTCAACGCAACAGAATGGAAGAAACATGTGAAGATTGAAAATGCAAATCGGGCCAAACTGAAAAATGCAAACGTACAACTCGATTATGTGCTGACAATCTTACTAGAAGTGTCAAAAGCTGAAGATATATAATAACCACAACTATTAGCATACTTTCTCGTTAAGCTAACTTGCAGCAGGGGTTTCTAACGGGGGTTCACATGGTAACTGGGTTTTCTCAGCCAGATTGGGACAACTAGATCATTGTCAAATTCAAATTAGATTGGAATTAGAATGATAGCTAAAAGCTACAGTTTTTTTTTTGTAAAAATTGTACTACATTTAGAATTATAATTAGACTGTTTTTTTTTCAAATTAGATCAGAATCGCAGTTGAAGCTACACAATTTTTCAAAATTAGATTCAAATATTTAATTTATTAGGTCAAATTGAAAAAAAAAAAATTCAAATTGTTACTGTCAACCCCATGATATTGTTGAGCTGTCTTCAAAAACGATGCAAAACAAATTTCAGTCAATCCCAACTAGCAGATTTATTCGAGTTTTTCGTTGATAATTCTCTGATTATCATCCTCGATTTTTTTTTTATATCTTCCCTAGCAAATTGAAAATTTTAATTGGATCTGCGGAGCCTTATACTTGTCAGGATTGAACCAAATTTGGTGTGAGCGTTTTTTAGGGTAACCTGACTATTTATTCACCGAATGGCTGGAATCCAGAAAAAAGCTTATTCTTGAACAGTCCTAATACAGTAATGCACGGCCATGAAGGAGCAACCAAATTTCCGGTTAACTTGAACAAAGCAGTGTCTCGACTTAATTTGGCCAAAAGGGAGCAGAACAACACTGTCCAAAATAGCGGAGTCGAATGTGTTGCTCTTCTTTGGAATCGGCTGACATGTTTACTCTATGAGTTCTTTGATAAAATGATGCCATCCTATTTCAGCAACTTCTCCTGTTCCAATACAAAGATCGACGCAGTGTAGTTATCACTGAATCTCGAGTGATACGAGATCTGATAAATCCCTGCGTAAATATTAGAAGTTAGAAGATAGCTCTGATACGCATTCATCGATTTCAAGCATGAAAAGTCGAACACGCTTTTGAAGCTTTGAGAAGTTTCAACATCAATCCTACATTTAGCTCAATTCCGACCAGTGGAAGCGGAGTTATTGCAGTCGGAAATTTGGATATGAATAATTGGTGTCGTATTCACGGTGGGCAGATTATTAATTTTTTCATATCCTAATTTTCCGACTGCAATAACTCCGCTTCCATTGGTTGGAATTGAGCAAATTTGTTTGGCAGCGTTTCTGTCGAAAAACTATAAATTTCATGGGGTGATCAGCAGAGTTGTAATGACTCGAGTCATGACTCGACTCGAGTCCGACTCGACTCATGATTTTCTGATGACTCGACTCGACTCGAGTCATATTGTGTACTGACTCGACTTGGACTCGAGTCATTGCGCATGACTCGAACCAAGTCATTGACTCGAGACTCAGACGGCCAAGACCGATATTTCATTGTAATTCTGAAGCCAACACACTATTGGGATTTCGTCTATTGGTACTGGTACTTGAAAATGCGACCATAAACTGCTGAAAGTGACGAAAATTGGCATATTATAAATGCGAACCATTCGATATCACCAAACAGAGCTATAAAAAGTGGGTTTACCAAGACTTCAACTGGAAACTGAGCAGTCACCACAATGACTTGGACTAGGACTCGAGTCATAACTCCATGACTCGGACTCGGCACTCTGCTCGCTGACTTGGACTCGGACTTGACTCGGTGGTGAATTGAAATGACTCGACTTGACTCGAGTCAAAACTATAAAAGTGAGATTGACTTGTGACTCGGAGCCTTGTGACTTGGTTACAACCCTGGTGATCAGAAAGTATTGAAAAAAAATATTTAATTTTTATATATTAGGCTATATCCAAATCTTTCATCTCTTGTAGCAACGCGGCTACTGATTGGTATTAAACCAAGTTTGGTGTAGTGAGTTTTTATAGCCAAGCTAACAACTTTATCATGTAGTCAGTTGAATTTGAAAAAAAAAATTGAAGACTCCTTATATGCTGTATAACTCGTGTTTTTCTGCATGTATTTGTGTATTTGAATATGTCGCTGTCACATTTTCAATATATATTGTTTAGTTCGTCAGCAATTCTGCCATAGCCCATCAGCCAGTCCAAGAGATGCGCTTACGTCCAATCCAAGACCCCGGAAGAAACGACAAATTGTATCGGCGAGCTGAATGGCGAGGAAACGTATGTATATTAGTGAGGAGCGGATCGACAAATTCTCTGGTCCGGCTCCGGTCCGGTTTGTCAATTCTCTGGTCCGGCTCCGATCCGGCTCTGGCCGTATCAGGAAAAAGTACTGATCCGGCTCCGGCCAAAAATTAAAAAGTCCTGCTGGAAATCCGACCTAACACGGTACGGTGGTTCCATGAATTTAAAAATATAGCTCGTTTCTTTTCGCACTGGCTTGGCGGTTACTTGCGTGTTGTTGGTTGGTATTTATTTAGTTACAAACGTCATGCTTATCCATAGAGATTCTGACCTTATCAAAGAAGTACTGATCCGGCTCCGATACGGTCCAACCAAAATTTAAAAAAAATCCGGCCGGATATCCAACCCGGCTCCGGTCCATGCTCCGCACTAATGTATATGCGTTCGTGCTGAGTGGTACTTTCAATCCACTGTTACGGCGCTGCAACAAGACCTTTACTAACTATTGGATTTGCAAAATCTGTACGGTACTCATTTTCCAAAATTCGCAACCACAACTAGACTATATTTTATAGAACTAACCATCTTTGATAACTTGAAACAAACTAACTAAAACAGAGCTGACTAATAATGGATAATACAAATTACTGAATCACAAACAACCTAACAAATATTGGAGATAGATTCGGCATTACAAAAGGCCAGTATATCGAGCCTGCGATGAAAGGGGTTCCGTGAATCAAAACCCACCACCTGGCTTAACCACTGTTAGTAGTGATGACTCTTAGCTAGCAATGCAAAAACAACGCGCGATAGAACACCGATATCACGATTCACAGAACGGTGACACGTGTTTTATAGTTTCGCAACTAACTTATGCCGTAAGGCAACTAGAACTACTCGCATTAAAAAAAAATTGTAACTAGAACTAGAACTACGGGATAACCAGTAGTTAATGACCGTCGACTGACTAGATTCGTAGTATTTATAAATCTGGCTGTAACTGTGTGTTGGGTATTGTTTCAGGGCAAGATCGTGAACGGGAGTGAGATTCAAAGCTATCAATGTGCTTCAACAGAAGAAACTAAAGAATCAAAAGGAGGACAAGAGTAATTTGTGTCTCGACCTCCTATGACCAGGTACGTGAGAGCCAATATTCCATATTCAGCACAAACTTGTCGGTATTGTGGTGCTGACGTGCTCTGTTTATGTATTGTGCAGGCTTCGGGATTGTGTGTGGGTATGTGTGTGAGTGTTAAATTCACAATGTACAAGGTTGAGTAAGTAGATGTAGCCTAGTCATTGAAGCTGTAGTCTGATCTTGCGGTCATTCCAAAACAGAACGTAATATTTTCAAATCTTGTGACGTTGAAGTTCCTAATCATTTAGTGACAACCATACAGGCTCCGTGTCACAAGTCAATCTTACTTTTATAGTTTCAACTCGAGTCAAGTCGGGTCATTTTTAATTCACCATCGAGTCATTCCGAGTCCAAGTCAGCGAGCAGAGGGTCAAGTCCAAGTCATGATATTGTGACTCGAGTCCGAGTCGAAGTCATTGCGTTGACTGCTCAGTTTCGATTTAGTCTTGTTAAAACTACTTTTTATAACGATATCTGGCGATATTGAATGGTTAACATTTAAAACATATAAACTGATTTTCGCATTTTCTACAGTTTCAGATTGCATTTTCAAGTACCAGTAGCAAGTGATGAAATACCAACACTGTGGTTACTTCACTATTCTTCGAAATTGCAATGGTATGTTGGTCTTGGCCGTTTCAGACTCGAGTCATATCACTTGGTCAGAGTCATGGGCAATGACTCGCGTTCAAACAGTCATTATACAGATCGACTATAGTAAAGTCTAGTCAATTTCAACAACTAGAGGGTGCACGAGCCCAAAATTATTATAGATTTTTTTTTTAATTTGGCACCACATATCAAGTGTCCGTTTTAAAATTCAAAATTTTCCATTTTTCACTCCACCCTAGTAGCCAGTCCTAGTTCTAGCTACGGATTTTGAAAAGATCGTAGTTCCGGTTTTAACTCGAGTTGCTAATTTTCAAAAATTGAGTGATTATACTTCTATTTGTAGTTACTTGTTTTGAAAACTTGAGTAGTTCCAATTTCTAATTGCTAGTTTTGAAAAATAAGTAGTTCTAGTTCTAGTGACGGATTTTAAAAATAGCGTAGTTCCAACTCAAGTTGCTAATTGTTAAAAATTGAGTAATTAAATTTCTATTTCTAGTAGCGAATTTTGAAAAATGAGTAATTCTAGTTACTAGTTTTGAAAATAAGTAGTTATAGTTGCTTGTTTTAAAAATTAAGTAGTTCCCGGTTCAATGGTTGGTTGAGTATGGTGTACTAGTCTGCCCCCTGCCATTGTGTGTTGAACTAGAGCCTGACTATTACCGTATATCTCATGAACTACCCATCAAACCGATAACTAAACCTTTGCTGATCATTCCGATGTAGCCGCCGATGCTCAAAATACATTTCATCTCGCTTCAAACACACACATCCATTGCTAAGCTTGGACGTGAAATAAACTAGAAAACCAAATCAGGTCCTCTGCAAGCAGTGGTGGTCAGTAATGAAGTCATTTAAATTTTTTTTAAAGTACTTAAATCTCAAATAAGTTTTGCACACTTGTACTACCGTATTTACCGTACTCGAGTTGTTATGATTTAGGACTACTTGCACTTCTACCTAAACAGTTTTCATTTTTCTGGCAAAACTGCCATTTGTCTTTCAAGTTACTTGTAAATTGCACTTGAGTAGAAACGTATGATGTTACTTCTACCTGAGTAACACTGAGGAAAACCTGACTTTCAGCCTGTGACTATAGGAAATAGATGAATATAGTCGGGTGCTATCCTTTTATAGATGGTTAGATTTACTGAATCTACTTTATACAGCTACTTCTGATTTTATTACAGTGGATTGCCATCAGAATATCATCGGACATAACATCTCATTTGAGAGGCTGTTCCTCCGATACATCTAAATTTCTTTCGTGAAAGACGTTTGCATGACAATCTCAACCATTCAGTCGGAATCTGACAAACATAAATGTTCAACTGACACACACGAGGAGGTGAAAGGTGAGTAAATTATAAATTACATTATTTTGGCAAATCCATGATTTCAGATCCGAATAGTGGCGTGTTGTCGGCAGTGTTTGTCACTGACCATGACCACGTCTGATGTAAGTAAACCAACTCCTAGTATACAATGGGGGAATTTGGCGCCCTAATAATCGCCTTGTTCATTCTTTGAGAGCTTGATTTTTTTATGAAAATTTTCAGTTAAAACACTTCATGGGGATTTGGTATCCCGATGACTACAAACGAAATTTCATCTCTTCTGCTCACTCCTAATGATGGCCCCTGATTACTAATAAATGCTTGTCACTTTTGCTCGCGAACTGTTGTGAGCGCCAAAAATGAAACAAAATAAATATGTCAGTCTGCAATAAGAACAGATGTTATAAAGGACAATATAGCTTATTATTCTTTTTTAAACGTTGGCCTTTCATGGCCCTTCAACTACGGTAATATGTGTTGGCCTACACCATCAAGGGATATATAGACCCCAGGTCAAGATATCCTACTGTAGTGTCTGTATATTACCCTCACCATTAGTTGTATAGTCATCAGGTGCCTGTACAATTGTACATGTACATTAGGGTTGTCCAAAATTTGGATAATCTCAAGAATGATGGGTATCAATGTCTCATTCTATAGATTATTGATAAAAAACCGCAATGAGCCTGGAATAAGCTCACAGGAAAGTTGTTAAGATTTGTCGCAAAGCGTTTGAAAGTAGCTACCGACGAGTGGGCGTACCAGCGACCATAGAACGGCAACAAGACTAGTAATCACGAAATCACGGCTCTCGATTGGCTAATCGGCTATGCTTCAGTGATCACGACGGTAGTGGCTTACTGATCAGTAGTTAAAGGAGTCTGCTAACGGCAGTGATTCTGTAAGCGCATTGTAGGTTGGTTGGCAGATAATGATTTAAGATTGATTCAGGTCATGTTGAGTGACTAGATACATGATGATGAACAAACAACAGCTACTTCACACAAACTTAAAGCATGACTGGCTTACTGTGAAGGAAACCGCCGTAGCCTACACATGTCTGTTTTGACCTATGGATAGCACAGAACATGCGGAGAAATATTGTAAAGGCGCTTATGCAAGAGGCGAACGAATTTCTTGTCTCAGAAGAGATGCATCATAGTTGAATACAAATATAAAGCTTAACAATGACACTACTTGGTCTGATCTTATTAGGCTCCAGTCGTGCTGTATAACTCAAGTCTTGAATGCTCTAAGGATTGGCTGAATCAGTTTTATGCTGGGGACTTATTAAACTCTTACAGCAAAATGAATTCACTCGTAAGTGTTGTCAAAGTCGTCAATGAGGCCGTAGAAAGAGGTTTAGAGGTAAGCACAGACTATGCTGGATTGCTGGTATGACCAGCAAAAATACAGTACATCTTAGCATGTCCTGAAGAAATCTTGAATCATTACCGGCTGTAACACTACAAATGCTGGAATGTAAAACGAGCTTAAAATGCAATGAAGCAGTGCGATAGTTACATTTCTTCGTGGTTCCACTAAGCTATATGGTCGGCCAATATAACATCTTCTGAGCAGATAAGATTTTGTGTGGCATCCATCTCACGTATGGTGTGCTGTACCAGTTTGCGATGACTAATATACTTTACTTACGCCCAGTCTGACGTATTTGTAACCATAACTAGGTATTTCTTGGATTTATATCTAGTTCTCAAAGAGCACAATCATTCGCCGTTTCACCTCTGTCATGCCTGCAATTCTCTAAGGCTAAGTTAAGCTATACAATCAAACTGTCTTTTTAATGGGCATAATAGCATAGTCTGTGCTAATACCTTTTAACTCTTTGTGCGGCATCATTGACGACTTTGACAGTCCCCAGCATATACGGCTGATTCAGCCAATCCTTAGGGCATTCAAGACTTCAAATATACCACGACTGGAACCTAATAAGATCAGACAAAGTATAGTGTCATTGTTAAGTTTTATATTTGTATTCAATGATGATGCATCCCTTCTGAAACAAGAAATTCGATCACCACTTGCATAAGCGCCTTTGCAATATTTATCCGCAGGTTATGTGCTATCCATCGGTTAAAACAGACATGTAGGCTACGGCGGTTTCCTTCACAGTAAGTAAGCCAGTCATGCTTTAAGTTTGTGGGAAGTAGCCGCTGTTTGTTCATCATCATGTGTCTAGTCACTGAACATGTCCTGCATCAATCTTAAATCATTATCTGCCAACCAACCTACAATGCGCTTACAGAATCACCGCCGTTAGTAGACTCCTTTAACAACTGATCAGCAAGCCACTGCCGTCGTGATCATTGAAGCATAGCTGATTAGCCAATCGAGAGCCGTGATTTCGTGATTACTAGTCTTGATTCCGTTCTATAATCGCTAGCACGCCCACTCGTCGTATAGCTACTTTCGAACGCTTTGCGACAAATCTTAACGACGTTCCTGTGAGCTTATTCCAGGCTCATTGTTGTTTTTTATCAATAATCTATAGAATGAGACATTGATACCCATCATTCTTGAGATTTTCCAAATTTTGGACAACCCTAATGTACATGTACATGTACAACTACTAGATGTATTGGTGTGTTTGAACGCGTTGTCACGTTTTTGTCATCTTGTATTCAGATCTCCATCAACTCCGCCATCGGAAATGTCCAACAGATGTGCTTCCATCCAATTCAAGACCTCTTGAGATGGGACAATTTGTATCAACGCGCTGAATGGTGTGGAAAACGTATGTACTTACGTCCATGATCAATTTTGATCCACTATTGCGGTGCTGCAACTGGACTAAGTACAAACTATTGGATTTGCAAAATTTGTATTGACGTTGCAAAACTCGCATCTTCAACTAATCTATAAACAACGACCTTAACAATCCTAATTAAAACAGCTAATAATAATAAAGAAATAAAACTACTGAATTGCAAATGAGCTGAGAAATATTGGAGATAGAACCGGCATTTCTAAAGGCAAGTGTTTCGAGCTTGAAATGAGAGGTTGTACCCACAAAACCAACCCCTGGCTACGCCACTGTCAGAAGCTATGACTCTGACCTAGCGAGGGATGCAATAACACATAACAACGAAACATCGAACAATAACACCTGCTTTCTGGTTGTTTTACTACTGAATTATATTTAAGATGCACAACTAGAACTGCTCACTTTATAAAATCTGCAACCAGAGCTAGAACTACTCACTTTTCGAAATCCTTATTTAGCACTACTAAATACCCTAACTAGACTGGGAATTTGTACGAGTCTGGCTTTGACCATGCGGTTGACTGCCATTTCAGGGCTTCCCGAACGGAATGATCGGTCAACAGAAGCAAAAGAATGAAATGAATGACAAAAGGAATTTGAACCTCGGCAAGGAAGGTATAGTACGACCAGATACTTGAGAGCCAACATTCAGTTCAATCTTGTCAGTGTCGTGGTGCTGACGTAACTCTAGACCAGTCATCAAAAATAGAAATCATACCATCATGTATTCAAGGCAGTTGTGTGCAACTTAAAAATGGATATCTGAAAGTTCAGTATAATCAGAAAGTTGCTAGTGTCATTTTGATTCTATTGAAGTCACCGTACGGCATTAAGTCCCGTTAAAATCACTTTATTCTTCGATTTATGGACTTGGACTTGTTCATACTCTCAGATGTCTCCAAATCTCGACTCGAAACAATTTCTGTTTTGACGCGACTTGTACTAGAGTCTTTGCGCATGAGTCGACCCAATATATCACCCAAGAGTTCAACCTGATTTAACTCTTACTGCATAATAAACACGATCACTCGGACTCGTGTTTTAACACAATGACTAGGGGCGGAGCCCAATTTCTCTGCTGAGTAGCGATTCTCTACTCAGCAACGATTTCGTAACTCAACTCACGCCAAAAAGTATACTCACACTCAAATGCGTTCGAATCGGCACTCAAATCTAAGTCAACGCACCACCAGACTTAAGTGTCAATTTTCACCAGCCAGCAGCCAAGAGCCAACTGCAAGAAACACCCGCAAAATACCGGAGTACCGGTATTGTCGTATAGGTAAATCGGCTCTATTTCATGATGTGAGTTTCAGCTGAGCAAATGAAATCAGTGGCGCTTGGGTGGATTTTATGTTTATTTGTTATTCTCTTATGTACCCTTTCGACTTATTATCATCATCATCATCATTGGTTTATTAGCAATTTTATCAGTTCAATATACCACAAAAAATGCGATACAATGAAAAGACAGGAAGATGTCGAAGCGACTAGGAGTAGTCTATGGAATCAGACACCCACCTTGGCCTAGGCGATGTAAAGAGGAGGCATGCACACTGAATGAAAGTAAAGAAGATAGTATAGAAAAGAAGCGACAAGAAATAGGGCGGCATGTCATGGGAAGCGAGATCGATAGGTCAGTCGTGGTCCGGTAATCTTGAGGATGCACTGTATCGTACGGCATCTCGGTATACCGGAAGGAATGGTAACTTCTACTCTCTCAAAATAAAGGCACTAGCGTCAAGTTCCGTTGAATGAATGAGTGAGATGGCGCTTGGGTGGATTTTGTTTCATACCGTATAATTTTATCGTACAAAAGTCATGTCAACTGGCTTTTGAAATTTATAGGTACAGAAATGACGACAAAGGTCGATCGTCAAGCAAAACCGACAAGTTTTGTGCCGCTGCTAGCTATTGAATTTCACGCTGCCGGTACTTTACGAATGCTCCTTCCACAATTAAGTAAATGCAGTATCTTGAACTTGAGCTGACAGACTTCTCGGTGATATCAGTGTTGGGATGGAGTCACTATACCTCCAGACCTTTCAATATTCAGACGAGACTCTCTGAACAGAGCAGCAAAAAGCTTTTGGAAACAAGGAATGCTGCGGATATGGCAAAGTTTAATCATAGAGGAGCTAAGTGAATCGTGCATAGATGAGCTTCAATTGGAAAGAAACCCTGAAGAAATGTCCATTTTCTATATATTTACACGATATCGATGCATTCTTTTGATCTTGAGGCATGCACTTACGTTGTCTCCTGCTGTGAAACTTATCTTTATAAATTTCGAATGGGTTTGTAGCATCTTGCAAATATACTTCTGTGGGGCAAAGGAATGTTCTGGGTATCTTGAAGAATTACTATTATTTCTATTGGGCCATATTGAAAGGGTCTGGATAAGGTAAATCAGTGAGATCGACGTCTACGTAGCAGGATTTGTGACGAAATAACGAGGAAAGCGTCTCGTTGTCATGACAAAATCGTCCAGGCGTGTCTGGGTCAAGGTTAAAAAAATCTGGCAACGCACTTTCGGAAAATGCCGTCTGGAAATCGATACTCAACTGAGTAGAGAGAATTGGCGCGTACTCAACCCTGAGTATCGATCGATACTTAGTTGAGTGGAGATACGCATTTGAGTATTACTTAGTTGAGGAGAAGAATTGGGCTCCACCCTAAGACTCGGCGCATTGCTCCCTCACGTGCAGTCGGTCTTGATTCGGTGGTGAATTGAAAATGATTTGACTCAACTTGAGTCGAAGTTATAGCCCAACAGTTTATTGGACTTGTGACTCGGAACCTTGCAACTTGGTCACAGCTTTAGGTTTTACATGTAAATATCCTTGATACAGTTGTAGGGTAGGCTACTTTTAAACAGTATGGTACATCAATTGCAGTATTGTGAATCGTGATGCATGCCAAGTCCAAAGTAGGTCATAAACTATGTCATGACATGATTCCGAAAATACGTTCCAAATTTCTAAATCAATTCAATAACTAATTAACTGTCGTTCAACTTGTCGCATTTCTGAATTGAGATTTAAAATCGTAGTGTATTTGGAAAACCTGTAGTGTGGTCTATGTCATAGACATGGTACGGTATAATATACTTTTGAATAACAATTTTATCAAAGTAACGTTCCGATACATTTGTATGTGAATAAATCATCATAATATCCATTAGGGTTGTTCAAAAATAACTTTGTTTCCGGATCCCGGATTCGCTGACTAAATTGTTAGGTTGCCTAACAACACTGTACACCAAATTTGTCTCAATTCCTACCAGCAGAGGCCGACACAGAGCTAATTGAAATTTATTAATTTATTATAAATATATATTTTTTTTTTTCAAAAAAAAACTCATGAAATTGTTGAGTTGTCTAAGGAAACGATGCAAAACAAGTTTGATGCAATTCCAAGACGTAGAACCAAAGTTATTCGAGTTTTTCAATAATAATTCTGGGTTTTCCAACCGTCAATGGCATATTTGCTTTCAACCCGTTGGAATTGAGCAAAAATTATTATGCGTCGTTCTTTCAGGCAACTTAACAATTTTATGGGGATAGCAGTAAAATTTGAAATCTTATTTTTAGTTTTTTATAATAAATTCTGAAATTTAAATTTGCTCTACGTGAGCAATACAGCTTACCTGAAGTTATACCTAATGTGCGTTTTGCGTGATCTGTGCTAATTACTGCTTTGTAGAGGAGGAGCAATTAATGTATTCCGCAACAGTAATGTATTTTGAATGCGTTGTAGGCACAACCATGAAGAGAGCAATTGAATTTCCGGTTAACTTGGATAAAGCTTTGCTTCCGCTTTCGCAAAAGGGAGCAGAACAAAACTGTCAGAAATAGTGGATTTGACAGTCTAGCTTTTCTTTGCTATTGGCTAACATGTTTACTCTTGAGTGCTTCGATTTACAGATGCCGTCATGTTTCAGGTATTTCTCCTGTTCCAATACAAAGGTCGATGCAGTGTAGTTTTCACTCGATCTCGAGTGATACGAGATCTGAAGAATTTCATCGGACATGTTAGAATTCGAAAATATCTCTTATTCGCATTCATCAACTTCAAGCACAAACAGTCGAACACGCTTTTTTTTTAAGCTTTGAGCTGTTTCTATAACAATCTTGACCTTTTCGAACCGATTAAGGCCCGCATAGTTGAATCGTCATAGGAAAACAGGTAAAACTTCAAGTTATGCTGATATTTTGATCTTATATTTTACATAAACTCTCACCAGTATCTGTTTCATTTTCTGCCGCCATTCCTCCTTGAACACTTGATCAACATCCAGCCAATAAGGAAGAAACTATAACCATTTTTTAAAATAGTATAAATGAACCAACTTGTTGAAACTACTGGATTTTTCAAATGCCAAACTAGAAGTAGGCTAGAACTATGAGGAGGGTTGGTGCGATGACATGCAAAATAAGGTCAAAAACATGCAAAATAAGGTCAGTCGCGACATGCAAAATAAGGTCAGTCACATGCAAAATAAGGTCAGTCCGCGCATAAATCCAAATCTATATTTCAACTCCAAATCCAACTCTTTTTCTTATGAAAACGAAATTCAAAATATCTTTCCTGTATAGTAGCCTACTTTCAACAGTGAAATTCCTTATCTATATCCTAAGTCTTAAGATGTTTCAATCAAAAGATAACCATGATTATCTTGATTACGAAGTCAGTCGCATGTAGAATATTATTATCAGTCGGCGCGTAAATCCAAATCCATATTTTAATTAGAAATCCAAGTCTTTCTCTTATGAAAAATAAATTTAAAATATCTTTCCTATATAGTAATTTCATGATTGAGATTCCTCATCTATATACTAAAGGTGAAGATGTTTAAAACAAAACATAATCAGACGATTATTTCGATTACGGGGTGATTAGTCGCATCTAGAATAGTCCGTGTATAAATCCAAATATTTACTTCGAATCCGACTTTTTTCTTGTGCCACTGACCTTATAGTCCGCAATCTGCATGTGGCGACTGACCGTATTTCGCATGCGACTGACCTTATTTTGCATGCAACTGACCTTATTTTGCATGTGGCTGACCTTATTCTGCATGTCGCGACTGACCTTATTTTGCATGCGACTGACCTTATTTTGCATGCGACTGACCTTATTTTGCATGTGGCTGACCTTATTTTGCATGTTTTTGACCTTATATTGCATGTCATCTCACCAACCCTGTAGAGAACTATAGCCTTTAAAGATCTGCAACGAACCAATCAAAATTGCGTGTCGCAAATTACTGAATTGACAATGAGCCAATAAATGTGTCCAATAATTGGTGCCATTTTCAAGTATATTTAATTACCTTAATACAGATGCTACTGAAGGACGCTACAAAAGGTAAATTGACTTCTCAGATGATTTCGATACAAAATCGAATCTCAACCGACATCGTTTCTAAAGAATATCGTCAAAAGATTCGCTCACTCAAGAAATTAGACGGAAAACCAAATACCAATTCAGACCACCAAAATAATACGTAGCAGGCTCGTTGGAATACCCGTTAAGAGGCGGGTGTAGCTATGTAGTCAATGTCGGCAACTATACTTGAGAAGCCCAAATTTTGATAACCATCTCGACTCGGTCAGAAAATATTTTATTATTTTACTTGCGTTGCATTATTGTCATCAACTGTCTTGACTCTAACAGGAACTGTTACATTATTTTACTCGATTTACATCAATGACGGCTTCTATCTCCATCTGGTTGGCTGCTCTCTCTATATATATCCTTATACCAATTCTTACAGGTAGAATGAAACTGCCCTGATTTTGTGCAATTCAACATAATATGAATATACAAACGAAAATATGCGCCGTGTCTCTCACGTCGGTATAGTTGCCGGCATTATTGCTACAGAAGTAAAAGAGTTGGCGACATTGGCTAAATAGATGCACCCATAAGAGATAAGTAAACGCAATTACAAGCGCATATGTGCTTGGTTTTAGTGCTTGCTTGCTTTCAGTTGTCGAGTCCAAGAAGAAATACGCTTCCAAGACGTCTCACGATGGACGCAAAGTACGGACTGTATTTGTTCTAAATCTGTCTCGATGTTTTGGAAGACGGTTTGGCCAAGGCTTTCTCGGATTTTCTATGCCAAGGTAGAGCTTATTTTGTTACGAGTCTCATTGTATTGCTAGTCAGTAGTCCACCAGTCATGTGCGAACCACTGGATATTCAAAACTTGAAACATGAACTAGGACTGCTCAGTTTACAAAACTTGCAGCTACAACTAGAACTACTCAATAAAGCCAGTACTTCGTTCACTGTCAAATAACTAGATTGGCAATTCGTACAAATCTGCCGTCCGCGTTTCTTGGGTGGTGAAGATTGTTGCCTGCTTTCATAACTAACATGGTGATGAATATATGTGTGACGTACTCAAATTTTGACCCTGACGTCACAAGAAGTGGAAAAGTGGACGATATGCAGAGGTGGGCAAAGTAGTCAGCAAGGTTTCTCAATCAGAAAGCATAAAATTCTAACTATGCGTCCAGATTTAGGAGGATTTGTCCTCCTTTTTCAAGAACTGTTCTCCCTTCGCCCGAAGTTCCACCTTTTTGGCAATTTTTCCTTCTTTTTAGTTAAAAATACCCCAAAATACCGCGAATTTTGGGAAATATGGACCGAATCGACAAGAGACGGTTATTTCGGGAGTTGAATCGGAGAAAAATGACCAAGAGATGCGCTCTCGTCCAATTCAAGACCTCGGAAGGAGCGACAAACTGTGTCGACGTGCTGAATTGAGACGAAAATGTAAGTAGATGTGTCCGTGTTTAGTTTTAATTCACTATTGCGGCTATTGCAAAACTCGCAACTACAAGTACACGTAGACCTAACGGCCTTTGGAAATCCCATACTATCTCAATAAAACACATCTAACTCTGATTATAATACAAACTTTGCATTGCAAATGAGATAGAAACTGCATTTTAATAGGAACTGGTTTCGAGCGTCAAATGGCAGGGGTTTCGACCCTCAAACCCAGGCTATGCCCATGTCAGTAGTGATGACCGCAATAACCTATCACGACAGAACACCGCTATCATGATTTACTTCATAAGAAGACGCGTGTTTTCTAGTTGTTCATTTTATAATTGTGCAACTAGAACTCAGGTTGTGACCGAGTCACAAGTCAATTTCACTTTTATAGTTTTGACTCGAGTTAAGTTGAGTCATTTACAATTCAACATCGAGTCAAGTCCGAGTCCATGTCATTGTGTTCACTGTTAAGTTTTGATCTCAATCCGATTCAACCCACTTTTTCAACCATGCTCTAGTGATATAGAATTGCCCGCATTCATAATATCATAATTTTCCTCAATTCTAACAGTTCCTGACCCTATTTTACAAGTATCAGGACCGATAGCCGAAATACCAATAATGTGATTACATAACTATTTTTTGAAGTTACAATGAAATGTCTGTGTTGGCCGTCCTAGTTTCGAGTCACATGACTTGGTTCGAGTCATGTGTAATGACTCAGGTACAAGTTGAGTCAATGCACAAAATAACTCGAGTCGATTTGAGTCATTTTATTCATTTGTTGAAAATACTCGAGTCCAGTCGGTTCACCAAAAATCGTGACTCGAGTCGAGTCATTAGAACCCAGCTATCACTCACTACTAACCTTATGAAATCCGCAACATGAGCAAGAACTAGAACTACTCGCTTTTCAAAATCTGCAACCAGAGCTAACTGAATAATGATCACCAACTAACTAGAATGGTAGTTCGTAAGTATGTCTGTCAATAAATCTATGGCTGCCATTTCAGGCAAGATCCTGAACGCGAAAGAGATTCAAGCGTATCAAGCAGTGAGCAGTACTGATATGAAAAGGATTCCCAGTCAACAGAAGAACCGAAATCATGAAATTTAGAACAAGAGGAATTCGTATCGCGGTAGGTAATGTCTCGTTCGACCGGGTACATGAGGCCAATATCCAACACAAGCTTTTCAGTATTGTGGTTCTGCCCTACTCTAGACCAGTCATCAAAAATCAAAATTAACCTAAAACGTATTCAAGGCAAGTGTGCAACTTGAAAGCAAATATCAGAGGCTCATTTTAATTAGACAGTTGCTAGTGCTTTTTTGATATCACACTCGTTGTATGTGGCTCTATTAAAAAGCACTAACTTGATTCAGATTCTTGGATTTATTTTCAAAAAGCAACAACTTTGGTGTGGGGTCGACTCCAGACTTCATTATACTCACAGATCTCTCCAAAAGGTAGAGTAAATATGTAACGAATTTGGTTTCTAAGTCTTCTTCGGTCACACAATCACATATAAATATTCTTCAAGTAGTTGAAAGGTAGGTTACTTTGAAAAAGTTTGGTCCAGCAATTACATTATTCTGAATTGTGATGTATGCCAAGAACAAAGTAGGGCATGAACTCTGTCATGACAAGACGCAGATAAATACATTACGAATTTATAAATCGATTCAAAAGTTTGATGTCCTCCATTAAATGAACTAGCGCAGTGCCTTTCAACCTGTGAGATGGTACGCATTTGTGCGGGTGGAAAAATTTGCATTGCGGATGAGAGACGTGGTGCAGATGAATGCGGATGAAAACAGTGAATAATTGTCACCGTACTTGTTCTGGCGTGGAATAATTCAAATAAACCCGATAGGAAATTTGAGTGCAGTGGCTCCATAACCTTGGTCGTTGAAACGTGAATGTAAAAACGTGTTTGACCTATTCGTATCTTTTACAATAACTTTGTCTCACGCCAGCCGTAGTAAATTACGATTTGTGCGCTGTATTTATTACCTACTAAAAAGTCTGGTACAAAACCGGGTGTAGTGGCATGTATAGGTTACAGTACATCAGCTGAGTCTGAGCTTGCGACACGCGGCATTAATGACTTACAAATGACTGTCTGCTTTATTTCTCCTGAAAATCATCATATTTTCGTAAAAATGGTTCGATTAGCACGAGGCACGAAGATAGTAATACATACCATCATCACAGACTCACACTTGCAAGTTTCTGTAAAGCAAATTCAGTCTTCGTCACGGCTCCTCAAAGTATGGGTTGCAAATGGTATAATTTTGAGTCGCCACGCCACCTAAGGGGTCTGATAATATGCAGGTAAAATTTGTGGAATTTCTTGCAGATTGTTTCTATATATCCAAGGTCACCGTTTATCAGCGTATCACAAGGTATCCAGCTCATATGTGCTTATTCTTCATGTTAGTTTCGGAGCTTACTTTCCAAGTCATATGAGAGAAGCTGTATTCTGGATAGTAGTGTGGGAAGATTCTTATAAACACCTGGATATCCAAGCACTAGAAGTTCTTGTACAAAACTGAACACTTATTTCGGCGAAAAGGGTTTAGTGCACTATAGTTGAAATCAAAACTACGGAATTGAGTGGTCTTTTTAATGAGACATTTAATAGCTTGAACCAGTCGCCTACTTCTTGCACATAAAAACAAAATCTTGTTAAGCATCTACATTTTCTTTTTGTATAACAATTTTCGATTGGTTTGTTGCCATGAAATTTATCTTGCAGAAAAAGTGCTGATGGTGTTCAAAAAGGTTGAAAAGCACTGCACTAGCGTATCGACGTATAAAATTGTATTATATCTGACTGACCTGCAGTCTACGGCATGGTATCATGTAATACATTTTTATCAAAGATCCATTCTCGGACATTTTTATCATAATTAATCATCATAGTATCCGAGTGGTACAGTTCCCGTTTGAGTTCATATCACCCACTGATTCTCAACTACCGTATTTTACCTAATTTTTGCAACTATTATATACCAACTTTGAAAGCTCACTTTCACTCAACATGAAGTTTTTGTTTGCTGTGCAGATTACTGCTTCCGTTTGGAAGGCATTTGACTCCATTTTGATTCCTAAAACTTTTTAGTATGCTTTGCTTAGTGTACCGGTAACTAATTAAATTGGTTATGTTATGACTACTTCCATTTCTACTTCACCACCAAACTACGGTTCTTACTATTGCATTTTGATTTTGAAAACTACAGAGTAGTTTTGAGATAAGTTACAACACTTATTTTACTGAGTTACAGTCCCCTGTGTTGTTGTAGTTAAAAATGGTTTCCAAGATTCTTCCTGTGTATTGTGGGAATCATTTTGCTCTAATCGAGAATCTACTTCGAAAGTATCCACATCTGATTAACACTTGTAGTAAATTGCAATGATGACTACATTGACCGGCTGTGGTTTGTTTTTTATGTAGGAACGCGAGCCGCGGACGGTCTCAACGCAATCGAATGGAAGAAACATGAAAAGATCGACAATGCAAAACGGGCCAAACAAAAAAAATCCCAATGTCTCTCTGCAACTTGACTATATTTTGACAATCTTCCTAGAAGTGTGAATGGTAAAAAGTTGAAGGTATGTCAGAATCACAACTGTTAGCATGCTTTGTATTTTACCTTGGAGCGGTGCCTACTAACCGGGGCTCATACGATTACCCCGGGGGTTTTGTGAGCCAGACTTGGACAACTACATGATTTTCAGATTTTCGAAATTAAATTAGAATTAGAGTTATAGCTGCACATTTTTTTCTCCCAATTAGACTAGAATTCGAATTATAACTGGGCCGTTTTTTTTTTCAAATTAGACCAGACTTCAAGTTACATAGCTACACAGTTTTACCAAATTAGATTGTAATTAGAATTACTCAATTTGCAAAAGCTTGGACATGGAATAAAGTTCATATCAAATCAGACCTTATTCTCATCAGCATGACGCTGACAAATGTCTGCACACTATGCTCGACTCGTCTTGCACGGTACAGTTATCCTGTAGCAATTCTGAATGAACCAGAAAATACATTAGAATTAAAAAATCGGATTAGAATTGGAGCAAAGACAAATTTCACTAATTATGTTAGAATTATATTACCGACATTTTCCTATAATTAGTGCAATCAAACAACCAGAATTATTTAGTTGTTCAAGTCATTCTGAACCAGACTCACACAGCAGAAGTCTCAATCATTTACTGTAATATATGTTGTGTGATCATGTTATATGTTTTTTTTTCTTCATCAGTGATGGTAATGCAAAGTTGATTCAGTTGACCAGTATTCTATAGTACGGTAGTGTATTAGATGTGTTACCTGGTAGCTTATTAGCGACTTGCCGAAAATATGGGGTTCTCCAAAGGCTTTCAGATTAATGTAACGGTTCACCGGGTTAGTAAAGGTTAAGAACCACTGTCCTCGCGTAAGAACCTCGAACAAGTAGCATCGGTTGAGAATATTCGATCCGTCATGTTAACAATTTCCATTCATAGCTATGACACAAGTCATTCGTTAAACTGATTATCACTGGACACAACTTCTCTGCTGAAATATGTGTGTGTTCTATGAAGTGCTATCATCAAGGTAGTATACTAAATGACTAGAGCAGTGGTTCTTAACCTTTTCTAACCTGGCGATACCTTATGCTAACCTGGAAGTCTTCAGCGAACAATGCTTCAAGCGCTGTACCATGTTTGAAGGTAGCCTACAACTCGTTAAAGACCAGTCATGAGTCATAAATACTTTCCAAAATTTGAGGACATTCTAAAATACCAAATTAGCGATGTTTGACAGTATTATATATCTGGCAAACATATGGTCGCGTTTCTTCCAAAATACACCAAATGGTCAATAGTGGTTGGTTTTATCCCGTCTCTCAGAGGCTTCAATGAGACCTGATATAACAGGTGTGATATCGAACGGACAGTAGCAAATTTCTCATTCGATTAATGTTAAGATTCTTGGTTTCAAATTGCCTGCTGTTGTCGTCATTACATTCTGTGTTGACCTTGATTTTTGGAAATTTTACCGTTGCACAAGCTGATAAAGTAGAGAAGCGCTGGCAGCCGTTTTGTGTGACTAACTCGTTTACTCTGATGAGTACTTCGATAAATTGATTCCATTATGTTTTCAGGAGCTTCTCCTGTCCCAATTCAAAGATCGACATGGTGCAGTTAACATGGATTCTCGAGAATACTTGCAACAAAGATGGAGTCGGAAGACCGCTCTGATACGCATTCATTAACATCACCAAACACGAGCACGCTTTGAAAGCTTCGAAAAGTGTTGATGACAATCCTGGCATCTTCGTACCGATCAAGAGGCCCATAGTCGAATTTCATTGGAAAACAGGTAAAACTGCAAGCAAAGCAGACATTTTGCGACTTTGACATTGCCTTTTCTCGTTTTCTGTTTCATTTTATGATATCATTTTTCCTTTACAACACTTGATCATAACCATTCGGCCAATGAGGATAAAGCTCTACCCACTTCCTAAAATAATATATACCAACAGACTCTTACAAACTGCTGGGTGTTCGAGATGCGTAACTGTAACCACGACCATTAAAGCTCTGCAACTAACTAACCAGATCGCATACCACTATGCACTGTCGATAATTGACAGCACTGATAATACAAATTACTGAATCACTAACGAGATAGGAAATATTGGATACGGAATCGTCACTTCTAAAAGTAAGGGTTTCTAGTTAAAATGGGAAGGCTTTCAACCCCTAACACCCCTACGGCAGTCTATTTATTGATGACTCTGAGGTAGAAATGGCTGCAAGAACATCACACAACACAAAGACGGTATCACGATTCACGCAAAACGAAGCCGTGAGTTTTCCAGTTATTGGCAACTACTTTTTTAATGCGCTACTGTAACTAAAACTACTCACTTTTCAAAATCCACAACTTCAACTAATCAAAAACCCAGTTTTTAGTTGACCTTCAACTATCCAGATTGGTAGCTTACACAAGTCTGCATACCAGTAAATAATATAATACTCGGCGGGGCCTGAAAAAGTATGTGAAAAAATACACTCCCAATGGGATTTGTAACTTGTTGGCCACCCGAATAGATTTTGAGATGGTGCCACTCATTATTGAATAATGATGTTTTGTGAGAGTTGATGACCACTGACAATGTCCTTGTACTACTCATGAGTAAGGTTGTCAAAATCAAGTACCTGAGTGACTCGATCATGAATTGATTATTATCAGGCATCGAGTCGAGTACCACTAATCATGATGTCATAACAGTATACAAAATTTGAAAAGTGCAAATATGTACATTCCATGCGACCACAAGGAATATGATGCTGGTTCTACGTCAAATTAAAAATAATATGGTATTTTGTTAACCATTCCTATTTCATTGCAAATGCTGTGAATTGATCACGACTTTACTGATATATCATTTCCGCTAATATAGTTTTGTACGAAAGGTTTCGTATGCTGTTATATGTCCAATGGAGTTCCTAGGCTTCCACAGTGGAAAATCGAAATTACAATTTTTGTTTAGAAATTTACACTTAGTGGTGAGTAGGGCTGGGCACAGTGATTCGAGTAGAGTACTGGAATTTTTGGAGTAGCCTACTGATATTATACGCTCATTGCCAATGAAAGATTATTTATCAATGAGAATTATAATGGCGATGGTATTTTCCACTGTGGAAGCCTTGCAACCTCGACTTGACGTATCGCAGCATACGAATCGTGTAGCAGGAAGCTACCAATGTTATTGATATTACCATGTTTCAGAAGTCATGCTCAACCCACAGCATTGTCACAAAGCGCACTGAAATCGGTATGGTCGAAAAAATATCTGAGTACATGGAATATTATTGGCAGTAGCATAAAAGTTCTGTATATGAACTTTGACATAATGCACACTGTTATTTTGTCATAACGACTGGTACTCGACTCGAAGCCCGATTTTGCCCTGCCGCCCTAGTTGTAAGAATCGCATAATATCACAACTCGACTCTAATCATTAGAATTAATACTTGAATCAGATACGAGAAATTGAATCATTGTACCCAGCCTTACTAATAAGTAGCCTACTACTTTTTGAAATATATCAAGTTACCGTTACGTGATACAAATACTATTTTTCTCGCTCAAATCAACCGATTTCCTCCTTTTAGGAAGGCGATCGAAATCAACGAACGGCGTAAAGCGGTATTGCTCCCAAAGCAGAAGCTAAAAAGGAAATCAACTCGTCGAAAGATGACGATCGTAAATTGAGTCCAAACAGAAGACGTTTCAGAGAAAGTCATCGGAAGATTCGGTCGTTCGCGAGAAAAGACTGAAAACGATGCACAACTCTGGAATACCGGACGCGAAAACGACTCTCTGTGCAGATTCCTCAAATCCTACTACACTTCCGTTTCAAGGCGTCGGTATGACAGCCATCCGTAATAAACTTACGTTACGGAATCACATGAGACCAAAAATCCGTTCGATAGACAAGGGCAGTACCGAATATTGGCAACGGAAAGTCATGCTGAAGTATGGCAAGGCAAGGATATACACATACACACTTCAGGGAGAGGCCCAAAACTTCAAAGAAAACCGCTACTGCCAGAAACAAAGAGATTGACGAAGTTGTTTCTAAATACGATCGCGCCTTTTTTAGTAAGTTGGACTTGAGAAACCTACCTGGGGAAAATGGTTCGAAATGTCACCAGTTTGGAAGTTTTTCCTTTCTGCCGACGCTATACGCAACCAACCTACTGATACATGTGCAGTGGCTGCACGGTTGGACAGCATATGGATCCTGAAATGGGGAAGGTTGTAATGACCCCAGTTTCACCGTCTCGACTCGAGTCAATTTGTATAGTGACTTAACTTATACTCGAATCATTGCACATCACTCGTACCAAGTCGCACGACTCTAGACTCGGACGGTAATGAATGGAATTTCATTGCAACTTCGAAAAATAGTAATGTTCCGCATTATTGCCATTTCGTCTATCATTAGCAGAAATTGTTAAGAATGATGAAAATCAGCATATTACGAATACGGAGCAATCGATTAAATCCAAGCAGAGTTGTAAAAAATTGGATTGAACCTGACTTGAACTTAAAACTGAACAGTAGACACAATCATTTGAACTCAGACGTGACCCTTTGCAAAACGATTTGGACTAGGACTTGACTCTATGATAAATGGAAAGTGACTCGACTTGACTCGAGTCAAAACTAAAAAAAGTATTGATTGGTTTGTGACTTGGATACAATACTGGTAATCTGGCATTGTTGCGATTAATTGGAACGCCGCAATAGGTCATTTTTATGGTCATTTTGTTGGTAATAAACCATGTAAGGGTAATTTTGGGTGAGTTACAGTGTCCAGACCGGCCCGTGGATATATAAGCATGCGACACTTCAGCATGTGGGTGATATTTGAGGATAGCGCCAGGTATGGTTTATATTAACGATTGGATTATGGTTAGGTTTGGGTTGTGAAACCACATGCTAATGTGTCGCATGCTGATCTGTTGCTTTTCAGTGTGTCGCATGCTCGTATGTCGTGCAACCGTCCTCACCAGATTATAATTTATCTTTTCGAAATTAGCGTAGTAGTAGCTTTCAGTCAAAGCCGCTTGTAATACATTTTGCACTAGAGTCGTAAGTTATAAAACATTACCATATCCCATAGTTGTAACCAAGTCAAAAGTCAATTCTACATTAATAGTTTTGACTCTAGTCAAATCGAGTCATTTTGAATTCACCACCAAGTCTAGTTATAGTCAGGTTTCAAAGGTTTAAGTCCTTGTCACCGCATCAAGACTCGATTCTGAGTCAAATTCATTGTGTTCATTGTTCATTTTCAAGCTCAATCCTGTTCTATTCACGTTGTTACAACTCTGGATGATATTTAAACCCGGGCATTAGGTGGTAGTTTGCTATTCTTTTCAGTTAAAAGGAAATGGCGGACGTGTCCGTCCTAGTCTCGAGTTTTAAGAATTAGTCGAGTTATACACAAATCGAGTAGAATCTCTCGAGTCAAGTCTAGGCACCAAAATCTTGAGAGAACCCTGCCATATCCGTTTACGATGCTACCATATATTGCTAGCCTCAACTGGTTTCTTATCTAACTGACTGTGCAATAACGTGATTACAATCTGTCCGCAGTTAGTTGTATTATATACCTACACTGCTCCCTGTCTCCATATGTATTAATAAACACAGTTTGCTGGTTGACTGGGTGCATTTTTGTAACCTAGCAGGTAAGTTAACCGGTATTAGAATCGAAATCACGGCGGCCTTGGTACACAATTATCTCTGACAGAGCAAGATAAATAGGCCTATAGATAGTATGCGCCTGTAAAAAGCCTTGAGTGGCTTTACAAATGTGTTCTTGTAGTTAGTGATAATTGGGTTCGCAGGTATAGTGAATAAACTGACGGGCCGGCTACTGGAGAACATTTTGCAATACAATATGGATGCGCCAGTTGAACAGTCGAGGCGTGATTATATGGTACGGGAAGGGGAAGTAGAAATAACGATATGCAACTTATCCTGCCGCGCCGAGCATGTTTGTGTGTATTATAATGCTAACACATTGCACTACCGGCCATTTAGAGATACCACTTACTGCTACAGTTGTCTGCGACAGCGATAGTTGAAGGATTATTGATTACGCCTATAGCACGGCCATGGGGTCTATTCAAAACCAATAGTTGGATGCCTGTGAAAGTGTGCAGTCGTGTTCATGTGGTATATGCGAAATATCGTTACAAGTATAGGTGCAATCGTCGGATGATATTCAGTTATCGCATCAGTGTCTATTTCGCGCTCATATTTAACTATTTCACCATTAGAAATGATGCGAACTTATTTTAAAACAACTAACTTTCCGAAATCCTAAAGGGAGATAAGTAGCCTCTTTGGTGTTGCCTGGAAAAGTGATAAGTAGAAGTAAAAGTAGTTGAAAAACGTAGCCACTTGAGTAAGTAGCGCATGCATGCAAAGTGTATCATGCGGGATTCAGGTTTGATGCACTCCTAGCACCAGGTGCGACAATATGTAACGTAACATGTTGCGGTCAATTGATATGTCTGACAATGAGATGTTTATTGAAACCAATGGTGGCGGTTGTCGGTCCTCGACGTCTGGTACCTACCAGTGTTGGGATCAAGTCACTACCTTCGAGTCACGAGTCATCTCGAGTCATTGCACATTTTGACTCGAGTCAAGTCAAGTCAATCGATTTTCAAAGGTGACTCGAGTCAAGTCAAGTCACTTGTTTTTTGGAGGTGACTCGAGTCAAGTCGAGTCAAGTCAAGTCAAGTCACGAGTCAAGTCAGAATTCAAGTCAGATTGAATTTTCCCAGCATGAGTAATGATGCAAAGTCATTACATTTTGCTAACAGGGTGAAGGACAGAATAATTGGCCCTTTATCTTTAATCAAATAACGAATATAAAGTTAAATATATATGTAAAAAGGTGTTGTATCGCTCACGCAAACGAAGAACTGCTAATAGAATACGTGAGTACCTGTAAAGCTACATACTACAGTCTGTTATTATCAGCCAATATAACGGATCGAATACAAAGCCTCGAGAAGTTGAACAAATTGATATGGTACAATACAATATCATGGTACCCATCTACACATCCGTGAGAATAGAAACGCATAAACTATATATATTCGTTTGATTTAAATCATACAAGAGTGTAGGTAAAGGTGAGCACTGCGCAATGTAAGCAATGAGCCGTCTAATAAACAACGATACGTTTCTATTTGATTAATCTATTGCTACTACGACAACGTAAGCTGTGATCGTTTTGTTTGCGGTCAATTTATTTGTGATGTAACAATGAAGGATCAGTGAAACATGCAATCAGTGAATGACTGGTTGCTCTCACAAGTGAAGTGACACCGACATGGCGAAAATACATAAGATAGGGTGATTTAATCGACACCGTTTATTTAATGACTTGAAATTGACTCGTAAATTTTGCTCCGAGTCACGAGTCAATCCACATTTTTGAAGCACCGAGTCAAGTCAAGTCAAGTCATTTTTGCAAAGTGACTCGAGTCAAGTCAAGTCATACGAAAAAGTTGACTCGAGTCTGACTCGAGTCAAGTCATGACTCGAGTCATCCCAACACTGGTACCTACACGCTACAACGTCTTCGGCAAAGGCTGGCACATCGCGGGCCAGGTAACTCTGTTTGGGCCACCTTGATGAAAGAGTTACCCTCTAGCTAAAAAGCGGCGCGACTGTTGACAAAACTGCCTGCTGGGATGAGATCGACGTATGACGACACTGAGCGTAGCATTGCAACAAGTTAGGTGAATTTATGTTAGGTCTTGGAATTGACTAACCGATCGGGATATTAGGGAATTACACATATAGAGTGGGTGTGAATTTTGCTGCCATTTTGTTACGGATTTAACTGCTTTATTCATCAATTCTTTCAACAAACGGAGCAGCTGCGTTCCAAACCTATGGAATTTGTCACGATTCTGGATAAAATTCGGTTATGCCGATTCTTAAAACCGGATGGTAATTTCAATATGTTCGTAGATTTGCTTATACTTCTGTTGATTGAACTTAATCATGACACACGATGGTGACAAGACAGCATCAAACCATATTACGTTTAAATACGATTCAGCAAACGTGTTACTGTGTTAAAGTAGCCTTCCTTCTGTTCTTTTGTAAAGATAACATTAGCACAACTTATTGTTGTATCCAACATTCAAAAAATTATTTGCTCTATTCAGCAGAGCATAATTTGATAAATGATGGCTGTAAATAGAATATTAGACTTTGTGTTTGTTTAAAATTGCAGAATCTAATACACTATATGACCAGTCATGCACATTGAGTTACCGACAACGCTGAAATATAAATACTTTTCAACACCAACTAAACAGCACTTTGTCATGAAGCCCCAATGCGTCAGATTTATACGACGGTATAATCGGCATACTATGCGCAGTAAATTTAGAGCAAGTAATTTTATAATTGCAAAATTTCGCGCCCATAACTACTTTTTTGTTTATGTTTCGTGACCTCTTTTCCGGCTTGTCGTTATAGTCTGAGATTATTTGGATAGCTAAAGAACTCAAACTTATCGTAAGAGCTCTTACGTGAGAAGCACATATGTATCCAAATTGCTATTTCTTCATGATATGCATCATTTTCCTTTGTTGTCACGTTTGTACTCTGGGGCTCGTACTGCAAGCAGTGGTGGAGTAGCCATTTGGCGGTTCTGGCTCTGCGTCACGGACGGGAGTCCGCAAGGGGCGGTAAAATGAGGTTGCACACTGTGCACAGTGCACAAAGCACGGAGATATCGCTAATCACGATTCAGACTGGAATCGGAAGAAAAGCATTTAGAAATGGCGAAATTGATTTCTGGTTTCAAAGTATTGCTGTTTTTATTGCAATATAATATATTCCACTGTACCCAATATCAATGTTTCTCACTCGCTGTAACGGCTTCGGCGAAGTAAACAGCACTTCATTGAGGGGGAATGAGATGATATAAATGGGTATATTACCTTGACGTACAATGGTCCACTGCCAAGACCAAGACGCTTGAAAAACGGATTAGGGCTTTCTCAAAAAACCAATGAGGTAGTCTTTCAGCTGGTACCGTGTCTCGCTGGACCCACTATTGATTCCTTGGTCGCTGAAATGTGTTGTCAGGTATCGTGCGCAGCTCACAGTTGAATATATAAAGATATTGGTGATTTCTTGTTGCGTTTGCATTTCTTTAATAAATCACCTCTTTTATTGGAAATATGCTCGTCGCGCATGTTAGAGAGCACAGCGTTGTATTGACGTCAAGTTTTTTAAATGTGGCTGCTATAGTGTGCGGCCTTTTTGTCTCTTTATTGCATTCTTGCGGTCCGCGAGTTAGTGACCTCTACTTTAGACAGTAACGTACCAATACCATTATGAAAAATATCAAGATAAAATTTAATCAAGTTGCAGCAGTGACCATATTTTACTACGGATTTTATCGATAATTATTACATTCTGGAGGGACGCAGAAAATGTGCTCACGGGCCGTAGTTTGTCCACCACTGATCTAGCATTGTAATTCTGTCAGTACTCAATTAAACAAATGTCTTGTATTATTCAAATCGAACGGATTACAGTGTATGCGTTTATATTACTCATAAACAATTTATATAGATTTACATTGTATCTTATATGTGTGCAGGTGGAATATTATCTTATGGATGTGTAGGTGAGCTATTATCTTGCCAGGTTGCAGATGTATAAGTGACCAAAGATGTATCGTCATCGATGCAGTAGAGGCATTTTCCTTTTGAACTAAGCAAGTCACGTCATTAAAGCGCGTCGTATATATCGCAGTAAATGCAGAGTAATACAAGCCAGTTTGCGAAACGATCAGTTTTGTTTTACTACAAAAGCTATTGTCTGAGGAAGGAGTCAGCAACGCAGAGCTCGCGGGCACCAAGTCGCCTGTAAGTACCAGATGAGTCGCACTTGATGGCAGTATAGCAAATATTCAAATGAGATCTTTGCAGGACGAGGTGGAAAAGGGTCCGATGTGAACTGCAGTTAAACTTAGTTCAGTCAACCCTAAGGGACATTGGAATAGAGTTTTCGATCGGGGGTTGGGCTCGTCTTCGCCCCCGCGACTTCCGAAAGGGAATCTGGTTGATGTTACCAAGCCTCGACACATAGTGCGGCAATGCAACAGAACTCTAAGACGCTGGCTTGAGTCCTGGTAAAAGTAACATATTCTTGGTAAGCAGCGTGAATTCTACCCGGTGCTCTCAATGTCACAGTGAAGAAATTCCATAAAGCACGAGTAAACGGTAGGAGTAACTGGCAGTCCTTTACGGTGACCAGGTGGCCATATTTTATTCATTTCCAAATTTTTCGACTGCATCAACTCCGTTTCCACTGGTTTGAATTGAGAAAAATGGGGTGGCATCGTTACAATAGACAAGCTAACAATCTCATGGTGTCAACAGAAAATTTTGAAATTTTTTGTATTTATTTTTAGATAACAAATAAAAAAAAAATTTTCTCCTGTAGCAATGCGGCTACTGGTTGGAATTGTACCAGATTTGGTGTGCAAACTTTAATTAGGTGACCTAAAAATTTTATTAGGCAGTCAGTACAATTTGAGAAAAAAGTCATTCTTGAAGACACCTCATGAAAATGGACGCTAAATTCGCACTAGGGTTGTTAAAAATTAACCTTTTTTCTGGATTCCGGCCATTCACTGATTAAATTGTCAGGTTGCCCTTAAACACGCTGCACACCAAATTTGGTTCAATTCTAACAAGTATAAGCCGCCGCAGAGTCAATTTAAATTTTTAATTTATTATGAAAAAAAAAATCGAAATTTTCTGTCAGCCCCATGAAATTGATGAGTCGTCTTCAAAAACGACGAAAAACAAATTCAAACAAACAAAAAAAATTCAAAGAAAAGCGCTACTGGCAGAAACAAAGAGATTGACGATTTTGTTCCAAAATACGATCGCGCCTTTTTAGTAAGTTGGACTTGAAAAACGTACCTGGGGAAAATGGTTCGAAATGTCACCAGTTTGGAAGTTTTTCCTTTCTGCCGACGCTATACGCAACCAACCTACTGATACATGTGCAGTGGCTGCACGGTTGGACAGCATATAGATCCTGAAATCGGGAAGGTTGTAATGACCCCAGTTTCACCGTCTCGACTCGAGTCAATTTGTATAGTGATTTGACTTGCACTCGGATCGTTGCGCATGACTCGTAACAAGTCGTATGATTCTAGACTCGGACGGCAATGAAAGGAATTTCATTGCAACTTCGAAAAATAGTAATGTTCCGCATTATTGCCATTTCGTCTATCAGTAGCCGAAATTGTTCAGAATGGTGAAAATCAGCATATTACGAATACGGAACAATCGAATATACCCAAGCAGAGTTTTAAAAAATTGGATTGAACCGGACTTGAACTTAAAACTGAACAGTAGACACAATCACTTGAACTCGGACGTGACCCTTTGCAAAACGATTTGGACTAGGACTTGACTCTCTGATAAATGGAAAGTGACTCGACTTGACTCGAGTCAAATCTAAAAAAAAGTAAGATTGGTTTGTGACTAGGATACAATACTGGGAATCTGGCATTGTTGCGATTAATTGGAACGCCGCAATAGGTCATTTGTATGGTCATTTTGTTGCTGCTAAACCATGTCAATTTTTACAAATATAAGGGTAATTTTGGGTGAGTTATAGTGTCCAGACCGGTCCGTGGGCATATAAGCATGCGACACTTCAGCATGTGGGTAATATTCGAGGATAGCGCCAGGTATGGTTTATATTGAGGATTGGATTATGGTTAGGTTTGGGTTGTGAAACCACATGCTAATGTGTCGCATGCTGATCTGTTGCTTTTCATTGTGTCGCATGCTCGTATGTCGTGCAACCGTCCTCACCAGATTATAATTTATATTTTCGAAATCAGCGTAGTAGTAGCTTTCGGTCAAAGCCGCTTGTAATGCATTTTGCACTAGAGTCGTAAGTTATAAAACAATACCATATCCCAGGGTTGTAACCAAGTCAAAAGTCAATTCTACTTTATTAGTTTTGACTCTAGCCAAATCGAGTCATTTTGAATTCAGCACCAAGTAAAGTCGTAGTCAGGTTTCAAAAGTTTAAGTCCGCGTTACAGTGTTGAGACTCGACTGTGAGTCATTGTCATTGTGTTCATTGTTCATTTTCAAGCTCAATCCTGTTCTATTCACGTTGTTACACTCTGGTTGATATTTAAACTCGGGCAATTATTGGTAGTTTACTATTCTTTTAAGTTAGAAGGAAATGCCTGACGTGTCCGTCCTAATCTTGATTTTTAAGAATTAGTCGAGTTATACACAAATCGAGTAGAATTTCTCGAGTCAAGTCTAGGCACCAAAATTTTGTGAGAACCCTGCCATATCCGTTTACGAAGCTACCATATATTGCTAACCTCGTCTGGTTGCTGATCTAACTGACTGCGCAATCACGTGATTACAATCTGTCCGTAGTTTAGTTGTATTATATACCTGCACTGCTCCCAGTCTCCATATGTATATGAATAAACACAGTTTGCTGATTGACGCGGTGCATATTTGTAACCTAGCAGGTAAGTTAACCGGTATTAGAATGGAAATCACGGCGGCCTTGGTGCACAATTATCTCTGACAGAACAAGATAAATATATATAGGACGTGCCTGAAAAAAGCCTTGGGCGGCTTTACAAATGTGTTCTTGTAGTCAGTTAACATTCATCAGAGACCGCTATTTTTCTTTTTTTATAAAATTGTCTAAAATTTTCAAAAATGAGCCGCCGATAGCATGATCTTAATGGCATTCTTTTAATGGTCATTTGCATTTAAACCATATCTCCACGACCCTAGAGAAGAGGCGAAGAGCCCATCGGGGTCGCGTCGCGACCACTAGCTTATTAAGCCCTGGCGTGGGCACATCGGCATCCGCAACGAGTAGGCATCCTTCCGTAGCTATAGTCAACGCGTAATGGCCATAAGCATTGCTGAAACGTTTGTTTTTTGTCAACCACGCAGTCGTCTATTACTTTACTATGGATTAAGAGATACTGAATTACTTCTACAGTTGTCTGAATACAGTTGTCTGCGACAGCGATAATTGCAGGATTATTGAGTACGCCTATAGCGCGGCCATGGAGTCTATTCAAAACCAATAGTTGGATGACTGTGCAAGTGTGCAGTCGTGTTCATGTGGTATATGCGAAATATCATTACAAGTACAAGTTCAATCGTCGGATGATATCCAGTTATCGTAGTGTCTATTTCGCGCTCATATTAAACTATTTCACCATTAGAAGTGATGCGAACTTATTTTAAAACTACTCTGCTTTCCGAAATGCAAAAGTGAGATAAGTAGCCTATTTGGTGTTGCCTGGAAAAGTGATAAGTAGAAGTGAAAGTAGTTGGAAAACGTAGCCACTTGAGTAAGTAGCGCATGCATGCAAAGTGTATCATGCGGGATCTAGGTTTGATGCACTCCGAGCACAAGGTACGACAATATGTAACGTAACATGTTGCGGTCAATTGATATGTCAGACAATGAGATGTTTATTAAAGCTAATGCTGGCGGTTGTCGGTCCTCGACGTCTGGTACCTACAAGCTACAACGTCTGCGCCGAATCGACAAAGGCTGGCACATTGCGGGCCGGGTAACTCTGTTTGGGCTACCTTGATGAAAGAGTTACCTTCTAGCTAAAAAGCGGCGCGACTGTTGACAAAACTGCCTGCTGGGATGAGATCGACGTATGACGACACTGAGCGCAGCATTGCAACAAGTTAGGTGGATTTATGTTAGGTCTTGGAATTGACTAATCGATCGGGATATTAGGGAATTACACAAATAGAGTGGGTGTGAATTTTGCTGCGATTTTGATACGGATTTAACTGCTTTATTCGTCAATTCTTTCAACAAACGGAGCAGCTGCGTTCCAAACCTATGGAATTTGCCACGATTCTGGGTAAAATTCAGTAATGCCGATTCTTAAAATTAATATGTTCGTAGATTTGCTTATACCTCTGTTGATTTAACTTCATGACGCACGATGGTGACAAGACAGCATCAAAACCATATTACGTTTAAATACGATTCAGCAAACTTGTTACTATGTTAAAGGAGCCTTCCTTCTGTACTTTTGTAAAGATAACATCAGCATAACTTATTGTTGTCTCCAACATTCAAAAAATTATTTGCTCCATTCAGCAGAGCATAATTTGATAAATGATGGCTGTAAATATAATATTAAAATTGCAGAATCAAATACATTTTATGACCATTCAGGCACATGGAGTTACCGATGACGCTGAAATATAAATACTTTTCAACAGCAACTAAACAGCACTTCGTCATGAAGCCTCCAAATGGTGACCAACCCAGCATCCGAGGGGTTAACCCCCACAGTAGGGTGGAGTGAATAATGAAAATTTTTTGATTTCAAAAAAGTGTCTTGATATGTGGTGCCAAATAGTAAACAAATAAATTCTATCATAATTTTGGGTTCGTACACCCTCTAGCAGACATGGGGTAATCGCGATTAGTAATCGTAATCGATTACGACGATTTTACCATTTTCAAGTAATCGTAATCGCAATCGATTACATTCGAAAAAATTCCGAAGTAATCGTAATCGTAATCGACTATTTCACATATCTAATCGATTTCTTTGTGTATGAACGATTACTTTTTATTTGCACAAGGACTATGACATAAACTGAACAGGTGAACATTCGTGAACAAGGAGATATTATACCCGGTTTATTGATAGCACAAATGTCTGATTTTTAAACTCCACTGCTCATTATTACATCACAAGTATTAACTTTGCTCGTCATTGCGTAAGAAGTATCCACGCAGCCACACATATGAAACAGACTTTCGATGTTCATTGTAGCGCAATTGTAATAACACCTGTCATGCTGTATATCAGATTATCAATACACTCCAGACGCCACTAGCTTGCAGCAGGATAATAATCACCACTCTGCCTAGTTTCAAATAGTAACTTATGTATTGATGTCTGGTTATGCTTCGTTGAACGCAGCTTGACCGTTGTTGCTTGGCGAGCGGTAGGCCTATGTACGTACGTACACCGGACAAAGATTTGAAATTTTGTAGTCGTCAAATGAAAGAAACATTACGATTGCCCGAATGAAGCTGCTGAAATATATCATAATGGAGCCGTAGTTCGCCGTTTCTCGTAACGGCAGCTTGCAGTATCTGTATTTAAGTGGAAGACAAAATTTTATGTTTCACATTATCTGTTTTTCTTATGACTCTGCTTGAAACGGGCTCCAATCGTAATTACGCAAATCTTTACTCAACATTTGGAACTGTCCCCATAATCGCCCGCTAATACACCATGTTGGCTTGGGTTGTAGCTAGAACCCGGACCAAAACAGCAATTCGTCCCCCAACTTCAAACGTTAGTCTTGGGCCTCATATGGTGTTCAATTTTCAGGTTGATGACTGAATTTCGTCAGAATATTGATATTTACATTATATTACTAATAATGTTTAATCCTGTCAACCCCCGATGGTCAGATTTACCGGAAGAGCAGGGAGCGCGTAATTCGTAATTATAACATGTGATATGTTGTTATAATTGCTTGATGGTATGTTGTTGAGTTGTGACCTGCCATCTGTTATATAGGCCTAATCAAAATATAGTGTAGTCACCCAAACGTAGCAGACTAAACTTTCGTGAGACGCGCACACAAATTGTCATGTCTTCATTCCTCTGTGGGTGCACCCGATGGCATTTGTATAGTGGGGCTCAGATTGAAACTTCAGGACTATTCGTTGCGTCCATCCAGCGCGGCTATTGACAATGGACACGGACCTAGGTCTTACTTTGGTAGCACACTTAGTGGAGTCGCATGTTGGTCGAAATTGCATATGTATTTTGGTGTGGCGCCGAAATGCCCATTCCTATAACTTACGCATACTTTTATTCTTGACGGAGAGACGTACGCGTTTCAAAATCAAGTTGTTTAGAGACAATAAATTGCAAAGCACGAAGAACATTTTCAAGTTAATTAAATCTCTCGAAATACCCTGTATAATTTATGTTGATTTACTTTCTCAACTCTGCTGGAGTGATATAGATGACTCGCACAATGACTCGAGTACAAGTCGAGTCAATGCAAAAATTGACTCGAGTTGAGTCATTTTACGCATTTGAAAATATGACTCGAGTCGAGTAAGCAAAATCGCGACTCGAGTCATTACAACCCTGCTCCCCACCCTATTAAGGGGTTTGGGGTGCGGCAGTTACGGACCTGGCAAGAAAGGAAATCGGTGGGTGTGGTAAATCGTCCCCTATAAAGATGGGCATTCGGTATATTATGACGTAACAAACAAATGACGTATTATCTACAAAGAAAGATGTTATCTCATTATACCTTTTCATCACAATCATTATATTGTCTACCAATATATTCTAAGATTAGTTCAAAGAAGCAAAATAAATGTAATCGTGAGTAATCGTGATTACTTTTCCAATGTAATCGTAATCGTAATCGACTACTTCCTGATATTGCTGTAATCGTAATCGTAATCGTAATCGCGCGATTCAGAAGTAATCGTAATCGCAATCGATTACATTCATGAAGTAATCACCCCATGTCTGCCCTCTAGTGGTCGTGCAATTTCACCGAACGAGCCGAAAATAGCCAATTTCGCCATATCTTGATCATCACTAACACTAGAAAGTCAGTTTTGGCCTTAAAAGATGCAGAAGCAACATGTTTCTATCTCACTTCCATAGAACTTATACTCTTAAAAATGCACAGAAAAAAAGTTACATGCAAATTTCTGATTTTATAGGTAAAATTATGCACTGAAGCAGTGGGTGGGATGTCAAAAGCGTGTAGTGATTGATATTATGACTGAGCAACATACCCTATCAATTAAAACTACTTTTCAAAACTTGCTCAAACAAATGAAACCCCCTCCAAGCATAAATAGGGCTCGGGCATCGAATAGAGACTGCTAATGCTGTATTTAAAACAGCAGCGTCCATTGGTAATGCAATGTCACAATATCGGCAAGTTTATAACAAGGGCCCTCATGAGATTTACCAAAATGCTGTCGTGGGGTTTGTATCATATTTGTCACAAAGCTCCTGAATGAAAGCACGAAAATTGAAAATACACATTCAAAACACAAACGTCAATTCTATACTGGAAACAGAAAATTTTTGTGGCAGTATCACAGGAGTATCAGTGTGCACGAGCATTTTAATCATGTTTAGTATTGAAAGATTTCATCTGCTTTCAAGACTTCCGTTTTTGTCTGATGAGGCCATATCTACGTTTAAATCCTGAAACATTGAGCTGATGCTTATGTCACCACTGTCACATGTCTATCCACTGTCTGGTTGTGGCAAGGATAACTGAGCCTTAATGGTGATGATCATAGATTTACCAGCTCGTGATCAGACAAGGTCTTGATTGCGATGCAGGCGGTTGTTCAGTATTTTTGAGGTTTAAGTTGACAATTTGGTGGAAAGATTGAGCCTTGATGTAGATAACTGGAATTTGGAAGAATCTTATACTGGTGTCAATGTTGCTGCTTTAGAGTTTGGTTTCATTTATATATCATCCTTCAAAGTCGTCAGTAGGAACCAGATCTGCAATATTTAGAAGCTGGGCCCATCGTTCATTCAATATGGTTGACTCTCGCATATCAAATTTCAAAGTAGCCTACTATGTGGGACAGAGTCGTCCATCTAGAAATCTGAACTGTCTTGCTCAATTCTGCATGGAGGTCTATTTTCCGTCATGGTTTGAAATAAAAATGCACAATTCCATTGTTGATGGTGCTAAAATTTCCACAACATAGTTTCCCGTGTCACAAAGCTGACTGATACCCGAATTCACTACCTTGCACTATCTTTGCTACGAAGGAATGCTCATTTTGAGCATCCAGGAAATGTTTTGCAGAGAATGCTTTGGTGACGAGGAGGGAAACGTCCGAAGATTTTCAGTTAACAAGATTACAGCTATGCAGAGAACAACTGCACCATACCAAATTCCAATTATGAATTTGAAGGACGATATATAAATGACACCAAACCTAAAATAAGCGAAATTGAGCATCAGTTTCTTCCAAATTCCAGTTATCGATATCAAGGCTTAATCTTTCCACCAAATTGTTAACCTAAACCACAAAGATATTGAACAGATGTCTGCAATCAAGACATTGTCAGATGTCGAGGTGGAAAACCTAAGATCATCACCATTAAGGCTCAGTCATCCTTGTCACAACCAGGCAGTGGAAAGACATTAAAACGTGGTTACTGAAGCCTCTACCAATGTTTCAGGATTTAAACGTAGAGATGGCCTCATCAGACAAAACTGAAGTCTTGAAAGCATATAAAATCTTTCAATACTAAACATGACTGTAATGTTCGGGCACAGTGCACACTGATACTCATGTGATACTGCCACAAACATTTTCTGTTTCCTGTATAGAATTGATGTTTGTAATTTGAATGTGTATTTTCAATTTTTGGGCTTCATTCAGGAGCTTTGGACGAATATGATACTAAACCTACGACAGCATTTTGGTAAGAAATCTCACGAGGACCCTTGTTTTAAACTTACCGATATCGTGACGCTGCACTACCAATGGACGCTGTTTTAAATACAGTTTTAGCAGTCTCTATTCGATGCCCGAGCCCTATCTATGCTTGGAGGGGTTTTCATTTGTTTGAGCAAGTTTTGAAAAGTAGTTTTAATTGATAGGGTATGTTGCTCGGTCATAAGATCAATCACTACACGCTTTTGACCTCCTACCCACTGCTTCAGTGATTAATTTTACCTATAAAATCAGAAATTTGGTTGTAACTTTTTTTCTGTTCATTTTTAAGAGTAAGTTCTATGGAAGTGAGATAGAAACATGTTGCTTCTGCATCTTTTAAGCCCAAAACTGACTTTCTAGTGTAAGTGATGATCAAGATATGGCGAAATTAGCTGTTTTTTGCTCATTCGGTGAAATTGCACGACCACTAGAGGGTGTACGAACCCAAAATTATGATAGAATTTATTTGTTTACCATTTGGCACCACATATCAAGACCCTTTTTTGAAATTCGAAAATTTTCATTTTTCACTCCACCCTACCCCACAGCCTCCGATTTATACGACGGTATAATCGGCATACTATGTGCAGTAAATTTAAAACAATAAGTAATTTATAATTGCAAAATTTCGGGCCCATTGTTAATAACTACTTTTTATGTTTCGTTCGTTTAGTCGCGCGGGGTTGTCGTTATAGTCAGATATTATTTGGATCGCCAAACGACTCAAGCTTATCGTAAGAATTCTGACGTGAGAAGCACATAATTTATGTATCCAAATTGCTATTTCTTTATGATATGCATCATTTACCTTTGTTGTCACATTTGTACTCTGGGGCTTGTACTGCAAGCAGTGCTGTGATAGCCAGTTGGTGGTTCTGGCTCTGCGTCACGAGCAACATATTGTCGAAAATAAGGATAGTCGGATTTAAGAGGCTGGTACGAAGCAGTGAAACCCCGTTTGATCGTTATGCAACAGCGTTTGATGTTCTACAGTGGTTAGCAAAACCACACGTACTTGATTCGAAACCGTATATATGCATGGTGAGTCTGAAACTATATATTACAATTGGTGTTTCAATTGCAAGCTGTTACAAGCAAGAGGAGTTTCTCAAAGCTCAAAATGATAAAGTCATATTTACGTTCTACCATGAATGATGATCGGCTTTCACCTTATCGATTCTTTCTATAGAAAGAGGCTACGTTCAAAAATATGATTTTAAAGAAATTATCGCTGTTTTTGCTTCGGCGAAAGCCCAAAAAGCTCAATTTTGAAGTGTCTACTGATCTTTTATTCGCCGATTACAGTTGTTCTCCATTTTTGTCTTTTATGTTTGGCCTCAACGCTGAGACGGTGAGGCGTCTGTCTCAAGCATTATGGAACAGTGGTTCTCAACCGGCATCCGCGAAGCAATTTCAGGGGGTCCGTGAAACCTCCAAATTTGCAAAATGTGTAATAATTTAATTTCTATTTTTTGAAAATAGAGAAATCACGAAGCAGTTTCACTTCGTAACTATTAAAACTTGAGGACTCACGTAAACAGAATGGCCGTCTGAGATTAAATATTCTACTGTGCAAACTCATTTGATCGTCAATTTCAAAATTTGCTGCAGTCTTAGGGCGGCATTTTTAACGAAAGCCGCAGCATATGCTCCTACGCCACAGACTGCAGGTGTAGGATTGTTTAACGCCGACCTCCTTACAATTGACATATATATATATTGAACCTTTCGATGAACATGTAGCAGTCACATTTGATTTTTCTAGCTGGCACAAAAATACTCTATCCTAAGGATCATGCACCCGCAGGTCGCACGCCCTTAAACTGAGGTATTCAACAGCGATATTAGGATCGTCGTTTTCTCATGATTGCGAATACTGGCGGATTCTTCTGCATAATGTAAGCGTATTTTTCTCTGGGGTGGTAGATAATGAAAGAATTTGGCGACAATAAATCGCCTGAACTGCGAGGGAAATTTCCAAGTTGTTTAAATCTCTCAAAAATGCCCAATGCTTTACCGTCTTCGCGGATTCGGGCTGCGACAGTTGCCGCACTGCTCTGCAGTCTATAATAAATCTAAAGAAAAACCATTCGGCTTTGACTGTGCATTTTTTAGGTTACTTTGAACAACACATTAGGAATGAATCGTAACTAAAGTCAAGAATGAATTTTACAGATGGGCATTAAGCTTAGAGGACAAATCTACTTGACATGTGCATGAATCGCTTTTCCAAGCACAGATTAAAGAGCACTGAGAGGAAAGTTGCAGTTGCCAATGTGTGATCCGAAATGATTCATTATTTCCGATTATACTTTCTGAGATGTGTCAACCATAATGCGTGGGCCAGGACCTCAGCAATAAAATAAAAAGACACTGTGATACCCCTAGACCAGTGCGTTTCAACCTTTTTGAGCTCCATTCGCACTTTTTTTGTGAAATAAATTTCATTCGCACATACTAATCGAAAATTGTTATACAAAAAGATGAATATAGGCCTACTCAACATTTTGTTCGGATGTGCAACAAATGATATAAGTATATAGCTTAAGCTATTAAATGTCTCATTAAAAAGGCAACCTTTTTCGCTCGTTTTACTTCCAATTATTTCAATACAACCCTTCTCGACCAAACAATGTTGTTCGAAATTTGTACAAGAACTTCTACTAGTGCTTGGATGGTCAGGTCTTAAAATCTATTCTGCACTCCTATTCAAAATACAGCCTATTTTTCGCGAGTGAAAAATTCTTGCTGGCAGAAATCGTTTTTGAGAGCTGACACAAAGTTCGCGCGAAGCTCCAGTTTGTCGAAAGGATGAAAAACCCACATGTTTGTATTGAGGCTTTTGTCTTATGTCTTTGGAACATAAGGTGCAAAACGATCAAGGAGAGTTGGCACATTAGAGCTCGATACCTGATGATACGTTGCTCCGACTTCTGTCTCGCAAGTTTATGAGAAAAGCAAATAACTCATGGTACTGCGTGTTCTACTATTAACCTCAATCTAACTTGAGGATTCATAACACTTTAATAACGGTGAACCAGCTTTTAGACTACCACCAAAATCTGAGTTTTTGTGGCATCCCGCGACCCGAGGCTCACCCATGAAGAGGAATTTATATTTAATATTACAGTTGTACGCTACGATGTTACGGGCATGCACATCATAATTCTAACCAACACAGCTCTACAACACATGTCTGACGTACGCGATTTAAAATTAGGGCGAATTAAATTCCTCTGCGTATCACAGTTGTACTATATTGCCTACTCAGATTGCAAGAACGCGACTCATCTTCCGTGCCGACAACGAAGCATATCCAATCCATCTCGAAAGGTTCGGCCATCCAGCATCGGTCATTTTTAGACCGAGGTTTTGTCGCCGCTCATGTTTTTGGCACCGCATTTTATCAGCGGTTTATTCGCCAAAACTTTACGTCTTCATGTGCCCGACGCAGAAGAGGTTGACCTCGAAATGATTGAGTCTCAAAGGCCTGAACTCGCTCGTTGCACAACTCTACACTAGTTCATCCCAACGGTCTTCGACCATGATTTCCAGAAAAAAAACAGTCGAATAAATCTGATCATGAATTCCATGCCATATGCCATATTTGCTGCGCGTCTCGCTTATTAGCTACAGTACCCAACACAGTGACCTTGGATATGTAAAAACAATCGCAGGATTTTTTGCAATAAATTCAATAACTATTACATACATATTAACAGATAGCTCTGGCACCGCGTCAACCCAAAATTATACCCTTTGCGGTCACTACTTTAATAACCACGAAGGGGTAAAAAATGAACGTTACAGTAAAATTGCGAATGTGAGTCGCTGTAATGATGGTATTAACTACTATCATAGAACAGTTATTACGAAAATATGATGATTGTTTAGCGAAAGAAAGCAGAAAGTCAATTTGACATCATTTTTCGAGCCTGTCGCAGGATCAGACGGGCTGATATACTGTATGTCTGCCACTATAGAGATTGTAGAGATCTCTATACTGCCACTAAACCAGCTTCCAAACCAGACTTTTTGTGACGTAATAATTATAGTATGGGAATATTAATTCACTACGGCTTGTAAGAGCTACGATTCGTGGTGCGTCGTGTTAATTTTTTACAATTGCATCACAGCTCCAAAAGTTACACTGATTCTAAATTTCCTATTAAGTTTATTTGAATTGTTCCTCGTCAGAAAAGTTAACATTTATTCACGATTTTCATTCGCACTTGATCCGGATTTTCATTCGCACCATTCGCACCACCTACGTCATTCGCACTTGACCCGGATTTTCATTCGCACTATTCGCACCACCTTCGTCATTCGCACCAGTGCGAACCGTCACACAGGTTGAAAAGCACTGCCTAGACCAGGGGTGTCAAGCATACGGCCCGCGGGCCGCATCCGGCCCGCCAGACGATTTTACCCGGCCCGCGAAGCAATTTTGAGTAGATTGAAAAATCCATATAGTTTCCAGCACATTTGTAACAATTGTTGAGATTTTTTGCAGGAAATACTTCTATGTTCATAAACCCTATCATAATCACCCGACTACGGCGCTGTGGTTTCACTCTAGTTACCACTAGTAACAAGTCGTGGAAATTGAAACCCAATGTCAAGAAAGCAAAAAGTGCAAACCAAGTTCTAAGTTTTATAGAAAATGGATCAAAAAGTAGTTATTCACAAAAAAACGCCTATGCGGCACCGTTATACGCGGTTTACATGGAAAATATATTAGTTGTACAAATATATAATTGAAATATGTATGATCGCACTGCTCTGTCACTTTCGCCCAAACAGACCTCCTGATATGACAACTTATATCGCCGTTAACGCGACTGTTTTAGCGTTTCTTAACTGTGTTCGACCAGACAATCATCGTATTTTTGCGAATTCCATTGTTCGCGCATAGAGGTGTCGCGACTTTCTACTTTAAAATCCCTATTATGATCCGCGTATTATCTACACATGCCTTTTAAGGCATTCAAGTGAAAAGCAAGAGCACAAATTAACATTTTGGAATCAGTCTACTGGTCCGGCCCGCGAGCGATTTGAAAGCTTGAATCCGGCCCGCGGCGCAATTTGAGTTTGACACCCCTGGCCTAGACTATATGGGTCACCAATACTTGGCCCGCGGGGGGCCGCGCCGCACATGTCCAGCCAGGTCGTATCTTGCGAGCTGCGATTTGATTTCAGATTTGAAAAGAACATTAAGAAAAGCATTTGGAAATGGCGAAATTGATTTCTGGTTTCAAAGTATTGTTGTTTTTGTTGTTGTTATCGCAATATAATCTATTCCACTGTGCCCAGTATCAATGTTTCTCACTCGCTGTAACTCGCTGGCGAAGTAAACAGCACTTCATTGAGGGGGAATGAGATGATATAAATGGGTATATTACCTTGACGTACAATGGTCCACTGCCAAGACCAAGACGCTTAAAAAACGGATTAGGGCTTTCTCAGAAGACCAATGAGGTAGTCTTTCAGCTGGTACCGTGTCTCGCTGGACCCGTTATTGATTCCTTGGTCGCTGAAATGTGTTGTCAGGTATCGTGCGCAGCTCACAGTTGAATATATAAAGATATTGGTGATTTCTTGTTGCGTTTGCATTTCTTTAATAAATCACCTCTTTTATTGGAAATATGCTCGTCGTGCATGTTAGAGAGCACAGCGTTGTATTGACGTCAAGTTTTGAAAATGTGACTGCTATAGTGTGCGGCCTTTTTGTCTCTTTATTGCATTCTTGCGGCCCGCGGTCTCTACGAAGTTGAGTTGGCGACCGCTACTTTAGACTGTAACGTATCAATACCATTATGAAAAATATCAAGATAATATTTAATCAAGTTGCAGCAGTGACCATATTTTACTACGGATTTTATCGATACTTGTTACATTCTCGAGGGACGCAGAAAATGTGCTCACGGGTCGTAGTTTGTCCACCACTGATCTATAGCATTGTAATTCTGTCAGTACTCAATTAAAAAAATGCTTTGTATTATTCAAATCGAACGTATACAGTGTATGCGTTTATATTACTCGTGGACAATTTATGTAAATTTACATTGTATCCTATAGATGTGCAGGTGGGATATTATCTTATGGATGTGTAGGTGAGCTATTATCTCGCCAGTTTGTAGATGTATGCGACCTAAGAAGTATCGTCATCGATGCAGTAGAGGCATTTTCCTTATAGACTAAGCAAGTCACGTCATTAAGGCGCGTCGTATATATCGCAGTAAATGCAGAGTAATACAAGCCAGTTTGCGAAACGATCAGTTTTGTTTTACTACAAAAGCTATTGTCTGAGGAAGGAGTCAGTAACGCAGAGCTCGCGGGCACCAAGTCCCCTGTAAGTACCAGATGAGTCGCACTTGATGGCAGTAGCAAATATTCAAATGAGAGCTTTGCAGGTCAATGTTAAAAAGGGTCCGATGTGAAATTCAGTTAAACTTATAGTTCAGTCAACCCTAATGGACATTGGAACAGAGTTGTTCAAAATTAACCTTTTTTCCGGATTTCGGCCGTTCACTAAATTGTCAGGTCACCCTTAAACACGCTGCACACTAAATTTGGTTCAATTCTAACAAGTGTAAGCCGCCGCAGAGCCAATTTAGATTTTTGATTTATTATGAAAAAAATTCGAAATGTTTTGTCAGCCCCATGAAATTGATGAGTCTTCTTCAAAAACGACGCAAAACAAATTTGACTCAACTCCAACGCGTCGAAGCGGAGTTTTTGTAGTTTTTGATTTATAATTGTGGGATTATATTCACCGTCAATGCCATTTTTGCAAATCCAGAAATTTCAACTGCAATAACTCCGCTTCTACGGGTTGGAATTGAGTCAAATTTGTTTTGCTTCGTTTTCGAAGACAACTCAACAACTTCATGGGGCTCACAGAATTATTATTTTTTTCGATATAAATTAAAAATTTTAATTGGTTCTGCGGCGGCTAATACATGTTAGAATTGAACCAAATTTGGTGTGCAGCGTGTTCGAGGGTAACCTGACAATTTAATCAGTGCGCCTGGACACATATAGACATGAAGTTTTGGCCTGTGGATGCGGCCAAAATTCGGTACTAAAACGCAGGATAAATGCTATATAACTGTGGCCATAAATGATCGTTGCTATGGTTGGCCAAAACCTTCAACAAAAATATAGTCGGCAACGAATACTCTCGTCCTTACAATCAGTAATTCGAATTACACTGTAAAAAATATCCTCGGTAAATCCCGACATTAGGTTAGGTTCAAAATTATCCGACTTGTGACCCGGGAAACTACTTTCCGACCTCATTAAAGTAGGTAAATCCCGAGTTTTCCATTACTCGGATTGGAAAAAACCGACCCTTATTGATAATTTTCATCGACCTTTCACCTATATTTTCATTGACCTTTCACCTCAGCCAAATCCCAGCTGTGCTGACTGACTAGGATTGCAAGAAACCGAGCCTGACAAATAATTGTCATTGACCTTTCACCTTAAACACACAAAATCAGTAGTCAGTCTGCAGATTAAAAAGCAGTGTATATTAGCAGCAAATAAAGCATTGTTTCATAAAAGTATACAATCAGCAATATTGGAAACCTGCAGTGTCACAAATTAATAATGATGCGTAATTATTTCAGGTAAACAAACAATATATGTTTGTTGTTCAAGTTGAAAATTTTATTATGTAATGAGCACGCTGTGATGGTGCCAACAATTGAACATTGGTGCTTATAAGGTTTAGGCCAGTTGGTTGCCAATACGTTAAGCATTCCAAAAATATAATCAAAAGACCAAACTCTGGGCCACGCCCACGACCATTACAAATATATTGCGAATTGATATCGACAAGGACTAGCATCGATTAATTAAAAAACCAATGCTAAGCGTCACAACACAAGATATTACTGCTGGCAGTCATCAAAGAGGGCAAAAACAGGACCGCCACAAATCATAATATGACAATTAATCGTTGAGTGTCATGTTTATCTTGTTGCGAACAGCATTAGTTGGTTTGACGTTTGGAAGCTTGGCGAGAAAAGTTGCGACAAAGTTCAAGGAGTTTGATGATGAAGGAGCAAACTTCACATTGAAAACCCAATAAATAGCCATCAGGCATGCTAGAGCATGGTGAAAACCAAATAAACCTTTCACAACTTCTCCATCGAAATGAATCGTCCACTTTTCCGTCTCAGAATTGAATGCGATGGTCGGATAGACATTCTTCGGCTCCTACGAAATATAAATGTTACTATCCAGTATCCATGGAATAGTTTAAAAGAGTGTGAGGTTTATGGATCAGTGATTTATAATGTGGGCGGGTAGGCAGAAGCTGGAACATTATGTAAATTATATTTAATTAATTAATTATAACCCATTGGGAAATATCAAGCTTGATGCGGGGTTGTTCAGTGAAAATAAGTTGGAAAACAATAGGCGTAGATCAGGGGCGGGCCGCGGATCTGGCCCGCGAGGCGATTTTGTCCGGCCCGCGGACAGTTTCCCGTCTTAGTTGATAATGTGGCCCGCCCGCCGGTGTCGGGTCAATATCGAGAAAACCATTACCGGGAATGCGTGCCACAGGAGAGCTTACGCGTAAGTTCGTAGACGCGAGAAGACTTTCATTATCGGCATTTACGATGTACTCAACCAAAATGGATTGATATCTTGGTAAATTTGTGGTACCGGGGTTATCGAACGCCTTGAAATCTTAATTAAGGATTGCAACATGTGTTGATCGATCAGACAGAAGCAGATATGGTGGCGCCTGTATGACAATGATGTTCTCAAATCCACATTGTCTTCCTCAACATCGGCGAGAAATGGCTTTGAAATGACATAGGTGTCGTTACAATACATTCATTACATGCGATTTATTCTTTGTATATGAGGATAAATGGGCTAATAATGTATTGATTCAGCTATCCGGCCCGCCAAGTACTTAATTTTCCTACATCCGGCCCGCTGACTGGAGAAGTTGCCCGCCCCTGGCGTAGATCAACACGAGCACATATCAATATTCTACAAGATACATCATGTGGTCATATCATATCGTCTCAAATTAAATTAAGTACGAACTGTGAAAACAATACTGACAGAGGCCATTTTAAATGTCCAAAATTATGTAATGAATGGGTGGAAATGTTTAGCTGCATTTTGAGAGATACCGATGATCAACACACCTTGTCCACAATCAGGAAGTTGTCATACTTCTCTTTGAAGATCGTTGGGATGTACACCATCCAGTCCAGTTTTTGAGTACCTGAAAACGAAGTGCCAACTCAGATTAAGCACTTAAAGGACAGAAAATGATTCCCGAAATAACAAATAACGTAGTCAGCGTAAGTTCGAACTTTTGCGGTTTATCAAGTAAAGGGGGTACGTTGACACATGCGTAGGGCACAATAATTCGAGTACTCGAATAGGAATCCAGTATAAATTGTAATGAAAAACGATTGTTTCGAGTATTGTAATTATATGCTTACTATATAAGTTCGTGATTTCCAAAGGACTATCCGCCGCTACTATGTATCGTGATGCTGAGCTATAACTCTTCTCCAAAATCTTTGACGTCAGGTCGACAGAGTAAGTATCGTCGGAACAATCTTGTTTCTGACAAATCATTTTCATTTCTTCCAAAATCTGAACAGTTGAAAATATTGACTTCATAGCATATGCCATGGATGGTCTTCAATTTGACTGAAAACAGGGGTGGCCAACATTTTTGTAATTCACGGCCGCATCTCGCGTACTCATGTAGCCTGCGGCCGCATACCGGTGGTTAGTCGTGATAAACTAGCTGGGGCCAAATACCCACGTTATCATGTCCATGTCCATTGCCGGTACACTCCGAACTAATCTATATGCACATATCGGCTTACTATGCGCACCAAATCGTTAGTAGTTATGTTGTAAAGAGCCACAGAGAACCAATCTGTAGTCGCGCGAAGCGCGAAAAATTTTTCATGTTCACGAGTGAATTTCGTCAATAAATATTAGTATAGTTTCACATATTACTATAAAATATTTATCCTTTCTCGGCCAATGTGATCAGATTCCCAGATACAGCTGATGCAGGGGGTATCTGTGAAAACTTAGGGTTGTTATTATACAAGTGTCGACAGCCGCATAATTTTCCTTCTACTGCTGCAGATTGGCCACCCATGGATTGAAGAATCAATATTGGGGTTAGCTAATAGCTATACACGGTAGGCCTACTTGCTAGACAACTATCTCCTCGTAAAGCATGGTCTTTTGGAGCGCCCGAAGTCGTTTTGCAGGCGTCTCGGTCTTGGCAGTGGTGGGCCATTGCACGTCAAGGCAATATGCCCATTCGTACCAGCAAATTCTGCATCCATGGAATGATATTACCATGCCGAAGCCGTATCAACTAGTGAGTAATAGTGATAGTGGGCACATAGAATGGCTCACTTTGAAAAACAACAACATTCTGTTTCAACTGAAATCAATTTTAGCGTTTCAACATGATTTACTAAGCGTTTTTCTGAATTTTTTTCAAATCAGGTCGCGGGCCGCAAAATAGGACCTCGCGGGCCGCATGCGGCCCGCGGGCCGCGTGTTGGAGACCCCTGCTTTATACCTACCCAATGAGCATCTGCCAAAACTGGGTACGCACGCAACAGACTCGTTGTTGATGTCCCTTTGATAACTTCATGTCGACGATCTTTAAAGGTCCTTTTCATCCTATCCATGATTGTGTCTTTATCAGCATTTCGGCTTCTTTTCCACTCAGTCATAATTTCCTTTTGGTGCGCTTCGATGCTACGCTCATCTTCCGGCGGGTATACGGTTGGAATCTACAAGAAAAAATATATTTTCTAATCAGAGATGGTCAGAGGCATTTTTCATCGTCAAGTTTTGACGAGTTTATAATTGCGTAATTGCTATTACTGCGCAAATATAGTCGATAGACTCTCGCATAGGCCGAGAGTAGGTTTGGGCGAAGGTACAGACCAATTTCTTCAATATTCTGCGGAGGCGGGTCGCGGGGTATTTTCCAATAAAAGTTTGAGATTGAGAATATAAAAAGTTTGGGAACCCATGCGTTGAAAAATTCGCGTGACGCTGTTCGTTATAGACCAGTGATTCCCAACCGCGGCCCCCAGCTACCCGTGTTTCGGCCCCCACAAAAATATTGAGGAATCGATTTATTAAAAAAAAATTATATTTATAAAATACTCTTGCTTGGCTTGGAGTCTGGAGTTTTCTATTAGGATTGTAGGCAAGTTTTGAGTAGACTGCTAAGATTGCCCCAACTTTCCAGATGAACGGGCTGTACCTATAGATATAGGTATAGATATAGGTATTGACAGGACCGTTTCAAAATATGCTATTCTCTTGTGCTCAATATCAATATCCTCAATATTCCCCCTCTCACCCGTTATACAGGTAACCAACGTTAATGAACAATGAAGGATTTGAAAATTCTTACAATGCATGATGACATTCGAGGTTTGGTGCACCTTTCACTCGATGTTTCCACAACAAGGTCGTCGGTATGTTTCCGTTTACCCTGACGGTGTTTTCCGTGTTTTTGCTTTTTTTCCGTAACGAGAGGATCTTTACGGCCCCTACGGTACTCCTGGAACTGGGTTATGAGCTGTTTTTTCCAAGAATGCTGCAACGTAAGATATTTGAAGAAATGTTTGGAATGTTCAAACACAAGCAGCTCACGAAATTTTCACATCCATCGAATTTCAAACGATCTTGCATCCAAGGATATTTCGTTATCAAAGCAGCTACTGGCGCATCGTATTGTTGTCTTGTGGGATATAGACTAGGAATAATGACTGTTTTAGGCCACTGCAATTATCGTCATATACAAGAAAGGTTTATTATTTATATTGTAGGTCACCTAGTGTATTGCAGCAGGTCCCAAAACAGGTGATGAACAATTTTCAGTCTCAATTTTTGTGGAAGTACTTTTGTCTTTTCATACTGCTTCACTTCCTTTTCTATGGCTTTTGGTAAAGAAATCCTATATTCGTTGGGCCATGGCAATGGTTTGTTGTTTTCGTCACAATCTGCTGAACTGGTAGATGCCTTGGAGCTCGACAAGGTACTGTTTGATATACTTTCATCTGAAGAGAAGGATAAGGAATGAGGAAAATATTAATAATTCACCGTAAGTCAATACCTTCAGGTTCAAAATCTTCAACAGGCAGGTTAGGAAATGAAGAATCACAGCAGTATCCAACATTGTCAATGCTTGACGTTTCACTATGCATTACGTCTTCGTTAGATTGCCCTCCTGAAGCCATCGTGCTGGTGCAATCGGAGCCGAGTATATCCAAGTCACTTTGTTCAACAACAGAGTTGTTGGTTTTCGGATAGGTTCCCTCTGCACCAATAAAAATAGACTCGATGAGGGGTGAATCTATTTCGCCAAGGCACATCTGATCAGACTTGGAGAACTACGGTAGATAATTATAGTTGCGTAATTTCAAAAAATTATTGCGAAATGACAGTATTCTAATTCTAATCTAATTTATTGCAAGAAAAATATGAGTATAGGTAAATACCGTAAACCGGGGTAACTTTGGACTTAAGGGTAACTTTGGACACTAAGCAGTAAAAGATTTAAATGGTTATTGATGAAAAAGGGTTGCCGCTGGATGTCCAATTCTTTTTCATGAGGCAGCAGTACTGCAAGTAGTCTTTATAAAAGGTGGATTCATTTCACTACCAGATAAACTTGACCCAACATCGATAAATTAATGGAGGGGGTCAATTTCGCCAAAATTGATGGCCAATAAACTTCTTACAGCCAAACATAGATAGCATGTGATTCATAGATTCAAAACTTTGGACACAGATAATTTACAAAAATAAGGTACTTATTTATGATCATGAAGGTTTTGGATTAGTTAATTCTAATCTTTGCTCCATGACTCCAAAAAAACACAAAACTTGCCTCCCCTACACCCTAGCATTTCCAAGATACAAAGCGGAATTGTTGAAAATTGTCCAATGTTACCCCGTTTTACGGTATTCATCTCTCTCATGAATGAGCCTACTGATCCTACATTTCACTTACTGCCACTGGTGCTCAAAATCAGCCGCAACATTAGTCCATCTACAATTTCCGACATGTCATGAAGATCGACGTACGAATCAAATGTCTTGTCGTAATATTCCATTTTGAATTGATTGTCACCAATTTCATCATGAAATACATTTCTCACAACATCAGGAACCTCAGATTGGTGATCAACTCTGATCACTCTTTTACTGTCACCATAACTAACCAGCAGTTTCATATTCAACTGTACAACAATCACAGCGCTAGTGTTTTGTGTATCTGTAAAATACAATGGTCATAATCAAAATAATGAAAATTGCAAAAAAGTTGTGAAAGCAATATTTTTCGATCAACATACTGCACTGTATAAGCTCAATTATCTTTAGGGTTCAAACTTGAAACATATTTGTTGATGCAGCCTAATGTACTGTGATTTGCCAATGAAGTATGCATCATGGGGCCTTTGGTAAAATAATTCCCCGGGCTGAAATACGTAAACAGTACCAGTTTCCTCCACAGCATAGCAGTGTAAATGTCGTACAAATCTCGACTTCAGCAATTCACCACACATGTGCCACTGTTCATTGAAATAAAGAATATATTGTACACGACAAAATATTGGTCCATCATCATCCTCATTTACAACATAAATCCCCTGCCTACCATATGTTTCATATCCATTGTCATAGAATTTCGAAGAACATACTTGTCCTTCCATATCTTGTATTCCAAGAAATGCAACATAGTGGCTTGGTATATCTTTCCATGATATGTTTACGAGCTCGATATTCATTGGATCATCATGCAAACAATTGAGTGAAGACATTTCCCAACATTTTCTGTACTGAAGTCGAGTGGCTACAGTATGAGTTATGTTTTTGAAGTTTCCAGAAATTCTACAAATTTTTTTTACGATCTGATGGTAAGATTCGAATCTAAGAGAGGACAAATGAGAGATCGGGCCGCAGATTTTCGTTGCGGTCGCATAGTGTAATAAGTAGTGGAATTTCGGCTTAATTATTTCTGGTGCCAGCTTCAACACCGCGCTATAAAAATCAACAACCAGCACATCTAGTGAATGAATCATCTGAACCGTAACACGTTTAGCAAATACAATGTCACATATATCTGATAACAGCAAATACAATTCCCATACATCATTTTGTTCATCGATTTTTGTACCGACCATGAAACTCAGATGATTGAAGAAACACCAGCTCTGCGTTGCAGTCAATGTCGAAACTTTACCTTTGTAGCGAGGCTTATTACGGCTTTCATACTTGCCATAGGGGAATTGTTGCACAAGTTCAATAAAATCTGACTTTGTCATGTCACAATCTTGAATGATCAACTTGTTTATGACAAGTTCCAGGATTAAAACGAGACAGCCCTCCATGATATCATGCATAACGTCGAAAACATTACAATGAATCACATCAAACGCTAAAAGATCAGAAAATGGATTACTCATTCTCACTCCATATGCTCTCTCGAGTGATGAGTGCCTTGCTACATCACGGACATGCAGCTCATGGTTGGATGGACACCTCAATTCAAACATTGTTTCAGAAAATTTCACAGTTAAATCTGAATAATGGCACATACAGAATCTACAAATACGACCGCTACTGAATGAACGACGAAACCCAGATATGTCATGACTTGCTAAATTATCACCCGTGACTGTTGCTATGCTACCTTTGAAATGCCTTGTCATGCCATTCCAAAGAGTTACATCCATTCCAGATGTTTCCAGGGATTTTAAATCTTGAATTAACGGCTTGACTATCGCATGATATCCCATTTTTTTCACTGTGCAAGTTTTTACAATCAAGACCGGATGAATATTCCTCAAGTTCGACAAAAACTTCACTTCCACATTTCCAAGCGTAAAATAAAAGCAAGTAAGCTTGTGTATACTTCTCGAACTCCCCAATGGGTTACAAATTTCGACATCATCTAAATATAAATGGATGCGCAGCAAACTCTGATCACCTTTAAAAAAGTGATTATTTTTAAACAAATCCCCATCGCAGAAGTTGCACAGAAACCCATGAGCAGAAGAACAAGACATATTCGCATCTACACTTTCAATTACATCCTTGTGTTCCAAGTATCTTTTCAGAGTACTTAATATGGGAATATATTGATATGATTGGTCCTCATCCCCTTCACAAAGCACTTTAACGGGCTCAACAAGACCTATGCTTGTTAAACATTTCTTAAATTGATAGTCACTCTGTGTTTGATCCATCATTTGCCTCAGATCTGGCAAATTATCAACATTGTTGGTAGCACAAGCATTTTTAAATGCTTCTAAAAGCTCAACTACGCCGAATAAGATGTCACGGGATACCGAAATTGGCAACAGATGTTTTTCGCGACATTGCAAAGCAAACCGCAAAAATACATCATGAATGTTTGGTAAACTGTCATTAACTTTCCCAGTCTCTTGCTGTGACTGATCCGACTGTTCTAGGGTGGAAACGCGCAGATCTGCTTCAAAATCTGAGTTTAACACTGTTCGTTTCACATGCTCGCGGTTAAGATGCATCCTGAAGCTATGATAAGTCGAAAACGGTGGAATTTTACCATTGCACGGCTCCATCTTGCAGTTGAAAGTGTTGCAGAAACGATGAATTCTGCGCACATGTTTCAGCAAGGCTTTTCGCGATGAAAACTGATTAGAAATACAACCTGATGCCGGACAAACCCAATTCATGGCCGTCTGTCGGCGTGAAACTTCACCGCGTTCGTTAACTCTGCTGTGTTCTGGCGAAATGCGTGGTACGCACGCGCATCCACTCGCGCGGCAAATAATTGACCTCAAAAGACCTCTCTCTAGCAAATAGTTGGGGAAACTTTGATGATGTAATCTCAACTCCCGATTTTACAATGGAATTTTCCACTGACAAAAATGTTTTGACAAAGACCATACTCACATGTAATCACTTTCAGTGCATGCTGGAGTGCTGTTTTGACAAAGACTATATACTCACATGCGTGTACAGTACGTCTTGTGAACATAACATGCCTGAAACGGTGGATTTTTGCACAGAAATATTGCAGCTTCGCAATGATTTCCACGTTATTTGGGAATCTCAAGAAAGGATATTACGCAGTAATCAAGAAGTAATGAAGTATTTGAAGACAGTTGCTGATGACGTGAAAAAGCAGACTAGACGAACGGAAACGATTTATAAAATTTTCAAGAAACAATACGGCATCTTGGAGGACATACCCAGTATTATCATGGCAGATGAAGACAGCTATAAAAAAATCCTTCGCCGACCAAATGAACAGAGATTTTTGATCTCGGATGAGCTATACCACTTATTGCACTCCACGTGTGGCCTACGCAAACGAATTCTCAAAGATATTGTGATCATAGTGTTAATTGCCACATATATGGATGTTCGAAATATCCGAGTCTGCGGGACGAATCTTCAACTAGACGGCGACGCCATGTCAGAAATTTTGGGTGTTAGTTCCTTCAAACCAACGATCCGGCAAATGTGGAAGCTCCTGTATTATCGACATTGCGTCCCAGTGAGCGAAGTACAAGCAACAGAATTTAAAAGATCCCATCAGATCACATGGTCACAGCAATTCGAACTTCAGAAGTCGAAATCGGAAGCTGTCATCCCAGAAACCGACGCCCTCTGGCAGATTGTAGGGGGAGCTGACCTTGACGAAGCCAGCAGCGGACAACAGGCTTGATTTGATCAGTGACAAATGACGAAAAATTCGACGGTTGATAATTGCCTGATATGATAGGTTGGAGAAGTAATAAAATCACAAGATTCATTGGTTGTCTTATATATGTGTAATGCTTTTCTGTAAGCCAGTGTGAGTAATAGCCAGGCGCGTAGCCAGCCGAAAAACAAGGGGGGGTTGAAATAAAAGGGGGTGCTGGTTTCGATTTTTTCCGAATTTAGTAACGTAGCATTGACTCATTAGGGTTAAGTACATGCGATGCGTAAACAACGATTATACAACATCCCCGTATTGGCGATTATAGACGTATGATAAGCTTGTCGACGAGTCCGAAAGTGCTGTTAATTAGCGATCCCTGATCTGTCGTGAACAATGAAATACGCACGCGTCGAACATTTGAATACGCGCGCTTATCAACGCGCTGAGCAATTAAATTCTCGGTAATGACCATTCTCGGTAATGTATATTCTCGGTAGGGTCCATTCTCGGTAATGGTATTCTCGGTAATGTCCATTCTCGGTTGTGTCTATTCTCGGTAATGACCATTCTCGGTAAGGTTCCAGCTTCGGTAATGGTATCCTCGGTAATTTCCAACCTCGCATGCGGTTGACATCTCGCGTGACTCGGAATGCACTGAAAACGAGTCGACGTTTTGGGGAAAAAACTAGGAAACGGGTTGAATCGAGTCATATCCGAGCCTAAGCTCGGGATTTACCAAGGATATTTTTTACAGTGTAGGCCTAATATTGTTTTAATCTTTCACACCACGATGTCAACATTTCATTCATTTATAATTTCATTCTGATTAATCCTATCTCAGTATGGAAAGCAGCCTTCATTGTAGGCCCTACAGACACATTTTTATTTATAGTTATATACCATTCACCATAACAATTCTGCCTTTACTATCCAAATATAATACATTGTGAGTGGCTTATCTTAGGCTTACCATACGTCCTCTTTTAAGAGGATTTGTCCTCTTTTTTGGCTTTTTTGAAAGTGTCCTCGGAGGACGCCCTTTTGTCCTCTTTTTTGAGATTTTGTCCTCTTTTTTGAAAATTTAGGCAGATTTAGAGCAAATCGCGAGTGATATGCCGCATATTAGCACAGAAGTGAAGCTCCGGCGGGTGTTTCGGAGTTAAAAACGGGGATTTTAGCTCTGAGCGAAAAGCTGACCTTCTTTTTTTTTTTTAGTCATCCACCTGGCAATGTGGAGTAAAAAACGTTATTTTGAGCTCTGAGCAGAAGTGAAGACCTTTTTTTTTTTTTTTTTAGTCAACCGATCACAAAGTGGGAAAAATTAACCGGTTTTTGAGAATTTTACTCCGGTTTTGCAAGTTGAACATTTCTGAAGAAGTGTCCTCTTTTTTGATTTCCAAAATATGGTAAGCCTACTTATCTCATCCCGTTGTACAGCCTATATGTGAAATAGGAAGATTCGTCATTGAATCTGTTCAGTAGGATTTATTTTTGGAACAATGCTGCGCTAGCAGGGCGCTTCGTATGTTTGAGTAAATGCAAAGCAATACAATGAAATTGCCCAGTTCGCGAAACGAACAGTCCTACTGTGAGTAGGGAAGCAATTGCAAGATCATCCACGTTATATAACGAAATGCAGACATGTCGAATCGATAGTCGCACAGGAAATCGGGCTTAGCGATGTAAGTTTTTTTGCTATTGCGATAATCTAGATATCATCATGTGTATAAATATATACAGTGTTACGCTGGCACTTGTCCGTTGTTCGAGTTTCTGCTAGGTTGGATAACTTGGGATGCGCGTATATTAATATAGCGACGAAGGTATAGGAAAGTTTGTTAAACTAAAGTTATGTAAAGGTAATGTATAGCACAGTGGTCGTGAAGCTATGGCTCGCGAGTCATATATGGCTCTTTTGGTTATGAGATATGGCTCTTTAATAAATTTTTAATTTTGTGATAAATTTATCAATATTGCAGCAACATGATAGTAAATTTTCATAACGGCCCGAATATTTATTCTCGTAGTAGCCTAAACATGTCTTAGAGAGGTCAATACAGCGGGGAATCCAGGGTTAGGGACTTGTGTCCCCTTATCAAAATCCTCAATTTTTTAAGTTGCTGACGCGCCTGTAACTATAACATCACTCGCGAATTCGATCTACACGACATCGCGCGCCTCGTAATTTTGGATTGCACGATACCTTGATTGATCATGGAAAATAGCAGGCATGGCGACGCTTGTATGACAATGCAGTTATCAAATACACTTTTTTTCCTGATCCACGCCGAGAAATGAACTGCCTTGAAAGTGACATTCTCAATTAGAAATTCAAATTCAAAACAACAACATATAGCTATCCATGTTCTTGATTGGTAGGTTATAGCTTTCTAGTATACCGCCTGTAGGTGTGTAGCGCAACGTTTTGTTAGTCGAATACTGGAGAAGTCGATCAATATTTAGAGATTCGGAATCAGTGTGACAATTGCATTCGATTAATATCAGTGATCAAAATTATAAGCTATTTACGAAGAGTTGCGCTATCACAGACGAGGCTTGGCCTGTCTGTGCCTCACATGTGCCTTAACTCGCCTTCCCCGCTCTATTTTCGCACAATAAATTTGAAAATTGCTTGATTTTCGGAGCCAAAAAGTTCAAAATCTAGTTATTCATAAACGTCGATAGAAAATACCAATAATCATGGAAGGTTTCAATGTATGTACTGCTGTAGTGACCATGTTTGGCTCCCCGCATATGAGCGGAGAAAATATGCGGCACACTATGAATCCCATGTAATAGTGCTACCAATACGTCACAAATTTTCAATTGTGTCGTAACAGTGAATTGACATTTATGGCTCTTTGGGAGCCAGATTTGAAAATATTGGGTCAATGTGGCTCTTCGTCCAAAAAAGGTTCCCGACCGCTGGTATAGCATGTACTAAAATTTCATTTGTGCAAAATAACAGAGAATAGTAAAGATTCGTAGTTTTTTTTATGGGACTCCTCTACTCGTAGCTTTCCTGGCCATAATTGTACATCAATCTTGAACTATAAGGCGGAACCATACTTTATTATATTGAAGTGGCCTTTTTAAGCCTAGATGCCATATAAATCTCATGCTACCACATAGCTTTGTTTGTCGGAAATTTTCTGAAAAACTAGCTCTCGGTACTTGTATGTGACATATAACAAATTTATGACTCGTGTAAACTGAGTCGCATTCACTACGCCAGAACTGGTCCGCAACCGGTGACGGACTGCTCAGGTTTCCCCTGGTAGTAGACAAGTCGACGTATGACAAAAAATTAGGGAATCCAAATTCTGAGTGTGACATAATCGGTGGTTCTATTATTTTATCCGCTCAAATCAAACTAATAGGTAGCCTACAATGTGATAAACAGTTACCAGGGTGTCGAAACGGTCAGTTAAAGTCTCTCATTCTGGCAGACCAATCAGCCTAATGTCAGTGTCCGATCTGCCTCGCTTTTTCAACCTCTTCCTTGGATTGGACCTTGAACGGGTCTTTTTATTGTGAATACGCTGTGAGTACAGCGACGTAGTGGATGAGAATCTTTGCCAAATCAAATATGGTAACATTTGGGACGGTGACAACTAAACAATGAATAATAATAACCCGGGCAATTCGGCAGTGAGCCCGTGATGTTGATGTGCGGCCGAAAACTTTCACCGCTAATTCACCCATGGTTGCATAGGCGCCAACTTTTATTTTTGCAGGTGGCGGCAGGTGCGTAGCCAGGGGGTGTCGAAACACCCTCCTTTGAAACGCAAAACCACGTCCTTCTGAAATGACCATTCTGATGCTGCCACGACCAATTAGCGATTCGTCTATACCTGGACTGCACGGTGCACGCGTATCGTAAAATGAAACGCGACCCGATCTTCCGCTGAGGTTATTGCGAAATTAGGTGATTGATTGCCGCCTGCTCGGCATTCGTCGCTGGACTGAACACTGAGCAGTAATGTGGCGCGACAATTCTGGAACACGAAAGAGAGACAAGAATTATGATTACAAATGCGCGCGGCCAATCAGTAATTATTACTTACCGCGAACACAATGGCTTTTTACTTGGGATTGAGTAGCTCGTTATTGGATTAATATTATGGGCACTGGAATAAATCCCAACTAGCAGGCACACACAATAAAACACTGTTCAACTTTGCGCTCCAAGAATATTTATCACAAAAATAGTTCACAAAATATTTTGAACGCGGCTTGCAGCCCTCATCGATGCAAATAATGCACATTGATTTGTAAATGGTGAACGTATATTTGGTCGCCAAATCGCGATAGGAGATTATGTTTCTCAGAGCGCGCGATGAAAGCTACGTTTCTAACGATGAAGTCGAATTTGTACATCTAATAAGGATCGTTAGTTTGCTGAAATCGGCATCAGTACGCTGTGCCAAATACATAGTAGAATCAATTTTATCGGACTGTACACGTACAGTGTACAATCGGCCGGCATGGTTGCGCTGATAACGAAATTGAAGACATGCCGCAAATCTGCAATGATTAAAATACAGGGTGCGCTAGTCATACCTGAATAACCAGATTCGGCGATGGCAACGAGCAAAATTTGTTCAGACCCGGGCATAAGTTTTAATCAAGATGAAGATACATAAACACAAACAATATTACACTCAAAGATTGTCACTGTTTGACTCAAGTATTTTTGCGGACGGTAGCAGGCCTGCATGTGGACGCGCTAAATCAAACCACCGACGATAGCGTACATGAGATGTCGATGACCCATTTCACATACCAATGATTCTGGATAATTTGCAGTACGCAGCATCGATAATACGGTTTAGGAAATTGGCATTACAAAAGGACGGGATTTCTAGTGATAAATGAGAAACTCCCTGGCTACGTACCTGGGGTTTTATTGCCGACAGCGCGCTGTTTAATATCACGTAGGCCCCGATCAGCCAGTCGAATTTGATCATAAAATGGTGTCATTTTAATTATCCACGTGTTATTGCAGCAAGAGCAATATGGGAGCATGTCGTGACCTTATCAGTAGAAATACATATCATAATAGGATTGAAATTCGATCCGCGATATTGTTGCGCTTGATGGAGTCCGTCCAGCAATTAGGTTTCTTGGAACATAAATGGTTCCCGTTCAAACTAATCGAATAAATTCAGAATTCACGCCACCGAGAATATCGTGTTGCATCAATATATTTGACAACGTAATTCAACATATGATAGCAAACGAGAAAGCGCGCATCTAATCAGTAATTCCTCAACTTGCGTGCAGCATAATGGGGTTCCGAGTCTGACATCGAGACAATTGTTTGCTCATTATAACGACGTTTGAGCTGCATTGACTTTCAATTCGCAGGCCTACACAAGCACACTGTCCGTCTCGCGCTCCAAGCCTCTAATTAAAGAGACTATCGTGGAACTAACTCAAGAATTATTTTGTAAATAAAATGGGCGCAAATACAACGTGAATTCGCTCGTCTGGTCGAGAGAGAAGATGGCGTTTCTCAGCGCAAGCGTGTCGAAATTGACGTAAACGAGGTTGCTTCGATTGTCTGATTACTAACCATGGATTACATTTATTGGGGTGTTTTAAGAACTAGTTCGTCGTCGCCGACGGAATTGCGTATTCAATTATTCGCACGCGTATAGGTGAATGGTAAATAGTTGGCATATACACGCTATCACGGACTCGCTACTTGACAGCGCTGATGATTTGCAATCGCAGACGGCGGGCGTTTAATCGTATTGTATGGGGTGGCCGCCACCCTCCTCATGAAAATCTTTGTTCCGTGCTACTGGTCACCACGCGTATTTTGTCTCGATAGCTTTTTCTAACGATTCATACTTTGAATTTGAAGTTTTGCATTTTTTTGTGATGTGAAGCTGAAAAAGTGAGTCTAAACTGTGTTCCGTTGGGTTGTCTCGTTAGACGTCATGTGATGGAGTATTGGGCACGCTAGGCGGCTGAGCTTTCGTGGGTGATGATAAACTGTGAATTTATGTTTGTGGGATAAATTTCTTTTATCAACTGTATCACGTCTTGAAACGGCCAGAAATGAAGCTGAGCGCCTCGAGCATAATTGGTGTATTTTGTTACACCAATCCTATTTGTTCACGTGGTTATTGTATGTTCCAAATTTTGGATGTTCACAGCTCCTGAATCAGAGTACTCGAATTGAATCCTTTATTCTCGATGCGCTATTCAAATACATTTCTCAAATATTTTAGGCTGTTAAATGACACTCCTTGCATTTTTATTATTGTCTAATACAGCAACTATTTAACATTACGTGATTGTTGTCATGGCGGAAGGGGGTGAAGACCAAAATTATGGTGACCCAGTTTTGCCTTCATCATTATTAGCCGGGGAAAGCAGTAAGTGAATATACTTGAATATTTGAGTTCCTATTGATTTCCTCAGTATTATCCATATAAAATCATGTTAAAGTCATTGAAATATAATATTATTAGCGCGCTGCATAATCTAATACTAGTAAGACATTCTGGGAAATTTCCATGATCGCAATTTGATTTGCAAATGCTTACAAATGAGTATGCATCGGAACTATTACAATATTCTCGCGCGTCTCAGAATCAGCAAGTTTGGCAGTAGGCGAAAACGTCAATCAACGGATCATAAGCAGCGCGGTTAACGTCGTGGCGGGAGATCAGATTACTGTGAACAAGTTCACCAACAACTACACCATGAATTCTGGAATTGAAGCAATTCCAACAGACCAACGTGAGTGTTTTACCAGGAACTTTGTAGTGCAGCCTGTCAGACATGGCGTGATTACGTCATGAATGTAATCGATTGCGATTACGATTGCTTCTTAATCACGCCATCCAAACGTAGTAACCTACAGGAAAAGTAAAAGAAATAATTTTTGAGAAGCACGCACAAATTGTCATTTTTTCACGGGGCGCATCATTTTCCTCTGTGGACGGCTCATGTGTCATTTACATAGTGGGAAGCTTCTAAGTGGGACGATTTTTTTTACCTAAAAATATAAATTTTGACATTTGTTTACCTTTATAAACCAAATTTTGACGTAACGTATGCTAATTAGGTGTTTAGAATTGTACTACTTATCATCATTTCTGGTTCGAACTGTCTGTCCTTACGAAGTAGTTTGCCCTCAAAAAACTTTTTGACTCAATATGTGACAAATTTTTTACATTAATTTTTTTTATTTGAATGAAATCTGGCCCTATAAAGAATTCCATTGGTTACATTACGTAATATGGTAGAAATAATTAGAATTTGTTGGAGTACAACGAAGATACTTTCCTACATTCTCGGGTAGAAAGTAGGGATGGTGTGAACGTGAGGTTCACGTTCGCGTTCTGTGTGTGAACCTCGGAAATTTGGAGGTTCGCGTTCACAACAGAACCTTGGTAGGTTCTGCACTGTGAACCTTTTTCATATATTACAATTTTCACTTCATTATAACCAGCACCGTAACTGCCGCACCCCAAACCCCCCAATTGGGGGGGGGAGGGGGCGAGTTCGATGGGGGCCCAAAATTATTTCGCGAATTAGCATAAATCATAGAGTATATTTTGAAAATTTATGCAATTTTTTCAAAAATTTTTCGCGCTGCGCTCGAATGCAAGTAGCCATTTATCTTTATTATTGGGTATTGGGCCATTACCGCGCCACGACCCACCAAGACATACATTCAAGTTTTAGGCCATATAACATGCGACTCCAAGAAGTGTGCCAGAACGATTGGCAGCGAGAAAAGCTTGGCCGAAAAGGTCTATGCCCTTATGCAGATCAAAGACTTCGCTATATATACAAAATACATATAGGTTTAATTGTCAATAGGCGCCTAAATGACTGGCGCCGAATGTTCCTGTCATTGCAATCTGAACCTCACAAGACAAATACCATCCCGCTGGAAAAAATTTTATGCCAGTGAAGAAATATCAATTTGAAATCGTGTGCTTCTCTTAGTTTAGAAGCCTACGTTGGGGCGGTTCTATATTTTTTGATATGGCAGACTGGAAGTCACGAAATAACATCATGTAACGAAGTCATATCAACGGTTCCACCCGCCCGAAGATGTTTAATCATTATTTACGAGCCCTCCCGTTTTCAAGACACTTCACTCACCTCTACCGGTAAATCTAATTACGTGAGTAGAGAGGACCATAAATTGATAGCATATTACATATGCAGTCGCCGATCTGATTGACCAATTATAACGCAGAGCGAATGTTTGTAGTTGTATAATTGTGTTTTATCTGACTCCAGAAGGTTGCGTTTACAATTCGCTGCGTGTTTCTTCTTTTGACGGACCGGCGTAACCAAGCCGTACGGCCTTGTTGTCTGACGTACCACGACCTGTCTATTGCACATGTATTCGATGGATCACACTGACGAATATATTTTGTTTCTGTCTCCACGACTTGTAACTTTATTGAATCACGTACGGCAATGCAATAGACTTCCGAATCAGCTAATAATGATGAATTAACGTGTATATACGCTGTGTTACATTCGTATATATATCATAGCCACGAGAGATTACATGCACCAAAGATCGTACGATTTATTTCTCTTATCTATAATTCACACGACAAATAGACGACTCACGAAGGTCTTTCGGGTTTTCACTTCAGGGAATTAGGTAAGGTTCACAACACTCCCTATTGCTCAAATCTTAAAATGGCGTGAACAATATATTTCGTTAAACCGATTTTATCATAAATTATAGAAAATTTTCGCGCTTCGCGCTGGCTCACAATACACTACGGATAATTTCGTGAAAAACGCGAACAACGTGATGGGGGGGGGGTCGTTTTATCACGTTCGGTCTATACCCCTATGGGGGGCCCAAGACCAATGTTTGGGGGGGCTGACGAAGTGCTGTTACGGCTTTGATTATAACATCTTTGGTTCATATTAATTGCATTTCAACTGCGGGCCACTCTATCCATGGCGCTGGCAGCATTAAAAATCAACACTATAAACGAGCATGCACCTTGACAATCTCAAAAGTTTTACTTGCTTTGTAACAAATTTTTGCTCGAAATATTCAGCTTTCCGTTTGTGAATATTTAGAGTCTCTCTGCTGTGAGTTTGACCTGCAATAACACAACATCACGAGCGAAATACGTAGTCAGCGAATGATGCTTAACCAATTAATGAGATTGATATCGTTTTCTGATGCAAAAAAGCTAGCAGGAGTACGGGGCAATCTGGACCTCATATCTTTACTACATCACGAAAACCAAATCCTTGTGATTGAGGTGTTGGCTACTGCTGTAAAACTTGTTAATGGGGTAATATCGGTAGCAAATATAGAAACCAGTTTTACACTCTGCTCAATATCAATGTAGCGATACTCAGACACCGAATACATTAATTGTCCTGTCTAGCCTAGACCGTTAAGGCGTAAGCTTATATTCCCTGGTAAGCCCTCGTCGAAATTGTTGGCAAAGCGACGGAAGATATTGATTTTATAGAAGTGTTATATCCTTTGATTGCCTCAGTTGATACATTTAGTGACGTTTAAAACGCCAACATGTAGTTCTGCATTGTGACATGATGCGGCCCGAGTCGTCGCTATAGGTATCGTGTTCGTTAATATAGGCTATCACTTCATTGACAGATAAGGTACGAAATAGCAATATGACGTCACGTGACGTCATGAGGTTCACGTTCGTGTTCACACAGAACCTTTCAAAAAGGTTCGCGTTCACACGAACCTGAACCTTTCAGAGGTTCACACCATCCCTAGTAGAAAGTGTCTGTCCTTACTAAGTAGCTTGCCAAGAATGGAGAGAGAATGTTTAACTGTAGCAGCTGTTGGCTGACAACACCGATGTTGTGCGTACACTGCTGGTAGCACACCGTATTGCTTCATTCTGACAATGGTGGACATCACAACTTTTCACAATACGCTTCTTGATATAAAAACCATGCAATGCCTATGGAGTCTTGCTTCACTTAGGATATTGCGGTACGTTAAGCATAACAGCACGTCAACCACGTTTAATTTGAATGTTCATAATTCACAATGAGCAGACAACGGGCCGTCTACAACGGTAGGCCTATGAAGTGGGCTACAAGCTGTAAAATGTAAAATGGTAAGTTCATAGACAGTGCAAAATCTACGACACAAACGAAATGCAGGTGGCAATTTTTTTTTGTTTTTGTCAACAATTTTGACATTTTTTGACCAAACGCTACAATTTTGACCTAATTTTGACTTTTTTGACATGTCAAAAAATCGCCCTTACTGATTAGTAGCAAGACAAGATTCGTCACGCCCATCCAGCGCGGGTATGGACAATGGATACATACACAAAGCTTCAGCCAATGGATTTTCTATACCACACTTCGTGAAGTCACATGTTGACCGAAACTGCATATATCTTGGATGTGTCGTGGCACGGTAATGGCCGGCACCGAAATGCCTATTTCTAAAAATTATGAATATTTTCTCTTGAGGCCGAGAAGTATGCATTTCAAAATCAAGATATTCAGCGACAATCAATCTCTCGAGAACACTCTATTAATTATGTGTGTTGATTTAGGAAATAACTTTGTGTCCTCTTCAAGCTTTCTCCCCAACCTATTGGTAATTTTGGTTACGGCCCTGACTAGAATGCAAATCGTTGGGTGCGTGAAATCATAGTGTCCTATATGGTGTCGACACAAGCAAATCGCACGGTTCAATGAAATTGTATCACGTCACAGTTTCCATTTGGCTACAGGCAATTTGACGGTGATTTTTGACCGGCTTGCCGAGCATTAAATTTGATGAATCGGGTATCAATCGAAAGCTGACTCTGCACTGATTACGAAAATATAAATTTTATTCCGCTCGCGGCCCTGGAACCCCCACAATCAGCCCCCAATTATTGATTGTCGAGTAGATTGGCAGTGTGACGCAACAATGCTGTCTGGCGAAACGAGAGACTAGCTCAAGAGCAAGGATGCGGCCGAGCGGCGAGAGTTGGATCAGCTGACGTCGCGGCAATAGCGATGTGCAAACGCGCCACAGAGAAACGCTGCTCTGTTGATACTTTTTCTATGAGTTTCGGTACAAGCGAGCACACACCAGCCTTTCCTTGACTTGTAATGGTAGAACTGGGTCCACGGAATGTATTAGGGCCCTACCAATTTTCGCGCAATATCCTTCAGCTGATAAAGATATGTAGGCTACATCTAAGTAGTCTACATTGGATATGTCAGATTATTATGATATCGATTGCCTTAGCCCGCTTGTTGCGTAGGGCTCCAGAGACACGTCGCGCTGTTGATGGCGGGTGTCGATACTTTCTATAGTCGCTTTTATGGTTAAGTGTGAGCAAGGAGCATTGAGCATGAGCTGAGCATACATTACAAGCTTTTATTTGATCCGTATGGGTAGGACTTGGTCCGCAAATGCAGCAGGTAAAATGTTGATTGTTGAATAAAGTTTAACAGCAGGAGTGTCGAATTAAACTGGTATCGCTGTCCGGATTCAATCCGTTACTAGAAAGCTTGCGGACCATACCTGCCAGATGATTCCATAATGTTACCACCAAATTCATACCTTTGTTTTTCACTGGAATATATCTGATATCACTATAAACGTTGACGTTGGAATTTGGTTTAGCATTTTTCAATCACCAAACAGTTTTTTTGAATGCCGGGGACCTTTTACGTCAAAAGTAATACAGTGGTATCACAGATATTTGAATTGTATTCATTCTGTAGCCTGTATATATATTCCTAATGTAACTTACGTAAAACGGATTTGCAGTATTTTTTGCATCTGTGAATAACTGAGTGTCCATTGTCCATTCGGCCCAACAGAGTTTGCACTTTTTCGCCTTCTCGGAATTTGGCAAGGTCACCGACGTGGTGCTTATGGGGACTAGAGTGAAAACTCAACACTGTAGTTGTATTACTACAATATGATATTTTTACATTATCTAAATTTGCTGTCTTGAGTGAATCTTATTACTTGAAAGTATATTTTTCTTACTAGAAATATCTCTAACAGCTGAAGGATTGCGCGAAAATTGGTAGGGACCAAATACATTCTGTGGACCCAGTTCTACCCTTACAAGTGAAGGAAAGGCTGGTGTGTGCTCGCTTTTAGCGAAGCGCATAGAAAAAGTATCAACAGCGCAGCGTTTCTCTGTGGTGCGGTTGCACATTGCTATTGCCGCGGCGTCAGCTGATCCCACTCTCGCCGGTCGGCCGCATCCTTGCTCTTGAGATAGTATCTCGTTTCGCCAGACATCATTGTTGCGTCACACTGCCAATCTACTAGACAATGAATAATTTGGGGCAGATTGTGGGGGTTCCAGGGCCATGAGTGGAACAAAATTTATATTTTCGCAAGCAGTACAGCGTCAGCTTTCGATTGATACCCGATTCATCAAATTTAATGCTCGGCAAGTCGGACAAAAATCACCGTTAAATTGCCTGTAGCCAAATGGCAACTGCAACGTGATACAATTTCATTGAACCGTGCGATTTGCTTGTGTCGACACCTTATAGGACACTATGATGGCACATATAGTAGCAATTGGGCTCGAAAGTCACGTGACTTTTCAGCATAGCAACCACGGTCTGGGGCCAAGCGCGTTTCTGGTATCATCTTCTCTGCGACAGTAATGCATTTGTATGTCGCAATTTCTGCTACTGCGCTGGTCTTTGCTGTCACATTATGTGTTCGTGTTACAGGATTGATTTTTTTCGTGCAGATAGATGACAATGTATAGTATTCAATTAACATGATGGAGTAGAGCAGTTTAAGATAGCCTTTGTCAAACAAGTAATTCCAAGGTTTAGTACCTTCATCTGGACCTACTAACTATTCATCGTATGGCTACAGCATTATTATGCTTCAAGTGTATACTTATCGACAAGGAGTCAGTGATCAGTTAACATCGGAGATTAGTAATATTGTAATATTACCGAACCGTGTGAAATTTGATTTCAGATGGATTTGGTTAAGCTACTTTTACGATTTGCGAGTTCTTCAAAATTAATCCGAATCTGGTCAGAAGAAGTCAAAATGATTTAGACAACGACCATCCAACATCAGCAATGTATGGTGGTGATGGCAGAGAATAGGGAAATATTCACTTCAGCCATGAGTAGAAAAAAAGTTTATGACGTAGAGGTTGGTAACTGCAAAATTACCTGAAAGATTGGGAAGCGTTGGAATTGAGTTCGAATCCCACTTGACGCAAGTGGGTCGGAGGCTTATCTGGACTCCCCAATGCTTATCTAAGTACATGAGCAGCGTCATGTAATCAAGCCCAGATGACTAAGTAAAGCCGATGAGGCTCGAAAATCGGCACCACTGAATAGGACGTATGGAAGCAAGCAAGAGAAGAAAGATGGTGAACGAATGGGTGACAGGAACTCAGAAAAAGCTTATCAAAAAGCAAAGAGACCTTTGAACTTTAAAGCTTTTATGTTGTGGTGCAAACAGGCGATCATCATCATAAGATTATGAGTCGGCGATATTTGTATTTTCGAGGAAAGTTGCTATTTCATTTCTCAGTTCATAGACTCGTGCTAGTATAGCTGCTCGACTTAATGCGCGAACAGGGCAGATATACATTACATCACCATATTGAGTCTATGCTTCTAGTAATATTTGGCGTAACAATGTTGGTGATTCAGTTTGTGAGACAAAATCATATTTACAGTTTTCATCATTGTGGCCAAAACACTTCAGGTTTGTTGTCTTGGCGCACAATGCCTTTTGGGAATTAAATTATGGATAACTAATCTACGGAGGCCAGTTATCGGTAATTTAACAGTGTAAGTTTGAGATTTTGTCATTGCGTCTGAGATGTTCCAAGCGTTTTTGAAGCAGAGGAAGGACACTTTTATTGTCACACCCCATCGGTAAACTCGCTAAAAAGTATGGTAAATTTTTGGTTGCGAGATATACCAGATTGATAAGCACTGATCTATTAGACACTATACAGACAATCCTCATCTCCTACTTAACCCCCTCCGTCACAATAGACTAATACGATGTCGGAAACTTATATCGTAGCAATAGGCATACCTCATTTTTTCCAAGGAGTGCGACACTGCCGATTGAAAAGCATTGTGAAACGGCGGGCCGTAGTCTTGTGAAAACTAATTATTGTGTCAGAGGCCGGACGATTTCGCTTGGCAGGCCGGATCCGGCCCGCGGGCCGTAGGTTGCCGACCCTTGCTGTAGGTGCTCGCGTAGCACCGTGAGTGACCAGGCCGTGCCCCAGCAGAGATTCCGATCGGTACGTCCAACTCAAGCCTGCAAATACAAGACCAACTACCTACTACTTCTCGCCCTAGCTGCCTTATACAACCTCTACTTCACGCTACTGCTCCCAACTACTTATACTTCACGCAACCAAACATAGAGACATAGTCACTCGCATCCATCTTCAGCCACGAACTCAGCCAAACTGCCTCACTCAATTAAGTCAACACGCGATCTCCAGCCATACCATGCCCAACGCAATTTCTAAATGGCAAATACAGAGCATTCTGGAAACCTCTGGTTTCCACAATAGAAAAACCTCCAACACCTAGGTAAGAGAATTCTGGAGTCGACCTCGGTCGGACTCGAACAGACAACATATAGGTGTTGTAGCTGTGGATTATGCCAACTCGCCGCATCCATGTTTCGTCCCTGATTTAAATAGATATTTCGCGATTCATATGGTGATGGTATGATATCAAATATTGAAAGTTTAACCGACAATAATACCGTAAATAACCATCTTTACGAGATAGATACTGCAAAATGGCGCCAATAAACCAGAGATGAGCGGATTCAAAACTTCTATGTCCTCATCCAATCCTTTCCGATCCAGAAATTCTGTATACTACAATCCTACTCCTAATCCTAAACCGATTCAAACTTATCATTCCACTTAGAAAGCCTATGTCCCATGCCGATAATTCTGTAAAAAATAAATAGAACGCTCAAAATCCACGAAGTAACTTAGATAGGACGAAAAACTTTGTCGCCATTCGCCCCAGGACATATTCTTCCGAAAATCGGTAAATCCAATCAGAATCCTAATCCAGCAAAATTTCTCAAATCCTGTTTTCCCAAATCCTAATTCTAATCATTCTCATCTCAACACCAAAATCTATCGCGGATGAATATCAATCGGGCATTTGAATTCAGTCGTCACTCCTTCCCACAATCACTATATTTATTTTTTATACGCAATGAATGGTCGCCGCATCACTCTCTCGTGACCTAACGTTAAACTCTTTGTGAAGAGCGTTACGTCATAATGCAATAACTCGAGCTACCGTGACGGTAACAACAACAGTAAAAACTCCCGTTTCCCCTGTTTCCTTGGAAAAATATTCGATAGAAACGCTGTTCCACTTACCACTTACAGAGACTAGTCTTCGACCGGGTCGGTATAGCTTTTTTCAGTAACAGCCACGTAGCAACAGAAATGTTTTTGCGGAGTAGTGAGGTTGGTCAGGAGAGAGCGACAGAGAAATAAAGTTCAAACGCCAAGCCAGCATTAGATTGGGAAGTAACATCGCAGGCCCTAAATCGAAAATATGCCAATAGCAGTAATTTCTAAGAATTCGCAGTCGAGTAGCCTAATTGAGGACAATGACTGGTGCGAATAATTTTAACAACCGGACTTTTATATCAGTATAGTTCTCAACCTTTTGGACTCTGCGACACTCTCTATAAGGAGAGAATAGCACGCGTCACAGTATAGCACTTCGAGTAGTGGTATGTAAGACGTAACTGCCACATCCAAAAAAACTAATTGAGACGCGGAACTCGATGGAGACCCGTGAATAAACATATATCATAGACATATCTTTCAAGTTATTAGTGTTATTTGTGTTCCGGAACGAGCATGTAACTCATGTTTGAAGTCATTGCTCATGGAAATCACAGGAGTATCCTTCCTATTTTTGTCAACTTTCAAATTTTCATTAACCGTGTCACATGAAAGCTATAAATGGTAACACTGAATGCTAAGCAAATGAGATATCATTAAATATGTATTGGAATTTTAAAGTTGCGACAGTTATGTATCGTAGGCAAAAGTAGACAATTTGTTTTTCTTGAAACTAGCGCACCGGTATGCAATATTTCTGTAGACAGAATTACACCAACAAGATTCGGATTTAACGTTGTTGACTTGTTTTTGAGAATTGTTGTATTCTAAGCAGGTTCTACCCTTGAGCTCATTTTATTGTCCGGTTCAAGAGGTTCATCCATTGTATCTTTAGACGAGGTGATCTGACTAAGCTCCCAGCAAACACAGTACAGACCAAAGATGTAGAAAAGCCGAGCCGATATAGTAGATATTAGATCTCGGCAGGTCGTAGAAAGGGGGATTTTGTGTCGACTCAATTCAACGTCTTTTCCATGTCCTTCAATAATGTAAATATTATGCAGATGCTACAGCCTTTAAACATGGTGAGTAGAATGTAGATCCTACGTTAGAAGAAGAAGATCCTGATATAATAACCTGTTTTCTACCACTATGGGCTTAACCTGATCACGGCTGCGTACACACACCACATTATTTACTACATATTAATCACATTTGTGATAATTTAATTTCAAACGAATTGGCAATAATGCCGTTGTAAAAAATAAAACGAACAAACGAACGAATGTCTTTAGAAAGAAAGTGAAAACAGTCCTTATCATCAGGTTTCATCTTCTGATGAGCCAGTTAAATAACCAGCATGCGGCCTTTTTTCTCAACACCCTGCAGAAATAAAATGAAAATGATGATTAATAGCTAAGACATTCGTACTGCGAAAATGGCAGAGGTAGCGACTAACGAATGACTCCTACATTTTTTTCGCCCATACTTACTAAAATGGATTCGATTCTGAACTATTTCCACTCAAGTTTTCAAGTTTTATTATTATATTTTTTAAAATTATATGACTAGAGAACTGACTTCAATCGTCACTGCTACTTGATTATCAAGATCAACGATGACTACTTCAGCACTCTTTAAAAACAGCCACTAACACAAAAAGAATTCTTGACTAAAATTTCTTCACATTCTGTCCAAAATGATCAATTCAACAATCCAAATGAATCAGTTATTTGGCAGCTAGTTGGAGAGATATATACTCAAGTCTAGAAAGTGGAATGATACTCTGCCTGGAAAGCTGAAGACCTAACAATATTGTGTACAGAGAACAAAACATTTGAGTGGCGGCACTGGTATAGACATTAATAAATTATTAGAATTGACAGCAAGATAACCAGCAAGACATTAAAATGAGAATTAGTGCAGTTTCTTAGGCTGTAGTGATACTCAGCCAGTAATTGACCTAGCAGAGAGCAAAACGTTGTAAATAAAGCGAGCGAAACCTCCGACAAATGATACGATTAAACATTAGAATCGACAGTCTTACTAGAAGCAGAATAACAATCATGAGGGGTTAGAGAACAGAAGCCCGGGAAGTGACCATCAGAAATTACTGCATACTGGCCGAACAAATCCATGACCACTAACAAATGGTCTTTCAATAGTCAATATTGATACCAAATGACACCACCCCTATTTCATAGCAACATTAAGCAAATACAGCGCTGGAGTCAACCTTATATAAGCCCTAACCAAACGCCCATTAGTTTTCCCACCTACTACTTCGCGGATGGAAATACGCATTAAAGCGAACGGACGCGACTTGTCACACTCTTGCTATTTCTGCTCCTTTTTTCTCTTCGTTCCTCTTCTCTGTCGCTTCCGCTTGAGGAGAGAAACAGTCGGCCGCGTTTACGGATCGTGAATTCCCGGTGGGTGATTCTTCCACGAATGGTCAGCACCTTGAAAATTGAGAACAATGTGGTTGCAAAATGCATGACAATTTGAAAGTTACATCATTCTAATTATTCCAGTTATGGCCGTGAATCGTTACAAGTGCGGTAACCATAAGAATTATTACTATACTTCAACTACAAATACAATACATTGTATAAAATGATTACCAATTCTTTTACGTTGATCGAGTCCCAAATAGATGAAATATGTCAAAGAATTTGCTAAATTTTTGTATAATTTGACAGATTCCGAAATCTTCTCAAAGTGCACCTTTCAAAAATTTGATATCAAGACTCCCAACATTTTACAATTCGAAGTTGGATGGCTTCACCAATACAAGCAAACAGTTTGTATCGCAATTGACAATTATGTAGAGAACGCTGCGAGACATATGAGTAGGCCTACCCTAAAACGTTTCTCTCACATGGACATTAGGGCTCTTAAAATATGACTTTTTTTCTCAAATCGTTTTGGCTACTTGATAATATTGTTAGGTTACCTAATTTAAGCCTAAACACAAAATTTGGTTCAATTCCAGCCAGTAACCGCTTTGCTACAGGAGAAGAAAGTTTCTATTTATTATATAAAAATAAATAGGTAATAAAAATTTGAAAATTTTCTGTTCACCCCATGAAAGTGTTAGGCTGTCTATAGAAACGATGCTCACCAAATTTGGTTCAATTCCAACCAGTGGAAGCGGAGATATTGCCGTCGAAAAATTTGGATTTGAATAAAATAGTATTTACGGTGACCTATTCTTTGTTTACTTATTAAAGTTGTGCTCACCGTAAGTACTATTTTATTAAAATCCAAATTTTTCGACAGCAATAACTCCGCTTCCACTGGTTGGAATTGAACCAAATTTGGTGAGCATCGTTTCTATAGACAGCCCAACACTTTCATGGGGTTAACAGAAAATCTTCAAATTTTTTATTATTCATTTTTATATAATAAATAGGAACTTTCTTCTCTTGTAGCAAAGCGGATACTGGCTGGATTTGAACCATATTTTGTTTGTAGGCTTAAATTAGGTAACCTAACAATTTTATCAAGTAGCCAGTACGATTTGAGAAAAAAAGTCATTTTTGAAGAGCCCTACTGTTCATGACCGTCCACGTTTAGAGTTGCATCTCAAAGATGCTAAAATAAGCCTAAATATAATCCAAGCAATACGATCGTCCACTTGACTGACTGAATTTCTAAAAACACCTTGATAGCTTCCACATCTTACGTTTATATATACTGTCTGCTATCGGCACAACAAAGTAGGCCTATTTAAAAATACCAAAACAGATTCAACATACCACATCTCTTGCAAAGGCTTTTGCTTTCATTCAATTTTCCATCAAACTTCTTTAAATCCTCCTTTGTGGTGAGTTGCTTTGGAATTCTTCTAGGATCAATTCCGATATTGTTTTATCATATACAATCTATGGCGGAATAAAAGTTTCGGATAAGTTCTAAAACGAACACAATTTTCCACACAAAAGTCAATTGCCACACGAAATGCCAAATGCTACGGTCTCATTTTACAAGGTATGGCGAGGAAACGTAGTGGTGCGTTCCATTATAGCTAAACACCAATGAATTGCGGGTTCGAGCGTGACACGTCGACTCCATAATTCCTACCGAATGTTGGCCGTTTATCTAGGCTCCTCCTCGCCATCTGATTCGCATAGCCATGTCTTAAAAAGCCTAGGAGTGGGCCGTGCTGTAAGTGGGCAGATGGTTGCCGATGCACCCAGCACTTGGTGAATTCGGCCCCACAAACTCGGCACTTGGTGAATTCGGCCCTCGGGAAATTTTGAAATGAAGTGTATTTACAGCTATTAATATGAATTATCAAACTAATAATAGTATTATCAAGTGATTCGTCAATCTTGTAAGGAGTTCAGGGCATCCGTAGATCGCGCAGTCACGGCGTGATTAGATCACGGATTGCGTAGCCACGGGAAATAACACAGCGCTCATATACCGATCACGCGCGGTCTGCTTGGAATCGATGGCGTGAGTCACGGGCCTGTGTCGTGTAAGTTTTGAGAAGATGGATCTTGGCGTTGTATGTGAGATCAAAACTGTGGAACATCAAGCGGCGCTTCTTCGTTTATCGATCACGACAAGCCAGTGTTCCTCATCAACAAATGTTTCGCATGATCACGTCAAAATAAATTATTTTTTGCCTTTGGAGAGACGATTCCACTCTGGGATTAGGGTGTATCGATAACACGGTTGAAGGATCCCAAGATTACGAGATCTACCACGAGCCACGACACGTTTAAATTTCCTTTTTGATACTGTTCATTCATACTAAATGCATTTCTAATGCGAAGGTGTTCTAGTGCCAATTCCTCCAAGGGCCGAGTTCACCAAGTGAAGAGCGTCGCGTTATTTCCCGCAATTACGCAATCTGTGATCTAATCACGCCGTGACTGTGTGATCTACGCATGCCCTGACCGCCGTACAACATTGACAACCACTCAAAGTGCCAAGTTCACCGGCAAACATTCCAGTAACCAATCATGGTGACCGGTACCGCTACGAGATCTACCACGGCCGAATTCACCAAGTGCCGAGTTTGTGCGGCCGAATTCACCAAGTGCCGAGTTCACTGGTAATCGGGCAGATACGGAATAATAATAATAAGAACCGGCCTGGTGTAAAATGACCAGTGTAGTCGAACCACCACCATGAACACCACAAACAAACAAATAAACATCTAACAAGGAAAAGAAATTACCTTTGCAGCCTTTGACAAACACAGTTACCATTGAAACCAGCAATTAAGGTCTTATTCGAAAGCAGAATAACAACTGTTTTAGTGGACATATCAAATCAAATGTTGGAAAGTTCATGTAAAATAGCCCAAAATATTATCTCACTGTGACCATATTCCATCAATATGGTCTGGCTAGCCAAATTCTCTGGCCAACATAATCAAGCTGCGTTTGGTTTCAACGATTAATAATCTTGTCACTGGATTCGAGGTATAATTGCACTCAAATATCAAATTTTGCTCCATTAATCAACATCAAGTTGAAAATTTCCATTCTTGCACCAATTCTATAAAATCATGAATCAGTGTTTTACAGGAATGTATCTATATGACTTATATACCTTGAAAATTCAAGCATAAATATTATGATATACCGTAGGTATAGGTACCGGTAATTCAGATGTTTGAAGCGAATTATAGTGGTCTAATTTCACTAAATTAGAGCGAAATGCCAGCAATATAATTGTAATCTAATTCGGAAAAACGGTTTAGCTCTAATTCTAACCTGGAAAAGCTGAAACTTTTCTATAGTTGTCTACACCTGTTTTGCAGAAAGTCAAACAGCTCTAGGCGTCATATACTACAGGCAATTCGAAATACCCCATAAGCTATATGCTACTGCATATATACCTTTAACCCGCTACCTCAGTCAGTCACAATTCCTATATATTTACGGCATTTACCATACAGAAAGAGCGAACTATGCCTGGCTGCGACCTGTTGCGCTTCAAATCTTTGTATGGCGCGATGACGTAAAATTTGAATCGCAGAAATATTCTAGAAGTCACGCATCGATAATCATATTCCTAAACGTACAACATATCACTTATTTAGTTATTCTCTGAATAAAACTATTAACCATACTCGTTGAACATGCGAGATTACCGAAAGAGCGAATATATATATAATGAAGATCATATATATCAGAGGAAAACAAAACTATTCGACCTTAGAGCAACAACACGAATATACAACACCGGTGACATCCTCACGCAATAAAACGAAGGGAGAACATTGTTTTCTAATGGATAGAACGAAGCTACCGCATGAGATCGAACAAAACCGGATAGAATTCATCGTGATTGAATGTACCGACAAAGTCATCCTTTCTACGTATTTTAGTCGTACCCGCGAGAGATAGAAAATTTGCATTATTAGGTTAACTACCGGATATAACGAAGCCTAATGCATGAGATGGAACAACACCGAGTATGAATTTATTCTGATTGAATATAACCACAAGACCATCCTACTACGTATTTTAGACATTCCCTCGACACTTAGAAAATCAGAACCTAATCGAGATGATCCCGGATGATCCTTTTACGGTTTTGTGTTTGCTGGGCTGTTTTATGACCAGCACCATCTCAAGCATTCAATATTAAAGTAATTGAACTTCATGATTGGGAGACTACTAAATGGTTGATTTGATATAGAATCACCCAGTAACAATCAATATGACCAAAAGCTCTAACGAAATCGGGCTATGAATATTACTTCGTACCAGTGTTGGGATGACTCGAGTCATGACTTGACTCGAGTCAGACTCGAGTCACTTTTTTCGTATGACTTGACTTGACTCGAGTCACTTCGCTAAAATGACTTGACTTGACTTGACTCGGCGTATCAGAAATATGGATTGACTCGTGACTCGGTGCAAAATTCACGAGTCAATTTCAAGTCATCAAGTAATCAATGTCGATGGAAATCACTGTATCTTGCATATGTTCGGATTGTTCGCGAAACACTGATGCAACCCGTGAGAGAGACCCATCATTCAATAATCGTGCGTTTTACTGAGCCTCCATTGTTCTCTCACAAATAAATTGACCACAAACGAATTGATCAAAGCTTACAGCTTACTTTGTCGAAAACTAGTAGTAAAGTGATTTAATAGAAAATTTATATTTCTGTTCTCCGTTCTTACCTTACCCAAACCTCTTGTTTTATCGAAATTGGAATCGAATATAGTTTATACACTCCTTAACCACTGCCGCAGATTCGAAGTGTATCATATCAATATGTAAAAATGGGTAATGCATTGCATCTTATCAATTCGTTTCTCTATTGGCTATTAAGGCTGGCAACTATAAACTGAGTATATGCAATTACTTAGGTAGTTCAACAGTTCTACGTTTATGTGAGCGATACAGTGCCATATTTCGTGTATATTTAACTCTACATTCGTTCATCGGAGCAGAATCAATTACCTGACCACTCAATCTGTGATTCAGACAGCTTACAAAATGCAATGATGTAATCATACTTCATACTCCGAAAATCGAACTTGACTTGAAATGTGACTTGACTCGTGACTTGACTTGACTTGACTCGACTTGACTCGAGTCACCTCCAAAAATCGAGTGACTTGACTTGACTCGAGTCACCTTCGAAAATCGATTGACTTGACTTGACTCGAGTCAAAATGTGCAATGACTCGAAATGACTCGTGACTCGAAGGTAGTGACTTGATCCCAACACTGCTTCGTACCCATAATCACCATATCTTTACTGGAATTGGTGCTGGCAACATATTGATCAGCAATAATAATGTATTTTTGCTATGACCTTCATATCTTCTGTAGGTCAGGGGTTCCCAAACTTTTTGCATTCATTTCCCAATTAAGGAGTTACACATATCTTTTTTGGCCGCTCTAAAGACCAGACCAAAGGTAACCAGTAGGGTAAGTTTGTGCAACTCTTTTACAGCTTCCTAGATCTCAGAATGTATGTACAGTGATGTTTCAAGCTGCTTGGAGGGATTTTATAGTGCAACTTTTTGCAACTTTTCACTATTTTTCTTTTTACTGCAATTTTTTATCAAATATTGCGTCAAAATGTAAAGGAATGATTTGAAAACATGCTTCAAATTATTTCTAGTATGGTTCTATTCTCTTTTTGCATGCCAAAGAGCTATATAATGCGTTAGCTGCATGTCACTGTGTTATCTGTGACACAATGGCTTACACGTATAAGAAGTTCAATTACCCCTGCCAAGCACGACCGTGTAGTAACAATATGTGAATAGATCACTCAAGTAATTGTGTCGTTTAAATTCGAGATTCCATTTCACGGACGCCAATGCGAGACCGCCGAAAATTACATTTTCATTGGCTCACCTTATTCAGGCCATTGAATTTGTTACAGTCCCCAAGAATGATTTTTTCCGCAATTCCTTGGCTCAAGTTTGCAGACCTAGGGGGGTGTTATTTGAATTGTTTTAGGGGCAGGGGTTTATCGCTATGCTGTTTGACTCTTTTTGGGAAATTATTCATGCATTGCGTACTTTTCTTGATGATGCCAGTTGTATAATCGCTGGGAATTTGGATCATTAAAAACCGTACTTGACCCAAGAAGACGCGTACGTTTGAGTTTCAACCGGAGCGAAGACAGCTGACAGTGCTACGTCGTGTACCCAGATTAGGCCTGAAATTTCTGCAGTTACAGGCAGTTTTGATATATTTGCTAATTTCAGCTCTCTTTTCTGCAGGCTTTAATTACAAGAAATTGATAGAGCTCATAAACGACAATACTCGCCAAGAAGCGGCAAGTGGAATTCGTGAAGACTTCAAGAATGAATTTTTTCACGAGCCTGACTTCGAGGTTTTCCCGCAGATGAAGAAAGTCGATGTCGATGACTACTACAAAGGCCGTTTACCCGAAAAAAGTTCTTCAACTGACGAAACTGTTCTTGGATCTAAAAGAGAATATTTTCAAAGTCAGTTGACAGAGGAATTCGGGTTTTACAATCGATCCGACCAAGATGGGAAACTGATAACAATGGAAGAGATAATGAGATCGATGTTGAACTCTGAGAAATTACCTCCAGACGGTAAAGTTGGTTACACTGCTATCGTTGCCTCTGCAGGATCGGGAAAAACTACTCTTATGCGTAGAATTGCTCGAAGAGCCCTTAGAACTTACTCTGTGAATGAAAAGGATGAACACAAACGAATAATTATACATTACATTGAATTGAAGAACATGGTAGAAGTGAACGGAATCAAACCCTCCAAGTTTCTATTCGACGGCCTCTTCAAAAATACATCTGAAGAAGATGAAGCTTTCGAATGGCTGGTCGAGAATCAAAGTGATGCAGTTATCATTTTTGACGGGCTTGATCAAATGAAGTGGGATTTTGAGGAGTGTAGCCTTCGAAATATAAAACCGTATCAGGAAGCGAACTCTGCGACCATCATGTACAATATCTTATCCCGCAACATCCTTCGTCACGTCAAGATCATCGTCTCATCACGTGAATTCAAAGTATCCGAATTACCGGCGGAAGCACGCCCTGAAGAAATAATCACACTCAATGGTCTCACTCCACAAGATGCTTATAAACTGTTCACGTGTCTTCTCTGTGACAACGGGAAGCATCTCTGGGAGAAGATTGAAATCATGTCACCACGATTATTACAACTAGTATCGGTCCCGGTTTTCCTGATTTTGATAGCAGTGGTGATGGCAATTGATCCAGATAGACCTCCTCCGTCTACCGTGACAGAACTGTACAGCAGGGTCCTGTTAGTCTTAAGGAGTGTGGAAAACATCCGGAACCGTAAGCAAATCCTCTCGATTATCAACAAATTGAAGGCAATGGCGTTTGAAGGCATGAAAGAGGGACGAGTCGTGTTCTACAAAGCAGATTTGGATCGGTTTGAAATATCCGCTGACGAAGTGCAGGATTTGATGACGAAAGTGCCTGGCAACAACATCCTCAGCCGTCACTTGATGGAAGGCGACTTCACATTCTTCTTCTGTCATCAAAGCATGCAAGAATTTCTGGCGGCTAGTTTTATCTCGGAAATGGAGCTCGAAATGTTCTCTCGCTTTGATGGCCAACATCTACATGAGAAACGATGGTCCGTAGTTCGAAGATTCGTTACAGGCATCGTTTACATGAAATCTACTAGCGATCTTCACAGCGGTGAGTAATCATGGTTTTCCGCGGCTATTCAGCCGTAGCACAGATTGATTATTATGGGTCGCTTATGGTATTGTCACAATGGAAGGGGTGAAATAGTCGAAAGATCTTAAATTCATACACGGCTGGTAAAAAAGTATTTACATTCAGTCGTCAAATAAAACTTATACATCCAAAATCTTCATAAGTTCGCAGATTATTGGACGTGGGCGCTACCAGGGTCTATCGATAATCACTATATGTGACATAGTTTGTTTTGGGTATTTATGGTGTCTGTCGACTAAAGGTGTCATTTACACCAGGCCGATTTTTTGCATTTTTGATTTCGCATCCGCCGACTTGTAGCAGGGCCTACTTCTAAGCTTTTTGAAAGATACAGCTTCTGGAGGGTGAGCCTAAATAAACCCCCAACACTTAGGTATGAATTCTGGAGCCGATCTTAGTCGAACATGCGATATTGATGCGCATGAAATGCTCTTGTTATTGTGAACTAGACATTAGAGTTCAATGACTCTATCTGAACCCTGGCTCACAGTCGCGTGAATTATTCAATTGTTAAGTAAACGGTAAAGCAAGAATAATTAAGAATACAACGACATTGTGCATTGCTTGACAGTCTCGGATCAAACACAGAAGCGACAAAATCTTGCTCGGTCGATCCGCTCGCGACTACAGAAGAAGACTGGAGTATTCTCCGGAGACGTTCGCATGGAACTATATACATCAATCTACGAATCGGGCGACGACAGTTTTATGAAAGATCTTTCCGTCATCGACGCATCTTGGGTCTCATTGAATCGCGATCAAGCTCACATCGTTGGATCGCTTGTAGCAAGGAATCAAAGCCTTGGTTCTTTGAATTTAAACAGCTGCAGTATCGACGACGAGCTGCTGGGCATCATTGCAAGGTGTCTGGAAAATAGAATACAAGTGAGTCATACTTTTTCAAATGATTCCTTTCGCAGGAAAACTATATTATATGTTAAACTGGAATTCATGTCATTGTGAAGTCTATCCTCTTCAGATATGGTGCAATATTCATATCTTTTCGCGGCGATGCACTGTTCGTGGCAATCGCTTCGGTGTCATCATTTCACGTCGCTTAGGCCTATTGCGGGAAAGATAGCAATTTTCAAAATCATATTCGATGGGAGCGATATAGTAGCAACCTGCTCAATGAACATACGTGGTATATGAATAGCCTATATCAGGAGTATTATCATCAATATCACGGACCGAAAGCGATGGCTGAAGGTAATGCCGTACCTCGAAGTTTAGATTCTCTAAATACTTGATTAGCATAGACATCCGCTGCTATCTCAAAAAATCTAATCCAGAGTCAATCAACGATCGCGTGTATGACGATTGACTTACCGGTAATTTAATTGCTGGGTGGCAAAAAATGGAAAATTGTGCGCAATATATGACGCTAGTAGACCGCACATTTGCTTGATCGTGACTCGAGTCGAAAAATGACTCTGTCATTACAGCCCAGCTATTAGGGGAAGATCATCCCAAAACCTGGTTGCCAGATTGTTTTCTGAATGTGCAGGAACTAATAACGTCGTACACAGCAGCGAATTTATGATCCAGAATGCAGGCCCACGTCGCATAACAATTGCAACAGATGAATTTAGACGACCTAGTTGTTTGGATTGAAAGAGTAAACGAACGACTAGGGCAGTGGTGTACAACCGGAGTGCTACGGCACACTTTTGTGTCATTCATGTCTCGCATGGGTGCCGCGAGAGATTCGCCAAATTTTGAAATTATACGCAAAATACGTCTAGTCTATAGCAAACGATCAATAATCTAAATCGAGTTCGATGTGAAGTTTGTATATTTGACAAATCAAATTGCGGTCATGCAGGCAATCAATATCTAACCGTAGTTCGCTTTCGACGACATATTGCTTTGAAGGCTGGATCAAGATCTTGTCATTAATGAGAATCGACAGATAATACCAATATAATCATTTTTTGAAAATATGGTTGGCGGTACTAAACTTGAGTATTGCTTTCACAACTACATTCATTGCAGTAAAGAATTTATTAACTCGAAGACTTTTCGTGTGCCCCTTATCGAGAGTTAACGGCACAATAATAAGCATACAGAGAGAGATTCAAACGAAAACCAAATTGACAAAGTATGACGTAATAATACAATAATAAAAAATTAACGCTAGGCAAAGTCAGCTGTACCGGTAGTCATAGCAAGAGAAGAGAGAAAATCAAATTATACTATAATACACGGAAGACAACACACAGACAATTAGCGGTATATATTAATGGGAAATTTTGAGATTATATAGAAACTCTTTCTGCCTACATAAATCCGGATTGGTCAATTTTATTAAGGTTGACTCCACGACAGACAGATGGAAGGCAGATCTGCATCTAGCAATCACAGTGAACATACTGTCATTGTAATGACTGGCACACACCGGGTAGTTCATTAAATGTTGACCAATTGCAGAGTTGAACGCTGAGACCTGGTCATAGGAATTAGAGTCAACCGCTTCCTTACACCGACGAACAAGTGCAGATCGATCGATAGGTTTGTTTACTGACCTAATTGATTTAGGCACATGTTGGTTCACTCGTTCAGCCAACCGCAAAGATGTGCGACCCACATACCGACTATCACAGTGGCATTGGAATTTATATACAATATTACTTGTTTGTAAAGCAGGGAGCACATGCTTGCGAGTTTGTGGCATGAGCGGCCTAGTCATGAACACCACTCGGGTATTTAGCATAAAATAGCACGATTGAACTGATGACCGAATTTGATTAGAAAAGCCGACTGACACTGACCCAAGCCAAGGGAGATGTATGTATACAGGGCATTTGTCTGGTCCATGAATTCGCGGCTGTTTGAATTGCGACATTTTCTTTGTGATGGCAGATTCAATTACGTAGTCTGGATATCCATTGTCAATCAACATGGATTTGAATTTATCAATCTCTGCCACGAGCCGAACATCAGAGCATATCATTAGCGCATGGTGAACTAATGACGAAATCAAATTTAATTTCCGTTGTTTAGGGCAAAATGAGTCCCAGCGAATATAGTGACCGGTAAACGTTGGTTTCCTATATACTGAAGTAATGAAACCGAGGTTGCTCTTTTCCACCATTACGTCGAGAAAGGAGAGTGAGCCGTCAGACTCTTTTTCGATAGTGAAGTTTAGCGACTCGTGCAAGTTGTTTAGAGAAGCTAAGAAAACATTGCAATCGTCTTCACTGTCGAAAATTGCGAATGTGTCATCAACATATCTAACATACATGCGCGGTTTGATTACATTTAAGAAAAGTTTGCTTTCTTGGAAACCAACAAATATATTTGCCAAACTAGGCCCAAGGGGTGACGCCATTGCCAAACCATCTATTTGGAGATACATGTTGTTGTTGAAGCTAAATTCAACCGAACGGGTGGCAGTTTCAAGTAGCTCAATGAAGACATTCCGCGGAAAAGGAGGTGGATGTAATGAGCTATTATTATACAGCGCATCGGCACAGATATTGAATGTTTCACTCAAGGGGACATTAGTAAAGAGACTGGTGATATCAAAGGAGCTAAGGAATGAGTTCGAGGTATTTATATCAAAGTTTCTGATGTTGTCAACAAAGGTGAATGAATCAATAACGCAATTTGAAGAGTAGAGTTTACGCACAGGTTCGATTACCGTATTCAGCCATTTGGCCAAACAATGTTGCGCAGAGCCGACCATCGATAATATCGGGCGAAGCGGTGCGGTGCTCTTATGAACTTTCGGCAGTCCATACATGTATCTCCAAATAGATGGTTTGGCAATGGGGTCACCCCTTGGGCCTAGTTTGGCAAATATATTTGTTGATTTCCAAGAAAGCAAACTTTTCTTAAATGTAATCAAACCGCGCATGTATGTTAGATATGTTGATGACACATTCGCAATTTTCGACAGTGAAGACGATTGCAATGTTTTCTTAGCTTCTCTAAACAACTTGCACGAGTCGCTAAACTTCACTATCGAAAAAGAGTCTGGCAGCTCACTCGCCTTTCTCGACGTATTGGTGGAAAAGAGCAACCTCGGTTTCATTACTTCAGTATATAGGAAACCAACGTTTACCGGTCACTATATTCGCTGGGACTCATTTCGCCCTAAACAACGGAAATTAAATTTGATTTCGTCATTAGTTCACCGTGCGCTAATAATATGCTCTGATGTTCGGCTCGTGGCACAGATTGATAAAATCAAATCCATGTTGATTGACAATGGATATCCAGACTACGTAATTGAATCTGCCATCACAAAGAAAATGTCGCAATTCAAACAGGCGCGAATTCATGGACCAGACAAATGCCCTGTATACATTAGGGTTGTTCAGATTTAGGCATTTTTTTTGGAATATTGTTTTGCGTAATTCCAAATGATAGTTTAGTGCATAAAAACACTTCTAAAAGCGATTTTGGTCATTTTCATCGCGATCTTCCTTGCGCGCAAAGCCCCCAAAGACCCACGGGCCAATTCTCCTTACTACCGACGATTCACCATTCCTGGTTTGTAGCTTTTGTGAAGATTGCGGTAGAAAACGGCTGAGTAGACCTGGGAAATATCAGGTTGAATTATATTTTTGACGATTGAACATACTTACATTCCAAATGTGGTTCACCTTCCCGTATTTGACATAGGTTGCCGCGTGGTAGGCCTATGTTTGAACGAATACAGGCATTTTCAGCTTGTTTTAACTTGGTAAATGTTAATTAAAGACATATTGTGTATGAATGTAATTTCATCTTTATAGTAGCTCCAATTCACCTAATCCGCATCAAGTTTTCAGTATTTAATGCGTCTGAAGGAATGTTGACCCCCCCCCACCTCCTAACACAAAAACTCAGGCCTGTACTGTCCAAGGCGTTGTCACAGTAACGAATACGGCCGGAATACTAGCTACATTGTACAAATGTCAAAAGCTGACGACACTAGGCTTCTTCTCAAAATATCATGACAGTTAAATCTAAATGGGGGTCCTGATCCTCAACTACCAACGCATTCTGTAAGAAAACGTCCACGGTGTTCTTACGGGAATAGAAACAATAATCTCAATACATATTGGTCATTGTCGTCACCCACTATGGTATGTGCTTACGACTGAATTAAAAAAAAATCTGGCACAGACAATGTTTCTGAAACTTGATGATTTATTGTAAGGAAATTTGCCTTATCAGACTTGAAAAGCAGAATAAGGCTAAACACAAATCCGGACATAGTAGGCCGACCATTTACGTGACTTGAGACAATTGTGAAGGATGAAAAGACAGTTATTATCATTAAAGCACATTGAGAATTGGGTAAGCGTAAAACAAAAAGTGGATAACAACGGGCTCTAGTCTAAGGCAGGCTTATAGGATTTCAATGTTGGTTTATTGAAGTTGTCATACTTCTGATAATGTAGCTCAACAACTTGCAGCAGACTTTTCTTTTGGCGCTCTTCATCTGTGATGATCGAAGCAAAAGTCGGTGTTGAGTTAAACTCCTCGTTCAGCAGCGTCATTAACGACTTTAACACTACTAACAAAATGGCATATTAGTCATTGTCGTCCCCCACTTTGGTATGTGCTCACAACTACGTATTGAGATTATTGTTTCTGTTTCCGTAAGAACACCGAGGACGTTTTCTGACAGAATGCATTGTTAGTTGAGGATCAGGACCCCCATTTAGACTCAACTACAATGATCTTTTGAGAAGAAGCCTAGCATCGTGAGCTTTTGACATTTGCACAATGTAGCCTACCTAGGCATTTTGGCTGTATTCGCTACTGTGACAACGTCTTGGACGTTACAGGCCTGAGTTTTTGTGTTCGGGGGGGGGGGGGGGGCAACATTCCTTCAGACGCATTAAATACTGCAAACCTGATGCGGATTAGGTGAATTGGAGCTACTATAAATATGAAATTGCATTCATATACGATATGTCTTTGATTCACATTGACTGAGTCAAGCTGAAAATGCCTGTATTCGTTCATACATAGGCCTACCATGCGGCTAACTATGCCAAATACGGGAAGGTGAACCACATTTGGAATGTATAGGAATGTAAGTATGTTCAATCGTCAAAAAGATAATTCAACCTGATATTTCCCAGCTCTACTCGGCCGCAAACTTGACAAAAGCTACAAGCCAGGAACGGTGAATCGTCGGTAGTAAGGAGAATTCGCCCGTGGGTCTTTGGGTGCTTTGCGCGCAAGGAAGATCGCGATGAAAATGACCAAAATCGCTTTTGGAGGTGTTTTTATGCACTAAACTATCATGTGCAATTACGCAAAACAAGATTTCAAAAAAAGTGCCCAAATCTAGACAACCCTAGTATACATACATCTCTCTTGGCTTGGGTCAGTGTCAGTCGGCTTTTCTAATCAAATTCGGTCATCAGTGCAATCGTGCTATTTTATGCTAAATACCCGAGTGGTGTTCATGACTAGGCCGCTCATGCCACAAACTCGCAAGGATGTGCTCCCTGCTTTACAAACAAGTAATATTGTATATAAATTCCAATGCCACTGTGATAGTCGGTATGTGGGTCGCACATCTTTGCGGTTGGCAGAACGAGTGAACCAACATGTGCCTAAATCAATTAGGTCAGCAAACAAACCTATCGATCGATCTGCACTTGTTCGTCGGTGTAAGGAAGCGGTTGACTCTAATTCCTATGACCAGGTCTCAGCGTTCAACTCTGCAATTGGTCAACATTTAATGAACTACCCGGTGTGTGCCAGTCATTACAATGACAGTATGTTCACTGTGATTGCTAGATGCAGATCTGCCTTCCATCTGTCTGTCTTGGAGTCAACCTTAATAAAATTGACCAATCCGGATTTATGTAGGCAGAATGAGTTTCTATATAATCTCAAAATTTCCCATTAATATATACCGCTAATTGTCTGTGTGTTGTCTTCCGTGTATTATAGTATAATTTGATTTTCTCTCTTCTCTTGCTATGACTACCGGTACAGCTGACTTTGCCTAGCGTTAATTTTTTATTGTATTATTACGTCATACTTTGCCAATTTGGTTTTCGTTTGAATCTCTCTCTGTATGCTTATTATTGTGCCGTTAACTCTCGATAAGGGGCACAGGAAAAGTCTTCGAGTTAATAAATTCTTTACTGCAATGAATGTAGTTGTGAAAGCAATAATCATTTTTGAAGTTTAAAAAAAATTCGTTATAAATTCTCACTTTCAAAACCTACAACTAGAACTATAACTAAAACTAGTGCTCCATTTAAAACAAAAATCAATTTAAAACTAACATGATTTAAACAAAGCCCTAGTTTAAAGCATGTTTTTTATTTTATTTCAAGTGACGACTTCACGAATATTCATTTGTGACGTCATAATGGATTGGCATCGACAATTGAAAATATAGGATGAATATAGTTCCTCTGTCGAAATATAAGTGCTATTACTGTTGACCCGCCTATTTTTAGAGTTCCAGCCATACAATATCGATATACGTCGGCTGTATTGGGTCGTAATTGTTCTTTGGCTCATACAATGTTTTTTGGAAACTATTCACGCACCTATGGCATAACTTTACACAATTTTATTTCTAACGACTTCTGTTTACAACACTGTTTAAAACATGTTTTAGACAATGTTTTTTAAAACCCCGTTTGTTTTAAATGCAACACCAACGAGAACAAATGACCTTTTAAAATTCGCAACTAGCTAAAGCACAACTAACCGGACGCACAATGCAAGTAATGTAATAAATGTGTGCTGATTGTGTACTGGGTTTGGTTTAGTTGTTGTGACTGACTGAAAATTATGGGTTCCCCCAAAGCTTATAGATTACAGTATCTTAGAGCAGACCTTGGCATTTGAAGGGCCGCGGGAGAAATATACGGACGGCGAAAAGTTGCTGGGAATTTGTAATTAAATATTTCAATCTAAAACTACTACTTCTACTACTACTTCTACTACTACTACTACTTCTACTAAAACTATGGGATGTATATAAATTGCGGTTACCTTGAAAGCTGTTTAGTGTTCATCTGTTCGTCGTGGTTAGCCTAGGTTCGTTGTATTCTATGTCTATAATCGAAATAAAATAACATGGAACATGGGGTAATTTGAGTCGGGATTATGACAGGGTTGTAACCAGGGCTGTGAAGTCAGAGTCGGAGTTTGACTAATTTTCCCGCGATGGAGTCGGAGTCGTGAAAACTGTAGTGACTATACGTTGTGAGGAATAAGATAGATAAATGGTGACGTTGGAATTTGGTTCAACAATATTCAAACCCATTTCTGGGTGCCAGGGACCGGTTTACCCAAAACTGACATAGCGCTGCAAAAAAATATATCAGAACTATATTTGTGTCACATTTTATTCTCCGTGTGACCTGAATATAACAGTTTTGCATTGCGTTTTCGCTTCTATGGAGAACTACTTGGCGATACATTTACATAAACCTGTAAACTATGCGCACATTTCGCCACTTGAGTGGGTATAATTTGGCCCATGAATATTACACAACATTTGTTTTCTTCGACACCACTTATTTCGATCATCACAGTGCTGTGTGGATATTTTCTGAGCGCATCGTTGCATCACAATAACATTGTTTTTTTTGAAAAAAGTGCGCAGAGATGTTTTCCGAATTTCCAAGTTATTTCGAATATGAGACTTGTATTGCCACGATTGTGGATTGAGGTATACATTCGGATTGCCATACGTCCGGATTTTCCCGGACATGTTCGGAACTTCACTGTTAAAGTTGTGTCCAGAAGGAAATTCTAATATATGGCTCCAAGTCCGCAATTTCGAAGGCTTGATGTACGCTCAAAATCTTTTCCAAATAAACATAAACAATAATAGCAGATTATTGCTACTGAAATTTTTTCTTTACTAGGCCTACACTGTGTATTAATTTAAATATAGGGCAACCTCCAGAGTTGGATCAATTACATTAATTCAATTCAAGTACAATTACTTTATTACATGTTTGATTACATTATTATTAAAATTACTCCATGCTAAAAATATCAAATTACAACTACGATCAGGGTTGTAACCTAGTCACAAAGGCTCCGAGTAACAAGTTAATCTCATTTTCATAGTTTTGACTCGAGTCAAGTCGAGTCATTTTCAACTCACCACCGAGTCCAGGTCAGTGATCAGAGGGTGGAGTCCGAGTCATGGCATTATGACTCGAGTCCAAGTCATTGTGTTGACGGCTCAGCTTCCAGTTAAAGTCTTGGTAACCCATTTATTATACCCCAATTTGTTGATATCGAATGGTTCACATTCATAATATATTAATTTTCCTCACTTGAAGCAGTTTCTGGTCGCATTTTCAAGTTACCAGTACCCATAGACAAAATCACGATTGTATGGTCACTTTACTATTCTTTGAAATTACAATGAAATGTCGATCTTGGCCGTCTGAGTCTCGAGTCATATGACTCGGTTCGAGTCATGCGTAATGACTCGATTTCAAGTTGAGTCAATCCACAGATTGACTCGAGTTGAGTCGAATCATTTCAGAATTTTGCGAAAATGGCCCGAGTCAAGTCGAGTCATCAGGAAATCGTGACTCGAGTCTTAGAACCCTGACTACAATTACAATTACTGTTAAACATGTAAGTAAGTACAATTATAATTGCAACTACTGGTAAAAGTCTGACTGATTCGGTAGAGAGGTGCTTTTTGATAACTGTAGCGACGTATTTAGCGAAAATCTTAAGTTATTCATGTTTCATTCATGATTCGTAGTACAGTACGTAGAATACCCTTTAATTAGAAAAATAACATGAACGTATTCGAACTATTCCTAATCATGAGCTCTGAGAAATACAAAAAAATAAATTTTTATAAGCGACTACTAACAATCAAAAGTTCGAGCGACTGGCAACGACTAATAGCGAATAGGATACAAGACAGTCAATGAAATGTACTCAAACGAATACAGAGAGCTGAGTAAGGTGAATGAAATGTAATTGGTAAGGCAATAAGGATGATACCGATAAGGTGTGTAAAATTAAAATAACTGCAAAGTAAAGAAGCTCCTGATAACTACCAATTACAAAATCTTGGTTTGCAGTTACATTTTCACTTGCTCAAAACTGTTCGACTGCATTTGATGAACATTAGGATGCGGAAAGGTTCTGGCCCCAGTAAATTAAGCTAAGATAGGAGATAAGACTGGGATAACATCTCTACAAATGTGTGATCTAGCGTGATGAAGTCTTGGTTGAAAACTTGAATTTCTTTTTGCAATTGCTGCAGCAAGCCTCAGTACTGGAAAGAGATTTAAAAAAACACTGACCGTGGTGTAGGAAATGGTTGAGCACAGGTTACAGAAGAGTTTATTTGCTTTTCGTCCATTTATGAAATAGTAAGATTTGGTTCAATAGCCTATATTGTAATTCACCAAGTTTTCTGTTAGAGCTGAAGTTGACCTATGGGAAACAGTTTAGTATGACTGCATTAGTTAACGAGGTACGCATAGAACACCCATGTTAATGGGCTACTTATTTTATGTTGTGATTGTCAGGTTTCAATAACAATGCAATTGAAATTGTAATTAGTAAATTTTTATCAAATTACAATTACAATTACACAGAATAGAAATGCTTCAACGACAATTAAAATAACATGAAAAAATATAATTAATTACATGCAGCTCAATTACAAATTACAGTTGATCCTACTGTGGCCGCCTCGCTCGCAAAAATGAAAGCGAAAGTGAATAAAATTAGCCATCATTCACTTTAATCAAATCGTAATCTCAATTATAGAGTACGGTGTGTTCCTAGAATTGATTGAAGCTGTTTGAATGGATTAGTAAAAGACCGTGGCGCTAAACGTAGGATCGTTTGCCTTTATTATGGGGATCGCAATGATGTTGAACATACTCAGCTTCCAAAATATGCCCTGAATAAGTCTGTGCAAAGCTACGGTTGTTTAACATGATATTGGCAGGCATTGTATTCATATTTCATTCATCATTCCAGGTGAAGGAAGTGAATTCGTGTTACAATAATTTCTCAGCAACAGCACTGCGTTCACTTCTCGGACATCGTCGGATTGAATCGCTATCTGGAAAATTGGATTGGGAAGTGAGATCGATTCTATGATTTAGTTGTGTACTAACAAGGCACTATAATTTTATGTGGGTATGCGGAGACTTGTGACGTGACAATCGCACATGATTGGTGACGCCATAGTCATAGAAAGCATTATACATACATTCTCTGCATTAGGGCTGTTCAAAAAACCTTCAGAATTCTTTGGCTGTGTTATAAAATTGTTGTGCTGGCGAAAACAACGCTGCACGCCAACTTTAGGTCAATTGCAACCAGTAGAAGCGATTTTCTTGCAGTAGAAAATTTTGGATTTATCATTAAAAATTTAAATTTTAAAATTTTTCTCTCAACAACGTAAAATTGTTGGGCTGTCAGTAGAGACGATGCACGCCAAATGTGGCTCAATTCCAACCACTAGAAGCGAAGTTATTGCGGTAGAAAAAATTTGGACTCGAATAAAATAATTTTACGGTAGCTAACTCTTTAAACATTTACTCAAATAGCTTATTCGTGGTACAGAACGTGAATATAGCTTTCAATACAAAATCCATTGTTGCAGAATATTTATTGAACTCTAAGACTTTTTGTTGCCTCTTTCAAGAGTTAACGGCACACTGAAGGGAGTTGAACAGATTTGGTTTTGATTCTAAATCCATTTAAATCCCTTTACTGTGCCCTTTACTGAGTTTAAATATTGTACTACAATGGATGTTGTATTGAAAGCTATAATTATTTCCTATAAAATCACGGAATTGAAAATTTTACTGTGGCAATAAGTTTGCTCTTAGCGGTTGGAATTGAGCCAAATTTGGTATGCATCATCACTACTGATTAACTAACAATTTTATGCGGTTGAAAGAAAAACTTTGAATTTTTTTAAATTATAATTTCAAAACTTTTTACAGCAAGAATCTTGCTTCTACTGGTTGGACTTGAAGCCAAATTTGGTTTACAGCGTTTTTCAACCAACCTAACAATTTTATCATATAGCCAGTTAATTCTGAAGAATTTTTTTACCAGTACTACTCATCCCGAAGCCGTAGAGTATTTACCCACTGATATGATGTTTTAATAACCGCATTGTGTCATTAATATCGAGCTATGTAATCGAATTTGGTGAAATGGCGGATTATGTAAAGTATTGGCATAAATAAGAGCGCTGAGCTAATGTCACGACCTCATCAACAAATATCAACTTTCTACTACATTGACCATGGATAAAATGAATGCAATGTGATGAGATTTGATATTGGTGTGATCGATACCAGTCAGTCTGGCAATGATCGAATTGTTCATCAATATTTTTGAAAAATTATGGCACATTTTCGTAATCAAACGCGCCCCTACGAAATGCACTGCGTAAATAAATAGTAACATTGTCAGCATCGTCAAAATTCAGGAGTGTGCATGTTGACATGAATAAGTGTGCAACAGAATATTACTACTCCTGACCAACAAAGTGCGCATCTGACTTTCAGGCCAACACAATGATTTTGACATTACATAGCGAAATTACTTCCTGATTATAACTAGGGCTGGGAAAAATCGAGTATCTGAGTGGTTCGATTCTAAATCACATATAAAGCTTTTAAGTCAAGTCGACTATTCCAGTATTACTGGATATGACATCATAACAGAATGTAATATGTAAAAGTTTAATTATGTACCTTCTATGTCACCTTAAATAATATAATGCCTGTTGTTATGCATCACAATGAAGATACTTCGGTATTTTTTCGAACATACCAATTTCATTGAAGTCTGTGGCAATTTTGGGCGATGATCATGACTTTGAAAATATGTTATTCCAGTAACGTTCGTAGCTTTGTACCATATGTTTGATTTGCTGCTATGCGACCAATCGTGATTTCAAGGCTTCAAAAGTGAAAAATATTGTCAAAACTACAATTTTTGTCAATTTTTGCACAATTTCGGTACTTGAGAAAATCGACTTTTACTACTCGACTTGAATCATTAAAATTAATATTCGATTCAGATTTGAGCACTCGAATCATCGTGGCCAGCCCGAATTATAACAGCGTTTTTGACTGCACTGTTTTATTACCCTTGTAATATAGGACTCACTATGATGTCCATGGAGTAATTCTGATTTGCATGCTCACAACAGGAAACTGTCAATTATCGCTCTACGATTAAAAAGATAAAATTAGCTCATGAATTCGTGTCAATGCAGTAACACGGTTCCGGGTGCTTACGATTTGATTAAAGGTCAACTATATTGCCCAAAATATGTTCGTCTCCATACTCATACTTTTACTACGGATTCCGCCATCATACTTCTTAACTCATATAAACGAGTATGTTTGGACATATCGAGCCACTTAAGTCACAAAATGCCGCCACCGGCAAAACGTCAGTAAAATCAGTGACCCGTGTCGATGAAGTACAGCACATGATGATCTGTGATGCTGCGGTCGTCACTGTATGTAAGATATGACGTCACGAAAGATGGTGGATGATCGATACAATGCACAATCTCAAGTTTCACATCTGGATAATATTCAGGTTGTCAAGCTGACTGCAGGACAACATGGATGGCCTTTTGAATTGAAGAACGAAGAAAATGTCATCAAGATAAGTGGTGAAATGGTCGATGGGCACTTCATCATCAAGGTTTGATATCAAGATGATTCAAGTTTGATAACGAGTCCATACTAATGATTGGAATGAAGTTTCGCTCATTTCACTGACTTTACTGTACGAAGCTGTCAGCTACACTAGGCACGTACAACGATGACCTTGCGGTGTACTGTAGCCAGGATGTACATTATGACGTAATCATGAGCGTCATGAAGACGAGATGCTTTTGTTGAGAATAGTAAGCTAACAACTTGTGCTGATTTTATAAATGAAGAGTTTTTACATGATGAATTTATAAAAAATTGTTGGCCCTGTACTTTGATTATCAAGTCCATTCGAAATGTTAGGTTACATCTTTCAAAAATATAAGGATTGTGTTTCTTTCACATCGCATTTTCCACCGGACAAGCATCATAGCCATCGCTTCACCCGCACTAGCCTTCAGTAGATTAACAATAATCTGCTCATGTATGATCGTGTCTCTGAGTGTTTCTTATTGGTGCAGATTGTGACGTAACTGACATTTTATTTTCACAGGATACCAATCTATCTTTCGACCGGGTTATTCGCGTAGCAGAAGTTGCATTTTTTGGAATACTTTTTGATGCACAATTCTCGAAATTCGACGAACTATTGTTGGCCGAGCAGGATGATTTGCGGAAGATATCTGATTGTAAATTAAAGAAGGTATTAGATACATTTCCTGTAATATTATTGTAAAATATTTCCTGATATTGTTCAATTTCCATGATACTTTTGGACAAATTTCAGCCATAATCGGATTTGAACTTGGAGGTAAGACAAAATAAATTCTGTATTTGAAGAGGATTTGTATTTTGAAATATCAAATCCGCTCTTCACTGTTCGACAAAAACTTCCATTCTCAATTTCTCTTCTACTTGCATCTCTAGTATTGCCAGTCGAGTCTTGATTGTACGTAGATGTGGTGAAAGTAGTCAGCCTTGATAATAGTGAAGGAGTAGGAGAAACGTTTTAATTTTATATGCAATTATATGTAGAATTAGATGTGTCCACCATGTGTTAAAACTACTTCAAGTGGACGTAGAAAGTGACAAGTTGGAAAAGTACCTTTGTAAGTACTTGAGTTTCGGGAAGTAGTTTTGGTCGATCGCTCGTAAGTGTTTGGTGATTTATCGCTAGCGGTTACTTTGTAAATTACAAGATGAGTCTCTGCGAGTAACTAAAAATGATTATTATTGCAAATTTGTATAATCTTGGAAATTCGATTCAACAGTTACCATGATGTCTATTGCGATTTCTTGAGACGGTTTCACGTATCACAGTGATACAAACGTAACACAAAACCACTTTCTATCTCTCAAAATCCATTCCGTGAAAAGTAAGCAATTTTGCGTGAAAGTAGTCTAGAATCATGTCTTATTCTTATGCATACAATATTGTTTATTCGTAAGAAAATTGTTGAGCATCATTTATTTCTGTCCTGAAGAAATAGAATACACTGGGCCCAATTTTGACATAAATCTCCTCACTGAGCATCTTCCGTTGAACGCGTTATCTAAACCACCTTGACGTGTACGGCATATTTCCTTCATAACATTGGCTGACAACTATATAAAGTTCGGACTTTGCATGACTGCTGAAGCGTGAAGGTCCTGCGGAAATTTCATTAAATTGCAGCTTCAATACGTCGGCGTTCTGAAGAAAATGGCTGGAGCCAAATTTTTGTTTTTGTTTCGCCCTTCAATTTGAGACCATATCATTTTTAGAGTGCAGTACATGTTTCTGGTATAATTTTGAATCAATTACATAAGTGAAATCGTTACATCAACCACATACTTTGAAGAAGTAGAAGCAGATTGCTACTGATCATCTCGCAATGTGCGCTCAAGCTTGGCGAAGTTTGAGGTGAAAAGCAACAATGTCTGCTCAAAATCTAGGTTTCGAAAGCAGGTAGATAATATTAAAAATAGGGTATGCTGTATATGTTTTACTGCTCGGGTAAAATTCAACCTTTGCGTAAACATAAGCGACATCGCTACATACGCTATCCAGCGTTCCTTACAGCATTTATCTAGAGGTGGTCAATAACGAAGTACTTCTACTTGCCGTAGTACTTCAGGTAGATTTATCTACTTGTCCTACATACTCAAGTAGCTAAGATTTCAGACTACTTCTATTAGGCAGTTATCATTTTTACGCGAAACTATGCCTACAATAATTATATTTTACTTAATTGTATATCGCTACTTTCACTTCTACTTGAGTAACGACGGTGACTGGTTTGACCACCACCTTCTATATGATACGTTTGTACAATGAATAGAAGTATATTTTTGAAAGATATCAAACTCTGGAATGAGACTGAAACCGATGTAGCAAATGCATTATGGAGAACCAAAGAATTCTAACGAATCAGTATTGAACTTTACCAATATGAATAATTATTCAAATGAGAAAACATCAAGACAATTACGTCATATCAACTAATGAAATCAATATTGTGTTCAGATAAGCAAGATCCTGCTCAATTGCACGGAAGAAGAAGAAAACATCGATTGGTCGTTGATTGAGACTTGCTGGAAAAAGTATCAAGTACGATCCTGATTCTATTCCCAAAGTATTTTTAATGCGTTTTTATTCACCTATCATTTTATATGACTTCGAACCCAATCATCTCTCTTCGGCGGCTATCTTAAAGTCTGGGAATAGCTGTTTTCGCATTTTAGTTGGATCTCCTGGATATTGCCGTGAATGGCCTGATACCTGTCCAGGATTATAGCCGAATTTTGGAGCGCAGGACAGCAATTCCCGTTTTTGGCAATATCCATGCCATGTTTTACGTTGATAAAGCAGATGAATTCAGGAAGACGTTAGAAGCTTGTCAGCAAAAGAAGGTAGTACTTATGATATAGTATTAGTTACATTGGATATATTGAACGTTCTTCTCCAACCATCGCACGTTTATCATTGAGTTATTGAGTTCCTCACAGTACGAGTCCCCTCCACATGAATTAACTTATATTCCATGGCCGACATATCCACCGCAGTTGCGGAGTTCGTGATTCCTGGTAATTTTTTATTCTAAAGCAGTGTGTAAAACTCAACTGGCGTCGCAGGACAGAGTCAAACATTTTGAGCACTCGCGGGCCGGACCAGTCAAATGATTTCAAAATATTCCACTAAAATCGATGCCCTTGTTTTTCACTTGAATACATTATTATAAAGCTTATAGGCATTATATTAATCACGTTATATCACGGCCATCTGGTTCTATTCCATCAATACCTTTATTATTCGCAAACAACCGAATTGGCAAAATTACGATGAATAGCCGGACCGACGATATACGTTGGCGAATTGCTATGCTTGCTTTGTTTTAGTTGGAATCTGACAATCCTGTGGTAAGCGTTGTGAGGAATACAAGGCGTACAATACGTTGATATTTGGCTCATCATTTTCACATCTTGATTCGGGTTTCTCTGGCAGCCAAGGAGATGTTGACTCATAAGCGCAAAAGGAGTGCAACCACAGATATTTAAATTATATTTTGATGTCATAATTATATTATCCACTTCTGTAGATAACTACTTTGTGGTCCGTTTATGAATGAAACTGTGAACTCACTGAGCACATTTTCGCCTTCTCAGAATTGAGTGTCGATTAGGGTGACCATATTTTGGGAATCTAAAAAGAGTACACCTTTAAAAAAATTCAGACTTGCAATACAGAAATGAAATTTTAAAAAATTGGCAAATTTATTCCAATTTTGTGGTTGGTTGAGTAAAAAAAAGGTCATCATTCTGGCTCAACTCCCGAAAGACCCGTCGGACCGTTACTTCAGTACTTATTTCCAATCATTCGGTTGAATTTTCACATACATTCAACCGAAATTTCCAAATAAGGAGACAAATTCTCAAAAAGAGGTCATTTGAGCGTGCTCCGGGGACACGTTCGAAAAAGTCAAAAAAGAGAACATATGGTAACACTAGTCTCAATGGCAGTAACTTGTTGATGATGGTGACTCTAGTGTAACCTCAACACCACGGTCGGATGGTTATAATGTGGCCTATGAACATGCTCGACATTTCCTGGCTTGAGAGAATGGAAGTGTTCCGTACTAAAAATCTCAACATTCGTTGGAAATGTGCCAGATAATACAGCCGTTTTTCAGAATCGCCCAGGAGGCCTGTTGCGGCCCTCGGGCCGTATGTTTGACCCCCTGGTCTAAAATATGTTGTAATGCATCATGGCCCCTGGTGAAATGTTCAAAAATAAGCATCATTGAAATACACAATAATAATGATAATATTTTCTCACCGCAGATCGAATATATCAGATGCATTTTCCGAAAAGGATGCCGTCCTTCACTCGATGAGATTTCGTCTCTCGTCAACAACTCAAATTTGAAGAAATTGACATTGAAATATTACAAAGAAGAAGATATGTTGAAAGGAAACGAATTGAAGAAAGTCCAGAAGATTGCAAATGATCTCGATACTGAGTTGGAAGTTTTATACTGTGAGTCATTGTTTGGTTGCATCGTATCTTAGATACGCCTAATTAGGTATATTACATGAGCGCGATCACTTTGAATGTAATGGTCAATTCACGGAACAGGTCCAATCCGTTACTAATGCTAGAAATCATGAGGCTTTAGTTATATGCATGACATAATGTCGTTATCAGGGTTATGTGATAATGCACGGTATTTATGAATTTTAGTGGATTTCGATATCCCATACTTAATACGATTAATTGTTGTACGAAATTCAGGCATGATCTCCCACACGTTGCTGCTTGTAAGCTTAACGTGTTAATTCTGAAGCAAGGCATCGTCAGTGTGCGTCAAAATTTACTAGACAATGCCAAGTATGCAAAAATTAGTATTACCAATAAAAAAATTGTTGAGGTAGATGTCGTATACGAACAAAACTACTTGAGTAAGCGAAACAAGAGTAGTATAGTCGATCGGTCGTGAGCGGCTAATTTTTTGCATTGGTTCTTATGGGTGCGGCGGTGAGGTGCCGCGAAAACTCGTGGTGGTGATGGCACCCTTTTACACCCCCTCTCGGCGGTGAGGTGCCATGTGTTCTTATGGATGCGGTGATGATGGCACCCTTTCGGGTATAGGCTGCGGCGGTGAGGTGCCGCGAAAACTCGTGGTGGTGATGGCACCCTTTCAGACCCCCTCTCGGCGGTGAGGTGCCATGTGTTCTTATGGATGCGGTGATGATGACACCCTTTCGGGTATAGGCCGCGGTCGTGATTCGCCGTGAAAACTCGTGGTCGTGACTCGCCTTTTTTGCTATAGGCGGTGGCGGCGATTCGCCTGTCGTGTATTCTTACGGGATCTGTGGTGATTCGCCATGTGTTCTTATGGGCGGGGTGGCGATTCGCCTGGAAACCCGGGGTGGCGATTCGCCTTTTTAGACCCCCCTCTGGGCCGCGATTCGCCATGTGTTCTTATGGGTGCGGTCGTGATTCGCCTTTTCGGGTATAGGCTGCGGTGGTGATTCGCCGTGAAAACCTGGGGTGGTGACTCGCCTTTTTTGCTATAGGCGGTGGCGGCGATTCGCCTGTCGTGTATTCTTACGGGATCTGTGGTGATTCGCCATGTGTTCTTATGGATGCGGTCGTGATTCGCACTTTCAACCATCTCTCGCGTGGTGTTGAATAGTCACCAACAATAACCGCACAAACGGAAACGTGGCTTGCAAGAGGATTAAGCAGTGCGACCTATATTTCGAATGACCTGCGCGCTGAATTGTTGCCCGTGCAGCTGTTTTGTGCTACTATCGTATCGATTATTACACTAATCCAGTCAGTGCGAAATAGTTTGCTAAATCTAGGAATCACTTCCAAGGTAATATTTTGGTAATTAGTTTACCGCAGAGCCGGCGTAGTCGGCGATTCGAATATCAACAATAACCGCGTTCACAAACTAACACTTCAAAAATGTGTGAAATAGTTTGCAAAACCCCGCGATCTCTGACAAGATAATGACTCGGGTGACATGATAACGTTACAGGTATAGGCTGAGGTGGTGATTCGCCATGTGTTCTTATGGGTGCGCTCGCACGTCGTACTTTCAAGTATAGGTATCTCTCGCATGTCGTATTGGAAACTCGTGTTGGCTCGCTCACGCGGTGAAATTTTAGTAATCAGTTTGTCGCAGAACTTGATTTCACTCATAAGATTTAATAAGTAACGAATAACAGACCGCCAGTGTGGGTAACTTGAATAGCGACAAATTGTCACTTATTTCCGCTCTAAGCCTAATCCTTTGTGAAGTGAACGCTTATTCAAAATGTTGTGATATAATTTTAAAATCCAACGACCACTCACCGGATAATGCTGCAGACATAGCACTCTCTCATGCCCGCTCACATGGTAATATTTCGGTAATTAGTTTGTCACAGAACCGTCGCAGACGGTGATTCAAAACCAGCAATTTGTCACTTGCCCGCGATCGCTATATGTTTTGACACTTCAGAAGAGTGGTTGACTTTAGTTGCGTGATACAAATCATGAGAATATTCAATCAATGCGTCAATTTGTCAACTCGAAATGAAACTCACTACACAGTTCAAGTTGATTCGTATCTGAATGTGTTAATTCGGTACAATTCTAATTATTTTGAGAAATCTTTTCGTGATCTTTTGATTCGACTGCAACCTGAATATTACTGACACCGACTTTTAGCCACATCGAATTATTCGCACACTCCGCGCCGTCGTTTTCATAGCTATAGAATCAATACCAACTATAACTCTACAAGAATCAAGAATCACAAGTATGTGCATTATACAGTTATTGTCTTTATCAACACGAAATCAAACTCTTAACAAAAACACGCAACTAATCATTTGGCAACTCTAGCATTACCAAAAAATTCCAGTATTGTTGATTGAAAATCCTTGAGTCATTATTATCAAAAATGTTATAGTACCGCATCGGAATCCATTCGCGGGATGTACTAAAGGTAAATCCAGATAATCCAAAATGAAATATTTGGACTTTGACAAACATGACTACCAACTTTGATCCAGTCACATTTCAAGATTACACTTTGAAACAATCCTTGAAACTTACAACTCTATTCACGACTGAGTTTTCCGTTTATCAGTTTCAGTAAATACTATCGCGATATTTTTATGTGTTACTACACACAATAGAATCAATCAATGAAATAGCACCTGTTGTAAATATTTCTAACTTGACAACCACTTATGCATACCGCGATCGACTTGTGACGCGATGAGTTAAATCGGAATATTTCAATCTATTTTTTGAAACCTTGAACAAGCTATCAGGTGTTTTTTTTTGTAATCGAGTGAACGGAAATAGTATTACGTCTCAACATTTTACCATCTTCCCATAAACAAAAGAGTAAAATACAAAAAACCTTGTCAAGTCAACCCGTTTGTAACTTACCCAACCAAAGCAAAAAGTATCCTTATGAAAAGTAGACAAGACTACGCCAGTAATCACCACAATCCAAAATCCATAGCAAGTTCGGTTGTATTCATAGTCCACCAACTCGTATTTTTATTCAACTGTAAAAGTCGTTACTACTCTGCAAGACAAAAAAAAATTACTATGTGGTATATTTTGTAAGACAAAAGTAATTACTTCTCGGTGTCGGCGACTTGAGATTAACATATGTTTTGAGTATATGATATTTGAATGTCTGACCAACGTAATTGAGAACTCATTTCTTACAATCGAACGATGGTGTTATATTCAAAGTTATCATGCTGTGAACATAAGGATTGACACATTGCTTTGACATATGAGATTTTGTAATAGTTGATCATTACTTTATTATTGAATTATTTGCGTTAATTAGACCCGGCATTGTGGTAAATGTTATGACAGCAACAAACTTTTCAGTACCAATGTTATTAACATATTAAGCTGTAAAACTATGTGTGTCTGAAATGTTCTTGATAGGAAAATTACTCCACCTTGGTAAAAATCACTCTGCGTATCGCGGATATCAGAAAATATTTTCAGTAACAAAGACTAAAGATGAAACGACAATATCGGTATTATTACATTCAACAATCAGTACAATTATTAAAATCTATCGTTTGCGATAAACAACACTAAAGATGTAATAATTCCAGTATTCATACATTAAACCTCCGATACAAAATGCTTTATTATCCCGATTCCCAACGGGTAATTGAAACGACTAAGTGTAGAATCAGTATATCACAGTATCGTTACTATTGAATCCAACGATTTATCGTCGGAATTTGTGACAGAGAATTGAAACATATGCACTTTACAGAGTGTGAAAATATCACTTTGAGTATCGAGTACCGTTCGAAGCTAGCGATGAATTCTCAATCATTTCAGTAACTCCCCCCATTGTGCGTGCTAAATGTAAAATATCGCGAGGTTATACACTCTAAGACTTTGGTCATTACAAAAGTAAATTGTGATATGTTTGTTAGATGCATCCAATTCAGTTAGAAATGTCTGATGCACAACAATCGTAATATCAAAAAAGTACTTGCTACACTGTTATTTGCTAAACGTGTTTTGCATTGTTGTTCATTTGTAGTATTGATTGAAATTGTTCTTGAACCCTCAAATAATAATTCCTGACATGAAACTAAGCCGCCGAAAGTCGTTACCATCACAAAGAAACAATTTGCACGATGTTTACTAAATGTGTCCTATAGTTAGGTGTACTGGAATTATTAGTAAAACACACACACACACACACACACACACACGATCAGAGAAATTGGAAATTTTTCCGTTGTCATTCGCTAAAGTAAATGTCATCACAATACTCTGTCACTAAAAGACGTTACTTGGACGTGCTTGAATTCTAGACATAGTTCTGATTTACCCAACACAAGACCCAAGGACAACCCTAGTTTCACCCAAACACAGATATCCAAAATATCACACACTTCGCTATTCCTAAAGCACAAACACCCGATACAAAATAATACTTATTGTGTTGTTGCGGCATCATCACTCAACAATATCACCCTCAATACAAATGATGTTTATGTGTAACATGCTATTGATTTGAACCACACCCACCTGGCGGAAGAGGATTTACTCAATCTTTACAAAATGGATATTGACCAACATCACATCACCGGATTGTATCTGTTTCGCTGGTTACGAGTTATGTTAGTTTAACAGTAAACAAATTTCACCCTCTTGGATTATGAACTCAATGCGTTAGCGATCATTCAATATTTTGTTTGTGTCAACTAGTTACTCGGTATGTTACTCCACAACTCTTACAAAAGTACGAAGGATATTAACATCACACTAAGTAATTAACTTTACTCGATATTCTCGCATTACGAAACTAAAGAATGGTTGGTTAGACTCTACAAACTGTTTCGATATCATAAGACCTTTATTGTCTGAATGGGTGTTCCTGTGTCTTAAGAACCAAATAGTTCAACACAGCACTAGTACCAACAGAAACATCAGAGTTGTTTACACAAAAGTTTGTATGCGTGCAGTATGCGAATACCATGTGTAAGTCCAGCACAATTGCAGTATCCATCCGAGTTTAGTCAACACAAATTTATTACAACGGAGCCACGTAAACTTTCGTGAAAGAAAAGCATACTCACTTCCAGAGGGTTATGTCAACACCATAGCAGTAAATCAGCTACTCCAACAACAAAGTACATATGTTTCTAGCCACGATCCTTACATCTTTCACATAGATCAATCTACTTTGCTAACGAAAAGTGCTGAGTCATCACATAATCGCCCTCACAACAAAACAGCTAGTAGATATTATCACTCAAAATATTCCTAACCCTTTACACACCAGTGACAAATCATACAACGAATATGTTTTGTGGGTCGAATTGTTGTTCAGTGTCAAGTCTACCTGTTGAAACGTACATTAAAACAACACAGTCACAATTCAATTAAAACCACGAATCTATTTTCATTTCCTCGCAAACTGTCACATACAGAAAAATAAATTTTATTCTGCCAAAACATACTTGTAACCAATCGCTTTCATTAAACACACAACACCATAAAAGTATTTACTTTCTACAACATAGACATTCCGATGTAGTCAAGAAATATTTTTATTAATCAAAATCATCGACTTCTGTTTACGGCGTTAGTGTGTGCATGTCATACATGTGGGATCCGTATTAAAATGGACACGACACGACTGAATGTAAGGGGGGTAGAAGTCTATCACATCGATTTACATGTGGTCTTCGCTACGGTTTCAAAAAACGAATCATCTCTTTTGCATTGATCGAGACCGAGCAAGTTAGTTAATGACCATGATTGTGTTTGTCATATGCGAATGATAGGGTTACTGTCAAATCTACATACAACAACCTTCTGGCACTCATAATAGCAATTTCATTCTCTTCCTTCGTAATTGTAGACTCACGACAAGTATATTGTACAGCTCGACAGCTACGTTTAACAACACCAACGACACAAAACATACGATACCTACGCAAGTAAAATTACCATTTTCACCTGGAGGTCAGTCGTTACCTGAGTAAAAATACCATTATTCTTTGGAGATTTATCGTTTATTCAGAGTAACAATCCCCTTTTCACTTGGAAATATATTTTTGGCCTGAATAACAAACCCCTTTTCACTTGGAAATCTATTTTTGCCCTGGATAACAAACCTTTTTCACTTGGAAATATATTTTTTCTCTTGGTAACAAACCTTTTTCACTTGGAAATATATTTTTTCTCTGGGTAACAAACCTTTTTCACTTGTAAATATATTTTTTCTCTTGGTAATAAACCTTTTTCACTTGGAAATATATTTTTTCTCTTGGTAATAAACCTTTTTCACTTGGAAATATATTTTTTCTCTTGGTAACAAACCTTTTTCACTAGGGAATATATTTTTTCTCTGGGTAACAAACCTTTTTCACTTGGGAATATATTTTTTCCCTGAGCAACAAACCATTTTCACTTGGTGGGTCGTCGTTGACCTTAGTAAAAATATCATTTTCCTTTGGAGATCCGGCGTTTACCAGTGTAACAATACATTTTCTCTTGGTCATCTAACTTTTCCTAGAGTAACAAAAACCATTTTCATTTTGAAATCTGACAAACACACCTGACAATTTGGTATTTGTTGTATTGACGATAGTTTGAAATAGATTACAACGAGCAGTGACGGAAATATACACGGACTACCGGTTTCAGAGTATACCTCCATCAGTCGTATCACAGCAATATCATCGGTTAACCTTATACAATATCCTCTTGTACACAGAAATGCATGTTTCGGAAAATTGGACAATAGACTTCGATAGCTCTGTGATGTCCAGGTTCACGCTTTGGATTTTCCAGAGTCAAAATGTCTGAATAAAACACCTCCTCGATGATGGTTGGTATGTGGATAACGGTATTCGGAAAACGGTTGGATTTATGTCTCCCATCGCGATAACAACTCCAGGTCGAGTTTTCCTCCGCATGTTTACTATATTGTGTCTTTATTGGTCAATGTATGTCTCGACATTCAGTTTGAAATTGGAAACCCTGATAAAGTATGTAGCCGGATCCGGATATCAATTCTGAATCGATAAACCAATGAACAATATTCAAAGTAAACATGTTACATCCTGTGTTTCCACGAAAAAATACCATCCAGACATACGTCGCGCTTGTTTACCCACAACAGTATACGCGTAAATGGAGGTGTGTGACATTGCATGCAATGTGTTGGTATACAAACATCGGGGAGTAAGCCTTCGATCCACAGACATTATCATAGCCGGTAGTTTTGATGTAGATCTAATGTCATCAAGCACACCCGATAACAATGTCATACCAATAAGCCACATTGCGATGACTCTGAGTCCGCGCTATTACATCGATATTTCGGCACCGTTCACTGATTTACTCGATGGTGTTATCGTGTTGTAACATTACAAGATAGTTATGGCCCTATCTCCGGACAGACCACCCAGACCAATTGGATACATCGGTCAATATCAATCGTGTTGTCGACACCGAAGTTTTCTGCTGAGGCTACAGCGTTTGATCTAGTACGAGTGCTCGAAATGATTGCGATCAGTCTTTCACTAAATCACGATGCATGGATGTCACTACTCCCACATAACGACTCCAGATAAATATCGTGAACAGTGATTCTGCAAATCTCGGGCTGATACTGTGATCCAATAAGGTGTGTTTCAGTGGGAATGAAGACTGCAATCGTATACCACAATAAAACACTGCCTCGTGATTTCACACACAATCATAAAACACACCATCGTAAGGATCCAGTTCGTCCGGTAACATTTCAAGGGTCCAGTTCGTCCGGTAACATTTCGAAACGGTCATCGCCACAATAGATCGAGGTTGCGCTCGTCATATCGGAGCATTTTGAAACGACATCGTCACAAGTCTATTGACGTCGATTCTGTTGGTCATGTCAATCTGTTTCACAATCCACCGTTTTTCAAGTCCCTGCACCATAGTGTTACGACACAGACAAGAAGCGACGGTGGAAATAATAAAACACGGAAAGCACACTTTGGTGTTATTTGACATGGATTTTACACCAGATGAACCTCACATTCGAGCAATACATTGGAATGGTGATTGTATTGTTGACGTCAAAGGAAAAGAAATGTATCGATTTATCGGTTTCGTACATATCCAACAAAAACCTGGGTATATGATTGTGCACGGTTCGCATATTTGACTGTGATCACAATATTGGTATGTACTGTACAGTTCACTTTCACTGTCGTGCGAATAACCCATGTTACGGTTCCATGTCTGTGTGTCTGTATGTCCTGCTTCAGATTGACTCAGAGTCGTTGCAATGTGGCTTATTGGTATGACATTGTTATCGGGTGTGCTTGATGACATTAGATCTACATCAAAACTACCGGCTATGATAATGTCTGTGGATCGAAGGCTTACTCCCCGATGTTTGTATACCAACACATTGCATGCAATGTCACACACCTCCATTTACGCGTATACTGTTGTGGGTAAACAAGCGCGACGTATGTCTGGATGGTATTTTTTCGTGGAAACACAGGATGTAACATGTTTACTTTGAATATTGTTCATTGGTTTATCGATTCAGAATTGATATCCGGATCCGGCTACATACTTTATCAGGGTTTCCGATTTCAAACTGAATGTCGAGACATACATTGACCAATAAAGACACAATATAGTAAACATGCGGAGGAAAACTCGACCTGGAGTTGTTATCGCGATGGGAGACATAAATCCAACCGTTTTCCGAATACCGTTATCCACATACCAACCATCATCGAGGAGGTGTTTTATTCAGACATTTTGACTCTGGAAAATCCAAAGCGTGAACCTGGACATCACAGAGCTATCGAAGTCTATTGTCCAATTTTCCGAAACATGCATTTCTGTGTACAAGAGGATATTGTATAAGGTTAACCGATGATATTGCTGTGATACGACTGATGGAGGTATACTCTGAAACCGGTAGTCCGTGTATATTTCCGTCACTGCTCGTTGTAATCTATTTCAAACTATCGTCAATACAACAAATACCAAATTGTCAGGTGTGTTTGTCAGATTTCAAAATGAAAATGGTTTTTGTTACTCTAGGAAAAGTTAGATGACCAAGAGAAAATGTATTGTTACACTGGTAAACGCCGGATCTCCAAAGGAAAATGATATTTTTACTAAGGTCAACGACGACCCACCAAGTGAAAATGGTTTGTTGCTCAGGGAAAAAATATATTCCCAAGTGAAAAAGGTTTGTTACCCAGAGAAAAAATATATTCCCTAGTGAAAAAGGTGTGTTACCAAGAGAAAAAATATATTTCCAAGTGAAAAAGGTTTATTACCAAGAGAAAAAATATATTTCCAAGTGAAAAAGGTTTATTACCAAGAGAAAAAATATATTTACAAGTGAAAAAGGTTTGTTACCCAGAGAAAAAATATATTTCCAAGTGAAAAAGGTTTGTTACCAAGAGAAAAAATATATTTCCAAGTGAAAAAGGTTTGTTATCCAGGGCAAAAATAGATTTCCAAGTGAAAAGGGGTTTGTTATTCAGGCCAAAAATATATTTCCAAGTGAAAAGGGGATTGTTACTCTGAATAAACGATAAATCTCCAAAGAATAATGGTATTTTTACTCAGGTAACGACTGACCTCCAGGTGAAAATGGTAATTTTACTTGCGTAGGTATCGTATGTTTTGTGTCGTTGGTGTTGTTAAACGTAGCTGTCGAGCTGTACAATATACTTGTCGTGAGTCTACAATTACGAAGGGAGAGAATGAAATTGCTATTATGAGTGCCAGAAGGTTGTTGTATGTAGATTTGACAGTAACCCTATCATTCGCATATGACAAACACAATCATGGTCATTAACTAACTTGCTCGGTCTCGATCAATGCAAAAGAGATGATTCGTTTTTTGAAACCGTAGCGAAGACCACATGTAAATCGATGTGATAGACTTCTACCCCCCTTACATTCAGTCGTGTCGTGTCCATTTTAATACGGATCCCACATGTATGACATGCACACACTAACGCCGTAAACAGAAGTCGATGATTTTGATTAATAAAAATATTTCTTGACTACATCGGAATGTCTATGTTGTAGAAAGTAAATACTTTTATGGTGTTGTGTGTTTAATGAAAGCGATTGGTTACAAGTATGTTTTGGCAGAATAAAATTTATTTTTCTGTATGTGACAGTTTGCGAGGAAATGAAAATAGATTCGTGGTTTTAATTGAATTGTGACTGTGTTGTTTTAATGTACGTTTCAACAGGTAGACTTGACACTGAACAACAATTCGACCCCCAAAACATATTCGTTGTATGATTTGTCACTGGTGTGTAAAGGGTCAGGAATATTTTGAGTGATAATATCTACTAGCTGTTTTGTTGTGAGGGTGATTATGTGATGACTCAGCACTTTTCGTTAGCAAAGTAGATTGATCTATGTGAAAGATGTAAGGATCGTGGCTAGAAACATATGTACTTTGTTGTTGGAGTAGCTGATTTACTGCTATGGTGTTGACATAACCCTCTGGAAGTGAGTATGCTTTTCTTTCACGAAAGTTTACGTGGCTCCGTTGTAATAAATTTGTGTTGACTAAACTCGGATGGATACTGCAATTGTGCTGGACTTACACATGGTATTCGCATACTGCACGCATACAAACTTTTGTGTAAACAACTCTGATGTTTCTGTTGGTACTAGTGCTGTGTTGAACTATTTGGTTCTTAAGACACAGGAACACCCATTCAGACAATAAAGGTCTTATGATATCGAAACAGTTTGTAGAGTCTAACCAACCATTCTTTAGTTTCGTAATGCGAGAATATCGAGTAAAGTTAATTACTTAGTGTGATGTTAATATCCTTCGTACTTTTGTAAGAGTTGTGGAGTAACATACCGAGTAACTAGTTGACACAAACAAAATATTGAATGATCGCTAACGCATTGAGTTCATAATCCAAGAGGGTGAAATTTGTTTACTGTTAAACTAACATAACTCGTAACCAGCGAAACAGATACAATCCGGTGATGTGATGTTGGTCAATATCCATTTTGTAAAGATTGAGTAAATCCTCTTCCGCCAGGTGGGTGTGGTTCAAATCAATAGCATGTTACACATAAACATCATTTGTATTGAGGGTGATATTGTTGAGTGATGATGCCGCAACAACACAATAAGTATTATTTTGTATCGGGTGTTTGTGCTTTAGGAATAGCGAAGTGTGTGATATTTTGGATATCTGTGTTTGGGTGAAACTAGGGTTGTCCTTGGGTCTTGTGTTGGGTAAATCAGAACTATGTCTAGAATTCAAGCACGTCCAAGTAACGTCTTTTAGTGACAGAGTATTGTGATGACATTTACTTTAGCGAATGACAACGGAAAAATTTCCAATTTCTCTGATCGTGTGTGTGTGTGTGTGTGTGTGTGTTTTACTAATAATTCCAGTACACCTAACTATAGGACACATTTAGTAAACATCGTGCAAATTGTTTCTTTGTGATGGTAACGACTTTCGGCGGCTTAGTTTCATGTCAGGAATTATTATTTGAGGGTTCAAGAACAATTTCAATCAATACTACAAATGAACAACAATGCAAAACACGTTTAGCAAATAACAGTGTAGCAAGTACTTTTTTGATATTACGATTGTTGTGCATCAGACATTTCTAACTGAATTGGATGCATCTAACAAACATATCACAATTTACTTTTGTAATGACCAAAGTCTTAGAGTGTATAACCTCGCGATATTTTACATTTAGCACGCACAATGGGGGGAGTTACTGAAATGATTGAGAATTCATCGCTAGCTTCGAACGGTACTCGATACTCAAAGTGATATTTTCACACTCTGTAAAGTGCATATGTTTCAATTCTCTGTCACAAATTCCGACGATAAATCGTTGGATTCAATAGTAACGATACTGTGATATACTGATTCTACACTTAGTCGTTTCAATTACCCGTTGGGAATCGGGATAATAAAGCATTTTGTATCGGAGGTTTAATGTATGAATACTGGAATTATTACATCTTTAGTGTTGTTTATCGCAAACGATAGATTTTAATAATTGTACTGATTGTTGAATGTAATAATACCGATATTGTCGTTTCATCTTTAGTCTTTGTTACTGAAAATATTTTCTGATATCCGCGATACGCAGAGTGATTTTTACCAAGGTGGAGTAATTTTCCTATCAAGAACATTTCAGACACACATAGTTTTACAGCTTAATATGTTAATAACATTGGTACTGAAAAGTTTGTTGCTGTCATAACATTTACCACAATGCCGGGTCTAATTAACGCAAATAATTCAATAATAAAGTAATGATCAACTATTACAAAATCTCATATGTCAAAGCAATGTGTCAATCCTTATGTTCACAGCATGATAACTTTGAATATAACACAATCGTTCGATTGTAAGAAATGAGTTCTCAATTACGTTGGTCAGACATTCAAATATCATATACTCAAAACATATGTTAATCTCAAGTCGCCGACACCGAGAAGTAATTACTTTTGTCTTACAAAATATACCACATAGTAATTTTTTTTTGTCTTGCAGAGTAGTAACGACTTTTACAGTTGAATAAAAATACGAGTTGGTGGACTATGAATACAACCGAACTTGCTATGGATTTTGGATTGTGGTGATTACTGGCGTAGTCTTGTCTACTTTTCATAAGGATACTTTTTGCTTTGGTTGGGTAAGTTACAAACGGGTTGACTTGACAAGGTTTTTTGTATTTTACTCTTTTGTTTATGGGAAGATGGTAAAATGTTTAGACGTAATACTATTTCCGTTCACTCGATTACAAAAAAAAACACCTGATAGCTTGTTCAAGGTTTCAAAAAATAGATTGAAATATTCCGATTTAACTCATCGCGTCACAAGTCGATCGCGGTATGCATAAGTGGTTGTCAAGTTAGAAATATTTACAACAGGTGCTATTTCATTGATTGATTCTATTGTGTGTAGTAACACATAAAAATATCGCGATAGTATTTACTGAAACTGATAAACGGAAAACTCAGTCGTGAATAGAGTTGTAAGTTTCAAGGATTGTTTCAAAGTGTAATCTTGAAATGTGACTGGATCAAAGTTGGTAGTCATGTTTGTCAAAGTCCAAATATTTCATTTTGGATTATCTGGATTTACCTTTAGTACATCCCGCGAATGGATTCCGATGCGGTACTATAACATTTTTGATAATAATGACTCAAGGATTTTCAATCAACAATACTGGAATTTTTTGGTAATGCTAGAGTTGCCAAATGATTAGTTGCGTGTTTTTGTTAAGAGTTTGATTTCGTGTTGATAAAGACAATAACTGTATAATGCACATACTTGTGATTCTTGATTCTTGTAGAGTTATAGTTGGTATTGATTCTATAGCTATGAAAACGACGGCGCGGAGTGTGCGAATAATTCGATGTGGCTAAAAGTCGGTGTCAGTAATATTCAGGTTGCAGTCGAATCAAAAGATCACGAAAAGATTTCTCAAAATAATTAGAATTGTACCGAATTAACACATTCAGATACGAATCAACTTGAACTGTGTAGTGAGTTTCATTTCGAGTTGACAAATTGACGCATTGATTGAATATTCTCATGATTTGTATCACGCAACTAAAGTCAACCACTCTTCTGAAGTGTCAAAACATATAGCGATCGCGGGCAAGTGACAAATTGCTGGTTTTGAATCACCGTCTGCGACGGTTCTGTGACAAACTAATTACCGAAATATTACCATGTGAGCGGGCATGAGAGAGTGCTATGTCTGCAGCATTATCCGGTGAGTGGTCGTTGGATTTTAAAATTATATCACAACATTTTGAATAAGCGTTCACTTCACAAAGGATTAGGCTTAGAGCGGAAATAAGTGACAATTTGTCGCTATTCAAGTTACCCACACTGGCGGTCTGTTATTCGTTACTTATTAAATCTTATGAGTGAAATCAAGTTCTGCGACAAACTGATTACTAAAATTTCACCGCGTGAGCGAGCCAACACGAGTTTCCAATACGACATGCGAGAGATACCTATACTTGAAAGTACGACGTGCGAGCGCACCCATAAGAACACATGGCGAATCACCACCTCAGCCTATACCTGTAACGTTATCATGTCACCCGAGTCTTGTCAGAGATCGCGGGGTTTTGCAAACTATTTCACACATTTTTGAAGTGTTAGTTTGTGAACGCGGTTATTGTTGATATTCGAATCGCCGACTACGCCGGCTCTGCGGTAAACTAATTACCAAAATATTACCTTGGAAGTGATTCCTAGATTTAGCAAACTATTTCGCACTGACTGGATTAGTGTAATAATCGATACGATAGTAGCACAAAACAGCTGCACGGGCAACAATTCAGCGCGCAGGTCATTCGAAATATAGGTCGCACTGCTTAATCCTCTTGCAAGCCACGTTTCCGTTTGTGCGGTTATTGTTGGTGACTATTCAACACCACGCGAGAGATGGTTGAAAGTGCGAATCACGACCGCATCCATAAGAACACATGGCGAATCACCACAGATCCCGTAAGAATACACGACAGGCGAATCGCCGCCACCGCCTATAGCAAAAAAGGCGAGTCACCACCCCAGGTTTTCACGGCGAATCACCACCGCAGCCTATACCCGAAAAGGCGAATCACGACCGCACCCATAAGAACACATGGCGAATCGCGGCCCAGAGGGGGGTCTAAAAAGGCGAATCGCCACCCCGGGTTTCCAGGCGAATCGCCACCCCGCCCATAAGAACACATGGCGAATCACCACAGATCCCGTAAGAATACACGACAGGCGAATCGCCGCCACCGCCTATAGCAAAAAAGGCGAGTCACGACCACGAGTTTTCACGGCGAATCACGACCGCGGCCTATACCCGAAAGGGTGTCATCATCACCGCATCCATAAGAACACATGGCACCTCACCGCCGAGAGGGGGTCTGAAAGGGTGCCATCACCACCACGAGTTTTCGCGGCACCTCACCGCCGCAGCCTATACCCGAAAGGGTGCCATCATCACCGCATCCATAAGAACACATGGCACCTCACCGCCGAGAGGGGGTGTAAAAGGGTGCCATCACCACCACGAGTTTTCGCGGCACCTCACCGCCGCACCCATAAGAACCAATGCAAAAAATTAGCCGCTCACGACCGATCGACTATACTACTAACAAGTATATTATAATAAGTACTACAGAAAAGCACAACTACTTCGCTGCTGATAGTACTTCTTCCATTATGGGCGTGATAAAGATATATCGAGCTTGATAAGGGGACGATGAGTCAAATATACTTGTAAACCACTTTCATATACTTTTATAACTATGGAACAAATTTATTACTTCATGCAGCTTATTTACGACATCTGGTGACCAAGCGCACTCCAATTGGTTCTGAGAGTTGCTAAAATGAGTTCATGAATGATTAGAGGTGGTCAAAGTAGTCGAAAGTTAAGACTCATGTGGAACGATAAATAGCGCCGTAAGCTGCTGCTGATATAGGCTACAAGCAGAAGTAGCAATTTCCAAGAAATCACAAATTGACTTGAGGTCGAAATAGAAAATGTATCAGCCCGAAATGTAGTGAAATAAGTAGTGTCAAAAAGTAGACTTGATCGAAGGGCCGCATACGTTTATAACAGTTTATAGGAGATATCTACTTTCGAAATTGCAAGATATAACTTCGCGGCTAATGCAAAATGACTAAATGACACTGCAACTGTGTGGAATCTTTGAAAATATGTTCATGCAGTCACCGTGATACATGGGATATTTAAGGCGCCTCCCATAAAAATTTCACTGAAAACGATGACGAATACACAGCTAGGAACAACTTGATACTTTTCAAAATCAATATTGTATGAAGTAAGTAGTTTTCACTAACAATTGTGACAAGAAGTAGAAACAGAAGTAGTCTAAAATGACAACCCCTTGATTAAGCGATGTAAGTGGACAGCACTACTTGAGTGGTCTGATAAAGTAGAGTTACTCCGTTACTGACCACCTATCTGCAGGATTCGTGGTTTTATGTCATACAGCATCCCACTTTTTATGTTGGCGTTGATACGAACCATTTCATCATTCATGTGCATTGTGCATTATTTTAGGTTCAACAAAATTGCATTAATTCCGAAATCGTTTTGTCTTGAAATAGCATTCGGGATTTCTTCTTTCGATTTACCCTTGATACGAAAACGAATTTGCGAGTTCATATTCGTTCTGTGAAAGTATCTCACAGAACGTGGAACCGGTGCGAATATAAATCGAATATAAATTTAGTGATTTGAATCGATTGACAACACGTAAATAATTAGCTGCATATTGCAGGGAATATTTTACAAATGGATAAGAGTTACTTTCACTCATTCCCGTATCTAATTGGATTAGATATATGTTATATGCATTGTACTGTCGCGGCATTATATTGGGTGTGATTTCTCATTTCACTGCCCACTGACATAACTATAACACATTAAAACCAGAATGCGCTCTAAATATAATATTATATGAAATGAAAGTGGAGAATGTGAAAAACATTTTGGCCGCAGCAACCTTCCCTTCAAAAGCCACCGCTTTCGAACGGAAACTAGAACAAATAATATAGCGATTTTGATTATGCATATCTATGGTATTGAGGTCACGCGTCTCTTGTAACTGGTTTTTGATGTTTATTTATGATTAATTCGAAGATGTATATGCGTCTGTACTTTTACATGAAATTTTCGTAAGTTTAAATTTTCATGCGACTTTTTAATCAAGTTTCCACCATTACCGGATTGGACTTGGATATGGACGCGATACAAAATTAAATAGGGATTTGTACTTGGATTTGAATGGATCATCTGGAATAGGATCCGGATTTAAAATAGTAGACAAGCGCTGGTTCATTACGCCTAATTACGATATATTCTTCTCTTTATATTCTATATTATATCAACTATCTTCAAGCCAGATGATTGTTTCAGCAACAGAGCACAATTCATATGATTCATACATCGTTTACTAACAAATATCTTGTATCTGTATACTCTTTTTCATTTTAGTGCTACGTTTCCCCTTCGATTTTAAAGATGTCTGGCAGAGACTCGACTTGGATTTTTATTACAGGTGAGTTGATGATACAAAGTCTGACCGCTCTAAAATGAGAGTTGAGATTTATCCTTCCCTTACATCGTCGATCCACTCTCATACACATCCGGTTTCAAACAGCATCCTAGAAATATTGTGGCACGCTCCGTGTAATATTCAAATTATTATACAATAATATTTATTGTGATGTCGGAAAGTTACGTCATAACGATGACACGCGGTACACAACATGTATCTTTGATAAAAAAAAACTTTGCTTTTCCTGCAATAATGTAACAGCGTTGTCATACATCATTTTAGATCGAGTCGCAACAAACTTATCACATCATTCCTAGTTTTGCTAAAAAAATGAAAATTGTGAAGTAGAAATAAAAGTAATCAGTATTGTAAATGCTTCAGTAAGTAGTGAAAGTGGGCGACACGTACTTTTGTACTTTGAAAAAGTAGAAGTACTTGGTTACTGACCATCTCCACTAATGAGCAATAGTAAAGTTGATCTTCGGCAGTAATGCGTCACTTCAATGCATGATTACTTGCTTTAATCAGACCAAGCCGATATCATTTTCTTGGGAGAAATATTTGTTATCTTAGAAAACGAGAGATTTGATGAGATACTCGAAAAATTTATATGTCGACACGACATAGGTCGAAAATTAATACGTCTAGATTGTTAAGCTGCTTGATGTGAAATAAATACGGTCAGTGGTCGTATTATGTTGTCGCATAATTTTTATAGAAACTATCGAAATATTCATTGATTAAACTCGAACAGAAGTTGGAGTGGTCCCGTCCATTTTTTAATCGGGAGCATGTATCAATAGTGTAAATCAATGGTTCTCAAACTGGGGGACGCGCCCCCCTTGGTGGATGTGAAAGCATCTGAAGAGGGGCGCAAAGAAGCGGTCAATTGAAAAAAATTTACCGCTATGCGCGATTTACCTCCAAGTTACACGTGTTTCTCAATATATAGACCGAATTTTTTATTTTTTAATTCCCTCATAAACAGTCATATCCTTCCACGCCACCAGTAAATCTGTTAAAGTTGCCAGCATGAGCATCCCGGTTGGATTCCGTGATATGACGATAAGCGTGCGCGAGATTTTCCACTATCTTAAAGGGGGCGTGTCTAAAAAGAGGTTGTTGAACCATTGGTGTAAATGAAGCTTTAAAAAGTACTAGAGCATGTGAAATTCAAATCTTATTACTGGGACGGGTCGAATACTTTTATCAGGTCATCGCAAGTGACAACTTACAAATTTTCCGTACCCATCCATCGCCTTGAAAAAAGTACTCAAGAGTTGTGCCGCAAATCGACAGGATTTCTGATTAATTTTCAGTCATACTCGGTCATGCAGAAAATTTCCTGCTTTTGCAATTTGATTAGAACTGGAATTACAGTTACAACTTCTTTTCTAACATATAGTAGAATTAGAATTGACGCTACACAGTGATTTCCAAATTATAGTAGAATTAAAATTATCGCGTCGCTTTTTTTCAAAATACATTGAAACTATAGTTATAGCTACACATTTTTCCAAATTAGATTGGAATTAGATTTGGATCCGTAAAAACTAGGTCCTTTAATCCAGTTCTGATACTATCAAATCATGGTTTATTCTTACAAGCATGATGTCTGTATAACAAGCTTGGCTCGTTTCACACTATACAGTTCTCTCAGTAGCATTCACAGGAAAACCATAGATATGGTTTGAACTAAAATTGAAACATATAAAAATTTCACAAATTAGATTAGAATTAGAGCAGAGAATCATTTCACAAAATAGATTCAAATTATATTGCCGGCATTTCGCCCTAATTAATCTAATTAGAAAACTAGAAATGTTCAATTATCTAAGTATGATAGTAGTGCGCTTATCGTCACCTATTTTAGGCTACCTTGAAGAAGAAACGTACGTCCCAAGTTTTGATGAATTTTCCACTAGTAGAGATGATCCTAGTTGTGATAAAAATATAATTTCTATCAAACAAGCTGTAGAGCTACTTTTTAAGTGTCATTGATGCTTGACATTGTTACCTGCACCGCAATTTCCCTAATTGAAATGTAAACTGTCAAGAATGTCCTCTAGCAAGTACACCGTCCCAGCCAATACCGCTTCCTGGGATACGATGTGTTTCCTGCAGGATTATTTTCATGAAATGGGAGTACTGAATAAATATGTAACCGTATATTGAATTGTGTTCACAAGATACCTGAGAATCGTATTGCCAAAATATAAATGCACAATCCCCCTGTAGATTAAATCCCTAAAATCTATCCGACTGTGAGCCTAGTTCGTTTACAAAAAGTCCAATTCTATTTTGTGCACTGTAATGATGTAACCGCGTGAATAGTCCATCTCCGGCTCATGGTACGAATAGTTTGCAGACGTGATTGATTAGATAGGATAGCGATTTATTCAGAGGTACTTATATTACAGCGAGGCGGAAAGAAGACGGCAGATGCAATATCGGTAATCGTTTACAAGAGCCAACAATTCCTCGTCATCAAAATTGAAATTTGGAGTGTAGAATTACCGCGTTTCATTTAATAATTTAAACTGTCTATTTCATGTTTAATTGATGCAATTTCGCGATGCTGTTTATATTGCGCATATTTCATTGTACACTTAGATAACCAAAACAGTTGCAAAAATAATTCACAACTCGACGTAAACAATGGTAATACCGTAAACGTCACGTCGATCCTAAATATTCCCGAAAATAAATGTTTCACTGTGATACGAATGCTCGGATGGTTTTACTACAGTAGAGTTCAAGCCGTCATCCTATTCATTTTTTTGCTATTATAATGATTGATTCACAAGGTAGAATCGAATATCGGGATAAAATAAATTTATTCCATCGTCTTACACCTTAAAAATAATTGATTATAATAGAAGTTACATAAAAATCATAAATATGGAAAAATGAAGAAAAAAATTGGTATAATCTTTAATGTGAAGTGTGTACTGTGTAGTGTTTTAACGTTTTGTGTGATGGATTATGATATAAACTTAATACTTAAAAAAAAATGATAATAAATGTAGTGTGGTGTATGAAAACCATTGTAATGTCAATTATGTAAGATTCTCCATGTTCCATCATGATCTAGTAATCTTTCTCTATATCTTTAGTACAGTTGACTCAGGAGAGTGTTGAAAGGTAAACTTTACCGAGTTTAAAACTTCCATTACCATGATATTTCATGACATTAATATTATTCTGTAGAATGACGGTCGCTGTATTTCAAGCCTACAATTTTTCTTGCTTCTATGACCAGTGACCAAGTTTTCTGCTACCTTTGTGTTTCTAAATGCTTCAAGAATAATATAATTGGCTTATCCCTCTTGATGTGCTCGTTTGTTATTGATGTGTGATTAATTGATTCTCAATGTCTAAATACACCATAGTTAACTGAAAAAGAGGCAAATTGCCGATCCATAACAATCAAAATTTCACATAATCTTATGAATGTGATTCAATATTCCCTTTTTACTGAGATATTATGATTTGCTGCTTGAAATTCCATAAATTACTCATACTGTCCATTTTGACTAATTTGCAATTATACTGACATTATCCACAAACCATGATAACCCAGAGTATTGTTAATGACTCCTAATAAGTATCTTCATTTCCGTGATTTTATGTTGTATTGGACTGCGTTTTCGTGTTATGAAATGTGTGGAATTGATTTGAAGTAAAAATTAATTAGTTATTTGAACCGCGCATTGTCGTTATGTTATCGGGATATGGAGATACGATGTATGCGAATGCATACAATGCGTCATTGGTAAGGGCTGTTACTCAATCTATTTCTATAACAGGCCCGCGGGCGATTGATTTGGTCCTTGCGGGCTAACTGGTTCCCGTGGGCACTGCATTGGTGACCCCTGATCTAGAATATAGCTGTGGAAGGAGACCCTTAGTGGTAGTCTGACTCTCTTGGGTAGGGTGGCTGGACACAGTCATAACGCAAGTCCAGACCCCGGTGGGCCATACTGGTTTCCACCCAGGGCTTGACAAGTTTCATAAGATGGTGGATGGCTCAGTAGGCATCCGCCCGCGAACACACTCCGATACGATCTAATGCCTGCCGAGTCGACAACATGGCGCCTTAATGCAGTGGTATTGATAGTGTGGTGATTGATATTGATACGACTGGCCAGATCGACATAGCAGCCCAATCACGATCATCGTAAACGGATGACCGTACCGCAGCTGTCCTCACGCAGTGCGTGTTGTCTTCGCATAGCATCATAAACTTTTTTCAAATAGTTGATTGGTTGTTGGAGTACTTCTTATTATACCTGTTTGCAATAAAGTTTAGCAACTCAAACAACTTGAGAGTGTCGAAACATGGTATTTATTACTTGAATTTAAACCAGAAGCATGTGACCTGAATGAGAATTGGATCAACGAGAACTTGAAATGTGGAGCCAGTTTCCGGGATCTGGGCAGTGGCTCGGTAGAATCAGAACCTGGGATATTTTCCATAGCAGATTTTCGGATAGGACCGAGCTTTCTATTGGTGCCTTTGGCAGGTGTTTTCGTTTGAGACAGCGTCGTCTTGAGGTTGACATTTTCGTATACACTCGATTTTGGAGTCGGTTGCTCAGATTTTGTCGATGTCCTCTCCTCTTTAACCCAATATCGATAACATTTGTCGACAAAATGAAAAAGAACAGAACATCTAGGAGTCGTTTCTGGGGTTTTCAAGGTTGTTCTTTACCAATATCACATTAGTTTTGCCAGATTTGCTCTAGAAAAGAAGACATTTTTACCCCTAAAAATTACCCTTGAATATTTCACTTGGTAGGAAATAAATCTTAAATTTTTCTACTTTTATACTTTCTGTTCAAACATCTTTAACTTGATTAGAGAGATTAGAAATGAAAAAGGTTCCACCAATACTTCAAAACAACAAAAGAAAGATATCAGTCCAGAAGCGACGAACATATTATGGCAGACTATAGCTTAAACCTTTCGAAAAACTTAACTAAATTGCTTACAACCGAAAATAATACCAGAACCAAATTTGCTTTCAGAGAAGTTATTAATATTATGTTCCAACTGATTATTTTGAATTTTAAAATAGGTGGTTGAGATAAAACTGATTCAATTAATGCAACGTTATTGGAGTGTTTAGGTAAATTCTTATATACGTGATTGAAGTTTATTTATGTAAATGACGATATACGTGAAAGTTTCCAATTATAATAAATCAAATACCGGTACGACGAAATAAAATTATGTTGTTGTATTATGAATAAAAACGGTCTTCATCATATCAAAATAATAAGAAGATTGAATTTCTGAACTTTATAACACGACTGAGCCAATTTTTTACTTAGCATGTATACAGCGAAAATATGAGATTTTAGTCAAACTAGCCCCATCATCTGCCTAATCAGTACCCTTCAGAACCCCCAAAACCCCTTTTACTTTGTCTGCCGAAAAACATGTGTTGACTAGTGAATTAACAGATACGGTACTTAAAAATATTCAGCTTTCCCAAATTAGATAAAATAACACCTACAGTGTTTTACAAAATTCTATTGGAACTAGAATGACAGTACCGGTACAATGTTTTTCCAAATTAGATTAGAATTAGAATAAGAATCGATGAATTCGCAAAAACTGTAAACTGAATTAAATTACGGATCAGAAAGAAGTCCAACAACACAAGCAAGTTCATTCTCATAGGCACTAAAATAGCAAATGATGTCTGTACAGCAAGCTTGGCTCGTTTCGTACTATACAGTTCTCCTATTTCATTTACTGGAAAACCAGAAATTAGGTCAGAATCAGAATAATAGAAAAGTTCCACAAATTACATTACTATTAAAATGAGAGCATAGACACATTAGATTGGCATTAGATTACCAGCATCTTGCTTTAATTGGTCTAATTTAGAATTATCTGGTTGTTTAAGTCTGACACAAAGTCATTAACCATCGACTTACGTCTACAGAAGAAGCTTTGTCCAATTTTATCAAGCGCCGCCGCCAGCAGAGACTGTTTCATCCCGTAAGTATGCGGCATTTTTATGTTGCATTTGTGATGAGAGTTGGTGCCGCATTCTCGGAAAGTGAAATGGATGACGAGTACTTCAAGAGACAGTATACCAATGAATAATATATTCATATGGAAATAAACCAAAATATTTTCGGATGACGCTGTCTATTGTATCGTTTGTGTACCTTGATGTTGACTTTTACCAAATTCCGTCAACCTAGTTAGTGCCAACAGAATGACTTTGTGTATATTGCACAAAATTTAACAATAAGTATTTACGGTAGGAAATTCTTCAATTATTTATTTTATAACTGGCCACCGAAAATACTGTCATTTCAAATCTTAAATTTCAAACATTCAGAACTTCTCTAGCGTACACTCGGAGTCCCACATTCCTGTGGACAATCGTAATGTTTCACCTGGTCGGCACCGCGGACTGTGCCATCACTGTTTTTTTTAAGAAATACAAAGAGCATATATAAATTACTAATTGTAGAAATAGAACGCTCTTTACAGGCTAACTACTCACCGGAATTAATAGCATAATTGCTATGAAAAGCTATTGGGATACACTGTCTGGTCGCCCCGCGACTGCATGAATTATTTGGTAATTGGTAGTTGCACGATGCACATATTAATATGGCTATCACAGATCTATCCTTTCTCAGCTCATGGGAACAGATTTACCATTATTGCTGATGGATAGGGTACCTTCGAAAATTTTGGCAACAAAATTGATGATGATACATTTTCGGGCTGTTATTAAGCAATTTGTTGCACGTTATTATTTCTTGTCCTTACAATACGATTGCCGTTATAGTAAAAAATTACAATTCCAAATTGGTATTTATTATTTGAAGAGCTTCTTGGAGGTACAGAACTTCAATATACAATTAAATAGTATATTCATATTGAAATGAACCCGAATATTTTCGGCTGACACTCGTCAGGTGTAATCGTCAGCAACTAGTAGAGAATTGGAAAGAACGTTGTATATCAACAATCGTATCACAAAATATGACGTCACCAGCATGAAATTTCGAATGAGAGAGCGTCCAATGTACTATTTTTAGGTGATACACGAACTCCTTTTGTTGACAGAGTTTTGGTTGGTGTATTTTGATAAAAGTTGATTCCAAGGCACACAAATGGAATTGTGAACGGCCTCGACCTACGATTCGAAATCGGTCGTCTCGATAATTATTCGCACAAATCGGATTATCCAACAGATGTTTGCCGATGGCAGAATTAATTGCCTTTGATCGATCAGCATCAATCTTAAGTGGATGAGTTAAGGGTGAGCTTTTCACATCGTGTGACGTACGTGTTCTGATAAATCTGGGGACATGTTGGTTTATGCGGTCCTGCAGACGTCTTGACGTTCTTACCACGTAGCCACAATCACAGTGGCACCTATATTCGTACACTACATTACTTTGTTGAAGTGCAGGAAGCACGTCTTTGCGTGTTGAAGGGAGCAGTTGTGTTGTTGTAAAAATCACATTGGTTTTGACTGTATCGTAACATTTACCGACAGCAGAAATCAATTGTTTTTCAAAGCGGGTGGAAATGGGGCCAATCCAAGGTAGATGGATATAAACATCTTTTATTGTTCGTGCGGTGGGCTCTGTTCGTTTTTCTGCGTTGAATTGCGTTAATTTCCTCTCCATGCCGCGGCTGATGACCAACCAAAACTCTGTCAACAAAAGGAGTTCGTGTATCACCTAAAAATAGTACATTGAACGCTCTCTCATTCGAAATTTCATGCTGGTGACGTCATATTTTGTGATACGATTGTTGATATACAATGTTCTTTCCAATTCTCTACTAGTTGCTGACGATTACCCCTGACGAGTGTCAGCCGAAAATATTCGGGTTCATTTCAATATGAATATACTATTTAATTGTATTTATTATTTACACCTTGCAAAACGCGACACCGAACCATCCGCAAAACAGCTTAAAAAAGGATAATGTACACTATGCGATTCAGCTCATAATTGTCGCTTGCATGTCATCACCGGAGATGGCCTGAACTTCAACTCAAATCGAATGTGTTACCAGGAAAAAGCTATGTCTCAATTCTGTAAATTGTGTGACTACATATTTTATCAAGTGACAAGCCGGGTCTGCTAGCTACTGGCTTTTTGAGTACTGTAGTTCTAGTTCTAGTTTCAAGGTTTAAAAAGTGACTAGCTCTAGGTTAGTAATTCAAAAATGCAGCTGACTGTCAACCACTGATGCAGTGAGACATATGTTGGCATAGAAAATCTGTCCATACTCATGGAAAGGCTTGGCCCACCGTCTTCCGTAACATCCATCGACAGATTCGAATGAACACCAGCCGCCCTTCGATAGCAGCGGGAAATGTCTTGATTTCGCGTTTCTTTTTGGACTTGACAACTGAGATCAACCAAGCATTAAGACCAAGCACTCACAGTATGCGCCGGAAATATCTCTTTACTGGCCTCTTATGAATGTTTCTATTTTTCCAATGTCGCCAACTATGCTACTAGAGTAGCAATAATCGGTACCTTTATCATTGTGAGAGACACGGCGGTGATTTCTGTTTGGGTCTTCATATAACGTTGAATTGCATAAAATCTCGGGCAGTTCCATGCTATCTGTAAGAAAGGGTATAATAATTGTAGGGGATGTATAGAGTAGACACCCATGTTGAGATAGGTGCCGACAATAATGCCACTCGAGTAGAATAATAAAATATTTTCAGGCAGAGTCAAGGTGGTAGAAAACATTGTTGCTACTCAAGAACAGTACCGTAATGAAATATTAGCTGGGAGAGTCCAGAGATAGTTCATAACATTGATGCTAATCAGTATAGTTGGCGAATCTTTCAATTGGTGGCAAAAATTTCAAAGCAGACAGAAATGAGAACGAGAATCCTATAATATTGTCACACTTGACTGATTTCTGTAGACAATGACCCCAAACTCGAGCTACATTTAGGGCCGAACATGAAAAATTATTAGGCCTAATCTCTTACTTACATGACAGAATAGAACAATATTTATACCATAACAAAGTGAACAGGATTGTAAGGTCACAGTAGCCCAATTACAGACGCAATTTCAAATTTGCCTTGAAAAAGCCCTTCAATTTCACAGTTGAATGATCATTAAAAGCTTGTTTTTCATCATGCCATATCGTGGAAACTATACTTATGGTATGTAATTCATTCAAGATAAATTGATAGTTACTAAGATATATTTCGCTAGGTTATCAGCCAAACTTCTGCAAAGTATGAAACTTGATGGAGTCCAAATCTATTTTCATGGCACAAACAATCCGTTACTCTGGCTTGATCAAGGCTCAAGGTTAAACTTGATCACACTCGCAGCATCGTTTTACATTGAGGTCCATATTATCTATGGGACCGAGGCACAATGATTTGCGTACCGGTAGTCGAATCTGAATCAAGTTCCGTAACTGTAATGATTCCAGTCAAGTATAGAAAGACGATTTTTTGGACTAATGAAACTTTACGCCCAGTTCCATCAAAAAGTTATAATTGCATCAATTTTCTGAAACCTCGATTAGTCATATCGCAACATACGAAACATACTGTACAAAGCTATGCACGTTAGAGTAAATGACATTTCTGTGTAGCTGTGATCAACTTGCAACATTGTCACAAAGCCAAATAAAGTATTTTCAAAAATACCAGATCATCATCACGTGGTGAAGAGCCGGCCTTATGTTTCGTAGTTACATGAAAAGTAGGCTACATACTCAAGCGTTTGGGTCTCCCATATACTTATATCGTCATAATGAGTGATTACACTTGTCAACAAAATGATTTTTTTTTTAGGCAGAACAGCTGAGAGCCGTTTCGGGGGTTTTTGAGGTTGCTGATTACGAATATCATTAGCTTTGTCAGATTGGGTCTCTGTCAGAATATAGTTATACCCCTAAAAAAGCCCAAAAGTACTGTGTTTACCCTTGAATATTTCACTTGGTAGGAAGAAAATCGTAGTTTTTTCTAATTTTATACTGCACATAAATGGCTAATTGACTATGAAAAACCCTCATGTCATTCTCACTCCTTCTATCAATATTAACATGGCATGATGCGAAATATTTTTTTGTCAAAAAAACAGTTTTTCAAGCCCAAAAATTGTACTTTTGAGAAACAGAAACTCATCTTCTCCTGTATCAATTGGTCATTCTACCAAGATTAAAGAGGAGTATAAACTATAAAATTTGTTCATGAAAGGCTTAACCACAATACTCACATGTGTCTCATTTATTTTGACTGGTAAATGGATAATTTTCCACTGAGTCAGCAAAGTGGGTATAGCCTACCTAGTAACCCTATCAAACGAGAAGCTTAAATCTGGTATCTGGTATATTCGAATACCGATGAAAGTTTCCAATTTCACATTAGGAGGTTCTAACAAGTCATCAGAACAACAATATAAAGATACCAGAGCAGATGAGATGAACCATTGAACATATTATGTCAGACCATTGCTGGAACCTTTCGAGAAACTGCACTAAATAGGTTGCAGGCAAAAATCGTACAAAAATCAATTTCGATTCAAAATATATCAATAATATTGTATTCCAACTGATTATTTCAAATTTACAATAGGTGGTGACGTAAAACTGATTGAATAGGGTCCATCAAACCACTAGGTGTCGTCAGACTTTTGGTGGTAACCACCGTTGTTTCGTACGCGGTTGCCGTAGGAACCTGTAGGTTACCTTCTCGATTGTGTAAGGGTATTTTATATGGAAATAATGGCTACAACATATTGTACGTCGACCCTGAGCTCGCTATAAAATGAACTAAAACTTCGAAAACTTCTGGTACTGAGCGGGTAGCCGACATTTAGTTGACAATTTCACATTCTCACCTAGTTATCAAATCGGCCTTATTTCCTTCCGTAGAAGCTTTCCGAAGTTTTAGTTCATTTTATAGCGAGCTCACGGTCCACGTAGAATGTTGTAGCCATTATTTCCATATAAAATACCCTTACGCAATCGAGAAAGTAACCTACAGGTTTCTGATAACGGCAACCGCGTATACGTAACAATGGCGGTTACCACCACCAGAAGTCTGGCGACACCTAGTGGTTTGATGCCCCGTTATTTGAGTATCTCTAGATAAATACTTATCTACATGACTGGAGTTTATTTATGTACATGATATCCGTGAAATTATGTAACTATGATAAATCTAATACCCCTAAATATAGTGCTGTTGCTGAATTTTGATTTAATATAGTCTAATATAGTCACGCAGAGATCGAACTTTATATAGTTGTCAGCCGATATTATAAAGGAAATATGTCGTACACGACAGAAATAGAATACAGTAGACCCGATTTTGACATAAATATTCTGATTGAACATCTTCCGTTGAAAGCTGTATCTAAACCACCTTTGCCTGTACGACATATTTCCTTCATAACATCGGCTGATAACTATATAAAGTTCGATCTCTGCGTGCCTGCTGGAGCGTGATGTGTTTCTGGAAATTTCAATACATTGCAGCTCCATTACGGTGGCGTTCTGAAGAAAACGGCTGCGACCAAATATTTTTTTTCGTTATGCTTTTCAATTTCAGACCACATCATCTGTAGAGTGCAGTGCCCCTTTAAGCCAAGTGTGCAACTTGAAAGCAAATATCAGAGGCTCATTTTAATTAGACGGTTTCTAGTGCCTTTTTGATATCACACTCGTTATATGTGGTTCTGTTGAAGTTTACGCGACCCAGAGTCCCATTAAAAATCACCAACTTATGATTTTCTCTATTTAATGAACTAGCGCAGTGCCTTTCAACCTGACGGATGGTACGCATTTGTGTTGATGAAACAATTTTCAGTGTGGATGAAAATAGTGAATAATTGTTACTTGTTCTGGCGTGGAATAATTCGAATAAACCTAATAGGAAATTCGAGTGCAGTGGCTCCGTAACTTTTGTTGTTGCAACGCAAATTCAAAAACGTGTTTGACCTATGACCCACCACTAATCGTATATTTAACAATAACTTTGCCTCATACCAGCCGTAGGCTAATTATTGTTTGTACGCTGTATTTATTACCTACAAAAAAGTCTGATACGAAAGCGGGTGTCGTGGCATGCATAGGCTGCAGCGCATCAGCTCTTCTGAGCTCATTACACGCGGGAGAAATGACATAAAAATGACTGTCTGCTTAATTTTTTTGAAAGATCATATTATATTCGTAATAACGGTTCGATTAGCACGAGGCACGAAGATAGTAATATATACCATCATCACAGACTCACATTTGCAAGTTTCTGTAGCGCTAGGGTTACCATATTACTTGAAATTTCTCCCGGTCGGTTGATTAAAATAAGTCAAGTTTTTGGCTCAGCTCCCGAAATAGCCAGCGTGGGCGTTATTTCTGCTGATTTACTGTGTCTCAGGACATTTTGAAAATCTTGAAAAAGGGACAAATGCTCCTAAATGAGGACATATCGTAATCCTATGTAACGCAAATTTTCCCCCAGTAATGGTTCTCAAAGGATATAATTTTGGGTGTATACAGGTCACCGAAGCGGTCTGATAATTGGCATGTAAAATTTGTGGAATTTCTTGAGGATGGTATTTATATATCCAAGGTCACTGTTTATCTGCGTATCACAAAGTATCCAGCTCAAATGTGCTTCTTTTGTTCTTAGTTTTGGAGTGATATCAACGAGGCAGTAGGAAATTTCTCATTTAATTAATGTTCAGGTACTTGGTTTCAAATTGCATGGTGTTGTCGTCATAACATTCTGTTTTGACCTTGATTTTTTGAAATTACTCTGGGGAGTACTTCGATAAACTGGGTGCAGGCTTTTCCCCAGAATTTACATGCCATTTTAAGGGTGCGTATCATACGTTGAGGCGTATCATACCTTGAAAATTACGGTATACTTGTACTCTAGATTGCATGACATTACTTCTGCTTGAGCACCAACAATGACTACGTGACCACCCAGTCCTGTAAGGCTATGTTGCTGTGGGCTGATCAAGCCATTTCCACTAACTTGCTTAGCTTTGTAGTACAGGATTCATATGCTGTTATATGACCAATCTAGTTTTCAAGACTCCCACAGTGGAAAAGTCAATCGGAACGAACATTCTCTTGGATAAATTGACTTTCATGGCGCATAGTTTCAGTACACGAAAAAATCATCTCTCACTATCCGACTCGTAAGTAGTTAAGTAGATCGGTCGTGACGGGCTATGGGGTTCTTATGGGCGGGGTGGCACGGTGCCGAGAAACCGGGGGTGGCACGGTGACCCTTATCTCTTATGGCGGGGGTGGCACGGTGCCATTGTGTCTTATGGCGGGGGTCGCATGGTTACCTTTTCGGGTATACGCGCGGCGGCACGGTGCCGTGAAAACTCGTGGTGGTATGGTTACCTTTTCAGGTATAGGCGCGGTGACATGGTGACCTTTCAGGAGAGATGATTTGACTAACGTTGTGGGTATAGGCGCGGCGGCACGGTGTTGAATATGTATCAAGTAAATAGTCATGTGATTGGTCCTTAGGTAATGTGTATATTCCAAATTACGGCGAGTACGACAATGATATATCGTTATTCTTATGGACGCGGCGATGATTCGTACTTTCGAGTATCTCTCGCATGGTGTTGAATATGTACGAGTCACCAACAATAACCACGCGGACGGAAACGTGGCTTGTTGCGAGGATTAAGCAGTGCGACCTATATTTCGAATGACCTGCGCGGTGAATTGTTTCCCATGCAGCTGTGTGCTACTATCGCTTATTACACTATTCCATTCAGTGCGAAATAGTTTGATCGTAAATTATGATATATGATGTCGTAGTTTAGTCGTGTCAAATGACCGATCGTGTTCTCTTTCCTCGCTATTGATTGCTACCTGAATAATACTTTCGGCTTATTCGCTGTTTCACACCTACAGAATAGTCCACTGTTCACAGTTGCAACAAGAATCACAAGTATACACATTTACACATTCGTTTATTACTCTGAAATCAAACTCTTCACAAAAGCACGTACAATCGTATCATTCACTTTTTGATCATCGCCAAAATTATCCAAGTATTCCTCGGCTGAAAACCCTTGAGCTCTTTTTATCAAGAATGCAATAGCATGATCTCCACACACATCCGAAGTTTTACTCTGTAACTGTTTCCCAGTCACAGAAAATTCATCCGGCTCCAGGAATTCGATTATCTGAGGTTTTAGTGGTCCGAATCCTAGTGAATCATGAAAATGAGTATCGCCATCTCTGTATATACACACACCCAGCGAGACCTAGGCAAACTCGACTCGTCGTAATTAATGATGATAGCGAATTTTCCGTTAGTTGGTTTCTTCGGTATCTGGTCTAGATTTAATAATTAACGAATAACAGAACCGTCGCAGACGGTGATTCGAATACCGACAAATTCTCACTTATTTCTGATCCAACCCTAATCCTTTGCGAAGTGGATGCTTATTCAAAAACGTGTGAAATAATTGTAAAACCCTACGGTCGCTGACAGGATAATGCATCAGACATAGCGATCTAGTTATAGTACGGTGTCGGAATCCATTCGCGAGATGTTCTAGAGGTAAATTGAGATAATCCGAAACCGAATATTTTGACTTTGGCGTAGTGTGAATTGAAATAGGATTGACAAACATGACTACCAACTTTCCCACAGGCCCGTTTCGATATTATACACACATTGATTTGAAACAAGTAATGTAACATTGCAACTCTATTCACGGCCCCGCTTTCCGTTTGTCAAAGAGATATTTTAACATCTTACCATACTGAAAAGAATTATTCACAACAATAACAATTGTTAAAAATCTAGTTTTCACTTACTTGATTATATCACTACAACTCATAAATTTGAATTAATTCATCCTGGTTGTATTCGTATGATCTGTCTTTCTTTTTTTCATTCGATTGTAAAGCTCGTTACTATTCTGAAGACAAAGTATTTACTAATCGGTGCATACACGATTCGACTTGAACATATTATATTTTGAGTATACGAGATTTGAATGTCTGAACAATAACTGAGAAATAATTTATCACAATTAAATCCGTAAAAGATATTTGAATGTCAGCAACTCGGTAAGGTCGTAGTTACTACCACATTACCTAATTTACCCGACCAACTCGTCATGATCATTCCCGAAATCAACACAAACATGACTACTGACTTGAGTCAACCACAAAACAGCATCAAGTTTTAAATCCGCTTGTAGCTTACGGCTTATTTGAATGCGGGTTATGTTTTGTTGTAATTGAGTGTACGGAAATAGTATTACGCCTCGACATCTCACCATCTTGCCATCAACAAAAGAGTAAAATACACAAACCTTGTCAAGCCAATCCGTTTGTAACTCACCGAACCAAAGCAAAAAGTGTCCATACGAAAAGTAGACAAGACTACGCAAGTAATCACTACAACCCACAAACATATCAAGTTCGGTTTTAGCCATATACCACCAACTCGTCTTTTTTGTTCAACTGTAAAAGTCGTTACTATTTTTCAAGACAAAGTAATTACTACTCGATAGATTTTGTAAGACAAAAGTAATTACTACTCGATGCAGACGCCTTGAGATTGACCTAACATGTTTGAGTATACAAGATTTGAAAGTCTGGCCATCGTAGTTGAGAATTCATTTCTTACAATCGAACGTAGGTGTTATATCGAAAATTACCAGGATTGTCACATCGATTTGACATATGGGGTTTTGTAATGGTCTATCATGACTTGATTACTAATTTATTTGTGTTAATTAGACCCACCGATGTGGTGAAGGTTATTACGACAGCAACAAACTTTTCACTATCATGGCTATTAACATATTGAGTTGTAAAACTATACGTGTCTGAAATGTTCTTGATTGACAAATCATTCCACCTTGGTACAAATCACTCTGGGTATCGCGGATATCAGAAAATACTTTACAAATGTAATCGTTTAAGTTACCAAGACTAAAGATGAAACAACAATTCCGTTTGCTGGCTAACAACCGGGTAATACTTTATTGTCAGAATCTGTGACGGTGAATTGAAACATACTCATCTTACGCAGTACGAGTAAATCACTTTGGACTCCGGGCGGCGTCGTTTAATCCGTGTTAAACTCTGTTCACACTCTCTGTCGAATGTGTGAAATGTAAAACATTACGAGGTTACACTCTAAGACTTTGATCAACAGAGAAACAATTTTGAATATCTTTACTGGATGGATCCTATTCAACCGACCTTGGTTAATACAAAACTCATAACAATAATAAAATCGAAGTATGTGCTACACTGAAATCTAGAAAAATGTGTTTGTATTGTTGTTCATAGTAGTGATATCGATTTGAACCTGCGGAATAATTGTCATCATCTAACCAAACTAATGAAAGTCGTTGTCAATTTGTATGATGTTCACTGAATGCATACTAGTACTATTTGTGCAACACACACGAGCAGAGAAATTGGAAATTTTCCCATTGCCATTTGTCAAAGTAAATGTCGTCACAATACTCAGTCACTAAAAGACCATATACTTGTATGTGATTGAATCACCAACAATTAACTCGCTAAATCAAATCGTAAGGCAATTTCACGCACTCAGTGGATATTATACAACGTCGCTTTATCGGTGTGGGTCGTTTTTTCTAAATACAAATCATATCTGTCCAGTAGAAAACAATTTTCACTCACTTGGGTAACGAAACCAGTGTGCAATATCAACACAAGATATTTTCGTGACACAAAAAATAATCAACTTTACTCAATATTCTCGTAAAACGAAACTGTACAATGGTTTCATATTTTTTGTATGACATGGAATTAATACCGATCGAAGTAGCCGCATTGGAAATGATTTTTAAACAAACACACTCTACGTGGTTAACATTCTCATCGATTCTATTGTGACCAATGTATACTTCATGTGCTCTGGATTCATTTCGATATGGTTAAGCATTCAGCCTCGACAGATACGAATTGTCACACACTCAACTAATATCATACCAAATAGTTATTTACAACAACCAAGACACAGAAAATTTGTTTTGGCCGTTTCGATTTTATTACTGGAGGTACTCATCACTTCGCTTAATACAATCTAGATTTAAACCCCATCGAACCTTTGGTGTCTATCGTTTTGCTGGATACGAATTATGTTAGTCTAACAGTAAACAATTTTCACAATCTTGGGTTATGAATTCAATGTGTTGGCGGTCATTCATTATTTTGTTTGTATCAACTAGTTACTTTGTAGGGTATGAATGAGCACCCTCCCACAACTCTTACAAAAGTACGAAGGATATTTACATCACACAAAGTAGTCGACTTTACTTCATATCCTTACACTACGAAACCAAATGGTTGTTTAGACTCTACAAACTTTTTTACACGAATGGTCACACATCTAAATATTCAAATAATCCAACACACAACTATAATACTTACAGAAATATCATAGTTCTTGTAACAAAGGTGTTTATCGTAAGTCCCACACAGTCATGATAACCGTCCGAGTTTGACTTTTAGAAAATATTATATCGATACATCTTTCAAAAACAAAACCATGGTCACTGCTTGAGAGACCTGCCAATGATATCACAATAATACAGTTACTTCCACAAAAAAAAATATGTATTCGACTTACTTTCCACAAATCTAACACACAAAACAATTTACTTTGCTAGCGAAAAGTGCTGAGTCATCATATGATTGTCCTCACAACAATACAACTAAAACATACTATCATACAAAATGGTCGTTATAGTTTGCACCCCAACGATACATCGTAAAAGTAACAAGTTTCAAGAATCGAGTTATTGAAAAACGTGAAAGTGTTTCTCCTGTGTCAAGTCGTTATGTTGATGAAAGTGTATATTGTAATATCATGATCAATTTGCATTCGTTGGTCACAAACTGTCACTACTCTAAATAATTATTTTTCACTCAAACACAACAGCATACTTGTCGCCATTCGTTTTCATCAAGCACGAGGTCAAGAAACTTACTTACTACGACATGAATTGGTATTTTTATGTTGTGTAAATACGTAATAATTAATTTTAGTAACACTATATCAACATCATCGAGTTGTGCGAATAGATTTTCATGTGGTCTTGCGGTTTTAATCGAAGCACACATCATGATCTAATGTAGAGTCGTCTCTATTGTATAGCAACTCGGTAATCGAAATGCATGCATTAACATTTAAACAGCGATCGTGTTTCGTCACGCGAAAAATATGTTCACTACCGCGATACTCTGCACAGGGCGTGCAAATCCTTTTCACACTCGTAATAGTATACCAACGGCTACCGGCGACAACGTTTAACAATACCAACGACACTAAACATACGATACCTACCCAAGTAAAATTTCCATTTTCACCTGGAGGTCAGCCGTTACCTGACTAAAAATACCATTGTCCTTTGGAGATCTTTGGTTTACCTAGAGTGACAATACATTTCACTTGGCGATCTACCTTTTCCTACAGTAGCAATAACCTTTCCGTTTGGAAATATATTTTTCCCTGAGTAGCAAACCATTTTCACTTGGCAATCTATATTTTCCCTGAGCAACAAACCATTTTCACTCGGCGATCCATCGTTTACCTGATTAAAAATATCATTTTCCTTTGGAGATCTGACGTTTACCCAGAGTAAGAAACCATTTTCACTTGTAAATATATTTTTTCCTTGGCTAACAAACCTTTTTTCACTTGGAAATATATTTTTTCCTTGGCTAACAAACCTTTTTCACTTGGAAATATATTTTTTCTCTGGTTAACAAACCTTTTTCACTTGGAAATATATTTTTTCTCTGGTTAACAAACCTTTTTCACTTGGAAATATATTTTTCCCTGGGTAACAAACCTTTTTTCCCTGAGCAACAAACCATTCTCACTTGGTGGTCCGTCGTTTAGCCGAGTAAAAATATCATTTTCCTTTGGAGATCCGGCGTTTACCCAGTGTAACAAAACATTTTCACCTGGAAAAATACTTTTACCTAGAGTAACTAATCATTTTCTCCTGGGTAACAATCCCTTTTCGTCTGGAAACTATCATTTAACTGAGTACCAATACCGTTTTCACTTGGAAATACATTTTTTCCCTGGGTAACAATACCATTTTCGTTTTGAAAACTGACAACCACGCCGGTCAATTTGATATTTTTGTATATTGTTACAACAAACAGTGACGGAAATACACACAGACAACCGGTTTCAGAGTATACCACATCGGTCGTATCACATCAATATCATCGGTTAACCACATACAACATGCTCTTGTACACTGAAATGCATGTTTTGGAAACTTGGACAATAGGCCTCAATAGTTCTGTGATGTCTGGGTTCGTGCTTTGGATTTTCCAGAGTCAAAATGTCTGAATAAAACACCTCCTCGACGACGGTTGGTATGTGGATAACGGTGTTCGGAAAACGGTTGGATTTATGTCACCCATCGCGATAACAATTCCTGGTCGAGTTTTCCTCCGGCATGTTTGCTATATTGTGTCTTTATTGGTCAATGTATGTCTCGACATTCAGTTTGAAATCGGAAATGATAAAGTATGTAACCGGATCCGGATATCAACTAGTAAGTAAACATGTCACACCCTGTGTTTCCACGAAAAAATACCATCCAGACATACGTCGCGCTTGTTTGCCCACACCAGTATACGCGCAAATGGAGGTGTGTGACATTGCATGCAGTGTGTTGGTATACAAACATCGATCCACAGACATTATCATAGTCGGTAGTTTTGATGTAGATCGAATGTCACCCGATAACAATACCAATAAGCCACATTGCAATGACTCTGAGTCAATCTGAAGCATGACATACAGACACACAAACACGGAACCGTAACATGGGTTATTCGCACGGCGATGAAAGTGAAATGTACAGTACATACCAATATTGTGATCACAGTCAAATATGCGAACCGTGTACAATCATATACCCAGGTTTTTGTTGGATATGTACAAATCCGATAAATCGATACATTTCTTTTCCCTGGACCTTGTGACGATGTCGTTTCAAAATGTTACCGATATGACGAGCGCAACCTCGATCTCTTGCGGCGATGACCGTTTCGAAATGTGGCCGGACGAATGGGACCCTCAAGGTGGCGTGTTTAATGATTGTGTGTGAAATCACGAGGTAGTGTTCTATTTGTGATGTACGATTGCAGTCTTCACAGAAACACACCTTATTGGATCACAGTATCAGTCCGAGATTTGCAGAATCACTGTTCGCGATATTTATCTGGAGTCGTTATGTGGGAGTAGCGACATCCATGCATCGTGATTTAGTGAAAGACTGATCGCAATCATTTCGAGCACCGTACTTCGATAGTTCACATTGGTCAAACGCTGTAGCCTCAGCAGAAAACTTCGGTCTCGACAACACGCTGGATATTGACCGATGTATCCAATAGATCTGGGTGGTCTGTCCGGAGATAGGGTCATGACTATCTTGTAATGTTACAACACGATAACACCATCGAATAAATCAGTGAACGGTGTCGAAATATCGATGTAATAGCGCAGACTCAGAGTCATTGCAATGTGGCTTATTGGTATTGTTATCGGGTGACATTCGATCTACATCAAAACTACCGACTATGATAATGTCTGTGGATCGATGTTTGTATACCAACACACTGCATGCAATGTCACACACCTCCATTTGCGCGTATACTGGTGTGGGCAAACAAGCGCGACGTATGTCTGGATGGTATTTTTTTCGTGGAAACACAGGGTGTGACATGTTTACTTTGAATATTGTTCATTGGTTTATCGATTCAGAGTTGATATCCGGATCCGGTTACATACTTTATCATTTCCGATTTCAAACTGAATGTCGAGACATACATTGACCAATAAAGACACAATATAGCAAACATGCCGGAGGAAAACTCGACCAGGAATTGTTATCGCGATGGGTGACATAAATCCAACCGTTTTCCGAACACCGTTATCCACATACCAACCGTCGTCGAGGAGGTGTTTTATTCAGACATTTTGACTCTGGAAAATCAAAAGCACGAACCCAGACATCACAGAACTATTGAGGCCTATTGTCCAAGTTTCCAAAACATGCATTTCAGTGTACAAGAGCATGTTGTATGTGGTTAACCGATGATATTGATGTGATACGACCGATGTGGTATACTCTGAAACCGGTTGTCTGTGTGTATTTCCGTCACTGTTTGTTGTAACAATATACAAAAATATCAAATTGACCGGCGTGGTTGTCAGTTTTCAAAACGAAAATGGTATTGTTACCCAGGGAAAAAATGTATTTCCAAGTGAAAACGGTATTGGTACTCAGTTAAATGATAGTTTCCAGACGAAAAGGGATTGTTACCCAGGAGAAAATGATTAGTTACTCTAGGTCAGTGGTTCCCAACCTTTTTCGACTCATCGCCCCCTTTTCAAACTCCACACCGATAATCGCCCCCCAAATATTGGGAACACAAAAATGGGCATACACACTGAAATCACCGGCGAGTTGACTAAGAAAAAAAGGTCAACTTTTCGGCTCGACCTCGAAATTACACTTTTCCAGCTAAATTTTGGTGAGTTGACTAACAGAAAAGGTGATTTCTCTGACTTGATTCCCAAAGGACCGTAACAGCACTTCGTCAGCCCCCCTCAATACGTTGGTCTTGACCCCCTCCATAGCGCTATAAAGCAAACTTCTGCGCCCCGCAGACCCAACTCCCCCGATACCTCTTTACCGCTACTTCTCAGCACAAATTGTTGGACTCTTTAGTTAGTCGGCCTAATTCGCGCGAAGCGCGAAAAATTTCTATTATTCATGATTGAATCGGTCAATATGCTCGGGAATTGCATAAATATTGCTGTCAATTTTTTATCTTCTCTCTGCTCATGTATTCAGATTTACCGTTAAAGCTGAGTGAGGTGTCTTGGAAAATGTAGGGCCCATAAATAATAATTGAACATATGACATGACATTTCGTGGCCAGTCTGCTATGTCAAAAGATATTCAAATCGCCCATACGTACTAAACTAAAAGTCGCACACGATTTCGATTTCAAACTGGCATTTCTGCACTGGTAACTAATTTTTCTCTGCGGTATGGCATTTATTTGTGAGGTTCTGATTGGACAGAACAGGAGCATTTGGCGCCAGCCATTTAGGCGCCTATGGACAATTAAATATATATGTCTATATATCGAAGTCGGTCAGCATAAAGGCAGTCTTTTTCCGCCAAGGTTTTCTCGGAGTCGCATGTTACATGGCCTGAAACTTCATATGTCTTGGTGCGTCATGGTGTGATAATGGCTGACGCCGAGATGCCCATTTCTATACTTCATGCGTATTATTTCTAGGAGGAAGGGTATCCAATAGGCAAGAAATATGCGTCCACGAAATGGCGCGCAGCGCGAAAATTTTTTGAAAAAGTTGCCTAAATTTCCAAAATAATACTCTATAATTAATGTTAATTCACGAAAGAATTGTGGGCCCCCCATCTCAATTGGGGGCTTGGGTGTGACAGTTACGGCCATGGACGCCAATATAGCCATTTCAACGCGCCATCGCCCCCCAATCGCCCCCTTCGTCCGTTTTCGCCCCCCTATCGCCCCCTTGGCTATTTTCGCCCCCCAGGACCGACAAATCGCCCCCTGGGGGGCGATATCGCCCACGTTGGGACCCACTGCTCTAGGTAAAAGTATTTTTCCAGGTGAAAATGTTTTGTTACACTGGGTAAACGCCGGATCTCCAAAGGAAAATGATATTTTTACTCGGCTAAACGACGGACCACCAAGTGAGAATGGTTTGTTGCTCAGGGAAAAAAGGTTTGTTACCCAGGGAAAAATATATTTCCAAGTGAAAAAGGTTTGTTAACCAGAGAAAAAATATATTTCCAAGTGAAAAAGGTTTGTTAACCAGAGAAAAAATATATTTCCAAGTGAAAAAGGTTTGTTAGCCAAGGAAAAAATATATTTCCAAGTGAAAAAAGGTTTGTTAGCCAAGGAAAAAATATATTTACAAGTGAAAATGGTTTCTTACTCTGGGTAAACGTCAGATCTCCAAAGGAAAATGATATTTTTAATCAGGTAAACGATGGATCGCCGAGTGAAAATGGTTTGTTGCTCAGGGAAAATATAGATTGCCAAGTGAAAATGGTTTGCTACTCAGGGAAAAATATATTTCCAAACGGAAAGGTTATTGCTACTGTAGGAAAAGGTAGATCGCCAAGTGAAATGTATTGTCACTCTAGGTAAACCAAAGATCTCCAAAGGACAATGGTATTTTTAGTCAGGTAACGGCTGACCTCCAGGTGAAAATGGAAATTTTACTTGGGTAGGTATCGTATGTTTAGTGTCGTTGGTATTGTTAAACGTTGTCGCCGGTAGCCGTTGGTATACTATTACGAGTGTGAAAAGGATTTGCACGCCCTGTGCAGAGTATCGCGGTAGTGAACATATTTTTCGCGTGACGAAACACGATCGCTGTTTAAATGTTAATGCATGCATTTCGATTACCGAGTTGCTATACAATAGAGACGACTCTACATTAGATCATGATGTGTGCTTCGATTAAAACCGCAAGACCACATGAAAATCTATTCGCACAACTCGATGATGTTGATATAGTGTTACTAAAATTAATTATTACGTATTTACACAACATAAAAATACCAATTCATGTCGTAGTAAGTAAGTTTCTTGACCTCGTGCTTGATGAAAACGAATGGCGACAAGTATGCTGTTGTGTTTGAGTGAAAAATAATTATTTAGAGTAGTGACAGTTTGTGACCAACGAATGCAAATTGATCATGATATTACAATATACACTTTCATCAACATAACGACTTGACACAGGAGAAACACTTTCACGTTTTTCAATAACTCGATTCTTGAAACTTGTTACTTTTACGATGTATCGTTGGGGTGCAAACTATAACGACCATTTTGTATGATAGTATGTTTTAGTTGTATTGTTGTGAGGACAATCATATGATGACTCAGCACTTTTCGCTAGCAAAGTAAATTGTTTTGTGTGTTAGATTTGTGGAAAGTAAGTCGAATACATATTTTTTTTTTGTGGAAGTAACTGTATTATTGTGATATCATTGGCAGGTCTCTCAAGCAGTGACCACGGTTTTGTTTTTGAAAGATGTATCGATATAATATTTTCTAAAAGTCAAACTCGGACGGTTATCATGACTGTGTAGGACTTACGATAAACACCTTTGTTACAAGAACTATGATATTTCTGTAAGTATTATTGTTGTGTGTTGGATTATTTGAATATTTAGATGTGTGACCATTCGTGTAAAAAAGTTTGTAGAGTCTAAACAACCATTTGGTTTCGTAGTGTGAGGATATGAAGTAAAGTCGACTACTTGTGTGATGTAAATATCCTTCGTACTTTTGTAAGAGTTGTGGGAGGGTGCTCATTCATACCCTACAAAGTAACTAGTTGATACAAACAAAATAATGAACGACCGCCAACACATTGAATTCATAACCCAAGATTGTGAAAATTGTTTACTGTTAGACTAACATAATTCGTATCCAGCAAAACGATAGACACCAAAGGTTCGATGGGGTTTAAATCTAGATTGTATTAAGCGAAGTGATGAGTACCTCCAGTAGTAAAATCGAAACGGCCAAAACAAATTTTCTGTGTCTTGGTTGTTGTATATAACTATTTGGTATGATATTAGTTGAGTGTGTGACAATTCGTATCTGTCGAGAATAGTTAAGTAGATCGGTCGCGATTCGTACATTTTTGCATGGGGTAGTATAGGCGGGGTCGCATGGTAACGCGAAAACCGGGGGTGGCATGCTAACGTTTTCGTCTTATGGCGGGGTGGCATGCTAACGTTTTCGTCTTACGGCGGGGGTGGCATGCTAACGTTTTCGTCTTATGGCGGGGGTGACATGCTAACGTTTCGTCTTATGGGTGCGGTCGCATGATAACGCGAAACTCGTGGTGGCATGCTAATGTTTTTAGGTATACGTGCGGCGACATGCTAACGACGATAAACGTGTCTGTCGTGTATTCTTACGGGATCTGTGGTGATTCACCATGTGTTCTTATGGGTGCGGTCGAGATTCGCACTTTCAGACATCTCTCGCGTGGTGTTGAATATGTACGAGTCACCAACAATAACCGCGCAAACGGAAACGTGGTTTGTTGTGAGGATTACGCGTGCGACCTATATTTCGAATGACCTGTGCGCTGAATTATTTCTCGTCCAGCCGCTACTATCGATTATTACACTATGTCATTCAGTGCGAAATAGTTTGCTAAATCTAAGAATCAGTCGCATGGTGTTACTTTAGTAATTAGTTTACCACAGAGCCGGCGTAGCCGGTGATTCGAATACCGACAAATTTTCACTTATTTCTGACCCAACCCTAATCCTCTGTGAAGTCGACGCTTATTCAAAAAGGTGTGAAATAATTGTAAAATCCTAATCCGAAACCGCTTATTTCGACTTTGGCGTAGTGCGCATTGAAATAGGATTGACAAACATGACTACCAACTTCCCCACAGTCCCGTTTCGATATTATACACACATTGATTTGAAACAAGTAATGAAACATTACAACTCTATTCACGGTCTGGCTTTTCGTTTGTCAAAGAGATATTTTTACATCTTACCATACTCAAAAGAATTATTCACAACATTACCAATTGTTAAAAATCTAGTATTCAATTACTTGATTATATCACTGCAACTCATGAATTTTAAATTAATTCATCCTGGTTGTATTCGTGAAAACCAAAAATTTGTCACTAGCCCGCGATCGCTATATGTTTCACACCTCGCGAAAAGTGGCTGACTTTCGTTGCGTGATAAGATCCATGAAAATATTCAATCGATGTGTTAGTTTGTCAACTTGAAATGTAACTCACTACACAAATCAAGTTGAATCGTATTTGAATGTATTGATTCGACCCAACTCAAATCCTTTGACAAATCCTATTAACGCGATCTGTCGAATCGAGCGTAACCCGAATATTACTGACGCCGACTTTCAGCCACATTGAATTATTCGCACACCCACGCCGCTGTTTTCACAACTATAACTCTACAAGAATCAAGAATCACAAGTACGTGCATTACACAGTTATTGTCTTTATCAACTTGAAATCAAACCCTTAACAAAAACACGCATCTTATCACTTGTCAACTCTATCATGAAAATCCTCGAACCCGTATTATTAAGAATGTTATAGTACGGTATCGGAATCCATTCGCGAGAAAGGTGAATCCAAATAATCCAGAATGAAATATTTGGACTTGACATAGTGTGAATAGAAATAGGTTTGACAAACATGACTACCAAATTTGATCCAGTCACATTTCAAGATTACACTTTGAAACAATCCTTGAAACTTACAACTGTATTCACGACTGAGTTTTCCATTTGTCAAATAGAGTTTCAGTAAATACTATCGCGATATTTTAATGTGTTACTACACACAATAGAATCAATCAATGAAATAACACCTGTTGTAAATATTTCTAACTTGACAAACACTTGTACATACCGCGATCGACTTGTGACGCGATGAGTTAAATCGGAATATTTCAATCTATTTGTCGAAACCTTGAACAAACTATCGGGTTATTTTTTGTTGCAATCGAGTGAACGGAAATAGTATTACGTCTCAACATTTCAACATCTTCCCATACACAAAAGAGTAAAATACAAAAAAACCTTGTCAAGTCAATCCGTTTGTAACTTACCCAACCAAAACAAAAAGTATCCTTACGAAAAGTAGACAAGACTACGCAAGTAATCACTACAACCAACAAACATATCAAGTTCTGTTTTAGGCATATACCACCAACTCGTCTTATTGGAATGTCAGCAACTCTTTACGGTCGTAGTTACAACCACATAAACTAATTTACCCTACCCACACGTCATGATCATCCCTGAAATCAACACAAACTCGACTACTGACTTGAGTTAACCACAAAAACGGCATCAAGTTTTTTAATCCACTTATAGCTGACAGATTATTCGAATACATCGATGGAGAATATTATTGAACTCGTCGGTATTGTTACTTCAACAAATTACACCGACTGCGAAAGTTAATATCGAATGGTAAGATTTGATCACATATTTGTTGAACACAGACATGACAAAGAACATGATCGGAATTTTATAAACTAGTCATATTACTTTTCACATCTATCAATATCAGAATACAAGTCATCAAACTTTTTGTTAAATGTAACATAGCACATTTGGAATCGGATTCGTTATAGTCGTACAAATTGTATTAAACACAACATCAAAACAAAAGGACTTTTTTAGTTTATTGAAATCAAATCATTCGTCTTCGACTTGTGCTTTTTTAGATTGCCCGCGACAATTCGTTTCGAGTGAGTTGTAACCAAAGTCAAGATATCTTTGTGTCCACAGATATGGAAGATGAATATAGCTAACACAATCACGAATCGACGTTTCAGATTATTTCACGGATGTAATAAACTTGTTAGTGTCACCTATCTAAAAGTACGCACGCGCTCGATTTCCATACCGACTGTTGCGATGTTTAGGATTCACTTACAATAACCACGGATGAGGATTTAACATCAACGTCGTTACTGGTAGTATTCACCAAAGTCACTCAACTATGACAAGTCGTCCGACTAATAAGCGCAATGTTATGAGAGTACTGGAGCGCAAAATGTTGCACAAAAGTCCGTCGGCGCTAACCTGCGGTAATGGAAATCCGTGCTTGCCGACCTTATATTTCGACTTTTAACGGTTATTTCTCGAGAATTATTTGGCTGTGTGGGATTTCAAGGATTGCAGTATGTATTTCAACGATATTAAAACGAAATATTTCTGTATGGTTGACCTTCAAACGAAATATACCTTATATATGCTGCAATATCAATCTTGGCGTAGACCGAAAATATTACTAGTCGGGATGCAGGATTATTGCTGGTCATGACCGTCCAGTTTTACATTCCACCATAGCCGCACGAATTCCATGACCTGGTATCACTGCCCAATGGAACTGGAGTACTCACTGACTAGACAACCAACCTGCAAGCAGACAACTACCACCCTTCACACCGGGATTTCTGACTAGCCTCCGCTTCTAAACACATGTCTGCAGCAACTTTTATGCAATAGATGAGAACTAACATGTAGAAACCTTATCCTCAAAGTCCTCAGATGTAAAAATAAGTTTTTCATTATTTTTCGTCTTATACCTGACCTTGCAGCACATTTCCAAGCATACTGGTTTCTCCCTCGTACGATTCTTCGTTTCTCTTCAACAATTCTAAATCTGACAACAAATTTACGGGTGCTTTCTGTGATAGATCCATGTATTTGGATGACACGAAATATAGGTAGTCCCAGCCATTTATTGAAATTTCCATCAGATCAAAACACCTCAAGGTGGCAATATAAGGAAAACAATTGAACGGTGTCTAAATGATTTGGATCGGTCATTTTAATCATTCCCGCACCTTGACCAAGAGCATGTAAATAAGAGGCATATACACTCCAGGAAAAGAAAACATAAAAAGGACTAGCAATAAAAATGTCGACATATCATATCACAGTCCTGCAGGCCGAATTGTATTCATTCAGTAGAAACAGCTTGCATGTAGACTTAGACATGCTTGACGACTGCCGGTAATGTCCATTCTCGGTAATAGCATTCTCGGCAATGGTTTTCTCGGTATTGGTATAGGACCGGTTCATAGTGGGCTGGCTGCACGAACATCGTCCAGTGCACCACGAAAAAATGAACGATTGGTGAATGTCCAACCCACCAGGGCCAGATAGTATAAGATACGTCTGAGAGCGATTCCATGCATTCATATTCCGAGTCATCAATTTGGGGTTCGCATGGAATATGGAATTGAGGTACCGTCATCATTTTCACAAGAAGCAATGAATTCCGTTGATGTTGCATGATAATTTCCCGCATGCAGACCTGAATAAAAATATAACATACTAAATGAATAAATACACTAAAATTGATCTCGTACCAAACTAAATAAATTTGCGAGTGCACCCTTTGTGGACTGCCCAAACCAGAGAAAATCAAGGATGCGTTTTGCAGACAACACCAACTGCGTATGGCTACATTACAAAGTATGCTCGATAGTCAAATGCCGGCTTCAACTGGTTTCCATGTAGGCTATTATTGGAAATTTCATTTAGTGACAGATGTAATCATTTGAAAAATGCTCAAGGTCACTGATAATGACAAAGCACAACAATACGATGAAAATGATATTGCCACTTTAAGAAATTCAGGGTTTGTGAGAACCCCCGACACTGTTCCATAACCGAGGGATAAGGTTTCCAGTGTGCAGCTGTTCTCGCAAAATCATATGGTATCGTGATTAGTGACGGATGGTTGAATATGCTTGACGGGTAACTCAGGGCTGATCTTAGATTATCAGCAGATGGTATTTCATTCCTATCTGCAAACGGTATTATACAATGCTAAGCAATGGTACTCTTCAGCAGTATACAATTGAATCTTACCAGCCAGCCGCTTTCCACATCCGCACGAAGACTCATCCGAAACAACATGTACCACCTTGACCGGTTTGTTAGCAAGCGAAAAATAATTTCAAGACTACAAAGTCTTCTCTCTATTGGTGGAATTCTTCCAGTGAAATCATATGCTGCATAAAATATAACCCATGATTAGGATAATATAAAGACACTGAGGATGAACCATGAACGTGTCATATCACTAGGCAATGATCAATGCTGATGGTCACCTGAGACACATCAAATTTGTATTTCAGTATTTTTATTACTCAATTGGTATACACTCATAACAACAATGGACTGTATCAAGTTAACTTCACACCATATTAGTTTTGAGAAATTAACAGTCCACATTTCATTGTGTACCGTATGTGAAAGCTAAAGGTCTCTATATTTGACTTTTACGAACACTACATGTACTACAGTAGACTTACTACTAATACTACGGTACTGTACCTTTGATCCCACTTCTTCTGAAGTGACGACGTTGAGGATTGGATTTCTTGGGAAGCGAAATAGAACAGGACAATCTCTGTCAGACACTATTTTGCTTCCTTCTTGAGCTACCCTTCCTTTATGCGTCATTTTCTTGACCTTTCACAGCACATCCAGCCATATTTGCGCCGCGAACTCCAAATAATCCAACCTACAACGACGTTCGCCGTAAGGCGCCATACTACGTAACATCAAGTTGTGCAACATTTCTCGCTCCATGAAAATACGTTCGGACGACTTGTCATAGTTGAGTGACTTTGGTATTCACAACAGAGAATCCAAACATTACACAGTGTGAAAATATATCTTTGATATCAAAGCATTATCCCAAGTATACGATTAATAGTCAACTCCGTTCACACTTTCTATAGAACGTGCTAAATGTAAAATATCACGAGGTTGCACTCTAAGACTTTGATCATTACAAAAAGTAAATTGGAATATGTTTGCTGGATGCATTCAATTCAGCTAGAAATGTCTAGTGCACAACAATCGTAATATCAAGGAAGTACTTGCTATCACTAAACGTGTTTTGTATCGTTGTTCATTTGTAGTATTGATTGAAATTGTTTTTGAACACTCAAATAATAATTCCCGACATGAAACCAAGCCGCTGAAAGTCGTTACCATAACAAAGAAACAATTTGTACGATGTTTGGCAAATGTACCCTATAGTTAGGTGTACTAGAATTATTTGTGTAACACATACACCGACAATGCAATCGAAATTTTTTCCGTTGTCATTCGCTAAAGTAAATGTCATCACAATACTCTGTCACTAAAAGACGTTACTCGGGCGTGCTTGAATTCTAGGCATAGTTCTGATTTACCCAACACAAGACCCAAGGACAACCCTAGTTTCAGTCGAACACAGATATCCAAAATATCGCACACTCCGCTATTCCTAAAGTACAAACACCCGATACAAAATATTACTTGTTGTGTTGTTGCGGTATCATCTTCACAATATCACCATTTTGTTTGTGTCAATTAGTTACTTTGTATGTTACCCCACAACTCTTATAAAAGTACGAAGGATATTAACATCGCACTAAGTAATTAACTTTACTCGATATTCTCGCATTACGAAACTAAAGAATGGTTGGTTAGACTCTACAAACTGTTTCGATATCACGAGACCTTTATTGTATCTTAATAATCAAATAGTTCAACACAGAACTAGTACTAACAGAAACACCAGAGTTGTTTACACAAAAGTTTGTATATGTGCACAGTATGCGAATACCATGTGTAAGTCCAGCACAATTGCGGTATCCATCCGAGTTTAGTTAACACAAATTTATTACAACGGAGTCACGTAAACTTTCGTGAAAGGAAAGCATACTCACTCCCAGAGGGTTATGTCAATGCCATAGCAGTTCCCCAACAACAAAGTACATATGTTTTCTAGTCACGGTCCTTACATCTTTCACATTGATCAATCTACTTTGCTAACGAAAAGTGCTGAGTCATCACATGATCGCTCTCACAACAAAACAGCTAGTAGATATTATCATTCAAAATATTCCTAACCCTTTACACACCAGTAACAAATCATACAACGAATATGTTTTGTGGGTCGAATTGTTGTTCAGTGTCAAGTCTACCTGTTGAAACGTACATTAAAACAACACAGTCACAATCAAATTAAAACCACGAATCTATTTTCATTTCCTCGCAAACTGTCACATACAGAAAAATAAATTTAATTTCCCAAAACATACTTGTAACCAATCGCTTTCATTAAACACACAACACCATAATAGTATTTACTTTCTACAACATAGACATTCCGGTGTAGTCAAGAAATATTTTTAATAATCAAAATCATCGACTTCTGTTTACGGTGTTAGTGTGTGCATGTCATACATGTGGGCCCGTATTAAAATGGACACGACAGGACTGACTGTAAGGAGATAGAAGTCTATCGCATAGATTTACATGTGGTCTTCGCTACGGTTTCAAAAAACGAATCATCTCTTTTGCATTGATCTAGACCGAGCAAGTTAGTTAATGACCATGATTGTGTTTGTCATATGCGAATGATAGGGTTACTGTCAAATCTACATACAACAATCTTCTGACGATCATAATAGCAATTTCATTTTCCGCCCCTTCATAATTGTACAACTCGGTAACTACGTTTAACAAGACCAATCACACTACCAGCGTTGAACACAAGATACCTACCCAAGTAAAAATATCATTCTGGTTTGGACAACTGACGTTTACCTGTGTAAAATTATCATTTTCACTTGGAGGTCCACTGTCACCTAACTAAAATACCATTGTCCTTTGGAGATTTATCGTTTACCCAGTGTAACAATCCCCTTTTCACTTGGAAATATATTTTTGCCCTGGATAACAAACCCCTTTTCCCTTGGAAATCTATTTTTGTCCTGGATAACAAACCTTTTTCACTTGGAAATATATTTTTTCTCTTGGTAACAAACCTTTTTCACTTGGAAATCTATTTTTGTCCTGGATAACAAACCTTTTTCACTTGGAAATATATTTTTTCTCTTGGTAACAAACCTTTTTCACTTGGAAATATATTTTTTCTCTGGGTAGCAAACCTTTTTCACTTGGAAATATATTTTTTCTCTGGGTAACAAACCTTTTTCACTTGGAAATATATTTTTTCCCTGAGCAACAAACCATTTTCACTTGGCGGGTCGTCGTTTACCTTAGTAAAAATATCATTTTCCTTTGGAGATCCGGCGTTTACCTAGTGTAACAATAAATTTTCTCTTGGTCATCTAGCTTTTCCTAGAGTAACAAAACCATTTTCATTTTGAAATCTGACAAACACACCTAACAATTTGGTATTTGTTGTATTGACGATACTTTGAAATAGATTACAACGAACAGTGACGGAAATATACACGGACTTCCGGTTTCAGAGTATACCCTCATCAGTCGTATCACATCAATATCATTGGTTAACCACATACAATATGCTCTTGTACACCGAAATGCATGTTTTGGAAAATTGGACAATAGGCTTCGATAGTCCTGTGATGTCCGGGTTCGTGCTTTGGATTTTCCAGAGTCAAAATGTCTGAATAAAACACCTCCTCGACGATGGTTGGTATGTGGATAACGGTGTTCGGAAAACGGTTGGATTTATGTCACCCATCGCGATAACAATTCCAGGTCGAGTTTTCCCCCACGCATGTTTACTATATTGTGTCTTTATTGGTCAATGTATGTCTCGACATTCAGTTTGAAATCGGAAACCCTGATAAAGTATGTAACCGGATCCGGATATCAATTCTGAATCGATAAACCAATGAACGATATTCAAAGTAAACATGTTACATCCTGTGTTTCCACGAAAAAATACCATCCAGACATACGTCGCGCTTGTTTACCCACAACAGTATACGCGTAAATGGAGGTGTGTGACATTGCATGCAATGTGTTGGTATACAAACATCGGGCAGTAAGCCTTCGATCCACAGCCATTATCATAGCTGGTAGTTTTGATGTAGATCGAATGTCATCACACCCGATAACAATGTCATACCAATAAACCACATTACAATGACTCTGAGTCAATCTGAAGCTGGACATACAGACACACAAACATGGAACCGTAACATGGGTTATTCGCACAACGGTGAAAGTGAACTGTACAGTACATACCAATATTGTGATCACAGTCAAATATGCGAACCGTGCACAATCATATACCCAGGTTTTTGTTGGATATGTACGAAACCGATAAATCGATACATTTCTTTTCCTTGGACATCAATAATACAATCACCATTCAAATGCATCGCTCGAATGTGAGGTTCGTCTGGTGTAAAATCCATATCAAATAACACCAAAGTGTGCCTTCCGTGTTTTATCATTTCCACCGACGCTTCTTGTCTGTGTCGTAACAGTATGGTGCGAGGAGTTGAAAAACGGTAAATTGTAAAACGGATTGACATGACCAACCGAAACGACGTCAATAGCCTTGTGGTGATGACAGTTTCAAAATGCTACCGATACGACGAGACCAACCCGATCTCTTGTGGCGATGACCGTTTCGAAATGTTGCCGGACGAACTGGACCCTTACGATGATGTGTTTTATGATTGCGTGTGAAATAGCGAGGTAGTGTTCTATTGTGGTGTACGATTGCAGTCTTCATTCCACAGAAACATACCTTATTGGATCACAGTATCAGTCCGAGATTTTCAGAATCACTGTTCACGATATTTATCTGGAGTCGTTATGTGGGAGTAGCGACATCCTTGCATCGTGACTGAAAGACTGATCACAATCATTTCGAGCACCGTACTTCGATAGTTCACATTGGTGAAACGCTGCAGTCTCAGCAGAAAACTTCGGTCTCGACAACACGATGGATATTGACCCATGTATCCAATTGATCTGGGACGTCTGTCCGGAGATAGGGTCATGACTATCTTGTAATGTTACAACGCGATAAAACCATCGAGTAAATCAGTGAACGGTGTCTGTATGTTCTGCTTCAGATTGACTCAGAGTCATTGTAATGTGGTTTATTGGTATGACATTGTTATCGGGTGTGATGACATTCGATCTACATCAAAACTACCGGCTATGATAATGTCTGTGGATCGAAGGCTTACTGCCCGATGTTTGTATACCAACACATTGCATGCAATGTCACACACCTCCATTTACGCGTATACTGTTGTGGGTAAACAAGCGCGACGTATGTCTGGATGGTATTTTTTCGTGGAAACACAGGATGTAACATGTTTACTTTGAATATCGTTCATTGGTTTATCGATTCAGAATTGATATCCGGATCCGGTTACATACTTTATCAGGGTTTCCGATTTCAAACTGAATGTCGAGACATACATTGACCAATAAAGACACAATATAGTAAACATGCGTGGGGGAAAACTCGACCTGGAATTGTTATCGCGATGGGTGACATAAATCCAACCGTTTTCCGAACACCGTTATCCACATACCAACCATCGTCGAGGAGGTGTTTTATTCAGACATTTTGACTCTGGAAAATCCAAAGCACGAACCCGGACATCACAGGACTATCGAAGCCTATTGTCCAATTTTCCAAAACATGCATTTCGGTGTACAAGAGCATATTGTATGTGGTTAACCAATGATATTGATGTGATACGACTGATGAGGGTATACTCTGAAACCGGAAGTCCGTGTATATTTCCGTCACTGTTCGTTGTAATCTATTTCAAAGTATCGTCAATACAACAAATACCAAATTGTTAGGTGTGTTTGTCAGATTTCAAAATGAAAATGGTTTTGTTACTCTAGGAAAAGCTAGATGACCAAGAGAAAATTTATTGTTACACTAGGTAAACGCCGGATCTCCAAAGGAAAATGATATTTTTACTAAGGTAAACGACGACCCGCCAAGTGAAAATGGTTTGTTGCTCAGGGAAAAAATATATTTCCAAGTGAAAAAGGTTTGTTACCCAGAGAAAAAATATATTTCCAAGTGAAAAAGGTTTGCTACCCAGAGAAAAAATATATTTCCAAGTGAAAAAGGTTTGTTACCCAGAGAAAAAATATATTTCCAAGTGAAAAAGGTTTGTTACCAAGAAAAAAATATATTTCCAAGTGAAAAAGGTTTGTTACCAAGAGAAAAAATATATTTCCAAGTGAAAAAGGTTTGTTACCAAGAGAAAAAATATATTTCCAAGTGAAAAAGGTTTGTTATCCAGGACAAAAATAGATTTCCAAGTGAAAAAGGTTTGTTACCAAGAGAAAAAATATATTTCCAAGTGAAAAAGGTTTGTTATCCAGGACAAAAATAGATTTCCAAGGGAAAAGGGGTTTGTTATCCAGGGCAAAAATATATTTCCAAGTGAAAAGGGGATTGTTACACTGGGTAAACGATAAATCTCCAAAGGACAATGGTATTTTAGTTAGGTGACGGTGGACCTCCAAGTGAAAATGATAATTTTACACAGGTAAACGTCAGTTGTCCAAACCAGAATGATATTTTTACTTGGGTAGGTATCTTGTGTTCAACGCTGGTAGTGTGATTGGTCTTGTTAAACGTAGTTACCGAGTTGTACAATTATGAAGGGGCGGAAAATGAAATTGCTATTATGATCGTCAGAAGATTGTTGTATGTAGATTTGACAGTAACCCTATCATTCGCATATGACAAACACAATCATGGTCATTAACTAACTTGCTCGGTCTAGATCAATGCAAAAGAGATGATTCGTTTTTTGAAACCGTAGCGAAGACCACATGTAAATCTATGCGATAGACTTCTATCTCCTTACAGTCAGTCCTGTCGTGTCCATTTTAATACGGGCCCACATGTATGACATGCACACACTAACACCGTAAACAGAAGTCGATGATTTTGATTATTAAAAATATTTCTTGACTACACCGGAATGTCTATGTTGTAGAAAGTAAATACTATTATGGTGTTGTGTGTTTAATGAAAGCGATTGGTTACAAGTATGTTTTGGGAAATTAAATTTATTTTTCTGTATGTGACAGTTTGCGAGGAAATGAAAATAGATTCGTGGTTTTAATTTGATTGTGACTGTGTTGTTTTAATGTACGTTTCAACAGGTAGACTTGACACTGAACAACAATTCGACCCACAAAACATATTCGTTGTATGATTTGTTACTGGTATGTAAAGGGTTAGGAATATTTTGAATGATAATATCTACTAGCTGTTTTGTTGTGAGAGCGATCATGTGATGACTTAGCACTTTTCGTTAGCAAAGTAGATTGATCTATGTGAAAGATGTAAGGACCGTGACTAGAAAACATATGTACTTTGTTGTTGGGGAACTGCTATGGCATTGACATAACCCTCTGGGAGTGAGTATGCTTTCCTTTCACGAAAGTTTACGTGACTCCGTTGTAATAAATTTGTGTTAACTAAACTCGGATGGATACCGCAATTGTGCTGGACTTACACATGGTATTCGCATACTGTGCACATATACAAACTTTTGTGTAAACAACTCTGGTGTTTCTGTTAGTACTAGTTCTGTGTTGAACTATTTGATTATTAAGATACAATAAAGGTCTCGTGATATCGAAACAGTTTGTAGAGTCTAACCAACCATTCTTTAGTTTCGTAATGCGAGAATATCGAGTAAAGTTAATTACTTAGTGCGATGTTAATATCCTTCGTACTTTTATAAGAGTTGTGGGGTAACATACAAAGTAACTAATTGACACAAACAAAATGGTGATATTGTGAAGATGATACCGCAACAACACAACAAGTAATATTTTGTATCGGGTGTTTGTACTTTAGGAATAGCGGAGTGTGCGATATTTTGGATATCTGTGTTCGACTGAAACTAGGGTTGTCCTTGGGTCTTGTGTTGGGTAAATCAGAACTATGCCTAGAATTCAAGCACGCCCGAGTAACGTCTTTTAGTGACAGAGTATTGTGATGACATTTACTTTAGCGAATGACAACGGAAAAAATTTCGATTGCATTGTCGGTGTATGTGTTACACAAATAATTCTAGTACACCTAACTATAGGGTACATTTGCCAAACATCGTACAAATTGTTTCTTTGTTATGGTAACGACTTTCAGCGGCTTGGTTTCATGTCGGGAATTATTATTTGAGTGTTCAAAAACAATTTCAATCAATACTACAAATGAACAACGATACAAAACACGTTTAGTGATAGCAAGTACTTCCTTGATATTACGATTGTTGTGCACTAGACATTTCTAGCTGAATTGAATGCATCCAGCAAACATATTCCAATTTACTTTTTGTAATGATCAAAGTCTTAGAGTGCAACCTCGTGATATTTTACATTTAGCACGTTCTATAGAAAGTGTGAACGGAGTTGACTATTAATCGTATACTTGGGATAATGCTTTGATATCAAAGATATATTTTCACACTGTGTAATGTTTGGATTCTCTGTTGTGAATACTACCAGTAACGACGTTGATGTTAAATCCTCATCCGTGGTTATTGTAAGTGAATCCTAAACATCGCAACAGTCGGCATGGAAATCGAGCGCGTGCGTACTTTTAGATAGGTGACACTAACAAGTTTATTACATCCGTGAAATAATCTGAAACGTCGATTCGTGATTGTGTTAGCTATATTCATCTTCCATATCTGTGGACACAAAGATATCTTGACTTTGGTTACAACTCACTCGAAACGAATTGTCGCTGGCAATCTAAAAAAGCACAAGTCGAAGACGAATGATTTGATTTCAATAAACTAAAAAAGTCCTTTTGTTTTGATGTTGTGTTTAATACAATTTGTACGACTATAACGAATCCGATTCCAAAAGTGCTATGTTACATTTAACAAAAAGTTTGATGACTTGTATTCTGATATTGATAGATGTGAAAAGTAATATGACTAGTTTATAAAATTCCGATCATGTTCTTTGTCATTTCTGTGTTCAACAAATATGTGATCAAGTCTTACCATTCGATATTAACTTTCGCAGTCGGTGTAATTTGTTGAAGTAACAATACCGACGAGTTCAATAATATTCTCCATCGATGTATTCGAATAATCTGTCAGCTATAAGTGGATTAAAAAACTTGATGCCGTTTTTGTGGTTAACTCAAGTCAGTAGTCGAGTTTGTGTTGATTTCAGGGATGATCATGACGTGTGGGTAGGGTAAATTAGTTTACGTGGTTGTAACTACGACCGTAAAGAGTTGCTGACATTCCAATAAGACGAGTTGGTGGTATATGCCTAAAACAGAACTTGATATGTTTGTTGGTTGTAGTGATTACTTGCGTAGTCTTGTCTACTTTTCGTAAGGATACTTTTTGTTTTGGTTGGGTAAGTTACAAACGGATTGACTTGACAAGGTTTTTTTGTATTTTACTCTTTTGTGTATGGGAAGATGTTGAAATGTTGAGACGTAATACTATTTCCGTTCACTCGATTGCAACAAAAAATAACCCGATAGTTTGTTCAAGGTTTCGACAAATAGATTGAAATATTCCGATTTAACTCATCGCGTCACAAGTCGATCGCGGTATGTACAAGTGTTTGTCAAGTTAGAAATATTTACAACAGGTGTTATTTCATTGATTGATTCTATTGTGTGTAGTAACACATTAAAATATCGCGATAGTATTTACTGAAACTCTATTTGACAAATGGAAAACTCAGTCGTGAATACAGTTGTAAGTTTCAAGGATTGTTTCAAAGTGTAATCTTGAAATGTGACTGGATCAAAGTTGGTAGTCATGTTTGTCAAACCTATTTCTATTCACACTATGTCAAGTCCAAATATTTCATTCTGGATTATTTGGATTCACCTTTCTCGCGAATGGATTCCGATACCGTACTATAACATTCTTAATAATACGGGTTCGAGGATTTTCATGATAGAGTTGACAAGTGATAAGATGCGTGTTTTTGTTAAGGGTTTGATTTCAAGTTGATGAAGACAATAACTGTGTAATGCACGTACTTGTGATTCTTGATTCTTGTAGAGTTATAGTTGTGAAAACAGCGGCGTGGGTGTGCGAATAATTCAATGTGGCTGAAAGTCGGCGTCAGTAATATTCGGGTTACGCTCGATTCGACAGATCGCGTTAATAGGATTTGTCAAAGGATTTGAGTTGGGTCGAATCAATACATTCAAATACGATTCAACTTGATTTGTGTAGTGAGTTACATTTCAAGTTGACAAACTAACACATCGATTGAATATTTTCATGGATCTTATCACGCAACTAAAGTCAGCCACTTTTCGCGAGGTGTGAAACATATAGCGATCGCGGGCTAGTGACAAATTTTTGGTTTTCACGAATACAACCAGGATGAATTAATTTAAAATTCATGAGTTGCAGTGATATAATCAAGTAATTGAATACTAGATTTTTAACAATTGGTAATGTTGTGAATAATTCTTTTGAGTATGGTAAGATGTAAAAATATCTCTTTGACAAACGAAAAGCCAGACCGTGAATAGAGTTGTAATGTTTCATTACTTGTTTCAAATCAATGTGTGTATAATATCGAAACGGGACTGTGGGGAAGTTGGTAGTCATGTTTGTCAATCCTATTTCAATGCGCACTGCGCCAAAGTCGAAATAAGCGGTTTCGGATTAGGATTTTACAATTATTTCACACCTTTTTGAATAAGCGTCGACTTCACAGAGGATTAGGGTTGGGTCAGAAATAAGTGAAAATTTGTCGGTATTCGAATCACCGGCTACGCCGGCTCTGTGGTAAACTAATTACTAAAGTAACACCATGCGACTGATTCCTAGATTTAGCAAACTATTTCGCACTGAATGACATAGTGTAATAATCGATAGTAGCGGCTGGACGAGAAATAATTCAGCGCACAGGTCATTCGAAATATAGGTCGCACGCGTAATCCTCACAACAAACCACGTTTCCGTTTGCGCGGTTATTGTTGGTGACTCGTACATATTCAACACCACGCGAGAGATGTCTGAAAGTGCGAATCACGACCGCACCCATAAGAACACATGGTGAATCACCACAGATCCCGTAAGAATACACGACAGACACATTTATCGTCGTTAGCATGTCGCCGCACGTATACCTAAAAACATTAGCATGCCACCACGAGTTTCGCGTTATCATGCGACCGCACCCATAAGACGAAACGTTAGCATGTCACCCCCGCCATAAGACGAAAACGTTAGCATGCCACCCCCGCCGTAAGACGAAAACGTTAGCATGCCACCCCACCATAAGACGAAAACGTTAGCATGCCACCCCGGTTTTCGCGTTAGCATGCGACCCCGCCTATACTACCCCATGCAAAAATGTACGAATCGTGACCGATCTACTTAACTACTGTCGAGGCTGAATGCTTAACCATATCGAAATGAATCCAGAGCACATGAAGTATACATTGGTCACAATAGAATCGATGAGAATGTTAACCACGTAGAGTGTGTTTGTTTAAAAATCATTTCCAATGCGGCTACTTCGATCGGTATTAATTCCATGTCATACAAAAAATATGAAACCATTGTACAGTTTCGTTTTACGAGAATATTGAGTAAAGTTGATTATTTTTTGTGTCACGAAAATATCTTGTGTTGATATTGCACACTGGTTTCGTTACCCAAGTGAGTGAAAATTGTTTTCTACTGGACAGATATGATTTGTATTTAGAAAAAACGACCCACACCGATAAAGCGACGTTGTATAATATCCGCTGAGTGCGTGAAATTGCCTTACGATTTGATTTAGCGAGTTAATTGTTGGTGATTCAATCACATACAAGTATATGGTCTTTTAGTGACTGAGTATTGTGACGACATTTACTTTGACAAATGGCAATGGGAAAATTTCCAATTTCTCTGCTCGTGTGTGTTGCACAAATAGTACTAGTATGCATTCAGTGAACATCATACAATGTGACAACGACTTTCATTAGTTTGGTTAGATGATGACAATTATTCCGCAGGTTCAAATCGATATCACTACTATGAACAACAATACAAACACATTTTTCTAGATTTCAGTGTAGCACATACTTCGATTTTATTATTGTTATGAGTTTTGTATTAACCAAGGTCGGTTGAATAGGATCCATCCAGTAAAGATATTCAAAATTGTTTCTCTGTTGATCAAAGTCTTAGAGTGTAACCTCGTAATGTTTTACATTTCACACATTCGACAGAGAGTGTGAACAGAGTTTAACACGGATTAAACGACGCCGCCCGGAGTCCAAAGTGATTTACTCGTACTGCGTAAGATGAGTATGTTTCAATTCACCGTCACAGATTCTGACAATAAAGTATTACCCGGTTGTTAGCCAGCAAACGGAATTGTTGTTTCATCTTTAGTCTTGGTAACTTAAACGATTACATTTGTAAAGTATTTTCTGATATCCGCGATACCCAGAGTGATTTGTACCAAGGTGGAATGATTTGTCAATCAAGAACATTTCAGACACGTATGTATGTATGTATGTATTAATGGGTACAACACAGTTGGAGCTTATCGCCGGTTAGGCCTTGTGCTCCACGACACGAATTTCATAATGTTCAGAGGTCTTTGCTTTTAGTATTCTTGGGAACGTCTTTCAATCTCTCTCGCAGTCATTCTTCATTCTCTCTCGCTCCCAAGCGTTCCCATCGCGGTCGTTGCTGCCGACTTGTAGCACGGCTCACTTTCAGTCTGGGCTTTTCAATGCACTGCAGTTGCAGTGAGGTCGGCGATGAGGAGCCCAGAGAAACCTCCGACACGTAGAAGTGGGTCAGAACCGTGATTCGAACCCACGTCCATTGGTGTCGTGACCGCAGTGTTTAACCAACTGCGCCACTCGCTTCCCCTTCAGACACGTATAGTTTTACAACTCAATATGTTAATAATAATGTTAATGTCTTGGTAACTTAAACGATTACATTTGTAAAGTATTTTCTGATATCCGCGATACCCAGAGTGATTTGTACCAAGGTGGAATGATTTGTCAATCAAGAACATTTCAGACACGTATAGTTTTACAACTCAATATGTTAATAGCCATGATAGTGAAAAGTTTGTTGCTGTCGTAATAACCTTCACCACATCGGTGAGTCTAATTAACACAAATAAATTAGTAATCAAGTCATGATAGACCATTACAAAACCCCATATGTCAAATCGATGTGACAATCCTGGTAATTTTCGATATAACACCTACGTTCGATTGTAAGAAATGAATTCTCAACTACGATGGCCAGACTTTCAAATCTTGTATACTCAAACATGTTAGGTTAATCTCAAGGCGTCTGCATCGAGTAGTAATTACTTTTGTCTTACAAAATCTATCGAGTAGTAATTACTTTGTCTTGAAAAATAGTAACGACTTTTACAGTTGAACAAAAAAGACGAGTTGGTGGTATATGGCTAAAACCGAACTTGATATGTTTGTGGGTTGTAGTGATTACTTGCGTAGTCTTGTCTACTTTTCGTATGGACACTTTTTGCTTTGGTTCGGTGAGTTACAAACGGATTGACTTGACAAGGTTTGTGTATTTTACTCTTTTGTTGATGGCAAGATGGTGAGATGTCGAGGCGTAATACTATTTCCGTACACTCAATTACAACAAAACATAACCCGCATTCAAATAAGCCGTAAGCTACAAGCGGATTTAAAACTTGATGCTGTTTTGTGGTTGACTCAAGTCAGTAGTCATGTTTGTGTTGATTTCGGGAATGATCATGACGAGTTGGTCGGGTAAATTAGGTAATGTGGTAGTAACTACGACCTTACCGAGTTGCTGACATTCAAATATCTTTTACGGATTTAATTGTGATAAATTATTTCTCAGTTATTGTTCAGACATTCAAATCTCGTATACTCAAAATATAATATGTTCAAGTCGAATCGTGTATGCACCGATTAGTAAATACTTTGTCTTCAGAATAGTAACGAGCTTTACAATCGAATGAAAAAAAGAAAGACCGATCATACGAATACAACCAGGATGAATTAATTCAAATTTATGAGTTGTAGTGATATAATCAAGTAAGTGAAAACTAGATTTTTAACAATTGTTATTGTTGTGAATAATTCTTTTCAGTATGGTAAGATGTTAAAATATCTCTTTGACAAACGGAAAGCGGGGCCGTGAATAGAGTTGCAATGTTACATTACTTGTTTCAAATCAATGTGTGTATAATATCGAAACGGGCCTGTGGGAAAGTTGGTAGTCATGTTTGTCAATCCTATTTCAATTCACACTACGCCAAAGTCAAAATATTCGGTTTCGGATTATCTCAATTTACCTCTAGAACATCTCGCGAATGGATTCCGACACCGTACTATAACTAGATCGCTATGTCTGATGCATTATCCTGTCAGCGACCGTAGGGTTTTACAATTATTTCACACGTTTTTGAATAAGCATCCACTTCGCAAAGGATTAGGGTTGGATCAGAAATAAGTGAGAATTTGTCGGTATTCGAATCACCGTCTGCGACGGTTCTGTTATTCGTTAATTATTAAATCTAGACCAGATACCGAAGAAACCAACTAACGGAAAATTCGCTATCATCATTAATTACGACGAGTCGAGTTTGCCTGGGTCTCGCTGGGTGTGTGTATATACAGAGATGGCGATACTCATTTTCATGATTCACTAGGCTTCGGACCACTAAAACCTCAGATAATCGAATTCCTGGAGCCGGATGAATTTTCTGTGACTGGGAAACAGTTACAGAGTAAAACTTCGGATGTGTGTGGAGATCATGCTATTGCATTCTTGATAAAAAGAGCTCAAGGGTTTTCAGCCGAGGAATACTTGGATAATTTTGGCGATGATCAAAAAGTGAATGATACGATTGTACGTGCTTTTGTGAAGAGTTTGATTTCAGAGTAATAAACGAATGTGTAAATGTGTATACTTGTGATTCTTGTTGCAACTGTGAACAGTGGACTATTCTGTAGGTGTGAAACAGCGAATAAGCCGAAAGTATTATTCAGGTAGCAATCAATAGCGAGGAAAGAGAACACGATCGGTCATTTGACACGACTAAACTACGACATCATATATCATAATTTACGATCAAACTATTTCGCACTGAATGGAATAGTGTAATAAGCGATAGTAGCACACAGCTGCATGGGAAACAATTCACCGCACAGGTCATTCGAAATATAGGTCGCACTGCTTAATCCTCGCAACAAGCCACGTTTCCGTCCGCGTGGTTATTGTTGGTGACTCGTACATATTCAACACCATGCGAGAGATACTCGAAAGTACGAATCATCGCCGCGTCCATAAGAATAACGATATATCATTGTCGTACTCGCCGTAATTTGGAATATACACATTACCTAAGGACCAATCACATGACTATTTACTTGATACATATTCAACACCGTGCCGCCGCGCCTATACCCACAACGTTAGTCAAATCATCTCTCCTGAAAGGTCACCATGTCACCGCGCCTATACCTGAAAAGGTAACCATACCACCACGAGTTTTCACGGCACCGTGCCGCCGCGCGTATACCCGAAAAGGTAACCATGCGACCCCCGCCATAAGACACAATGGCACCGTGCCACCCCCGCCATAAGAGATAAGGGTCACCGTGCCACCCCCGGTTTCTCGGCACCGTGCCACCCCGCCCATAAGAACCCGATAGCCCGTCACGACCGATCTACTTAACTACTCTCGTATTCTTAGAATCTAGATTAGAGTTCTCGAATCGTTGTCACCAGTGCTTTTGAATATCGCATACCTATAAGAAAAAAGTCATAACGTCGTTGTTTTTTGCGGCTCAGTCATTATTTGTGTCAGACCCATTGATACATCAAGCCATTACATTGATGAAGAAATGCACGTTCTCATTTTGTTGACGAATCCACTCATACAGTTGATCCTAGTGACACTAGAAATACACTTTCTGACAAACCACGTGTTGTGCTGCTTTTCCAAGGTGCATTGGTACTCGACATTGTTAACTGCGCGGAAATTTCTCCAATCTAAATGTGACCTGTCAACAAGGTCCTCAAGCAAGTATATTGTTACAGTCAATGTCGCGCGTGGAGGTACGATGCCTGTAGGTTTATTTATATATACAATCAGGGCGTGGTATGGAAGTGTGGTATGGTTTGCAACAAAATGTCGGTATGGAATATGGAAATGTGCGAATATGGTATGGTATGGATTTTTCCAAGTATTGTATGGAATTGTTTTCCATACATTTCATGCTTTGGTAGTTTTTTCCGGAACCATGACAATGATGCAGTTTTCAAGATGTCAAATCGATTGCATACGCCGAAAATCGTTCACTGACAGGTCTATGTTCAAATCTCAAAGTGAGAATCAGACTCTGCCACCCTAGTAAATATCTAATTTAAGACAAAAAAAGTTGTGCAACTGGCATATGAAGCAAAATACTATTTATAATAATTATTCCAATCTGATATAAAAACTAATGATATTCGACCGCTGTAGCGTTACAGCTTATATTTTGCTTAAAGTAACTCTGTAAACTACCAAGAAGAGCTTTAAAATTGTAGACTTTGTGAATGTAGCGGTTACAGGAATATTAATATCAATTTTTGGATGATCATCACACAACATCTATTTGACAAAAGATCCTTGTAATTCAAAATACGTAGCTTGTCTCGCAGCAACATCCCGCCAGGCCGGCCTCCAAGACGAATTGTAACTACATTATATCTAATTATCTCTTCTGAAAGAATTGGCAAAGGACACTTTGGTGTTGGCTAATGAAGCTAATGAGTTTGACCCACACATTGGCGGAGGAATCGGACAGTTGAGCTGCTGTCGCAATACCCCTGATGGTTGCATCGAAGTCAAATTTTATTCTAAAATATATTCTAACAATAAATTTGTTTTGTGTAATTTTTTATAGATGATATCTCGACGTTACCGCTAACAGCGCGCTGCCACATTAGTTTTACTCATTTACTCATCTCAAATTACCCTTTTCAAGTCTATCATTGCATTTGTAAAACCTGAGCATCAGAACGGGGATGGGAGAACACTACAGAAAGGAAGGTGAAAAGGTATATTTAATTTGATTCGCATGCGGCGTTTGTCATCCACCATATTTCAAACCACTGTAGGAAGTAATCATTTTATATTTCATGACTATGATGACTTCGTTTCAAAGTCGAATATTCCAAAGTATGCTAGCGTTATATTTCGGAAAACGTGGGCAAGAAATTTAGTTTGCTAGGGGTACATTTGCAAACTCTCACAAAAGTCATAAGCTATGTGACCTCTTTATAATTGATAGAACAAGCATATAACTGGATTTTGACTGCTTAGTTTCTTTTAAAAGAAGTGCAACTTATCGCTAAATTATACGATTGAAATTAAAGAATTTCCAGGAAAAAGCCTTCCTAGCTTCCATACAAATCTCCATAACTGGTCTCTTAAACGAGTTGTAGGTTCCTTCTGAATAATCTGGTACAACCCTTGCAGCATCGTGGCGCACGTTAAGTTATCACAACAAGGTGTGGAAAAATACCATCCGAATTTATTAATCAATGAAAACATTTATGTTCAATTTCACCTGTGGACAGGAAATCAATTTGCATTTGCAAGTAGGCTACGATATAAAATTCGAATATATTATCCGGGCCGACAAGGGAATTTGACACGGACCTATACCAGCGGTTGAGAATCACCGATGTAGGTAATGTTATAATGTATTTCATCTCTGAAAGGTTGACATTCTCGTAATGACGGTTTCCTTGCCAGCTTCAGCTTTCAGTTGAACTTTAATTCTTCCCTCTTGAAAAGTGGCGTACTTGTAATCACGAAACGTCAAACTCTCTTCTTTTTTCTGTCTGTATTTGCTTTCGAAAAACTTTGCCTGCATTCGAGAGAAACATCGCAGTCAGCGAGATTACATGATATTCGTTGGGTGCAATATTCCCTCTAATTTTGTGACGAGTCTGCGCACACTCACCAACTCACTTCGCAGACCCTTGGAAGACAGTGCGTAGCGACTAAAAAAAACTAATCACTACAGTTTTTTGTGCGTGACTTAGATTTTCTGTGCACACAGACCGTGTTAGCACTGCGCATTTGCGCACTTGTACAGTATAGAGGGAACATTGGTTGGGCGTCCCTCAGAATAGGTGTCTATTTAGTGAAGTCGAACTGTATTCAATAAGTTACTGGTGCTTCTACATACCAGCAACGATTTTAATTTCTATTCGATTTGTATGAAATATGATGGGAATTTAGGGGTTAAAGTGCATAGGTGGTCAAAGTCGTCAGCATCGCTACTCGAGTAGAGGTAAAACATTAGGTGCGAGTTTCTACTCATATTCAAGTAGAAATAGCGATACCAAAATAACCATTTCTAATGGCAGTAGAAGATGGAAACTATGGGGGTGGCGAGATAGGGTGGTGGTAAAATCCACAGTAGCAACAACAACGGGTGACGGGTTCGAAGTCCGACCGAGGTCGACTCCAGAATCCCTATTTAAGTGTTTGAGGTTTATATAGGCTCCTCCGTGCCATCTCATCCGTGTAAGCGATGTCTTATAAAAGCCTAGAAGAGGGTCGTGCTACATGCCGGTATCTACGCAATAAAAATAAGGAAAATTGGCCTGGTGTAAATGACCATAGTACCACATACCACTAACAACAAACCACAAACATACCACAACCAACAAACCATAAACAAGCCACAAACATACCACAAACAACAACCAACAGTGAAAGCTATGGAAAGTATACCGAATTCAGTGGTTTCGAAAAGTAGATTATGTCGAAGAGTCGCATGATTTTGGCAGTTAATTACAGTTGTCCAATGTCCATACTCTCGAAATTGACTGATGTATCTTTGCAATTAATGACACTGCAAATAGCAGCAATCTTACCATAACAGAGGTTCTTGTAGACCAGGCCTCGGCATTGGACGGCTCGCGGGTCAAATGCGGTTACTTGGGATTTATACCATAATATGTATTTATTAATATCCAATGCAATAATATCAGCTGTATAAACTGCACCGGAAATGCTTTTACTTCGGAGTCTAGTTTATTTAAGTACCGTCGTTACGTAGCCTACGCCACATGAGTAATCCGTCTCCAAAATGAAGCTAATATAACAAAGAATGTCGTAACAATTAAAGTTACGTGTCACTGTTTCCATATTAAAGGTCAAATCTCGTTTGTTGTCATTGTCACATTCGGAAATACAAGATATGTGCTTCAGTGACGTGCGGTGAGGTTCATAGCAGGAGAGGCAAGCTTTGGATTTTCGGAAGCAGTGAGGCGATAGCATTAGATTGATACCAGTTATTATGAATTCCAAGCGGTTTATGATGAATTGCACTGTCGCATGTGAGGCACGACCCGCCCGTGCCTCACCTGTGCTGCACCTCTATATAATACCGCGCTGTATTTTTGAATATTAAGTATGCAAATTGATGATGTTGGGTGAAAAAATGTTCAAATTTAGTTATTTATGAACATCGATGTAAAACATCAATAATCATCGTCTCATCGAGGGTTTTCACGATTTTCACTTACTCACTCAGACGACACGTGAGGCACTGCCTCATCTGCCTCATTGGACCGCGTGTCAGTGATGTACTTCAACTGTTACTTCTACGTTTACATATCCTATATTGTAGTATAGTGTCATCACTGCATCAGATTCGCGGTCATTCTCTCTCAGGAACGATGTTATATCCAGCAATGACAGGTGCGGTCGTTGGCCCACATTTCCACAAGATGTTAAGCGTCTTATATTTGTTTGCTGAAGTCAACCGTGAACCGATGTCTTTAGTTTATGATGGCTACCGACCAGGTCTCCGTGTTTGAGGTATCAAATTTGAGTCGTCAATATGAGATAAAACATGCAACGAAGAACATACATTCGGCTAACGAGGAAGACCTGTAAGCGAAGCCAGCATAACAGCAACGCTATTTTACCAAGGCACTCGGAGCTCCGGACGCAGCCACTTAATAGAATATGCTAGCAATGAAATTCCCTGCTTTTAGTTTAATAGAAATAAAACTACCACGCTGCAGAATATAGAGTAAACGTCTGTCCCGGCTGGTAAACGTAATCCTGCTTCACATTCGGTCCGCAGGGAAAATAACTGCCAACCCCTATTGTAGACCATCTCACGGATGAGTGGCTTCAACCCTCAACACCACAGCAATTCTCAATCTCAAAGCTACTTTCTACTTCGCAATATCCAAAGTGTAGAAACCAAGTAGTTTTGTCGGAAAAATATGTGTCGTTCAAATGGGGCTATCTGAAAATATATCATCTGGGTAAGCAATTCCAGTAGTTCAAAACAACCGGAGATCTCTAAAATACGAGATGTACTTTGTAACTGACCATGACCATATTTGTCATCACCTAAATCCAACCTATCATCGCGATTTGTCATTCAAGTGAAATGAACACCTACTGAACTTGAATTATTAACAGCGTAATGAGAAGTCACTCTATTCAGTTTTTAACTATATTAAAACATACCAACCTTGTAAAGCAAAAGAATGAGTAGAGCGAGCAATAGCAGTCCGGCGCAAACTGCCACAATGATAATCCACCATCGGATTACGATTCCCGAATTGTCGTTCGGGTCTTCGTCCAAAGTCAGCGCGGAGAACGTAACCTAGAATCAACCTCATTCAATTGCAAAAGCCTGTAACTCCGAAATCAAATTGACCTTAATACCTCGACAGAGTAGGGCTGCTGCGATATCCGGTATTCGTCACTTTTAGCCGTAAAACGAGCGTATGTCACAATGCTAGCTTTCCAGGCCTGTAACTAAATATGCAGCGTCGATTAGAAATGACGCACTCTCCTATTTAACCGATGGGATCCAACGAACCGTAATCCGAACTATATAACTAGGCCTATACAAGGAACATCAGAAGCCATGTTGACAATACCATGACTCAAGTCAAAGCACCTTGCGTAATTGACCATCCTTTTAAGGTATTTTTATTTTGAAAGGACACCAAAATCCATTGTATGAGGTTAGTGTCTTACGCTGTTGCAGTTGTAGCATAAAATCATATTGAAATGGCCTAATAAGTAAATTAGAGCTTGTTCGGGAGATTTGGTAGGATGAATTCCAGTTTAGAGCACGGTGTTATAATCTGATTCCAATATTATTTCGTTCTCATATTTAGTTAACAATAATCAAGGAAAACGTTAACTTCATTCAAATAAATGATAACAAGGATGCCATATGCTAGGATCAAACCGGCAATCGTATGAAAATTGTTGACTTATCCTGATTTTTCAGCTGAAAATATATACCTTTTGTGTGACCACAAACAAAATAATACCAGTAATGTATTTTTCGCCAATATATATTTCAATTCACTTTTTCAATAGGCTGTGGGTTCGGCACAACTTCACAGAAATGTCATTTCCACTAGCGTAAGTGAGGATATAAGGATATAGAAACTGCAATTCTTGTAGAGTATTTTTTCATATGAATTTTAGTAGGAATGTGTCTTATCGTTCCAGTACTCGAAAATATCATCTCTCACGACCCGACTCGAATGATTGTGTCTCCAGCCCGAGAAATGAGGAGACAAGAACGAAATATACTGATTCGTAAAATTAACTCTCAAATCGTACTCTGGCCTTTCCAGCACTATTTCTAGGATTCGCAATTTTGTTATGATTCCGGCGCCAGGATAAGATCAAACTAAAAATATCCTTCACTTACATCGAATATAGTTCTCTCCCACACCCTAAAATGGACGGCCACTTGCACAACGTCGTGTGGATAAAAATCCGAGACGACGCATGTAGATTCAGAACATTCCGCTGTACCTGGAAAGATTATGAGTCATACATAGGGCTGGGCACAATGATTCGAGTACTCGAATCTGCAATGAGTATTAATTTTAACGATTTGAGTCGGGTAGTAAAATACGATTTTTTTCGAGAACTGAAATTGTACGCTCCTCGCAACTGAAAGTTAATTTGCTAACGAGTATTATAGTTTTGATACTATTTTCCACCGGGGAAGCCTTGAAACCTTGATTGGCCGTGTCGCAGCATATGAGACATAATACAAAGCTACGAACGTCACCGGAAATAACATTTTTCCGAAGTCATGATCATCCCACAACATTGTCAAGGAGTGCAATGAAATCGGTATAGTCAAAAAATACCAAAGTATCTTCAATGTGACGGAAAACAGGCATTATGTTCTTTGTCTTGGCATAAAAGGTACATATTTGAAATCTGACATAGTACATTATGTTGTGGCGTCATAATGAGTGATGCTCGCATACTCGACTCGACTTGAACCGTTATACGTGATTCAGAATCGAATAACTCAGGTACTCGATTTTACCCAGCCCTAGCACATAAATCACTTCAGAAAGTGCGATTGTTCGCAGACAGTAACAATACCTTGGTCACAATCCAGCAAGACCTCTTTGTGCACATTGTAATTGAGGGAGACGTTGTTGCCATTTTCTGTGGAATTCATTTCGAAATCCTCAAGTTCGGTCAGGTTCATGGGGTTGAAGACGTTATTTTTCTGTTGACACTAAAATGTAATGGAAAATAATAGGTGGCGACGTACCGATACCATATCGCATACGTGAACGGGCAGATAAAATGGATTTGTGATCTTTGGAAACCAGATTATTGTTTTGTAATCATATTTCCGGTAGTTCAATTTTGAAATATTTATTAATCAGGATTTGGATATGAACTTGTTACTTTCCTCGCCAATTCCTACTGAAATTTAACCGTTACTACATGACCGCGGGATTTGTATTCGCACATATATGACGCTGAAATTCGAGGAAGAAACAATAGAACTTGCCACAGCTGATTTTAGCTTATTTATTATTCAAAGAATTCGACCTGTCATCTAGAAACCGTGGATTTAGGCTGCGATTTAATTTGCTAGAACCAACATCTCAGTCAGTGAAGTGAGCTATCAGGCCTACCCTTACACTAGAGATTTACGTACTTTTTATGTCAGTTTAAAGTTTCGCCAAACGACTATACGACACCATGTATTTCATAATGTTTTGACTGCAAAGAGTACCAGCCACATGTAGTGCATACACAAACATCTAACATACCAAGCCTCAAATTACTTTCGTTGCTAAGATCTTAACACGCGTACAGCCTTATAAGAGATATTTAAAATGACAACTTTACCCTATGTTACTAACTAATCGACCTGGAAATGGAAATCCACATTACCTCGCATTTATCGCTTGGCGTGCATTCGATTCCGACAGGATATAGGATTCCTAAATGGTCCGTTGTGGAGTTAGGCCACTTGATCTGCGAAAAAGTGACCGTTTGTGAATGCTCAGGACCAGGAATAATTTGCTTTGAGGAAGATCTCATCGCGAATTTCAACCACGAAAATAGGAGTTGATATGTAATAAATTTCTATACCCGTTCAGGAGAGTGATTTATCTTGCTTGTACTTTTAATGGGTAATCTTGAGTAGGGGTCAGCAAAATCGAATCACCACTCTCCATGCTATTTTATTGATCGAAATTTAAAGCGAGATATAATAGATGGAAACAGAATTCAAAACGGTTTTACTGTGGAAAGCATCGAAGTATTGCGTAACAAAACAATGAAATAATCACGGATCCTTAATGATAAAACATCATCATAGTCACATTGTTTCCAGGAGTGGCTATTGGCTTTTCTAAGGCGCAAAGCCAGTGGGAAATAAAAGATATGTATTCACACAGTTGGAAAACCAATACAAACTCAAATTCTAGTTCCCTTATTTCACGACATATTTCACTGTAGACAATTTGGTATTCTTTCAACCATGCCTATTAGTTGCCCTTTGTGACCATTCTATCATTTCAGGAATGTATGACCACCACAAGAACTAATGAATACCATGCAAATGCATAATAGGCCTATGTTTGATGAGCCATAAGCACATAATGTGTTAAAATCACAACTTATAGTTGAGAGAAGATATCAAGTTCATATAATCACGATAACAACAAATTTGACCACGTTTCTTGACAAACCTGCAGCGATGACTTGGGTATTTTCCAAAATCCAACGTTGGAGATAAAGTATGTGATTGCCACACTCGGTCCGACGTCGGCTAACGACGTGGTATTGTTGGTGACATTACCGGGATACGCCAGTCGTACATTGTGCAAGCTCGGATAGCTTCGTAAGATTGAACGAATTGTTATTTAACCGACAAAAAATGTAAGCTAAATAAGCACCGAGCTCTGGGTATGATGTGGTCTCAAATATATGTTGAATGGATCAAATTCGTAGTAACTGAATATTTCGTTGAGATTTCCGCCAATGTGTGGAGTAAAAATTGAAGCAAGCCACTTCCAATTAACATATGAAAGTGAGCGACTGATCGATCAAATTTACGTTTTGAAACTACTCTCTTAAAGACATTTACAGGCTTTATATTGTATATATTGTCCCTGACATCGCTATTTTTACCTGTATTGAGTAGAAGGTTACGGTGTTACTTGCCCTTCTACTTGACTACTAACGCTAACTACTTCACCACCTCTTCACAGCAGCAATCAAATTCGTAATAAATTCCGCGACTACTTTGAGTACCATGCTATTGAGTTTGACGCTTATGGTTTAACAACATATTATAGGCCTACTTTAAATAATCAGGAACATACCCCTTCAATGAAGTCTTTGTTTGAAAATAAAGAGGAAGCGAAATATGATTGTCATTGTCGCTTTCGTCGAGGTCTTTGCTTGAACTTCTAGACTGCAGTGAGACTGTCAAATTTTCCGTGTAGAATACACTTTCGTCGGCGATGCCAAACTGAAATTAAATCCACGTTTGACCTCGATATCCTATCATCTCGAAATCAGGCAACCGGTGTACCGAATTGCTGAGTAAAAATGTTTATCGTCTTTTTTAGATCCCAGGCTAAAATGCTTTTCTAATAATTCAACAGGCATTGCCATGCTTCAAAATTCCTCACTTTTACTTAGCAATGTATGTGAGTAGGCCTACGGTACCAAGTGATATTTGCATCAACCCACGGGTAGAACAAGCCTCTGGATCACAATGTAGGCAATAAAAGAAAAAGTGTCGAAATTTTCTACCTTTAGAGAGGAATTTTAGTTTTCTTGCATTAGCAAGTAAACAGCATATTAACTTTTCAACATTGCTCTAATACAGCGTGAAATATCGCAACAGCTGTTGCCTCCTCAGGCTACCACTACACAATACACCAGTATTGTTCATTTGTTCAAGATGGAAACAGTGACAAGATGGCTATAGCTTAGGGTTGTAATACGTTCACATTTCAATGAATATATACGGTATTATCAAAAATTATATACTCCGGATTTTCACTTAGGCGCATTTTCGTACATTTCAGAGGTCGTAAGCAGTTCTAGGGCTCTAAATCTACCGTTACCTAAGAATGATCGGGAACGCTAACACCTTACAATGAGTATAGATACGTCATTGTTACTATAATAGGGACTACCAGACAACATGACCCATGACCTCGTTATGTTTCGACTCTGTTGACTATGATTTGAAATGAAACCTTGTTGCGTATAAAATATGAGAACGCATGGCTCGCTCCTGTACCTGAGCAAACTTTCGCGATCTTATGACTATTTGCGAAACATTTATAATTTACAGGGACGATCACAGAGAAACAACCGGTCTAAATCAAAACACCTTGACGCGAAACTTGCACGACGTCATTGGCTTCATGATCGGGTTGATGACTTTTAGCAACACTTGCTTCATAGAAGACACGTCATCCATACAACTTGCGGCATAGCAGCGGAAGTTTGAAGTGTTTGTTTCAGACGAGCGGGTGTTATCCACGGTAACACACGCTGCGTCGTCCTGAAAATGAAATCGACCTCGTGAATACACTAATCAGACTCATATCAAATTGATTCATTAGCACAGGTGTCTTATGACCCCATTTAGGGTACGACGCACTACATCAGTGTGAACGAGATGCATTGTCGGATTAGGCCTATCTAGCCCAAAATTATTTTACAAACTAACAAAAAGTGTAATGTTTTCTGGCCAAATTTATTTATTTCAATAATGGAATTTTTGATTTTAATATCGGTACCATCAGAGTTTCTGTTGAAAAGAGACAGGGAGTACAGAATATTCTATTGAAATCTCAAGGGCTACGAGTCCTAAATAGTTTAAGAAACACTGCATCAGACGGAAGATAAAAATCTTGCATTCCATAGCAAAAAGGGGACCCAAATTCTTGATATTAAACGGATAACAAAGAGTTGTACATTTATATGTGTTCAAAAATGAGATAATATTTAGTAGTATACTAACTGCGAGACAAATCACATTTTAGCGCCCCATTTTCGAGTCCATGAACGATTTTCTCCTCATTCTGAGTGAGGTGTTCAGGAAAGTAATTCTACTTTTTCGGCGGACTCACAAGAGATATTGCGGGCGATTATGTTAGCCGAACTCTTTCCCCGTGAAATTGTCTTACTAACTCATTAAAATATACCCTTTACACGGCAACAGAATTTATTTTCGAAAACTCCACCTGTCTACAGTGTCATTAATCATATAGCGTCGCAAGGACGTATACCGTGCAATTTCTAAAGTATTCATTTTCGTTAAATTGTCAAAAGTATGCGACCCTTGTAGACGTATTCTACATTTTTAACTACTTACATCAGTATCCTACATTTCAGACCTTCGTTTTCAATAAATTATCACCTAGCTTTGAAATTTCTTGAAAATCGGTATTTCGAGGGTAGGCCTAGTTTCCTAGCACTTAGTCGTCCCGCAAATCATTCAAAAAGTAGATATATCCATAGATTTAGTGATCGTTCTGTCAATACGCACTCACGTCCGTAGATATCTAGAATTACCGGGACTTTGAAATTAATTTAAAGGAAATAGGGTTTGAAATTCCAGAGTACATCCCCTTCCACTCATCATTTTTTTAAGGAAATATTTTACTTTTACCACCTCTACTTAAAAAAGAGTGCACTGTTTTCATTGCAAGAAGTCCGGTGGTTACAGACCAAAAAGTGGTGGGGGTAGGCCCGTAGCAGACATGGGGTAATCGCGATTAGTAATCGTAATCGATTACGACGATTACAGCATTTTCAAGTAATCGTAATCGCAATCGATTACATTCGAAAAAAATCCGAAGTAATCGTAATCGTAATCGACTACTTCCCATATCTAATCGATTTATCTATGAAAGAACGATTACTTTTTATTTGTACAAGGACTATGACATAAACTGAACATTTGTGAACAGGGAAGAGATATTATACAAGGTTCGTGATAGCACAAGCGTCTGATTTTCAAAACGCCACTGCTCATTATTACGTCAGAAGCCGCAGTTAGCTTTGCACGTCATTGCGTAAGAAGTATCCACAGGAAATAGATGTTCGATGTAGGCCTACGTATACGTCGTACACTAGTGTGATTGTAAGAACACCTGCCGTGCTTTATATGAGGTTATCCAACGTTCCACACGCTACTACCTTGCAGCAGTATAATTTGTCTCCGCTCTGCCTAGTTTAAAATAGTACCTTATGTGTTGATGTTTGGTTATGCTTAGTTAAACGCAGTTTGACCGTTGGTGCTTGGCGAGCAGTAGGCCTATCTAGTACGTACGGACACCGGACAAAGATTTGATATTTTGTACTCGTCAAATAAAACATTGGGGTTTCCACAACGAAGCAGTAAAATCAACAGCTGATGATACATATATATATCATAACCGAGCCGTTCTTGCCGTTTCTCGTAACTGCAGCTTGTAGTATTAAGTTGATTAAGTTGAAGGCAGAATTTTATGTTCGCTTCTTCTTATTCTCATATGACTCTACTTGAAACGGGCGCCAATCGTTATTTCACAATTATTTACTCAACATTGGGATCTACCGCCATGGCCATGTGCTTATACATCATGTTAGCGTGGGATGTAGCTGGATTCGGGACCAAAACAGCAATTCGTCCCCCAGTCCAAACGTTGGTCTTTGGCCCCATAGGGTGGCAATCTCAAGTTGATAAGTCAATAATATTAGTAATTGCATTAAATTACTCTTAGTTTTTAATCCTCTCTCAGCCCCCGATGGTCAGATCTACCTGTAGAGTTTGTTTATTTGTTTGAGGTAATCATGGTGTTTGTCGACTAACGGTCCTATATACACCAGGCCGATTTTCTACATTTTTTATTCCGTATCTGCCAACTTGCAGCACGGCCCACTTCTAGGCTTTTTGTAAGACACCGCTTATGCGGATGAGGCGGCGAGAAGGAGCCTAGATAAACCTCCAACACTTTGGTAGGAACCATTGGTGTTGCAGCCATGGATTATACCACTGCGCTATCTCGCCACACAATTACCTAGCAGTAGAGCTGGGGGCACGTAATTCATAATTCACATTATCTTGTTATAATTACTTTAGTGTATGTTGTTAATTCGTGACCTCCGATTTGTTATATAATCAAAAGATATTGTATTGGCTCAAACGTAGCAGACTAAAAGAAAAACTTTCGTGAGACGCACAAACAAATTGTCATGTCTTATATCATGACTGCATGTCTAGCAACTCAAGTTGTAAATTACTAGGGTCAGTGGCCACATTAACTACAATAGGACTTGAAAACAATTTCGTCATTGGCAAAAAAGCATTCATTCCGTCAATGCGGCCGTTGAACTTAACAATCAAGTCGATTGGTTTGATGGTCAGATAGCCTTGTGAAACGTGTTGTAACACCACTTGCTCTTAATTAAGTCCGATGTTAAGCAAACTTAAATCTGAGTGCCCATCCAAACGCATTTGAGTGTGAGCATACTTTCTGACGTGAGTTGATTGACGAAATCGTTGCTGAGTAGAGAATCGTTACTCGACAGCAAAGGAATTGGTCTCCACCCTTAGTTATAAACTCTAATTTCGAAGCCAATCAAGTGTAATTTTTAATATCAATTTTTTTTTTGTTATAAAATGATTTTTTATTATTTTTGTTGGATTTTCCAACGTCAATGGGAGCTGCGAGTAGGCTAGCTTGGAGCCCTGGTTGGGAATCACTGATGTAGAGAGGATTTCAAGTTACTTAGATCTCTCGAAAACTATTTTGGTTTACGAAATACTTTTTGAGTCCCCTTCGAGCTCGCTCTCCACCCTATTGGGAAATTTGGGGTGCGGCAGTTATGGCCCAGGCAAGAATGCAAATCGATGGCCGCGAAAAATTGACCTCCATAAAATGGGCAATAGTTACATTATGACGTAACAAGCAAATGATGCATCTTTTTTAAAGGGAGTTTGTTATCTCATTAGGCCTTTTCAGCGCAATCCATATATTGTCTTCCAGCATAGCTTATAAGATGTAAAATAAATGTAATCGTGAGTAATCGTGATTACTTTTCCAATGTAATCGTAATCGTAATCGACTACTTCCTGATTTTTCTGTAATCGTAATCGCAATCGTAATCGCGTCATTCGGAAGTAATCGTAATCGCAATCGATTACATTCATGAAGTAATCACCCCATGTCTGCCCGTAGCAGACATAAAAATGGAGAATTCATACGGATAATTCGGATCGAGGAAGATTTGACCCTTTTTCGTAGTCAACACATCGTGAAAAGGCCGGAAAAACGGTGTCCGCGAGTAGATTGGGCCGGAATTACCTCTTTTTAATCTTCACGGTCTCGTCGCCTTACACTCTCGTTGAAAGCACAATATCATGCGCAAAATTAAGACGCTTGGACGTTGTCGGGTGACACGTTACTTTTATTTATAAGCGGACATATCCTCTTAAAAGAGGACATATGGCACCTCTAACACACGCTATATATACGGTAACCCGCTCGGCTTGTTAAAAGAAGTGATAGCAAAGCTATAGCTATTCAGTGTCCTAACTCACTTGCGTTATGTGACTGAAGTAAAGTCCGCGGTGGTAGAAAATTCGAATCACAGACTCCAACGCGATGTCCTCGCTATTTTGCAATGTAACACCGAGAGTGAGGATTTTGTTTTGGCCGATTAGCAACGATTCCGCTCCGTTCATGAGAGACAATCCTTCAAACTCGCTGATCAACTTCAAGTTCGATTCGCAACCCGGCCGCTTACACCAACGGCTTAGTTTGATCTGAAAACATACAATGTATGCGGCGTTGTTACCAGACGTGTGCCGATTAGGCCTACTATATCAATAAGATCTCTTGAGATGATGATTACTTCCGAAACCTGCAATAATGGTTACAGCAAAGTGTGGAAATATTGGATTACGATCAAATCGATAAATTATCTCGATTACATTTATATTGCTTTCTTGAATGCATTTCAGGTGAAATTTATTGACTGAGACGAGAGTGCGTAAAGAGAAACGGTCTTTGATGTCATTTCCTATGTTTTGACATTGTTTACTTGATGACAAATTTGAATACAAACTTGTTACGTTACGTTTTGATAAAGGTATTTGTTACAGTTGTTTTAAACAAAGCGTCATAGAAAGACTGTTTGTTTTAAATGCAACAGTCCCATCGCATCACTGGAAATTCGTCACACCGAACATATAAATGACGAAATATTGCGAACATGATTTGTCACCTTCGTATAGACAGGATTCTCGTCGTATACATCCAGCATAACTGCTTCTTCCGTGTAATTCAATTTCGACGAAAGTCTGTATCGAACACCGACTTGCACATCGCTGAAATCGTGAATAGATTCCTGAATAGAGAATGCATTCACAGGTGGTCAAAGGTCATATTATATTTTGAAGTAGGATTGACCTTACTAGAGAACAACTAGAACATTAGTTCAAACCGGTGGGGAATACCCCACTGGTGGGAAATTCGGTGGTTTCTGGTGGTGAATCGACGCATTTGGTAAACCTTATATACAGGATTTACGAAGACGCATGCGCGGTTACCGTTACCAGTTAACTGCTCTGGAATGTATGTATCGAAAATTATAATGCGTGTTGTTCACAAAAACCAATTTTTAACCCTGGATAACCATTGATGGCGTCACCAACGCATCCAGCGAGACCAGTATGACGTGAATATTGCTTTCGCAAAATTTTGAGGGTAACCTGTATCGGCTCACAATACATTTATGTTGCAGTTAAGGGCGTGGTGGCGTACTGATGTGGTTGTGTGTCTTTTGTGCTCAAACAAGCAAACAGCTGCTCCGTAATGACATAAGTTGAAGCAAAATACGACGATAGTTTTGGGTAGTGGGGGAATGAAGACTCGGAATAAATCTGAAGTGGAGAATGAAGACAAAAAGGTTGGAAACCACTGAACCAGAATGATCGATCGATATTGAAGACGGGTTAAATTTATTTTAGTAGATGGAGTGACTGCGTAAAAGCTTCAACTTGCGTTGATAGGGGTTGGAATGAATTATTTGAAAATCGATATGTGATTCGTAAGACACAACGGTCAACATATCAAGAGGCGCCACCATAGCCAACGCACAGATGAGGTACTTTTTTGGTGTGTCCAAGTAGAAGTTGCCTATATAGTTGCACTACCAACTCAAGTGGATCCATTTTTTACTCGAGCGTACAATGTAGCGATACAGGCCATTTGAATACTCGAAAACTATAAAATTCTATCTTACCGTAATCATGCCAAATCAATTCAACTAGGACAGTGGTTCTCAACTGGGTATCCGCGAGTCATTTTCAGGGGGTCCGCGAAGCCTCAAAAGAGTTGATTTGAAAATCACGAGGCAGTTTCGGTTCATTTCCAGTAAAACTCCAGAGCCATCAACAGAATGACCGTCCGAGATGAACTATCCTACTGTGCAGTGCAGACTGATTTTACTTGCTAAATAATCAACAGCCTACTGATACAAACATTTTGCTGAATAGAGACTTTTTTTTGGGGGGGGGGGTTAGTGGAAAAAAAGTTGGATGAGTAAGCTCAATCAAGTTGACTTCGAAATGTTTACAAAAATCCATCTTCTCCTGTGATATACATAACCATGTTTTACATAATAATTTCAAGATAAGCTGCTAGATAGAAATTATCAGGGTTGACGCTATATGTTCATTGTTCATTCAAAAAATATTGTTGTCAATTTTGTTGGCATATTTATTGCGATCACACCCAATTGTGTCGCCGGGAGCGTTACGCGTTATTATTACATTCGTCATCATCTAGATTTGTGGAAATGGATTTTCGGCGCTTGTTCATATCAAATCTATATAGCGGATTTTCAAGACAAGACCACGTATATTAGTAAATGCAATTGCAGAATTCGCTTTGAAATAATAGAAGTCAACCCAACTTCTACAGGAATAATATGAATAGTATGATCTTATTTTCAAGAAAAGTCATTTTGTTGCTGTTTATCACTAAGCCTAAAGTTATCATTTGCATGAGACAGACTGCACTAGGGTTGCCATATTTCCGTAATTTCACCGTTCAAACTGCGTCCGGAAGGAAATTCTATAATATGCCTAAATGTCGTGAATTTTGAAGGCTTGAATTATAATAATTTTTTTTCCATAAATCAACCAAAACGGCATTATTTTTGGGCAGATTTGTGCCACTTTAAATTTTTTTCGCGCTGGGCGCGATTTAATGTCACGTTCATTGATTTTAGTAGGCCTATGTGTGCAACCTGCTGGAGCGGAGCGGCGATTAGGCTCAATAATAGTTTTATCGGTGCGACATGACATGAATTTTCTATGTATGATTACGTTCCTTGCATTTTCTAAGTCGTCATTTTCCACCAGCTTTTCCACTAACTATGACCATGCGGGTGGTGAGATGATCAAAATTTTATAGTAATACACGGAATAACCAAATCATAGACAGATTTCATTCACAAAATTTATCGACCAGATGCTGATAGAAAGAAAAAAACAGATATAGGCTATATAGTAAGCCCCGCAGAAGTTGCATCGATTACCCTATGGTGGGCTCAAAATCAGTATTTATTTAGACGGAAGGTGGCGGAAAAAATGCTGTTTCGGTCCTGGTTACAACATAAATGCACCGACATAACATTATAGGTGCTCTTGATCCGGACTGTAACTATCTCTGGTCGATGGACACGGCTTTGATAGTGTGACGTCATATTGACAGACAGTGTGTCATACCTCATTTATAAATCCGCTAGTCGGGGCTACAGAGTGTCCATAACAAAAATATGGTAACCCTAGATTGCATGATAATTGAGCTAAATTTGAACTGAAACTTCGTGATGGTCCGCGGGGTTTGTGGCGGTCCCAAAGGGGTCCGCGAAGACAAAAAGGTTGAGAACCACTGAACAAGGATATTTACCTTGAAGGCCAAAGTCTCTGTGACACAGCTCACAGACGTGGAAGGTACAATTTCGTTTCTTGGATTAACAGACGTCGCGCGTGAATGGACTTTATCCACAAGCAGCTCGTACTCCAACACTGCAGCAAATGTCGATTGTATAGGGATGGACCCAGAATTGGTTGAATCACTAGCTTTTATAAGCTAATTATCTGATGATCAGCACATAATTCAATTAAACCAAATTGACGACCACGGCAAATCTAGTGCACATTCTTAAACGAGTCAGCAATCCAAGTCCAGCGACATTCTCAAACTCAATACTTAACCCAATGAATACCACAGTTATTGATCAAAGACATAGGTGGTCAGTAAGGCAGTACTTCGACTTCTTGGAGTTCTGTTACAAGCTCCGGCTATATTAGTAGAGTGGCTATGTAATTCTATTTTTTCCACTCCTATCTAGTATAGATTTTCAGACATTATTACATACTTTAAATACCTATAATAGTCGTAAGTGTGCGCGTGACTATCTCTGCTGATTGGTGTAAACGTGTCCGGTTGAAGTGTGTCTGTTTGCCAATGACTGGGATTTTTGGCCATTGGATTCACCTCAACGTAAGACCAAATGGCAGCAAGCGTGACCACTTTGAAGTTATTATATGCAGATGAGTTAAAAGTACTCAATGGTGCTACTCAAGTAGAAAAAGCAGTAATGGCGTATCTTTCTAATCGATTACGAACGAAAGTAGCAATATAGCTTTAAACACATCATCCATTGTAAAAGAATATTTATTCAACTCGAAGACTTTTTGGGTGCCTCTTTTCGAGCTCAATAAATATTCTTTTAAAATGGATGTTGTATTAAAAGCTATATTCAAGTTCTGTAGCCTACCACGAACCAGCTATGAAAGTAGCAATGTCTATTGTCTAATATTTGTCAAAATTACTTCAATTGGAAGTGGTAAATGAGAGATGGAAACACCAGCGCTTCAGTGAGAAAGTTTATTATGGTGGGAATAATATTATTCAACCAAAAGGTATTAATTAACGAGGACTTTTCTACGTAGGAGGACTCTTTGGTGTTTGTAATGGCAGCAGAACAATTATTAGTGATTGATGCTCTCATCCTAAATGATCAATAAGAGATGTTGAATCAGATATTTCGTAATTTGAATAGGTGAGCTTGTAGTAGTTAACCAGTACGCGGGTAGCCAAAACGTACTTGAGTACCCTAATAACATAGAATGACTTGGTTACGGACTTCCTCATTTACTAATCATATGTTTGACAGGTAGGCCGACTTACAAGTTACTCGAGGTAAATTTCTCCCGTGTATAGCGAAGCATATCTTTAGCGACGAGCAAGCTTTGGGCGTGAAGGATGTAACGAATTTCTGCGGCAAAAAGCAGGTAGACCGACTTATATTCACTGTTTCCGGTATACTCAGTATGGTGGCCACCACATGCATCACGGGTCTGGTCAGCAGAACAAACGCCTCGCCGCTACCCGGAGCTCCAACAGCCACATCTAGCGAAAATGAAATACTTAGGTAACATGACAGTGAGATATTTCAAATCAATAATATCATGCAAAATGATGATCCAACCACATCCGATTCATTCGAACAATAGATAGAAGTGGTTCACTACTAGAAGTTTCTTTCGAAACTGGTTTTAACATGAAATGTGTCTGCCTAACACAGTGACTTGTTATGCAGCTAATATCTCAAGTCGCCAACATTTCGCTCAATGCCAAGAGAGCGTAGGATGTGCTATTTCCAAATGCCTGTCCCAAATATTCAACCGGGGCAATCTTAGGATTCCAAGCTCTCCACTTAACAGAACGGGACTCTACTTCCGTCCAATCGGCATATAGCTGATTTCAGGTTTCGCATGTTACTTGGACTCACCAGGATATTGATTTTGATCTACGTCATTTCCGGAACTGACGGAATATCCAAAATAGACAGGCTTCGATTCGAACGAACTAGACTTGACCATTTGCGAAGGCTGCAGGTTTACGTTGAGGTTCGACTTTCCGTTGTAAATGTATACGGCACCTTTTTAAAAAATTGTGAAAGTAATAATTTGTTAGTCACAGATTGCCCAGAAACCATCCAGAGAGTTATTTTTGAAACATAACTCAGAATTATATTGCGGTCATAAATCCTACGTGCCTACGTTACGTGCATGCATAATTTGGATTAAAATGTTGTACTCGATTCACCGGAGGTATAGGTCTGAGATAGGTTCTGATTTCGTGTGCCATGAGTATATATTCTGATATGTATATCAGGGGTGGTACACAGGTACTTCTACTTTCTACAAGTACTCAATTAGGTTTATGGAACTTTTACTACTACTCGAGAGTTAATATTTTAGCATACTTCCACTCTTACTTTCGTTTTTACACTATAAAGTAGTTTCGGGATATGATAACTAACGTTTATGAGTAACATCATTGTGGAAACTAGATGATAGAACCACTGTATCGCGGTAGCCGAGTATATCTTCCACAACTGAAAACAATTTGTCATTTTGTATCAGTCGTGAAGATGTACCACGAAATTTCAAAATGGCGAGCTCCGATCAACTTCTAAATGTACGTGGCACATCGGCAAAATCTACTTTTCGGTTTTAGAACTACGTACTCGAGTACTATTCTGGTCATTATTTTATATTTCTACTTGTAATTAAACGAAAATTCAAACTATTTCTTCTGGTTCTAACTGACCAGCAACATTGACTACACATTGTTACAATTCGGGCTGGGCTAAATCGAGTACCTGAGTGATTCGATTCTGAATGAATCACGTATTATACTTCGATTCGAGTCGAGTATTCGCGTATTGCTCACTATGACGTCATAACATACTGTAATATGTCACAGTTTAAATATGTACCTTTGATGTCACCACAAAGAATATATATTGCATCTCATCCATCACATCGAAGATACTTTAATAATTGACAATGATGTGGGATGATCATTCAGAAGTGTGTTATTTCTAGTAATATTTGTAGCTTTGTACTATGTTTCGTATGCTGCGATCCGGCTAATCAAGGTTTTAAGGCTTCCACAGTGGAAACTAGTATCGAAACTATAATTCTCGTTGGTAAATTAACTTTCAGTGCTGAGGATCGTATAATTTCAGCACTCGCGAAATCGTATTTTACTACTCGACTCGAATTAATCAAATTATTATTTGATTCAGATTCGACTACTCGAATCATTGTGCCCAGCCCTAGTTACTATGCGAATTTCATGGTGCGTAATTTTGATTGTTACGCCATACTGTACCTTATTGTTTTTGCTTTTGAATCTGTTTAAATCCCGTTAGTGTGCCTATAACTCCCGAACAGAGGCACCCTAAAACTCTTCGAGTTTTAGTAAATGTTATATTGCTATGGATGTTGCATTAAAAACATTGACTACTCTGACAACATCTGCTTTTTATGTGTGTGCTCTTGCTTATATTTGTCGTTAACGGTTCGACTTCAATTGCGTTGGTGATTTGAAAATAGCCAGCACTCCAATGGGGCCAAACGTTAAAATGACTTTGGAATACTATAAGCTAGATTGCAAATTGAATAATATCTCACCCTCTACGTTGTAACCACCGGAGGCTCCTATAACGATATCTCCAAACCCATCTCCGTTCAAATCACCAGTGGCAGCAATACTGAGCCCAAATCTGGCACTGGATTCCCGCGATCCGAATAGATTGACTTTTTGCCGATTTTCGGACACTCCAGTTGAATCTAGAAAGATGTCATGGAAATAATCAGGAAACAGGCGATTTGAATCGCTACTATTTTGTTCTATCAACTGAAGCGTCAATGACAAACTGCTGCACAAAATGTCTGTTATCGCCACACGTGGTTCAGTAGCGAAGGTATTCCACAAAGTATTCAAGGAGATTTTGCATGCCTGTGCTATATAGTTCTTTTTACAGCGAGTATGTTTGTTTACTATTTCTAGTTCCACCTCTTTTATCATTACTTTGGACTATATACTTACTCTTTTACTTCGAATTTTGAAAATACTAAAGATGATATAAAAAAATTACTTGAGTAGCCTACTACTAGAAATTTGAAGTACATCGATAATAGAGTCCTCCAAATGGAACTTACCCGATAGAAATACGGTGACAAGGCCTTCGTCTGGATTCTTATCGAAAAAGAGAGGCGATCCAACTAAAAGCTCATCCATTCCATCGCCGTTCATATCGGTCAGACACACGGAATATCCAAAGTCGCTTCCGATTTGATCGCCCAGAAACAACTTGAGAAACGTCGGGTTCTCTGAATCTGAAACTAGAAAGGCACGCCATTGTCTTATGTTTTAGATGCTTTTAATAGAGCATAACCGTTACCAGAAATGTTTGTCGGTGTTATGATATAACATTCGCTGGTTGAGTTTGACACGAAATTCAAGTAGCGCCTTGTGATAGTGTCTTAGCAAAATTTTTGGTCTCTCGGGGTGCGACAATAATTGGGCATAAATCCGAAGTGAAAATGGGTAGGATGGTTTCGGCCAGGTTAGTATACTTCTTGCAAAAGTGAAGCAACATTATATCAACTGCTTTATGTAACATATATATCATAACATATTTTAGTTAGTACCTACCAGTTATGAAGAACACACAGCACTAAATGACAGACCAAATCCAAAGAATTATGTTAATACCAATATTTTTAAATCCTATTTATATCTACTGCATCTTTCCGATTTTCATGTTAGTGGATATGCATCCAATTATGTATTGAGTGGCGTAATTAATCTTTTGCTAACACCCTATATACCCTGATCGGAAAAGAGAAAGACGTAAACTCGGCCACAAAGATACTTGATTTTGGATGCAACATTAACATATCATGTTGTAAAAAAGTAAATAGTTCTGCATACCATCGATAATAAAAACACCGCCCACACTCTTCAGTCTCGGTGAACCAACAGCCATTTGTCTTTCGCTTGTACCGGTGTATGATCCACTGCACATTGAGGATCTGCAAAGTGATGAGACAAGGATAATGTCGGTATCCATCGAAATGCAGGACAACAATAAAATGGAAATATTATGGCATTATACCCGAAGTATGAATAAGCAGTTGGAGAACGTATGTCTTCTGCGAAACAGGATCCATTTTGCGAAATCGTGCATTGATTATTCTGGTCTGAAATATACTCATAGGTGGTTGTACATCGGCTGTTGTAAATAGCTCTTTTAAAGGCATATCAATACCACTTCAACTTGGACTAGGTAGATAAGGTATAGAAAGTTGCCGAGCAAGTAGTTTGAAAAAAGTAGATTTGGTTGAGTGGTTGTATACTTTCAGCGGTTAATCAGAGGTGACGACATTCAAATGATGTATATAGCCTATACATCATACATATTACATTGACCTTGGTCAGTTATTGTGATACAGAAACAATTCCACCCAGTAAATCTGACGAGTTTATTCATGAATGTGACGGAACTTTACAAACTCCATTGCGTAAAAAGTAAATAGTTTTTCTTAATATGCTCTAGTAGAAGTTGAAGTAGTCTAAAACACAATCACTTGAGTAATACGAAAAAGTAGTAGTACTTGTTTCCAGACCAGGAACCACCACTGGTAATAGTTACACTGTCATTTGCCAGCTTGCATTCAATACAGACTACTATTCAGCGAATTTTATTGTAATACCAGTTCTGTGGAATTAATTAGTCAAGAACATAGCGATAGTAGCTTTCCAATACATGAGATTCCCCGCTCAATACAAATATTCAGTATCAAAATCCGCGTATTGTGAGGATGAATGTCAAGCTATCGAGTATTTACAGCAAATGGAGAGGGTGGTTATTGAAATAGATTTTGTGTAGGCTTACTCCAATTCTTAAGGATGGTAAATTCAATTTAATGGTGATTTTGTTTAGAAATTTTGCTGAAAAGTCAATTAAGCGTTCAATGATGTCATGTTCAAGGGAGTCTTCAGTAGCATTTCGGTCATTTTAAGTCCATCATGAATACAGTTTTGTATTGGCTCTACACATGTGCATCTTGCAGCTTAGGAACAAGTCAATGGTAATCAACTATATAAAGAATCAGTATTGCCTCAGCACCAATTTTCCCTCTGATTTTGCCGAGTGTGCGCACACTTACCAAGTCACTGCGCAGACCCTAGGACAACAGTGCTTACGACTTTAGAAAAAAGTCATAGCTTCTGAATTTTGTGCGCAACTTAGATTTTCTGTGTGCAGAGACCGACTCATCACTATGCATTTGCACACGCGCGCAGCGTAGAGGGAAAATTGCTCAGCACAATCTATTTTTCATATCTTCCAAAGTATTTCCAATGAAATGGACTTGTCATGTCATATCTCAAATTTCGGTACAATGCCTTGGCACAATTTGCCTATTTGAGACGACCAAGCGTATAGTACAAAACATACCTACCTAAGATATCCTTCAGATCAATTTCGCGATGTTGTAGATGATTCGCAGAGAACGAAATAAATCCTCCGGACCAATCGCGTAGGCCCGGAACACCAATCATCGGTTTTCCCGCAACAAAACCGGCGGATAGGCCGGCCTGACACTGACTTGTCGCCAATGTTGAGTCTAAGCAAAATTATATTATCAAGTACAGCAGGGGGTGGACAACGTCTTTGGCCAAAGAACCACAATGCGTTTCCCAAACCGTTGCGCGGGCCGCTTAGGTATTGATGAATTTTTGATTAGAGCTATAGATTAGGCAACGGTGAACGCAGGACTTATTTTACTACGCACTCAAGTCGCTGGCATTTATGCCATGAAGATTCAGTGTGCTTTCATGTTCAAGCCGCATAAGGCTCGAAAATATTTCGAAGTTAACGGAATGAGTTTTAGTCAGTAATATTGCTACTGGCATGTATCACAGGTATTGCGGGTCTCATTTGTACCGCGGGGCTTAGTTCGCAATGACCAGAGGGTTCTGTTCCCGGACACTGGACAAGTTTCGGCCAACATGCGTCCATCAGGTTGTACAACAATTCCAAAAACGCACGCCGAATTATTCGGAATAAATATCCACACTCAACTGTCACTCTGGCTCTCCAAGGCGATGAGTTTTTCACTCAGCTGACTGCGCACACCGTCCAATGCTTTATACGACGAAACGGAAAATACAAACTGGTGGTCTGGGTCCGAGGATATGTCGTTTAGTTCCATCACGTCTGCAGAAGAGACTCCGATGGCAAATATTTTTATTCCTGTAAAATCGAATAGCATCGCGATTAGGGATATGAATACTTAACTCACAAATGCACATGGGGAATCAATTTAGATTGCATCGATAATTATTTGAAATGAGTATTAATTGTAACCGTATAAACTGTGTTGGCATATCAAACCGACAAGATGGCGCAATTGTGGAGCGTCCGACTTCTTGATCGGGTAGGGTAATTCGTTGGTTCCATTCTCAGTCAGGTCACACCAAAGACCTGATTAGTAACGCTGGTGCCCGATGCTCAGCATCGCTGGGATAGCATGGAGGGTGACGCGCAAGACTTGAAAAGCCTTACAAGGCTATATCTGTACCTTCCTTGTCAAGCAGTATATGCACATCAAGTAGTCGTGATATCAGATGGGCATTTGCACATATCGTGTGTATGTATCCCATGAGTCGGTGTATAGGCCACGAAAAACATCAGGGCAGAAAGATACCACCTATTCTATCCTAGAAATCGAACACAATAAATCTCCTTGTATAGACATATAAACCAGTTAACTTCTATACTCAATGATGGAAAAGGTCAGTAAGTAAGTATTTTTAAAACGTAGATTTAGTTGAGGGGTCAGGAACTTTTATCGGTCAAAGCAGAGGTGGGCAAACTACGGCCCGCGAAACGCTCAAGAAATTTATTTAAAATATTGAAAATTGCGCACCAAATTCTAATTACTGCTCGGACTCGATTAAACTTTTTCCTGTTGTATTTCCCTACGATAATTATATGTTATATTCTGACCATAACATATTTTTAATTCATTTCTGGCGCAATTTTACAATTTCTAAATATCACAGAAATTCGAAATGGAGATGACATATTCGGTCCACGAGAGTTTTTCTTTACAAACTGGTTACTGGGAAGGAGGAGATTATATATTATCTTCGTATTTCTTCAGTCCCCAGGACCGTAACAGCACTTCATCAGCCCCCTAAAACGTTGATGCTGGGCCCTCAATAGGGGGTTAAACCAAATTTCGGGGGTTATTCACCGCCCCTCATGTGCGTTTTTCCGCTCTTTGTCATCTACATTTGTTGTCTGATTGGTGAGCGAGCTGGTATGGCCTAGCCGCGAGAATTGCGGTAAATTTTTTATGGTTCATAATTGAATTGGTCAATATGATCGGAAATTACATATATATTGCCATCAATTTCTATCCTCTCTCTGCTCACGTAATCAGATTTGCCGGTAGAGCTGGATGAGGTGTTTTGGAAAATGTAGGGCACCTAAATAACAACTAAACATCTTCGCGCGTATGCCCGTTGGTATAATGATTCCGTTACATGAAGCTATCACATGACCGCCAATCCGATATGTCAAAAGATATTGAAATCGGCCCAAACGTACTAAACCAGTGTTTCCCAACGTGGGCGATATTTGTCGGTCCAGGGGGGCGAAAATAGCCAAGGGGGCAATAGGGGGCGAAAACGGACGAAGGGGGCGATGGCGAGTTGAGATGGCTATATTGGCGTCCATGGCCGTAACTGCCACACCCAAACCCCTCAATTGGGATGGGGGACCCGAGCTTGAAGGGAGCCCACAATTTTTGGGTGAATTAACAATAATTATAGAGTATTTTTAGGCAACTTTTTCAAAACGTTTCGGCCTGTGCGCCATTCCGTATCACATATTTCTTGCTTATTGGATACCCTTCCTCCAAGAAATAATACGCATGAGTTACAGAAATGGGCATATCGGCATCAGCCATTGTCCCACCATGACGCACCAAGACATATGAAGTTTCAGGCCATGTAACATGCGACTCCGAGAAGTGTGCCAGAACGAGAAAACCTTGGCAGAAAAGGACTGCCTTTATGCTGACCGAATTCGATAAATATACGATATACATAGATATTTAATTGTCCAAAGGCTCCTAAATGGCAGGCGCCAAATGTTTCTGTCCTGGCTATCAGAACCCCACAAAAATAAGGTCATCTCGCAGAGAAAAATTAATTGCCAGTGCAGAAATACTAATTTGAAATCGTGTGCGGCTTTTAGTCTAGAACGTATGGGCGATTTGAATATCTTTTGACATCAGACAGGCCAAGAAATGTCATTACGTAACGAAGTCATTATACGCACGGGACCGCCCGAATATGTTCGATTATTATTTACGGGCCCTACATTTTCCGAGACACCTCAATCAGTTTTACCGGTAAATCTGAATACGTGAGGAGAGAGAGGATAAAAAATTGACAGCAATATATATGCAATTCCCGATCATATTGACCGATTCAATCATGGATGATAGAGATTATTCCCGCTTCGCGACTAAGGAGTCCAATAATTTGTGCTGAGAAGTAGTGGTAAAGAGGTACCGGGGGAGTTTGATCTGCGGGGGTGCATATGTTTGCTTTATCGCCCTATGGAGGGAGCTCAAGACCAACGTATTGGGGCGGAGGGCTGACAAAGTGCTGTTATGGTCCTTTGGGAATCAAGTCGGAGAAATCACCTTTTTTGTTAGTCAACTCACCAAAATCTAGCTGGAAAAGTGTAATTTTGAGGTCGAGCCGAAAAGTTGATCTTTTTTCTTAGTCAACTCGCCGGTGATTTCAGTCTGTATGCCCATTTTTCGGTTCCCAATATTTGGGGGGCGATGAGTCGAAAAAGGTTGGGAACCACTGTACTAAACTAAAAGACCTGCAGGATGGCATTTGTCTTGTAGCGATCATATCGCCAGGGCAGGAACATTTGATGCCAGCCATTTTTGAGCCTATGGACAATTAAACATAGGCCTATATGTAAGCTATAGGCTATATATCGACGTTTTCCGTCAGCAAAAGGGCGGTCGTCGCTGCTAATCGTTCAGGCACACTTCTCGGGTCGCATGTTACATGGCCTATAACTTCATGTGTCTTGGTAAGTCACGGTGCGGTAATGGCCGACATCTGAGTGCTCATTTCTATAAATCATGTATGATATTTTATTTGGGAAGGGTACCCAATATTCAAGATATCCGACTACATGAAACCAGCGCGAAAAAGTTGCATAAATTACAAAAAATACTCTATGATTTATGCTATTTCACGAAATAATATTTAGCCCCCGTCAAGCTCCCTACCCCCGCGAATGGATCCAGATGTTGATTGCGTCCCCAGAGCCCAAAAAGTTTGCCAACCCCTGGCGGAGGTGGGTGTTTTGGGCAGTGAAGTGTCCATCTTCGCGAGCGATGCGAAACGACTAATGATAATGAGATTACAAGTACTTGTACTTTTTGAGCTTTCATTCAAATACCGTAATAAAATGCTGTTTTCGCCTCTATGTTATGGCTGTCCTATTCCTAATAGTGACACAAACCTGTCCCTAAACTGCTTTATGATTTTAAAAATCTCAAATCGAAAACTCAATCGTTTTGCGTAACAATCTGTATAGCATAAGTCACGGAGTAGTCTAAAAAAACATACCCACTTGATTATGTGGTGCAATTAAGCAAAACCCTCCGAAAATCATAATTTCGACTTCATTAACCACCTCTGCAAATACACTTCCACGTCCAAAGTCCACACGGCTAGATAATAGTAAGGTAGTTATTCATATTGCTCAAACGACCGATATAAGTGAAACAAGAATCTTTGCTCAAGTAGAAGAAGTGGCAATTCCCAGGTCACGTTAAGGCTAGTATCTCACGGCCATCAACATGTTACATTCTACAATTGAGAATAACATCGAAACATATTTGAGGACCTGTCCGAACAGTTGACACGCACCGGCTGTTGAGAATCACTACTCCAAAGAGTGGTTGTCAGTTCGTCTCAGTTTACATCAACATCAGTCAGTTCATATTGTCCTGAGGGACGAGTTTCAGCTCTTTGACCGAGCTGGACGAGAGTATCTGGCTGATAGTATCTATGACTGACTTCCGGTATTCTTAACTAGCTTGCTATTCCAGAGACAGTGTCTTTCCGGTACTTCGTATTGACGAACAGTAGGGATGGTGTGAACCTCTGAAAGGTTCAGGTTCGTGTGAACGCGAACCTTTTTGAAAGGTTCTGTGTGAACACGAACGTGAACCTCATGACGTCACGTGACGTCATATTGCTAATTCCAACCCTATCTTTCAATGAAGTGATAGCCTATATTAACGTACACGATACCTAGCGACGACTCGGGCCACATCATGTCACAATGCAGAAGTACATGTTGGCGTTTTAAACGTCACTAAATGTTTCAACTGAGGCAATCAAAGGATATAATACTCCTATAAAATCAATATCTTCCGTCGCTTTGCCAACAATTTCGACGAGGACTTACCAGGGAATATAAGCTTACGCCTTAACGGTCTAGGCCAGACCGGACAATGTGTTCGGCGTCTGAGTAGCCTATCGCTACATTGATATTGAGCAGAGTGTAAAACTGGTTTCTATACTTGCTACCGATATTACCCCATTAACAAGTTTTACTGCAGTAGACAACACCTCAATCACAAGGATTTGGTTCTCGTGATGCAGTAAAGATATGAAGTCAAGATTGCCCCGTACCCCTGCTAACTTTTTTGCATCAAAAAACGATATCAATCTCATTGATTGGTTGAATATAAGCATCATTCGCTGACTACGTATTTCGCTCGTGATGTTGTGTGATCGCACGTCAAACTCACAGCAGAGAGACACTAAATATTCACAAACGGAAAGCTGAATATTTCGAGCAAACATTTGTTACAAAGCAAGTAAAACTTTTGAGATTGTTAAGGTGCATGCTCGTTTATAGTGTTAATTTTTAATGCTGCCAGCGCCATGCATAGAGTGGCCCGCAGTTGAAATGCAATTAATATGAACCAAAGATGTTATAATGAAGTGAAAATTGTAATATATGAAAAAGGTTCACAGTGCAGAACCTACCAAGGTTCTGTTGTGAACGCGAACCTCTAAATTTCCGAGGTTCACACACAGAACGCGAACGTGAACCTCACGTTCACACCATCCCTAACGAACAGTGAGCACGGATCAACTAACCCAAGTTGTAACAAGACGTTAAAAAATACTTGCAATACTGCAAAATAAAAACACATTACTTCAATGCCCTACCAAACGAGGATCAGCTCATGACCCTGCAAACTACACGGCCGTCGAAAGAAAAGGAGTGAAAACGTGGTCTGCCGTCCGATGAGGCGATCGAGTCGAGCATGACCATAGTGGCGAGATAATAGCATTAAAGAACCACCGTGACACATATCACAACATTTTGTGTACTCGATACAGTTTCTGTTATGCATACCTCTTCGTTTCAACTCATCTGCAGCCGCAATGACGATGTCCTGTGATTTTCCATCTGTAATCACAACCGCCACGTGCTTGGCGTCCGGACGCATTCCGTTTGTTTCGTTGAACATTTCGCTGTTTACGTAGTTCAACGCTGAAAGCATGGGGAAGAGCTCAGAACTCGAATGACAGCGAGACCGAAAGCGGTAGAACTGTTAAACCTCCAATCTGTTCTGTGCACTCTGATATTACCTGAAACATTTCAAACATTTCTATTCACAATTCATATCGAGTTGAATATAAAATGGCATTTTGACAATACCAGCGCAATGCCGCTTAATCGGAATTGATTCAAAATTAAAATTGAAAAGCTTCATAGTATAACAGACCTTCAACATTTTCTGGCAAGAGTCGAATTTACCTTTTCCAGTTTCAGTTCTGCCGCCCATGTGCGATATGTTTCTCACGGCTTTGCGAAAATCGTCGAGCTTGTGATATTGATTGAGCTTGAATTCGGTGCGTGGTGAGGATGAATATTGTGCAATTCCAATCTTATTTGTATAAAATAAAAATATAAATATTTATTTGTTATCAATAATCAAGCTTTCATAATCTATGAATTTGCCTCCATAAAGATCAAGGCAACACGTAGGATGCTATGGCCATTGAAATGAAACATGCCATATCGATTTTAAGTTGACTTGGTTTTCTATGATAATGTAAAAATGTTTCACGGAGGTTTCAGAAATGAGAGTGAATAAGGTTGTTTTGTAAGCATCTTTGAAATATATGCTAGGATCTTCTACCTTGACTACACCTACAAAATATACAATGGTTTTGAAATTTATAATCACACGAGATTTTGGATGTGGCGTATTTACGATCGTACGCAAAAATGTATCTAAAACTCAGTATTGCGTTGTAGTGGCGGTAAAATTAACTTGAAGAGGGAAATGATAAATAAATATATATTCCTCGCTATTGGATTCTTGACGATTACTATAAATTGAAGAATAAATGTTACAATATATCATTCGTTCATTCCAACTAAGCGTCATACACTTGAGTAATATATATCAGTGTGGGGATGACTCGAGTCATGACATGACTCGAGTCAGACTCGAGTCACTTATTCGTATGACTTGACTTGACTCGAGTCACTTTGCTAAAATGACTTGACTTGACTTGACTCGGCGTATCAGAAATGTGGAAGGACTCGTGACTCGGAGCAAAATTCAAGAGTCAATTTCAAGTCATCATGATGCAAGTAATCAGTGTCGATAGAAATCACTGTATCTGGCATATGTTCGCATTGTTCGCGCAACGCCGGTGTAACCCGTGAGAGCGACCAATCATTCAATGATCGTGCGTTTTACTGATCCTCCATTGTTCTCTCACAAATATATTGAACGCAAACGAAGTGATCGAAGCTTACAGCCTACATGTCATAAACTAGACTTTAGTAAAGTAGTTTAATAGCAAAATGTCTATTTCTGTTCTTTGTTCTTAACTTAACCAAACCTCGTGTTTTATTGAAATTGAATTCGAAAATAGTTTATATAGTCCTCAACCATTGACGCAGGCTCGAACTGTATCATATCAATTTGCAAAAGGGTAATGTATTGCAACTTACTAATTTCTTTCTCTATTCTCTATTTTGGCTGGTTACTATAAACTGAGGCTGTGCAATTACTAACGTAGTTTATTAGTTCTACTTATATGTGAGCGATACAGCGCCTTAAATGCGTGTATATTTAACTCTATATTCCTTCATCAGTTCAAAATCAATGACCACTCAATCTGTATTTCAGACAGCTAGCAAAATACAATGAGGTAATCACGCCTCATACCTCGAAAAGGCAATTTGACTTGAATTGTGACTTGACTCGTGACTTGACTTGACTTGACTCGACTTGACTCGAGTCACCTCCAAAAATCGAGTGACTTGACTTGACTCGAGTCACCTTCGAAAATCGATTGACTTGACTTGACTCGAGTCAAAATGTGTCATGACTCGAAATGACTCGTGACTCGAACGTGGTGACTTGATCCCAACACTGATATATATAGCAATTATACTACACTTGACAATAAATACAACAACCGGCTTACTTGCGTTAGATTCTTCACAATAGGCAAAGAACTGACAATATTGCTGAGTGACAGAATCATTTTTCTGAAATCCAGAATATGGATGCTGTCACTTCCGTCGATTAGGAACACCAGGTCCATTTTCTCGTCATTGCAACTCTAAAAAGGACAGTGATCGTAATTCTCAAGCTTGTTGCAGCATTCACACGGGCTAAGGGGGATTATTGTTTACCTCAGTGACTCTAAATTGCCGGTCCATGGTCTTATGAACGTCGACCAATAAACTATAGCTCCTATTATTTGTTTTGGGCTGCATAGGCCTACGTTTTGTCGTAGTTGTATTTTGAGATGATTTTGAATCGTAGAATCTCACTGGGTCAAAATATTAATTTGAAATTTCACCAGTGCGAAAACTGAAAAAGCTAAGTACCATTGGTCTGCAGGCGGAAATATTATGCATTTAGGTCATAAAGGCATAGCCTAGTCATTTCTATAAAACAGTTGTTTTGGCATTGGTTCCATGACTGTTGTATGTCGTGTTCGCCGGCCCCAACTCCATCTAGCACCAAGGCCTTAATTTAGAAAATACATTTGAAACATCGTCAAGACATCACATCACCATGCGAAAACTTTGCATCATCGTCAAAAAATGAAGATTTCAAGCATATTTCAAGGTCTCTGCAATGGCGATTAATAAATGATTCTCAGATTTTCTATCACATAGGCTACTACCCGGCGGGGCATTATTCAACGTCTAGAAAACTTCGCTCGTAAGATGACATAAGTATAGGCTACAGATCGACCGATATTGCCAATCTCTGTATATACCCATTCATTATGACAAAATTAAGACACATCCATTTTGTCAATATTGCAGAAGTTCAAAAAATATACTTCTAGTATCTTACAGGGTATCGACACGGAGACATCATCGTAATGTTGGTCGATTCCATACCGCCAGTTAGCAAGTAACAAAGACCTGCCATCTGATTGTGATCTTTGCAAGAATATGTCCAAGTCGGCGCGCAAGCGAGAACGCTGCCTGGAATACAATTCATTGAGATGACTTTTGTAACTTAAAAACTAAAGTTTTCATGTAAATCAGTCGATGCAACTGATATGTCACGCGAATTACAGCAATGCTATACACCGAGGCAAAGAGTGGCTGAGTATGTTTACTTTGTCGGAGTACTCAAGCAGGTTTCATTTACTTGCGATACGTTGTAAAGTGGTTCTGTGTTAATAAGTCACTTCCACTCCTACTTGGACAGGTGTTCATGCAAAACTACTTAGTTTCCCCTCTCGATTTTGAAAATTGGAAGGTAGTTCTGTGCTTTGTATGCATGTGATTATGAGTGAAATGGTTACAGGAACCGCATGAGATGACGCTGTTTAACGTTACCTGAGTGTATCTTCGAAAGTGGTACCTATTGACAATTTCAATAGTATTTTTGCGGTTGCGGTGATGATATATCTTGCACCTTGAAAGTGTCCACCTTCGATTACCTACTTATATGCAGGCCCCACCCAAATTTTCTTTTTGAACCTACTTCATTGAGTACTTTTCCACTTTCCGTTTTCCAGTGCCCCTTCCAGAAGTTTTGGCATGTCTTGGAAGTCGCTACGTCAACTTGTAATGGAGCAGTTCATATTTGGAGTACTCAAGTTGGCTGTGTCCACTTGCACCACATATTCTGGTATTCTTGTTTTGTAGCATATAACCATAGCCTTTGTATAGCCTTTGTATCACGGTAACTGGACAATAGTGAACATATGTTGCAGAAATACACCTTTATTTCTGTTGGCATTGATCATTATGTGTCAGTCATGAGGATACGTTCCAATTCCGGTACTATCCATGAGCGTAACCACTTGAACTGCTTGATCAAATCAACAATCTGAACAAGGCCTACTTATATTCGAAAACCTTCAAGACTATCGCGTGCAACTTTCATTTGACGTATTTTGTATGTATTATCGCATCTCGTGTAAATCCCTACTCTACTAGTAAATGCGTTGAAAATTCTGACAGTACTTTCACTTGTATTTCGATACCAACAGTGACTGCTTTAATCACCATTATCAAACCTCAAATTCCACTTACCCTCTTAGCGAAAACTGTGTGTATTTCCACCCTTGTGCCAGTCCTGATATACAGGTGTGAATATACATCCATGATCCATGAATCGATTAAAAATCCAATCATGTATGCACGTGGGCGCGCAATTTTTGACCGCTATATAATTCTGAGTTTAAGTCTGTTCTCGTGTTCCACACGTTTCAGCTCTTGGGTGTGAATACACACCATTTGCGCTGAGAGTATACCTTATATTTATCGCTGTTCAGTGTTCACTGTGCTTGTAGGCCGTTTTAAAAATATGTTGTCAAGGCCATCGGCAAGCTTTAGAAATTTTGGTGCTTTTTCACCTGATTCTTTGTCGACTTTTAATGTCATTCCAAGAGAGGCCTTTTCTGTCAGCTCATCTTCGACACAAAGTCCTTGATATAGCACAATGTCATCTAGTCCCATGTCTGACTCGTAACCCGGACCGACCACCCCTTCGAATAAAATCTGAAAATTAATTAGAAACGAGGTAACATAGCTGATTAAATTATAGGTGTTACTATCAGTTATATTGGAATAGGCTATCATACGATTTTGTCGCAGTTAAATTCGTTACTGTTTATTATCAATTTTATCATGTCAATACACCACAGAATTTTGTTATAATGAAAAGATAGGAGGGTGTCGAAACGACATGAATTATGTGAAATCAGACAGCCTCACTAGGGTGTCATAGTATAACTAACAGATTAGTGCAAACGGCACAGTCTCACAGTGAGAAACACGGAAACATTCGGATAAAAATAACCAAGCCAACAGGATTATTATGCTGCTGTGGATAACATCTGAATGTCAAAAACACAACATGTTTGTGAGGTACTTGGATACTTCGTTTTAAAAAGTGGATATATCGGTCGCAAAAATTTTGGCAGTTAATTGTAGAAAGTTAGTTTCGAAATCGAAAGATACATTGTCGCGACTAACGCAATGTGACTTATGACACATCGACTAGGTCGAATTTCCAAAATGTAATAATCATTTGTCATTTACCAGGGTTATTCCGACCTATGGTATGACGCCACTCGTGAAAGTGGCGCAAACATTTCCCTAAACTACGTTTTCCTATTAAAAAAAAACAGAAGTGTGAACTGTGAAACGCAAGGTAAGAGTAAGATATTTTTGCAATGGGTGAATTTCAACATACAGGCCAAACTCGAGATTTTGGATGGCTGATGTCTGCTCACCTTGTAAGGCTCTTCTGCTATCACCGAAGTCCAGCCTTCATGCCACGTATCGTTCTGGTGGCCTGACTTAGTCCATACTATTCTAGTTCCCAGTAATGCTGACGACACATACACATTCAAGTTCCCCAAATGCCGCCCACGCATGTGATACCAAAATCTGTAAGAGTAGAAAGAGTGCCAGAATATACATAATACTTGATCAGACTGCGCACAGAACTTATAAGTATGTGTTGACTGTAAGTATGAGCATAGGTACTTTTACAGAACGCGTAACTTTTTACTGGGTGCATTTGTAAACCAATATTACTACTACATTCGGTCCTAATCTAGGCTTGGCTTCTTCAATTGTGCGAAACAGAAAACCAAAGGTCAAATAATGTAGTTCCGGTATGTCAAACATGAGGCCTACAGGCCGGATGCAGACCGCTGGACGATTTCAACCGTTCCGCGAGGAAATGCTGTGTAAATGAAAAATGGATTGTACTATCCAGTACACGTAAATGGATGACGAAATTGGCTCATCAACATCGCAAATGTGGAACATCTGTATTTGACTGTATATTCATAATTTTAACCGTTAGAGGGCAATGTTACGTTTTTTCTCAATTCGCCGCCGGGTTCTGATATTGATGCTAAATTCTGATAAGGGAAAGAAGTGCACACTCATTTCATAGTTTTACAGAAATAAGGATCAAAAGGTAGCCTATTCATTCGCTGATTCGAAAGGCCTATGCTCAACCGTTATACGTAGGTTACATAGTGATCAAAAAATAAACCTAAATATCCGCTGCTGTTGTACTAATATATGAATTTGGACCAATGAGGTCTCTGCCTCATAAACCCATTTAATCGATTTTCTCCACCAGATGCGCACTTTCAAAGTACATTAATTGCAAGTTACATAGTGATCAAAAAAAATCCTAAATATCCTCTGCTGTTGTACTACTATATGAATTTGGACCAATGGGGTCTCTGCCTCATAAACCCATTTAATCTATTCTATTATAGATAACTAACCTACGGATAGATACGCAACACCCGTCGTCACGCTTGCTTGCCCGGAGGAAGTTACTGCTCAGCAATCTGAACGCATCATAATTGCTAATTCCATAGCTGACGACCTGAGCGCTTAAATTAATGAAGTTGATCTTATTTGAAAGCTACTGTCGTACTGATTCCGAAAATATACATTACAATCTGATCAGGGTAGCGGAACCCAGGCAAAATACACCTCAACGTCTGAAAATCTGAATTGTTGTAAACAATCTCAACCATGCGAGGGCCATTGTTATGGTCATTGTGCTACATCGCTGCCATTGTTAGCAACAATGCTGGTTGTCAGACTTGGAAGGCTATCTCGAGCTGGTTCCATTCCATTAATGAAATTTTAATGTATATTTTCAGAATCAACGCGACAGTAGCTTTCAAATAAGATCAACTTCATTTAATTTAAGCGCTCAGGTCGTCAGCTATGGGATTAGCAATTATGCTGCGCTCAGATTGCTGAGAGGTAATTTCCTCCGGGCAAGCAAGCGTGACGACGGGTGTTGCGTATCTATCCGTAGGTTAGTTATCTATAATTCTATCCATCAGATGCGCACTTTCAAAGTACGTTACTTGCGCTAAACACATTTCTCCAACCAACAAGTTCTTGTGATTCAAGGCGGTTATTCAATAGCCTTTATCATGACTCAAAATCCCAATGATTATATCTAAATAAGGAATAAAATTCGATACAAAATTTGAGGAGTTTGCATTTCTAGTTACATTTGTAGCCTACGGCATATATCTATGCCCTATTCGTAATCCTCACAATACACACCCAAACCAAAGCCGCATCGCGACTAATACAAATAAGTGGAGAAATATGCAGCTTATATCGTATTGACTCGTAGGTTGGAACCACTCTCTTGGTGGTTTATGACTCTGATATTGCAATTTTGAGCCGATACGGATAAATCCGATACCTATCCCTCTCACCGAAAACCCCTATATATGCAGCTGGTAATCAAATTATATATTATCAAGCTTACGGGGCATTTCTAAAACTTCGATATTATCTATGATCCATAGGCCGTGCTCTATTTATGCCTGTAACCAATCGAACAATCATTGCATCGTCGTCAAATCCACTATATAAAGGTGTGAGTTCATTGCACATTGCGTGTTCTGACCGGATGAGATTAATTGAAACCCTCATTATGATTACGAGGTGTAGTCACGCTGCCGACAATACGGACACAATTCATTGAATAATGAGTGGAATTTGCATGAATAAAACACATGTCATTTCTTACCTGAGGCATGATCCTGTACTTTGAGGCAGTTCTGGAGTAGCCATCATGGCTGAGGCGCCAACACTGCGTGACGAGCTTTCTAACAACATGTAATGGCCCTTTTTACCAGCTGAAACAATAACAAGTTTATATCACCCACCATCCATGCAACCAATGTGTAAAGCCTGGAATAGACGATGCGTAAACGCGTCCGTCTCTTTCTCTCCTTATTTCTCTTCTCAAACGGATGCGTGCGAGAGAGAAGAGGGACGAGGAAAAAATGAGGAGCAGAAAGAGCAAAAGTGTGAGAACCCGCACGCGTTCGCTTTCATGCGTATTTTCCATCCGCTCAGCTGCGTTGGCAGGTCTGTAGTGATCGGACATCGCACTTTCTGAAGTTGCAGTGATTAATCATGCGATTTTATGCTAATTTCAGTTGCAAAACAAAATGAATAATATAGAAGACGAGAATCTAATTGCCGCTGTGTATAGAGCTGTACAATCACACCAATCCAGACTACTATAACAAGGTAGCCATGAACACAATTTGGCGTGATATTATTCTGTGATATGGACTTGAAGATATGTAAAGTATGACGAGTCTTTCCATGCTCGGCATTGTACACATCAACATTCAGAATCCAACGGGGGAAGACATAAAGTCAGCCAGAACACCTAAAAGTTTAGCATTGTTCTTCCTAAGGCTTGAGATTTTAACCTACATTTAAACTTTTTTGAAACGGGGCATACTTCTAAATCTAAACCAATATACCCTCAATCTCAAACACCAAAGCGACAATAATGTCAGGCTCAATAAACATTTGTGAATATTCCCTACAATCCCAACTGTGTACTGTGCAGGTGATGATCATCGAACGTGAAAGTCACGGCTGAGCGCATGTTGTTTACTACCCTTACGATGACGCAATCTCACTATCTCACCAATCCCACTAAACGCATGCGCTCCGTACGGATCGTCTATTCCAGGCTTAATTATAACAGCGTTATATTACAGCGTTTATTAAACAGAGAGTTTAATACATAGCATGTACAAACGTACAAGTACATGCAACTTCAATTTCAATAAGCTGCAACCTTAAGACTATTAGATATGGAAGAGAAGCGCCCAGCCGATGGCGGTAATTGATTCGCCAAATTAATCAGCACGTGTCGACTCGCTTTTTAGCGAACGATATTAACCCGACATCAGTGGTCGGTAACCTCTAGCTTTATCGAGGTACTATGAGTTTACCCTGAGATATGGTCTTGATTTTTGACACTTTGCTGTTCTCATTAAATGACATAAAAGTGTTATAACGGCGATTTAAAACCAACGATCTGCGCAGCTTTACCATGAACTATCTGTGCTGATTCAATTTGTTTTGACCTCAAGTTGTGTGGATAGGATTGCATTTAAAACAAAAATCTATTTAAAGCAAACTTACTTAAAACAAGGCCCTTATTTAAAACATGTTTTTATTTTTTTATTTTTTTCAAGTCATAACGTCAAGAGTATCATTTGTGACGTCACAGTGGATTGACATTTACAATTGAAAACATGGGGTAAATATAGCTCCTTCGACGAAATATATGTACTATTTCTGTTGAACCGACTATTTTCAGGGTTCCAACAATCCCATATCGATATACGTCGGCTATATCGAGTGATAATTGTCCGTAGGCTCATGCAACACAACCAGGGCTTTGGAGCCGGAGCCGGAGCCCCGGAGCTATGCATTTTCACTGGAGCCGGAACCGGAGCCGGAGCTCCACATAAAATTCAGCCGGAGCCGGAGCTGGAGCCCGTTATTTGAGGAGTAGCTCCGGCTCCGACGTATTTCATAAGATGCTATTATTAATGCAACAACCACATCTGCTGATTTATCATTATTGAACAGCAGGCCTGAATTTTAATGCTGTGCACAGCAATGGCATAGAGTAAAGTGCGTTCTATTGCAACATTAATGTTATCAACAATTGACAAGTATTCATTATGAGGTCACAAGCCGGCACGGCGGCACCTCAGTCTTCGTTGCGACATCGGGTGTTACTGACGGCTGTCAGACTCTAGATTACTATAAGATAACTAACATATGAATAGATTAATATAATCTATATCGACCACGAATGGCCAACCTTTTTGGCTAAAGGGGCACATGAAATTGACGAATGAGCGCGCGGTCCAGTAGCCGCGCCAAGCGGGTAAAATTTTCAAAGTTAATAAATAAACTAGGTCAATAATATTATTACTTGAGTATATTGCGGGTCTACTGTATACCGCCGGCTAGTCTCAGTTTGCAAGGACACGACTTTTCGCCGTCTGGCCACTTCGATATCGAAGGTCTCCGATAATATGCAACAATCATTTTGTGCCTACATTTCACCGTCGACGATCTTCATGCGAGCGCAAACACGAAAAGACTTTCTCCCGTAATTGCGAATGCAGTTAGACTCAATCGGATAAATTAGGCGTTTATTTTCATTTTCAATAGGGGTTAGTCTACCAAGCAAGAAGTCGTGTGACAATTAAACACGCGAAGCGTGAAGAAAAATTTCACTACCATTTTAGTTTATTGTAATGTACGACGATTTACTGGAAAAGTGACTGTACGCTGGATCTGCCAATGCGTCAGAACTGATATTTTCGTCATCAACATCCCAAGTGTCGCAGCCAGACTTGTAATTTTTGGTTGACATTGCAAGTTCACAATCTGAGCAATTCATTTTCGATAATATAATAGGAAATTACCTCGCGGGCCACATTCGGCCCACGGGTTGGCCACCCCTGATATATATAGGCCCATTCGATAATTTCAGAGCCGGAGCCGGAGCTGGAGCCGGAGAAGTGGTAATAATGCGACTCCGGAGCTGGAGCCGGAGGTAATGTATGATAGAAGAAAGCTCCGGAGCCGGAGCTGGAGCAGTTTAAATTTACGGCTGCTCCAAAGCCCTGAACACGACCACATGTTTTTGGAAAGTATTTACACAATTATTGCATAATATTACAACCTAATAAACACAATTTTTTTCATTTTAAGTCCTTTGTTCGAAACCCTGTTTAAAACATGTTTTGAACAAAGTTTGATAAAACACCCTTTGTTTTTATGCAAGCCTATGTGTGCATCGCGCCACGACATACTGTATAAATCTAATGAGGTGTCAGAGTTACGGCAGACAGACGGCATTGAGCCGTTCATCAAAGCAGCGGGCAGAGCATTTTACGCGCTTCACCTAATTGATAAGCATGCAGGGTGCCTTGATATAAGTCAGGTCAACTTCGCCACCATCGCTAGTGAGCACTTGAATGTTATGAAAATCACTAATGAATATATATTATATGTAAAGCGTAGGCGTACATAGTAGAGTTGTTGTAAATCAGGGGAAGCCGTATGAAAGCAAATTTCTGCGGCCGTCAACACGCAATTGAATTAGTATGTGTTGGCGGCCGTCGACATGCAAATTGAATTTACGAATTGACTCCCTCATTATTGAGAGATTTTAATTGATCTGGAAATTTTCTTCGCGCTAGCCGCGATTCAAAGCGACTTCGTTTTTCCATCTTCATATAATGGCGCCCTTTACAATCGGAGCCCCAAAATACATATGCGAACAGCAGAGGAAAATGATGCATACTATATAGAAATATCAACTTTGAATCGCGTGCTCCTCAGTTAAAAGTTTGTTTCTGGTGCGTTTTGGCGATTCCAATATCTTACCGACAATCCTTACGAGAGGTCAAGAAATAACAGAATGCAACAAAGTGACTAATGCGAATTGGTCAACTAGATTACAGTGCTCTTCAACCTTTTTCGACGTGGTACACCCTTTTAACGTTTGCTCAAAACTCGTACACCCCTGTTCATTAGGGGTCTTCAAAAATGACTTTTTTTCTCAAATCGTACTGGCTACTTGATAAAATTGTTAGGTTAACTAACTTAAGCCTACACTCCAAATTTAGTTCAATTCCAACCGGTATCCGCATTGCTACGGGAGAAGAAAGTTTCTATTTATTATATAAAAATAAATAACTAAAAACTTTAAATTTTTCTGTTCACCCCATGAAAGTATTAGGTTGTCTATAAAAACGATGTTCTTCAAATTTGGTTCAATTCCAACCAGTAGAAGCGGAGTTATTGCCGTCAAAAAAGTTGGATATGAATAAAATAGTATTTGTTCACAGAGTCTATGCGCAGCCAGTTAGGCCGCCCGCCACGCAAATTGGAATTGATTTCGTGTCAGCCCAAAAACAGCATGGCATTACGAACGATAATCAACCTAAATGTAACAGCATTGGGGAGAGAGTAGGAAAGCTACTGCTGCAGAAGCGGTAATTCAGATCAGCGATGATAGCAGGCGCACCAGCCTACTGCGTATCAGGGCTGCGCCACACTATACACAACACAGTCGATAGTAGCACATGGGCTGCAAGAGATGTCAGTAACCTCAGATCGTATGCCGCTATACACAGTCTATTGTCGCTAATTTGCATCACTAATACCAAAATACTAAATTGCAAATGTATGTAGAAATATTGGACATAAAATCGGCATTTTAAAACAAAAGGGTTTCGATTTCAGCATGGAAGCTGTTTCGACCCTGGCTGGCTCCATTCATGTGCATTGCGGTATTTATCAACGTCAGGTAGGAAGTACCGATTCAAGGAGTTTGAGCTATCGCGGCGGTTTCTTCAAAAATCACTAAAAGACAAATGACTAGCCGAACACATGTTTGTTAACTGCATACTTTCCAACACCAAACGGAACCATCGGTCTATTGCCGACGGCTAAATGAATAGGAGAAATATTTGCTTATGACACGATCAAGCGGTGTACAGTATTAAGGCCTCTGCACACTGAGCTCGCGACCCGATAAAACGAGAGAATCGCGCCTGTCTGCGACTGGACCATGCAGACCGGAGTCGCTGGCAACTCGCAACATGCCGTCTGCGACAGGGTTGCGCAACTCCGCGACAAAGTTGAAAATTTTCAACTTTGTCGCGAGTTGCGAGCGACTGGTCAGCAGTTACTGATCGTTAGCTCTATGTCACCGCAATAGTTTGTCCGGGTATTGCGTGTTTTGGCATCTATAATTGTTTCCTCATTGAATTTAGACTGATTCGAGGTCATTTTAAAACTTTTAAAACTAAAAGCTTGACTGCAAGAGAGCATTCTACTGTAAGCAGTACCGGTACTTGGTAATTACCAAAGGCCAAACAGCCCCGGCACTCACGGCAGTACCGATACCGCGAAACTCTCAGTCATTGTATGTCTACAGGTGGATTTATTAGATATATACCTTGTCTGATTCATTTTAACCTGTACAGTGTACATTGGTTAGAAACTGGGTTAGCAGGTACATATAATCGTGGTATGTCATGGTTTCACTGATGTATATGTCAGATACCGGTACATCTCAGTACACGACGTCTGAAAATCTCTTTGACTAGGGAGCAGCAGTGTAACTCTTGATGTTAGATTTCGTCTATTCTCCTCTTTATCAGACTTCGGTACGAATTGTAGTGGCTAATATTATAAGTCAGAAATGGACTATTATGCATCATTATGGAGAATGAATCAACCGGGCCTAAGGTCAGTTTCCATGCTTGATACCTGAGGGCGAATCGAAGATTGAAAAGGAAAGAATCCCAGAGTTATATTTGAATATTGTTAAGACTTAATTCATTTACAATAAAATTATAAGGCATTTGAATGTTGTTCTATATCATGGGTTCTCAACCCGCGGCCCGCGGGCCGCATGCGGCCCGCAGACGATTCTTTTGCGGCCCGCGACATCTTTCAATATGAACGAAATTACTACTGGTACAGTATTGTTATGGAAGACCGATGTGTCACATTTGTCGAAGAACATTTGTTGTAACAAAGCCTAGAAGCTTGAAATGATAGCACTATAGTTTCATCTGGAGTTATACAGTTAGCTTGATTTCAAGCCCAGCAATCCATGTTTCGAGGCATTTTTAAAATTGCCGACGACGTGACAGACGCATTGTTCAAAATTGATTTGATTATCAATAAACCGAAGAGTCTGCTAGAGAATGTGTGAATTCAATAAAAATTTAACGTAGGCCTACTGTGCGAATATTCGCTGTTTCCGGAACTTAGCAGCAAGTCCAACATCACCTGATAAATTTCGAGGCTACACTGCTACAGTTGTCTGATTCAACAGTCACCAGAAGAGTAACAGCTATCTCAGTCGATCTTAATCGCATGTTTTGAAACACAGTACGTTGCCACTCATAGACTACTATAGCGCCTAGCATTGGACGAATCCATCGACTGCACACAGTGCACACACATTGCATAGCAAATTATCCAGGTGTGTTTTATCAGATTGGACATATTTCCAGAGGAAATGCTGACGGGGCAAACGTGGGAAGGAGTCCAGTGAAAAACATAAATTTGAAAAAGCTGGCTTCTGTAACTACTGGTGTAGGGCTCCAGCCATGGAAGGAAAGGAGAAGAGTTGATTGGTTTGCTCACAAATGTCCCCGAAAGTCTGACTTCTTCTCATATCACTGAGAGCTCAAAGTGATAATAACCTCTGTAACGAAAATGTCACCGTAATTTTAATACTTGCTCGCTCACGCATTGAAACAGCGAGTTCGGTTCTCTGGTGGAAGGGTTTGAAGGGTACATATACCAACATGGCAACGAATAGAATGTACGCTCCATGAAGGGATTTACTTGCGCCACTTGAAGATAGATATCCTAACAAAAAACAGCAACTGCAAACTTACGAACACTCTCCATTAATGCTTTAGAATGCATAAAAATGTACTAAATTCCCGTATAAGACTGGTAAATAGGCTACAGTAGCCTAAATTTAGTAGTGGTTCGCAAATACATGGTGATAATGTTCTGCGGCCCGCGGCGTCTTTTAGTGTGAAAATGCGGCCCGTTATACGAGGGAAGTTGAGAACCCCTGTTCTATATCATACCGAGAAATTAATGTATGAGTGCTTGACAGTCGATGCAGTCACTGAGGCAGTGGAATACAGAAAGGCTTGGTGTCTGTAGCATAATAGGCTACAGCTAGAACTTCAGAAATTTGGATCGGCAACCGGAAATAGCGCCTTTAACTGGGTCACCCAGATTATGCGTTTTCAGCATTGAAATATGATATTGGTTCGTTAATGGAAAAGTGTGCGTATAAGACGTCATCTTATTCATTAACAAACCCATGTATACCCATTGAAATATTCATTTTGCGATCTATCGGGAGCTGTGCAAAGTGTATCCTTTGCGAGACTTCGGACAGAACGCGCAAGAGCTGTAGTTGCCGCTTGTGGGCACTGCCGGGACCAGTGTGCATTGCTTCGCGACTTGCGACTCGCAACTCGCAACGCGCAACTCGCGATGTTGCGTCGCGAGGTCAGTGTGCAGAGGCCTTAACACTTGAGATAACATCGTATCATATTGCTCATTAACCTGTGCGTCAACCTGTACTGACCCATAAACCTGCCTTTGCGATAGCTAGCCATCGGCTCATTGTAATTCGGATCTGGTACACCCCTGTACACCCCATTCGAGTGGTACACCCGTTGCAAATTCTGGTACATCCTAGGGTGTACGGCAACCCCGGTTGAAGAGCACTAACTAGAAGAAGCCACATTGTTCAGAATTTGCCCTAGAAACTTTAGAAAACGCACCCTCCATCAAATCTACCGACGAATCTGATCACAAGGGCTGAGAAAAGATAAATATTTGATAGTGATACGCGAAACTATTATTATTAATTCATTCGTGAATCTGCAAATAGTTGTTGTTGTTGTTGTTCTTGTTGCTGTGAATGGGGCTAATAGGGCTTACTATGATCCTATGCACCATGCCAGTTCGAACTTGGCTATCCGTTAAACTGAACTGATTGGGTGACAAATAGGAATTCAATGGTAGGTTAATTGTGTATGGTAATAAGACCCGCACTGCCATATCGACAAGATCCCCCCTGGCTACATTTTCAAACTATTCCATTTCGTTGGCGTGGATTGGGCATACTATAGCAGGAAGTGTTCGACTGTCAAGTCAAGTATTGAGCGACGATTATTTTCGAGTACCGCAGTGATACGCCCATTGCCATAAAAAGGTATTTACGAAAAAAGCGTACAACGAAGGTGAATCGTGCTATGAGTCGGCATATCAGGAATCATTATAGGAAATATCGGCCTGGCGTAAATGGCCATACCAATCGAATCACCATGAATAACAAAACAATAACAACCGCCACAAGCTGATTGCACAGCTCCCAGCTGCACTAATGCATCCCAACAGTCTGAAGCGATACCAGTATTAATATTGTACCGTGCTCTCATATTCAATTCATGCGTATGTTTGAACTTGTTTGGTTACTATTATTAAAATCACGAAATCCATTGACAAGAAATCGCGTGCATCGTGAAGAAACTCTTCGAGTTGATTGAATATGCCCAGAAAAGATTCCATTGTATATTGATATTGCATGGTGCTTCGTACCTCCAAGGGCTCCATATATCCCTTGTTAAGGATTGCTAAACTAAATCCAATTGCAGCATCTAAAATATATGCTGCAGTAGCTATGGCACAATCTTTTATTGTACATTGAAACGACATTTCTGTGATGTATATTGATCGACCAACAGCATCGTGACAAAACGGTATTAAATAGATATACCCGAGAATTACCAAGTTATTCTTTATGATACCGAACTGGCATTATTTCCTTTGACGTTTTTATATTGCCTAGATCAAAATTTGGCAGGGTGAATTGGGGCAGGGTCTGTCACCTGGCATTCCGCAAACATATTATTGGCCGGATAAGACTTCATCGTAATCACGGCGGTATGAGAAGTCTAGAGCAGGGGTCACCAACCTTTTTGCACCCGAGAGCTACTTTTTGATAATGATTGATGCAAAGGGCACCATTTACTCCTGCCGTTTACCCTCCTGAATTTCCACTTCGATATTCATAGGGCAGTAATCACATTGCAGTAAGACTTCTTTCCAAGACAGTCTTGTAAAATCAAAACATCTCATTTCAACTAGCTCTTCACTGGCATTTATTAAGAAATTATGAATTACTTAGCACCATAGCACCTATTTGTATAAATAATGCAACAGTCAACTCAAATCAAGTCAACTTTGGACTGGACAGTGGACATCTTGTTATCTCTATTTATATCAGTCAGTGGGAAGGCTGGCATTGCATGTTATCAGCTATTGCGCTGTACTCTGGTATGTAACTTGAAACTGCTACTCTGAGTGAGTCTTCCAGATGTGCATCAGTGAGGCGTGTTCTGTGCTTGTTTTTGATAAAGGTCATGTCCGAGAAGACCGATTCACAACGATAAGTTAAACCAAACATGCTTGCAACCTTCATAGCTGCTGCGCATACACCACTGTACTTTTCCGTGTCAACAAGGCACCGCTAAGGTTTACACCTTAGTTATCTATAGCAGTGGTTCTCAACCGCCGGTCCGCGGACCGTTGCCGGTCCGCGACGACATTCCTGCCGGTCCGCCAGGTATATCACAATTTTATACCTTAATTTCAAGATGCAATGTTGAAGGCTTGTCCATTAATAAAATAAATAAATTATCAAATTTTAAAATTATTCAGAACTTCATGAGGTAACATTAGGACTGGAAACATGTTCAATTTGACTTAAAGTTCAAGGAGTGTCATTTGACGACATGTGGGCGACAAGTATACAGAACAGATATGAGCTGACTCATCGCTAAACAGCGCAGTTTGCGCGATCATTCGTTTTCGATTCATTCATTTTGTGCAGGACCGTAACTGGGGCACCCAAACCCAATTGGAGAGGGGCCCATTGAAAAGAGCCCATGATTATTTTACAAATGAACATAAATCATAGCGTATTTTTCTGAAAGTTTTCCAAACATTTTCAATTTCTTTTCGCGCTTTACGCGATTTAGTATCACTAAATGTCTTGCTTATATTAGGTGCCCTTCTACGAGAAATACGCATGGTTTATAGAAATAGCCATTTCGGCGTCAGCCATTACCATGCCACGACGTACCAGCCCATTATGAAGTTTGGGCTAACATGGGACTCTGAAAGGTGTGCCAAAATTCCTCACCGAGAAAACCGATTCAGTCATGAATGATCGATAATTTTCGCTGTTAGCGCAATTAAGCAGGATAAACTCTCTGCTTACACTGAGTAGAATGAATGTGCTCACAAGTACAGGTGAAAACACACCCCCAACTGCAGGGTCTGGGGGCGAAGCCCCGGAAGTTTGGATTATCGCCCTGTGGGGGTCCAAGATCAACGTTTCTGGGGGTTGGCTAACGAAGTGCTTTTGTGGCCCGGATTTCCGGATAACCGGTATAGTTTGCTGCAAGGTGTTTTCTTGCGGCACGCATTGTATTCGTAGTTGCCAGAGTAGCCTATGCGTCTGGTGGCAGTGGGCAATGAGCAAGGTAGCCCGACAAGGTGCTTGGTTCGAGTTGGCGTGGTCGGTTAAACTCGCAGCCTTTGGCGCGAAAGACTGTAAACGACTCTCGGCGGTAGCACGTTCAACTGGATAAGGCAATTTTACCTCGACTCTGGAGACTGACTACCATAAAATCACATGGATGGCGTCATGAAGATATTCAATTACGATCAAAACCCTTTAAATGTCACTCTTTAGCACCATATAATTGCAAAAAAACAGTTGCATACTTTACATTCTGGCTTCATTTCAATTTTCAAAGTTCACCGGTCCGCCAGACATTTTTTGAAATTTTACCGGTCCGCGAGGTGAAAAAGGTTGAGAACCACTGATCTATAGTATCACACGAGCTGTGCCGGCTTTGTCAGCGTTGCGATCGCCGGCTTCGGGATTGGGGCATTGTTAAGTCAGAATGACCTTGGTAAGTATATGTTGCCAAAGAGTCTCGAAAGGATTTGATTGACAAGCGAATCCACTTGTCGAGCATTATACCGGGCAGTGACAACTATTACAGAAAAGGAGAAACACGGCTATCTGCTACCGAATAGTAATGCCATTTGCTCATGTGTCATTGTTCTGGATGTCCACTGTCCAGCTTCACCACCGACATTTCAAGAAGACCGTGGATAGCATTCCGCCATATGTCGCCTGTTTAGGTAGTGCTCAGTGCTCAGTCTTCGATATCTTGTGATTCGATTAGGCTACATGTTGGTATATTACTGGTTGTAATTGGGGATATTTGCTATCATCATTTTAAGTGTTTATATATATGTATTGTCATTTCCAAGTCACATGTTATAGTATGATTTAAACAACAATAGCTAAATCACTCAATTTATCTATTTAAAAGCTCACTGGTGATAATCTGACGAATATTGGCAAATGCTACTATTCGATCTATTTTCAGAACAGGCTCGCGGGCACCACATCTGGACCTCGCGGGCTACCTGGTGCCCGCGGGCACCGGGTTGGTGACCCCTGGTCTAGAGTAAGACGAAACGTTTCAGGTCAGTGTAGCGAAATTTCTGCCGGTTGTTGTAACTTTGTGGTTCGTTTAAGAAAATCTATGCGGCATTTTATGACACACGCCGAGGGCTTAATTAAAATAAACCATTATACAGACATAACCGCGAGTCGACCCGCTGCGTATGTCAGACATGGATGGTATAATTCTGTAGAGATTGAATCCAGCTGTGACTTGAAGTGTGGTAACTGCGTAAACGGCGTACGGAACAAAGATTCGACACGGTTCATGTTCGCACTAGGGCCGGGCACAATGATTCGAGTATTAATTTTAATTATTCGAGTCGAGTAGTAAAAGGCGATTTTTTTCGAGTACTGAAATAATACGCACCTCGCCACTGAAAGTTAATTTATCAACGAGAATTATAGTTTCGATACTATAGAAGCCCTGAAACCTTGATGGGTGGTATCGTAGCATACGTAACATATAATACAAAGCTACGAAGGTTACTGGACGTAGCACATTTACGAAGTCATGATTATCCCACAACATTGTCACCAAGTGCAATGAAATCGGTATGGTCGAAAAAATACCAAAGTATCTTTTATGAGATGGATAACAGAAAATATATTTTTTGTGGTGGCATAAATGGTAAATATTTGAACTTCAAGTATTACATTCTGTTATGACGTCGTACTGAGTGATACTCGATTACTCGACTCGACTCGAAGCATATTACGTGATTCAGAATCGAATCATCCAGGTACTCGATTTTGCCCAGCACTAGTTCGCACTATACCTGACTAATTATCTGCAGAAATAGAAATGACTATAACTCGAGAGATTGCGTAAGCCTAACTGGAAAGGTCATTGAGTTCGGACACATACGCAATTGTTATCTCATAGATAGGACATGTCATATTGAATCCAAAATATCATTCTGAAGAACTACGGATAGCAGCCTCGGAAATTCGGTCCCGGTACAGCTTGAGAGATTTTGGCCTTGAGGCTGGAGACTGTCACACGACACATACGGCTTACGGTCTATAGTGTCTATATGTCTGCTGCAAAATCGCCGTCGGAAAATATATTATCGAATAAATACATGAATGAAAGCCGAAAACTAGGTACACTGTTACATGAAATCATCGAGAAGCAGCCTCATCATGACCGTTTTCGGTATGGCACACTGTCAAAACCAATACGAACAGACCAACACCGAATTTTGCCTAAAATTTACTGAGGAATAGGCTGATCAAGCGATCAGCTGCTGTTAGCCGCCATCGAAAACGAAACAGCTATCGCGCTTGACAGGGGTTGTAATTGTGAGCAAATGGCCTGAAGGCCACAATTTCACGATGAAATTGACATTGGAGAATATAAAATAAAACTAAATATTTGAATGCAAACCGAGGATGTTAATAAACTGTTTCATGATATCATCATCTCATCACCTATCTCAGTATGGAACACAGTTAGCGTTAACACAGATACACCGGCTTTTGCGTGAAATCTGCAATGCGTTAGGTAGGCTAAGTGTCAGATCAGCGCAAATCTCTGCCATACTCGACCTTGATAACGAAATTGCTGCCCTAATCATTGAGTGACAACCTTGAGACTTGGCACAGCGTTCGATACTAAAATCAAGACATACCATGTAAAAGCTCATGATGGATCTAGCTAAGGAGCATCGTTAAAATCAATGGAGACCAATACCGGCTTTGCGTAAAATATGTTTGCGATAAATGACGAGTAAGCTCTCACTCGACTTAAGAAACGAAATTACCATTAACATAGTTCAGTGTCAAACTTGAAACTTGGTACAGCGTTGGATACTAACATTAAGACTTACCGTACCAAATGTCATGACCGATCTCGGTATGGAACATCGTCAAAATCAATGGATACCAATACCAGCTTTTGAGTAAAATCTGTTTGCGATACATGACGGATCAGCACACACTCAACTTTGGAAACGGAATTACTACCCTAAACTTTGAGTAGAACTTAGGACAGTGTTAAATACCACCATCACGACATGACATACCAAGTTTCAAGAATTATCATGGTGTGAAACACCATCAAAATCGACCTATCCAGCAAAGGTCGACTAAACGCATATAACGGTAACCGAGTTCAGATATAGATACAATTGTTACATCACACCTTAGGGGCAACCATGCTATGTTGCCCTACCTGCTCGGTAATTTTATGAATAGGAGAGAGTAAATCACTGTTTCTTTATTGCGCGCGGCTTTGAGAGAATAGGCAGTGAAAGCTTGTTATGTGCGCTACCGGGGCATGCCCCGGCTAGGCATTCGCAAAGCGAAAAAACGAAGAGAATTCGATTTTCGCAGAGACTTCGCTATACATGGGCATTTACAAGCGAAAGGACAAGAAGTTACGATTTTCGCTGGGATTTCGGTACATATAGATTGTTATGCGTCTATAAATGGTAAAGAATGGTTATTGAACAGAATTTTAGGTGGGGCAATGCCCCAGTTGCCCTATAGGACGAGCCGCCACTGCGGGTTACATGATTGATAAATATGGATGAGAATAGCTCAAGTTGCAGCGTACATATACGTAGGCTTACCATACGTCCCGTTTTAGGCGGGACAGTCCCGCTTTTTAACGTCTTGTCCCGGCGTCCCGACCAGTCAGCCAAACGTCCCGCTTTTTAAGGCCGTAAGGTATAGGCTTACTTTTTTGAAAATTTAGGTCAGATTTAGAGCAAATTGCGAGTGATATGTCATCCACCTGGCAATGTGTAGAGAAAAACGGTATTTTGAGATCTGAGCGGAAAGATGACCGATCACAAAGTGGGAAAAATTGGCCGGTTTTTGAGAATTCTTCTCCGGTTTTGCAAGTCCTAAATTTCTGAAAAAGTGTCCCCCTTTTAGATTTCCAAAATATGGTAAGCCTACATATACGCATGTGCGAGGGCCTAAATGGGAAAACTAGTTGATGTATTGTATCTGTGTTACTATTAAAGTGATATTACGATTAGAAGCGTAACGTGAGTACGATATAGCAAACGGTCTGTTGATCGATGATGAGAAAAGCGTCAATGAAGGTGCGCCGAAAAAAATACGTCTTAACGTCACATACAATACGATTAAGACACATTTGCATCGTGATGTTTTTAGTTTAGGAACTTGCTATTACACACTCCTTCATAGATAGATCACCTAGTTGTGAAGCGCAGTTCGGCTGTCATTAACTGGAGCTTGTGTATGACCAGATGAGGTCAAACTACAGTTAACGTACCGGGATACCATGGAGGCGTGGTATACAAAACTTAGAATGCTTACAAGGTGCTGCACCATTCCTTGTCCAGTGACATCCTACACACCATGCACTCATGGTATGCATTTATCGTCGCAGTGGAATCAAAGTGACCTATGTCCATTGTCCGATGACCATATTACATTTCGAGAAAATTGACTTTACTTCAAGTTTTCATCTTCTTTCAGCCAAGTATTAGCCCAGATTAATGTTGATTTAATGAGACAGACATAACCATGGCCAAGGCATGGCCAAAGAAATTGACAAATTTTCAAAACCTTGATTATTTTCAAGTTTAGAAAACTGACCTTCAAAATTTGAAAACTGGACAAAACTCAGTTTCATTTCATTGCGACTATATATTATATGAACATATTGTGTATGTATATTTTGAGTGGGTGTGTGTTCCGAAAAAATATCAAGGCGAAAATATACAACATCCTATTCATATTGGCTGAGTGACCATTTACGTACGGCATTGACGTTTTCCACCATACAAAATACTATATATAATAAAATTTGGATACTGACACAGGGCTTGATTTGGTAGGAGGTTATTTTCTTATACTGTCCTAGAAACGATTCGAGGATCGCAATTCTAATGTTGACCATCTTGGATAGAGATATATATTGTTTCTCAAAATACCCCGAAGACCCGAATCTCCAATCGAGAGCCTTGTGTACGCCCCACGGGTGATAGCAAAACCAATTATACGGAATCCTTTTTCACCTGCGTACGTGTGATCGAAATGCGGCCCCGTATTATGTGTCTGTGTCTCTCCTTGGTGTTCAGTCCAGTTGAAATCATCTATATCAATCATCTGCTTCAATGGTTGATATCCTTCGAAGTCAACACTCAGCAACGTGGAGTGATTAGCTGGGAATAATTCGGGATAGTTAGATCATTGGCTCCCATACTGTGGCACGCCAGCGTCATCTCGCCGGTCATAGATTTCTGAACTTTCCAACTTGGTAGAGATAAGCAATGTCTAAGTTTAATATGCAATACACAATGGTTTCATTTAAAATTAAGCTGTTAAATTGAGGTGGGCTTAATGTAAATCCACAGTCGGACTGAACATTTTAGATCGCAACGATATCTTGACTTTAGCCTAGTTTGAGGTTACATAGAAAAACACAATATCACACAAATTTTCTTGGGGACCTATCATGTGATACTGATGGATGTGGACTCCACTATGGAGGTTGGATGAAACATCTTCCATTACTAGAAGAGGCCCTTGGATACTGTGTAACACAATGTGTGTACTATATATGCAACGTTATAGTACTGGATATAGGCTACAGTCAGGATTGTTATTAAAATAGAAATAGAAATAGAACTAATACCACGATTTTTTATTCAAATACGAGAAATATACCAAAAGCGAGAAGTCTCAGAAGTAATCATAAAAATAGTTTCACATCTTGGCAGAAGCGTATCACACTTTCAGTATAGTTAATCAACTTGATATTGAAATGTGCACGTTCACGGTTTGGGCAAAATGACTATAATGACAACGTAAATATGTTCACGTTCGGAAAAATATTCAGATACCGGGACACAAAGACTATTTCTATCGATGATCATGAGTTATACTTTTAAAAGTGATGTAAAACTTCCCACGATTTATTAACCACTTTACAAAATACAAAACGCGCAAATATAAGTGTGTAGCGAAACTGTTGGTAATTTTGTTTTAGAAACTGTTGAATAGAAGTGCAAGGAGTCTAAAAACGGCCTGATGTGGATTACAGAAAAGTAGAAGTGTTACTTTTTTAGTGATCATATCTGCTAGTAGGCTACTAAACATTATTTTCAATTTTATGAATTGATTGGTTTTGATTGCTTGACAATTTTATTCTTGCCCGGTTTGCAGTGACTTGGTATCACTTATATTTGTGTTTTGTTTCATTATATCAACCCTTATGCGTCAGAGTACTCGATGGCTCAATGACTGAGGACCAGTCAAGCTGCGTGGTCCTATCTTCATTACTCTGTACACACAGAAAAGTAAGTTTATCCTCCCTCTTAGTGATTCTCAAAATACCTTATCTTCTAAAACTCACCCTTTCCATCGCTGTCATTATTGTTCATGAGGTTGAGGTTCCTACAATGGCCGTTGACCTTTTCAGGTTTATCTTGAATCGGGCAATAGTAAACAGAACCATCTCTTTGACCTCCCGTTTCTTCTTCATCTGCATTGCTGTTCGGGCTACCTACATACACCCTAAACAAGATCAGATGATCATCAGAGATAGTAAATGTAATCACAGTTTCTACTCACATAGAAACAGAGTTAACGCCGAAACGTGCTTCTCTGTTGCAAGTATAAAGGCATACATTTACAAGACATGTTTAAAATACTTTAAGAGGAAGTCGAATATGAATGTCCGAAAAGTAGTCAAGTAGGCATATGTAGATTTAGTTGAGACGTCGCACACCTAACCTCGGATGGTGCGAAAGTGGGCGCGATCGCCTCTGGAGTCGCTCGCGAGGATGAAGGGGGCGTGGGGCGCTGACCATTAAATAGGCGATTGGAGGAGCGCTGGCTATAAAATTTGGCGGTGAAATTCTGGTTTGTAACCAAGTCGCAAGGCTCCGAGTCACAAGCCCATCTCACTTCAATAGTTTTGACTCGAGTCAAGTTGAGTCATTTTAATTCACCACCGAGTAGAGTCCGAGTCCAAGTCAGCTAATTAACGGTCGAGTCTGAGTCGTGCTATTATGACTCGAGTCCGATTCCAAGTCATAGCATTGACTGCTCCGTTTCGAAATAAAGTATTGTTAAAGCGACTCATTATAACTCTGTTTGGTTATATCGAATATTCACATTTAAAATATACTAATTATCCTCACGTTTACCATTTTCTAGTCGCATTTTAAGCATCAGTACAAGTAAGCGAATTACCAACATTGTGGTTACTTTACTATTCTCCGAAATTACAAGGAAATGTCGGTCTTGAAAAGTTTGGTTTATTGTGCGCTTTGAGAACTGTACGAAGTATTCGGGAAGTTATATAGCTGCACTGCGAGTTGCGATGGATTTTGAAGGGTAAATGCCTTACTCTCTTTTTCAAATGATCTGCGATTGGTGGTCATCACCTCTGCGATTTCTATGAAAATGAGATAATTCCAACTTTTTCTTGTGCAGAAGCTCGCCAATCTTAGGTATTATATTACTCACAGCACTCTTCGCGTACCACCTAAAAAGCTCTCGCGTACCACTATAGTGTTACGCGTACCACTAATATAAACCAAACGCCGATATGCATATTACGCAATGAACGATAAGCAGTAAATGTAGACCGCTCCATTTCCTCGCAACCATATATATTTAATATCAGAGTAATTACCTGCCATATGGTATCGACAACAACGCGGTAATCAACACATCCACTGTAAACAACCCTTTGGAATGATATTGTAGTCCCACAGTTAGTCTGACACACCCATTCAAGTCTAATTCAGCGTATAGCCTAGCTGCATGGGCCTTCTACATACTAACAAAAGCGGGCGAGAATTTGAATATAGGTTTATTACCTCTCACGACCTCAGAAGGTTGGTGAATAAGACTCATCAGGCATGATAAATGAATATCATAACGCTATATTTCTTCCTTCTGTCATCATATTTGATAGCGAACTTTTAAATTTTATTTCACCTCTGCGCTTGAGTTACGATTACATTTGATACCAGTCGAAATCCAAATCTTGATTTGCCAACTTCGAGATATACGTAGAACGACCAAATCGGTTACTTACCCATTCTGCTCATAAGACGATGCCAACGCTACAGAATATCCGAAATCCTTTTCATTTCCTGGTGAGAATCTGTACGTCTTCGGTGAAACAATCAGGTTAAATGCGATTGCATATGCAAGTTGATAAATAAGAAATATGGCGACGACTTTGAACGAATCTGCCATATTACAGCAATTATTTATTTCGCCTCACTGGATGTGCTGTCATTCTGTTTCTCCCAAATCTCACAGTGACACAGTAACAATACAGCGGTGATCGTACCGTTATATACTATCCCGAAATTGGCATAAATATGGAGGTGATTCCAGGGATTGCGAGGATGTGATTTGTTCAAGGACTTCCGATTATCTCTATTTAGGAAAACGCGTATTGATTTTATCAACGTCCAACTCTACAGACGACGTTGTAACGTGATTTTGCTTCTATGATACGATTTGACCAAGCGCTTTTTCAGAAATCACGAACGTTGGTTCATACGTCATCTGACTGCATACAGGGACCTGCACATATGCGGGAGCGTGCGTGCTGTGCAGTGCTTAGTTTGGCGACTTGGATATTTTGCGGCCAGCGGGCCAAATCCGGCCCGGGACGAAATTTGACCGGCCCGCCAACAGTTGCATGGAATTTAGAACTTTTGAACGTAACGCATGGGCGATAATTATAACCATATGTATAAACTGAACCGGATGTGCGTATACTTCGAACCCTGTTTAATTATTTATTGTGATGACGTATTCTACGCCCGTCGTATGCGTAATCTATATTAAAAATGAAACCAATAGAACAAAGTGTCGCAACAAATTAACCACTAATCATTGTTTCCATATACTATGGAGAAGGGATGGGCAAATCTGCTTCATACGCGAATGTTAGTTTTCAAATATTTCTGCTCAGTAATCGTATTTATCCGGCATCAGTCTTCGTTGGGTAACTCGTGACAAGGTTTGGGTATTTGGTTTCATATTGACGTTTCAAGATACTAGTTTTGTGGTTATTGAGATAATCTGGGCAGATATTACAGCGTCTTAACTACATTATCACTGAATGCAAACTCCCCCTCCCAGTCCGTTTTAAAAGTTCTATTTTCCTGCTCGTACTTTCTTTTTTTGCAATTATGGATTAACGACATTTTATTGGTCAAACTCTGCAGCAATTGCTAGCCTTTTACAATGCAAATGGAAGACCTGTATTCACCATTGTTCGCCACGAAATTATCGTGACGTGTGTTACTGTGATTCATTATCAAGTTCAAGGATGATCAAAAGGATTTATCACTGATTGATGACCATGTAAGATTGTCGCGGGTGATTCGAGAGTTCAATAGCAAAGTTCTCGCCCTTTAGGGCCGCCTTCCCTATAATTTTACAAGTGTTAAGGAAAGAAACAACACGAAAGCAATATGCATAATCTTAATACGCCATTGAAGGCATTAGTCTATGATCAGGTTGAACCGCTGCGGAGCGTATGTGTAACATGCAATCATTAAAGAGCCGCAAACAAAAGCTCAATAAGCCGATGTTCGCCCACCCCTGCTATATAGTATAGTTCAAACGTTGTTTGCTTCCATTGCTACATTATGAATTAAACCGTCTGCGCTTAAATTGTTACGTTATACGTTTCGACTTCATGACGCCATTCGATCCCCGCACGCCGATTGTAACAAAAGTCTGCTGTGCTATAAGCACGGCATTGTATGGAAGTGTGGGATGGCATGAAACGAATATTCGGTGTGAAATATGGAATATTACAAGTATATGGTAAGGAAATTTCCCAAGTATAGGGCTTTCTCTTCCGTAATTCCATACTTTGGCATGCAGTGATGCCAGAACCATGACATATCGAATACATACCTCATAAAATCTTTAACTGAAGAGTCTATCCTCTTACCTTATATTGCAGCGCAGGTGGCGAGACAGCGTAGTGGTTTGATCCGCGGCTGCAACACCAATGGGTGCGGGTTCGAGTCCGACCGAGGTCGACTTCCGAATTCCGATACCTAAATGTTGGAGGCTTACCTAGGCTCCTCCTCGACACCTCATCCGCGTCAGCGGTGTCTTGCAAAAGCCTAGAGGTGGGCCGTGCTATAAGTCGGCAGTTACGGTTACAGTTAATGACCACAGTAGTCGACAACCACCATGAAAAGGCTACACCAAAACAAACAAACCTTATACTGCAACTCATACTCACCCACCCCGGTCGACATCGATTTGGAGACATAAATCTGTGAAACGCGCATAATCAGTGGTTTTTAGACTTTTTAGATCGCGATCCATATCTGAGTTATAATAGCATCTCGCGACCCAACCTCAACATCAAAAATAACAATTTTTCATTATTATTATTCCACGCGGTATTGTAGTGACGCTTATCGCCGTTTAGGCCTTGTGCGTCACGATAAAGACATTGTGCAGTTCAAATGAATCGACTATGCGATACAGTGTATACGGTCAAGAATCTTTATTTTCAGCTTGATCATGGGACGATTCTCAATCACTCTTCAGGCATATCCTCTTGCATGCGTCCGTAATCGAGTCTCGGCTGCCGACTTTTTTTGAGAGCGTGGCTAATGCTCAGTTCCTGGGCTTTTCAATACCCTATTAGTATAGCGATAGCGGGATCGGCGATGAGGAGCCCAGATAACCTCCGACACATGGAAGTTGGTCAGAACTGGGATTAGAACCACTGCCACTGGTATTGTGACACTGGTACTTGACCAACTGCGCCACTCGCTTCGCTATAATACATAGTAGTATTAGTAAGATACGTTTTTACAGGCATGGGTGACCACTGACCAATGACCATGAAGAACGAGCAGAGTAGCCTACAATTCTACTCAACGCAGCTCTATGGAACATATCACACGAGATTTCAAATTGTGGTGCATTATTATCCTGGAGCGTCGCATCTACACTGTATTTGTACTATAATGTAAACTCAGATTCCAAGGAAGGAACTATTCGGTGCAAACCGCTTGGAGGACATATCACTATCGATGCTTTTGGCCTGTATGCGACAGCCAATTTTGAATTTTGACCAGCCCAGGTTTTATCGCCACTTTTCTGTTTGGCACAGCGCATTGCCCAGCAGTGTGTTGACTAAAACTTCATGTTTTCATGTGTTCAGGCGCGGAAGGAGTTGGCCTCGAATTAAATGTGTATCACAAAGGAAGGCACGATTTTTTGATCAAGCCATATTTTAACAACGACTTTTCCACGTGTCTTACTTATTGGCTACAGCACATGATACCGTGACACCGGATATGGACCAATTACCCACAGGAAATCGCGCGAAGCACGCAGAATTTCTTTCCTTGAAAGAAATTCAGCAAATATTACATTATACGCTCTCGTGCCGTCGTGACCCAGAATTATACCCTTCACGATCTGCGTTGGAGTCGCGAACCATACCTTACGAGCCCCTGGCGTATATCAAGGAAAATAATATTTATGATAACTATTCTATTCCTAATATCATAAAAACGAAAGGTATAAGACCGTTGTCGGTTTACAGCATACATTTCGCTAGTCGTTACTTCCACTCCGTGAACTATACCAAGATAAGTTTCAATATCACAGACTCTGTGTACCTAGCATTTGCATGAATTTTTACAGCAATTTGTTGAACTTGGAAGTAAATTCCCGCGCTTTCTTGGATGATCATCACGTAATATCTGTTTGAAATAAAGCATCATCGTAATTCAAAAATATGTAGCTGGTCTCGGGAAGACGCTAGGCTATACCGGCCTCAAACACGGGTTGTAACTTCACAAAATCTGGTTATCTATGATAAAAGAATGGACAGTGGACACCCTGATGTTTGCCAATGAATGGCCCTCACATTGGAAGGGGAATCGGAAATTTAATCCGCTGTCGATTTCAACAGCGTCTACCGAGAGGAGTTTTAAAATCGTATACTCTGATAATGCTGCAGTTACAGGAATATTTATATCAATTTGTTGAACTTGGAGATTATCTCCTGCCCTTTCCTCCGATGATCATCACACAATATATGCTTGACCTATACGTATTAATGTAATTAAAAAAACGTGTGACTTGTCTCGGAGCGATGCCACGCCATGCCGGCCTCCAACACACATTGTAACTTTATTACAACTGGTTATCTCTGACAAAATAATTGACACACGGATGTTGCCTAATAAAGCTGATGATTATGACGAACATATTGGCAGGGAATCGGACATTTCATCCGCTGTCGAAACATCCATAATGATTGCAGCGATGTAAAATTGTATCGTAAGAAATATTGTAATGTGACAATATATTTGCCTTGTGTAATTTTGTAGATGATATCTTCAGATAAATGGTCAGTGCGTTACCCCACTGGATTTACGTGTCATGAGCTCCTACATTGTGAGTGATACCCAAATAATCCCGTACATATTTTACGTTGGGATTTCGATGTTAGGCAACTTGCATCGCTGCGCCGTAACACAAAAATATTCGAGATAGTATTTATGCATCAGGGCTGTTTAAATGGATAATTTCATCCAAAATAATTGGAATATAAACACCTGAAATGTTCCACACGTCAAAAATAGCATATTATCGCTGAATCTGAGCAACAGCGAAAGTATGGTAATAGTATCAAATAGTGTATGGAAAAATTTTGCTATGGTATGAAAGCTTGTAAGTGTGGTATGGAACAAGACAGAGGGTATGAAGTATGGAAATTTTCCATTCCATACCATATCATGCCCTGGCTATAACTTGGCAACTCAGGAATCATGAATAAATAATATCGTCCTGGTGTAAAATAGATAGTGTGGTTCCAACCCCATATGAATATCAAAAAGACATAAACAGATAGGCTAATAACCAGGCAATCACTTCCACCTGAAACATCGTCGCAGAAGCGAATTTCCAAGTATATAGCGCACATGTTTAATTTCGTTGACGCATCACGCAGTTACACGATTTGCATCGCTGTCAAACTTCAGCAATAATTGGAACATGCTCTATGATTTACGCATATATCAATTTTCGAAATTGGAACAGAACAATATAGGCCTATCTGCTTGCATGCACACTGCACAATCAACGCGTGGGATTGCGAGTTGCGACTCCCTATTGTATTTCAACTATGCTGTTGATATATTTTCCGCTTCCTTGAACTGGATACTGGTAGTGATGAGCATTATAGATAACGCCGGTCTTGTTTGACGAACATGTATGAGTAAAGTTGAAGGCGAAGTTGGCTGTTACGATTTATAACTCTTTGCAAAGATTTTGAGTTGACAAGTTGTTGTTTGTGCATTCATGGTCATTGGACATATGTACAGTACAGTGGTCATATACACCACGTCGATTTCCTTTATTTTGATACCATAGTTGCCGACTTGTAGCACGGTTCACTTCTAGACTTTTTAGGTCACCGTTTACCCGGATGAGAGGGCGAGGAGCAGCTAGATAAACCTACAACACTTGGATATTAATTCTGTAGCCGATCTCGATCGCACTCGTACCCGCAACCCATTGGTGTTGCGGCTGTAGATTATACCACTACGTTATGACTCAGGATTGTAACTAAGTCACAAGGTTCCTAGTCGTCAGTCAATTTGACTTATATAGTGTTGACTCTAATCATGTCGAGTCATTTTCAATTCACTACCGAGTCAGGTTCGAGTCCAATTCAATGAGCAACGGGTCAATTACGAGTCATAAAATAGAGGCTCGCGTCCAAGTGCAAGTCATAGTGTTTACTGTTCTTTATCGAGCTCAACTCACTTCAGTGTAACTCTTGGATGATATCGGAGGCCGCGGATTCATATTATTCTACTCATTTTACTCACTCTAAAGATATTTATTCAAATAGATGTGAGACAGTATATGCCTATTTTTCAATTATTGGTCCTGATATATGAGACTCGAAGAGGTCGTTTAGATTGTGGCAAATCGTATGACTTGTTCGAATCATACGAAAGTGACTCGAGTCAAGTCGAGTAAACATTTAATTGCGACTCGATTCTGACTCGAGTTACATTACAAGCCTGCTATGACTCATGTTGAATGCGTTCTGGTACACCGAGTACGTTGGAGTTAATGTTTTTGATAAGCAGGTATATTTCTTTTTAATCTTACTCATAACGGTGAAGTACGGTATGTAACAGTTACTTTCTCTTATCTGATTGAAGTCAGTTGCGATCTGCGGACTGTTACATTAATATACTTCTTCATCGGCAGTCTTGTTGCTAACACGTCGCTCTTCCAGAAGACATCATAATTTTCATAACATTTATTGAACGGTTAACAATATTGTTACTCGCTATAAAACGGTGGTTCTCAACCTTTTTGTCTTCATTCCCCACTTCAGATTTATTCCGAGCCTTCATTCCCCACTTCCCAAAACTTCTTTTCATTACGGGCAGCTATTTGCTTGTTTGAGTACATAAGACACAGAACTACACCAGTACGCAAGACAATCCCCGATATAACTGCAACAGTGCAACATACAACGTATTGCGGACCGATACCTGTCCCTCAAAATTTTAGCAAAAGCGTTATTTCACGCCATACTGGTGGTACTGGATGTGTTTGTGACGCCATCATTGGTTATCCGAAGGTAAAAATGAGTTTTTGTGAACAAAACGTAATCAAATTTTCGATACATACATTCCAGAGCAGTTAACTGGCAACGGTATTTGCGCATGTGTGTTCGTTAATACATAGACTGTCCTGTATATAGCGTCTACCAAATCGGTCTCTTCCCCACCAGAGACCGTTGAATTCCTCACCAGTGGGGAATTCCCCGCCGTTTGGGAACCACTGCTCTGAAACGAACAAAATATAACGAAATTACAGAACCCTTAGAATACTGCACGTTTCTCAAACACAAACGACTAACATGTGCAGGGAAGCCCGCCGACACGTCACTGCCGTTATTCACCCGCACCACCAGCGTGTACTCAAAGGTGATGTGGACACTGACGGTTAATCACACTCTGATTGGGTAGCCCACTTTGTTATTGAATATCGTTTTGCAGCACTGATTCAATGCAAAGTCGGTATTGGTATATATTGAGTTTGAAGATGTTTTATATCGAGATGGGTGGCAAGATTAGATATTGTATATCCTAATGATGTCATCAAAGACTATGCTGAGTTTCAAAGCCGTTACTCAATGCTTATGGCAGCAATTTCGTTAGAAAAGTCGAGTATGTTATTGTCGATCCATCTGAAGCAGTGATTTAAAGCGGAAGTTGTAATCGGTCTGTGCCTATTTTGATTGTGTTATGTATCGTGATCGGTCACGAGATATGGCATGGTATATATTGAGGATGTTATCAAACATTATGCCGACTTTCAAGTTGTTCACTATGAGAGTAGGGAAGCAATGGCTTGTCGGAATCGACAGCGTGCGCTGAACTGGCACAAGCATACCGCATAACAGATTTTACGTGAAAGTCGCTATTGGCGTCTGTTGATATTGACTGAGTTCGATACGAAGTTGGGAGACAAGATTTTGCATGGTATATATCTTGAATATATCAACTAACGGGGTGACAAGTCTCAAGGCTGCCACTCAATGATTTGGGTATTTAATACGTTGCCCAAATCGACTATGTATAGGTGTGCGTCGGGCCGAACGTAGGCTATACCCCTGTTGTATGTTTGGTTTCAAATTGGTACCGACTTCAGTTTTGTTGTGATTACCTTTCTGTGTTAAAGATCATCCGTCGTAATGTACTGGCGTGGACTGTAATGATTGCAGACTGTCTACCTGTTTCGCGTACTGAGAACCGTTCTTCATGTATGTTGCTGTTGTCTTAACTGTTGGTATTGCGAGTATCGTAGTCAAGGTATTAGTTCATTTCAGCCGAAGTAATAAACTGCTTACGAATATTGTTTCGTGCTCACAGCAACCCTATAGCAGATTATACGCAAAAATCGCTAATTCATATGTAGGCCTATTGGTTTTGACGGTCTTCTATACAGAGTTCACATTGTATATTTCACATTGTATATCTTGATTGTATCAGCTTACGATGTACTTAGTTTTAAGACTTTTATTCGATGATTAAGGCATTAATTCCGTTACATAAGTCAAGTGTATAATGCGGCGGGTAAACTCTGGAAGGCCAATACCGCATAACAGAATTTACGCAATTGCCGGGATCGTTCGGTTGGGATTTTCAATGTGTTCTGTACCGAGTCGGGATATAGGACTACATATGGTATTTATTGATTATATCATCCTACACTGGTCCAAGTTGTGATTGAAGGATTGGGTAATAATCAGGCCGTGTTATTTTTGGCATTTCAGGAGCCAGATGCCAAAACTGCCAAAAATAAAAATTCGAAAATGCCAAAAATAAGCAATTTTTGGCATATGCCAAAAATAACACGGCCTGCCAAATAGTGTCTTTGTATCATGATGTTGTGTTAACAGGACCGCGTTACAAGCGAGACGAGCGTTTGTGAAAGGCATGTTTCTTAATCTGTGTTCAACCCACCCATTAGGGGTGAAAGTATGGTGTCCTCAATGGTGTGGGCACAGCGAGATTGAACGGCTGACTGCATTTGGTTTATACGTCATACTTTCCATTAGTCCAAAGGCAATTTTACGAGCATTTTTGACCGGCTTGTCGAGCATAAATTTGATAAAACGGGTATCAATGAGAAGCTGTCTCAGTACTGATTATTAAAATATAAATTATATTCTGCTCATGGAACTGGAACCCCCAAAATCAACCACGAATTTTGCATTGTGATCGAGTTGAACATTGCGACGCAACAAACTGTCTGGCTATTTCTGAGCCGCATAGTCTCGTTTTGCCAGACAGCTGTCTTGTTGCGTCAATGTTCTTAAACAAGCTAACCTTCCCAGGACTCTTCCATGCGAGTTGGTAATATTAAAGCCACCTGAAGTGACAAAAGTCCTCCGAAAATATATCGGTAGACTGAAGGAGAAATGATAGTCGGGCTACTAAATAGAATACGTTGAAAGACAACACAGGGAACTCCTAGAAAAGGATCGGGAAGAAAATTCTTTCCGCGATGAGATCGATGGCACTGGCGAAGTGATCTCTTTTCATGATGCATGGAAGGCTGTTCGGCCCTCCAAAGATTTTGAAGCTCTGAAAATCTTTTGCGGATGGCTGGCAACATTCTTTCCCTAAACGGCTACTGCTGAAGCCGATATTTCCCAGATTCCCTGGGCGAGAAATGGATTTGGGAGAAACTTAGCTGACCTGAGTCTCGAAACACTGTTACAGTGCAAACGATTCAACAGCTGTAACAATCAGCTGTTGAGCGTGTTTCTTAGGCCTTTCTTTCTTTTTTTGCTTATTGGCACCGATTCCGATGGATACTGCACATTTTGTGGTTTCGTTTGATATTATTAACCTATGAAATCGTTAGGTTTTTTCTTCTTCTTATTGTTTGTTGGCACTGATTATACGAGGATACTGCACATTTTGTGGTGTCTTTTGACAAACTAGCCCAAATAATGCGTTTTTGTGACTAATTCAAGGCTACAACTATCTATTTAGAGGTCGATGCCAAAACTGCCAAAAATAAAAATCGAACAATGCCAAAAATAAGTTATTTTTGGCAGTTTTGGCATATGCCAAAAATAACACGGCCTGGTCATAATGGACATCGACACGAAATTACTTTCGTAATCATTGAAAAAAAGCGTTGAAAATCGGCACAACGTTAGATGACATCATCAAAACAAACCATACGAAATCTTGTCTCAGCAGTTGGTACAGAACATCATTAAAGACCACATAACGAAATGGCGGCTTTGTCGTAAATATGTCATAGTTATGCGGTATGATAATTTCACTTGACCGAACACCTAGTATACATACGTGACTTCGAATACAAAATCGGTGAATGACAGCCTTGAAAGTTCGAAAATCGTTAGCTGATATAATTGCGATATACCATGATAAAACTTGTCTCGCAACTCCGCATTGAACATCGTCAAAATCGATACATATCAATAGCGACTTTTGAGTAAAACTGCAATGCGGTAGAGCAGTGATTCCCAAGCGCGGCCCCCAGATAGCCTTCTTACGGCCCCAAAAATATATTAAGAAATCGATTTATGACAAAAAATCAAATTTATATTTATAAAATACTCTGGTTTGGTTTGGCCTCTGTAATTTTTAATTATAGAATTGCAGTAAAGTTGTGAGTATAGACTGCTAACGTTACGTCACTGCTGTTTCAATGCAATGTGCCCTAACTGTCCAGTTGAACGAGCAGTAGCTATAGATATAAATAGGTATTGATAACTTTCAAAACCGGAGCAACATCCTTAAAAATGGTAAATCTTTCCCACTTCGTGGTCGCTTGACTAAAAAAAGAGGCTCAACCCCCGGAAAATACAGTTTATTTACACATTACAGGTGATTGACTGAAAAAATGTCAACTTTCCGGTTCAGCTCCCGAAATATCTGCCATAGCGTTCCTACAGTGCTGACTTAATGTATATCAGTCGAATTTGGCCCTCTATGTTACCGAAATCCTCAAAAAAGAAGACAAAATCTGAAAAAAGAAGATATTTGTGCGTCCTCCGAGGACACTTTAAAAAAATCAAAAAAGAGGACGTATGGTAACCCTATGATAACTAAATGGGCAACACATGACTCACGGCTGAATACGCCGAGACACATACTGCTTAGCCGGCTAAAAGCAGCATAATTGGTAGTCAGGGCCGTAACTGGCGCACCCCAAACCCCCCAATTGAGGGGGCCGAGCTCGAAGGGGGCCAAAATTATTTCGTGAATTAGCATAAATAAAAGAGTATTTTTTAAAATTTTAGGCAACTTTTTCAATTTTTTTTCGATTCGATTTCGATTCGCCACATGTCTTGATCTTTCCCAAGAAAAAATACGCAAGATTTATAGAAATGGGCACAACAGCGGTGGCCATGACCGCACCACAACGCACCAAGACATATAAAGTTACGGGCCATGTATCATGTGACTTCAAGAAGTGTATCAGAACGATCGGCAGCGAGAAACCCTTGGCCGTAAAGGACTGCTTTTATGCTGACCGAAAACATTGAAATACCAAAACTTCGTTATATATACAAAATACATATAGGTTTAATTGTCCAATGTCCATGTAGGCGCCTAAATACTGGCACCGAATGTTCCTGTCTTGGCAATCTGAACCTCACAAGAACAATACCATCCCGCAGGAAAGAAAATTATATGCCAGTTAAGAAATAATAATCTGAAATCGTGTGATCTTTCAGTTTAGTAGGTTTTGGCAATTCTACATTTTTTGATATAGCAGACAGCAGGTCACGAAATAACATCATGTAAAGAAGTCATACATAGGGGTCCACCCGCCCGAAGAGGTTTAATTTTACAGGGTTTGTAGTTTCAAAGACACCTCTCACTCAGCTCTACCGGTAAATCTGATTACGTGGGCAAAGAGGACAACCATGCAATTCCCGATCTTATTCACCGATTTTATCATGAATTATCGAAATATTCGCGCTGTCTCACTTAACAGTACAACTTTAATTTCGTGGCAAAAGCGAACAACGTGATGCGGGGTCAGTTTATGACCTTATGGGAGCCCGGGGTCCTGACGAAGTGCTGTTCCGTTTCTGCCAACGGGTATACCCCCGGAGATGTTTAATTACTATTGAGGGGGCCTATACCTTTTTAAACACATCTCACTCAGCTCTACCGGTAAATCAGATTACGTGAACAGATACAGGATTAAAATTGATAGGAATACATGCAATTACCGATCATATTGGCCGATTCAGTCATGAAACTGGATGAATTTCTCGCGCTTGGCGCGTTTAGGCGAGAATAGCCGATTCACTCAACGGACACCCAATGCAGCAGATAATTAAGTAGCTGTAAACAGTGTACAGTTTTGAAATCTCGCTAGGTCACTAAAACTACTCCGAAATAGCCATGATGACTGTTTGGTTCCGTTTCATAGCCGTAGTATTCGTGCGGCCCCGACCGTACTCCGAAATTCCAAATTCGGCCCTCACACCCGAAAAGTTTGGGAACCACTGCGGTAGAGGCTACTATCGGTTCAGCACACACCTACACTGTAAAAATTATTCTTGTTAATAAACAAGAAAAAACATGCTAGACTCGATTACTAGCTTACAGGCTTTTTCTAGTAACTCATTACAAGCTTACAAGCTAATTCTTGTTAACTCAATACAAGCCCATAGCTTGTAACTCTCTCTTTTTCTCTCTCACATTATACCTAAATCTTGCACCTGTACTAGCAGTACCTATAACCAGAAAGACCCAATGTAGTCGGTGGCCATGATTGTTCGCAAATGTATAGCAAAAAGCTCATTTATTTACAGCCAATTACCTGCAGCAGATCAGCCGGCAATATACAGGCTCAAGCACAGATGGACAATAAACAGCAGCACTAGAAAAAGCAATTGTGTAAAAACAAAATTCCCATGACTTGGCCTGCAGCAGAACCAGCACGCTAACTCGAATATTCAGGCAAGAAGCAATAATATTAAAAATGTGTAAAGGCAAGCTCATGAGCGTCACAACTGAATTTATTCAACAATAGTGCAGCTTGAAGACGGCATACTGAAGATGAATTGTTGGACAAGAACTCATGTAGTTTTGAAAGTAAATTATTTGGTCCAGTACAAACCTATTCCATAACTATTTATATTTTGCAGCATCAAAATTGTCAAGTAATGAAGTATGCCGAAAACATAATCACTTAAGGCAAAATCTACTTTAGCACCCCAAATAGCAAAACTACTTCATAACTTACCAATTTGTATATCAATGATCAATTGAATTTCAAAACTGCACATCAATTTTTATCACCCATTGAAGCGACTGCAGACGGCATACGCAGCCCTTTCATTCTTGCAATGCGGATGGACAAGAAATGTAGAGTATTATTCATACCGCTCGCGAACTGGATATTGAATACCCAATGCAGTGACACAAAGCTAAAGCAAATGAGAAATCTACCACGTCATTTATCACTAGCCCGTCGAAGTGCACCGTCCACTTGGTCTCTTGAGTGTCAAGATGTATGATTGGGTTGGTTCTGAATTATCCTGAAAAAAGACCACACAACTGTATACTGAAAGGCAAGGAGAGTATGAAATTATATAGCCTATAATACTACCAGAGTAATAATGGCTGATGTATTAGGTCAAAATGATAACTATGACAGCAATTATACCAGAGGTGGCGAACCTTTTCGGCCAAAGGGACACACGAGATTTAGGAACAATTACGCGGGCCACTTGAATGTTGATGACCTTTTTTTAGTCGTCCGATAGGAGCGTACCGAATTAGGTAACGTTGAAAACAATACTTACATTACTACGCATTAATTTTGATACAATTATGTCATGATAACTATGTGTGCAAAGTGCAGCTGTGCATTCATGTCCTGGCTGCGCTAGGCGTGAAACTTTTTCAAAGATAACAAATGAATTCGATCAATAAATATGTTACTTGCATATATTGGGGTTGCCTTTGTATAGGACAGGATAATTCAGCGTTTAGAGATAGCAATATCGAAAGTTTCGGTGAACATGCCTCTATCATTTTGTGCGAAGTTTCATCGCCGACGATCTAGCTGCGAGCACACAAGCGATGTCGCATGTTGAACGACACGATTCTGCAAATTACGCGTATTTATAATTTTCAGGAGGGCTCCAATACTAAATGCAAGAAATTGAGTGACAATAAATCATACAAAGTGCCAAGAAAAACTTCAAGTCAAAGAAATCTGCTGTGAAATATTCTACTTCAAGGCCATATAATAAGATCTGCGATAAATGTGGCTGTAACCTAACTATGCCAATGCGTCAGAACTGATCATTTGAGTCATTATCAAATTTCGCCGTCAGACTAATGAAATTTTGGTTGGCCTTGCCATTTTACCTGATGTTGCAACTAATTTCGAGAATTACCTCGCAGGCAACACAAAACCTTCTCGCGGGCCGCGGGTTGGCCGCCCCTGACTTATACTGACATATCTAGCTGTAAGCCTATTATCAGCGCAGTGAAGTAAACTTTATAGTATTGCTGTGTCGATATGTACTTGGTACGAACCTGGTTTATAACCAAGAATTTGCCATAGGATTCGTTGCAGGTATACCGACCTTCCAATTATGTGCAGAATCTGAAAGTACACAAATTCTTATGAATTGATGGTATCATTGGATTGAATATTCTGACATCGCAACTTCAGTTGTTTTGGTACAAGACATACAATTTACATTGTACAATGTACAGCTTGTATATTGATAATCTTTCTCCACTTCTCTGTAGTACCCCGTTCACCAATGAATTGTTCGATGCTTGGCCAGAATGATATTATTCCCCACAATAGTGGAACAAAAGTCCCAATCACACAGCGGATGCTAGGATCTGATCATTGTGTTTCGAGACGCAAATGGAGCAGCGGACGCAAATAATATACTGAGGAGTTTTAGCCTATGATTTACCAGGGCCGTAACTACCACACCTAAACCCCTATTTTGGGGAGCAAGATTATTTCGTTGGTCGTTTGTTGGAACTTGAAAATTTTTGTTGGGCCTGACGCGATTTCATGTCCCGGGAAGTCTATATCATCAGAGATAGAAAAATGCGCATATTTTAGAGGAATAGGCATATCGGCGCTGTCGATTACCACGCATTGATCAGGATTATGACTCTAGATAACAGGTGGGCCACAGCACATTTTCAAACTGGAAAATGGGCCACGGCCAAGAAAGGGCTGAGAACCCCTGATCTAGGCCATTGTTAATCAGCTTCATTCCCTCCAATAGCTGAAACCTTATCAGTTATCATCAAGCAGAAATCTAACCTATGATATCGCTTCTTGCCCGATTTGCATGTTGCAGGCTTCTGTCAAACCGACGCCTTTTGAAAGGGGCTTTCATTGCTTTCATCAGCGTTTTCTTGGCTGGGCTAGATGAACTTGATTCCGATAATATGAATGATTTATGTTCAGCCCCGCTTTCGTCATTGTTCGAAGATTCTCCGACCTGAAATTTTATATTGATGATATGAATCAGTGGTTCCCGACCGATGTGCCACAAAAATAGTAATTTCATACTTCGTTAGCAAGAAGACCAGAAGTTCCTGGCTACTTGCATCGAGGGCTGCTCGTACATCAGTTATAGATGTAGAGGGCTCCAGATCAATCATGATTGATGAAGCATCAACGCGTCGTTCTGAATTTCGCAGACCACTGCACGTATCTCCTGCAATTACAATGTCACTTATGAGACAAAATTCTGGATCACAAAGGAAGCGCTAGCTACAAACAAGGCTACTGGGCGGGGGAGATAAATTTAAAATGGTATATAATAATCGAATGTAACTGTCGCACTGATTCCGAAAAATCTAAATATTGATTGACTTCTCCCTTCTCAAAATATTCGGCGGTAAGATAACGTTGCGCAACACGCCTACATTTTAACGCCGGAACTAGAAAGCTATACTTATACTATAATCAAGAATATGAACACTGACGGTTGCCAGTGAACTCGGCACTTGGTGAATTCGGCCCCACAAACTTTACGCAATCTGTTTGTGTGATCTAATCACGCAGTGACTGCGTGATCTACGCATGCCCTGACGTACAACATTGACAAATCACTCGATGATAATGTTAGTAGTTTAATCATTCATATTAATATAAATGTTAATACAATTTATTACAAAATTTCCCGAGGGCCGAATTCACCGAGGGCCGAGTTCAACAAGTGCCGAGTTCGCAGGGTCGAATTCACCAAGCACCGAGTTCACTGCTAATCACACTGACAGCTATGGCGTTGTTTATAATTTGAATTTGTGAATGTCACGTACACATTATGTAAGAATATATTTGGAAACACTGCTATACACCGTCATACAGTCGGTGGCAAAAAATCCTTACCATTCGTCTGCGCTTCAGTTAATGATACATCCACATTACTGGTGCAATTTCAATTACGAACACCAGCACCAAGCAAATCTGTCACTTTCGAAGTCTCTGCAAGACAAAAATATCAGTAATCTTATATAGCGCGTATAACCACAACACTAAATTACCTGAATTTTTCTGTTCACTAAATTCCAACATATCGCCACTGCGTAGTTCAACTTCACAAGCAAATTCGGCCCAGCCAAAATCTTTGTCATAGTTCTCAATGTTGGCATTGTCAGGGAATTTGTGTAATACAGCAGTTTCACTTCTGATACAGAGTTTACTCTAAACACTTTTGAACGGTCACCATAGGCCACCTTCAACTTCAACTGTGCTTGAACGTTAGCCATAGAAACCAAGACTATTTCAATAACCTGAAATACATCAAATCACAAAGATTGATCAATTATTTACCAACACGAAAGAAACGTGCACCACCGCAAAACTGGTTGGATCGCCATTCGCGCCGAGATGATCAGCTATAATATTGTAAAATCCAAATCCTGTTCGGAATTCGAGATTCTAATCCAAGTCCAAATCAGAAAAAAGTAGGCATTTGATCCAAATAACACATTGGAATGTAAAGTTATGAGTCATTTCAAGCCCATTTCTACATATATTCATCTTAAAGTTAAGCTAAAATCGATATCCATTGTTCTTGAATCAGATAAAAATCATTAATTGCAATTCTTTCAAATCGAAATCCAAATCCTTCCTCGTCTTGTTCTCGCGCCTTTTTGCTAAATCGCTCAACCGAAACGCTCAGTGATATATTTGTACAAACAGAATGCGGGAGTTCATATTGAAATATAATGAACATAAAGATGATAATGAAAAATAACAACATTGTAATCGCACCGTATTGTGTGTCTTGTGCATTTTCCTGTCGCCAGATATGATGCCTGGGTGTGTTTGAACAGCGTTTCAACTCACACATCATATCTAGGGGCTTGTCAGGGGTGTGCTCGAACTGTGTTAACACTCGGACATCATGTCCGAGGCATGACTGGAGTAAGTTCGGACTGCGTTGTCTATCGAACTTCATGTTAGGGATGTGTTCGGACTGCGTGATGACACTTGAGCATCATCCTTGGGACATATTTAGGGCATGTCTGGGGTGTGTTCGGCCTATATTGACACTCGGACATTATGTCTGAGGCATGTCTGGAGATAAGTTCGGAACACGTTGTCAATCACGCATCATGTCAGGGTGTATTCGGACCGTGGTTTACACTCGAACATCGTGTCCGGGACATGTCAGCGCACCATGTCGGGTGGGGGGGGGGGGTTCGAACTTCGTTGACACTCAGACATCATAGCTGATGCATGAATAGGTTCAGACCGTGTTGGCTATCGAACATCATGTTGGGGATGTGTCCGTGCTGCGTTATGACACTTGAACATCATGTCTGGGACATGTCTAGGGCATGTATGGGGTGTGTTGGGCCTGTATTGACGCTCGGACATCATGTCTGAAGCATGTCTGGAGAAAGGTTCGGACTTCGTTGCCAATCAAACATCATGTCAGAGGTGTGAGTTCGAACTGTGTTGACACTCTAACAGGATGTCTGGGACATGTCTGGGGTGCGTTCGAACTGCGTTGACACTCGGACATCATGTCTGAGGCATGTCTGGAGTGGGTTCGAACTGCGTTGTCGAACGCACATCATATCTGGGACATGTCTGGGGCATGTCGGGGGATGTATGCGGACTGTGTTGACACTCGGACATCGTGTCTGGGCATGTCTGGGGTGTGTTATTGTGTCTGGCATGTCATCGTGTCTGTCACGAGTCTTGAGTGAGTTCGGACTGCTGCGTTTGTTAATTCTTCTTGCACAAAATAAAAACAATTTACAAGCACAATTTACAAGCACCGTCCTATGACAGCTTGTTATGTGCTTGCATTTTGCAGTTACAAGCTGCCTCGAGCTTGCATCGAGCCTTTACAAGCTCGTTACAAGCAATTTTACAAGAATAATTTTTACAGTGTATGTCCTATATAGTCGATTTTCATAGCTCAAAATAACACGATTCATTGAGTGACTGGCTTGTAAAATGACAAGTCGTTAGCTGATATAAACAAGATATACTATGCTAAATCTTGTCCCGCAACTCCGTACATTCCACCACAAAACCCATTATATATCAATCGCGACTTTAAGTAAAACATGCTATGATGTAGGCCAGTGCTCTTCAACCGGGTGTTTCGAACACTCCAGGGTGTACCATAATTTTTAAAGGGTGTACCACTCAGATGGGGTGTACAGGGGTGTACTAGATACACATTGTAATGAACCGATGAGACGATGACTAAAGCTATCACAATAAATACACCAGTTTATGCTTCAGAACAGGTTGACTGGATGTGTAATATCGTAAAATGTGATGTCATAAGCAAATGTTTCTCATCATTGAACCCTTGGTAATGGACTTATTAGTTCCTTTTGTAGTAGGTAGAACATTGTTGAGTTACAATGTGTTCATCTTCAGCTTGCGATATCTGTGTAATGATTCTCGAGGCAACCACCGCTATCGCTCAGACATTTTGAATTGGTGTTACCTGCGGCAAGCTTACAAATAGCGTAGAATACATGATTGCGCACAATGCACAGCCAGGGTGTCGAGTTTGTGAACCACTGCGTTAGTTGATGGTCCATTAACCTCGAGCCCTGATTCGTATTTAGCATTTCCTATACGTTGCCGCCTTGGTCAAATGTTCATCTTATTTCGGTTTGGCCCAGGGTGCTCAACCTGCGGACGTACGGCCAGATTCAGCCGTATAACCATAATTTTCCGACCGTCTACACCAGTGATTCCCAAGTGCGGCCCCCAGATAGCCTACTTGCGGCCCCCAAAATATATTCAGAAATCGATTTATGAAAAAATATATATATTTATAAAATACTATGGCTTGGCTTGGCCTCTGTAGTTTTTAATTATAGAATTGCAGGAAAGTTGTGAGTATAGACTGCTAACGTTACGTCACTGCTGTTTCAACGCAATGTGCCCTAACTTTACAGTTGAACGAGCAGTAGCTATAGATATAAATAGGTATTGATAACTTTTTAAACAGGAGGAAAATCATGGAAAAATATCGAAATATTCATGAGTCGCGCTGTCTCACTAAACAGTACAACTTTAATTTCGTGGAAAAAGCGAACAACGTGATGCGGGGTCAGTATATCACCCTATGGGAGCCCGGGGTCCTGACGAAGTGCTGTTACGTTCCTGCCAACGGGTATACCCCGGAGATGTTTAATTACTATTGAGGGGGCCTATACCTTTTCAAACACACCTCACTAAGCTCTACCAGTAAATCAGATTACGTGAACAGAGACAGGATGAAAATTGATAGCAATAATGCATGCAATTCCCGATCATATTGACCGATTCAGTCATGAAACTAAAGAAATTTCTCGCGCTTCGCGCGTTTAGGCGAGAAAAGCTGATTCACGTGAATCACGTGAGTACTCAACGGACACCCAATGTAGCAGATAAGTAGCGGTAAACAGTGTACAGTTTTGAAATCTCGTCAGGGCAATAAAACTACTCCGAAATAGCCATGATGATTGTTTGGGTCCGTTTCATAGCCGTAGTATTCGTGCGGCCCCGACCGTACTCTGAAATTCTAAATTTAGCCCTCACACCGAAAAAGTTTGGGAACCACTGGTCTACACCAGTGGTTCTAAACCGGAGGTTCGCGAAGCATTTCCAGGGGGTCCGCGAAACCTCTAAATTTGCAAAATGGTTGATAAACTATTTTTTTATTTTTCCTTTATTAGGCGCATCACGAGACAGTTTGTGCTTTATTACGGCTAAAACTTTATGATCCACATCAACAGATGATATATCCTACTTTGGAACCTAATTTTAATTGCCAATAGCCTACTGATACAAACATATTATTGTTTAGTTATGTTTTATTTGGGTTTGGGAAAAAAATGGAAGTTGAAGTAGTAGGGTCACTCAGGGTGACAGGTGACTGCAAAATGTTTTCAAAGATCAATTTCCCCCGTGATATACACAACCCGTATTCCAGAATAACTTGAATATAAGCTGATATATAGAAGAAGCGCCGAAATTTCTAGACTGGACACTATATGCTCATTAAAAATCTGTTTCGCTATTTTGGTAGCATTGCCTTAGATGTTGCCATCATACCCAAAGGTGCCATTGGCTTCGTTGCTCGTTAATATTATATTCGCCGCCACCAATCTTTGTGGAAATAGATTTTTGGAACTCGTCCGTATCAAATCGAAGGCGAGGAATTTCAAGACACGATCACGTATTAAAGAAATGCAGCTGCAGAATTCACTTTGAAATAATATAGGTCTGCCCAATTTCTACATAAATAGTGTTATTTTATTATCAAGAAAAGTCATTTTGTTGCTGTTTATAACTGCAGGTAATATTTGCACTAGAAAGATGATGGTCGCACGATAATTGGACCAAATTTGAACAAAAATCTTGGAGGTCCGCGGTGGTCCGTGAGGGTCCAAAGGGGTCCGCGGAGATAAAAAAAAAGGTTGAGAACCACTGCTCTACGCATATTCAAATTAGCGTGTGCGGGTGGCCGTCATTATGCAACCAATTGTTGCTGGTTTTAGTCTCGGCTCTGCCATGTTTCTATGTGTCGGAGGTTTATCTGGGCTCCTTATGGCCGACCCCACTTCTAACGTAGCGTCTTGAAAAGCCCAGAGGAAGAGTGGGCTGAGCTCTAAAGTCGTCAGCAGAGTCCTGGAAGTGTACGCACGTAAGCGGGAGAGAAAGAGTGAAGAGTGGGAGTGCGTGTGCAAGCGAAAGTCGTCCTCATTCCCCAAAGCATATACACTGAACTTTGCAACGAACAACACATTCGTATTCGCAATTTATTCACTATAAGCTTTTCAACTGACCCTCATCGGTAGTGGCCGTCATTATAATACGGATATTGTAATTCAAAATGTAAAGATGAAATAGGCTATCATAAAAAGCTAAAAGCTATCATATATAGCCAGAGACGCAACACTAATGAAATACACGGAGAGAATAGAGTCGGTCCTTTTGCCGACAAAGAATCGGTTGCTCGAGTTTTATTATAGTCGATTCGATAACCTTTAAGTGGAACAGACTATACGTCCACGAGCAAAAATTGAAAATCTTTTATCGTTATACGATTTTGCACATCAGTCTTAATGCGTAAGAAGGTGCTGACTTATTGCAGAGTTACATGCCATGGTCTGGTCATAGTCGCGAAAGAAAGGGTTACTGGTCTGCGATTGACTGTCTGAAATAGCATTGACGACAGGTTTTCTAATCTGCTTGGGCCCATGTTGGTTGATTCTTTGTTGCAAACGAAGTGAAGTACGACCCACATACCGACTGTCGCAGTGGCACGCATAATTGTAAATGATACTACTCTGTTTTGTGGCTGGTAGTACATCCTTCTGTGTGGCAGGAAAGAGAGATTTTGTGGTGAAAACAATCCTAACTTTACGAAATGCACTGTCGTGGAGCACAAATGCTAAACTGGCGATTAGTGCCACTGTCATTGACGTGTAATAAAAATAATATTAATAATAATAACAATACAAAAGATCCTGATGGGTGGCCAAGAAATAACAACATGCAACAAAGCGATTAATAAAAACCGGAATATGCATCCTCATTAATTTTGTGCCCAAAATTTTCGAAGTCATCCCTCTATCAGGTCTACGGGTTAATCTGATCACGTGAGCTGAGAATGGATAAATTTTTATCAGTAATATGTGAGGCTACCGTTATTTTCGACGAAATCCATTAACAGGAAAAAAATTTCGCTCTCCGCGCGACTACACACGTAATTCTAGTATCTTTTCTTGGCATTTATACTCGCGATTTTGGTACATATATTATATAGTGTATGCCTGTTTTGCTTCTACAATAAGAAAATTTACACAAGGCGTATCTAAATAAATAGGTGAATGCACGAAACACCGCAAGGTCTCTCCGTGGTGTTAAGATCCCAGTAGCAAATTTCATTTGAACATTTGTGGTCCATGGCGACTCCCCGTTGGAATGCGAAAGTATTATATATGTCAGGGGTTCTCAACCCGCGGCCCGCAGACGATTATTTTGCGGCCAAAGACATCGTTCATTATAAACGCAATTGCTACTGACACGATGTTACATATTAATTTAGCTACTTGGATCTCTTATCGCGCCGTTTATGTCTCGTTTTATTACTCATTCTTTGATGTGTTCTGGTTTCTTGATCTATGCTCGACTGTAGATTGTTATTGTTTTGGATCGGTATTCCGCTGGACTATGGTTCAAGAGAATTCCGTTGTGTAGTACACTTTTAAAGAGTGTTTAACTCAAATACAAGAACAAGGTTCGGGAAATTAAGCGGCGGGATCTGGGTTTGTAACTCTGTGCGGAACAATCAATTTTAATTTTTTTGATATAAATGGAAAACCGATGTGACATATTTGTCGAATAACAGTTTTCGTAACGAAGCGTAGAAGCTTCAAATTATACCACGACACTTTCTTCTGAAGTTATACGTATCGCCTAACGTTAGAAAAAACATTGCTAGCTAGGTGTCGATCCTACCAATCTATATTCCGCGGCATTATTGAAATTGTCGACGATGTTACAGACACATAGTTCAGATTTGCTTCGAATATCGCTAAACCCATGACATTTGCCAGAGAAAGTGTGATTTCAGTAAAACTTTAATATACTGTGTGAATATTCACTGCTTCCGGAACTTAACAGCAAGGACAACATCACCTGACAAATTTTGAAGCTGCAGTTGTCTGATTCAACCGTGACCAGAAGAGTAACAGCAATCTCAGTCGATCTTTCATCGCATATTCTGAAATACGTTGACGCTTAGACTATATTAGCCTAGCATCGGACGAATCCTCTGACTCCACAGACATTACATAGCTAATCAATTATCTGGATGCTTTTTATCAGAGTGGAAATGCTGGCAGGGCAAACGCGGGTAGGGAGGGACCAGCGGAAAACATCAACTTAAAAAAGCTCAATTCTATCTGTATTGGCACAGGACTCCTTCCATGGAAAGAGAGGAGTAGGGTTGATTGGTTTGTTCAGAAATGACCCGAACGCTACACTTCTGCTCATGTCACTGGGAGCTCAAAGTGATAATGGCCTCTGTAGCAAAAGTGACCGTAATTTTATACTTGCTCGCCCACATATTGAAACAGAGACTTCGGTTCTCTGGTGGAAGGGTTTGAAGGTGCATATACCGACTTGGCAACTAATGCAATTCACGCTCAATGATGGGATATACTTGCGCCGCTGCAAGATAATATTCTCACAAAAAGAAACCTGCAAACATACGAATTCTGTCCATTATTGCTTTAGAATGCATAAAATGTACTACACGCCCGTATACGACTGGTAAATATGCTACAGTAGCCTAAATTTAATAATAGCCCACGAATACATGGAAATAATGTTCTGCGTCCCGCAGCGTCTTTTGCTGTTAAAATGCGGCCCGCTATACAAGGGAAGTTGAGAACCCCTGCTATATGCAATCGAAATGCGGATTTCTGTGTTATCGGTGTGTTATATGGACAGGGATGTAAGAGTTTCGAGAAAATGTTAAAAGGGTGTGCCACGACGAAAAAGGTTGAAGAGCACTGATGTAGGCTACTTTAGGTTCAGTGCATACCTATATACATAGTCCGGGGTTCCCAATGGGTAGGCCATGGCCCACTGCGGTAGGCCACATCAGTAATTCGAGGTGGGCCACAGAGCTGTTTGGAAAATTGTAGAATTAATGAATACAGTTTAGTTATATTTGTCATGTCCATATATTCAAAATTATATTCATGCTATCGAAATATACGTACGCTATGTAAAGCTTTCCCTCCGACTCGGATAAGATGTAGATTGTAGGTGCACATACGATGTCAAAATGTACGAGTCGAAAATGGGAGGGAAACGGTAGATTTTTTCCAGTGGTGGCTCGTCCTATAGGGCAACTGCGGCATTGCTCTCCTAAAATTCTGTTCAATAACACCTATATACCATCTATAGGCGTACAGAAGTCAATATATACCGAAATCACAGCGGAACCCGCATTATTCTTATGCTTTCGCTTGTAAATGCCCATACCTAGCGAAGTCTCTGCGAAAATCGAATTCTCTTCCGTGTTTTCTCTTTGTGAATGCCTAGCCGGGGCTTGCCCCGTTAGCGCTCATAACAAGCTTTCACTGTCTGTTCTCTCAAAGACGCGCACAATAAAGAAAATTACCGAGCTAGTGGGGCAACCTTGCCTGGTTGCCCCTAAGGTGTGATGTAACAATCGTATCTATATCTGAGCTCGGTTTCCGTCATATGCGTTGAGTCGACCTTTGCTGGTATAGGTCGATTTTGACGATGTTTCGCACGATGATAATTCTTTAAACTTGGGTTGTTATGTCGTGACGATCGTATTTAACACTGCTCCAAGTTTCAGGGTTAACTGTGTGCTGATCCGTCATGTATCGCAAACAGATTTTACTCAAAAGCGGGTATTGGTCTCCATTGATTTTGACGATATTCCATACCGAGATCGGTCATAATATTTGGCATAGGTATTCTTCGTGTTCGTATCCAGCACCGTACCAACTTTTATGCTTATCACTGAAGTATGTGGGTGGTAATTTCGTTTCCCAAGTCGAGTGAGAGCTGACTCGCCATTTATCACCAATAGATTTTACGCAATGCCGGTATTGGTCTCTATCGATTTGCTGTAAATACGCTCACCATAGACGCACGGTAAAACAGTATTGTGAGGGACTACATCTTGCGTTCAGTACTTATAACCTTTTAGTTAACCCGCTACTTTTTACGGTGGTCATCGAATTCGTGGATTCTTGTAACGTATTGCTATGATTTTCTCAGCCTTTTCATTTGTATTTGTCCTGAATTGATTATTCTTTACGATTAACCTTGCACGTGGTGCACCAGACCTTTATCGGTGATATGCGCCACTTCCCTTTTTACCATCTATAATAATAATAATAATACTCCATACCTATATCGGTCCTGAGATTTTGGACGGTATATCTTGATTTCAGTATCGATCGCTGTGCCAAGTCCCGAGGTTGACACTCAAGGATTAGGGCAGTAATATCATTATCGAGTTCGAGTATGGTAGGCCTAACGCTGACCACCGCATTGCGGATATTACGCAAAAGCCGGTGTTGGTCTGTGCTAATTTTAACTGTGTGTTTCTTACTGAGATAGGTGATGAGATGATGATCTCATGAAACAGTTTACTAAGATTTTTGGTTTGCATTCAAATATTTACTTTATTTTATATTTTATATATGTTAATTTCACCGTAAAATTGTGGCTTTCAAGCCATTTGCTGACAACTAGGGCTGGGCACAATGATTCGAGTACTCAAATCTGAATCGAGTGTTAATTTTAATGATTCGAGTCGAGTAGTACTGAACAGTACTTTTCGAGTACTGAAATTTTGCGCTTCTGGCCGCTGAAAGTTAATTTATCTATGAGAATTATAGTTTCGATACTAATTTTCACTGTTGAAACCTTGAAACCTTGATTGGGGGTATCGTAGCATACGAAACATATAGTACAAACCTACGAAGGTTACTGGACGTATAGCACATTTACGAAGTCATGATAATCTCACAACATTGTCACCAAGTGGAATGAAATCGATATGGTCCGAAAAATACCAAAGTATCATTTATGAGATGGATAACAGGCATTATATTATTTGTGGTGGCATAAACGGTACATATTTGAACTTTGACGCATTACATTCTGTTATGACGTCATAATTGTTGGTACTCGATTACTCGACTCGACTCGAAGCATATTACGTGATTCAGAATCGAATCACTCAGGTACTCGATTTTGCCCAGCCCTACTGACAAACCCATGTCAAGCGCGTTAGCTAGGAAAGGAAAGGACGTAGTTTATTTTTGTCCTTGATGTTTTTGCGGCATATACACCGACTCATGATACACATACACGCGATCTGCGCATATGCATACCATGAGTACATGATGTGCATATGCCGCTGGACAAGGAAGTGCAGATATAGCCTTTACAGCTTTCTAAGTCATGCACCACCCCTCCATGCTATCCCAGTAGCCTAATGCATGAGCGCCAAGCAGGGAAGCCATGGATACCAGTGTTACTAATCAGGTCTTTGGTCTGACCCCGGCCGGGAATCGAACCCACGACCTACCGATCAAGAAGCAGGACAGTAGTATTATACACAGGGTTTATACGCGCCCCAATCACCGTCGAGTATTTGATCACGTGACATCTGTTAGCCAATCAGAATGCAGAACGAAGTGGGTGTGGTTCCAAAACGAGAGAGGTTTTGGTTGTGCGAGAGATGCCATAGTTCCAGTCCAGTAACGCTGAGATATTTATTACGTCATTGCGTAAGTTGATTACCTTCAATATGATTGCGTATTGCAGCATGTTCATGATTACGTCATATGCGTAGTTGATTACTTTAGTTATTTCGAGAGCGTCTTTGCTTAGTTCCAGTAATGCTGAGGTATGATTACGTCATGATTGCGTCTAGTTCCAGTCCAATAACACTGAGAAATATTTACGTCATTATGATTGTGTAGTTGTTCATGTTCATGATTACGTCATATGCGTGGTTCCAATACGAGAGAGGTTTTGGTTGTGTGAGAGATGTCATAGTCCCAGTCCAGTAACGCTGAGATATTATATCGTCATTATTACGTAGGTTGATTACCTTCAATATGATTGCGTATTGCAGTTAAAGCACGTACAGTATTGATTACGTCATATGCGGAGTTGATTACTTTAGTTATTTCGAGAGCGTGATTGTTTAGTTCCAGTAATGCTGAGATATGATTACGTCATGATTGCGTCTAGTTCCAGTCCAATAACACTGAGAAATATTTACGTCATTATGATTGCGTATTGCAGTTGAAGCATGTTCAGTAATGATTACATCATATGCCTAGTTGATTACTTTAGTAACGCTGAGATATGATTACGTCAATATTGCGTTGATTGCCTTTGTTATTGCAGTTGAAGCAAGTGCAAGGCAATATATAACGTGTAATATTTATTACATGATTATTCGCTGTACGCTGTAGATTGAATATGTCAAAGATTACTGCTAATGATATATACGTCATAATAGATCGTATTGACCCGATGAACTGGTACATGATTTCAATGATTATTAAAAATATTTTTAATAATATTGTTTATGAATTCGTTTGAATACGTTCACTGTTATAATCTATATGATTTCAATGATTAGTAAAAATAATTGAAATAAATCTCACAAAGTAATAATATAAAATTTGGCTAATATTGTGAATATCTAACAATCGTGAAAATAGCAAGTATCTCATGTTGATGAAAAAAACAGCCCACGTTGTTAGAGAACCAAAACATGATTTTAATATGTTTTAAATATTCCATTTTTTAAAAATATTAATACATTGGTTCTAACTTTGGAATAATAATTATTATATTGTTTTCATTATTCATTGAAATCATTGTCGCTTATAACGGTGAACATCTTTTTAATAATATTGTTGCTTTGTAAATATCTTATTGATTTTAGTTAAATTATCGATTATCTTGTGTTGTTGATGAATTAGTTTGTACAAAAGACGTTCACTGTTATAATCTACATGATTTGAATTTTAATAAAACAATTTTCGGTTTATTCGCAATCATATGCTCATGTATGCGAAACTGGTATTGCTTTTACATCGCAAATTTAAAAAGGGATTCTAATATCGAGAAAGTGTGCCAGGATCTCAAGGGAGCTCTATGCGTTGTTCTGAACGATTAGTAAATGTCGAGAAAGTATGTCAGGATCTCAAGGGAGCTCTACGCGTTGTTTTGTTGTGAATATGTTATCATTGCGAAATTAGCAATTATCTCGTGTTGTTGATGAAAATATTCAGCTTACGTTGTTATAAGCACCACAACATGATTTAAATATGTTTAAAATATTCCATTTTTTAAATAATATTACTTTGGTTCTAACTTTGGAATAATAATAATTATTATTAATAATATTTTTTCATTATTCATTGAAGTCATTGTAGCTTATAACGGTGAACATCTTTTGTACAGCAAGCTCCAAGTTTAATTAGAATTAGAGCAACACAAAATTCCAACACCTCGCAACTCTCATGAAAGTGCATCGTATCATTACACAATATTAAACTTCATTCAATAATCAACATTTCATTGTGACGTCATAAATTCGTATTTTAAATTCTTTGTGATGAGATGAGATTGTTTGATATGCAAGTCGCGCATGAAGCAGATCTGTCCACCCTGTACTATAGTAATGTGTTAAATGTGTACTCAAATGTATATTGTGAATAAGACCAGTTACGGTTCAGCTACCGTGTTTGTTAACCCATTGTGAAATGTCTGACGCCATATCTTCACCGTCACACTTATACTCAACGCGAACGCTATATTGAAGCTTAATTTCTTTATGTAGTACGTGCAAACATATGATGTGTCTCTCTCAATTTACTTTCAAAATTCATATGATACAACAGCATGGACTCTGAATGCCACTTGCAACATATGTATATGTATTTGTATGATAATATTAGAAACAGCTGGCCTCTATAGGGAATTAACTGAATACATTCATTGCCGATGGATAGTGTCGCAGTACCTTACCGTATGCACTACAAAACGCTATCATTTTACAGTATTAATGAGACACAAACCAAAGTAAAATTATCAAAAAATTGACTAATATTATGAATATCTTATGATTTTGAGTTAAATTAGCCATTTTCTTGTGTTGTTATTGTTTCACTATCACTGATTATTCTAATAATATTGTTGCTTTGTGAATATCGTATCAATTTTTTGTTAAATTATCAATTATCTTGTGTTGTTGATGAAAATAATTCGCTTGTATAAAATACGTTCACTAATATAATCTACAGGATTTCAATGATTATTAAAAAATAAGCTAATGCAAGTTTCCAGAATGCTGATGCTGGCTATGCTATTGGAGCCTTTTCAAATAGAATACGCAGTACGATTATCGATGGTGGATGCAAAACAATCCTAATTCTCAACAAATTTTAATTGTCTCGGAATCATACCTATTGCGATATCAACTCTCCGCATTTTGTTGTATTTAGGGCTATTGCACAAGCTATCTCCAATATGCTGCAATATAGACTGGTTCAAACTTGTCTAGGGTATTCACTTCCCGTCAACTAGTTTTTCAAGACGCATTAATAAGCGCGCGTATTTAATTACCTAATCGTTGGATGAATATTCCTGGCAGGCATAGATGTCCCCAGGGAACCGAGCTAACTTCGCTTCTATTCTTTTTACATTGTTTGCAAAGCACGGGTATTTTGTGATTCCATTAGACTTCAATGGTTCTAGAATACTAAATTAATGAGAGTTGAATAAACCGTCAATTAATTTAGCATAAAGCATATGATATTCATATTACTTAGAGCTTACGTCGTTGAACAACCCTGATATGATCATACGGCGAAAGTATAGCCCTAAATAGCGGTAATATCTCCTAAGTATAAAAATACCGTACCATTGCAAATTTATCTCTAAACAGAATGATCTGTAGCCTGTCGCATTCGAATTACTGAGCAGAATTGACATAGAACTATTAAGCAAAGCTGAAACATCTTCACTTCAGTTATCATTCCCTTGAGACTACTAGTTATAGCAGAGGCAGACAAACTGTGATTTGCGGTTGTAGCACTTCAATGAGTTCATGTGCGTTTCGCCATTTTGTTAAAGAAGTTTAACCTGATTATATATTAATGCATTTATAGCGTATTAGCAATATGCGAATGGTGGCTGTGGCGCTACAGGGTTCAAAATTAGCAATTGAACTCTCGAATTGAACCTGATCATCAATCAATGACAAATCATTGTGCTCAACGCTATTTTTATGTGGTTCACTGATTCACAACTTTTACTGATCCACAAAGCACTTACGTTAGTCTTAAAACCCTCGCTGAACCACAAATTTTCGCTGAGTCATAAAACAAAAAATCTGGCAAAATATACATTCAACTACACATCTAATACTTTACTATAGTACAGGGGTGGGCAGAGCTGCTTCATGCGCGAGTCGCATATCAAAAATCTTATCTTTAAAAGAACCACAACACAAAAATCCAACATATGGATTTATGACGTCACAAGGAAATGTAGGCTATCGAATGAAATTTATTATTGTGTGATGATAGGATGCGCAATTGTGCATACACGAGGGTTCTAATTCCAATCTAGTTTGGAAAAACTATGTAGCTCTAAGTCAAATTCTAATCTAGTTCTATTCAACCTGTTTCAGTTACACACGCTTTTCAGAGACACTGCGAGCTTCACGGATTTTTAAATTTTCAAAATTAGGATTGATCGATAAATATGATACTATTTATCACTTGTATAAATATCACTGTGATATCAATCCAAGCTTATGCGGCTTTGTAATAATTGGTTGTTTAGCAAAATCAATATTATGCTCAAATTATATCAGATATCGCATTGAATATAGCTAATCAAATTGTTATTACATATTAGTAGCTGCAGTCGGATTTCAACATAACGACCAATTTCGATGCACATGCTACGTTTTCGAAACGACTACATTATCCTATTCGATAGCTGGAGATATCAGTATTGTCTTCTAATGACTCGAGTCATTACAATCCTGCTAATGGATTTCTAATTTAAACTTTGACTTGGACTTATCGATCAAGTAGGTAGTGGGGGTACCTGGTTTTGTTACCAGCCTCGAGGCTATATTCTTTGGCAGCGATGAGGCTATTTATGTTCATCGCTCAGCACTTGACTATGGTGATGTGTATTTAGCACTATGTATTGATAATTACTTGCTTCCGAGAAATAAATAACATTCATTATACGTTAGATGATACTTTCCACAGATATTCTATTATGTGTTTTGAGACTACGGCGAGTTGATAATATTAATGCGTACACTTTCAAGAAATAAGGACGTTGCTAACATTCAGATTTTGCGTAAATTTCGCGTGATCAACTATGTACGATTTTTGTGTATTTCAGACTATGTATGTTCATTGTTCATGTTCACGAAGACTGCGGTATCGCATGGATAAATGCATCATCACTAATAAATTACTTGAATGCGACTCGATAACATTTATCCCTTGTAACGTACTCAAACATGATTTTAGGTGTATTTAGGACTATTTATGTTCCTGAGATCTTTGATAGCGCAATGATTCGGTATGATTTCTATATTATTCCACTCTCGTTATTGGACTGCGGTGTGACGCTGAGCCTATCTCGATGCCCGGGCTTCCGCATTAACTTTTTTCGATTTCTTCTGCCTTATGTAGATTTAACATAAGGAAAGTTATTTCACTCATAAAATTTGAAATACGTATTTGCTCGAGTTAAAGCCATAACGCTTGGAGTGAAATTTACGAGGTTTTCGTTAATATTCAACTGGGCTAATTTCGAAATGTAAATTGAAAAACTCAAATATCGCATAGTAGGACTTCGCAAATTTTCGATATATTTTTGCTATTTTTTCATGGTGACAAGTCATTCGGAACGGTGAAATGCATTATAGGAAATAGATGAAACTGGTTCAATTCATCAAGACCCCTGATAAAAGTACATTGGATTTCAACATTTTATTAGCAGGTAATCGAAATACCACAAACTGGGCTAACCTTCGGAGTTGTTAAGTAAAGAAGTACTCGTACTTCTTCGGAGTACCCAATACTCTCAAGTCCTTATTATATTGGAGTGCTTCAACTTCATGATAGTTATAGTATTAAGCAGAAATATACCTGGAGTACTAATGTTTTACTTACTCGGAAATGACTACTTCTGTCTTATTTTAAAGGATTCCTCGCTCGACGCGAAATTTTATTAGGTTTTGAATAATATCCAACATGTAGGTTCACTTTGAAGGGTACTTCGTAAAACTCAAATATTGTACAGTGAGAGTTCGCAAATTCTCGATGTATTTTTTGGTATTTTAATTGCGGTAAGTCATTCTGCAGCGCGAAAATGCATCGTAGGATATAGATGAAACTGACACCGCTCACCAAGACCACTGGACCACTGAAAAAAGTACATTTCAATATTTTAGTAGCAGTAAATTCCTAGTAAAGTATAAGAAGTGATGATTTCCGAGTGAGTTAAAAAGTAAGTATTGAAGGTATAGTTTGGTCGAAAACCGAAAACTCTGAAATAGAAGTAGATGCAGTGTAAAAAGTTAATCACTTGATTAAGTATAGCGCAAGCGGAACAAACCTATACTTGAGTACTCCAAAATGTACAAGTACTTCGCTATGGACTCCCTCCACGTAAAAAGTGACTAGGTTTTAGACTACTTTATCGGTACTTGACAGTTTCAGTTTTAGACAAAATTTGGAATAAAAACTAGCTCATTCACTCACTTGGAAATCTCTTCTTTAACCTGTACTTGAGCGTAGCAAGTAAATCTCATTTATTATTAATTCTACACGTACACTTGACCATATTTTATGACTTACATAATTACTTTTCACTATATTTGAAGTCAAGTCTGTCAAATATCAGTATATGTTACGATGAGCTTATATTCGTTCTGTTTGATCATCTTGACTAACGATATTCACGCGGCGAGCTCTCCAGTGATAGCCTTGGGACTTGGAACAGTGTTATATGACATCATAGCGACACGAGGTTACGACAGTTTAGAATTAGCTACCTTACGACACCAAATTTCGTTAGTTCATCTCCACCTTCAAATATTGTGTTATAAAAATATTGTGTATACGCAACAAATACATATATGGCTTTGTTGTTGCAATCTTCAGAAAAAGTACTTCCCTCAGTAAGCAATTTCTCGTAGGCTATGCATATGCATACAAACGAGGACAGTTACATCAATGAGTGGTACCTTGTTGTATTAAGTAGCTAGTAATTAGTGCATGTAAGTCCGCAGCTACTGTTCAAGACCTTTTCCGCGTTTTTGCCAAGCATCCTCGTAAGGACAGACAGTCCCAATCAGCTAATGTAAGTGTGTGTGTGTAGGCCTATGTATGTATGAGGGGTCTTATGCCGGTTGACGAATGAAGTTGGTCGTCTATTCTATTCCGAAATAATCAAGTTAGTGGTTTTTAACAGGACCTGACCTCATAGAAACGTCAGTAGAATAACTTATAACTCCTCATGTTTACTCAAGTAAATCTAATTTGATAATCATGTACTGAATCTTAATTTTCAAACGAGTTCAAATTTAACTCTAACTTATGAGATTAAATATAATAACTTTTCACGTTGCAGCGTATTTTACAGCATGAGCCAAGTGATTTCATAATTAACACAAGATAATTAAATGAATTTCTAGAGGATTTTAAGATATTCGTGTCATCCTCCTTCGTATATCATAAAAGAATACCTACTTCAGTCGATTTGTAATTATTTGCGCTGTGTTTGATCAACTCAATCATGTTGCAGTGTTTTAATAACGAAACTCTTTTACAGCATAAACCAAATAATTTCATAATAAACACAAGCTAATTGAATGAATTTACTCAAATGTAGTATGCCGCGCTGATAAGATTAATTATAATATACTTATCGTGCTACAGTGATTTTCAATAACGAAACTCTTTTACAGCACAAGCTAAGTAATTTCATAATAAGCATAAAATACCCGGTGTCCTTCATTTGTACTTATTTGCAGTCGATATTGTTTATATCCAATTCAGTCTTAGTTTGGTTATTGAGCTCATAAGGATTTTCACTTCATCATGATCCGTAAGTACTAATTGATGATACATCCTCTTTTCAGCTTGAAGATGTGAACTATAAAATGTTGTATACCGCGCTGATGAGATTAATTATAACATACTTATCATGTTACAGTGGTTTTTCAATAACTAAACTCATTTACAGCATAAGCAGAGTAATTTCATAATAAACATAAAATACCTGCTGTCGATGATTTGTACTAATTTGTGGCGTGTACAATTAACTCAAGCAGCTCTAAAACATAGGAAGCAGGGCGATGGGTATTCGTAGAGTTGAATAAACATAAAAAATATTTCCGCGCCCTACTAAACCTAATTATTCCTAACCCTACAACCTAGAAGGACGCGGAAATATTTTTTATGTTTATTCAACTCTACGAATACCCATCGCCCTGCTTCCTATGTTTTAGAGCTGCTTGAGTTAATTGTACACGCCACAAATTAGTACAAATCATCGACAGCAGGTATTTTATGTTTATTATGAAATTACTCTGCTTATGCTGTAAATGAGTTTAGTTATTGAAAAACCACTGTAACATGATAAGTATGTTATAATTAATCTCATCAGCGCGGTATACAACATTTTATAGTTCACATCTTCAAGCTGAAAAGAGGATGTATCATCAATTAGTACTTACGGATCATGATGAAGTGAAAATCCTTATGAGCTCAATAACCAAACTAAGACTGAATTGGATATAAACAATATCGACTGCAAATAAGTACAAATGAAGGACACCGGGTATTTTATGCTTATTATGAAATTACTTAGCTTGTGCTGTAAAAGAGTTTCGTTATTGAAAATCACTGTAGCACGATAAGTATATTATAATTAATCTTATCAGCGCGGCATACTACATTTGAGTAAATTCATTCAATTAGCTTGTGTTTATTATGAAATTATTTGGTTTATGCTGTAAAAGAGTTTCGTTATTAAAACACTGCAACATGATTGAGTTGATCAAACACAGCGCAAATAATTACAAATCGACTGAAGTAGGTATTCTTTTATGATATACGAAGGAGGATGACACGAATATCTTAAAATCCTCTAGAAATTCATTTAATTATCTTGTGTTAATTATGAAATCACTTGGCTCATGCTGTAAAATACGCTGCAACGTGAAAAGTTATTATATTTAATCTCATAAGTTAGAGTTAAATTTGAACTCGTTTGAAAATTAAGATTCAGTACATGATTATCAAATTAGATTTACTTGAGTAAACATGAGGAGTTATAAGTTATTCTACTGACGTTTCTATGAGGTCAGGTCCTGTTAAAAACCACTAACTTGATTATTTCGGAATAGAATAGACGACCAACTTCATTCGTCAACCGGCATAAGACCCCTCATACATACATAGGCCTACACACACACACTTACATTAGCTGATTGGGACTGTCTGTCCTTACGAGGATGCTTGGCAAAAACGCGGAAAAGGTCTTGAACAGTAGCTGCGGACTTACATGCACTAATTACTAGCTACTTAATACAACAAGGTACCACTCATTGATGTAACTGTCCTCGTTTGTATGCATATGCATAGCCTACGAGAAATTGCTTACTGAGGGAAGTACTTTTTCTGAAGATTGCAACAACAAAGCCATATATGTATTTGTTGCGTATACACAATATTTTTATAACACAATATTTGAAGGTGGAGATGAACTAACGAAATTTGGTGTCGTAAGGTAGCTAATTCTAAACTGTCGTAACCTCGTGTCGCTATGATGTCATATAACACTGTTCCAAGTCCCAAGGCTATCACTGGAGAGCTCGCCGCGTGAATATCGTTAGTCAAGATGATCAAACAGAACGAATATAAGCTCATCGTAACATATACTGATATTTGACAGACTTGACTTCAAATATAGTGAAAAGTAATTATGTAAGTCATAAAATATGGTCAAGTGTACGTGTAGAATTAATAATAAATGAGATTTACTTGCTACGCTCAAGTACAGGTTAAAGAAGAGATTTCCAAGTGAGTGAATGAGCTAGTTTTTATTCCAAATTTTGTCTAAAACTGAAACTGTCAAGTACCGATAAAGTAGTCTAAAACCTAGTCACTTTTTACGTGGAGGGAGTCCATAGCGAAGTACTTGTACATTTTGGAGTACTCAAGTATAGGTTTGTTCCGCTTGCGCTATACTTAATCAAGTGATTAACTTTTTACACTGCATCTACTTCTATTTCAGAGTTTTCGGTTTTCGACCAAACTATACCTTCAATACTTACTTTTTAACTCACTCGGAAATCATCACTTCTTATACTTTACTAGGAATTTACTGCTACTAAAATATTGAAATGTACTTTTTTCAGTGGTCCAGTGGTCTTGGTGAGCGGTGTCAGTTTCATCTATATCCTACGATGCATTTTCGCGCTGCAGAATGACTTACCGCAATTAAAATACCAAAAAATACATCGAGAATTTGCGAACTCTCACTGTACAATATTTGAGTTTTACGAAGTACCCTTCAAAGTGAACCTACATGTTGGATATTATTCAAAACCTAATAAAATTTCGCGTCGAGCGAGGAATCCTTTAAAATAAGACAGAAGTAGTCATTTCCGAGTAAGTAAAACATTAGTACTCCAGGTATATTTCTGCTTAATACTATAACTATCATGAAGTTGAAGCACTCCAATATAATAAGGACTTGAGAGTATTGGGTACTCCGAAGAAGTACGAGTACTTCTTTACTTAACAACTCCGAAGGTTAGCCCAGTTTGTGGTATTTCGATTACCTGCTAATAAAATGTTGAAATCCAATGTACTTTTATCAGGGGTCTTGATGAATTGAACCAGTTTCATCTATTTCCTATAATGCATTTCACCGTTCCGAATGACTTGTCACCATGAAAAAATAGCAAAAATATATCGAAAATTTGCGAAGTCCTACTATGCGATATTTGAGTTTTTCAATTTACATTTCGAAATTAGCCCAGTTGAATATTAACGAAAACCTCGTAAATTTCACTCCAAGCGTTATGGCTTTAACTCGAGCAAATACGTATTTCAAATTTTATGAGTGAAATAACTTTCCTTATGTTAAATCTACATAAGGCAGAAGAAATCGAAAAAAGTTAATGCGGAAGCCCGGGCATCGAGATAGGCTCAGCGTCACACCGCAGTCCAATAACGAGAGTGGAATAATATAGAAATCATACCGAATCATTGCGCTATCAAAGATCTCAGGAACATAAATAGTCCTAAATACACCTAAAATCATGTTTGAGTACGTTACAAGGGATAAATGTTATCGAGTCGCATTCAAGTAATTTATTAGTGATGATGCATTTATCCATGCGATACCGCAGTCTTCGTGAACATGAACAATGAACATACATAGTCTGAAATACACAAAAATCGTACATAGTTGATCACGCGAAATTTACGCAAAATCTGAATGTTAGCAACGTCCTTATTTCTTGAAAGTGTACGCATTAATATTATCAACTCGCCGTAGTCTCAAAACACATAATAGAATATCTGTGGAAAGTATCATCTAACGTATAATGAATGTTATTTATTTCTCGGAAGCAAGTAATTATCAATACATAGTGCTAAATACACATCACCATAGTCAAGTGCTGAGCGATGAACATAAATAGCCTCATCGCTGCCAAAGAATATAGCCTCGAGGCTGGTAACAAAACCAGGTACCCCCACTACCTACTTGATCGATAAGTCCAAGTCAAAGTTTAAATTAGAAATCCATTAGCAGGATTGTAATGACTCGAGTCATTAGAAGACAATACTGATATCTCCAGCTATCGAATAGGATAATGTAGTCGTTTCGAAAACGTAGCATGTGCATCGAAATTGGTCGTTATGTTGAAATCCGACTGCAGCTACTAATATGTAATAACAATTTGATTAGCTATATTCAATGCGATATCTGATATAATTTGAGCATAATATTGATTTTGCTAAACAACCAATTATTACAAAGCCGCATAAGCTTGGATTGATATCACAGTGATATTTATACAAGTGATAAATAGTATCATATTTATCGATCAATCCTAATTTTGAAAATTTAAAAATCCGTGAAGCTCGCAGTGTCTCTGAAAAGCGTGTGTAACTGAAACAGGTTGAATAGAACTAGATTAGAATTTGACTTAGAGCTACATAGTTTTTCCAAACTAGATTGGAATTAGAACCCTCGTGTATGCACAATTGCGCATCCTATCATCACACAATAATAAATTTCATTCGATAGCCTACATTTCCTTGTGACGTCATAAATCCATATGTTGGATTTTTGTGTTGTGGTTCTTTTAAAGATAAGATTTTTGATATGCGACTCGCGCATGAAGCAGCTCTGCCCACCCCTGTACTATAGTAAAGTATTAGATGTGTAGTTGAATGTATATTTTGCCAGATTTTTTGTTTTATGACTCAGCGAAAATTTGTGGTTCAGCGAGGGTTTTAAGACTAACGTAAGTGCTTTGTGGATCAGTAAAAGTTGTGAATCAGTGAACCACATAAAAATAGCGTTGAGCACAATGATTTGTCATTGATTGATGATCAGGTTCAATTCGAGAGTTCAATTGCTAATTTTGAACCCTGTAGCGCCACAGCCACCATTCGCATATTGCTAATACGCTATAAATGCATTAATATATAATCAGGTTAAACTTCTTTAACAAAATGGCGAAACGCACATGAACTCATTGAAGTGCTACAACCGCAAATCACAGTTTGTCTGCCTCTGCTATAACTAGTAGTCTCAAGGGAATGATAACTGAAGTGAAGATGTTTCAGCTTTGCTTAATAGTTCTATGTCAATTCTGCTCAGTAATTCGAATGCGACAGGCTACAGATCATTCTGTTTAGAGATAAATTTGCAATGGTACGGTATTTTTATACTTAGGAGATATTACCGCTATTTAGGGCTATACTTTCGCCGTATGATCATATCAGGGTTGTTCAACGACGTAAGCTCTAAGTAATATGAATATCATATGCTTTATGCTAAATTAATTGACGGTTTATTCAACTCTCATTAATTTAGTATTCTAGAACCATTGAAGTCTAATGGAATCACAAAATACCCGTGCTTTGCAAACAATGTAAAAAGAATAGAAGCGAAGTTAGCTCGGTTCCCTGGGGACATCTATGCCTGCCAGGAATATTCATCCAACGATTAGGTAATTAAATACGCGCGCTTATTAATGCGTCTTGAAAAACTAGTTGACGGGAAGTGAATACCCTAGACAAGTTTGAACCAGTCTATATTGCAGCATATTGGAGATAGCTTGTGCAATAGCCCTAAATACAACAAAATGCGGAGAGTTGATATCGCAATAGGTATGATTCCGAGACAATTAAAATTTGTTGAGAATTAGGATTGTTTTGCATCCACCATCGATAATCGTACTGCGTATTCTATTTGAAAAGGCTCCAATAGCATAGCCAGCATCAGCATTCTGGAAACTTGCATTAGCTTATTTTTTAATAATCATTGAAATCCTGTAGATTATATTAGTGAACGTATTTTATACAAGCGAATTATTTTCATCAACAACACAAGATAATTGATAATTTAACAAAAAATTGATACGATATTCACAAAGCAACAATATTATTAGAATAATCAGTGATAGTGAAACAATAACAACACAAGAAAATGGCTAATTTAACTCAAAATCATAAGATATTCATAATATTAGTCAATTTTTTGATAATTTTACTTTGGTTTGTGTCTCATTAATACTGTAAAATGATAGCGTTTTGTAGTGCATACGGTAAGGTACTGCGACACTATCCATCGGCAATGAATGTATTCAGTTAATTCCCTATAGAGGCCAGCTGTTTCTAATATTATCATACAAATACATATACATATGTTGCAAGTGGCATTCAGAGTCCATGCTGTTGTATCATATGAATTTTGAAAGTAAATTGAGAGAGACACATCATATGTTTGCACGTACTACATAAAGAAATTAAGCTTCAATATAGCGTTCGCGTTGAGTATAAGTGTGACGGTGAAGATATGGCGTCAGACATTTCACAATGGGTTAACAAACACGGTAGCTGGAGCGTAACTGGTCTTATTCACAATATACATTTGAGTACACATTTAACACATTACTATAGTACAGGGTGGACAGATCTGCTTCATGCGCGACTTGCATATCAAACAATCTCATCTCATCACAAAGAATTTAAAATACGAATTTATGACGTCACAATGAAATGTTGATTATTGAATGAAGTTTAATATTGTGTAATGATACGATGCACTTTCATGAGAGTTGCGAGGTGTTGGAATTTTGTGTTGCTCTAATTCTAATTAAACTTGGAGCTTGCTGTACAAAAGATGTTCACCGTTATAAGCTACAATGACTTCAATGAATAATGAAAAAATATTATTAATAATAATTATTATTATTCCAAAGTTAGAACCAAAGTAATATTATTTAAAAAATGGAATATTTTAAACATATTTAAATCATGTTGTGGTGCTTATAACAACGTAAGCTGAATATTTTCATCAACAACACGAGATAATTGCTAATTTCGCAATGATAACATATTCACAACAAAACAACGCGTAGAGCTCCCTTGAGATCCTGACATACTTTCTCGACATTTACTAATCGTTCAGAACAACGCATAGAGCTCCCTTGAGATCCTGGCACACTTTCTCGATATTAGAATCCCTTTTTAAATTTGCGATGTAAAAGCAATACCAGTTTCGCATACATGAGCATATGATTGCGAATAAACCGAAAATTGTTTTATTAAAATTCAAATCATGTAGATTATAACAGTGAACGTCTTTTGTACAAACTAATTCATCAACAACACAAGATAATCGATAATTTAACTAAAATCAATAAGATATTTACAAAGCAACAATATTATTAAAAAGATGTTCACCGTTATAAGCGACAATGATTTCAATGAATAATGAAAACAATATAATAATTATTATTCCAAAGTTAGAACCAATGTATTAATATTTTTAAAAAATGGAATATTTAAAACATATTAAAATCATGTTTTGGTTCTCTAACAACGTGGGCTGTTTTTTTCATCAACATGAGATACTTGCTATTTTCACGATTGTTAGATATTCACAATATTAGCCAAATTTTATATTATTACTTTGTGAGATTTATTTCAATTATTTTTACTAATCATTGAAATCATATAGATTATAACAGTGAACGTATTCAAACGAATTCATAAACAATATTATTAAAAATATTTTTAATAATCATTGAAATCATGTACCAGTTCATCGGGTCAATACGATCTATTATGACGTATATATCATTAGCAG